>NC_040094.1:29753257-31027632 GCF_003369695.1 Bos indicus x Bos taurus | reverse complement strand
GTCCTCCTGCACCTCGAAGGCACTTTCCATGCAGTTTCTGCTAAGATACGCAAGTATCACCTGTCCCACACCCAGAAGGGTTTCCCTGGTGGCTTAGCGGTAAAGAATCTGCCTGCAGTGCAAGAGACCCTGGTTCAATCCCTGAATCGGGAAGATCCCCTGGAGAAGGGAATGGCAACCCACTCTAGTATTCTTGCCTGAAAAATCTCATCAATAGAAGAGCCTGGTGTGCTCTAGTCCATAGAGTAATGAGAGTCTAAAGAGCCCACATGCGCACACATTGGTCACATTAGTTAGTTTGCGTATGAAAGGTGCACTTACTGGAGATGTTTGCTGTCTCTAGGAATCGGCCAGCCCTGGGAGGGGCAATCTCTGTGGCCAGCAAGGCCCCAGACATCGAAGGATCAGAATAGAAAGGCATGATCTACAAGCTGTCATACAGTTTTATCATAAGGGTTTAACTGTCAAACAACTTTGCATCCTAGTTCCACAGCCTACAAGTTTCCAAAAGGATCAAAACAAACAGGAAGGCAGAGATTCAAAGAGTGAAGATAACCCTGAGCCATCATGGAACATCACTGGTGACCTTGAAGGAGTCAGACGTCACCAAAGGGCAGCCCAAGGAGTGTGTGGACAGAGAACAGGCTGGCAGCATGGGCTGCAGGATGTGGACTAAAGGTCTGTGATACAGCAGCCTGTTATCCAGCGGCCCAATTGCTGAGCTGCTAACAGGAAGTGAGCAGTTCTCCTAAGGATGGAGCTTGAATCCCAGAACGCTTTCCTCTGAACCACTGTTCTCAGCATCCTCTTCTCTCAGTCCTTTCAATACCCAGTCTCTTTGATGCAACTTAGTTTAACGAGACACTGCTAGATTGCTTTCCAGCTCTATAACTCACTCCCCAAGTGTCTTGATATTCAGTAACCTCTCTGCACCTCTGTTTCTTAGGCTGTAAAATGGGAATAACATTGCTGTTGTAGGTTCGTCCCGAGAATTCAGTGATGTGGGTTGGATCCCTGGCTTGGGAAGATCCCCTGGAGGAGGAAATGGCAACCCACTCCAGTATCCTTGCCTGGGAAGTCCCAAAGACAGTGGAACCTGACGGGCTACTGTCCGTAGGGTCTCAAAGAGTTTGGGCACGACTTACTGACCAAACAACAATAGTTCATTCACTTCTTAGTACAGCAGAAACTAACACAACATTGTAAAGAAATTATGCTCCCATTAAAAAAAATTTTTTTTTGATGCCCCTAAACACACTTCTTTTGCAATCAGCAAAACAAGACTTCATAATTTGTGTCTCTGGCTTTGTAAGCCATGGTCCTGTCAATGAACATCTAGATGTGGGGGAGGGGTGCGTGTGGTCATTAGACCCTTGTGTTCTCACTATGGCCCGAGAAGTGCCTTGCTCCTTCTGATCATTTTCTGTTTCATGTACCATTTAGCACCCTGCATTTATGCTTACGCTTATGATCTTTTGAAGATCTAAGCTCATGAATCTCTGTAAAGGTCAAAGAAATCTCATTTAATGTTATCTCCACGCCCTGGGTGATTTTTTTCCCACTTGATAATAAAGATTTTGTTTTTAACAATAAGAAAAAATGTCTTTGATATCCTAACTTTGAGAAATCCTTTCAAGTATGTTTTCACATGTGCACATATATTTTATGTCAGACTATGTGACTTTGAAGTGGGCCTGGATGTGTGCATTCGTGCATGGTGTGTGTGTGTGTGTGTGTGTGTGTGTCTGTTAGCCGCTCAGTCATGTCCAACTCTTTGAGACCCACCAGGCCCCTCTGTTCATGGAGTTCTCCAGACAAGAATACTGGAGTGAGTAGCTATTTCCTTCTCCAGGGCATCTTCCTGACCCAGGGATTGAACCTGGGTCTCCCACATTGCAGGCAGATTCTTTACCGTCTGAACCACCAGGAAAGCCAGTGGGTATACACACTTATGTGTATATTATGAACTGTTGCTATGAAGTGGTGATCCTGGCTTGTGTAACATGAATGCTGAGATGACAAGAGGAGCTAACATCTAGGGCAGTGAATCTCATCTGGGAGTGATTTTGCTCCCTAGTGGGAGGGGGTGCGTTTAGCAATGTCTACACACATTTTTGGTTGCCTCAACTGGGGTTGGGGTGCTCCTGGCATCTCGTCACAGAGGCCAAGGATGCTCCAGAGCATCCTACAGTGCACAGGACAGCCCCTCCTCCAAGAGTTATTTGTCCCCAAGTGTCAATAGTGCCAAGGCTGAGAAGCTCAGTTCCAGAAGCAGAGGGATCAAGTATTGAACAAATGCTTATTGGGCACCCAGAATAGTCAAGACTCTATTTTAGCCTTGGTTCAGAAATAAGCATAATGCAAACCTCTGTAGGTATGCTCTCAGATTATTTAGTAAGGGAGAGTATCGGGCAGGTCTTGACTGGAAACATTTGATGCACAGATTAAGATAAGCTGAAGAACTAGTCACAAAGGCCTGAATGTTGGTGGTGGGGAGCACGAGGGAGAGCGTGGTGGTCCTGGCTCATAGCAGCCCAGGTTTCCATCTCCCCGGGACCCCAGAGCTAAGGTATGCGGTGGATGCTGGAGCCTGGAAGGGGATGGAGTCTTCTAGTGCAGCCCGCTCGCTAGGAGCGACCTGAAGTTGAGAGAATTAACCTCGAGGTGACCCCCAAGGGGAGGAACTCAGGGACTAGTTATCCCAACCGCCCTCACACCTACTGTAAGGGACCCCCCATGGGAAAACAGAAGCCAGAGGGTAGGGGTGGGTATCTGTCTGTGGGGCATACAGCTCAGCATCCCACAGGTAGCAGGATGGAGAAGCATGAGGGCTGGGGTGAGCACCAGGGAACATGAAGGCGAGCAGATGTATCTGGCCAAAGACTTGGTAAAGGACTCTTCCTGAAAGCGGATGCTGGTAAGAGCCATAAGGGAGGCCTGCACCCAGGGCGCTCAGCTTTCGGAGGCGTGAGGGCTTCGTTCTAGCTTGGATGAGCTTGGGGAGGGCTCAGTAAAGGATGCGGCATTTGAAAGACAGCCTTGGGGAGTGACTAGAGGAACCGGCATGTCAGCCTCTTCCCACTCTGAAAGGTCATCTTCTCCTCTCACGGGCAGGGAAGAGGGGAGCGTTGGGCTGCAGGCCCCCCCAACCCCGCCTCCCCAGCCTGCTCTTCGGCCCACGGATCCCAGCCCCACTGCTGTTCTGGAAACATTCTGCTGGAAAGCATTTTCCATTTAGAGTGTGTCTCCCTGGGAGGGGGCATCGGGCAGGCCCCGCTTCCCTTCATTAGTCATTTCTTTGTTCTTCACAACTCCGCTATCTTACATATAGAAGCATATCTATCTGTGTATATAATGCTTTCCTATGTGTGTGTGTGTGTGTGTGTGTGTGTGTGTGTGTGTATCAACTGTTACGTAGAATTGCAGTAACCAAAGGACATTTAGATAATAGAGGAGTGTGCATGTGTGCTCAGTCATGTCCAACTCTTTGCAACTCCAGGGGCTGTAGCTCGCCAGGCTCCTCTGTCCATGGGATTCTCCAGGCAGGAATACTGGAGTGAGTTGCCATGTCCTCCTCCAGGGGATCTCCCTGACCTAGGGACGGAATCTGTGTCTCCTGTGTCTCCTGCATTGGCAGGAAGATTCTTTACCACTGTGCTAGGATTTCTACCGTAGTACCAGGGAAAAACACCTACCAAGTTAAACCCACACAGGGAATGCCCTCGTGGGCTCCCTCAGCTCCTAGCCATGCCCTCCTGTTTGGGGGTCCACTCCTCACTGGGAATCCTCTTCTGCTCTCCCAAGAGTGTTCACAGAGGTCTTCCTACAGAGATGGATCTCAACCGAGGAACAGACTCCCTCCCTGCCAATACAATGCTTGCCCAGCTCTGAGTGGTTCCTCTTAAGTCAATATCTACAGGAGACTTGTAGTGGCCTTTAGCATCCCATGTCCCACAGAGCATCCAGGTTTGATTTCGACACTCCTCTTCTAGCCCCCAGGGGCCTCTGTACGGGCTGAGTTGCCCATCCTCCTTGCTCTGTTGATAGCTCATTGGAAAGCTGTGGGATTTCTTTCCAATTCTGCCCCCACCACGGCACATCCACATTTCCCAAGGATAAATATTAATTATCAGAGATATTACAGTCTAAACCCAGAAAGTGGAAG
Organism: Bos indicus x Bos taurus; assembly: GCF_003369695.1. Taxonomy (NCBI): domain Eukaryota; kingdom Metazoa; phylum Chordata; class Mammalia; order Artiodactyla; family Bovidae; genus Bos; species Bos indicus x Bos taurus. The sequence goes on along the minus strand of NC_040094.1, from coordinate 31,023,467 downwards.
AGAAGTATTTACCTGGCATCCCCAGTGTTTTCAAAGCCTGCTCTCCATATGTAATTAATACCTTATATCATTTACTTTCGAACAGTGTAGGTGCCTCCACTCTTTCAAACTCAGACCCCTAGAGCCTGCTGGAAATAAGAAATGGGCCCATTTTCCAGCTTTATGCCTCTTAAGAACAGCTCTCCTGACTACACAAAGACCAGACAGGGGCTTTGTAATTACTTCTTGAAAGAGCGAGATTAAATTCCTAGCCAAGGGCAGTCTCTCCCCCAGACTCTGAAGGGAGAAAGAAAGGATGGTTTTGTTTCTCTAGTAATGTAAGATTTTAACACTGAGGGATGGGAGTTGGAGCGTGAGGTGTGACATTCAAGGTGGAAAGAACAATGTGAGCTGGAGCACAGAGGTTGGAAATAATGCACAGAACCTACGGTTTCAATGAACGTCATTTAAAAATGTGACAGCGATGAATTGTGGGTATATACACAGCAGGTACCAAATTATAGGTGATGTTTAATTATTTCCCTTAAAGATCAATTTTGGATTTTTAAGAATTCCATGTAGCTGATTTAGAGAAAGATATTATTAACTCACTGAAATAGAAACACAAAAATCCATTTGTTTTTCCAGTTTCTGCGATTACTTAAGTTGACTCCTTTCCCCTTCCACCTGACTGGATTCCCTTCATGACATCAGAGTTGAATTCCAAAACGTTGGTCCCTTTGGGCTATTCTGTCAGTCTGGTTTCTTTTCTCAGAATTGCCAGTTTCACAATCATCCCAAAGCCCTCCTCGCCCATCGCCCAGCTCTTCCCCCAAATCTAGGGTCCAGACCGGATGCTAGTGGCTTAGAACAGGGTGGATGGTACATACCAAACTGATGCAAGGGCCCGGGGAGGTAGGGGCGGAGCATCTTCTTCCTGGCTGTCCGGAGGTTAAGTTCATTCTTTCTGTTGGCTGCTGTTTCCTCTCTAGCACTAAGTAGCCAGTAGCCCTTGGTTCTGCTGGGTGTCAAGTTTCCAAAACACCGTTGGTAAGGAGGATGTCTTGCTGGTGTTTCAGAGAGCCCTGGGTGGCCCTGCCCACTGCACGTTAGCTTGGACTCGTCTCTTACTTGTGATGTTTTCCATCTCCTCCTCCCAGGAGGACACTCCAGACTGTCTACCCATCCCATCTTGTTTCCAGGGCCCCAGTCTTCAAGCTGTCTGGAGCTTCCTACTGCACTCCTGCTTGGAAAACACATGTCTTCCCCATGTGAAATGATGAGGGTCACTGGCTCCCCCGGTGGCACAGCCTTCTGTCCCCCACCCCTCTAACGGTAGGCCTCTTCTTGTCGCCTTTCAGCCAGGAGGATCTCCAGTCCCCAACCTATGGGAGAGAGAGAAGGTCTGGGCTCTTTGATTCTCTTGGTTGCTCTCTCTCCAGGAAGAGCTGCTTTTCACATGACAACACGACACTCCTTCCAAATGCCACCTCCGCTCCCTCTCGCCTCCCTTTCACGTTTCGGTTGTCTGTGCGGAGGGGGTAGGTGGTACCCTCTTTACTGAATGGCATCCTTCTACATGCCCTGAAGGAAGGGGGCTGGCCGCAGAGCTGGTGGTCCTCGCGAGTGAGAAGGTGGAGTACTTCCCAACACTTGTTTTTTTAAGTCGTGGACCTAAGGAGACAATTCCAGTATGTAGCAACTGACAATACTGTGTTACCATCATGACCACCCTTCAGAGATCCGTGTACCACCTCCCAAAACTTGGTTCAGATGTCAGAACTTATGATTCCACGCATTCACCAAGAAGGTATGAAAAATTATTACTTAGAGAATTGAGGTCTCTGGGGAGAGCAGAGCAGGCGGCTCAAGTAGGTCCAAAATAACTTGAGAGATGGAGGAAGGGAGCCTGGCCTGGGGTTTTATGGTAGTTAAGGAATGGGGACAGGGTGAGGGGTCTCAGCAAGGGGCAGAGGCTAACAGGGTTTCAATCTCCTGCTGGTGCCACAGAGGCTGGCGTGTTGCAGTCCATGGGGTCACAGAGTCCGACGCGATTCAGCGACTGAACAACAACATGATCCAGCAATCCTACTCCTGGGCATATATCCCGAGAAAACCATCATTTGAAAAGATACCTGCACCTCAGTGTTCATTGCAGCACTATTTACAATAGCCAAGACATGGAAGCAACCGAATGTGCATTGGTAGATTAATGGCTAAAGAAGATGTATCCACAGTGGAATACTACTCAGCCGTAAAAAGGATGAAATACTGCCATTTGCAGCAACAGGAATGAACCTAGAGATTGTCATGCTAAGTGAAGTCAGTCAGACAGAGAGACAAGTATATATGATATTGCTTATATGTGGGATCTAGAATATGATACAAATGAACTTATCTTTGAAACAGAAACAGACTCATGGACATAGAAAACCATCTTATGTTTACCAAAGAGAAAAGGGAGGAGGGATAAATTAGGAGTTTTATTAATCAGGTACATACTAGTATATGTAAAATAGATGAACAAGGACCTACCACATGGCATGGGGAGCTATATTCAATATACTGTAATAACCCATAAAGAAAAAGAATCTGAAAAAGAATATATATACATATATATGAATCACTTTGGGGGCATTCCCTGGGGGTCCAGTGGTTAAAACTCTGAGCTTCCAATGCTGGGGCCCCAGGTTTGATCCCTGGTCAGGAACTAGGATCCTGTAAGCTGTGCAGTATGTCCCGCCCACCCGGCCCCGCACCAAATAAAACCCAAATTGAATCACTTTGCTGTACACCTGAAACTAACACAACATTGTAACTCAACTGTACTTCAATTAAAAATGTTGTAAAAGAATGGGGTCAGATGCTTTATCACAGTTACTTATACATTAGAGGAAACTCAGGCAGTGCTGCTCTCCCAAGTCTTCACTGCAGAGAGCCGGGTCTGATCCTCCAAGAAGCAGAAAGCAAAATGGGAAGGTTAACTGTGCAAAGATTTTTAGGAACAGCGCCTGTGAGAGGATGAAATAAGGAGGAGACCAGGCAATCCAGAAGAGTCATCAGACTGTGGCATGAATGTTTGACCTTGAGCGAAGGACAGAAAAAGAGATGGTTTGATGGAAATGCCCCAGGAAGCCATGTCGTCTACAAAAGGATCAGCAAAGTCTGGGACGTTCTCTGTGCTGAAGTCACGTCCCAGGAGTCCCTGCCAGGAAGGGTTCTGGTCTGGGAGCTGCCTCTGGGCATCTGGCCTTCTTGTGAACAAGTGGCTTCGCCAACTCCACAGCTGAGCCCCAGTTGATCATCCTTCTTATAAAGGAAAGCCTGGGAGGTAGTCTCACGGCCACTTCATGCAGACACCTAGTCCAATGATGGTTTCATTGCTAAAATCACTGTGCACTTCCTTTGCAGGGAAATGTCCTCACAGGATATGACAGAAGCAATGAAAGGGCAGAAGAGTTTGATAGCTTTTAAAAAGATCCTTTGCTCTTAAGCCAAACCAGCTTCGGCCAGCCAGAGTACCCCTCCTAGTACTTGTTCTTGTTGCTTAGATGCTAAGTTGTGCCCTGCTCTTTTGTGAGTCCATGGACTGTAGCCCTCCAGGCTTGTCTGTCCCTGGGGTTTCTCCAGGCAAGAACACTGGAGTGGGTTGCCATTTGCTCCTCCAGGGGATCTTTCCTACCCAGGGATTGAACTTTTGTCTCCTGCACTGGTAGGCAGGTTCTTTACTGCTGAGCCACCAGGGAAGACCCTCTTAGCACTTATCTGTGTGGGTCTGGCTGTTGCATACACATACACAAAGAACCTGAACTTAAATGATAAAAGTCACCATTAATGACATTCCAAGGAATATGCCACAGTGTCTGAAGGCGATTAAAAGGAACGATCCCAGACACATTTAGAACAATAGTCACATCGTGAGAATAATTCTACAGCCTTCCAAGGTGACTTGACTAAGGCGGACCATTCTTAGTGTCTACAGGATTTTAGGGACAATAGTGAAAATTAAAAATAGCTCTGCTTTATATCATCGTTTCCTCTCCATGTGTGCACCGGCAGATGGGTATGTGCAAGAATTATTTGCCATGAAATGGATGAATTGTTGTCCTCCAAAGCTCTGTGCTTGATTTTGTACTTTTCTGTTATTTTTTTTCCCAAAGGGAGATTCCCAAGTTGAATAACTTTTAGGATGCCCCACAAAGCCTTCATCCACCCCAGGGATGTGTATCTGTGGCCTCACATCCTGGCTGTGTTTGTGTCTGTTTCTATGACTTCCTTTCCCCGCATCCTCACACTTGGGTACATATGGTTCTCCAGATGGGTAATGCTCTCCTTCACACGTGTTTCTAAATGTCTTTGGATTGTTTAACAAAAAGAAGTTAACGGGTAAAAGAGGGAAAAAAAAACCTGGTTAGACAAATCTCTGAACCAAAGTGAGGGATGGAGGAAGGCCCTTTTCTTTGCCTCCCAGGGGTTTGAGCTTCCTCTGTCGTCAGGTTTAGGGAAAGGATGTCTTTCTTCATACCACTAGAGGGCATCAGTGTGCAGACAATTGTCACATTTGGGCAGGGTGCTGAGCTCCAGGGAGTAAGAGGGACAGTGACTCTCCCATTCCTATAACCAAGAGCCTTTTTTTTTTCTTTTCAAAGCACCTCTTCCTCCACTTGGGATGTTTCTTCCTGAATCTGAATCATCCCAGTATTTTCTCTTCGCCTACTCACCTATATGGAGTAGGAAATGGCAACCCACTCCAGTATTTTTGCCTGGAAAATTCCACGGATAGAGGAGCCTGGCAGGCTAGAGTCTGTGCGGTTGCAAAGAATTGGACACAACTGATGGAGTGATTGAACACGAGCACACACCCTTCTACAAGGTCGCACACACCCCCTCCCCCAGGTTATTTGTTGTCATGATGATCGTCTCTATGAATGAGGCTAGAGGACCCCCACCAGCATAGACCAGGGAGACACAGGGCCCTGGAGAGAACACTGAACTTATCATCAGGACACCTGGACTCAAGCCCCAGATTTGTCATTGGCTGTGTGATCTTGAGAAAATCACTCTACGTCTCTGAACCTTCATGTACTTATCTGCAAAAGGCAGAGTCCTCTAAAGTTCTTTGCGTCTGAGGGGAAAAGACTGGCTCTAGCTAAATATCCTCCTTTGAAGGCAAAAACCTCTTTCTTTTCTGTCATCCTTAAAACCTCTCCTTCTAAAATTCTAAAACCAGCTTCCTTAATATCCTTTATCAGCTCCTGATAAATAAAATTCCAAATTAAGGACTTCTTTGGGGTTTCCAGGCCAACCTAGGAGGAGCTTGGAAGTCATCTCTCCCATCCACACAACAGGAGAAAAGATGAACAAACTGAAAATCAACAACTCGTCTTAGATTCATCAGAAAACTGACATCGCAGGGCAAGCTGCTCCCCACCCCACCCACACCGCCACCAATGAAAGAAACGGACAGGTAGACCAAGGATCACACATCAGACAAAGTTCACACGCAGCTGAAGATCAGGAGGAGGAAACTGCAGGAACCAGCTCTGGGTTCCTTTTATCTAGTTTATCACGTCGGACTTGCAGCAACAAGTATGACAAGGCATACTAAAAGACAGAAAAACAGAGCAATAACTACTACAAGAACAAAAATCCCCACTGGTTGAAGAGACAGGGAAAACATCGGAACTAAACTCAAATGTGGCAGAGATGTTGCAATTAGCAGACCGGGAATTTAAAGTTACTACGATTAGTATTCTAAGCGCTCTAATGGAAAAAGTTGACAACATGCAAGAACAGATTGGCAGATTGGTAGTGGAAGCAGTGAGATGGAAACTCTTAGAAAGAATCAAAAAGAAGGGCTAGAGATCAAAACACCATGACAGAAATGAAGAGTGCCCTTGATCGACTCATCAATAAACTGGACTCGGCTGAGGAAAGAATCAATGAGCTTGAAGACATCAATAGAAACTTCAAAAACTGAGACTCGAAGAGGAAAAAGAACAGAAAAAATAGAACGAAGTACTCTAATGACCATAGGACATTAATAGAAGGTGCAATGTGTGTATATGAAGAATATCAAATTAACAACGTCCTCTCTCGTCTATTCTAACCACATCACTTACATAACTGCATCACTCTTACCTGCAAAATTCAGAGCTGAACTAAGAAACCATGTTTTTGCTGTAACTCCTAACACTGCCATATCTTATTAAATCATCTCTGTTTAAAAGATGAAAGACTTCACAAGGGATGGGTGAGAAACCCAAAGAAGTCCTCAATTTGGAATTTTATTTATCAGGAGCTGCTAACGAATATTAAGGAAGCCGGTTTTAGAATTTCAGAAGGAGAGGTTTTAAGGATCACAGAAAAGAAAACGGTTTTTGCCTTCAAAGGAGGATATTTAGCTAGATCCAGTCTTTTCCCCTCAGACACAAAGAACTTTAGGAGACTCTGCCTTTTGCAGATAAGTACATGAAGGTTCAGAGAGGTAGAGTGATTTTCTCAAGATCCCACAGCCAGTGACAAATCTGGGGCTTGAGGCAGGGAAAAGAGGCTTACCTAGTTTCTCTGTAACCTCATTGGCCTCATTAAATTGGGCTTGAAGTGACTTCTCTCTTCTCCCATCTTCTGCCTGAATCTCCTACTCCTCAGAAGACAGCTCATTCAAACCATTGGACCGTGACCAATGAGACCTCAAAGCTGATATTTTTTCATGGTAGAAACTGGAAAGTCTTACTCCATTTCCAATGGAGATTTGCCTGGAGCTGGAGAAAAATTGGACCAGAGAGTTTGGAGTACCACATGGAGAGGTGACCCCCTTTTTGCCCCTCCACTGTCACAGACTTGAGGTCTCTTGAATACTCTCTTATCTCCTGTTCCATCACTTGCTCTTTATTTTAATCACCTTCATTATAAATGTCCTCAAAAAGGGCCTGCCACCTTCCATCCCTGTTCCTACCTTCATCCTGTCCCATTTGCATCCTGCTTAGGATTCTTCAGTAGCATCCTTCTTGAGAGGGACCTTCAAGGCCATTTATGACCTTGTGAGCAGACCTCTCGCTCTACCCCTGACCCTATCCTTTCTCACCAGCCACCATGTTTGTGCAACCCTGAGCTGTTTGTATTCAAGGCATCTTCTTACTTCCTTGTCTTTACATATGCTGTTCCTTCTGCTAGAAAGATCTCTCCCCACTCTTGTACTCACTAATCAACATCATGCTCTAAGATTCAGTTCAAGTGCCCCCTCCACCAGGAAGCCTTCCCTGAGAAGCTGGTCCAGGTTGCCAAGCCTCTCCTATTTTCTCCCCTATGACCTGGGCACACCTCTGCTCTGCCACTTTCCTGGACTACCACTGCTTCCCTAGTCACCTTCAAGTGCCTGGAGGGCAAGATGTATTCCATCGCTAAGCTTATTATCTAGTACAATATATGGAGCATGGTTTGCTACATGAATAAAAGTATGAATGAGTCAACAGAATGTAAAAATCTCAAACATACGTTGTGAAAGGAAAATGAGAGTAGATCATAAGGGAGAAGAAAAGAAAAAGAACAGAAAAGCAGAACAGAAAAGAGGCAAGAAAGTTCTATGTATTTTTTCAAACAAAGTAATTGAAGGAATTAACGTTTCAGTCCTGGTTCAGACTGTTAAGGAAACACAGTTTAATAAATGCCTTTGAAATGCATTTTTGAAAAACCTTAAAGATAAGAATCAGTAAAGCTTAAAATGAAATACATCTCTCACAATGCTAAATCCATTTATCAAGCCAGAAAGCAAAGAAAACATGAAAAGGTGGAAAGCATAGAAAAAGATGACAGAACAAAGATCAAACAGCGGAGCTGTATCAATAAAAGCAAACGGATCAAGCTTTTCTATTAAAAGACAAGACCAATGGGGTCAAAACCCCAAAGCTGAGTATGTACTGTCTACAATTTACACACCTAAAATAAAATGATCCAAATAGAGTAAGATAAAAGCATGAGGAAAAGACATGCCTGAAATATTAAAAAGGGAAAAACATGGAACATGGAAGCAAGCATATTCAGAGAAGACAAAGTAAAAATCTACAGTAGAAGACAGATAAAGCTTTTTGTTTTACCTTTTAATTAATTTTAATGTTTTAATCAAAAAAGTTGAACATGGGCACAGTCCCATTGTTTTTTAAATTCTAAAAGGAGACTACAAATATGTCAGTTCCTTATCCCCCACCCCATCCAATATTCTAAAGGCAACATTTTTAGCTCTTTGGGCTGTTTCTTATAGGTAAGAAACATGTTAAAATTAATGGATGTAAACAGACTTCAGCTGATCAGTAACATTAGCTTCTTAAAATGCTAGCAAAGGGTTTCTTTAACACCCATCTTGCCCTGCTCTCATTCTTCTGATGTAGTTATATTGGTTTGTAGATTTGTCCACATTCAATATTGTATGAGCTAGGAAAGTGCCTGGCTGAAAGAAGTAGGAACCACACCTAACACCGACTTTCAGGCAGTCAAAAGCTGACGTGACCATTTTATGGTTTCTTTAGGGGCCTAGGCTCTTTTTATTTCTCTCTTCTCCCATTTCAGTCTTGTACTTTGGTCCTCATGGTCGCAAGACAGCTGCTGCACCTCTGATGTTGCACCCACGTTTCAGGGAAGGAGAAGAAGGAAGGAAGAAGGAAGCTAGAGGAGAAAGAAGAAAAAGTTTCCTAGGAACCTTTCTCATCAGCAGGCATGTCACAAACCTTCAATTGTGAGGCAATCTAGAATTACAAGTACTTCTAGCTAGGCACATTGCTGCTTGAACAAAATTGAGGTTTGGATATGAGGAAGAAAGGAAGGCAGGCACTAGCAACAGAATCAATAGTGTTTTTGTTATTATCTCTATGTAAATAGTGCTAACTTCTTAATCAGGAAATGTTATGAGTATTTTCTTTCTTGTACATTGTTTTGTTTTTCCTGGAGTCAAAGCTTGCCTCATTATTTTTCATTTGCTTAAGTTTTTTCTTTTCCACCTTGAACTGTGGCTAACTTTCCCCATAAGTATCAAGAGCTCTGAACGATATCTCTTAACATTATTTCCATGTGTTTACATCCATCAGATAAACTATCATTTCAAACCTTTTTCAGGAGACATCACTACCCATCTGCATTCATCTGCTCCATCTCTAGGTTTGAAGACACGCTGTCAGCTGGGACATACCTTTGTCACCATTCCAGGAAGTCCCTCCATCCCCTTTTCCCACTTTTCTGAATCTTCATCTTTCATTTTCTTGAATTTCTATCTAATTTTGTTGGAGTATATCCTTTAGTTGCTTTCTGGAAGGGAAAAAAGAGAGAAAGACAAATGTTAGCTTTGTTTTTAGACTTTTGCATTCCTACCCTGACACTTAATTGCAGACCTTGTGTGCGTGCTAAGTCACTTTTAGTCATGTCCAACTCTTTGCAAACCTATGAACTGTAGCTCGCCAGGCTCCTCTGTTCATGCAATTGTCCAGGCAAGAATACTGGAATCGGTTGCCAAGATCCTCCAGAGGATCTTTCCGACCCAAGGATTGAACCCAAGTCTCTTATGTCTCCTGCACTGGCAGGTGGATTCTTTACCACTAGCACCACCTGAAAATTCTAGGTTGGAATTGGTGGCTCTCCAATTTTTATTAAAATCTTTGCTTCATTGCTTTCTATCTCCTGCTTTCTTGAAGTCTATCCAATGCCATTCTGATGACTGATTTTTGCTTGTGCCCAGGTTCCCACCAACCTTTCATGCTTTAAGCTCTTCTCTTTATCCCAGTATTCTGAAATTTCACTATTGTGTGTATTATTGTATTTTATCACCCATTGTGCTGAGCATCTGGTAGGAACTGATCTGGAACCATTTATCCATTCTGGGAAGGTTAATTTTATTGTTCTTTTAATAATGTCTCCCCCTACGCTTTCCTGATTTTTGTTTTCAGAAACTGTGAGATTTTAGGAACTGGATTCTTTGGTCTATTTCTTTATAATTTTATTCTAATTTCTTGAAGACTTTTCAACTGTATTTTCCAAACTCTACTGAATTTTTCATCATAGGTTTGACATTTTTAATTTCCAAAGTCTGTTTCTGGTTCTCTGACTGCTGCCCCCTGTCCCTTTTATAAATATACTTGTTTCACAGTTGCACGATATTTTACCATTTCTGAAGAGACTAATTACAATTTCTTTAAAGCTTAAAGAAATTAATCTTCAAAACTCTGCGTTATTTTCAGTCATGCTGATTTTGTTTGTTTTGATTCTTTTTTTTTGTATCGGGAGTTTTCTTTGGAGGTCTGGTGGCTCTCTGCTGTTCATATCTGAGACTAAAGCACTAAAAAACTAACTGAAATCTACATCCAAGGAAGCTGCTGACTTCACTGTAAACACGTGGCCATGGAGCTTTTCTTCGGGAACCAAAAGTCAGTGTGGGCAGGTTCTTTCTTTGGCTGTGCATAGAAGGATGTGGTTTCTCCCGCTTATCTCCCAGAATTCTGCAGCTGATAGGAGATGTTCCCATCATTCTATGAATAGGCTTTGACTTTATTTCCCTGTGGTCAAAGTCCATCTCACCTGGCCCTACTCTGTGGTCAATGTATATGAGTTATAAGGCTCTCACATTCAATTTTTGAAAAGTTATTTGTCTCTTGCATTATATTGGGGAATAACTGCTGAGTATACAGGATACTGGTGGGCAAGGTAGGGGACATTGGATCTAATTGCTTCTTATAAAGACTTTCCCATAATCCTCTGGTTGTCAGCCTTACCTCTCCCCTGGTTTCTTTGCTATTTGCTTTCTCCAATTCCTAAGGCTTTCCGGCTGTCAGCCAGGAAATGTCACCTGCTTCTCCTCAGTCTCCCGCTCTGCTGTAAGTCATGTCAACCTCAGTGCTACACCATTTAGCATCATCCATTCACGCTCCCTTTTCACATAAAGCTACATTGCTTGGTGCCGTAGAAGTCTTCTGATTTCATGAAAGATGAAATTTTGGTTTCAGTTTCTCTTTGTTGTTTGGAATGCTTTTGAAAAGAAATGGAAACCAAACCATCTTTTCTCTATGATTTTAAAACCGGAAGCCTCATTTTGCTTTGACAAAAGTTGTAACTCACAGTGACTACATCACAGATAACAAACTTTTATCTGGGCAATAATGTTGCATCAAAATATATAAAAGCAAAATATTTGCTATTCATGAAGAAATTGACAGAATTAGAATGGTGGTGAGGAAACTGTTATATTTTTTTTTAAATCTCTGACAGATCACTAGGCAAAAATAGGGAGGTTGAAGATCTGAATAATGTAATTAATTCACTTGATTTAAAAAATATGTTTCAAACTCTGTACTTCACAGAGAATAACAAGAAACAAAATACAAAACCTCAGTAATAGATCCAAGACCATATGAGAATGTGTTTCATGACGAAGTTGGCATTTCAGATCAGTAAGTAAGGGGTAGATTATCCAACAAATGGTGTTGGGAAAACTGGCAAATGATCTGGAAATAAAGAGAAAGAGACTAATGACTTCGGTCTTTCAGTTATCGCTGCGAATTCTTGGCAGGCAGTTTGACTACTGGGGCTTTTCCCAAAGAGCCCTCATTCCCTGTTCTTTAGCATGCCTCTCTAGAGTACTTTCTAGGCATTCCAAAGAACAATCAGAATTAAGCCATTTGACTTCCTCTGGTGACTTAAATGGCTGCACTACTTTGAAAGCCAAGAGGTCCTTCACACTTGGCCCTCTTAATGGGTTGCCCTGCATACATTTGATAGCATGGAACTACATATTAGATTCTTACATCCTGGGGTTTGGAAGGGCTAGCACATGGGTTGAGAAGGCTGGGATCCTCATTATTGAGAAGCATAACTTTCTGTAGTCAAGCCTTCCCAAAACCTCTGATGCTGTCCAAGGACCCATGTGGGGCTCCTCCAGCTGTTCTATTGCCTTCTGAATGCTCCCAGCTCTAAAAGCCCTTAAAGAGATCTTGCCTTCTTCCCACATGCCCTCTCCCCTCATCCAGGAGGGAAGTGCAAAATATTTATCAGCTGTCATTGTGTCATTGGCATTGACCCATCAAAGATATGCAACATCAGTCAGTCTAGAAATGAGGTGTAATCAATCAGCCAGATTGGTGCCAAGTAGGTGAACATCAGCTCTCTCTCTCTGCTACAGGCAGTCCCACAATTCTCCCAAGAGCATTTTCTCCAAACTTCATTTTGTTTGAGGTGCTGGGTTGTGCTGTTTAGTCACTAACTGGTGTCCGACTGAATGTGACCCCATGGACTATATATAGCCTGCCAGGTTCCTTTGTCCATGGGATTCTCCAAAGAATACTGAAATGGGTTGCTGTTTCCTACTCCAAGGGATCTTCCAGACCGAGGGATCAAACCCATGTCTCCTGCTTAGCAGGTGGGTTCTTTACCACTGAGCTCCCTGGGAAACCCTTGAGGGGTTACATTATCTCTTAATTTTTACCTCCTTTATAGTTTTGAATTTGTAGCAAATTCAAAACAACTCTACGGCTGTCCTTTCCTTCTCTGTTATGTCTGTCTGACAATATTTTTCCTGGTTTGATTTACTATGAAGATCTCTTGAGCCAAGACATTTCTGGAGAGGGCAGAAGTAGAGACAGATGTCTTTACCGGCAGAATAGAGAGGGGTGTGGCCAAACACATCTCCAGTGATTTCCCCATTTTAGAAGCATCTTCCCCTTGCTTTTCCTGAGCTAGAGCTCTCTGCGAACAGGGCTTTCTCTCTTCCCAGCTATTCAAAATCCTCTCCCATCTGATTATACCGTCCCCAAGCCCTGCTGGGAAAGTCTGAGGGCAAGAGGAGAAGAGGGAGACAGAGAATGAAATGGTTGGATGGCATCACTGACTCAGTGGACATGAGTTTGAGCAAACTCCAGGAGATGGTGAAGGACAGGGAAGCCTGGCATGCCGAAGTCCATGGGGCTGTAAAGAGTCAGACATGACTTAGCGACTGAACAACAACTCTTAACCCCAAGAACCCATCTGGATGTTCTGTGTTCTGATGGCTGAAGAGTAAAGAGGGTAAGAGTGGAAGTTTCCACAGAGGATTTTTAGCCAAGCTCATATGTGGCCATATTCTTTCTGCCCACATGTCACTGGCCAGAACTCAATAGCTCGTCCTCTCACCAGTCAGGAAGGCTGGAAAATGTCATTTAACTTATTGACAGAAGGAAGAAGTGGGTTCGTGGTGAGCATCTCACAGTCTCTGCCTCACTATTTTCTCCAACCTGTAGGATGTGGTACATGTTCTAAATTGGTGACCAATCTGTGTTAGTTCTTTTTTCCTTTTTACGTAAAGGAGCATTTTCATAAGAGTAGCCATGCTCTTCTTTCAGGTTCAGTTCAGTTCAGTTGCTCAGTCGTGTTCGACTCTTTGTGACCCCATGAATCGCAGCACGCCAGGCCTCCGTGTCCATCACCAACTCCTGGAGTTCACCCAAACTCTTGTCCATCGAGTCAGTGATGCCATCCAGCCATCTCATCCTCTGTCATCCCCTTCTCCTCCTGCCCCCAATCCCTCCCAGCATCAGAGTCTTTTCCAATGAGTCAACTCTTCGCAGGAGGTGGCCAAAGTACTGGAGTTTCAGCTTTAGCATCAATCCTTCCAAAGAACACCCAGGACTGATATCCTTTAGAATGGACTGGTTGGATCTCTTTGCAGTCCAAGGGACTCTCAAGAGTCTTCTCCAACACCATGGTTCAAAAGCATCAATTCTTCAGCACTCAGCTTTCTTCACAGTCCAACTCTCACATCCATACATGACGACAGGAAAAACCATAGCCTTGACTAGACAGACTTTTGTTGGCAAAGTAATGTCTCTGCTTTTGAATATGCTATCTAGATTGGTCATAGCTTCCTTCCAAGGAGTAAGCGTCTTTTAATTTCATGGCTGCAATCAACATCTGCAGTGATTTTGGAGCCCCCCAAAATAAAATCTGACACTGTTTCCACTGTTTCCCCATCTATTTCCCATGAAATGCTGGAACCAGATGCCATGATCTTTGTTTTCTGAATGTTGAGCTTTAAGCCAACTTCACTCCCGTCTTTCACTTTCATCAAGAAGCTTTTTAGTTCCTGTTCACTTTCTACCGTAAGGGTGGTATCATCTGAATACCTGAGGTTATTGATATTTCTTCCAGCAATCTTGATTCTAGCTTGTGCTTCCTCTAGCCCAGTGTTTCTCATGATGTACTCTGCATATAAGTTAAATAAGCAGAGTGACAATATACAGCCTTGACATACTTCTTTTCATAATTGGAACCAATCTGTTGTTCCATGTCCAGTTCTAACTGTTGCTTCCTGACCCGCATATAGGTTTCTCAAGAGGCAGATCAGGTGGTCTGGTATTCCCATCTCTTTCAGAATTTTCCACAGTTTGTTGTGATCCACACAGTCAAAGGCTTTGGCATAGTCAATAAAACAGAAATAGATGTTTTTCTGGAACTCTCTTGCTTTTTCCATGATCCAGCGGATGTTGGCAATTTGATCTCTGGTTCCTCTGCCTTTTCTAAAACCAGCTTGAACATCTGGAAGTTAACGGTTCACGTATTGCTGAAACCTGGCTTGGAGAATTTTGACCATTACTTTACTAGCGTGTGAGATGAGTGCAATTGTGTGGTAGTTTGAGCATTCTTTGGCATTGCCTTTCTTTGGGATTGGAATGAAAACTGACCTTTTCCAGTCCTGTGGCCAATGCTGAGTTTTCCAATTTTGCTGGCATATTGAGTGTAGCACTTTCACAGCATCATCTTCCAGGATTTGAAATAGCTCAACTGGAATTTCATCACCTCCACTAGCTTTGTTCATAGTGATGCTTTCTAAGGCCCACTTGACTTCACATTCCAGGATGTCTGGCTCTAGGTCAGTGATCACACCATCATGATTATCTGGGTCATGAAGGTCTTTTTTGTATAGTTCTTCTGTGTATTCTTGCCACCTCTTCTTAATATCTTCTGCTTCTGTTAGGTCCATACCATTTCTGTCCTTTATCGAGCCCATCTTTGTATGAAATGTTCCCTTGGTATCTCTAATTTTCTTGAAGAGATCTCTAGTCTTCCCCATTCTGTTGTTTTCCTCTATTTCTTTGCATTGATCACTGAGGAAGGCTTTCTTATCTCTCCTTGCTATTCTTTGGAACTCTGCATTCAGATGCTTATATCTTTCCTTTTCTCCTTTGCTTTTAGCTTCTCTTCTTTTCACAGGTATTTGTAAGGCCTCCCCAGACAGCCATTTTGCTTTTTTGCATTTCTTTTCCATGGGGATGGTCTTGATCCCTGTCTCCTGTGGAATGTCATGAAGCTCCGTTCATAGTTCATTAGACACTCTATCTATCAGATCTAGTGCCTTAAATCTATTTCTCACTTCCACTGTATAATCATAAGGAATTTGATTTAGGTCATACCTGAATGGTCTAGTGGTTTTCCCTACCTTCTTCAATTTAAGTCTGAATTTGGCAATAAGGAGTTCATGATCTGAGCCACAGTCAGCTCCCGGTCTTATTTTTGCTGACTGTTATAGAGCTTCTCCATCTTTGGCTGCAAAGAATATAATCAATCTGATTTCGGTGTTGACCGTCTGGTGATGTCCATGTGTAGAGTCTTCTCTTGTGTTGTTGGAAGAGGGTGTTTGTTATGACCAGTGCGTTCTCTTGGCAGAACTCTATTAGTCTTTGCCTTGCTTCATTCCGTATTCCAAGGTCAAATTTGCCTGTTACCCCAGGTGTTTCTTGACTTCCTACTTTTGCATTCCAGTCCCCTGTAATGAAAAGGACATCTTTTTTGGGTGTTAGTTCTAAAAGGTCTTGTAGGTCTTCATAGAACTCTTCAACTTCAGCTTCTTCAGCGTTACTGGTTGGGGCATAGACTTGGATTACTGTGATATTGAATGGTTTGCCTTGGAAACGAACAGAGATCATTCTGTCGTTTCTGAGATTTTATCCAAGTACTGCATTTTGGACTCTTTTGTTGACCATGATGGCTACTCCATTTCTTCTAAGGGATTCCTTCCCACAGTAGCAGATATAATGGTCATCTGAGTTCAATTCACCCATTCCAGTCCATTTTAGTTCGCTGATTCCTAGAAATTCAACATTCACTCTTGCCATCTTCTGTTTGACTACTTCCAATTTGCCTTGATTCATGGACCTAACATTCCATGTTCCTATGCAACATTGCTCTTTACAACATTGGACCTTGCTTCTGTCACCAGTCACATCCACAACTGGGTATTGTTTTTGCTTTGGCTCCATCCCTTCATTCTTTCTGGAGTTATTTCTCCATTGATCTCCAGTAGCATATTGGGCACCTATCGACCTGGGGAGTTCCTCTTTCAATATCCTATCATTTTGCCTTTTCATACTGTTCATGGGGTTTTCAAGGCAAGAATACTGAAGTGGTTTGCCATTCCCTTCTCCAGTGGACCACATTCTGTCAGACCTCTCCACCATAACCCGCCCATCTTGGGTGGCCCCACACGGCATGGCTTAGTTTCATTGAGTTAGATAAGGCTGTGGTCCCTTTGATTAGATTGACTAGTTTTCTGTGATTATGGTTTGTATGTCTGCCCTCTGATGCCTCTCGCAACACCTACCATCTTACTTGGGTTTCTCTTACCTTGGACGTGGGGTATCTCTTCACGGCTGCTCCAGCAAAGCACAGCTGCTGCTTCTTACCTTGGATGAGGGGTATCTCCTCATGGTGGCCCCTCCTGACCTTGAACGTGGAGTAGCTCCTCTCGGCCCTCCTCCTGCACCTACTCATCTGTGGCTCCTTGGACGTTGTGTTGCTCCTCTCAGCCACCACCCCTGACCTCAGGCGTGGGGTGGCTCCTCTTGGCCACGCTTCTGTGCCAGGGAGAATTCTTTCAGGTTGCTTGACCTTAAACCTTGACATGCACTGGAATTGCCTGGAGAGGCTTGTTAAAAATGCAGATTGCCTGCCAAGGAAGGGGAGACGGGTTTGAGCCTAGATCTGGGAAGATCCCACACTCTGTGGAGCAGTTAAGCCCGTGTACCACAACTACTGAGCCCAGGCTCTAGAGCCCATGCTTTGCAACAAGATAAGCCACCACAATGAAAAGCCTGTACATCACAACCAGAGAGTAACCCCTGCTCTTTGCAATTACAGAAAGCCTGTATGCAGCAACAAAGACCCAGCACAGCCCAAAAATAAAATTAATAAATAATTTTAACATGCAGATTTCTGGTACCACATCCAGAAATTCTTTTTTTTTTCCCATAAAAGTTTGGAAATATGTAGCCAGAGTGTCATAAAAGTTTTCAAAGTTTACACTAGCTAAAATGTTAATGGTGGTTGTCTTTGGATAATGTACCACATGGGGAATAGAGCCAATGTTTTATAATAACTATAAATGGAGTATAACCTTTAAACATTGTGAATCACTATATTGTACACCTGTAACTTACATAATATTGTACAGCAACTATACATCAATAAACTAAATGAAAACCCATAATTTTAATTATGAACATCCTAAATTTACTTGACAAACTCTCCAGTCCCTATCTTTACCCCAAATTCTAGATCTGAATATGAGTGATTGAAAGTTGCTCAGTTGTGTCTGACTCTTTGCGACCCCATGGACTATACAGTCCTTGGAATTCTCCAGACCAGAATAATGGAGTGGGTAGCCTTTCCCTTCTCCAAGGGATCTTCCCAACCCGGGGATTGAACCTAGGTCTCTCGCATTGCAGGCAGATTCTTTACCAGCTGAGCCACAAGGGAAGCCCAAGAATACTGGAATGGGTAGCCTATCCCTTCTCCAGCTGACCTTCCCAACCCAGGAATCAAACTGGGGTCTCCTGCATTGCAGGAGAATTCTTTACCAGCTGAGATATCAGGGAAGCCTTTGATTTGAATATACAACTGCCCAAACAATGGGTTTCCTGCCTGCCAAGAAAAGAACCTGCCTGCCAATGTAGGAGACATAAAAGATGTGGATTCAGTCCCCAGATCAGGAAGATTCCATGGCTACCCACTCCAGTATTCTTGCCTGGAGAATCCCATGGACAGAGGAGTCTGGGGGGCTATGGTCTATAGGGTCGCAAAGAGTTGGACACGACTGAATTACTTAGCATGCACACATGCCAAACAACACTTCTCCTCTCATACCTAATAAGCTGCTGAGAGTTAAAATGTCCAAAGCATGTGCTTAATTTTCACCCCCCTTCCATGGTGCACTGCCCCCCAGTAAAGGGTAACATCATTTACCCATTTGCTCAGGACACAGATATTGGATTATTTTTCACTCATGTCTTTCTCTCAGACCCTCATCCCATTCAACAGAGACTCCTTCCAACCTGCTTCAAATGCACTCTTAATCCAACCACATCTCATATTCTGCAGCACTGGCATCTCAGTCTGTGCTGTGCTCACGTCACACAGACCGGTAACACTCTCCTTACTCGTGTCCCTGCTGCACCTCTCCTCTCTTCTCCCACTACGGAAGCCAGAGCAACCCTTTGAAGACGTCAACCAAGCACGTCCCTCCTTGCCCTCAATCTTCCAAAGGTTTCCCTTGACCCAACAGCATTCAAAGTCCTCACCATGGCCCCCCAGGCCTACAGGGTCTCAGCTCTGGCCACTTGTCTGCTCTCGTTTCTCACCATTCCTGCTCATGGCGTGTGGCCCCACTGGCCTCCTTGTCCTTCCTTGAAGATATCAAGGTCTCGGCCCTTGCTACTCCATTTCCTGGCTTGTTATTTCCCTAAATATTGATATTTGTAGGGCCTCTGCTATTATTTCAATCTGGTCTCTGAACAAACTTCATTTCTTCAAAGAGGCTTTTCCTGATTATCCCTTGTTAATAGTACCCCCTGCCCCGTCAGCACGATCGTTTCACTTGCCCTTTCTTTTCCACCTCAGCTCTTATCATTATCTGACCCAACACAGTAGACTTGTTTGTCTGTTCTCCCCCAGTCTTGTCCCATGATAGCACATTGTCTTTTCTGCTTATTTCTCTAGTCCCCGGCACCTAGAAGAGTACCTAGTCTCCTAAGATTTTATATTATTAACATCTTTTTTTTAATGATAGGCATTCTCTGTTGGTCCAGTGGTTAGGACTCAGTACTTTCACTGCCATGGCCTGGCTTCAGTTCCTGGTTGGGGAACTAAGACCCCGCAAGCCATGCAGCATGGTCGTGTTAATAAATAAACAAATAAATTTTTTTTAATTTAAAAAAAATTAAAAATTTTGAGACTCCCAAATAGTTTACTCTATGACGTAGTAGCCCTTGTCACATATTAATAAAAGGTTCCCCTCTTTTTGTTTAAGGCAGAGTTTCTACTTTCTGGTTACATATTTGATATTCATCAAACAAAATGTCCATCTAAGCCCAGTGTCCTGACATGGTGAACTCCTTTCTCTGTTAGTACTTGAAACATCTCCTGGGTCATCGCTTCGCTCTGTTCTTCCCGCCTGAAGGCATTGGCAGGACAGCGCTGGTTTCCCAGCCTCTACCTTGATCTGCTTTCAGGCACAGATCTGTGCCCTGCAGTGAGAGACGGGGAGTCCCAGGAGTGCTAAATTAGGAGCCTGGCTTCATTATTATGCATCCCCAGTAAATCCGAAGCATGACTTACGAGACTCCTTTTAGGATGATTAAAAGAAAGAAAGAAACTAATGAGAAGATCACACACTTCATTTGTAGCAAACATTTCAGGCAGTTTTCTTCCAAGATGTTTACAAAAGAAACCAGGGGAGTGAGTTGGGCTCTACCTCTTGACACCCCACATCAGGAAATTCAAGAGGCCATGTATCTTAGAGAAGGATGGGGGACATCCAGAGGGGTTGAAACACAGAAATAGTGTGAGGTGGTTGTGTGTGTGGTATGTGTGTGTGCGTGGTGGATAGTTTGGTGTGTGTGTATGTGTGTGGTGTGTGCATGGTAGGTGTGTGTGGTATTATGGAGTGGTGTGTGTGTGTGTGTAGTACTGTGAGGTGGTTGTGTGTGTGTCTGTGTGTGTGGTGGGTGTGGTGGGGTATGTGTGGTGTGTGTGTGGGTGGTGGGTGTGTGTGGTGTGTGTGTGTGGTATTATGGGGTGGTGTGTGTGTGTATGGGGTGTGTCTGTGGTATTATGGGGAGTGTGTTCTGTGTGGGGTGGGTATGTGTGGTATTGTGGAGTGTGTATGTGTGTGGTGTGTGTTCTGTGTGGGGTGTGTGTGTGTGGTGGGTGTGGTATTGTTGAGTGTGTGTGTGTGGTGTGTGTGGTGTGTGTGTGTGGTATTGTGGGGTGGTGTGTGTATATGTGTGTGTGGTATGTGTGTGTGGGTATGGTGTGCTGGGTGTGTGTGGTATTGTAGGGTGTGTGTTCTGTGTGGGGGGTGACACACCCTACAATACCACCCCACAATATGTGGTGTGTGTGTGTGGTATTGTGGGGTGGTGTGTATATATGTGTGTGTGGTATGTGTGTGTGGGTGTGGTGTGCTGGGTGTGTGTGGTATTGTAGGGTGTGTGTTCTGTGTAGGGTGTGTGTGTGTATGGTGGGTGTGGTATTGTGGAGTGTGTGTGTGGTGTGTGTGTGGTATTATGTGTATATGTGTGTGTGGTGTGTGTGTGGTATGAGTATGTGGGTGTGGTGTGATGGGTGTGTGTGGTATTGTAGAGTGTGTGTTCTGTGTAGGGTGTGTGTGTGTATGGTGGGTGTAGTATTGTGGAGTGTGTGTGTGGTGTGTGTGTGGTATGGTGTGTGGTATTATGTGTATATGTGTGTGTGGTATGTGTGTGGGGGTGTGGTGTGATGGGTGTGTGTGGTATTGTAGAGTGCGTGTTCTGTGTAGGGTGTGTGTGTGTATGGTGGGTGTGGTATTGTGGAGTGTGTGTGTGGTGTGTGTGTGGTATGGTGTGTGGTATTGTATGTGTATGTGTGTGTGGTATGTGTGTGTGGGTGTGGTGTGGTGGGTGTGTGTGGTATTGTAGGGTGTGTATTCTGTGTGGGGTGTGTGTGTGTGTGGTGGGTGTGGATTGTGGAGTGTGTGTGTGTGTGGTGTGTGTGGTATTGTGGGGTGTGTGTTCTGTCTTGGGTGTGTGTTTGGGGGGGTTGTATGTGGCATTGTGGGGTGTGTGTGGTGGGTGTGTGTGGTATTGTAGGGTGTGTGTTCTGTGTTGGGTGTGTGTGTGCGTGTGTGTGGTGGATGTGGTATTGTGGAGTGTGTGTGTGGTGGGTGTGTGTGGGTGTGGTGTGGTGGGTGTGTGTGGTATTGTAGAGTGTGTGTTCTGTGTGTGGGGTGTGTGTGTGGTGTGTGTGTGTGGTATTGTGGGGTGGTGTGTGTATATGAGTGTGTGGTATGTGTGTGTGGGTGTGGTGTGCTGGGTGTGTGTGGTATTGTAGGGTGTGTGTTCTGTGTGGGGGGTGTGTGTGTGTGGTGTGTGTGTGTGGTATTGTGGGGTGGTGTGTGTATATGTGTGTGTGGTATGTGTGTGTGGGTGTGGTGTGGTGGGTGTGTGTGGTATTGTAGAGTGTGTGTTCTGTGTAGGGTGTGTGTGTGTATGGTGGGTGTGGTATTGTGGAGTGTGTGTGTGGTGTGTGTGTGGTGTGTGTGGTATTGTGTGTGGTATTGTGTGTATATGTGTGTGTGGTATGTGTGTGTGGGTGTGGTGTGGTGGGTGTGTGTGGTATTGTAGAGTGTGTATTCTGTGTGGGGTGTGTGTGTGTGTGGTGGGTGTGGTATTGTGGAGTGTGTGTGTGTGGTGGATGCATGTGGTGTTGTGGGGTGGTGTGTGTATACATGTGTATGGTATTGTGGGGTATGTGTTCTGTGTTGGGTGTGTGTTTGGGGGGGTTGTATGTGGCATTGTGGGGTGTGTGTGGTGGGTGTGTGTGGTATTGTAGGGTGTGTGTTCTGTGTGGGGTGTGTGTGTGTGTGGTGTGTGTGTGTGGTATTGTGGGGTGGTGTGTGTATATGTGTGTGCGGTATGTGTGTGTGGGTGTGGTGTGGTGGGTGTGTGTGGTATTGTAGAGTGTGTGTTCTGTGTAGGGTGTGTGTGTGTATGGTGGGTGTGGTATTGTGGAGTGTGTGTGTGGTGTGTGTGTGGTATTGTGTGTGGTATTGTGTGTATATGTGTGTGTGGTATGTGGGTGTGGGTGTGGTGTGGTGGGTGTGTGTGGTATTGTAGGGTGTGTATTCTGTGTGGGGTGTGTGTGTGTGTGGTGGGCGTGGTATTGTGGAGAGTGTGTGTGTGTGGTGGGTGCCTGTGCTATTGTGGGGTGGTGTGTGTATACATGTGTGTGGTATTGTGTTCTGTGTGGGGTGTGTGTTCGGGGGGGGGGTTGTGTGTGGCATTGTGGGGTGATGTGTGTACCGGGTGGAGAGCTGATGTCAAGGAAAGATGATAATGAGAGTAGGCGGTGACCACGGGGTAAAGCATCTACTAGAATCTTCAAAGGTGAACTATTGAAGGGTTTTAAACAATGTGCTTTAATGAAACTTGCATTTTGGGAAAATCCCTCCAGTTACATTGTGGAGATAAAGGGATACACCAAAGACATCAAAACCAGTGACAAGGGACTTCCCTGTGATTCAGTGGCTAAGCCTCCGAGCTCCCAAGGCAGGAGGCCTGAGTTCGATCCCTGGTCAGAGAACTGGGTCCCACATGCAACAGCTGAGAGTTTGTGTGTCTCAACTAAATATTCTCTGCGCCACAACTAAGACCTGGCACAGCCATATCAAGAAACAAGGATTTTTAAAAAACCAACAAACCAGTGACAAGGCCACGGTAGTAATTCAGGGGAGACATACAGGTAGCAAGGACAGAAAGAGGTATATTAAAGTGCTAGAAATGACTTCCTACCCTGCAAAGCAAAGGTACTTCTTTCTGTGCACTTCCAAGAAGAGCACACTGTCCTCCCTGGGAGAGTGCACAGAAGATGGAGGATTATAACGCTAGAACTTTAGTTACCTCTGCAAACTCTAAGAACTTTCTCAGGGCACTGAGGTCTGCTCTCTGCAGACAAAATGAGCTTCTCTTCCTTCTTCGGTTCTGACAACATGGATGGCCTGTGTGGCCTCACTGGGACCATGACCTATTAAGGAGAGCTTTCCAGCATGAGAAAGAAAGTTGAATTTTCCAAACCTGCTCAGTAAGCCCTGCCTTCACCAGCTTCCCTCTGTGGTAGTGACGAGGGCAGTGAGCTGGGGTGAGACAGAAGCCCAGAGAATCCTTTAGGACCCTGTCAAGCAGGGCGGACCAAAGTGGGGAGGACAGAAAGTCAGATGCAGACAGGTCACAGATCGTGTCAGAAGCCTGGCCGCAAAACTACCATGGCACTTCCTTCAGATACGCCTCACTAGCCCCTCCTCCTCCAGGGCCACGCCCAGGACCTTGGACCGATCTCCTTCTGAGCCCGACTTCCTGCCAGCCAGTCTTGCCTAGCATGTGTCTGCTGGAATAATCTGTCCCGAGCCCACACGTTGGAGACAACTGAGTTTTTTTTTTTCAAGAGGAGAACTTCTTACCAGACAGCAGCCCCGTGTGATTATTCTCCGTCTGTTAATTCCTCTCCATCGACCTCCAAAGGATTCACTCTCCACATTTCTCTGCTCTGTTCTGGGTCCCCTATGGCCCTAGGCTCTCTTCCATAAGGTTTCTGATTGGGCTCAACTGAAGGGAAATCTGGGCAGGAGGTTGGAAAGTGGAGGAAAGGGAGATCAGCGTACATCTCCCCTTCCTCCTTGCACGGCTTTATCTTTGACTTTTTCCCCTCTGACTCACCCTCCTGCCACCAGGCGTTCCCTCCTCTACGGGTCCAACTCCTTGGTGTCCGACATTTACGACCACATGGGCTGTATGTAGCCCACCAGGATCCTCTGTCTGTGGGATTTCCCAGGCAAGAATATTGAAGTGGGTTGCCATTTCCTTCTCCAGGGGACCTTCCCAACCCAGGGATCAAGGCTGCGTCTCCTGCATTGGCAGGCGAGTTCTTTACCACTGAGCCACCAGGAGGTGTGAGGTCCAACTCCTAAGGCTCCATAAACATCTTTTCTGCCCATGTTGCTTCAGCCCAGGGGTGGTCACGGCTTCCCTCTGCTGCTGATCTCTGGGTGACTTCTCCTCCCTTTCTATCCCCTGAGCCTAGACTGGCTGTCTCTGAGTGGTCTCTTCATGGATTTCTGTTCATCTGAACCATCTCAGTTCCTGCGAAGACTCTGACAGAAGGACAGCTGCAGCGACTCACGCCTGTGATCCACACAGCCCAGGGCACATCCTGTCCTGTTGAACTTGGGCAACGTGGAAACTACAGGTAAGCATTCTTACTCATGTTGGGATTCACACGCTTCTTCTGGGTGTCCCACTGTAAAGGTTGGTCTTAAGCCCTTAAACATACACATGTGCCTCCTTGGCGATGCCTCAGTGGTTTTGCATCTTTTCTTGGCTAAAAGGATTGGCCTCAGGGGGATCTTCACAACTTCCCTTTTGAATCTGAGATGGACTCCCCAGTCCCATAGCAAGCCATACCTTCTTCTGTCGAAAAGTTTAACATCCAAGGCGAGGACGCAGTTCAGGTCTATTCTAGGGGGACGATTTAGCCTGAGATGAGCTGGGAGTTCAGTTCAGTCACTCAGTCATGTCTGACTCTTTGCAACCCCATGGAAGGCAGCATGCCAGGCTTCCCTGTCCATCACCAACTCCCAGAGCTTGCTCAAACTCATGTCCATTGAGTCAGCGATGCCATTCAACCATCTCATCCTCTGTCATCCCCTTCTCCTCCCACCTTCAATCTTTCCCAGCATCAAGGTCTTTTCCAGTGGGTCAGTTCTTCACATCAGGTGGCCAAAGTATTGGCCAGCTTCAGCATCAGTCCTTCCAATGAACATTCAGGACTGATTTCCTTTAGGATGGACTGGTTGGATCTCCTTGCAGTCCAAGGGACTCTCAAGGGTCTTCTCCAACATCACAGTTCAAAAGCATCAATTCTTTGGCACTCAACTTTCTTTATAGTCCACCTCTCACATCCACACATGACTACTGGAAAAACCATAGCTTTGACTAGTTGGACCTTTGTTGCCAAAGTAATGTCTCTGCTTTTAAATATGCCGTCTAGGTTGGTCATAGCTTTTCTTCCAATGAGCAAGCGTCTTTTAATTTCCTGGCTGCCGTCACCATCTGCAGTGATTTTGGTCACCATCTGCAGATGAGCTGGGAGGTTGCACCCTAATATGAACTCTGCAGAAAAGTGGCAACAGATGGAACTCAGATCCTGACTGGAAATCCCTTGTCTGAGGACCTGACTGAGATGTCTGACTCCAGTGTCAACAGGATACAAAAATCAGACCCTAACTTGTCTCCGCAGGAAATTTCATCAGCCCACATTTCATGATGCATATAGACTTAGCTAGTATTTTGGGGAGTCACTGAAAGCAATAGCATCTCATTGTACTTGCGATCTACCCTCTCCCTCATCTTTCATCTCCATAATTTCTTCCTCCCACTTTCCCCCCAGAGGCCCACGGTTCCCCTTACTAAGGCAGAGTGACTTTCCTCTTCTAAGATTTAGCCCTTGTCGTTGGTTGGGTTTCCAGGATACAGACTCTGAGACAGAGAATTGTAGGCAGGGTTTTCAGGGAGTAGACTTGAGAGACACAAAAGAGTGAGGAAGGAAAGAGGCAGTGGGCAGGGGGAGACTGAGGAAAGGAAAGGGGCTCAATTCCTCTCTGACAGGGAGTCAGTAGTAACTGTTGCCTTATTCATGTTGAAGCTTCAGGAAATACGGATTTTAAGCATATTGTTGAAAGACTGAGCAGTGGCTATCAGTAGAATAAAAAGAGACAGCAGGTCTTCCATGTGACATGAGGGACAGCAGATTAAAGACAACACAGATGCTCTCTAAAGACCACCTTTTCAAACTGCAGCATGCATGCAAACCACCTGAGATCCTTTTTTGGTTTTGTTTTTTAATTAATTCACTTTTAACTGGAGGATAATTGCTTTACAATATTGCATAGGTTTCTGCCATACATCAATGGGCATCAGCCGTAGGTATATGTATATCCCCTCCCTCTTGAGCCCCCCACCCCATCCCACCCCTCTAGGTTGTCACAGAGCACCAGATCTTTGAAAATGCAGGTTCTGACTCAGCAAGTCTGGGGCGGGGCCTGAGACTCTGCATTTCTAGCTAACTGCAGGCGCTGCTGCTGCAGCCACACTTGTAGGAAGACACGGATGGCAACAGTGAGACCACAGCCCCGTAAGCCAGGCAAACCCTGCTCACGGCACTGGGCTCCTCAGAGTCTCCAATCACACTATGCAGCTTCCAACCTCTATCCCTTGAGTCACACCATGAGTCACACACACAATAAGGATCTCCTTATTGAGAATGCCTTTCAGGGCACTGCCCTACTGTCAAAATTCTACCACAGGAGCAAGGGTAAGGTCTATTCAACTCACACTTGCCTGTAAAGCCTCCCAGGTCCCCTAAACTAATTATTCCCTTTCACTAGATCCTAGCCTTATGGAACTGCCCACGTTCTGCCACGTCTCAAGCTGTCTGTGCACCACTCTGTCCCAGTTCCCAAGGGAATGTAAGGACCTCAAGGTAGGAGATCTGTTCTCTTCAATGCTGTTTACTCGTAATGTCAAACACAGGGCTCCACTAACTTGCAATGTTCCACATCTTTCGTTAATTGAGAAAGACTCACAGCACTGGCGAGAAGGTCACAGAAGCAGGAAAAACTTGAAGTGCCTTCTCCAGTAATATCTTTTTCGGCCACTTGATCTATTATTGCCTCTGAGGTCTCAAAGGAGAGCTGGCTAATTAAGGCAGTAAATCTAGAGCCAACTGATAAATCTAGACCGTTTGCCCTGCATGCCAACCAAAGTCACACAACCCACCAATACGCAAAATGTAGGGGATGGGGTGTGGAGCATTCTGCTGATTAACTGAATTCCTCACCTGGAAACCATTTGTTTTGGCTTGATGTATATACACAATACGTGTCTGTCCAAAAAGAATCAATTTCCTTAAAATTTATGAGTCATTTCTTCTATTCCCTTACCCATTTTCATTTTTCTCTGTCCAATTTCTGGGGCAAATCTAAGCCTATATTTAAAAAGAGCTGAGAAATGAAAACATATAGCCCCAGATATAAAAATCATTCAAATGAATTCAGAGTTTATTTTAATTACATTTAATCAGACTACTTGGGGACAGATGCTATTATATCAACTGATGAAAGGGGAAAAAGGCTATTCAACTTCTATTTTGTTCTTTTCTTTTCTCCATTAGAGAAATTATCTTCAAACCAGGAAAGCTAGACTAACCATGAGTAGGAGACAGCTAAAGCCCCTAATAGGAAGAAAGCTAGCTAGAGGACTCCTCACCAGACTCAGTGCATCCGAGGGACTAGCACCTTAGAAACTGCAGCCTTGAAACCAAAGGTGTGTGCAGGTGTTACCGAAGAATCCACCCTTTCTCTGAAAAATGATGAAAGATGAGTCAGGTGACAGAATACCGAGAATGTGCAAACACTGACCTGGTTTTGTTTTTTGTTTTTGTTTTTTTGGAAACAGGAGAAACCAAACCCTTTAAAACAGAGATTTGCTCCCTGACAAAAATCCCATCATAGATTATTTACAGGTAATTTATTCTTTACATTGAAATGATTGGTGAGTTGTTGTTAAAGAAATTGAAAATAATCGAGAGTCAGGATAAGATCCCCTTAGAATTGGGCAGAACAAATCTCATTTTCCTTTGGGTACAATCGGTGGTCTGGAAAATCAAGGAACTAAAAGACTAAATAAATATGTTATCTCAGGAAAATATGTAGCTTAGAGTTGATTATATTTTGGAGGCTGATAAACTCAACCAAATTACTGCTGGTTAATGCAGCAATGTCAAAATTGTCATTCAACATGCCCCCTGTCCATATGCCTTCATTGCATTATGCAATGTCTAGAAATCAATCCTGAATATTCATTGGAAGGACGGATGCTGAAGCTGAAGCTCCTAATATTTTGGCCACCTGACTTGAAGCGTTGACTCATTGGAAAAGACCCTGATGCTGGGAAAGATTGAAGGCAGGAGGAGACGGGGCAACAGAGGAGGAGATGGTTGGATGGCATCATTGACTCAATGGACATGAGTTTGAGCAAGCTCTGGGAGATGGTGAAGGACAGGGAAGCCTGGCATGCTGCAGTCCATGGTGTTGCAAAGAGCTGGACATGGCTGAGTGACTGAACAATAAAACTCTGTGTTTTGTGAAGCCTTCTCAAGATTTCTTTTCTTTATCAAATACTTTCCATCAGATCTTCAGAATCTTCTTCCTCAGGATCTGTGGGTTTATCAGGGTGCCAGACTGTCAGTGCTGACACGGAGGAAGTCCTGAGTGAACTGGGGTGAGTCTGTCACTCTAACCTAAGGAATCCTTTCCTCCTCATTTGCTGTTATAAAAAACCAATAAAAGTTAATAATCCTCCAAAAACTGAAGTTTAGCATTTTGTGAGTTCCTTAAGTAGCTTTGTTAAATCTAAGTGAGAAATAGATTTAAGGGCCTAGATCTGATAGATAAAGTGCCTGATGAACTATGGAATGAGGTTCGTGACATTGTACAGGAGACAGGGATCAAGACCATCCCCATGGAAAAGAAATGCAAAAAAGCAAAATGGCTGTCTGGGGAGGCCTTACAAATACCTGTGAAAAGAAGAGAAGCTAAAAGCAAAGGAGAAAAGGAAAGATATAAGCATCTGAATGCAGAGTTCCAAAGAATAGCAAGAAGAGATAAGAAAGCCTTCCTCAGCGATCAGTGCAAAGAAATAGAGGAAAACAACAGAATGGGAAAGACTAGAGGTCTCTTCAAGAAAATTAGAGATACCAAGGGAACATTTCATACAGAGATGGGCTTGATAAAGGACAGAAATGGTATGGACCTAACAGAAGCAGAAGATATTAAGAAGAGGTGGCAAGAATACACAGAAGAACTGTACAAAAAAGATCTTCATGACCCAGATAATCACAATGGTGTGATCACTCACGTAGAGACAGACATCCTGGAATGTGAAGTCAAGTGGGCCTTAGAAAGCATCACTATGAACAAAGCTAGTGGAGGTGATGGAATTCCAGTTGAGCTATTTCAAATCCTGAAAGATGATGCTGTGAAAGTGCTGCACTCAACATGCCAGCAAATTTGGAAAACTCAGCAGTGGCCACAGGACTGGAAAAGGTCAGTTTTCATTCCAATCCCAAAGAAAGGCAATGCCAAAGAATGCTCAAACTACCGCACAATTGCACTCATCTCACACGCTAGTAAAGTAATGCTCAAAATTCTCCAAGCCAGGCTTCAGCAATATGTGAACCCTGAACTTCCAGATGTTCAAGCTGGTTTTAGAAAAGGCAGAGGAACCAGAGATCAAATTGCCAACATCCGCTGGATCATGGAAAAAGCAAGAGAGTTCCAGAAAAACATCTATTTCTGCTTTATTGACTATGCCAAAGCCTTTGACTGTGTGGATCACAATAAACTGTGGAAAATTCTGAAAGAGATGGGAATACCAGACCACCTGATCTGCCTCTTGAGAAATCTGTATGCAGGTCAGGAAGCAACAGTTAGAACTGGACATGGAACAACAGACTGGTTCCAAATAGGAAAAGGAGTACGTCAAGGCTGTATATTGTCACTCTGCTTATTTAACTTATATGCAGAGGAGTACATCATGAGAAATGCTGGACTGGAAGAAGTGCAAGCTGGAATCAAGATTGCTGGGAGAAGTATCAATAACCTCAGATATGCAGATGACACCACCCTTATGGCAGAAAGTGAAGAGGAACTCAAAAGCCTCTTGATGAAAGTGAAAGTGCAGATGGTGACTGCAGCCATGAAATTAAAAGACGCTTACTCCTTGGAAGGAAAGTTATGACCAACCTAGACAGCATATTCAAAAGCAGAGACATACTTTGCCAACAAAGGTCCGTCTAGTCAAGGCTATGGCTTTTCCTGTGGTCATATATGGATGTGAGAGTTGGATTGTGAAGAAGGCTGAGCGCCGAAGAATTGATGCTTTTGAACTGTGGTGTTGGAGAAGACTCTTGAGAGTCCCTTGGACTGCAAGGAGATCCAACCAGTCCATTCTGAAGGAGATCAGCCCTGGGATTTCTTTGGAAGGAATGATGCTAAAGCTGAAGCTCCAGTACTTTGGCCACCTCATGTGAAGAGTTGACTCATTGGAAAAGACTCTGATGCTGGGAGGGATTGGGGGCAGGAGAAGAAGGGGACAGCAGAGGATGAGATGGCTGGATGAGTCTGAGTGAACTCCGGGAGTTGGTGATGGACAGGGAGGCCTGGCGTGCTGTGATTCATGGGGTCGCAAAGAGTCGGACGACTGAACTGAACTAAGTAGCTTTGTTAGGGGAAAAAAAAGAGCTATTTGTTTAATTTACCATGTGTTTCAAAACAACTCTAGAGGGCTATTATCATTCCCCAGTCCAAAACTGACCTGGCACATACGAAATTTAGGGTTTCCCGGGTGGTTCAGTGGTAAGGAATCTGCCTGACAATGCGGGAGATTCGGGTTTGGTCCCTGGGTTGGGAAGATACCCTAGAGAAGGAAATGGCAACCCACTCCAGTATTCGTGCCTGGGAAATCCCATGGACAGAGGAGCCTGGCGGGCTACAGTCCATGTGGTTGCAAAGAGTTGAACATGACTGAACACACACACACATACAAAATTTAAGGCATTACGCTTTATTATCAGTTTAATAGCTCTTCCTCTACGCTTTAGTTATTGCTAAAAGATGCACAAATTTGTTGGGGTTGTACTATACCAAGCCCAGGTAAATCATGGATCCAGTCTCCTGGGAAGGTTTTGTAAAAAGTTTTTCTTCAATGAACCACTGGGAACTTCCCTGGTGGTCCAGTGGTTAAGAATCTGCCTTGCAATGCAGAGGACATGAGTTTGATCCCTGGATGGGGAACTAAGATCTCACATGCCATGGGTCAACTAAGCCCCACCACTACTGAGCCCCTGCACACCACAATGAAAGGTCCTGCATGATACAACTAAGACCCGACAGAGCAAAATAAAATAAATGTATATATTTTAAAGTGAACCATTGGAGGAAAAGGTCTTTTGTTTGTTTTTTCTTCTACCTTGGCTTTCTGTTTCTCCCAGCCTCTGCCTCCTACCTTTGAAAATAGTCATGCTGCTCATAGCTGCATCAGCCATTTCGTAAGCACTTAAATGACAAGCCACATGCTGGGGTTGGCAGAGCAGAAAGATAGAAAGAGTTTGGGGCTTGTCAAGATGGTTGAGCAGCTGAATCAGTCCTGGGCTTCCCACCTGCAGACTCTGTGCTCTGAGATAACCACGTGTCTTCAGGCATCAACCTCTGTAAACCAGGCAGCCTGTGATTTGCAGCCAAAACCACTCCTAGCTTACAAAGGCCCCCAACCCTACCGAGCAGACCCATGACTCAAGTAACTCCCATGTAGAACTTGACTTCACCGGTTCTAAGTGCTGGACTCCATCCTTCCTCAAGGCTATTGTCTGTTTTCTGTTTTCAATAATAAGATTATTTCAAGTTCTGTATTTGATCTATGCATTTGGTAAAATATTTTCTGCATAAACCGCACATATTTATCATAAGGGAAGCAATCGCTTCATAGGGATACCAAGGAAAGTGTCATCAGACGTGATACTTAATGTATTGATAACAATCAGTTCCAAACAAAGAATCAGTTCTTCCATGGAATTACTACTATGTGGTGGGATAGTCACTAAGTCATGTCTGATTCTTTTGTGACCCCAGGGACTGTAGGCTGCCAGGCTCATCTGTGCATGGGATTTCTCAGGAAAGAACACTGTGGAGTGGGTTGCCATTTCCTTGTCCAGGGGATCTTATTGACCTAGGGACTGAATGTGTATCTCCTGCATTGCAGACAGGAGCCACTAGGGAAGCCCCAGTAACTGGAATGTGTGTGCTTGAATGAAGTTTATGCTTCAGTCATGTCCAACTCTTTGTGACCCCATGGATTATAGACCACCAGACTCCTCTGTCCATGGGATTTTCCAGGCAAGAATACTGGAGTGGATTGCCATTTCCTCCTCCAGGGGATCTTCCCAGGGATCGAACCCCTGTCTATTATGTCTCCTGCGTTAGCAGATGGGTTCTTTACCACTAGCGCCACCTGGGGAGCCCAATAACTAGAATACATAAAGTTTAAATGCATGCAATGAAATCACAGATCCAGCCATAGCAATTGTGCACTAGCAGGGAATGTACTTGTAAAGATAAGTTACATCCACTTTTAAAGAATTAAATCAGAACAGACCAAAACAAGGAAAAAAAAAAAAAAAAACTATCATATGAACCAAGCAAACCCCCCAAGGTTGACAAAAACAAGGCTTGCCAGTTTATACCAACTCTTTGCAAAAAGTTCCATGGTTCATTTTTCTGACAGCTGGTACAATAGAGACTTACTCTGAATGGGAGGGAGGAGGTGGTTTCCATCTGTGGTCATTACCTGATCTCGCTCATTTCAACTGCCAAGACTAACTCCATGGGGCACTTTTTTTTTTTTCCTTTTGATTTTTAAAAATCATTTATTATAGAACATTTCAAACCCAGAGAAGAGCGCACACATTCATGTACTCAGTGCTGATATTTGACAAATGTTAGCATTTTGCCATTTGCTTTGGGTGTTTTAAAAATAAAACTTTACAGAAACTCGAAAGTATCTGTGAGGATCCCACACAATCCTGTCTCCTTATTTTTAAAAAATTTGTTTTTCATGGTGCCTGTCTTTGCAAAAGGAGACCACCTGCATGTCTCATATTCAAGAAGCTGCCATATAGAAATCTGTCTTCATAACACACTTTAGTGAGTAGAATGAAGCAGACCTGCTGCTTGGCCTCTGCGACTCCCTTGGCCCCCTTGGAATACCTGATAATCCACATTTTTGCGTAACTGCCCAAGTCATTAAGACCACTGCTTTCTTTCTTTGTCTCAGCAACCTGCCAACTAACGGTGGGTCTGGCAAGTTTTAAGTGACTATTCAGATTCCTAAAAACAATGCCTAAGGCAACTCTCAAGGCTAGTTAAGATTCTGCTTGCCGATGTCAAGGTGTGTGCTCTGGGGGGTGGGCGTCCAAGCAATTCTCCAGCTCCAGGTAAGTGTCCTGCAATTCAACTCAGTTCCAACACTGTCCATGTGGAGATGGCATCAGATCCCACAGTTCAGTCCTACCTGAACTGTAAGACTGCCAAGGGCATCAGAGGGCTTTCCAGGTGGCTCAATGGGTAAAGAATCTGCCTGTGATGCAGGTTCCACCCTTGGGTCGGAGGGTTCCCTTGAAGAAGGTAATGACAACCCACTCCAGTATTCTTGCCTGGAGAATCCCATGGACAGAGGAGCCTGGAAGGCTACAGTCCATGGGGCTACAAAGAGTTGGACATGACTGACCATGCATGCACAAAGGCATTAGTGGTGACCCTCCTCACCCACCCTGTTTCTTTTGGGAATACTTTTAATTACATGCTTGTTACCTTCCCAGAGCCATGCAGGTTGTAAAGTGTCCTCTGAAGGACCTGGAGACTTAGGGTTTGGTTTTTTTTTTGGTCTTTAAAAATTTTTTTCTTTGGTCCTTTGGGTGGATCCATTTTGGGTGGATCAATGAGGGACCATTTGGAGAAGCACCAGGGAGGGAAGAACAGGGTCCAGGGAGGGAAGAACAGCTATGTCCCCAAGCCTCCAGAGCTACAGGGACATATCTCTGTGACAGAGAATTGGAAGACCTGATTTTCGCAGGTAGAAGATGTCCTAATCAGAAAATTGACCCTTCTGGCTGATGTTTTTTTTTCAAAAAGGAGGGCTACAGACCTGGATTCAAAGTTGTTAATTTCATGAGTGCATGTTATGTGCCAAATGCTGGGCTGAACATTTCCTATAGAACAGCCTCCTCGCTGGCCTCCCTGCCTCCACTCTCAGGCCTCTACCACCCACCCTCCACAGTGATTTAAAAACATCAATCAGATTGTGCTCCACTGCTGAACCCCACCCCCACCCCGCGGCAAGGCCCCCCTTTATGCATGAAACAAAGTCCAGGCCACTTCCGCTGGGGCCAGAGCTTGGCCAGAACCTCTGGCCCTCCTTCTCCTACTCTCTTTCCATGGATTCATTTCCATTAATTCATTTTAATTATTCTAGAATTTCATCTAAATAACATCACCAAGCCATTCTTTTGCCTGACTATTTTGCTCCTTTGTTGTCTCCAAAAGTAGCTCATTCCTCTTTTCTGAAATAGGTTGTGTAAACTTGGTCTTATTTCTTCCCTGAGTATTCAGTGAAATTTTGTGGTGAAGCCACTTGGGACTGAAGTTTTCCTTATGTTGAAATTTTAGGTTATCAGTTTAGGCTTTTTGGTAGACAGAAGGCTGTTGTGTGACAGTTTCATTGATTAAAAGTTTTTCAAGGAACTGGCCCATTTCATCTGCATTGTCAATTTTGTTGACTTCAAGCTATTCATAGCATCCCATTTTAATTCTTTTGATACTTATACAATCTGTAATGATAATCCCAGTCTTATGTCTGATATTGATTGTCATTAATTAATCATTAATGATTAAGAGTCATTCTCTCTTTTTTCTTAATCAGCCTTGTTTGGGGATTTAACAGTTTTGTTAATCTTTTGATCAAAAGATCTAACTTTCAGCTTTATTGTTTTCCAATTTCATTGTTTTCTGCTGTGACCTCAATTACTCCTTTCCTTATACTTATTTTCAGTCTATTTTCCAAGCTTTTATGTCATTTCTGAGAGTGGGTGATAGAGCTTCAATGGGGCTCATGATTGAAATGGCTCATTATGTTGACCTTGCAAACAAAGAATAAAGTCACAGTGACCCTTGAGACTGACCAAGTTGCCCAAACAACTTTGTTTTCCTTCTGGCATCTACCTTCTCAAAGCTAAGAGGGCACTAGATTCCAGACCTCCGGCTATGTAATCACAGGACTCAGCTACAGGCTTAAAACTTCACCATCCCTTCAGAGAATTTTTCGTTGGTGGGGTATAAGAAAGACCCTGTCAGAAAAGGGGGACACTGGTTCTTCTCGAGGGCCAGTCACCCTCTCATTCTCCCTCTAATAAATTTCTTTTTCTTGCCTGACTGCCCGGCTCACTCTTTTTCTCCTCAATCGTCTTACAGTGGACACTTAGTTATTTGAGACCTTTCTTCATGTCTTATATAAGTGGTTTTTTTTTTTTTGAAGACTTTTTAAAAAAAAAAAATTTATTTATGTGGCTGTGCTGGGTTTAGTTGTGGCATGCAGGCTTTTTAGTTGGAGTTTGTGGGATCTTAGTTCCCTGACTGGGGATCAAGCCCCTGTGCTCCCTGCATTCAGAGCTCAGAGTCTCAGCCACTGGACCACCACAGAAGTCCCTAATATAAGCATTTAAAGCAATAGATTTCCCTCCAGAAAGACCTGTAATGAGGGACAGAGAAAGGAAAGCTGAAGTAGTGAGTTCTTAGGGTAAGCAAAAAGGAAGGGCACTCAGGCCAGCAGTGGAAGGATTCAATTTGTGCTCGAGGTGAAATGCATTCTTCTTCACAAAAGAAAGAGAAAAGGAAGAGGTGGGTAAAAATAAAGACTGACAGATTGGCTGATGGGAAATTGAGAGCATTTTTGCCTAATGGCTTACATTTTCTCAGTAAGCACAGGAGCTCACCAACAGAGAGTGTGGGAGAGGAGAGGGTGGGGAAGTTGTGAGCAATAAGGAAACTATGGAATAGTTATCTCAGGGTGCGGAGAAGGGCACTCAGCAGAGAAGGGGAACACAGGCATCAGCCCCCTCCCCCTGCCCAGGGCTCCCGTGGGGATAACAGCTGTGACTTTTAGAGCAAAGACGGTAGCCAGGATTTGTGATTTTTTTACACAAAGTTCAGCTGTTCTCATGATGGAGTGGAGAAGGCAGAAACATGTGGGTTCCACTACAGCTGGAATTTACCAAGTGAGCAAGACAGTGAGCTGAGGGGAGAGGTCAAGGGACCGAGAATATTTGCAAAGCCGAGACTATTCAACTAATGAACTGTGGTTTTGTACCTGGGTGATTAGAAAAGTGAGGATAAGATTTTAGAGTGCTCATGAAATAAAAGGTTTGTAGTGCCAGAGTAAAAGACCCATAAATGTGGATCAAAGGCTGAACTCAAAGTTTGAGTTCTGAAGGAGATATGGTTCCTGGGGATGACAAGGACTAGGTGTGATGTGAAGTTGAAAAACACCTTTGGAGGTGATGACTCAAGGGACTGAGAGGCAGGCCAGGGTGCTGCTCAGGCTGCTGCCATGGATGTTCCTCTCATGAAGAAGGTTGGCAGGGTAGTGGGGACTGAAAGAGTGTGACGTGACGCCTTCAGTGAATGATGGGGCCTGGCCGGCAGGCCAAGCAGATGGCAGGGATGAGAAGGGAGAAAGAGTAAGACATCTGCGCAGCCTGAGCTTGAAATAAGAAAGGATTTTTGCAGAAGGGAGAGGAGCACATGGTCCGGAGGTGGCCATGGTGAATTAGGAAGGCAGAGAAATTACTTCCTGACCCCAAGGTCCTCAGATTGTGAGAGAAAACTCAGCTCCTGCTTGGGCGGCCTTCAGAGATACCAGGATCTTTAGAGGGTGTCCAGCATCAGATAAGGAATGTTTCAAGAGAAGACTGAAGTTAGAGGGGAGATGGTTGGTCTTAGAGTGGGTGTTTCAGAAAACAAAGCAACAGGGTGTAGGCAAAGCATGGGGGCGGAGACTTTAAGGATGGAAGCATATTGTGATGACCTGGTTCTCAAACTTTACTCAGCATCCAAGTCACCTGCAGGGGGTGTTAAAAACACAAAGGGGTTTACCCTCCCCCACATTTCTGACTCAAGAAGTCAGAGGTGAACCTATCATTTTTTAAAAAACGAAAATAAATTTTATTTCTTTGTCTGCACCGGGTCTTAATTGCAGCATGTGGGATCTAGTTCCCAGACCAAGGATTGAACCCTAGCCCCTTGCATTGGGAGGGAGTAGTCTTAGCCACTGGACCATCAGGGAAATCCCTACAATCTGCATTTATGTTTGTAGGTGATGCTAATGCTGCTGGTCCTGGAGCTACATGTTGAGAACCATGACCCTAATGTGCTCTTACATCAAAAATTCTGTAATTCAAGGTAATTTGTGTGTCTGTTGTGTTTTTATTGGCGGTTCAGAACATGGATTACAGAACTCATCTTCAACTCCAGCTCTCCACTGATCTACCATGTGACCTTGCTAGTCCTCAGTCTCCACATCTGTAAAATGGGGAGAATGATAGTATCCACTTCATGGGGCAAGCTATGGTGATCAAATGAATATTTGATATGATTTGTAAAGCAATACAAATGATATTGTAAAGTATGCACGAATGCCATAAAAGCACTAGCTTTTATTTAAGATCTTTATCAGTTCTTAGGAAAACTAAGAAAAACTTTCTCAAAAAAAGAGGAAGAACTAGAGGTCCTTAAAACAGAGGGAGTTATATTCAGGGAATTGGTTATGCAGGTGATAGAAGAGCTGGCATGCCAAGATTAGCATCAGTGAAGGTCACTGCTACCTTAGGTAATGTTGGGGGATGGTGGCATGCAAGAACATGTTTCCAGAGCTCAGAGACTGGGGCATCGTGGGGGCCGTCCAGTGGGAGCAGAGTAGGGGGGAAGGCGGGAATAGGTGGGTCAGCATGCAGTCCAGGAACCTACTCATAGATCCCAGTTAGGGACAAAAAGAGCAAAAGGAAAACTCTTCCTGCAGAATCCTATAATCCTAGTTAAGTGATTTGTTTCAGCTCGAGTGTAGTTCAGGCAATCCCCATTCATTTCCCTCTTGGAACGAGGAACTCGGAAACAGCATTTTGAGCAGACACCAAGAGAACATCTCCTCCCACGTACAATCTGTCCCTAGCCTCGGATCTGCAAAGAAGTCTTCGTTAGACCCCAAACGCATACCCGCATCCTCCTGGGACTCTGAGAGTGTGTGCTGGGGCTCCCAGCGGGAGGCCCTCGCTGGACATGGAAGAGGCCAAAAGGTGCTCAGTGAGATGTGGCACAGGAAACCCACCCAAGGACAACGGGGAAAGAGACAGATTCGGGATGTGTCTGGGGTTGGGGGAATTGCAATTGTCTATCTCGCTGGCTTTCTTGAATCTGCCTCAGGAAGATCATTTCTCCCTGGAGGGCTCTGCTGTATTTCACGAGCAAAGTGCCCCTTGTGTCATTATGATGAGTCACCATCACAGGCAGCGTGGCATCTTTTATAGAGGCCATCATTCCTGATGCTAGAGGCTCGTGTCAGAAAACAGAGCCATGAGAATGGCACTTGGAGAAATGAAGACGTTGGCATTGAGAACACTGTCCTCATGGTTGTTGATGTTGTTCAGTTGCTAAGTCATGTCTCACTGTATGCCACCCCATGGACTGCAGCACACCAGGCTCCTCTGTCCTCCACTGTCTCCTGAAGTTTGCTCAAATTCATGCCCATTAAGTCAGTGATGCTTTCTAACCATCTCATCCTCTGCTGCCTCCTTCTCCTTTTGTCTTCAATCTTTCCCAATATCAGGGTCTTTTCCTCATGGGCAGCTGCCCAGGAACCTGAGTGAGCTGGATCTGGATCTGGAATTGGGTAGACCTCTGGGTATGATCCACAGGGTCGCTGAGAGTCGGACACGACTGAGCGACTTCACTTTCACTTTTCATTTTCATGCACTGGAGAAGGAAATGGCAACCCACTCCAGTGTTCTTGCCTGGAGAATCCCAGGGACGGGGGAACCTGGTGGGCTGCCAGACATCTATGGGGTCGCACAGAGTCGGACACAACTGAAGCGACTTAGCAGCAGCAGCAGCAGCAGCTGGGTATGATCCAGACCAGACAGGGGTCAGGAGGTCAGAATAAAGGATCATGTGGGGCATGTGGGCATTTGACACATGGATGAGCACACACTGGGGGCACTAATCAAGCATGTGATTGGAGGGTTGGAACTATCCGCTTCCCATTCCTTCTCCATCCTGACCTTCTGGGAGAGGAGAGGGGCTGGAGTTCAATTACCAAATAGACAGTGATTTAACCAATCATCCCCATGTAAAGAAGCCTCTGTGAAAAATCTGAATGGAGGGTTTTGGAGCGCTTCCAGCTTGGTGAATTGTGGAGGTTTCCGGAGGGCGTGAGAGCAGAGAGGGTGTGGACTCTTCGGCCCTTCCCACACATCTTGCTCTCTGTCTCTCTTCCATCTGATTGTTCCTGACTGACATCCTTTGAAATAAACCAGAAATCTAGTAGGCAAGGGCTTCCCAGGTGGCTCAGTGGTAAAAAAAAAAATCTGCCTGCCAATGCAGGAGACACAGGTTCGATCCCTGGGCCGGGAAGATCCCCTGGAGAAGGAACTGGCAGCCCACTCTAGTATTCTTGCCTGGAGAAGCTCATGGACAGAGGATCCTGGAGGGCTACAGTCCATGGGGTCAAGAAGAGTCAAACAGGACTTAGTGACCAAACAACAACAACAGCTGGCAGGCAAACTGTCTTCCTGAGTCTGTGAACCATTCTAGAGAGGACTGTACCCTGGGAGGAATTTATGGGAACCTGTGATATATAGCTAGTTGGTGACAACCGTGACTTGCAAAAGGATCCGAAGTAAGAGCAGTCTTTGGGGACTGAGCCCTTAACCTGTGGACTTTGTGCAAAGTCCAGATAGATAGCTTCTGAATTGAGTTAGATTGGTGTCAGAGAATTGGAGGATTGCTTAGTGTGGGAAAAACCTACCCACATTTGGTAGGTCTGCCAAGCCAGAGGTAATTGAGGGTCTACTGTGAGCAGACAGAACACAGAGGAGTTTTCTCTTTATGTGTCTCTTTACAACAATGGAAAATTCTGTTTGGCTCGTGTTTTTAAAGATCTCTAAATTTCTTTTTTTTTTATTATGGGAATTTATTTTGTTTTTTTAAATTTATTTATTTTAATTAGAGGCTAATTACTTTACAATATTGTATTGGTTTTGCCATACATCAACATAAATCCGCCACAGGTGTACACGTGTTCCCAATCCCGAACCCCCCTCCCACCTCCTTCCCCATACCATCCCTCTGGGTCATCCCAGTGCACCAGCCCCAAGCATCCTGTATCCTGCATCAAACCTGGACTGGCAATTCGTTTCTTGTATGATATTATACAAGTATTTCTAACCAGCATCTCGTCTATCCTGTAATCTGTTGTGAAAGTACTTTCTTTCACTCCATAGATTCTGGAATCAACCTTGTCCTTAAAGAGACTAGATAGAGGAATTCCTTCTCAGTATTTCTTTAAATCCCATCCATTTTATTTTTGCTTATCTCTCCAGGCCCTTCATCTTCCCCTGTGATGGAGCTGCTAGCTGGAAACAGTGTTTCCTGCACTTGGAAACAGTGACAGACTTTATTTTCTTGGGCTCCAAAATCACTGTGGATGGTGACTGCAGCCATGAAATTAAAAGACAGTTGTCCCTTAGAAGAAAAGCAACGACAAACCTAGACAGTATATTAAAAAGCAGAGACATTACTTTGCCTACAAAGGCCCATATAGTCAAAGCTATGGTTTTTCCAGTAGTCACATAGGGATGTGAGAGCTGGACAATAAAAAAGGCTGAGCACTGAAGAAGTGATGCCTTCAAACTATGGTGCTGGAGAAGACTCTTGAGAATCCCTTGGACAGCAAGATCAAACCAGTCAATCCTAAAGGAAATCAACCCTGAATACTCACTGGAAGGATTGATGCTGAAGCTGAAGTGCCAATATTTTGATCACCTGATGCGAAGAACCTTCTCATTGGAAAAGACCCTGATGCTGGGAAAGATTGAAGGCAGGAGGAGAAGGGGATGACAGAGGATGAGATGGTTGAATGGAATCACAACTCACTTGACATGAGTTTGAGCAAACTCTAGAAGATGGTGAAGGACAGGGAAGCCTGGCATGCTGCAGTCCATGGGGTCACAGAGTCAGACACAACTGAACGACTGGCAACAACAACCGCACTTGGATGGTGTAAGTTTCCTGTACTTGGTCCTAGGTGACCATGGCTGGCTACAGCTAGACCACCTCACAGCATCCTGGACCTCCACGGCTCCATGCCCTGTCTCCCTACATATATTGATCCTAATTCTGAGGCTGCTATTTTTAAAACTGGATGTGTTGCCTGTAGGTTGCATACATTATCAGTGTTTTTAGGCAATGGCATGGCCACCAGTGGATTCCGGCGC
The DNA here is from genome assembly GCF_003369695.1 of Bos indicus x Bos taurus. NCBI lineage: Eukaryota > Metazoa > Chordata > Mammalia > Artiodactyla > Bovidae > Bos > Bos indicus x Bos taurus. The sequence continues at coordinate 30,982,247 of NC_040094.1, read as the reverse complement.
CCAGTTGGTACCACCACTGGGCTGCCTTGGTTCTTCCCTAACCCACTGGGGCAGAGCAGATGCTGAACCCGCCCCCTGCCTTCCTATGCAGCTTGTGATGGCTTTCACGTGGATGCTGTCCCTAATTTTATAATCTTTCTCTGCTCGACTCTGGGCTTTCTCATTTGACCACATTTTTCTCTCCACACACAGAAGCCTTCTTGCACAACCCCCCCCCAAAAAAACAGTACTTATAACTGCCTCTCCTGAGACCAGTGGAATTCCCAGGTGGCTCAGTGGTAAAGAATCAGCCTGCCAATGCAGGAGACACAGTTCAATCCCAGGTTGGGGAAGATCCCCTGGAGGAGGAAATGGCAATCCACTCCAGCATTCTCGCCTGGAAAATCCCATGGACAGAAGAGCCTGGTGGACTACTGTCCATAGGGTTGCAAAGAGTCAGAGTTGACTGACCAAGTAACACACACACACAAGGGACAAGCTGGACATGATTGAGCGCGTGCACACCCGAGACCAATACTGTAACCTCATATCCAGTCCACTGTCTCCTTTTCCATTTCTCTGTCTCCTTCATTCTACCCTTGCCCTGAGCCCATCCTCCCCTCTGAACATGGGCCATTTCTCCAAATATGCCAAGCTGGTCATAAACCCCTTCCTGCCTGTATAATCTGAGCCTCCTCTTTCTCTGCCTATTATTAGCTTCTTTATCCGGGAGCACATCCCATTTATTATTAAATTTCATTTATACAGAAAAGAAACAACAATCAGATGTGTAAAAAAATCTGAGTTTGGCGCCAGCGGGCTTTTGAGCTAATGGATCTCAGCCTACATTGAAGGAACAACCTAGTGAGCAATGCACAGAGGTCATCCTTGGCCCATTCATATCACAGAGGGCCAAGACGATCGCTTCCTGGCTCTGTCACCTTGGAAGATTTCCTCAATGTCTGTGAGGCATGGGTTTCTTCGTCCATTGATGGGTGGCAACTACCTTGAATATCTACTGAAAATTAAAATCAAAGATCCAAACCCAAGAATTTAAAGCAACTTCACAGCTACTCATTTTTTTTCTTTTTAAAGTTAAATTATAACTGACGTACAATATTATATTAGTTTCAGGTGTAGAGGTTTTAGAAGTGCTGGCTAAGGGCTGCACCTCTGTGATATTTTCTCCGTGATATTTCTAAGACCCCTATCAGAGGTGAGCGCTCCTTCCTGAAAATTTTTAGAGCACTTTGCCCCTTTGTCAAATTCCCTTTCTTATTGCAGTAGTTTGTGCATCGCCCCGTGGGAGTGAAAGCTCTAATAGCATCATCATCATCACCATCGTGGATCTTTAAATCCTCGGGGAACCTAGCCCAGTGCCTGAAACACAGTCCCCCGGTGAGTTACTGTTGGACCAGCACGGGTTCCATTCTCTCCCCGTTCTTGTTGGTTTTGTGGTAAGCAGTGCTCAGTCTCATTCTCCCCCACCTCCAAGTCTCCAGCTCTCACAGTCCTGGCAGGGAGGTGGATCTGGTTCTTGAATTAGCGTATCTCCTTGATGCTCTTGACCTGCCCATGTCTGGTGACTGCAAACCTCCACAAAGTCTCCACCTGCCAGAGGAAAACAGCTGTATATCCATGGAGCCAGAACCCCACGGTTTCTGAAAAGGTGGCTTTGCATTGTGGGCCAGCCAGCACAGGTGATTAAAAAACATTTTTCAGCAGAATCTAGAGCCCTGATGTCCCCAGCCCACCTGCAGGGTTCTCTCCCTACACAGCTTTCTTCCTATTGGCAGGGGAGAGAAAATGAGAAACATGGAAATTTAATATCTTCGCATTATGCAGATCTGATTTAATCAGAGATGAGGGTGAAGTGCAATAAAAACTATAGTTTCATTAAGTTTATGACTTTCACACTGTTATGTCAATTATTCTGTTTCCATGGCCACCAGCAGTAACAGCCTCAGCATGACTGTTCCCCCACAGAAGTGAAAGCAGGAGGAAATGGTAAGAGTTGGGATTGAATTTCTCACTGACAACCTTTTCCTGTTTCTGGAAAGGTTTCTGGAGGTTTCTGGAAAGGAGTAAATCAAGTTGGAAGAGTCTTGAGGGTTCTTTCCCAGTGGAAAACCAGGCAGAGAATGGGAAGCTAGGAGAGAGGCTGTGCGTATCTTCGGGTTTTCATTTGTTCCAAAAAACTCTTAATAGGCCTTTATCTTACTGGAGTGACTCAACCAGGAATATTGCCTTGCATTGAAAATGGACTATTTCCTGCCATATCAATAAACAAGGATGTCTTGTTTATAAACATGGCCATCAGTGATTCTGTCTCTCTCTATGTAAATTTCTGAACTGGAGGGCACCCAGGAAAAGCAACACCCGCAATCTGCTGACAGCTGCTGCCATTCCCTACTACACTCCCTATGGTGAGAGAGGAACTAAGCTAAGGATGTGAAAAATCAAGTCTCAGGATGCTGGCCGCAGATAGGATGAAAGTCATTCAGTCACGTCCGACCCTTTGTGACCCCATGGACTGTATAGTCCTTGGAATTCTCCAGGCCAGAATACTGGAGTGGGTAGCCTTTCCCTTCTCCAGGGAATCTTCCCAAACCAGGGATTAAACCCAGGTCTCCAACATTGCTAGCAGATTTTTTACCAGTTGAGCCACAAGGGAAGCCCAAGAATACTGGAGTGGGTAGCATATCCCTTCTCCAGTGGATCTTCCCAACCTAGGAATAGAACTGGGGTCTCCTGCAGGTGGATTCTTTACCAGCTGAGCTATGAGGCCCCAGATAACTGGAATGCATATGCAAGGGATGATGTCAGTGAGACTCTTGCATCTTCCCACGCACAGAAAAACGCCAAGTTCTTTAACTTGAGATACCTGATTGTCCTTAATTAAGAACAATTTTTTGCTGTTCAGACTACCTGCCCCTTGTTGCAAACTTCTATATATGTTGACTCCCCCCACCATCTCCTTGGAACAGTTCTCTCAGGGTTACTTGAGATGCTGTCTCCCATGCTTGAAGTCCTAAAAATTTCAACCAAATAAAATATAACTTTCAACTTTGGGGTTGTGACTATTTAAGTTGACAGTGCCAAGTAGTCAAGTAGCAAAACTGAAGGGCGAGAGCTTGGCCCATGGCTTGCCAACAGGATGAGCCATCCAGTACCTTGTGTTCTTCTCAAGAATTACAACATGAAGCTAAATTTGTGGAAGAGGGTGGATGGCAGTGGTGCCAATGATAGATTATGTGGCTGCTACACCTTCCAAGTAGTGCATGGGGCACGAGGGCGGAGGAATCACCAAAGCAAAATGTTTACAAGCTGCTGGTGGGAAGTTTGGCTGGTAGATCCCAGCATACCTGCCTCCACGTTGCATGACTCATGGATATTTTCAAGGAGCCAGCGGCGGGGGCGGGGGGTGTGGTGAGGGGGTCAGTTCTATACAGGGGAGGAGAAGACAGTGGCTACTTTTTCAGATGTGACATTGGGCGAGCTGTGCTAGTTACCTGCCCAATACCCATTCCCATTCCGCCCTTACTCACACACCACCCCACTAAGACTGCTCACCCCTCACGTTCCCTTCCAGCTCCAGGCAGTGATGAGACACATTTCTGGCTGATGACAATTAAATGGAGGGTACAGAAGATAGTAGAAGTGCCTGTATGTGATTTCTGAGGCTAGATTATAAAGATATTGAATTCCTCATCTTGTCTCTCTCTTGGATTATTCACTCTGGAAAATGCCAGCTATAATGATGCAAAACATTAAAGCATCCCCTGAAGAAGACCCCATAATGAAAAACTCCATCCAAAAGCCAGCACTAACTTGCTGTCCACATGAGTGAGCCGTCTTGGACTCAAATCCTTTAACCTCGGTCAGGTTTTCAGAGGATGCAGCCCTGGCTGATGTCTTGACTATGACCTCATAAGAGGTCCTGAGCCAGAAGTAACCTATTAAGCAACTTGTAAATGCCTGACCTAGGAACTATGCCAGATGATACGTGTTTTATTTATTATTTTATGCCTCTAAGCTTTGGAATAATTTGTTTGGGAACAATAGAAAGTTAGCATACCACTTATGTTGGTAGTATCAAAGAGTTCCTTATAAGCCTTCATTTCCTTATTTGCAAAATGAGAGCAATTGTGGTGCTTACCCTAGTGTGTTAAGAGGATGTTATGAGCTACTACATGCATAGCATTTTTAAACGTGCTTTGCACATAGGAGTGCTCAGTAATAGTAGTGCTTTTATTGATTTAAAAATTTTATCAACATTTTATTGATAAATATTTCCTGACCCTATTGGCCTATGACACTGGCTATTGAAGTGCATTAAGAAACTGACCTCTTGTTTACAGTGAATTTTGTCTACAACAGAAGGAGCATTCATCACAAAATACACAGCCACTAGCTGATTCAGGAATAATCTCAGCTCCAAGGATTCTGGACCAAGAATCTCTGGGAAGATATAAGAAGCAGGGATTCTGCTGGTCCAGTGGCTAGGACTCTGTGCTCCCAATGCAGGGGGCCTGGGTTTGATCTCAAGTTAGGGAACTAGATCCCACATGCGGCAACTAAGACCCAGCACAGGCAAAAAACAAAAAGGATGTAAGAGGCAAAATGCTCAATTGTTTTTGACTTGTTATTATACCTGTATGTGTGCTTAGTCACTCAGTCATGTCCAGCCCTTTGGGATCCCATGGACTATAGCCCACCAGGCTCTTCCAGGCAGGAATACTAGTGTGAGCAGCCATTCCTTTCTCCAGAGGATCTTCCTGTGCCAGGGATTGATCCCAGGTCTACCTGCATTGTAGGCAAATTCTTTACCGTCTGAGCCACCAGGGAAGCAGGCGCCATCAGTCTGCCAGTGCAAGAGAAGTAAGAGACTTGGTTTCAATCACTGGGTTTGGAAGATCCCCTAGAGGAGGGAATGACAACCCACCCCAGTATTCTTGCCTGGAAAAATAGGAAACCTCCATGTATTATGCCTGTAGAGCGCAGATGAAGCCCTGTGATGGTAGATTAATCCCCTATGAATTCTACCGTATAAAGGTCTGAGACAGCCCAGGAGTTAAATTTTCTTCAGGCTTAAAGAACTGTAGAAAGCAGAAATACCCTGACAAATCTTCACTCACTTTTTAATAAAAAGGACAGTCTTTTGGTTTAATAATGGGCACAGCTAAAATATAACCCTAGGTTTTTATAGACAGCAAATTGCACAGCACAACAACATTTAGCGAGCATTCATTTGGAACTCCTCTTTACAGGGTAATCTGTAATTTAGCTGATTACTGAGAAGTGTTTAAAGAGCTGCCCCCCCTTGTCAACTTAGCTTGTGCAGATACCCAGCTGGCTCCTAGGTGCAGCTTGTCTATGGTTGCCCTTCAGAAGTGCAGTGCTAATTATTTCATTAGCTCTCCTACCCTCAGAATTCCTTAAGAAATTTAAGAGCTCTTAAGATGTCTTTGGCTGTTGAGGCTCCCACCTCACCTGCCCTACGCAGCTTCATGTACAACATGGAGAAATGAATACCTTACTCCCATCTCTACTACAAACTGGCTTCTGAGGACACCCCTCCTTGTGCAGATACCCCCTTCATCATCAAAATTTTGACTCACTAAGACACATACACAATTTGATTCATGAACATGTTGTGATGTGTGTACTCAATTGCTCAGTCCTGTCTGATTCTGTGTGATCCTATGGACCACAGCCTGTCAGGCTCCTCTGTCCATTGGATGATCCCAGGCAAGAATACTGGAGTGGGTCATCATTTCCTCCTCCAGGTCTTCTCCCCAAACCAGGGATCGAACCCACATCTCCTGCATTGGCAGGAGGATTCTTTACCACTGAGCCACCTGGAAGTAATGATACATGTTATAATACACATCTATAGTAGCATCTCCAGACCTGAAGGTCAGAGACTTCTGCTTGCCATTTACTGGACTGATATTGAGGAGGACAGGAAGGGTGGACAAGATAAGTAAAGCCCAAAGGTTCTTGGGTCACCAGGTGCACAGCTCATTGCAGAGCTACAGCTTGACCTTCAAGAAGCCTAATGTAGCCTGTGCTTTCGGGCTCTGTGAACCACCTGCTCTCTGATCCACCTCTTACCATGCCATCACAAGACATGGAAACCTGAGATAATGAATTGTCTCTGCACTTGTGGGTACCACACAAGGAGCACCCATCGTGTCATCTTCTGGTGCCAGGAGATCTGTGCTCTTGTCTCCCCTCTGCTTCTAACCAGCCAGTCATTTACTTCTGAGTTTTTGTTAGCATTTTATGTAGAAACAAAATGGAAACCTCTACCTGCAGTTTCTCAGCTTCTGGTCTGAGTCAGAGGAAGGAGAAAAGCACTCGGATTTAAAAGGCACTACGTGCCAGGCTTTTTATAGATACGATTTCACTTCATCTGGATGCAATCTGCAAGATAAGTGTTTAGTCACTATGTCACAGACGAGAGACTGAGGTTCAGCGTCCAGTCACCTGACTGTTCCCCTCACTCCAGATGGCACAGTCCCAGTTCGCTCTGACCACCCAAGACAAGAGTCTTCACAATTCTCCATTTGGAGCTTTTCATATTCTGGTTCTTTAGTGCTCCCATCGCACCTGTGCTCATTTCTTCATTACATCATAGCATTTTATGATATCCTGCTTGATTATACATATGTCTCACTCCTTCTGGGCAGATACTCTTAACTACCTTTGTGTGACTACGTTTCAGGTACTGCCAAGCACATAGTAAGTGTTCAGTAAACATTTTAAGACGTTGACCTCAAGATCTCCAGCTGGGTCACCAAAGGTTCTATAGGAAGCAGAAACAGTTCAGACTTTTGACAGAACTGGGGAAAGCAGGAAGCAGAAAGGCGTGGAGAGCTGAAGACCAACATGGGGCTCAGGTTGAGGGTGCAATCCAGGAGCTAGTGAGGGCAATGAATTTGGGCCACCTCCCCCGGCCCCACCAGTCCAGGTTCCCTCCTCCACCGTCCAGCACTGGGCCACCGAAATATGATTTCTCCAACCTCGTGCTTGATCCTGAAAGAAGAACTATATACAAAAAAAAATCTTAATGACCCAGATAACCATGATGGTGTGATCACTCACCTAGAGCCAGACATCCTGGAGTCCAAAGTCAAATGGGCCTTAGGAAGCATCACTATGAACAACCCTAGTGGAGGTGATGGAATTCCAGCTGAACTATTTCAAGTCTTAAAAGATGATGCTGTGAAAGTGCTGCACTCAGTATGCCAGCAAATTTGGAAAACTCAGCAATGGTCACAGGACTGGAAAAAGCCAGTTTTTATTCCAATACCAAAGAAAGGCAATGCCAAAGAATGTTCAAACTACCACACAATTGCACTCATCTCACATGCTAGCAAAGTAATGCTCAAAATTCTCCAAGCAAGGCTTCAAAAGTACATGAACCGAGAACTTCCAGATGTTCAAGCTGGATTTAGAAAAGGCAGAGGAACCAGATATCAATGCCAACATCCACTGGATCATAGAAAAAGCAAGAGAGTTCCAGAAAAGCACCTACTTCTGCTTTATTGACTATGCCAAAGCCTTTGACTGTGTGGATCACAACAAACTGTGGAAAATTCTTCAAGAGATGGGAATACCAGACCACCTTACCTGCCTCCTGAGTAATCTATATGCAGGTCAAGACGCAACAGTTAGAACCAGACACGGAACAACAGACTGGTTCCAAATTGGGAAAGGAGTATGTCCAGGCTGTATACTGTCATCCTGATTATTTAACTTATATGCAGAGTACATCATGCGAAATGCCAGGCTGGATGAAGCACAAGCTGAAATCCCGGAGAAATTGCCAGGAGAAATATCAATAACCTTAGATATGCAGATGATACCATCCTCATGGCAGAAAGCAAAGAGGAACTGAAGAACCTCTGATGAAAGTGAAAGAAGAGAGTGACAAGCTGGCTTAAAACTCAATATTCAAAAAACTAAGATCATGGCATCCGGTCCCATCATTTCATGGCAAATAGATGGGGAAACAATGGAGATAGTGACAGACTTTATTTTGGGAGGCTCCAAAATCACTGTAGATAGTGATTGAAGCCATGAAATTAAAAGACGCTTGCTCCTTTGATGAAAGGAGCATATAAAAAGCAGAGACATTACTTTGCTAACAAAGGTCTGCCTAGTCAAAGTTATGGTTTTTCCAGTAATCATGTGTGAATGTGAAAGTTGGACCATAAAGAAAGCTGAACGCTGAAGAATTGATGTTTTTGAACTGTGGCATTTGAGAAGACTCTTGAGTCCCTTGGACTGCAAGATCAAACCAGTCAATCCTAAAGTAAATCAGTCCTGAATATTCATTGGAAGGACTGATGCTAAAGCTGAATCTCCAATACTCTGGCCACCTGATGCGAAGACCTGACTCATTGGAAGAGACCCTGACACTGAGAAAGATTGAAGGCGGGAGGAGAAGGGGACGACAGAGGATGAGATGATTGAATGGCATCGCCGATTTGATGGACATGAGTTTGAGTACATTCCGGGAGTTGGTGACGGACTGGGAAGACTGACGTGCTGCAGTCCATGGGATCACAAAGAGTCAGACACGACTGAATGACTGAAATGAACTGAACTGAACTGACAGATACACAGGCCCAATGTTACAAATGTTCTAGCACTCAATATAGACATATTTCAAGCACTCAGGTCAAGAGGATTACCTTTTCTTATGCTTCATCAATAGCTTAAATCCATGCTTCATTTTACTTAACTTCTTATCTGGATTATGGTTTGTTTTTATGTTTGCTTTCCCTAAAGTCTCTAATGGACTTTCTTTTCTCTTGCTGAGAAAAGAAACACATACTTTCTTTACCATGTTGTTATAACCATCCAGCCACTTAATCATTCTACCGCTTAATTCATTTTGTTCTCTTTCAGGAAAACATTCTTTTTGCAATTCTTTGCGTATTTCTGTTGAATTTTGGCCTGCTGCACAGCTGTCATCCTGGAATGTCTTATTTACATTTCTCCATTTCTTGTTACTTACGTCTTCTTTCTTGGCTTCTACTCATGTTTTTCTGGAGTAAATATTCAGCCTCCTCACAAAGGGACCATAGGAGGTAAATTTTAAGTTTCAGAAGGTTTCAGAATGCCTTTTCCTGTCTGTCTCCACTTGACTGATATTATAATTGACCATAGAATTTAGGTTCAAAGTAATTCCCCCCCCCAAAACTTTGCCTTCTAACATTGGGTGTTGCCAATAAGAAGTCTGTTAAATGGCTAGCTCGGTTATCTACGACTTTTTTAATACGATGTCTTTAAGAATTGTCTGTGTACCTTCAGTTTTCTGGAGTTTCACATGATAAATGTTCATATGGATCTTTCAGGGAACTTACATGATATGTGTCAGCGTGGCTCTTTCTAGAACTTTGCATAATTTGTGTCAGTCTAGATTTTCTTCATTTACTCTAGTCTGCACTAGAAAGGCCCTTGACCTTCTCTTTACAGCCTTGGAAAGGCTGGTACTTCTATGTATGATTGTCTTATTTCCTCCCTTTTCTCCGCAGGTTCTTTGTGGGACTCTATCTACTTGGAAAGTGAGACTCTTGAACCCTCTTTATTCTCAGGCTCCTTATCCTCTCACTCAGATTCTCCACATCTTTGATTTCTTGCTCTGTGGCCTGCCAGGTATCATTAATGGTTTCTAACAGTCCTTTATTGAGTTTTAAATTGTAGTCACCATGCGTTTGCTTTTCAAGAGCTTTCACATATTTAAAAATACTATTTTTTATAACACACTTTTGTGGTCTCATGATTACAGTATCTTCCCAAATGACTATGAGATTACTCATTGGAGCTATTTTTTTAAGTTTTTTGTTGTTGTTGTTATTGTTATTGTTATTGTCGTTGTCTTATTTTTGATACTCATTGTTTTACTGGATCATCTCGGTCTTTCTCTTTAGCGCTGCTTTTTTTATCATGTTTAGTAAATGAGGGACTGGGTTGATTTTTCTAAAGGGCTATCAGTTGCTGCTATTCATATGGGTCATGTTTCCACTGGGTCTGTTCCATGGATGGGAAGGCTAACTGGGAGTGTATGATGGGTCAGACTCGCAGGTGAGCAGGCTGCTATAGCGTGAGCAGGTAAGAAACCATATTTCTCTAGTCCATCCACTTTCTCGATTCTCCTAGATGATTATTTCAAACGTTTCCCTATTTTCTCAAACCTCTGAGACCTCCTTCCTCATCCTACTGTGGGCTGGTGACCTTGTTTCCTTTCTCATTGAGAATAGAGCAGCACAGAAAAGAATATTCATAGGCTTTTCCTAACGTCACTTCTACATACCTGTGGGTTCTCATGCTCTTCACTTACATCTTTTCTCCAGTTTTTATGGATGAGCGTCTACTCCTCAGCTGAGACCAACTCCTCCACTTGTGAAAATCCTGTTGGTGCTAATGTCACTATATATTTAGAATCTGACCACTTCTCACCACCCCCACAGCTACCACCCTTGTCCAAGCCACCATCATGGTTTGTATCAAGAGCCCCTTTTTAGTTTGTGGTTTCTTCCTTATCACTCGGAGCCTATTCTCAGAAGACAGAAGACAACATGATGCTTGTCAAAATTCAATTATAGTGTGGCATTTCTCCATCGAAAAGCCTCCAGGGGCTTGCCATGTCATAGTAAAACCCCCAGTCTTTACTATGGGTGTATGGTGTATGATGATTTAATTCTCCATCACCTCTCTGAGATCATCTTCCACTATTTCCCCCTCATTTACTCCAGTTAGCAGAAGTAGCCTTCCAGCTATTTCTGGAACATTCCTGGTGGATTCCTGCTCTATACCTGCTCTTTGCCCACATGTATGAATGGCTTACTCCTTAACTTTTATCAGATCTTTATTGAAAATTTACTTTTTAAAGATGAGTTTCTTGCATCACGTTGGGGTTTCGGATCCTCACAATATAAACATTTTTTTTTAAATTTTAATAGGTAAATGTTTACCACTAGCTTTTATTTTCTTGGAGGATCTTGGCTTGTGTGTTTATGTATTTGTCTTCTGTTTGCATAAATCCTGATTCATTCAGGGGGATAATTAGCATCATCCCACCATTCTGTTTTTTCTGGTCTCTGGTGGGACCACAGAGGTGGTGAGGCGTCTCTTTCCTCCACCCTTACACACCTATCCCCTGGAATGATGACATAGGTCTCAATCTGCCTCTCCCCACTCTAAAGGCAATGAGTAAATTTTGTAGGTGTGCTTCATTTGTCCTTCCTTTTATCCCTTCCCCACCTCAAGTGGTATTTCTGGGAAAAGGATGAACATGGAGGGCTTTCTGATCCCATCATAATGCACCAAGCTAAGTAGAATCTTGGGATCTTCCATCTTCTTTCTCTGATGGCACTTTTAATCTTTTCATTTATATAAATCTTAAATCTTTTTATTATAACTTTTCCATTGTTCCTCCCAAGGTAAGTCTTGTTAGAGAGGTGAGGGAGGGCCTCAGTCTTAGTTTGGGCTTGAAAACAAAAATTTGCCTAACAGCCCAAACACGGGGAAAGAAATGCAGCCTAGATGAGACAGAGTCCAACCTAAACTAAGTGTGTTGAGAAATGGCTTTATCTAAGTTCCTAGTTCTGCATATCGTTCACCTACTGAAATTCTGTCACAAAGCATTCAAGTCATTTGCAGCCTAAAGAGCTGACTTGCCCATCTGACTATATGCTCTCTGTTGTAGTACAGGGGAGTGTAACATGTGATCCAGGCTGCACGAAGGCTGTAAAAAATGACACACCCAGCCTACCCAGATTCTCCCGTCAGTCCGGCTGTGTGACCTTGTGTAAGTTAGACAATCTCTCTGAGCATGGATTAGTTTGATCCATATAATGCAGGTGTTTGCTCCAAAGCCCCTTCCAGCCCTCAGGTTTTAGGTTTCAGGTGTATAAATGTAAAGAGAGATGAGATGGGAGATACCAGCATGTCTCAAAAGACAGCACAACAAATGTGTTTGGAGGAGCCTTTTCAGTGCGTAAAAAAGAGCTTAAAAGGAGCTAGTGATTTCTGCAGCAAGCAGCCCCACCTGCTCTCTACCCTGAGCCACCTGAGTCAGTTCCTGTCGCTGCCAACACATCCCAGTGGGTCCCTTGAATTTCTGGGGGATGTAAAAGAGACATGCACACATTCCAGCCCCTTTCTGCTGACTCTGGGATTGCACAGCAAGCTGCAGCCATTATTTTTATTGCTGATGCCACTTCCTATCGAAACAATTTGGTGCTAATAAGCCCCTATAATAGTAAGCAATGGTTTGGCTGAATAATTGTCACTAAATACCATTCAAGCCTTTGTTGCTTCTTGGGCATATTGCTAATTATTCTGCATCTGAAATAACACCCAGAGGCCCACTGAATGCTAGTAACTAGGGTTTCTTCTTGCTCCTGAAGCCCGACGCTGGGTGTGATTAGGAATGCCAAGTCTCTAATCCAGTAAACAATGGCTTCCTCACAGTCTCAACTTCGACAAAATCATAGCCTTTTGCAAATTGTACCAGAGCTCAGACAAATCAAGGCGTCCGTTTCATGCCAGAATTGTGGAGGAGCATGGTGTGGGTGAGGGTGTCCTTGGAGCTTCCCAGGAGGGCTTCTAGGGTGAATAGGGAGGTGGCATTTGGGTGGGGGTTGGAGGGAAACTGTGAGGTCTGGCTGGCCCACCTCACAACTGGATGGATGCTACAGTGCCAGCAAGTAAAAGCAAGGCTGGTAATACAGGGGAGTAAATAAACCCTGGGTGCAGGATGGAGGTGGGGAGATTAGAACGTCTGCCTCCAGAGCAGTCTACGCGACTTTGTTTTCACCTGATCGAGGAAGCAGATGGATGTGGCTTCCATCCCCTGACATGGTACCACCTGAACCCTCAGTTTCCCCGGGACTCAAGGAGTGTAGTGCCCACTCCTCCTCATTCTCAGGATGCTTCAGCTGGCCAAAGGCCATGCTGGGTCTCACAGGTCTCTGAGCATGCTGGGAACCACAGGGAACTAAGGCAAGATCCCACGGAGGAGCACAGGGTCACGGAATGAACACATGCTGCTATATGTGTCCTCTGGACATCTTACTTCTCAGTTTACATATTTTTTCCCTGAATGGTCTCAAACACTCCTATTACTTTATTTACCATCTGTATGCTGACAGCTTTCCAATCTCTGTCTTTAGCCCAGCTTTCTCTCCTGAACCACAAACTCAAAAACCCAGTTTCTACTCTGTGAGCAAAAATTAAACGCAGTACTGGTGAAGCCACAGGAATCCTTTTAGGGAGTGTTCAGTTCAGTCCAGTTCAGTCGCTCAGTCGTGTCCGACTCTGTGACCCCATGAACCGCAGCATGCCAGGCCTCCCTGTCCATCACCATCTCCTGGAGTTCATTCAAATTCACGTCCATCGAGTCAGTGATGCCATCCAACCATCTCATCCTCTGTCATCCCCTTCTCCTCCTGCCCCCAACCCTCCCAGCATCAGAGTCTTTTCCAATGAGTCAACTCTTCGCATGAGGTGGCCAAAGTACTGGAGTTTCAGCTTTAGCATCATTCCTTCCAAAGAAATCCCAGGGCTGATCTCCTTCAGAATGGATTGGTTGGATCTCCTTGAGGTCCAAGAGACTCTCAAGAGTCTTCTCCAACACCACGGTTCAAAAGCATCAATTCTTCAGTGCTCAGCTTTCTTCACAGTCCAACTCTCACATCCATACATGACCACTGGAAAAACCATAGCCTTGACGAGATGGACCTTTTTTGGCAAAGTAATGTCTCTGCTTTTGAATATGCTATCTAGGTTGGTCATAACTTTTCTTCCAAGGAGTAAGCGTCTTTTAATTTCCTGGCTGCAGTCACCATCTGCAGTGATTTTGGAGCCCCCAAAAATAAAATCTGACACTGTTTCCACTGTTTCCCATCTATTTCCCATGTAGTGATGGGACCAGATGCCATGATCTTCATTTTCTGAATGTTGAGCTTTAAGCCAACTTTTTCACTCTCTTTTTTCACCTTCATCAATAGGCTCTTCAGTTCCTCTTCACTTTCTGCCATAAGGGTGGTGTCATCTGCATATCTGAGGTTATTGATATTTCTCCCGGCAATCTTGATTCCAGCTTGTGCTTCTTCCAGCCCGGCGTTTCTCATGATGTACTCTGCATATAAGTTAAATAAGAAGAGGTGGCAAGAATGCACAGAAGAACTGTACCAAAAGATCTTCATGACCAAGATAATCACGATGGTGTGATCACTCACCTAGAGCCAGACATCCTGGAGTGTGAAGTCAAGTGGGCCTTAGAAAGCATCACTACGAACAAAGCTAGTGGAGGTGATGGAATTCCATTTGAGCTCTTTCAAATCCTGAAAACTGATGCTGTGAAAGTGCTGCACTCAGTATGCCAGAAAATCTGGAAAACTCAGCAGTGGCCACAGGACTAGAAAAAATCAGTTTTCATTCCAATCCCAAAGAAAGGCAATGCCAAAGAATGCTCAAAGTACTGCACAATTGCACTCATCTCACATGCTAGTAAAGTAAAGCTCAAAATTCTCCAAGCCAGCCTTCAGTAATACGTGAACCGTGAACTTCCAGATGTTCAAGCTGGTTTCAGAAAAGGCAGAGGAACCAGAGATCAAATTGCCAACATCCACTGGATCATGGAAAAAGCAAGAGAGTTCCAGAAAAACATCTATTTCTGCTTTATTGACTATGCCAAAGCCTTTGACTGTGTAGATCACAATAAACTGTGGAAAATTCTGAAAGAGATGGGAATACCAGACCACCTGACCTGCCTCTTGAGAAACCTATATGCAGGTGAGGAAGCAACACTTAGAACTGGACATGGAACAACAGACTGGTTCCAAATAGGAAAACGAGTATGTGAAGGCTGTATATTGTCACCCTGCTTATTTATTTAGGGAATGTAAATGTGTATAATCTTGGAGGTTAATCTAACCATATTACCCTATCTAAAAGTATGCATCATACTGGGACCTAACTTTCTATTTTTAAGTATCTATTCTATAAAACAATTCATTTATATGACACAGCTAAAGTAATCAAACTTGGAGTGAGGAAGGGATAAATTACTACTGTATATAAAATAGATAAATGACAAGGTCTTACTGTATAGTGCAGGGAACTGTATTCAATATCCTGTAATAAGCCGTAATAGGAAAGAATATATATATTCTTCTTATATATACGACTGAATCACTATGTTGTACACCAGAAACTAATACAACCTTGTAAATCAACTATACTTCAATTAAAAAGATAAACTTAAGAAAGTAGAAAATAAAATGGTGGTTTCCAAGGGATGCGGGAGGGGGAGGGGTTGCTCAACAGGTATAAAGTTACACTTATACAAGAGGAATAAGTTCTAGAGAATTGCTACTCAGGGCTTCCCTGCTGGCTCAGCAGTAAAGAATCTGCTGCCAATGCAGGAGACAATGTGTTTGATCCCTGGGTTGGGAAGATCCCCTGGAGAAGGAAATGGCAACCCACTCCAGTATTCTTGCCTAGGAAATCCCAAGGACAGTGGAGCCTGGTGGGCTACAGTCCATGGGGTCACAAAGTGTCAGACACAACTGAGCAATGAAGCACAGGACAGTTTTTCTCACACCCAATCTTCTGCCCTTGTAGTTGGAAGGCAACCATAGATGAAATACAAATGAATGGACTTGACTGTGTTCTAATAAAACTTTATTTACAAAAGAAAAAAACAGGAGATGGAGTGAAGTTTACCTGAAGGCTGAAGATTGCTGACCTCTGATCTAAGGGCTTACTTTCAACCCCCAGACGGGGCAGGCCAAAGTGCCTGACAATTAATGCTACCAGGCACAACCATCATCCAACACTCAAGACAGTTCAGAGGATAAATACTCCAGGTTCCCTGCTGTTTGGAGGGGAAACAATTTTGAGGCTCCTGTTAGGCCTGAGTCTGAGTCACCTACAGCAGCAACTTGCCCATTGACGTAACCTCAACTGGCCTTTCCCCCTTCCTGCCTCCTTCCTCACTCCCCGAGGAAACTTTCTGAGATCATCTCCTTAATGAACCACTGGAACTCAAATTTTCATCCCAGAATTTGTTTCTGCAGGAAACCCAGCCCAACACGGTGGATAAAAGAAGTAGTCCTAGGAAGCAGTCCCTCAGGATGGCTCCCTCTCCACCCATATGACAACAAGGACTCTAAATCTGTTTCTGATGTTAAGGAGGTGTGGTCAAAACCATCCACCTGGGATAGAATCACATTTACTAAGATTCTTATGTATGCTTTGTCTGGATAGGATAATAGGTAGAAGGGGGTGTACATGGTTATGCAATAGCTCTGGTGCTTGAAAAAATGTGGGCGCAGTGGTAATTATAAGGATTACAGAGTTGAGTGTTTACTGCCATAGAAGCTCTATGGGAAGAAAATAACAGAATCGGGTCAACTAATTATCAACTTAGGGCATGGGGAGAATGCCAGAAATTACCCACGACAATATTTAAAAGGACTTTCATCTCCTGCAGGCAGAGGGCAGACTGTGCTGAGAATCAGACCCAAGACATCGTAAAAGTGGGAGAATTATGAAGAGGTTGAATGCATGACCCAGTATGTCTCCTGTGCTGATTATTGAGAACTTTGAGCCACAGGAGTCTTCTGAACTCCATGGGTCAACAGAAGTGGCTTTCTCCTCTTGCTAGAGGAGATGGACCTTATTACCTGGAGATCAGCAAAGGGAACTTAAGAGGAGCAGTCGCCTTAGAAGAGAGTGAGCTTGTCCTTCTCAAAATCTGCCTCTGCTTTTTCTCATTATTTCAAGACCAATAAAAAGGGTCACAATTCAGCATACCTCGGGTAGGGAAGTGCCAATTCTGCTGTGAGAAGAAAGCCGATTGTTTTCTAAAAGAGCTGCAGGGTATGTCTTATGTGGGCTGGAATGATTTGAGAGAACATAGCTGGGCACCAGAGGGTGTTGGACCAAAGAATTTTGTTTTTGTTGTTTAGTCCCTAAGTTGTGCCTGACTCTTTTGTGACCCCATAGATTGTAGTCACCAGGCTCCTCTGTCCATGGGATTTCCTAGGCAAGAATACTGGAGTGGGTTGCCATTCCCTTCTCCAGGGGATCTTCCCAGCCCAGAGATAGAACCTGTACCTCCTGCACTGGCAGGTGGATTCTTTACTGCTGAGCCCCTAGGACCAAAGAAGCTGACATTTAAAGTTGAGAGTACAAAGTTTATTGGTATTAGTATACTCTCCACAGACTGTAGACTTAACATTCTGGTGAGGATGCCTGGAACCGAGGGAAAAAATATTGTTGGTGGTTTCTTGAAGCTTTGAGACAATGATGTTTGACAGAAAAATGAACCAAAGAGATTAGAATTGCTTTGGCAAAGTTTTAAGGAAGCTATCACTAGGCTCTAGGCATGCATGCTGGAATGGATCTTTAGGGAAGACCCAGAAAACTCCTCTGTTGACTATGTTCCCTGGGAAGGTCCAAAGAAGAGGACTCTCAGTAAGGAAATAAGGAATGTGCTAGGGTTCAGTTCAGTTGCTCAGTCGTGTCCAACTCTTTGTGACCCCATGAATCGCAGCACGCCAGGCCTCCCTGTCCATCACCAACTCCCGGAGTTCACTCAGACTCACATCCATCAAGTCAGTGATGCCATCCAGCCATCTCATCCTCTGTCGTCCCCTTCTCCTCCTGCCCCCAATCC
Source organism: Bos indicus x Bos taurus (assembly GCF_003369695.1). Taxonomy (NCBI): domain Eukaryota; kingdom Metazoa; phylum Chordata; class Mammalia; order Artiodactyla; family Bovidae; genus Bos; species Bos indicus x Bos taurus. The sequence goes on along the minus strand of NC_040094.1, from coordinate 30,964,561 downwards.
CTCCCAGCATCAGAGTCTTTTCCAATGAGTCAACTCTTCACATGAGGTAGCCAAAGTACCAGAGTTTCAGCTTTAGCATCATTCCTTCCAAAGAAATCCCAGGGCTGATCTCCTTCAGAATGGACTGGTTGGATCTCCTTGCAGTCCAAGGGACTCTCAAGAGTCTTCTCCAACACCACAGTTCAAAAGCATCAATTCTTCGGCACTCAGCCTTCTTCACAGTCCAACTCTCACACCCATACGTGACCACAGGAAAAACCATAGCCTTGACTAGACGGACCTTTGTTGGCAAAGTAATGTCTCTGCTTTTGAATATGCTAGGGTAGGGACCGCCAACTTTGGTAAGAAGCTCAATGGTAGCTTCCTCCACAGCCCAGGGTTGATAGTTGGAGATGCTGCAGTAGTACTAGGCTCCCCAGTATCCATGGAAATGACAGGATTTCTGAATAATGGATGCAAGGTGGTGGCTGGTAAGCATCAGAGGCATGGTGGATTTAATGATCATAGTGAACCACAATGCTGGAGTAGCAACTAGGAGGCCTCAAACCGCAGGGCTCTGTGGCAGAGACTAATAGACTGTGCTATTATTAAGTGAAGCTTGTTGGGGATCCAACAAGGGTATTTCCTGGCTTGTATAACCAAACTGGACCAGGGGGCAGATGATCAGAAGGCTGAAGTTGGCTGCCTAGGGAAATGTAATAATCCCTCATCCCACTTCCAGTTCTGAGCCAGTTCTCAGATCCAGAATCCTGTGACTGAGAGAGAGAGAGACTAGATCCTCTTGCAGAAAATCCTACAAAGACTCAGAAAGAATATATAGTACTAACTGTCCCAGTCCTTCTGAGGGATCAACACTGCAGAAAGGGAAGGACCCACATATCTCAAGAGGTCTTCAACCCAGGGTTTGAGCTGATGCTAATGTTAGAGAAACCAAATCACCATCATGATGACCTCATTAGGAGTGGGTGAGTGACCCTAGGTGACAGATGAAGTCTTGGCCCAAGTCCATTTCATAAACGCGCATTGAGTCTGCCAACCCACACTGTGATAATTTTCATAGGTTCTGAGTGCTTAATTGGGTTGGATACACTTAGCAGCTGGAATAACCCCCACATTGGTTCCTGACCTGCAGAGTGAATGCTATTACAGTAGAAAGGGCCAAGAGGAAGCTCTGAAACTGCTCACCATTCCAGCCCTGATGGTAAATGAGAAGCAGTAACTCATCCCAGCTGAGGTGGTAGAAACTAGAACTGCACTAGGAGAAAGTTTGCAGAGGTGGTTGTCCCCGTTGGTGGTGGTGGTTGTTTCATTGCTAAGTCGTGTCCGACTCTTTGTGACCCCATGGACCGTAGCCCAGCAGGCTCCTCTGTCCATGGGATTTCCCAGGGAAGAATAGTGGAGCAGCTTGCCATTTCCTTCTCCAGGGGTTCTTCCTGACCCAGGGATCAAATCTGAGTCTCCTGCTTGGCAGGCAGATTCTTTACTGATGAGCCACCAGGGAAGCCTTCGGTTGTCCCCACATTTCCCTTTAATTCACTGGTATGGCTTCTGCAAAAGCCAGATGGATCATAAAGGAGGAAGATAAACCAATGTAAACACAATTCACTAAACAGTAGATACAATTACAGCTGCTTTGTCAGGTGGTCCCAGTATCTTTATTGAAACAGATCTATACAAATGGAGGCCCTTGGAGTGTAGCTTTTGTGTTATATTGTGTCAAGGGATTGGTTCAACATGTTGATGTGGACAAAATTAGAGAGTTGAAACAGTAAACCCAACACTGCTGCTGCTGCTAAGTCCTTTCAGTCGTGTCCGACTCTGTGCGACCCCATAGATGGCAGCCCAGCAGGCTCCGCCGTCCCTGGGATTCTCCAGGCAAGAACACTGGAGTGGGTTGCCATTTCCTTCTCCAATGCATGAAAGTGAAAAGTGAAAGTGAAGTCGCTCAGTCGTGCCGGACTCTTAGCAACCCCATGGACTGCAACCTACCAGGCTCCTCCATCCATGGGATTTTCCAGGCAAGAGTACTGGAGTGGGGTGCCATTGCCTTCTCCAACACAGGAGGTCCTAAAACATTGGTAGGGGAAATCCTCTCGTGGGGAGTGGGGTGTGTGTTTGAGTATAGAGCTTAGAGCGGTACACCAGGTCATCAAAGAGCGAAGGGTGTACCCAGATTCCTTGGTAGCGGCAAATGTCCAAGTGGACATAGAAAGACTAGTTTTAAAACACTGGTAATAAACACTTGTGCTATGTGCTTAGTTGCTCAGTCGTGTCTGACTCTTGCGACCCCGTGGACTTTAACCTGCCAGGCTCCTCTGTCCGTGGGATTCTCCAGGAAAGAACACTGGAGTGGGTTGCCATTTTCTTCTCCAGGGGATCTTCCTGAGCCAGGAATTGAACCCAGGTCTCCTGCCTTGCAGGCAGACTCTTTACCGACTGAGCTACGAATAAACACTTAGGAATTACCTTTTCTAAAAAACATCATTCACTATGAAATGCCTTTGGCTACATATAAGAAGAAAGGCACATCACTTGCACCTTAAAATTTATCAAATCTTAACGAAAAACATAAAACAAGATTCAAATATTTGAAAATAGCCATGATAAGAAGAAGAAGGTGTGTGTGCGTGTGCTCAGTCGTGTCCAAATTTGCAACCCCAAGGACCATGCCCTCCAGGCTTCTCTGTCCATGGGATTTCCCAGGCAAGAATACTGGAATGGGTTGCCATTTCCTCCTCCAGGGGAATAATAACAACTAGCACTAATATATAGAATTTATATGGCAGATATTAGAGTAAATGCTTTACTCATTGTGGTTTGGATGGGAATACTTCATGTCACCCGATGTCCATTTTCCCTAAATTAATCTTTAAATTTACTGCAATATAATCAGGATCCCCACAGGCACTTCTACTACTTTAAATTTTCATGTGGCAGAATAAATTCCCAAGAACAGACAATAAACAAATAAAAGAAGCTTAGTGAGGAGAGTTGTTTTAACAGTCACTATAATCAAATCAACATTGGTTTGTATAGAAACATACAAGCAAAGAAGTGAAAGAGAACTGAGAATGAAGCGTGTGTGTATGTATAGTATATATACTACATACATAATAAATTTTTATATATAAATATATAATATATTAACATATGTAGTAATGCATGCAGGGGGCTTCCAGATAGCTCAGTTGGTAAAGAATCCGCCTATAGTACAGAAGACCCCGGTTCAATTCCTGGGCCAGGAAGATCCCCTGGAGAAGGGATAGGTTACCCACTCCAGTATTCTTGGGCTTCCCTTATGGCTCAGCTGGTAAAGAATCTGCCTGCAGTGCAGGAGACCTGGATTTGATCTCTGGGTTGGGAAGATCCCCTGGAGAAGGGAAAGGCTACCCACTCCAGTATTCTGGCCTGGAGAATTTCAGGGACTGTGTAGACCATGGGGTCGCAAAGAGTTGGACACAACTGAGCGACTTTCACTTTCAGTAATAAATGCAGTATTTTAATTTGGTTTATTTTATCAGTATGCTTCATGAAGTTTGAGTACAGAGAAGTAGGATGGGGAATACCTAAACAGGTCCACCCCAAGATGGGTGCTCTTACAGTGGCTTGTTTATCCAACGGGGAGAGGGAGCAGGGAGAGAATGACCACGAAGGCATGAAGAACTTGAACACAGTGACATTCCCACTAATATTTGTGGACCAAGAAGTATCTCCAGGGATTGTTCAACTAGATTAGGAACTCTGTCACCTGTGTGGGAAGAGAGACCTGAGGGAGCAAGAGGAGAAAAGCCACTAAGAGGGTTGTCAGAAGGGCGAGCATGAAGCAGGCGCTAAAGTCTGGCTTTCCCATGAGAAGAGGAGGCAGGCTTGGCACAGTGGCAAAGCCTTCCCCTCCACTTCAACCTGCACTGTTTTTCTTCCTTTAACACAGTGGCTCAGACACATGCAAAGTATTAGAACCAATCAATGAATTCAATGAAGTTGGCAGGATATGGACTCAACATACAAAAATCAGTTGCATATAAGTTATCCAAGGAGCAAATTTAAAAAAAGAATCTCATTTGCAATAGCATCAAAAAGGATAAAAGGCTTCAGTTCAGTTCAGTTCGGTCGCTCAGTTGTGTTCAACTTTTGTGACATTGTGGATTGCAGCACACCAGGCTTCCCTGTCCATCACTAACTCCCAGAGCTTGCTCAAACTCATGTCCATTGAGTCAGTGATGCCATCCAACCATCTCATCCTCTGTCCTTCCCTTCTCCTCCTGTCTTCAATCTTTCCCAGCATCAGGGTCTTTTCCAATGAGTCAGTTCTTTGCATCAGGTGGCCAAAGTATTGGAGTTTCAGCTTCAGCATCAGTCCTTCCAATGAATATTCAGGACTGATTTCCTTGAGGATTGACTGGTTTGCTAGACTTAACCAAGGAGGCAAAAGACGTGTACCATAAAAACTACATCACACCAATGCAAGGAATTAAAGAAGACACAGACGTTGTGTGTTACATCAGAGGTGGATAACATCAGAGGTTAGAGTGTGATGTTACACAACTTGTGTTAATCAACTTTCATTTCCCTACTGGAACAATTCACGCTGGTTTCCCTGCAGGAATCTCTCCCTTTCTCTCCTCCTTTCTTACTCTCTTTGGTGTGTTACGGCTCCCATTTCCCCGCTACACCATCCCTGCTTTTGTTTATTTCCCCTTCTGGCTCATCATCTTTATTTACTTAAGGCACCCGTGTCTGCACATGCGCACATGTGTGCTCCTCCTGTCTTCAATCTTTCCCAGCATCAGGGTCTTTTCCAATGAGTCAGTTCTTTGCATCAGGTGGCCAAAGTATTGGAGTTTCAGCTTCAGCATCAGTCCTTCCAATGAATATTCAGGACTGATTTCCTTGAGGATTGACTGGTTTGCTAGACTTAACCAAGGAGGCAAAAGACGTGTACCATAAAAACTACATCACACCAATGCAAGGAATTAAAGAAGACACAGACGTTGTGTGTTACATCAGAGGTGGATAACATCAGAGGTTAGAGTGTGATGTTACACAACTTGTGTTAATCAACTTTCATTTCCCTACTGGAACAATTCACGCTGGTTTCCCTGCAGGAATCTCTCCCTTTCTCTCCTCCTTTCTTACTCTCTTTGGTGTGTTACGGCTCCCATTTCCCCGCTACACCATCCCTGCTTTTGTTTATTTCCCCTTCTGGCTCATCATCTTTATTTACTTAAGGCACCCGTGTCTGCACATGCGCACATGTGTGCTCAGTCGTTTTCGACTCTTTGCGACCCCATGGACTGGACTCCATGGCAGCCAAAATCTTTACCACTGGTACCTCCTGGGAAGCCCAAGGCATCCATGACTGATCTTTTTTTTTTTTTAACTTTTCCATAGAAAGGGAAAGGATGGAGTTCAAATGATGTGAGATGCGCAGGGGTGGGAAGACTTGGGGAGTGAGAGGAAGAAGAGGAACATTGCTTCCTGGGGTGTACAGGCAGCCAAGAGGAGGTATGGCTCTGGATAGGTGAAATTATGTACCAAAATCATCTCATAGATGAGTGCTTTCTTATGCCTGAGAACTGGCTTGCCCAGGGAGGGGCAGTCATTTCCTCGGAAAGAAAGGTTATTTAAGATGTCAAAACATCATAATACACAGAAAACAAAAACATGATTAATATACCATGAAACTAGATAGAGTGGATAGAGCTGGGATTCAAGCTCAGGTCTTCTTACGCTAACTTCTTGATCTTACGAGGTTGCCAGTGTCAGCGTCAGGATCGGTTCACAGACAGTTCCCTGAAGCTGACTTTGGCTGAGACTGAGCAATTGCGCAGGTGGGCCTGAAGGACAGGTCAGAGTTGGCCAGTAATGAGCACTACTACCATGGGCAGATGAACAACTACAGGACGTCTGTGCTTGTCCATTCAAGAAAATCTCCAAAATGGCTGAACTGGAAGGGAAGAACTACCCAGAACTTGTGTCCATTGGGAACTCGCTTTCCCTAGTATCTGAGGTTTCCTGTGGTTTACCTGGGGCAGATCCAGGGTTAGAGGAACTCCTGAGGGTCCTCAAGGAGAGAACCGTGCAGGCATGGCTTGTGCAAGAAGTCTTTAGCAGCTTCAGATGAGCCAAATTTGACATGAGTAGGGAGATGGGGAAGGCAAATTAAGCCAGCTTGTGAAGACTTCCAAAGGGTGGGTTGCTAGCATCTTCCTCTTTTCTATTCTGACTGTAATGAGGATAGAAAGTAGGTAGTTGTACAGATGAAAAGAATCAGAACTTGCTGCCAACCCCTTCACAGTTAAAGGACCCGTGAAATAGTCCTAGTTAGAGAAAGATTGAACTAAGTTTCAAGGGGGTCATTAGCAGATGCTGTCTGGTATAAGCAGCAGATAAGGCAGGGCCTTTAAGTTTTCTTTTGTGATTTTAGACTCAAATAGAAGAGGTCCAGACAGACAAATAACATTAATTTAAAGGTGCACACATTCATACACACACACACACCTCACACACACACACGTCACACACACCTCCCACACACACACACACACGTCACACACACACCTCACACACACACACCTCACACACACACACACCTCACACACACACACCTCACACACACCTCCCACACACACACACACACGTCACACACACACGTCACACACACACACACGTCACACACACACACACACGTCACACACACACACACCTCACACACACACACACGTCACACACACACACATCACACACACACACACGTCACACACACACCTCACACACACACACCTCACACACACACACCTCACACTTACATGCACTGAGACCGCCATTCTTACCAACCCAGGCTCTACAGTACCATGGAGGGCCAATCAAGGTTAGACCACATTCTTTGGACTAGCTGACACAGGCAGCTTGAGAATAACATGTTTCTGTCCATCTTCTCTTTTTTGTTATTTTCTGTTATATATTTCTTTTTGACACTTCTCACTTTGTGTAGACAGCATCTATTTGTTCTGTGCTCTATTCGTTTGCTCATTCATTTATTCTAAACACCAAATGAGTTTCTTCTCCTGTTTCAGGACTCACGTTAGAACTGAAAAGACAAGATGGAGTGTTCTTCCATGACTGGGATACAGTGTTTGAGTCCGGGAATACTCTACTTTCTGTCATGCTGGTGTGATTCTAATTGGTAGATGCTGTGTTATTTGTCATGTGAAGTGATTTTACTTTGAGCAGGATTGAAAACTGATGACTGAACAATTTTTTAATCATAAAAGCACCACACACACACACACATCTGTTTTTTCCATCACCAAACTCAGGCATCCTGCCAAACATTGATGAGGATGGCCATTCTATTTTGAAATTATGAAAAACACTTATAATTAAATAAACCTGATTTATAGACATATTTTTTCTAATGCCAGGATTGACTTTCACGGTTTGGCTTTTCTTCCTTTCCTTTTATTTTGGCATCATATTATGCTTTGGGGTTCTGAAGTGACAGAAGAGCTCGGATATCGATGGCTGATATTTAAGAAGCACTTTATTTTCTGCCAGGCGCTGCTCTAAACACTTCTGGTGCATTGCTTCATCTAGTCCTTACTGTTGTACAGTATAAAGCTGGTGGCTATACACTGTATTACCTCTGTTTAATGGATGAGGAAACTGAGGCACAGAGGGGTTAACTTGCTTGAGGCCACACAACTAGTCATCGGGCACAGCTGAGCATCAAACACGTGCTGCCTAGCTCTGAGAGTCCACTGCTTGGCTACACCACATCACAGAGTGAAAGTCAACACTTTGGAAATGAAAAATGGAAAGATTGAAGGGTAAAATAGCCCCCAGGCAGGCAGAATTGAAAAAAAATCTCAACCTCACATGGACAGAAAACTGAAATTAGACTAATTTGACAAATAGGGCTGAAGCTTAGTGGGAACTTATTTTTGCTCATCAAAAGAAAATGCCTCCCTCCCCACCCTACACATGCTTACTACAACTACACACAGTACACAAACCTATACATAATCTTTCCATGTATATAAGTCTTTTACAATGATAAAATTTAGAAATTAAGACCAAAACATAGAATTAATCTCAAATTACTAACATAAATGTCATAGGCTAGGGGACGCCTTGGGCTTCCCTGATAGTTCAGCTGGTAGAGAATCTGCCTGCAATCCAAGAGACCCCAGTTCGATTCCTGGGTTGGGAAGATCCCTTGGAGAAGGGATAGGCTGCCCACTCCAGTATTCTTGGGCTTCCCTGGTGGCTCAGAGTGTAAAGAATCCATCTGCAATGTGGGAGACCTGGGTTCGATCCCTGGATTGGGAAGATTCCCTGGAGGAGGGCATGGCAACCCACTCCAGTATTCTTGCCTGGAAAATCCCATGGGCAGAGGAGCCTAGCAGGCTACAGCCCATGGGGTTGCAAAGAGTAGGACAAAACTGAGCGACTAAGCACAGCACAGGAGACACCTTGCTGAAACTAAATTCCTGTATCAAGTGTGACGATGGTCCCAAGAGCCACAGAAAGGGCCCTTTGAACACATGCATCTGGACCACCTTGTGCTTTGTGACTGCTCAGTCCTTCTACCTACCCCCTACCCTAAGGCTTTGGCAAAACCTTCCTTCACACAAGAGAGCCAGGGCACTAAGTGGCCTCACTTGCTGGGAGGCCTCCATTCTGTATGGAAGTAAACCATTGTTCTTTACTTAGTAAGCTACAGGACTAAAGAAACACTACTTATAGGGGCACTGAAATAGCATTGTTCCTAAAAATAGGGAAAACCAATGTAACAAAATGAGCTTTTCTCAGGTTCTCATTGGGGCTCATTTTATTGTTTGCCACAGAGTTTTAACAAACTTAGTTATCTGGTTTCTCAATCTATAGCAAAATGGAAGCAGCAAATTAAAAGAAGAGAGAGATATCTCCACAGGCAAGAAGAGTGAAAATAGTAAAAAAAAGAAAATGCCAGCTGAAGGCAAGAAAGAACAATATCAATCATGGGGCCACTTAGCGTCAGCTCAAATTGGCCCAACTACAACTGGTCCCCTTATAGAACAATACAATAACTGATGCTCCCAGTGACGACTCTGAGTCATAAAGGAAGGCTTAAGTGGCTCCCTTCATTCTACAGAAGATGTCAGAAAACGTGAAATGCAGTTGTCAAAGATGTTCAATGAAAATGATTGAAGTAAGAAAAGGTTTCCACATTTGAAGGGCAAGCTTCCTAAACAGGCCCATTCAAAACAGACTAGCTCCTGAGACATCGTAATTGTGGAGAATTGTTAGAATTATAATATTTCATCTGCACATGTTCTCTTGTGTTAGAATATAAGGAACTTGAGAGTGGGGACTGGGGGGTATATTTCTGGCTTCCGTGATACCTAAAATAGCCTGGCTTTCACAGTGGCAACCACATGTTGTCATCGTCATAATCACACTCAAGTGTCCTCAGAACAAGCCTGCAGACTGGTCCTGTGCTTACCCCTACTCTGTGGCTCTATGAGCTCCCTCCTGGCTAGGCAGGACTACATTTCCCAGAATTCCCTTCACAGAGTGTTTCCTGTTGGGATGGGTCACAGGGTTTGAGGGCAGAAGTGAAGGAGGGTCTGCCATTTTGTTTTTACGCTCCCATCTAGCACTAGCCTTGGGGGAGCCTGAGGGTCTTGTGGCTGCTGTGCCTTTCCCTGGACCTTCTGCCAGCTCTGCCATTTCCTGGGATTGGTGTGTATTTAGTTATGTGATGAAGGGGGACAACTTCTCCTGCCGGACAGCCACTTCACTGAAGTTGGAGGCAGCTTAAACGGATATGGGTTCAAGCTGGTTCTGGTGGATTCCTGTTCATGTCCAAGTTTTCCAACTCATCTCTGTTCTTCTCTACATGCATCTGTCTGCCTACTCTGCAGATCTCAAGTAATAGCATTGGAAAGGAAGGCAAGGGCTTTGCAGAAATGGTTTACCCAGGTACCATGACTGAATAACATCAAATCCTTGATATAAAGGTGGATAGATAGAACTCCTTGTGTGGTTCTGCCTCTTTTGAGTCTTAACTGACCAATAGTCCCCATTTTACAGATGAGGAATGTGAGGCTCAGGGAGCATCAGTAACTTGTGTGAGGCCACAAAGCAAGTGAAGGGGGAGAGGCAGTCTTAGAATTTAATCTGACTCCAGTGCTTCTGTTCTTACTCATTAGGCTATAGGGTCTTTCTGATAAAAATTCACTAAATATACGAATCCAAAGAAATTAAACTTCGGAAGTGGTAGGAGCTTCCAAGTCAGGAAATTTTTTCATTTTCTTGAGCACTTACTTGGTGCCCAGAGAGCCCAGTCCTAGCACTGGGTAAACCACCCACTCTAGAATCTAGTTTATGAACTATCACCATGGGCCCTTTCAGTCTCATCTATGATTAAACAGCCACCAGTCAAATCTAGCTAGAGCTGTAAGCATGGCTTTCTCCTCCTTTGGAAACACTCTTAGAAACATTCTCACAGACACAACTGTCTAGTAGAATGTGAAGGCAAAGATAAACATGCATACATTAGTGTCAGAAAGGGCTCTGGGGCAGGGATTTTATTTTCCATTCAATGTGGTTCAGTTAGTGAAATACATGACTAGTCATTTCTACTTAAAGTACAAATAAAGAAGATTAATCCAGACATGCCGTATCTTCTGAATAGAAGCATGCAATTTGCATACACCAGTGTTGCTAAACTCTAAAAAACAACTTGACATTTACTTAGGATTTCTCAGTGGAGATGTACCTCCCTTATCCTACTATGAGAACTTCTAATGTCGAGGTAAATGCTCTAATCTGTCTGTCAGAATATCTCAGGTCTCATCCTGGATGTACCATTAATAGCTGTGTAACCCTAGGTAAACAAATTCCCTTCTCTGGTTCTGGATTGGCACATTATGAAAGGAGGGTCTCTAAATTACATCCATTGGCCTTTCTGATTCTTTGCAACATCTTCCAAGTTGGCTGATCGTTAGCATTTTCCATCTAGGTGTAGGACAATCAAATGAGATCTTCAAGTTTTACAACATATGCTCCTTCCAGGAAGTATGTAAAAATCAAATAAAAACTATTTGGCCATGTGTAAATCTGATCCCAATGTGATAAGAGTACTAATTCTTTGTATGGACCTGACTCTTTTAAGGACTGCTCCCCCACCTGGAGATCTTGCAAAATCTTTTTTTTTTTTTTTAAACTGAGTAAAATCTGATCTGATTAGGTCTTGAATGTCAAGGAAGGCCCAGGATGGGCAAGATATAAAAGAGATGTCTGGGGACTTCCCAGGTGGTCCAGTGGTCGGGACCCTGTGCTTCCCGTGCAGCGGGTATGGTTCCATCCCTGGTCAGGGAACTGAAATCTCACATGCCACATGATTCAGTCAAAAAAAAGAAAGAAAGAATTTGTCTTGACTACTGAATTTTTTGGCTCCCCTAACATTTTATGCCCAGGGCCAGGGCCTCACTTGCCTTTTCTGAGTCTCAGTTCTCCACATCTTCCAAATCTCTATTCCTAGTCCTTTTCCACTTCCATTGGTGACCCTGAAGTCAACCTAGCTCTCTCCATCTCTCTCTCTCTGCCCCCCACCATGTCTCTGCATCTTCCAATACACTAAGTTCTCCTTGAAAGTTGTTCAATTCTGTTACCTCTTTCAGCCTTTGCCAGACCATGTTTTAGGAACAAAACACAGAGCAAATCATGTTATGAGTACCACACCTACAGAGGCTACCCACTGCAAGGTGATTTCCAAGCCCCAGCAGATAATCTGCTTGTCTCAAGCATTATTTGTAAAGCTATTTTTATGGTCCCTTGGAGAAATAACTCTGTCCTATAAAAGACCATGGTGCTGGGAAAGATTGAAGGTAGGAGGAGAAGGGGATGACAGAGGACAAGATGGTTGGATGGCATCACTGACTCAATGAACATGAGTTTGAGCAAGTGCCGGGAGATGGTGAAGGATAGGGAAGCCTGGAGTGCTGCAGTCCATGGGGTCGCAGAGAGGTGGACACGACTGAGTGAACAGCAGCAAATTCATCAAACAAATGATCTGGAGGTAATTTAGAGACCCTATGATTCTTACTGAATTTCCAATATTCCATCTGGAAAATTGAAATGAATAGTCCCTTGTGAACCCAGGAAATCTGAGTGACAACTTCCTGTTTTGAGTTACAATGCTGTCAGTTCTGTGCTCTGATTAAACCTATGTGATAAACTTCATACTGAAACGAAGCAGAGCTCTGCAGTCTTTGCCCCCCACCCCCATATCCTCTGCCTGTGGAAAACTTTAGTCAAAGAATAACCTTAATCAGACAAATGAGAGCATACAGAAACAAAGGAAAACAGTAAAAGGAGACCAAATAATAATCATGTAGTCCTTAAGCAAAGTCAGGGACCTTCAGTTCCTTCTCAAGAACTGTAGATAAGATTCTGGCCATAACCTGTGAGCTGTCTTATAGGTGTTAAAGCCTCAGGTGGGAGAAGTTAAGTACATGATGACCACACTGTACCCACGATATGAGCTGCTACAATTCTGAGAAGTGGCTTCAGAGAAATGGGAACACATGGACCCTGGAATTGAAGATTAACTGTACCTAAAACGATCAAGATGATGCTGGTCAGCCCACTGATGACCAATTTGAAGATGACTGTCAGAGCTGACTGTGCTGTTCCTGCATGCGCTCTCCCCCCAATCCCTACCAGTCACTGGCATCTGAAATGAAACAAACATTCCTTTCCACCAACCTGGCCTGTTTATTAGCTTTTGAGCAGTGAGCAGCTGGACCCTACCACATTCTTTCGATAACAATATCATCCAAACTTACCTTCTTTTTTATGCTTTTGCTTTATGAACATACAACACTTACAATCTCGGTGCTCAATGGAAAATGAAAACACATGTGTTAAAGCAAGGTCAGCTCAAGAAACTTGCCAGAAAGCTAGCAGAAACCCAAGGACCCTGCAGTTACCATGGTCACTGAATGAAGAAATTGACTCAGAGGAAGGTAGAGTCATGAAGACCTGGGAAGGATTCAGTGAGAGAGGAGATGTGGTAGAAATACTCACTTAACATTCACATGGTTGGGGTCCTGGCCAGAACCTGAGAGAGGGGACCTACTTAGAGGACTGTGATTCCATGAGTAGGGCAGACTCACAGAGGATGAGATGGCTCTTCCCATCACACACAATGTCAGTGGCTGCTAACAAACCAGCATCAGGTTCAAGAGGAAACAAAAATCACCCCACTACTGGCCATTATTGTAGCAGAAAAAATGGCACCTGAGGAGTTTAAAAGGCCAGGAGGCAAAAAACAATGTCTGCAACAGGTGAAAACTGACAACATTTTATTAGCTGTTATGGATGTAGAACCCTTATTCCTGATGCAATATAAACCCACAGGGTTTGTACAGATTTATGTATGTTATTCCCATTGCGGCAGTGCTCCATAGGTGTATGAAAGTTTGTCACTGAGTCTTGTCTGACTCTTTGCAACCCCATGGAATTCTCCAGGCAAGAATATTGGAGTGGGTAGGGATTCCCTTCTCCAGGGGATCTTCCTGACCCAGTGATCAAACCCAGGTCTCCTGCACTGCAGGCAAATTCTTTACCGCTGTGCCACTTCAGAAGCTCAGTGTATATACATACATCAAAATTTGTCAGATTGTATACTACATGTGCCGTTTTTCATGTATATGAAACAAATATACCTCATTAAAGCCACGCACACGTGTGCAAAAAAAAAAAAAAAAAAAGCACACAGATTGGATCCCAAAAAATGTAACTTTTGTTGAACAGAGGTAGCTCTTGAGCATACCCCTCAATTCTAGGGAAAGGAAGAACAAAATTACCACCCAGTCTCATCTCAATTTTTCTTCCAAAACCAATAGACAGGATTTTTCTTAAATGAAATAAATTTGTTTGTCTCTTTGACATTTGGTAGAAATACTGAAAATAAAGTACAGCTAGCAGACAGTGATTGACATATTCCGTTCTCTGTTTCTGTCAGGAAATAAAACAGGCACCTCACTACAGAGTGTGATTTATAGCAAGGAGAACATGAGAAAGTGTGTTGTCTTCTTAGTCAAGTTAAAGGCGTCTTCCAATTATCAGAAAACACAGCCCATTTCTGAAGAGTCGGGGACAGGAAGCAGTGGTTGCAAACACCAGGTCTCCAGGAGGAGTGGAAGGCAACGTGTTGGGAGCTGTGGCTGTTCCATGGTTTTACAAACCAGAAGGACCATCATGGATGAGACACACAGCACAGAAAAAGGAGCAGAAGAGAACTGTAGTTCCCATATTCCATCAAGACTGAGAAGCCAAGCAGGTCACCATGCTTTTTCTTAAAGCAAAGATAAAGTGCCTTAAGTTTTAAAAATGTTGTCTTTGTCCATGTGTAAGTATCCTCACTCAATTAGTTCATTTACAAGCACTTACTGAACTGTCTGTTGGATGTCAAGAACACAGACGGGCTAATAGAGATAAGTAGAACACATCCTTGACAACTTAGAACTTATATGCTCACTGGGGAGACAGAGGAATAAGCAATTAAAAGACAACTTACCAGATGGTAAAACAGAGTCACATATAAAGCACAATAGGAGAAATGACTCTAGTTGGAGAAACCCAAATGTGCTTGGCATGAAAGATGACCTTTGATCACTGACTCATGGATGAGTCAGAAAGAATCAAGAAGACATATTGATATAGTCCCAGCACATGAAAGAGCACTGGGTTGACATGTGGAGGCTTATGTGTGAACTTATGTGTTGATACAATAGTCGCTGAGTCGTTTCTGACTCTTTGGGACCCCATGGACTGTAGCCTACCAGTCTGCTCTGTTCTTGGCATTCTCCAGGCAAGAATACTGGAATGGATAGCCATTCCTTCCTCCAGGGGATCTTCCCGACCCAGGGATTGAACTCAAGTCTCCTGCATTGCAAGCAGATTCTTTACTGTCTGAGTCACCAGAGGCATGTGTTATGTGTGGGTAAATGCAAAACAAATGAAATGGGATGAACGATAGGGAGTTCTTTTGTTCTGTTTGTCAAGTGTAACACAAATGGTAAGTTAGAGGTTTCTTCTTGACGTGGAGGGCACCAGGATCTGGAGGTGCAACGGAGAATTTCAAGGGCAACCACCTGGGTAGACCAGGGCATGGAGTGACACCAAACGATGGGCTGGAGACTGCAACAAATGCCCCGTCACCCCACAGAACAATATGGTTCATCCAGACATGGTGGACCTGAAATGGGATAATTTGACAACCAAGTGCCCAGCTCAGCAGCTTTATCCAGAAAAGACACTGCTCATGCATGAAACCGCCCTTCTGGTACTGCCTGCAACTGTAGTTCTCAAGTCCTCAGGCTACCCCTCAAGCTTATGACCTCGATATCAGATGATTTCAGAAGAATCTACTCATCTGGCTTGGTGAACAAATTCTAGATTCAGATAGACACTTTATTGTTCAAAGATGAAAAAATAGAAACAAAATAATATGGGACCTATGAAAAGATCCTAAACACAGATGGATAGGATAATACTTACAAAGCAATAGAAGGACATTTTTAAAAAAGATTTACTGCAGGAAACAGACATAAATTTTAGACATTTGTCTTGTATTGTCAACAATGTTAAAACAAAAGACAACACAGTGAGATCAAAAGGCAGCTGCCAAGAGGGAGTTATAAAAAGGCAACCGAGGAGATAAGCAGAGAATGTTACTTTTAAGTAAGTGAAAAGGGATTTTTTTTTAATGCATAGAAAATAAAAGAATCAATGGTACAAAAAAACATATTAGCAATGTGGAGGACAATTCTGAGGAACTCATAATCAAGAGGAAAAGGAAAAACAAAAATCATAAAAGGGACGATGCCACAAACAGATAGCAGAAAAGAGAGATCCAAAATACAATTTAATGGTATATTCAATGGAAGAAATAAGACAAACAGAGCAGAAGCGAATACCAATGATTAAATAAAAGAAAAATCTCCTTTCACCAAAGACGTGAGCTGCAGAGCAAAGTCTTCAATGGATATTAACGTTCCCACCAGATACAGGTGCATCCTGAACTTAAGGGGAAATAAGATAGATTTAACAGGTGATCTGCCTTTCTACTTTCTAAAAACAGACTAACTTCAAAATTATCCATTGAGACTTTAATGCCAATGGTAATTGGCCAAGTTGTGGAGGCGAAGGGGTGAGATCGAAATACTCTGTACCAGTTTTAGTTAAATCCTTCATATTACAAGAGACAGAAGCCCTGCGGAAGAGGAAGAATTGTGCTCGCTCCCTAGTATTTCTCCCGCAGACTCTCCCAGGACTCTCCTCAACTTGGTGATGTAAATGAGAAGATTTGTGGTGTCTAAGGTGTGAGAGAGTTGACCCCATTAATCATGTCCTCCTTCTTGAAGTATTTTTATAACTTGGCTTCTGGGAGCTGTTACTCTGCTGATGTTCCTCCTATTTCACTGGCTATTTCTAAGTCTTCGCTACTGCTTCCCTCTTTTCTTTTTAACCTTTAACCTTTGAAGTTCCCTAAGGCTAAGTCCTTGGACCATCTTTCTTCTCTCTCATCACTTATTCCCACTCCCCGGCGATCCCATCCAATCCTGTGATTTTAGACATTATTTATAACCTGATGATCCCCTGGTCCATATCTCTAGCTTCAATACCTCCCTTAGTTATCCAATTGCTTTCTTACTGAACCCTAATGTGTTTAAACCTGAGTGCTTGATTTCCTGCCATCCCCCATCCATTTTCCCTCCACTGGCCTCCCTACCTCAGTTCATGGTAACACCATTCATCCGGCTTTATTGACACCAAGAGCATCCTCATCACCTCAGTGTGGTCTGTGAGCAACCACTGTCAGCTCTACCTTCAGTGTGGTTTGTGGACAGCCACCATCAGCTCTACCTTCAAGGTTTGTCTCGAATCCACTCACTTCTCTAGAGCCTTCCACCAGTACCATTCTGTCCAGTGGACCACTGTCTTTCTTGGACCTCTGCCACGGCCTCCTCATGGAACTCTCTGCTTCCATTTCTGCTTGTTCTCAGTTCTTCACCCAGGAATCAGAGTGATCTGGATAAGACATGAATTGGCTCATGTCCCTCCCTGCTTTTCACTGTCCAGTGAGTCTCAACCTACTTAGATCAACTGCAGAGTCTGACTGTGACCTCAGAGGCCCTCAGCTCACCTGTCCAGCCTCATCTCCTACCCCATGCCCCATCACTCACCAGGCTCAGCCTTACTGGCCTCCTCTGTGTTCCTTGAACATCCCAAGCACCCTCCCACCTTTGGACTTTCACACGTGGTGCTTCTTCCTCCCCCAAGAAGGTCTGGCTGCCTCCTTCAGGTCTCTGCTTCAACCTCACTGCCTAAAAGTGGCCTCCTTAACTATTAAAAAAAAAGTACCCAGCCCCTGATACTCTTTACAACCTTACTCTGCTTTATTTTCCTTGAGAGCATATATCACTATCTGACAATGATTTTCCAGTCATTTAAATCTTTATTAGTCTCTCCTATAAAAACGTGAAATCTTAAGGGCAGGGAATATACCTTCCTTCACTCATTGCTGTATCCCCAGTGTCGAGTATATAGTAGGTGCTCAACAAACACTGGTGGAATGTTTGAATGAATGAGTGAATGAATGCCTGGTTCTATTTTAAGAGAGTTGAGGGAAGAAATACCCGCAGAACCCAAAGACAGTACACAGGAAAACACTGGCCATCTGAAAATGTTACATGAGTTTTGGAACAAGTGGAGAAATATCGAGGGGAAGGCAGGCTGGGGTGGAAAAAAGCAAGCTGCAATTTTTTTTAAAGAAAGTTTTTTACAGCGCCTTGTTGAAAGGAAAGAGGGTAGAACAAGAACAAAGAATAAGACTATTGGACTACAATGCTTCTTAGAAGAGTCGGAACCCTGAAGTGGGAATGCGTATAATATAATCAGGGTAAAACATATTATGGGAAAGCAAGGGGGAGAAAGAGGAGATACAAAAGAATAAAACTACAACCCTATTTTGTCTACAAAAACCCGTGATGTCTTTAACTGAATGTTTGTGTAAATGGTTTTGGTTTTCCTGGTGGTAGGAAAGGAATTGCAAATACTGTATGTACACTATGGAAATTCATTTTGCAATTTTTGAAAAGCCTGTGAGAACTGAATGCAAGAATAGATGTGAAAGTATAAAGCGTTCTGCAAATGAAAGGTATTGTCATGAAAAGAATAAAAAGCAACACTGTTAGGATGTGAGAGTTAACTTTGGGGAGCCTGCTTTGAATTCCAAGTAGCTCAGGATCCAGGGCCGTGAACAGGCCCCAAACTCCTGTTGCTGGATAAGTGAGGCAGTCAGTGATGACTTTCCAATGGAGCTGCTGTTAGTGGGAGGTGAGCAAGGAAGAGAGGGAGCTGTACCCCCCAGAGAAGCCTTGGCCCTTCAGAACACTCAGAGCTAATCCAGCTTACAATATAAATATGTTTTCCATGCTTCTGTGGAAGGAAGGCACCCCTTTAGCAGTAACGGTTGTGAACCACACAGGTGAACAGATGCAGGCAGGTGGACTCAGGGATGTGACTCAGAAAACGCCTGAGCAGGGAGACGGTGTTCCTGAACGACCAGCAAATGACAGTGACAGCTCCTGCCAGAAGGACGACTTCTGTCCTTGATCTAAACGCCCTCGTCCTAGATAATAGGGGAGAGCTGTCCTTCCGGCCTTCTTCCTCAAGTTTTGGCATTGAACTCCAAAAGGCACAGCCTGTAGCCCTGCTGGAAACGTAGCCTGAGAGCTTTACAGCAGTGGTGTAGGCACTTTGAAGAAGGGCTCTTCGTCTGGTTCTGAAATCCTGCAACGCCAATGTCAACCACCATCTGCTTGTCTGTCATGTGCATCTTTAAAGCGATCTCGAGGTGGAGCTGAGATAGAAGCACCAGTCTTGATGCTCTCCATGCTGGAGAGAAGGAACCATCCTTTACCCAACAGGGGACATTCCCTGCCAAGGATCAGGGCTGGGACAACCAGAGAAGTCCCAGCCTCAGCCATGTGTTGGCATTTTCCTTCCCCTCATGTCTGAAAGCAGCACCCTGGGCAGCCTCTGTGGTGGGATATGGGGTGATGCCTCCCTCCTCGGTATCACTTCCCACATCCTGATGCAGATATGTGTGTCCCCCTACACTCGTGCAAGTCCAGCCTCCCAGCCACCAGTGGAGGCTAGAGACGGAAGCCGCCCTCTGGAGGAACACTGGGTGACCTTGTGTCCTCATCCAAACTCTCTGGGCCAGTGCTACAGACACAGCCCCACCGTACGTCCTTGTCCCATGCTGGGCGCATTTTCTGGACACGTTTCCAGGATAAGCAAAAGAAACAGCAGTCACACATCCACTTAGGTACTGAGACAACACCAACAGCTTCCTCTGGCCAGCTTTCCAGCCCAAGAGCAGAAGCCTCCCCCAGCTCTGCCTGGGAATGAATACCGTGGGGCCAAGCAAAATACTGTCTTTCCTTGTGTGCTAGGATTCTCCCGGAGACCTCCCAGAAATCTCTCCAGGGCTGAAAAAAAAAAAAATACTAAAAGGGCAGCTTATATTCCTGCTGCAAAGTTTATATAGTTCTTTTAGATGCCTGGGGCAGGAAAGGAGGAGGATCAGCTTGGTATCTGCTCCTTCTCTCAAATATCTCAGCAATGTGAAGCCTGTATTAGTCAGCATAGGTTAGGTTATGCAGCAGTAGCAACAACAACAAATCCCCCCCGCCTCTCAAATTTCATTAGGTTCAAACAGTAAAAGTGTATTTTGTCTCATAGGGCTCAATTCACTGGAGTCACTTAGGAACCCAGGCTAACAGAGGAGCCAGTACACTAAATGGTATCAAAAGAGAGATCTGCAGAGGATCTTTCAGCAGTTAAATGCTTCAGTCTAAAAGTGACACGTGTCACTTCTGTTCACAGTGTATCCGTCAGAACTATTAAATTAGGTGTTTCCAATCAGAGGGGGTTAGGAGCTACAATCCTATCCAGCTCTGGAAGTAATGAGAACCAGAAATGTTCAGGAAACAGCACCAGCGGTGACATGTGACAAAGGACATGAGGCTAGGAAGCCAGCTCCTGGATGCCAGCACTCCAGGAAGAAGACCCCCCACTTTGTTCCAAGCTCAGAAACAGGCCCTCCCTCATCTTTTGCTATTAAATTTGAAGCCAGGAGAGGCCCTGTGATGATCCTAGTGGGAGGGTCACAAGAGGGAGTGATGGCCTGAGGGCCTTCTGGAGGAGAGGGTTTGTTACTCTCTGGTGACATTTATTGAACAACATTTACTATGACGGATGGCTCCTGGAAGCATGACATTTAAGTGTTTATCGATCCCATAGTACACTGGAGAGGATCCAGGAGATGCTCTGAACCAGGCACAGCGCCAGGATGGCCAGCTGCACCAAATCAACTGGGGCGGACAGATGCCCCAGAATCCAGCCCGCTAAGGACACAGCATCTTCCTTAGCCCTGCAGACACGTGTGAAACCTTAAAGTTCACCTCTCCCCACATAAAGGCCAGGCTGCATCAGCCCAGAAGGATGATCCTGTGAGGAGTCCTTCTCTTGTTTCCTTCAAATTCACACCAAGGGTTTCTTTCCTTGCTCACTTTTCAACTGCACTTGAATGTCAGTGGTAATGGGGACAATGCCTTCTATCCAGCACCTCCTGTGTCACTTTCCCACGGCTGGGAGCACGTGCCAACTCCAGCCTCCTTGCTAGAGCTTTCCCCTTGCTCCTCTGGAGCCTCTGGGAACCAGGGCCTCACTGCTAGCAAATTCTCTCTTCTTTCTAAGTGATGCCAAGGACTCAAGGAAGCCAGAATGTGAATGTGACAATTAAATAGGTACAGTGGAGCGTGGGGTTCTGAAGCCAGGGTGGTTTGGAAACAGGAAAACAAGGAGCTCTGCAGAACTGAGGCTGAAAGGGAAGAGTCCCTTTGAGATCTCTTGTGAGTCAGGGTGAAGCCCTTGGGAGAAGAGGCTGGAGCTGGGCAAGAGTCACACATGGACCCACAGGGAGACTTCGAAAGGTGTCATATACGGATCAGCCAGCATCACAGGTCAGACCCTGGGAACCATGCCAAAGCCAGCCTGGTCACCTCACAGCAAGGAAACACAGACAGAAGGTAGCAGTGTGCCCTTCTCAAGAGCACGCAGCCAGCCAGTCGTGGGCAGAATATGGGCAGAACAGCACCCTCGGCATTGTTGCCAAGTGGGAGCGGATGCTGTGGACACCAGGCAGCCCAGATGCAGCCTCTTCTTCTCTGGACTTGGAAGTGCCTGAGGCTAGCAGCTCCAAGGTCACTGCTCAGATTCTTGAGGATTCTGAAGAAAAAGGCTACAGGTGCTCAGGGGCAGTGGGGGAACAAAGGTAAAGATGCAAGTTGTTCTCTCTATAAGATTAAGAAACACCACTACAGTATATCAACGCATATATATGGAATTTAGAAAGATGGTAATGACGACCCTATAATGCAAGACAGTCACAGAGACACAGGTGTAACGAACAGACTTATGAACTATGTGGGAGAAGGCGAGGGTGGGACGATATGAGAGAATAGCACTGAAACATGTATATTACCATATGTAAAACAGATGACCAGTGTAAGTTCAGTGCATGAAGCAGGGCACTCAAGACTGGTGCTCTGGGAAAACCCAGAGGGATGAGGTGAGGAGGGAAGTGGGAGGGGAGTTCAGGATGGGGGCACACATGTGTACCCATGGATGATTCATGTCGATGTATGGCAAAACCACCACAATATTGTAAAGTAATTAGCCTCCAATTAAAATAAATTAATTAATTAAAAAAAATATTAAGCATACCTTGATCCATCATTCCTGCTCTTGAGGGTGCTTCCATGGAAACAGGGTTTTACTGCTCACATAGGTTGATAATAAATAGTTAAGTCCCAATTTTTGACCTTGTAAACCTCTACCTGTAGTACTACATTTGTAAGAACTCTTGGAGTTGTGACACACACATACACACACACACACACACACACAAATCAAATAGGATTAAGGAGGGGAAACAGGAATTATCGGCAAAATAACTGAAAAGTCAAAGACATAGGGTGCCATGGCTGCTGCTGCTGCTAAGTCGCTTCAGTCATGTCTGACTCCGTGCGACCCCATGGACTGCAGCCCACCAGGCTCCCCCGTCCCTGGGATTCTCCAGGCAAGAACACTGGAGTGGGTTGCCATTTCCTTCTCCAATGCATGAAAGTGAAAAGTGAAAGTGAAGTTGCTCAGTCGTGTCCGACTTAGCGACCCCATGGACTGCAGCCTACCAGGCTCCTCCGTCCATGGGATTTTCCAGGCAAGAGTACTGGAGTGGGGTGCCATTGCCTTCTCTGGGGTGCCGTGGGTATCAACTCAATTGCTGGCATCAGGACAACTCCTCTCCCCTCTGTTTATCTCTGTCTCTCTCAATATCTCCCTCTCTCTCCTCTGTTTTCCCCTCCTTCTTATGAAGCGGCAACACAGCTGTTGACAGGACAGGCTGCTCCTTCTTAAAAACTCTAGCACCACATTGCCCTTACCCCACAGTCCTAGAAAACAGGGCATGATGACCCTCCTGGGCTCAGCCTTGTTCATCCCAAAATAAAAGTGTAAATCGCTCAGTCGTGTTCAATTCTTTGTGACCCCATGGACTGTAGCCCGCCAGGTTCCTCTGTCCATGGGATTGTCCAAGCAAGAATACTGGAGTGGGTTACCATTTCCTCCTCCAGGGGATTTTCCCGACCCAGGGATTGAACTCAGGTCTCCTGCATTGCAGGTGGATTCTTTACCATCTGAGCCACAAGGGAAGACCATGTCCATCCCAAGCCAACAACTGTGGTCAGACAGTGGAGGACAGCTGACCAGCCAGCTCAATCTGGAGCTGGGTGTTAGGGCTCAGCCTCTCTGGATGAGAAAAGAAAATAAGTCTGCTCCTTCCCAGAGGGAGAACAGACAGAAACACCAGCCACCTGCTCCCAACGCCCGCCGACCCCTCCGTAGAACTCATCTGTGAAACTCCTGCTGCATCTTGGTCCCTCCCTAGGTAGCCACGAGTTACTATTAAAGGTCTGTTTCATTTAATTCAGTGAGTCTATTGCTGGGTCTGAAGAAGTTGAACTCAAATAAAACACACCCTGTCCCCTCCCTAGCTTCTCTTTTGTGCTCCATGGTGGTCAAAAAAACAAACGAAAGGGCAAGTTTCCCTCCGTGGTGACCCATGTGTCTGCTCCCTGGGAGTGTGATTCTAGTCACTTTAGAAGAAGATGCAGAGGAACTTCCCTGGTGGTCGAGTGGTTTAGACTCTCCACTCCCAACGCAGGGGGCCTGGGTTCAATCCCAAGTCAGGGGACTAGATCTCACATGCTGCAATTCAGAGTTTGAACACCACAATTAAAGATCCTTCATGCTTCAACGGAGACCTGATGCAGCCAAATAAATCCATAAATAAGGTTTTTTAAAAAAGAAGGCAGAGATGTAGGATCTATGCTAACTACTCACTATGGAACTCAACTGAGGTTTCTAAAACCTTCGAGGTCTTTACAAAATACAGTTGCTTTGTCCAACTTTGTGACATTCAAATTAAAACCTCTGTTTATCTACTTGTTTACTGAAACCATAGCAAATGAGATTAACATTAAAAAAGGGAAAAGACAACAAGATAATTAAGTTTGATTGCTCCAGAGCAGGTTGGTGACAGCCCTGGAAACGTGCCAACACTAATTGACTGGAGCTATTTCCCACACAGTTAATTGCAATTGGTCATTGAAAGCCCTTGAAATTCTCTCAGGTCCCCTTGGCTGAAGTGTGGAGAAGGGATTTAGAAGTGTGAAGGAGACTGGGGCTTGGAAAGGGACCTACCAGGGACATCTGGTCCTTCCTCTCCTAGAGTGCTGTTAATGTCGGTGTTGTCAACTCTAGTCACTCCCTTGGACCAGGGTCCCATGGACACTGAGATGGCTATGTTCACTGAGGATGCAGAGGCTATGCCAGAGAGGCATAGGTGATCAGACCTTCTCTGATCTCCCCCAGCTTTGACTAAATGTTGACCATGTTCAAGTCCTGTGCTGGAAATTGCAAGGACACATCTCTTTAAGTTGCTTGAACTGACCTGCAGTGGGTAACTTTAAAAATGGCAGAACATCTTGAATTGCTTTGAAACTGTTAAGCAAACCACACCACAGCAAAAAAAAAAAAAGAAAAAAAAATAATAAAAATAAAAATGGCAGAACAGATGTATATGTATGGCTGAGTCCCTTTGCTGTCTACTTGAAACCATTACAACATTGTTAATCGGCTATCCTCCAATATGAAATAAAAAAATTTTTTAAATGACAGAATAGAATGCAGTGGGCTGCCAGTAGCAGAATGCTGGCTCTAGTAGGGGAAAGATGGATTAACCAAGCAGGGAGGAAGAGCAGGAGAAATCAAGTAACGCTTAATGAGAAAGATCCCTGTAAGTAAGGTCTTAAAGAATAAGATTTAGATGCATGGAGGAGAGGAAGGGGAGACCTGCCTGAGCAGAGAGACAGTAGGGTTAAGGGAAGACGACACGTGAGTGAGGCTGGAGTGCTCTGTCCATTGAAGGTGTGCTCCAGTCTTCTAGTGCCAGGGAACGGATGCCCCATCCTGGTTACTGGTAGGACTCTCATGGGACCAGGAATCTTGCAGGGACCTGGGGCTCCCCAGACTGAGGGGGCAGACGTGTTTCAGGGCACAAAGCAGCTTGTGATCAAGTCTCCCTGCAGCTCTTTCAGCGGAGCTTCTTCTGACCTCTACCCTCTGCTGACTGTTAATGCACTCAGCTCTCCTCTGTCTCTGGGCCCCTCCCTGGAACCCTGGGCTTCAGCTGTTGCCCATCAGCCTCACAATTTCAGCATACCCATGGCTTCTGCCTCCCCACATCTCTGCCTCTTGAAAGCTGGGTACTATCCTCTCTCTCTGCACTTCTTTTTTTCCACTTTGGCCCCCCACAGCAATAAATGATTTCCTACCTACATATCCAGTTGAAATCCTCACAAAGGTGAACCTCATTAGCCTTGGACATATGACAAATACCTGTCGCCAATAAGATTTTGATCATGTGTCCAGTACTCGTCAAATTGGACACACTTGAAACAGTGTGTGGATACCTGACAGTAATTCACTGGAGCCATTTGCTTGAACAAGCAGCTATAGGAAAGGACTTCTCAGAGGGGGTTTGGGGTGGTGTTAAACTTGGCCAAGCAAAAAGATATAGTAGGAAAACATGCTGATGGTTACCAAAAGGGGAAGGGGGAGGGATAAATTAAGTGTATGGGATTAGCCGATACAAACTGCTATATATAAAATGAAATAGCCAACAAGGTCCTACTGTGTAGCACAGGGAAGTATATTCAATATCTTGGAATAAACTATTACGGGAAGAATCTGAAAAAGAATGTATGTACTTTGCTGCACACCCGAAAGTAACTCAACATGGCAACTACGTGCCTGTGTGTGCTAACTTGCCTCTGTTGCCTCCGACTCTGGGTGACCCTATGGACTGCAGCCTGCTGATCTCCTCTGTCCATGTGATTCACCAGGCAAGAATACTGGAGTGGGTTCCCATGCCCTCCTCTGGGGGATCTTCCCAATCCAGGGATGGAATCCGAGTCTTTTAAGTCTACCTGCATTGGCAGGCAGGTTCTTTAACACTAGTACCACCTGTGAAGCCATAAGTAACTATGTGCTTAGTCGCTCAGTCGTGTCCAACTCTTTGCAACACCATGGACTGTAGCCTGCCAGGCTCCTCTATCCATGCGGATTCTTCAGGCAAGAATACTGGAGGGGATTGCCATTTTCTTCTCCAAGGGATCTTCCAAACCCAAGGATCGAACCTAGGTCTCCCATATTGCAGGTGGATTCTTTACCATCTGAGCCACCAGGGAAGCCCACTGTTCAACTAAAAAAAAGATATAGAGGGATAAAAGGCAGGAAAATTGGCTTAGAGTAAGTTCATGGAAGAACCTGAATTCTAGACCAAAGATTCTCAAACTCGATCATTAATCAGAACCACCTGTACCCCCAGTTTCTGATGCAGTAGGTCCAGGTTGAACCCAAAAAATCTCACTTCTGACAGGCTCCCATGCTTGTCCAGACACTGTGCTTTGGAAACTGCTGACCTGGACTGATTTAGACTCCCTCCTTCAGGGCCCATCTGGCCTGCTGCCGATGTGTGTATGACCCTGAATGAAAAAATGGTTTTCACATTTTAAATGATTGGAGAAAAATGAAAAAAAAATTCTGTGACCTGAATACTATATGAAATCCAAATTTCAGTGTCCATAAATGAAGTTATATTGGAACACAGCATGCTCGTTTGCTTATGTATTGTCTATCGCTACTTTCAGAAGGAGTGGCAGAATAGAAAAGAAACCACAGAACTCACAAAATATTTGCTATCTGGATTTTTTTTTTAATTTATTTATGTATTTGGCTGTGCCAGGTTTTAGTTGCAGCACATGGGATCTAGTTCTCTGACCAGGGATTGAACCTGGGCTGCCTGCATTGGGAGTGTGGAGTTTTAGACACCCTAGAGCACCAGGGAAGTCCCTTATTTATTATTATTTTTTTTTTAATGATTTTATTTTATTTGGCCATGCTGTGCAGCAGAAGGGATCCTAGCTCCCTGACTAGGGATCAAACCCGTGTCCCTTGCATTGAGAGTACAGAATCTTAACCACTGGACTGCCAGGCAAACCCCAATTTGGATTTTCGTAGGTGAAGCTTGCCAACCTCTGTTATGGACTAAAGGGTATAGTAATACTCTAAATGTGCCAAAGGTTATTTGCAGAAAAGAGACATATATAACTCTAGAAATCCTCTTGGGGTATTCTTTGACTCACTAAATGACCTGGTCCTCGAATTTCTGCTTCCTGGGCTCAGGGTGGAGAGCCTGCACCCCCTCATCCCCACCCCCAGGACCATCCCTGGACAAAATGTCCCAGCCCCCAATGAGCATCCACCTCCTGGAAGCTGGGTCCTGGGACCTGAGTTTCTGGATTGTCCGCAGGGCTGACTCTGCCCCAAACCACAGCTGCTCTTTATAGTCACTGGCTTAATAGATCATCATCTATTTCCTGCTTAAAATAATTAGTGGGATTGTGGCCTGCTCCCTGGGCCAATCCTGGGGGAGGGGATAAATGTGGGTAGGATGCTTCCTGGCCATCTGGGCATTGATACCCCTCATTCCCACAGTGGACTTCTTGGAACCTTCTGGCTCTTACACTGACAGTCTAGGATCTGTGAAAAGATGCATAGGGATGCGTGCCTTTCTACTCCTTGTCCTCCACACTCTCCAACATTTGCAACACTGATTCCCCTCCTCCTCCCCATCCCCTACCTCCCCTCCCCCCAACTCCACTTAACTTGTTAAATTAAGCCAAATAATAATAATACTAACTAACCCTAAGTAATGGGCTTCCCAGGTGGCTCAGTGGTAAAGAATCTGCCTGCCTACACAGAAAATACAAGAGACTCGGTTTGATCCCTGGGTTGGGAAGATCCCCTGGAGAAGGGAATGGCAACCCACTCCCGTATTCCTGGATGGGAAATCCCAAGGACAGAGAAGCCTGGTGGGTTACAGTCCATGGGATCCCAAAGAGTCAGACACGACTGAAAGGCTAAACAACAACAACCCTAAGTGAATGATTATTTTCTGTCAGCTGCTGTTCTCAGCCTTGAGTGTAGATTGTCATAATTAGTCCTCACAAGAAAGACATCAGAAAGACAAGATTATTACCCCTGAAAAAAATGAGGCACAGAGAGGTTTAGCAACTGTCTAAAGTCAAATAGCTGGTAATTGGAAGACTCTGTAGATCCCTGCTCCGCTCATTACAAGGCATTGCCCCTCAGCCACACTATAGAGTCACTGGCCCTGAGAAAAATTATCTCTAAGAGATGGAAAGAAGCTTACATCTGTCTCTATTTGAAATGTGAAAGCTAAAAATTAATAAAGCTTTTCAAGGAAAACATCTTTGTGACCTTGAATAACAAAGATTTCTTAAACAGGACATGAAAGAGTTCACAATAAAGAAGAAAGATAAATTGGTGAATGTTAAAGTTAACAACTTCTATTTATCAAAAGACAGCATTAACAGAGTGAAAAGATAACCTTTTTTATAAGCAAAAGTATTTGAATAGACTCTTCAGAGAAAAGGATATTCTAATGGCCATTAAATATACAAAAAAGTGCCCAACTTCATTAGCCATCAGGAAAATGCAAATTAAAACAGCGATGTGATACATTACACCTCCACCAGATGCAAAACAAAACTAAACTTCTGTCTTTTGACATCCAAGTATTGGGAAGGATGCGGAGCAGTCAGAACACTCATACACTCCTGGTGGGAATATAAATTCATGCAATTGCTTTGGCCAACTGGCAGCAGCTACAAGAGCTTAACTAAGGCCCAGCCCATGACCCATCCATTCCATTCCCAAAGAAAGGTGTACATATGTTCATCAGAAGAAATCTACCGAAAATCTCATAGCAGCACCAAGTGTGATAACCCCCAAATGGAAAATACCTAAATGGGCATCAATAGTAGGACGGATAAGTAGGGTTATATACACACAATGGAATACTACGTAGCAGTGATACACTAGCACAACTTCTCACAACATATTTAATCCATCTTACCAGCAATGTTGAGCAAAGGAAGCCAGACACAATACTTGTATGAAGGAAGGTAATCTATGCTGTTGGCAGTTAGGACAGAAGTTGCTCTGGTGGGATTGGGGTGGGGCAGGTGTCAGTAACTGGAAAAGGGGGCTTGAGGGGCTCCTGGTCATGTTCTTTCTTGATTTATGTGCTGTTAAACAAGTATGTTCAGTTTGTGAACATTTTTGTCTGCTGTTTTTATGTACACTTTCCTATATGCAGACTGTATGCACATTTCCTGTATGAATGTTGATACAACATTTACAAAATATCTCTATTGGACATCCAGTGAATGACAGTTTGTACCTGATCCACCTGTCCTATGGTCGCGACATGCTTGGTTTCCTAATGTTTTGTGTATGTAGATTGTTGTTTACAAAAAGTCATGTTGACTCTGTAACCCCATGGACTATAGCCTGCCAGGCTTCTGTGTCCATGAGATTTTCCAGGCAAGTATATTGGAGTGGGCTGCCATTTCCTCCTCCAGAGGATCTTTCCAACCCAGGGCTCCAACCCACGTCTCCTGCATTGGCAGGCAGATTCTTTACCACTGCATCACATGGAAAGCCCATGGAGGTAGATATGAGGATCCACTTATGGATTTCCCATTAAGGGAGCAGTTGAGCTCA
Organism: Bos indicus x Bos taurus; assembly: GCF_003369695.1. Classification (NCBI taxonomy): domain Eukaryota; kingdom Metazoa; phylum Chordata; class Mammalia; order Artiodactyla; family Bovidae; genus Bos; species Bos indicus x Bos taurus. The sequence goes on along the minus strand of NC_040094.1, from coordinate 30,935,218 downwards.
GGAAAATCCCATCACCCGCCTTGTAGTAACAAAGATACCCACTCTGAAGGCAATTTCCAAGCACATTCCCAGATGAGTTAAATCTCCCAAGCACCTTTTCTTATTCTGAAGAGTCTTCTGTAGTCTGATCCATCGCCCACATCTTGGTTGTCAGCAAACTTTCCTGCTTTGCTCAAGGAAGAAATTCTTTCTGACTAAGCTAAAAGGGAGAGTGTTTCCTGAGCCTTGACTCTGCATAGTGACATCCAAATAGACATGAACTGGTATCAGTTGTCAGTCCCTGACACTCATGAAGATTACAAGCTGGAAACCAGCAAGCGTATCTGCCTTAGCAACTTGTCTTCTTGGGTTTCATGGTTCTCTGCGTTAAGTTTGAATTAGTTGTCAATACTCAAAAATCTGATTTCACCTAAAACTCTAGGGTTTGGGCTTTTCTGGGAAAAAAAAGAAGTCTAGTGTCATCTGTCTCACTGTGGCCATGTTATGTCCTGGTCCTGCCGATAAGAGGCTGCAACTCCCAGTGTAGAAAGTTGGAAAATAGAAGCAGAAGGCCCCTGTTCTGAAGGACTTGATAAGATATGACACTGGATGTTTCATCAATCAGGTCAACAATTATTGACGGGTCAGACCCCGTGTTAGGGGCTAAGCCGGTTATTTAAGCATTTTGACCTTAAGTTTCATCCTCTCTAAAAGAGGAGATTGAACTAGAGATTTTGCACACTCCCCTCCAGCTTTAAATTTTGATCCTTCTCTGACTTCAGTTAAACTCTGAAGAAGCATGACGTGTACGTAGGTCTTACACGTAGGTAGGTGAATCGTTTCAATATAACATGAGTAAGTCCCTGTAGGCACACCCAACCCCTCCATCGTCACTGGGGTACAGCATGGCCTTTCTTTGAGTATTAACATCCAGGAGTCTCTGAAAAAAGACCTAGTAAAAGCCTCTTGGTCTTCCCCCAGTGCCTCAGTGGTAAAGAAACCCCCTGCCAATACAGGAGACGCGTGTTCAACTCTTGGGTTAGGAAGATTCCCTGAAGAAGGAAATGGCAACCCACTCCAGTATTCTTGCCACAGACAGAGGAGCCTTGTGGGCTACAGTCCATGGGATCACAAGGAGTTGAACACAACTTAGCAACTAAAAAGCAAAAAACCTCTTCGTGGCCTTGGGAAAAGAAATCATGAAAGAAAACATCTATCCTCTAGACTTCTACCTAAAAATGGCACTTGATACTTTTCTTCTAGAGGATTCACTGAATTTCCCATTTTTCATACCAGTATCTGAATATTGTTGTATACCCAGATACTGGTGTGGAAGATACCCAACACGCACTGAATCAAAGTCTGAATTTTAGCAAGATAACCCTGGGTTCCTTACGAATCCATCATCATCCCAGCCAACCATCAGACGGAAGGACAGATGGCAGTTCTGGTCTCAATCTTCCTTCACTAGCCTCAGACACCAAGATGACATTACCCATACATCCCTGTAGTGGGCTGGCTCCCCAGGCCCCCTGCCCCGCCATCCACCCCTACTCAAGAAAGCATCTTGGGATTCTAGCAAACGGAAATGATTGTTTCAATTCATTATGCATTTTCAAAAGCGAATCACGCACATGCTTTCCTCCCATCACCGCTATCAAATGACAAATGGCCATGACCCTCTTCACAACTGCTCACGACACACCCGTGAGGGAGACACACGGTGGAGAAGGGCTAGCATGTGGCCTGGAAAGGAGAGGCCAACTCGAGAATGGGAAGAGCAGGGCTTCCCAGTTTACTCCAGGCAGATGCTAATGAGCCTCACCAGCCCTTAACCTCCCTGCCAGAGAAGCAAGCCCATAATGTGATGAGCTGTCACAGTTCATTATGGGGACAGCCACTGGGTCCAGAGGTACCCACAGGCATAAGAGGGGGCAGAGGGCCTGAAGGAGGGGGTCAGGGGATACAGAGAGCCCCCCACCCCAGGTCAGTCTCTGCCCTGCGTGTCTGCTGGGCAACTTTTTCTCACACAGGCTCTGAGGAAAGCCTGCTCGATAAGAGGACTTGCTCCCTCCTGGGTGGCATGGCAGGGTTGGGCACTGCCCAGCCAGGAGCATCACTCAGGGAGGCACTTGGGCCACATCAGCAGCTCCAGGACAGGGGCTACTGGAGAGGAGAGGTAACAGAATAAGCATGTGGCCTGGGGAGGGAGGACCCAAGCTTTTCTGCTGGTTCTCACGAGGATTCCACTTTCCTCCAGGTAAATCAGACCCCCCTCACCCCCCATATAACAGGTCAGTCACTGAGTCCTGGATCTAAGGATAGGACACAACCACAAGTTTGATCTGTTCCAGATTCCCATTACTAGGAAAAGAATCAGTATCCCCTTATCACAGATGAGGCCACCAAGCCCCAAATGATCAAACAGCACACCCAAGGTCATTGAACCAAGACTGTTTGGAAATGGAGGACCTGGGTACTGTTTGCATTTCTGTCTCTCTCTCCCCATATCCACACCCTCAATCTCATAGCAGGTCACTGGATCACCGTGAATGGGACTCTGTGTTGGAGTTCCATGTCCTCTGGCTCCATTTGGGGAGGGTCCTGGGGGTGAAGCCCCTGCAGGGGGCTCAGCTGGAGAAGGCAGCTCATGTCTGGATGCTAATGGAAGGCCCTGAGCCAGAGTAGGACAGGGCTTGTTGGCAGCACAAACCTGGGCCTCCTGACAGGGAGGAGAAGGCTGAGAAGTCTCCAGGCAACCATCTAAATGCATGAGGGTGAATGTCAAGAGGGCTGAGGAGCCTGGAAGACTCCAGGAGCCCTCAGGCCTGAAGTTAAAGGCAGACAAAATCCCAGATGTTATCTGGGGCAGGACGTGTCTCCCTGGGGACAGTGCCTGAAATTTCAGACTCCAAGTCCCTGAAATTAGAGGTGGCAGGAGCCGCAGTGGGTAGGACCACAGAGGCAAAGTCAAAGCTGTGGTCTTCCCCCCAGGTGCTGGAGGAAGGTGGGGCAGAACAGAGCTGCCTCTAGGTCGGATTCCACAGCCGAGGTCTCAGCATCTGTAAACATGAGACAGGGGAGGTGTCTGAGAAAATGAGACTCAGACAGGGATATACTGACTAGAGAAAGAGCATTCCTAGCTTAACAGCACACAGAGTGTAAGTCAGCAGGGGTGGTGGGAGTGGGGTATCCGAGTGGAAGAGGAGAGTCTGATGGGAACACGTTTTGTTGTGATGGAACAAAATACAGCTCTCAGTATGTAAAGTACGGAGCCATCTGGATGGTTAAAGTGCTTCTTCATAATGAAGTTGAGGGACTTCCCTGGTGTTCCCATGGTTAAAACTTTGTGCTCCTAAAGTAAGGGGACCAGATCCGATCCCTAGCTGGGGGAACTAGATCCCGTGTGCCACACCTGAAGATCCCACATGTGGCAACTAAAACCTGGAGTGGAAAATTTTTTTAAAAAAGAATGAAGTTGAAAAAGAGCCTAGAACTTTGTCAGCCCTGATTTCCATGGAAGGGGCTTACATGGATAGTGAATATAGGGATACTGTTTAAAGACTGATTTTCTAAAAGCACTCTGGCTGACAGAGTAGAAAGAAAAGAGTTTGGCTAGATTAGGGCAAAAATAAATGAGTATAAATTATGTGTTGGGTAGTTTATCAGTGTGAGCGGGAGAATTAATCGGCGACGCGCGTGTCTCTGGATGTGTGTGGAGGTGTAATTCAGAAATGGCAGCTAGGCAGCATTAAGGCTGAGAAATGGTGCAATTAAAAGAGTCAAAAATCACCTCTGTGACAGCTCCTGCATCACCATTAATTCAGCCACATTACCTTCTGTAAACATCTTGCATAGTCCTGCTTAGAGCTCCCAGCAGCTCACAGAGGAGGACCAGCTGCCGGCGGTACTGCCCAGGCTCCTTGGGGAAATTAGTGATTTTCCTATTTGACCAGCCTCTAGGTTAACTAAGAGTCCTGCCCAGCACAGCTGCAACCATTTATATCATATCATCCTGCAGGTGCCAGTGGGAGAAAGAGGTGAGATGGCCATCAGCCACCCATTGGTGGCCAAGGTCTCTGGGACAGGGCCTGAGACACTGCATTTTTAACAAAGTCCTAGCAGTGCTGACCCTGCTGGTCCCGGGCTGCTTTTGAGTGGCAAGGGTCTAGAAAATATGGATCAGAAGCACTGAGGTCACTCGGGAACTTTTAGAAATACTGGTCTCGAGTCCCACCCCAGACTTCCTGAGTTGGGATCCCCATTCAAACAAGATTCCCAGTGCCCATTCGTGTTTGAGAAGCGCTGACTTAGAGCACCTCCTTGGTTTCCTTAGATTGGTGGTTTCCCTGCAATGAGAGGCAGAAGTGCTTGTGTGCACTTGTGAGTGTTTGGGGGCACAGATGGCATTCCAGTCCTTGAATCCTGCCACTCATGTCTCCTTCCTTCTGGCTTCTCAACTGAAGGAGACTTAGTTGAGGAAAAGTAGTGAAACAGGGAACTCAATGCAGAGAAAAAAAAAAAAAGCCTATAAACATGAACTTGTGAGCCAGCACCTGAGTCTTCCCAATGCAGAGCTCCTGGGATGATGCAGGCTGATGAACCAGTCCGGAGAGCCCAGGACGATTCCTCATCTTACAGAAATACTGGGTTTCTGGGGCACACTGAGCTCGCTCACCCCATCAGGCGCAGGAGCAAGGACCACCCACCTGCCTCACCTCCCAGGCGCAGGTGGAGATGCTGGAGCAGATGTGAGGGTCTGGCCAGCCAGTCTGGAAAGGCAGAAGGGTCTTATATTTGACTCACAGTGATGAGGTGGGGTGTGTGATCCATCTCGCCAGGTGCCAGAAATAAAAGAAGAAAGTGATCTCGGCTCCTGTCAGGACAGTCATTAAACACCCAGAGTGGATTCCCAGGTGATTCAGCCATAAAGAATCTGTCTGCCAATGCAGGAGATGCAGGTTCGATCCCTGGGTCGAGAAGATCCCTTGGAGGAGGAAATGGCAACCCACTCCAGTATTCTTGCCTGGGACATTCCATGGACAGAGGAACCTGGTCGGCTAATAGTCCATTGTGTAGCAAAGAATCAGACACACTGAACACTGAATGGGGCCATCAGACTGGCAACTCCTCTTGCCTCTGTGAGAAGTCTGTAGGTGGGGTTGGCAGAGTGATGGAGTCCCTTCAACCACTCTTGGGACCAAGGGACTGAGTGCAGCCTCTTAGGTTGCTCCTCCCACAGTGGCTGCCAGACGGTGTGGAAGCGGACGGTGTGATGAAGGGCAGAGGTCACTCCTGCTGGCCTGATGCTCGGTAGGGGAGGGGGCAGCAGGAGGAGTGGCGATCAAGAGTTGTCTGCCTTTTTTCAGGGAAGACTGTGACATGGATGCTTTACTGGGAATAAGGAGTAAGACCTCTTACTACACACTGTGAGGGAGCAGAGCAATGCTTACCCTGGAGAAGCGAAGAAGGCGAGACACAGTGCTGCCTTCTGGGCACAACCATTGCTCACAGTTGCCCTCAGAGCCACCAATTCACAGAAGGCTAGTGTGTGTGTTCTAAGGGACAGGGCTGTGAAACAGAAGGGGATTTGTTCTCTGTTTCTCCAGAGAATGGATGTGGACCAGTGAAGAGAAGTCACAGGGAAGGTTAGATTTTGGCAAGCATCAAAGATAGGAGAAGAGGACCTACTGTGTGAGCTTTGGAGTCAACCAACTGTATGACCTGAGCATGTCATTGGACGTTCTATACCCCAGTTTCCTCATCTATAAAGTGGAGATAAAGTAATTTACAGTGTTTAGCATTGTGTGAGAACATATTATCTTTGTTTTCATTAGGATTAAAAGAGGATGTTTAACAGTGTTCTCTGACAGCTGGCAAGACAGCGAGGTCAGTAGTCTGTCTCTGAGTGGGTGAAGCTTTGAGTTGTCTGACAAGGTAGAAAGACCTCAGCGCAGAGATGGGCCCTGTCTAACCCTCATCTGGGCAGTGCTTTTCTGGGCAGCTCACCAACTGCAGGTTCCCTCTAGAGTTTATTTTCTAGAACAGAGGTCTTGTTTCATTTTGCTTTGCTTTGTTTCCCAGAAGAAAAAGGGCAGGAAAATGTACCAGAAGTGTAGAAATTCTTTCACATGAATCCTCAGGACAGAAATTTTCGAGGTCTCTAAATGGAAGAAGAAAAGAGCAGGGCGGCCGTCTTCAGCATCATGCCTGCTTTAGGCTGAGCAAGGAGAGGCCACCTGGTACCCTTGCCTATAGTACTGAGTATCGTAGGATGGTCTCTATGGCAACCCATGGCTAAGAGGCTCTGGGTGCCAGAACACAGTGAGGCGCAATTAGCACCCCACTCCAGTACTCTTGCCTGGAAAATCCCATGGACGGAGGAGCCTGGTAGGCTGCAGTCCATGGGGTCGCTAAGAGTCGGACACGACTGAGCGACTTCACTTTCACTTTTCACTTTCATGCATTGGAGAAGGAAATGGCCACCCACTCCAGTGTTCTTGCCTGGAGAAGCCCAGGGACGGGGGAGCCTGGTGGGCTGCTGTCTATGGGGTCGCACAGAGTCGGACACGACTGAAGCGACTTAGCAGCAGCAGCAGCACCTATGTCAGGAGAGTCAGCCACCCCCGTGGATGCAAAACCTTGGTCTCCACTCCTTCAGGACTAAAGTATCTGAGGATATACTTCAGACTGTCGAAATAGTTAGCTGAGGTAAAAACTGCTATATAACATTAGTTTCAGGTGTACAGCATAATAATTCATTATTTATATATGCTGGAAAGTAATCCCCACCACAAGTCTAGTTACCATTCATCACCATAAATTGACCCCCTTCCCCCATTTCTGTCCCCACAACTCCCTTCCCCTCTGGTCAGCCAACAATCTGTTCTCTATCCAATAATCTATGCTCTGGGTCTATGAACTTTGTTTTGTTTTGTTTGTTTCAATATTTTTTTAATTACACACACACACAAGTGAAATTCTATGGTATCTGTCTTTCTATGTCTGATTTGTTTCACTTAGCATAATACCTTCAAGGTACATCCATGTTGTTGTAAATGGCCAGCTTTCATTCTTTTCATGGCTGAGTAGTATTCCAGTGTCTGTGGGTAAACCCCTCAGATATTCGGATGACACCACCCTTATGGCAGAAAGCAAAGAGGAACTAAAGAGCCTCTTGATGAAAGTGAAAGAGGAGAGTGAAAAAGCTGACTTAAAACTCAACATTCAGAAAATAAAGATCAGGGCATCCAGTCCCATCACTTTATGGCTAATAGATGGGGAAACAATGCAAACAGTGAGAGACTTTATTTTGGGGGGGGGCTCCAAAATCACTGCAGATGGTGATTGCAGCCATGAAATTAAGAGACACTTGCTCCTTGGAAGAAAAGTTATGACCAGCCTAGACTGCATATTAAAAAGCAGAGACATTACTTTGCCAGCAAAGGTCCAACTAGTCAAAGCTATGGTTTTTCCAGTAGTCATATATGGATGTGAAAATTGGATTATAAGGAAAGCTGAGCACCAAAAAATTGATGCTTTTAAACTGTGGTGTTGGAGAAGACTCTTGAGAGTCCCTTGGACTGCAAGGAAACCAAACCAGTGCATCCTAAAGGAAATCAGTCTTGAATATTCATTGGAAGGACTGATGCTGAAGCTGAAACTCCAATACTCTGGCCCCCTGATACAAAGAACCTACTCATTGGAAAAGACCCTGATGCTGGGAAAGATTGAAGGCAGGAGGAGAAGGGGATGACAGAGGATGAGATGGTTGGATGGCATCACTGATTCAATGGACATGAGTTTGAGTAAGCTCTGGGAGTTGGTGATGGACAGGGAAGCCTAGCATGCTGTAGTTCATGGGGTCGCAAATAGGTGGACACAACTGAGCAACTGAACTGAACTGAACTGATATACCACATCTTTATCCATTCATCTATCAATGGATAATTAGGCTATTTCCATATCTTGGCTGTTGTAAATAAAGCTGCAATGAACATAGGAAACCATATATATATATATGTGCTTTGTTATATATAATATATATATATATATATATATATATATAGCGTTACTATTTTTAAATTCTTAAGGTAATACCCAGAAGTGGAAGATCTGGGTCATATGATAGTTCTATCTTTATGAGTGCTATCAATTGATTTGAAAAAATAAGCAATAATCAATCAATCAATCAATCTCTCCCCTCTCCTGCCCACCCCTCCCATGTAGCAGGATTGATGAGTGAACTCGGAACCTGCTTGAGACTGACAAAATTTCCTCCCTTCCACACATCTGAGCACTCATCCTTGCCATGTTGAGAGGGGCTAAGACCCCAGGACTTGGATGCTAGCTCTGGGAGGAGATGGAAGCCCAATTTGAGTTTTGAGCTCAGTTTTGTAATTCAATTATGCTCATTTAGAGAGCTCTGCATTAGAGCCTGGGGTACACAGGGGTTGTTTGTTCCCCATAAAGCTTCTCCTTGCATGGACCTCTTCAGGGTAAAGGGATCGGAAGATTAGAACTTGGGCAGTGCAGGGACTCTTGCCCAGAACAACATCAAAACCTACACTTGACCTAACAATAAGCCATTCGGAGATGAGCGAAGGCATCACTAACGGGTGGCATTGGATCTGGGTCTTGGAGGATGGATAGAAATCTGACAGGAGGAGGAAGGTATTTATTCCTCAGGCTCCCTGAGAGGTAGGGAGGGGAGTGCACGGGGCAAGGTTGCCCAGGAGAGCTTTCCCACAGCCACGGAAGCATTCACTACTTCTTTGATGTTCTCACTATCTAATTTGAGTTGTCTAAGTGATGGATGGGCTGGGAGGGCTGTTTCTCAGTGGGTAAGGGATTCTGAGTCTGCTGGGTCGGCATGTTTTTGGCAGGCTGTCTGTCTTGATTTGTTTCTTTGAAGGGCCATTGCTCAGAAAGCCTTTGTGATCAGCAGAGCCTGGGGCTGCTAGGTCGTGTCTGTTTCTGTGCTCTAGCAGGCATCCTATCCCAGGCTGAAAGCTCTGTTATCTTTATAGTTCAGCCTCTAGTAATTCCCCCCTGGAGGAGGGATAGCTCCAGCTGATCCCTGGGCAACTCTGTCCATTCAGTGTTCAGTGGGATGGGGATTCTGAGATGGGGTGGGATCTTTGGCTTCACTGCTAGAGACCTGTTGAGTAGTTTGTGAACTCAGGTGGAGAATGAGATGACGTAATAGCAAGTAGGATAGGTCATGTGTCGTAATACAACCATGCGTCCAATCACTCATGCAGCCTATATTCACCAGGCTCTTATTTTGTCTCAGGTACTGGGTGCAAATAAGACATGGCGCCTATTTTCCCCAGGAATAAGCCAATGAACATAGCATGTGAACATGCCATGTCAGAGGGAAGTTCAGGGACTCTCTGGAGCATGGAGGAGTGTTTCTGCCTTAGCCTAAGATGGGGCATGGTCAGGGAAGATTCAACCTCTAAGCACCCAGCACCCCAGATAGGACTGCCATAAGGACCAATGACTATTTTAAGGATGCATGAACATCATGTAGATGGTTAAGTAAAAGAGAAAAACAGGTTTTATTGTTTTTATTGCTGTGTCTGGCTCCACAGCATGACAGAATCCTTCCAATAACTGTGGTGCTGAAAGATTTGACTCAGATCGCCTTTGCCTCTAAACCCCAGCATCCAGCATTTTCCCACCTCATTTCTCATCTCAATGTTTTTCTCCCAATCTTCTTCTCTACCAATCCCCAAACCACATTTTTCCAATACTATACTTTAGGTGGTATGGTGGTAAAGAATCCACCTGCCAATGCAGGAGGCGCAAGAGATGTGGGTTCAATCCCTAGGTTGGGAAGATGCTCTGGAGAAGGAAATACTCCAGTATTCTTGCCTGGAAAATTCCATAGACAGAGGAGCCTGGTGGGCCACAAAGTCCATGGGGCCACAAAGAGTTGGACACGACTGAGCAAGGATGCACACACACTTTACCCAGTTTCATGAGGAAAACTTCTCTGAGCGTGCTAATTTCATTGTCTTCCTCCTGCCTCCCACCCTGGATTCCAGGTGACCCCACCTTCCAACAGTGCTTCTAGGAGAGAGGGCAGGCTGTGAGAGGGGACCTGCTTGCACTCCTCTGGCCTCAAGCCCCAGCAATTCAAATGCCTGCTGCAACCAACACGACTTCCTAACGGTCTTTTTTTTTTAATTTACATTGTCTTTGGTGTTGAAGCTTTGTCATATGTTTATTAGCTATTTGATGTCCTCTTTTAAAAAAGCAATTTTATTTATTTATTTTTGACTGCACTGGGTCTTTGTTGCTTTGCATGGGCTTTCTCTAGTTCAGAGAGCAGGGGCTACTCTCTAGTTGGGGTGCGCGGGCTCCTCATTGCACTGGCTTCTCCTGCTGTGGAGCACAGGCTCTAGGGTGAGTGGGCTTCAGTAATTGTGGTGCAGGGGCTGCGCGGCATGGAGGATCTTCCCAGACCAGGGATCGAACCTGTGTCCCCTGCATTGACAGGTGGCTTCTTATCCACTGTACCACCGTGGAAGTCCTGCAACTTTCTTAATGTTGTCCTCTTATCACTTTGTAAATGGAAGTCTTATCTTTCCCACTCTATTATAATCTACTGAAGGCCAGGACCAACGCCCTTGAAAGCTTTTCCATGCTCCACACAGGCTGGCATTGTGAGAAGAACTTGGTGTTTGTTATCACTTTATCAAGAGGTTGATAAAAATGAGGCTGTTAATTCCATCTCTGGGACTTCATTTGCAATTAAATGGATGGTGATGCCTTGGTTATGGCTTAATTAATAAATTCAATAAACGTGAATTAAGGATCTATGATGAGTCAGACACCACATACAGGCTCTGCAGAGATGAATGGCAGGTCTCTGCTCTCAAGAAGTTCATAGGAGAGACGAACATGTGCAAACAGATATTTATAATACCATGGGTAATTGCTACAGAATAGGTTTGTTTAAAGGACTGTGAAAACCCAAAGGAGGGAGCGAGAGACTATGCTTGCTGACATGATGGATTATCTTCGTTCTGAAGGATGCAAACAAGATTTCCAAAAGGGTAGCAGGGAACATTCCAGGCAAAATAAAAGAGGGTACAAAGATCCAGAAGCACAGTGGAGTGGGAAGCTTCTTTGGAAGAATTTGGGCATCTCAGTGTGTGTAGGACATGGGTGCTGTGTCGGGGAATGGCGTCAGCTTGTGCAAACCCTTTTGTACCAGCTCAGGGATTGAGACTCTATGTGGTACTCACAGAGGGCCAAAGGAGGTTTCCAGACATGTGAGTCAGTGCCATGATCCTGTTCAGAAGACACCCTTTGGTCTCTTTCTGTCTGGAGTGCCAGGAAGGGCTACCCAGAGGCCAAGAGAGGCCAAAGGATCGAATGGATTTAGGAAGAGAAGCTGATGGCAGAGGTCAGTTTACAAGGAAACTCTAATTATTCCCTAACATATTAAGACTACTTTGGTGGTAGAGAGAACCCATCGACTGTAAGAAGAGGGATGGAAGAAATGGGGAACCATTAACAAAGAAAGAGGGATATTTTTAACTGACTTTTAAAAGGCTTTTCTAAAACATATATATATATATATATATATATATGATAGCTATATCATTCATGATATAGACATTAGTATCAATTAGATTTGTTGTAGATACAAGGAAAAAACAATTTAGAGAGTAAGTGGTTAAGGACAACTTAACGCTTTTTCTGTTAATGCTTAACTATCGTGGATGATTGCATGGTTTGTTCTGGTCTCCTAGTCATATGTAGAATTAATCCATATCAAACCTTTTTTGCATAGCATGTGAACAGACAAGCCAGACCTGCAGGCTTGTCCACAGCTGTCCAGCTGTGTACCCCGTTTACCTCGGCAGCTTCCTTCCATCCTGGACATCCTTTCCCTAGCCTTCCTGACAGTGAGACCCTCCCCTGATTCTGCACTGTGAGTGGAGATGGGACGGATAGTATGAAGTGTGCCAAGGGGCTTCCCAGAGTGGTGCCACTTTGCCTGAGTCACCAGAATCTGAATTCTCATCCTCAGTTTTACAAGATCCCCAAAGCCCAGTTCCTCAGTGTTCCAATGTTAATTAAGTTCAGAAAGGCTGAGCTAACAAAATTCTACCAATTCATTAATTTACCATGAGAAACATAACTGCCAGAGGGGATAGTCACTTGTGTCCTCCAGACCAGTGAGCACATTTACTCTGCTTTGACATTTCCGCACGAAGCCAAATTTCAGCTTGGAAGTTGCGTGGTGAGTAAGGAGTCCCAGCAACTGGAGATAGACATGTGCTGGAATAATGGATGCTGCTAGAGTTGTTGGAGAAGGCAATGGCACCGCACTCCAGTACTCTTGCCTGGAAAATCCCGTGGACGGAGGAGCCTGGTGGGCTGCAGTCCATGGGGTCACTAGGAGTCGGACACGACTGAAGCGACTTAGCAGAGTTGTCTAATGCCCCCATGTCCCCCAGAGGAATTTTCCCACCCAGACACTCAAGCAACACCAGTCTCCCGGTGGCAATTTCCCTGAACTTGTAGACAAAACTTTCAGGAAAAATGTTATTTGAGATGCTTGTGTTACTAGTGGTGAAATCAGGAAAGGACTGGGCAATAACAACCTCTGGTTTCAAATCAGAAGTTCCCACAACCTCCTCTTAAGATTTGATTAATTCACTAGAGCAGCTCATCGAACTTGGGGAAATGCTTACATTTCCTAGTTTATTAAAGGGCTTCATAAAGGATGGGCTTCCCAGGTGGCTTAGCAATGAAGAATCCACCTGCCAGTGCAAGAGATACAGGTTCCTTCCCTGGGTCGGGAAAACCCACTGGAGAAGGAAGTGGAAGCCCACTCCAGTATTTTTGCCAGGGAAATGCCATGGACACAGGAGCCTGGCAGGCTACAGTCCATGGCATTGCAAACAGTCGGAAATGACTGAGCGACTAAACAGCAACAACAGCATCATAAAGGATGAAGATGAACAGCGAGATGAGGAGACACCTCAAGCAAGATCCAGGAGGGTCTCAGGCACAGGAGGTCTGTCTCCACAGGGCTGGGGGCTCCCTTCCAGGGCGGAAGTATGTGCCAACCTGGAGGCTCCCAAACCCTCTGCAGTTGGGATTTTATGGAGGCTTCCTCACAAGAGCACAATCAATTATTAACTCCATTTCCAACCCCCCTCCCCTCTCTGGAAGATGGAGCGTGGAGATGGGACTTAAAACTGAACATTCTTCATCATGGCTTGGCTTCCTGGTGACCAGCTCCCAGCCAGAAGCCCACCTGAAGTCACCTCCATAGGACAAAAGACCATCCTAGTGCTCTTATGACTCAGAAATTTACAAGAGTTTTAGGAGCCCATGTGTCAGAGAAGAGATCAAAGTCAAATGTGAGAATATGAGATGCTCCTAGCATTGTTATCACTTAGCAACTTACAAGGGTTTTAGGAGCTCTGTGACAGGAACTGGGCACAGAGTCCAATATGCATATGTTCTGTTATTTTCTATTCTTTCACACAGTCTACTGAGTCAAACTCTAATCTCTTCTGGAAACACCCTCACAGACACACCCAGAAATAATGTTTAGGAAAATATCTGGGGACCCGGTGACCAAGTCAAGTTGATGCAGAAAATGAACCATCACAACATTGAAGGTCAAGAAAGGTTAAGTAGATTATGGTACATTCTCAAGAGGCTGTCATGTTCTGTGATGGCCTCTTTTTTTCTTTCTGAAGTTTGCTTTTTCTGGCTCAGTTGGGCCTCACCACACGTCTCACTGGCAGGTAAGCTGTAGCTTTCCTTTATTCAGTTCAGTCTATACCCTAGGAGAGTGAAAAAGCTGGCTTAAAGCTCAACATTCAGAAAACTAAGATCATGGCATCTGGGCCCATCACTTCATGGGAAATAGATGGGGAAACAGTGGAAACAGTGTCAGACTTTATTTTGAGGGGCTCCAAAATCACTGCAGATGGTGTTTGTAGCCATGAAATTAAAAGACACTTACTCCTTGGAAGGAAAGTTATGACCAACCTAGATAGCATATTCAAAAGCAGAGATATTACTTTGCCAACAAAGGTCTGTCTAGTCAAGGCTATGGTTTTTCCAGTGGTCGTGTATGGATGTGAGAGTTGGACTGTGAAGAAAGCTGAGCGCCAAAGAATCGATGCTTTTGAACTGTGGTATTGGAGAAGATTCTTGAGAGTCCCTTGGACTGCAAGGAGATCAAACCAGTCCATCCTAAAGGAGATCAGTCCTGGGTGTTTATTGGAAGGACTGATGTTGAAACTGAAACTCCAATACTTTGGCCATCTCATGTGAAGAGTTGACTCATTGGAAAAGACCCTGATGCTGGGAGGGATTGGGGCAGGAGGAGAAGGGGACGACAGAGGATGAGATGTCTGGATGGCATCACCAACCCGATGGACATGAGTTTGAGTGAACTCCGGGAGTTGTTGATGGACAGGGAGGCCTGGCGTGCTGTGATTCATGGGGTCACAAAGAGTCGGACACAACTGAGCGACTGAACTGACTGACCTTGGGTCTTCCAAACAGGTACTTTTCCATCTGCCAGCAGAGTAGGATCTGAGGAGAAAGAAGAGAGAAACACGTGTGGTCAGTCTGCACTATTTAATTGGAAGGACATTGCTCTCTAAGTAAAAAACTAAGGTAAGAGTAACAAAAACACTCATGTATTCCATTCATCCAGGAATTCCACTTAATGTAAGTAAACTATTTAAAAAAAAAAAATAGGAAGAACTAAAACTAGAGCTAAAAATTCCATCGACAGAGGAGCGGGACAGGCTATAGTCCATGGAATCGAAAAGAGTCGGACACGACTGTGCAACTCTCTTTCACTTTCACTTTCACTTTCATCACACTGCAAAATCCATGGCAATGCAAAGTCCGACAATATGGAATCACTGATTTAAAATACAGTGAGTGTATGTAAGACAGTACCGGGTAGCTTAAAAAAGTAGGTGATAGGACTGAAATGAATCCTGGAAACATTTTTCTGTTATAATGCTAAGTAAAAAGACTGGCTACAACTGTGCAAAAATTTATTAGCACAAGAAAAAACAAAGAGATCTGGTATAAAGACAAATCCTAGAAACTGTATAAGACCTGTGATATTTCGAGTGATGTGTTTCCTTCGGTTCTGAAAAAGTTCTCTAATGTTGTCACACTGGTTTTGCAATTAAAAATAAAGACATGCTACCAACACTGGCCTTTATAACATGTGATTTTTGTGTATTGAGACATTGAATGAACTATATTTGAAGGTAGCCATTGCGTGCCTTCCAGGCTTGGGGTTGGAGGCCAAGGAGCCTGGCACCCGAGGCTGGCCTGTCCTCGCCGTGACAGCGTTTCCCCACCTGCAGGCAGCAGGAGCGTGAGAGACGAGCCCAGCAGACAGTGGCTTTGTGCCTGTGAGTCGGTTGTGTCAAAATACATTGTACTTCATGCCCTTTCTGACTCCCAGCCCTGAGAGACACACAGTTCTTTCCTCGCAACTTGCTCAAAGCTTTCCGGTTTTGTTGCTTTGTAAATATGAAATTCATCCCGAAATTTGGAGTTTCTCATGACCTGAGGGACCCTGCCAGCTCTGCTCCAAGCATGCACAGAAGGGAAAACGTGGTTCTTGTTTTCCATTCCACAGCCTGCACCCCATGATGTAGTCAAGCAAAGCATCCAAGGACTAGATGCCATGACGGACATGCACGTGACAAGCAGCTCCAGGTAATGCTCTGATGAGTGGCTCTGAGCACAGCACAGACCAAAAACCAGTGCTCCGAGACCAGCTAACCAGCTTAAGAACCGGTGGCTGGAACGTGAGCACGTCAGGTGGAGGTGGAAAGGACTAGAAAGGTTCTCTAAGCCTACCTCCTGCACTTGGCACAAACCCTCCCACCCTCCCATCCCTGTGAAGCTGTCAGCCAGCTGCGGCCTGACTGCAGCCATGAGAACACATTCTCAGAGGGCAAGCAGGTATCAGAATCACTTTCCATGCCTTGTATTTCATGCTGCTCTCAGGGAGCACCACTTCTAAGTCCCATAACACAGGAACACCTATGACATGCCCAGCACTGCTCTAAATGTTTTGTATATATTAACTGATTTCAGTGGCTTCCTGGATGGCAAAGTGGTAAAGAATCCACCTGCCTATGCAGGAGATGCAAGACATACGAGTTCTACCCCTGGGTTGGAAAGATCCTCTGGAGAAGAAAAAGGCAACCTGCTCCAATATTCTTGCCTGGAAAAATCCCATGGATGGAGGAGCCTGGGGGTCCTCCATGGGGTCACAAAGAATCAGACACTACTGAATCAACTTATCACTAACACTAGCTATTGGGCTTCCCTGGTGGCTCAGATGGTAAAGAATCTGCCTGCAATGCTGGAGACCCGGCTTTTGATCCCTGGGTAGGGAAGATACCCTGGAGAAGGGAATGGCTACCCACTCCAGTTGACAGAGGAGGACACCGAATAGTTTAAGTAACTTGTTCAGGGTCAAAGTTAACAGCTGGTGAGCAGTGATGACTCCATCCCAGTCTGCCTGGCTCCAGAGGCCAAACTCGTAGCTCTGCTATATTGCCCATTGAATGTACATCCAGCAGTGAGACCCTCTTCTGCCTTCTGGAGTCATACCACATGGAGGGCTTGACTCTCCTTTCACATGCTAAGTGTTCAAACATAGTCATTCTACATCTCTCCCTCAGTCGCTTTCCCCAGGCCACTAAGCCCTCCACACACCAAGCCCTGCATCTGCTGAGTCTCACCACTCTACTGCTCCTCAGAGCGTCACCAAGCAGAAGCTCAATTGTTTTCTTATGTAGAACTGTTGCACACGGGGGCTTCTGACAGCCAAGTCTCCCAGGGGTCAACCAGATGTATGATTCTCCACTGTCTCCATCTCAGCCCTTTTCAGGGTATTAGAGGGTCTGAAATTATTCAGAAAAGGAGGTGAGGGCTGTTAGTGCATGAGGACAGGATTCCTCAATCTGATTTTCAAAGGAGACTGGCTATTCATTTCCCCAGAGACTTAATAAAACTACCAAGTGCGGAGGAAAAGAAAAAGAGAGGAGGAGTAACTGTAAAGTTCAAAAGCAGGAAAAGAGCCACTGCTATTTCCATTTTCCATATCACCACTATAAACTCTGGTGCCTGACGGAAGTGGTAGGGGTGGTAGTTCTGACTGTACAAAGTGTCAGATGCTGCTGATAAACTCTGAGCTATTAGCAAGAGCATCTCTGCTAGAGCTAAGTTTACACTGTCCATGGAAAGAATCAACGTGAAGGAAAACAGAAGCCAGCAGCCAATCAGAGCAGACACGTGGCCCATCAGAAAGGATGCTGGCCAATAGGATGCAGTGTTTCTACCAACGAAATGCCATCCAGCACAGACCTTCTAATGAATCAGTTTGGTCAACATTCAGACCAATAATGTTTACTAAAAATTTTTAAATTACCACAGTTTTCCCCACACAATTGAAACAGAAAGTATATTTTACATCAGTGACATCGTTTGGTATCTCTCACCTTTCTTCCTTGCCCCCTCCCTCCCTCCCTCCCTCTGTCCCACCTTATAGCAACCTCTCTCTCTTTCCTGTGTATTTTAAAAATTAATATGATGAGAGATCTTTTATTTTTTAAAGATCCATTGAGATAGTTGCTGAGTTTGCCTTTGCAGTCTGAAAACTCATACACTTCGGATGTGGAAATTCTATTGAAATATTCTTCCCCAAATTCTTCCATGCATTTCCTCTGTGCTTTGCTGCTAAGCCACTTCAGTCATGTCCAACTCTGTGCGACCCCATAGACAGCAGCCCACCAGGCTTCCCCGTCCCTGGGATTCTCCAGGCAAGAACACTGGAGTGGGTTGCCATTTCCTTCTCCAATGCACGAAAGTGAAAAGTGAAAGTGAAGTCGCTCAGTCGTGTCCGACTCTAGCGACCCCATGGACTGCAGCCTACCAGGCTCCTCTGTCCATGGGATTTTCCAGGCAAGAGTACTGGAGTGGGGTGCCATTGCCTTCCCTCTTAAAATTAATTAACTAATTTTTGGCTGTGCTGGGTCTTCAGTGCTGCATGCGGGCTTTCTCTAGTTTCTCTAGAGCAAGGGGGCTACCCTTCTTGCAACACATGGGCTTCTCATTGTGGTGGCTTCTCTTCTTGTGGAGCTCCGGCTCTCAGGCACATGGTCCTCAGTCCTCGCAGCACGTGGACTCCTTGCGGCACGTGGACTCAGTATTTGCCCCAGGGCACATGGAATCTTCCCAGACCAGGCATCGAACCTGTGTTCCCTGCATGGCAGGCAGATTCCCAACCACTGGACCACCAGAGAAGTCCCTCTGCTATTAATATTCTTAATCAAACTGATCCCCTATATTTCTTGTGTCTTTTGTTTTTTTCACACCGTTTGTGAGGGAATCTCCCAAAATCATCTTCCAAAATCTATGTGGAGTTTCTCATCTTCTATCAAATTTTTAATTCCCCACAAACTTTTTCTCATCTAATATTCCTTTTTTCTTATAGCATCCTATTTCTGTTTTACTATACAATATTTTCTCTTATATTTATGGACATAAATAAAAGGATTTTTAAATTTATTTTTTAATTGAAGGATAATTGCTTTACAGAACTTTGCTGTTTTCTGACAAACCTCAACAGACATCAGTCATAGGTATATATACATATATCCCCTCCCTCTTGAACCTCCCTCCCATCTCCTGACGCACCCCACCCCTCTAGGTTAATACAGAGCCCCTGCTTGAGTTTCCTGAGACATATAGCAAATTCCCATTGGCTATCTATTTTACATATGGTAATATAAGTTTCCATATCACTCTCTCCATACATCTTACCCTCTCCTCCCCTCTCCGCATGTCCATAAGTCTGTTCTCTATGTCTCTTTCTCCATTGCTGACCTGCAAATAAATTATTCGGTACTATCTCTCTAGATTCTGTATATATGCGTTAATATATGATACGTATCTCTGTCTTTCTGACTTACTTCACTCCGTATAAAAGGATTTTTAAAGTTCGCTTCTCCTGCTTCCTTTCAAAGTCTCATTTCCTGCCCCATCACATCACTCACGAAAGAGATTTTCTTTGCTTCTTGGTGGTCGTCACTGCCAAGACACCACTAAGCTAATAGGAATCTGTGTGCCTGAGGAGAGCTTTTGACTCACACAGTTCAGTTAAGGTTGTTTGATTGAGAGAATCCCAGATATTTACATCAGAACATCTTTTCTCTTGGCTAATCCATGTTCCTGAGAAATGATTTTGCCATCGCCTTCCTGAAAGCGTAGCCTGACTGACAGCCTTCCACAAGCCAAGGAGAATGATCTAATCATTCAATATATATGTTTCTATACTTTCCCTCAGTACTCTACCACCTGACTCATTGGAAAAGACCTTGATGCTGGGAAGGATTGAAGGCAAAAAGAGAAGGGAGTGGCAGAGAATGAGATGGTTAGATAGCATCATCAACTCAATGGACAGGAGTTTGAGCAAACTCCAGGAGATAGTAAAGGACAGGGAAGCCTGACATGCTGCACTCCATGGGGTCACAAAACTTTGGACATGATTTAGTGACTGAATAACATTCTTTCCCCTGTTTTCAGTAAGTACCCGATCTACAGTTGTTCCTAGATTTTCTGAGTCCAGAATCCCTCTGGTTCAACTCTCCAAGAAGGAAACCCCTAATCCTCCTTCTAGGATGTTGGGTGATGTCTCCTGGCAGTACAGCTTTGGGAAGGACGCTTGCCTAACTGCATCTTACACAGAAATCTAACTGCTTCTCCCGTTTTCAGCATCCCCTGCCTTCCCACTGTCAGAGGGCCTGATACCTCCTGAGGTTCTGGAGCACTGCATGGCTGATGGTTTCAGATTTCTCTGTCCTGAAAAATTTGCCACCACCCACTTGTTCTCCGGGTTTCAAAATTTGTGCTACTGCTATTTTCTTTCCCAATTTCTTTGTTCCTTGGGTCCATGCCTTTGTGCCCCCTGTATTTTTGTTTCTGAGGGGCTTCAGGAGGAAAATGTGATCAAAAAGCATACTCCACCTGATATATAATGAGAAGTCACAAGCATCAAGTCTTTATCTCTCCCTTCATGTCAACAACTTATAGGAAGAAAATGACAATATGTTTGCCCCTAGAGAAGGAAGACAAGAAGGAGAGGACTGCAGAGTTTTCTCTGTAGACCCTCTTGGACAGTTCAAATTTTCACCATGTACTATAGCCCAGTGTTCACTGTTGCACTATTTACAACAATCAAGACATGGAAGTAATCTAAATGTCCATCAACAGAGGAATGGATAAGGAAGACGTGGTACATTTTTACAGTGGAATACTACTTTAGCCTAAAAAAGAATGAAATCGTGCCGCTTGCAGCGACGTGGACGGACCTAGAGATTATCATACTAAGTAAAGTAAGTCAGACAGAGAAAGACAATATCTTACGATATCCCTTATAGGCACAATCTTAAAAGAAATGATACAAATGAACTTATTTACAAAAAAGAAACAGTCTCTCAGCATTAGAGAATGAATTTATGGTTACCATCGGGGGAAGGGTAGTTAGGGAATTTGGGATCGACATGCACACACTGCTGTGTTTAAAACGGATAACCAACAAGGACCTACTGTAGGGCACAGGGAGCTCTGCTCAATGTTACGTGGCAGCCTGGATGGGAGGGGAGTCTGGGGGAGAATGGATACAGGTATAGGGATGGCTGAGTCCCTCTGCTATGGACCTGAAACGATCACAACTTTGCCCATAGAAAACAAAAAGTTAGAAAAGTTTTCACCGTGTGCAAAAATTACCTTTGCAAACCTAATCAGCAAATATAACAAAACAAAAAAAGCTTCTGTGAACATCTTTCTATTTACAACTAGCCTGTGTTAGGAAAGAATATTGTCACTGCTCATTCCTTGGTTCAGTTTGCTGCAAAGACATAACCCCAAATTGCATTATTTTATAATCTGCATAATTTATGCAATTTCCTTCAACCTTGAATCAAGGTTAGAGGGAAGGTTATTGATCACCGAAGGCTGTCGGTGGCTAATATCCAAGGGTGGCATACAGACGGGTTGACATCTAAGTCTGACCTCTCTTAGTTAAGGACCAGTGTCTGACCTGGCTGCGGCCATTGATCCTCCCTGACTCGAACACACTCTGCAGTCTCTGGCAGGGCTCACGGAGTAATGGTTAATTGAATAAAAATTGTATCTTCCATGACATGAGTTTTCAGTAATCAGTAGGAAAACAATGTTGAACGTACCTCCATCCTACATAACACATGTTGGCCAAGAATCAGTTAATACTCAGCTGACCAGTGATTTTGTGCAACAGTAGGGTAAATGTCAGTTGGCTTACAAGTGAGAGAACAGTAGGGGTTCCACGTGTTATTCACTGAGAACCTACAACCACAAGGAGGGTCGTCTAAGGAAGGAATCTTGCCACAGTTTGTTCTGCTTTCTCTCTGTAAGCGTAAGATTTGTCATTACTTTTGCATCTGCTTTTACGAGATTCTCAGGAGCAGTGTGACTTGTACCTGTTTTTGCTATCATAGATGCAGTCTTGAATGATGCCTCTGCAATGTTAGCCTTTTTTATTTTCCCTTTAAAAATAAGATTCACATACCACCAGCCTGGAATATATTCTTTTATGCTTGTTCTTTAAACATTCAATTAATATAGTGAAAAGCTTTGTTTGCAAACGACACAAGAGCTCTGATGGCTTCACAACATGCTTTGTGACAGAACTGAGATGAAGCACAGGAGACTGGAATTCACTGGAGTGACAGTTCAATAAAATCCAACTTTCAGAGAGTTACCATCATGCTTCCTCTTCACCTTTTCCTTCTTCAGTGCCTTGTCCAAAATAATTGAATTCACAGAGCCTTGGTTACTATTTTTTTTAATAATTTTATTTATTTTTCACTGTGCTGGGTCTTTGTTGCTGTGCAGGCTTTTCTCGAGTTGCATCGAGTGTAGGCTACTCCCTAGTCATGGTGTGTGGGCTTCTCATGGGGGCGGCTTCTCTCGTTGCAGAGCTCAGGCTCTAGGACTCGCAGGCTTCAGTAGTTACAGCACACGGGCTCAGTAGTTGTGGTGTATGGGCTCAGCGGTTGCAGCTCCCAGGCTCTAGAACACAGGCTCGATAGTTGAGGTGCATAGGCTTAGTTGCCCGGCAGCATGTGGGATCTTCCTGGACCAGGGATGAAACCCGTTATCTCCTGCACTGGCAGGCGGATTCTTTGCCACAGAGCTACCAGGGAAGCCCTCTATTTATTTTTATGACATTACTTTGAGACCTAGAGTATTTCTATTTTCCTCATTACTATGTTTTAATTTTTTTAATTTATTTTTATTTTTTGGCCATGCCACACAACACGTGGGAACTAGTTCCCAGACAGGGATTAAACCCGTGCCCTCTGCATTGAAAGCGCAGAGTCTTAACCACTGGACTGTCAGGGAAATCCCTCTTTGTGGAAAGTCCTTTTCATTACTATTTTTAATTACCTTTTCTAAGAATGCTGCTGCTGCTGCTAAGTCACTTCAGTCGTGTCCGACTTTGTGCGACCCCATAGACAGCAGCCCACTAGGCTCCACCATCCCTAGGATTTTCCAGGCAAGAACACTGGAGTGGGTTGCCATTTCCTTCTCCAAGGCATGGAAGTGGAAAGAATAGTTTTAGATTTACAGAAAAGTTGTAAACAGGGAGTTCCCATATATTATTACACACCCAGTTTCCCTTATTGCCAGCATCTTATGTTGCTATGGTTCATTTGGCGCAACTAATGAACCAATGTTGATTCCTAATTGTTAGCTAAAGTGCATACTTTATTCAGATTTCCTTAGGTTTTGCCACATTACATTTTGTTGTCGTGTCTCCTTTGGCTCCTCTTGTTGGTAACAAGTTTCTCAGGCTTTGCTTATCTTTGGTGACCTTGACAGTTTCAAGGAATGCTGATCAGGTATTTTGTTAAAAAAAAAAAAACATCCCTCAATTGGGGGTTGTTGTTTCTCATACTTTTACCAGGGTTATGTGTTTGGGGGAGAAAGTCCGCAGAGGTAAAATCCTATTCTCATCACACTCTATCAAGAATTCATGCTATTAACATTACTTGTCACTCATCACTGTGGTTGTTAACTTTGATCATTTGGTTGGAGGTAGTGTTTCCAGGCATTTCCACTGTCAGGTTACTCCTTTTCCTTCCCTTTCCACAGTGCCTCCACACTCAACCTCCAACAATGTGTCAACTTTATCATTTAAATACTCCTGTTGCTCTATGGCTCAAGATTCTGTTCCAAGTTAGCAGGTCTCAGGTACTGTGTCTCCCTGGACGTGCCTGACTCACCAGGTTTGGGGATGATGGTTTGCTCTAAGGCCTCAGCTCTTTGATGGATCCAAGAAAAGTCATTCATTTCTTTGTCTATCTTTTTCTTATTTTAAGGATGACAGTGACAGTTTTCAGACATTTTACAAATTAGAGCTAAAACTGGAAGTCTCTTTACACTATTTTTACACCTTAATGAATCACCATGAGTCACTAATCCACTTTTGTGCATCTGGGATAAACACAATACGACGTGACCAGGCAAGGCAAGAGGAATGAACATAAATACAATTGTCCCTCAGGATCTGTGGGGGATTGATTTCAGGGGCCCCCAGGATACCAAACCTTGCAGACATTCCAGTCTCTTATATGACATGGCACAGCATTTGATGTAACCTATGCACATCCTCCCGTACACTTTAGATCATCTCTAGATTCTTCCATACACTGTAAATATTATCTAAATAGTTTCTCTCATGCAACTATTTCAAGTTTTGCTTTCTAGAAATTTCTGGACTCTTTAAAAAATATTTTCAATCTGTAGTTGGTTGAATCCGCATATGGAAAACCCACAACAGGCCAACTGTAATCACAAATACCATGAAGCCACGGTACTGAGATAACCTGACTCTGTGAACGGCGTTACAGCCGAGATGGACTGGGGCACAGGCTGTGAGGCGCTCGTGCAGCCTTCAAGGGTTTAATGACTTATAAAGAAACAAGGCTTCTGAGAAAAATCATAAATCACACATATATATTCAGTAGGTATAACTGAATCATTTTGCTGTAACCTGAAGCTAGCACAACATTGTAAATCAACTATACGTCAGTAAAAAAAATAGATTGATATTTAAGTTGGAGGCACCAATGACGGCATAAAGTTAAGAGCACTTTTATATATATTGATCTTATTATAATGTCACTACTAAAAGTTGTGTCAGTGGACAGTTTGGTGATCTAATCACTGCAAAATCAAAAAGAAAACTTGACACTCATTGCTTTTTTTTTTTTTTTTTTGAACTTTCTATTTTGTATTGGGATATAACCCAATATTCATTGGAAGGACTGATGCTGAAGCTAAAGCTCTAATACTTTGGCCACCTGATGCAAGGAGCCAACTCATCGGAACAGACCCTGATGCTGGGAAAGAGTGAAGGCAGGAGGAGAAGGGAATGACAGAGGATGAGATGATTGGATGGCATCACCAATTCAATGGACATGAGTTTGAGCAAACTTTGAGAGATGGTAAAGGATAAGGAAGCCTGGTGTGTTGCAGTCCTGCTGCTGCTGCTAAGTCACTTCAGTCGTGTCCGACTCTGTGTGACACCATAGACGGAAGCCCACCAGGCTCCCCCGTCCCTGGGATTCTCCAGGCAAGAACACTGGAGTGGGTGGCCATTTCCTTCTCCAATGCACGAAAGTGAAAAGTGAAAGTGAAGTCACTCAGTCGTGTCCAACCCTCAGCAACCCCATGGATTGCAGCCTACCAAGCTCCTCCGTCCATGGGATTTTCCAGGCAGGAGTACTGGAGTGGGGTGCCATTACCTTCTCCGTGTTGCAGTCCATGGGGTCACAAAGAGTCGAATACAACTGAGTGACTGAACAACAACAACACAGCTGATTAACAGTGTTGTGATCATTTCAGGGGAATGATGAAGGGATTCAGCCATACATATACATGTATACATTCTCCCCCAAACTCCCCTTCCATCCAGGCTGCCACATAACACTGAGCAGAGTTCCCTGTGCTATACAGTAGGTCCTTGCTGGTTATCCATTTTAAAAAATAGTAGAGTGTACATGTCCATGCCAAACTCCCTAACTATCCCTTCCCCACAGGTGACCATAAGCTTGTTTTCTAAGTCTGTGAGTCTCTGTTTTATTAGTAAGTTCATTTGTATCATTTCTTTTTAGATTCCACATATAAGGTATGTCATACTATATTTCCCTTTCTCTGTCTGACTTACTTCACTCAGCATGACAATTTCTAGATCCATCCATGTTTCTGCAAATGGCATGATTTCACTCTTTTTTATGACTGAGTAATATTCCATATTTTTCTTTATCTAGTCATCTGTTGACAGGCATTTAGGTTATTTCCATGTCTTGGCTAGTGTAAACAGTGCTGCAATGTACATGGGAGTGCATGCATTGATTCAGATCAAGCTTTTCTCCAGATTTATGACCAAGACTGGGATTGCAGGATTATATGGTTGCTCTTTTATATGCACTGATCTTGTTATAATGTCAGCTACTAAAAGTGGTCTCAGGGGACAGTCTGGTAATCTAATCATTGTCAAATCACAAAAGGAAGCTAGACACCCATCGCTTTCAAATCAAAATCCTCACCTTGGGAAAATTTGCTTCCACTTATTTGGATTATCCCCAACACTTTTACTCAAAATTTCACTATTGACTTACCCTTGTGTAATTTACAACTAATTTATCCCAGAGGCTCACCATACAGCTACATTGCTAAATATTAGATTGCTTTGGAGGAAATATATATTAGTAGTGAAAGGAATCAGTTTTATAAAGACTTATTATAAAGCTATGATAATTAAGGCAGATGGATATTTCCATAGAATACTCAAACAGAACAATGGGACAAAACAGAAAGTTCAGAAACAAGTCTACACATGTTAAGAAATTTTATATGTAATAGTCACAGATTGGTGAATTAATGAAGGATGGTTATTAATTATAAGCAGGGCTGATCTATTGATTTTTCATAGTTAAAAAATGAAAGTGGAACCCAACTCACATCATTCACATAGATTGGCAGAAATCAGCTGAGGCCAAGTATTAGTGCAGATGTGGAATGACAAATCATCCCTCAAATACACTGCTGGTAGCATGATTTTTTTTTTAATTGCTATAAAAAATATTTTTTCCAAGTAAATTTGAGGATGCATGCACTACTATCATGCATTGGAAAAGGAAATGGCAACCCACTCCAGTGTTCTTGCCTGGAGAATCCCAGGGACAGAGGAGCCTGGTGGGCTGCCGTCTATGGGGTCGCACAGAGTCGGACACGACTGAAGCGACTTAGCAGCAGCAGCAGCAGCAGCAGCAGCAGCAGGGCTATCAGAAGTACCACTCCCAACCATCCACCCTAGAGTGGTAGCTCACAATTCTCTCAGACCAAATGCGTTCTTTTGATAATAAATAGTTTATAACATACTCTTTGCTATCCCTATGAAATTCATAGATAATAAAACTTACCTACACACATAATAATTTCAGAAGTCAAGATAAACCAGACAATCAAGGCTCTACTGTGAAGCAAACTAAATTGTGGCATAATTCTGAGCAAATGATCAAGAATAAGAAAAGAATTTTGTTTTCCCTTGGGGGTAGAAACATTCCGCTTTGAGGAGTGTTAAATCCATGGCATCACCAGCTCAAAGGACATGAGTGAGTAAGCTCTGGGAGTTGGTGATGGACAGGGAAGCCTGGCGTGCTGCAGTCCGAGGGGTCGCAGAGTTGGACACAACTGAGCAACTGAACTGAACTGAAATCCATGAAGAAGGAAAGATAATTCTAGAACATTACTTCATTCTTCCATTAAAGATATCTACAGGGCTTCCCTGGTGGTCCAGTGGTTAAAAATCCACCTTGCATTGCAAGAGTCACAAATGGGATCCGTGGTCCGGGACGATCCCACACACTTCGGAGCAATTAAGTCGGTGGGTCCCAACCACTGAGCCTGTGCTCTAGAGCCCGTGAGCCCGAACTACTGAAGCCCGCAAGGCTAGAGCCTGTGCTCCACAATAGGAGAAACCACCGCAATGAGAAGCCTGAGCACCACAACAGAGTAGCTAGCCCCTGCTCTCAGCAACTAGAGAAAAGCCCACATGCAGCAGCAAAGACCCACCACAGCCAAAATAATAATAACAAAATAAACAAATGTTAAAAAAAGATATTTACAAAGTCATTAAAAAAAAATCAACAAGAGGGAATTCCTTGATGGTCCAGCAGTTAGGAGTCTGCACTTTCAATGCCGAGTGTGCAGGTTCAATACCTGGTCAGGGAACTAAGATCCCATAAGCAGCACAGTCTGGTGATAAATAAATTTTAAAAGGATAGATTTTTTAAAAATCAACACAATGCCAAACTGTCATTTAATGGGAAATAGAGTATAACCATCTGAGGCTGGTTTATTTCATCCCGTTGTAGATCCATTCATCTACTGATGGACACATGGGTTGCTTTAATGTTTTGGCCTTGTGAATAATGTCACTGTGAACGTGGGTATAGAAATGTCTGTTTGAGTTTCTGTTTTCAATTCTTTTAGATATGTACCCAGGAGTGGACTTGTTGGATTATTGGTAATTCTGTTTAATTTTTTTTTTTTTTTGAGGAACCCACATACCATTTTCCACAGTGTCTGTAACATTTTACATTCCCACAAGCAATGCACAAGAGCTCCAACTTCTCCACATTCTCACCAATACTTATTTTTTGCTTTTTTGATGAGAGCTATCCTAATGGGCATGACATGATGTCTCACTGTGGCTTTGATTTGCACATCCCTAATTATTAACAACATGGAGCCTCTTTTCATGTACTTGTTTTTCTCTTCTTTGGAGGAAGGTCTATGCAAACGGCCTTTGCTTGTTTCTAATAAAGTTGTTTGGTTATTAATGTTGTTGAGTTGTAGAAGTTCTTTATCTGTCCTATATATACATATATTCTTACAACTATGATTTGCAATCATACATGACTGCAAGTATTTTCTCCCATTCCATGGGAAATACTTCAAAAGAGCAGAACCACCACAAACGAACCAGTGACTAAGGCACGCTGACACAGGTTGTTGAGTAGCAAATTAAGTACCACCAGGGGAATTGCTGTTGGTGACATGATTTTCTGAAATGGTGAATACATGATCATCTTCTGAACCAAAATGCTTAAAAAAAAAAACAACCTCCACAGTAGTTACAGTCTTGAAAACCTCATTAAACTATGCAAAACACCTTGTGTGTTTTCTGTAAAATAAAGTTATTTTCTAGATAATTATCAACTGATTTCTCACCTCAAGGTCAGGCAGGACACAGCAAAGTCACATGAGATGTCAAAGGTGAGTCTTCATTTGTAAGACAGAGAAGTAATTATAAAGCCATGCACAGGAATGACACCAGTTTCAAGGATGGTGCCTATCTTTGAGGGTGCGGTGGGAAGAGGAGAATGAGACTAAGGAAGAGTGTGCAGAAGTGTAGACTTTATTCCTAATATTTTGTATCATAAACTGGGCAATAGCAACATGGGAGTCTAATATAAAACTTATATCCTTCGTGTCAAAAATGTTTTTGTTTTTATTTTTTTAAAGTGTACATTTTTAAAAAGTCTTTATTGAATTTGTTACAACATCTGTTACAACATAAAACAAGTTTTATATTTTGGTTTTTCGGCCAGGAGGCATGTGAGATCTTAGCTCCCCAACCAGGAGTCGAACCCACAACCTCTGCACTGGAAGGCAAAGTCTTAAACACTGGACTGCCAAGGAAAGTCCCCCAAATGTTTTTCAACAAAAAACAAGAATAAAGATTCATGCAGTCTCTGCTTCCAGAGAGACCTGGTTTTGAATCCTGGCTCTGTTACTTACAAGCTGTGTGATGCTGAATAAATCACTGAACTTGCCTGAATCTTAGTTTGCTTTTCCATAAAAGGAAGATAAAAACAGAAGCCTGTACATAGGAATGCTATAGAATATTGAAACCACAGGATACATTTAAAGCTCTTAGCATCCTGCCTCGTTTTACAATAAGTGTACCATTGTGCCAAAGAAAAACAATCTCTGTCTAAATATGCTTTAAATAGTCTCCATGATTTTTTATTAAATTTTGAAACAGAGTTTACCAGAATAAACAAATATTTGCCTAATAACTGAAACAGAATACTGCTCACTGAAGCCAGTGAAAATTCCATTCAGTTATATAGTCAGCCCCTAATGCCTTTTTTTTTTTCACTCCAAATATACCATTTTTACTTTTGTGGTTTTTAAAAATTCTGCACCATTCTTCTATTTATTTATTTATTTTTTGGGTAGCAGTGGTAGTGATTTTTTTGCTATTTTTTAAATAAGAAATCATATCCTACCTTCTGTCTGATCAGTGTCAAAATGCACATACCAGCCCTTAATGCAAACACTGAAAAGGTGTACTCCAGTTACTTGTCAGATAACTCTATGTTGTCCAAATCTTATCAAAACTCTGTCTATGAGAATAGACAGTTATGGAGGAGTGCCTGAAGGATATGCTATTCATCCATTCTCTACAAATGATGAGTTTTACCCTGGGATCAAACCCTACCCTCTGAGAACCGTGTGTCTGAACGGCATCATTCTGACTTTTGTCAAATTCACTTGACAGAATTGAACTTTGCTTGCTCTTCCAGTGTTGGCTTTCACTGAGGGATGCGGTAGGAGGCAGCCCGGCAAACTCTGCTCTTCCGTTTATAGCCGGGATGGAGGCCAGGATGTTATTCTCTGGATCAAAAAGTGTTTTCTTTATGAAGACCCAAGGGAGGGAATTTTTCTCAGGTCAGCAAGATGAAAACCTTGAGGAACTGGTTTGTCGTTACCTTGCGGACAGTATGGCTCTTTTAGCTGAGTTTATTTCTCTATTTATTTGAGTCTCCGGAAAATATACAGCCCAATCTTCAGCCCAGCTCTGGTGTCTCTATAAAACCATTTGGCACACATTCCTGAGAGGTGGGTCAACACACCTTTGGACTGTTTTCTGACTCATATTATCTCTTTGTCCCAACATTTTCAATGATTTATTTCCCCTGCATTTTTGGAAGCTGTCTTTTGTTTATGAAACGAGATAGGAAGAGAGGAAATGGAAAAACAGGGCTAGAATAAAGGAAAGTGAGGGCATAAATAAGTAATAAATCAAGTAGATAAAAGTATGTGTGGCTTATTTTTTTATATTTCCCAGAGCACCTTGCACTACACTTTACAACTAGTATATGGTTGGTAAATGTTAGAGTTAAAAAGAAAAAAAGATAAAATGTCTCAGCTTCTGGACCATTCTTTTTCCTGCTTGCACATAGCTATAAGTTTGGGCTAGATATAATAAAATCTTGATTAATCCCTGAGAAGCAAAAGAGAAAACTTTGATAACTTCTGAGTGATGTCTGGTATTTCCTGAAG
Source organism: Bos indicus x Bos taurus (assembly GCF_003369695.1). Classification (NCBI taxonomy): domain Eukaryota; kingdom Metazoa; phylum Chordata; class Mammalia; order Artiodactyla; family Bovidae; genus Bos; species Bos indicus x Bos taurus. The sequence goes on along the minus strand of NC_040094.1, from coordinate 30,904,738 downwards.
GCAATGTCCTAGCCATTCTCCAAAACTCACTGCAATGTCATTAATTTATGAAAATACCCCCAAATTGTAAACAAATACTCTCTATCTTCTCTGAACTCCTTCAGAACCTACTATCTTTCAACATTCATATAACTTACCTTGTGACATAGATTAAAAGCACATAGATGGTAGATAGATAGACAGATGGATGACAGGTAGATATTTGGAAAGGGAAGAAACATGCTTATAGATATTTCTTCATATTCATAAGCATATTAATGATCAGATATTTGTTGAATGAATACTTATATAGGTAAATGAAAGTATATTTTATGGGTAGATATTTTTTTACAAACTTGCATTAAAACTCAGTTCCCACACAACAATATGAATGACTCTCAAAGGCATTATGCTAAGTGAAAAAAGCCAGACACAAATGGCCACATCCTTTTGGTTCCATTTGTATAAGATTCTTGCAAGAGCAAAACTATAAGGATTAGAAAACACATCAGCAGTTACCAAGAGCTGGGAGTGAGATGAGAAGTAGACCACAAAGGGTGCAAGGGGATATGAGGGGTAGTGAAACTCAAGTGTGTCATGATTGTGTGGTAGGGGTTACGTAACTGGATACATTTGTCGAAACACTCAGAACTCTACTCCCAGAAGTATGGATTTTACTGTTTGTAAATTATGCATAAATTTAAAATAATGAGGACAAAATTTTGTTCAGCATCTGCTGAAAATACTAAGAAGATTTTTCATTTTCATTTATGCAGCAAGTTAATCCCATTCCCAGCCACCTAGACATGTAAAATCCTTCTTCTCTATGCCCACAGGAGATACTGCTCATCAATTAGGACATTTGTTTTCACTCTGAAGCAAGCAAGGGTGTCATGCAGAATCTTCAACAGAGCCCAGGCCCCAGACAGCCACCAACAATCTTTCAGAACTAACATGAGATAAAAATCTCTTTGCTGCCTGGGACTCGTGTCATGCCAAACAGACACTCTCATTTGCTTAGTTATGGCTGTTCTGATGGCACCCCACTCCAGTACTCTTGCCTGGAAAATCCCATGGAGCCTGCTAGGCTACTCTCCATGGGGCCACTAAGAGTCGGACACGACTGAGCGACTTCACTTTCACTTTTCACTTTCATGCATTGGAGAAGGAAATGGCAACCCACTCCAGTGTTCTTGCCTGGAGCATCCCAGGGACAGAGGAGCCTGGTGGGCTGCCGTCTCTGGGGTCGCACAGAGTCGGACACGACTGACGTGATGTAGCAGCAGCAGAGGTGCAGGTGGAATGTTTTCACAAAGAGTGACTTTCAGGGAATTAACTTTGTCTTTACCTTAATTTAGTGTCTATTTTTTTAAAACTAGGATAAATATAAACGTCAGTGCACAATCACAATTTGTCATCTATACCCAAACATAATTTTCAGAAAACATGTCTGCAACCATAAAAGTAGAAGATCAAATGATCTCAGGGTGTGATTGTGACACAAGGAAGGAGATTGGGGGGATCCAGGAAAGTTCTTTTTAGAGAAATTGCTTTTAATCTGAAGGCCACAAGGAGTAGAAGGGTTGGCTAGTGGGCTGGACAAAGATGTTCCAGGCAGAGGCCAGTGCTCAGATCTTGAAGTGGGAGAAAGTATATAGATTTGGCTTAATGAAAGACCACCAGTGCTATAAGAAAAATCGTCCTCAGAATAGGGCAACTCAAGCTCAGGCAGAGCAGGTGGGCAAGGACCAGGCCCCCCCCTAGTCCACTCCAAGGATTTAAAATGTATCTGAAAAGCACTAGAAAGCATCAAGTCACATCAAATCATCCTCAGTACTCTGGACCAATGGCCATGATGAAAAGTCAAGAAAAAAGAACTTTCAAGATACTCTCTAAAACGAAAAAAAATTTTTTCAAAACTCAGCAGCATGAGTTCCCCTAGTATTTTATGCCTATCATTTACATGTCATTGGTCACACTGTCTCACAAAGGGATCTACATTTGTCTTCTGTGCTCAGACAAGAGCTTCTGGCGGACTTCCCTGGTGGTCCAGTGGTTAGGAATCCACCTGCCAATGTAGGGGACATGGGTTCCTTCCCTCGTCCAGGAAGATTTCACATTCTTTGGGGCAACTAGGCCCATGTGCCACAACCACAAAGCCCATGCGCTGCAACTGCTGAAGCCAGAGCTCCGTAGATCCCACACTGTGCAACAAGAGAAGCCACTGCGAAGAGAAGCCTGGGCACCGAAACTGGAGAGTAGCCCCCGATCTCTGCAACTAGAGAAAGCCCGTGCACATTAACAAAGACCCAACACAGCCAAAAATTAATTAATTAATTGATAAAAGAGCTTCTGGTAATCAGTGACTACACCTAATGGGTTATATCCCCAAGTTTTGAAGCATAGTAGGTGCTCAATAAATTTTTGTTCAATTGAAATAAATATATAGCATTCTTAAGCCAGTTTCATCTATGAATTCCCTGCTATGGCCAAAAGCACTGAGAGATTCAAAGTTAGAGACACATCTGCCTAAGGGTAAACAGTTTTTTGGATCTGTCATAAATAGATGCTGATCGGAATTACGCTGAGAATTTTCTGTCATGGTTCCAGCAACGTGGAGAAAAACAAAAGACAATGTGGAGATAAAATTACAGGTTACAAAGGATTATTTTTGGAATTCATTCAAAAGCCAAGACAGACACAGCAAGAACATAACAGCCAACTAGTGATAAAAATCTCCCCTCCGTGGATCAAGAAGGAGTCAGAAAAGGCAACAGTAGCCCAAGAGTGGAGAATAAATCAAGCCAAACTTCACAGAAAGGAGAAGGGACAGGAAGAGAGTGACTGAGTTTTACCGAGAATTTGGAGGTCTTTCAAACTAAGCATGGCAGAGAGCAAAATGGGGAAGAAGTAGCAGCAGAAAGAAGTTACAGGCAAGGTCATTGTTACAGGTTGAACGGAAAGTGAGTGTTAGTTGCTGTGTCATGCCTGACTCTTTGTGACCCCATGAACTGCCTGCCAGGCTCCTCTGTCCATGGGGTTCTTCAGGCAAGAATACTGGAGTGGGTAGCCATTCCTTTCTCCAGGGCATCTTCCAAACCCAGGAATTGAATCCAGGTCTCCTGCATTGCAGGTGGATTCTTTACCATCTGAGCCACCAGAGAAGCCCTCAAAATTCATGTTTCTTATAAAAAGGGAACCTTTAGACAAAGCGATTTTCAAGGAGGGAAGATGCCTTATGCAGAAACATAAAGAGAAGACATCCATCTATGAGCCAAGGAGAGAGTCATGGATCACACCCCTTCCCTCGCAGCCCTCAGAAAGACCAGGCTGTTGCTTTCCAACATCGTCTTTTCTCCTCTTTAGATTCTATACACTCCAAACTGGCTGCACATCAAAATCACCTGAGGAACTTGAATGAAACACTAGACCCCACTCTGAATTTCACTTGGTTGGGGGCAGGGGTCCATGTGTCCATGCGTTTTCACTCTTCTGGGTGATGTACCTGATGAACCTCCAGGCTTGTGGATCACTGCTGTAGATTCAATCCTCTCCTGTGGGCGTATTTCCCTTTCAGAATTCTTACAGAATTAGACGGATGAGTCTGCAAATAGTTAACTCACCAATGCAACCGGGTTTGTATGGCATCATAAAGGAATAAACTGCCCTATATTCATCAATTTATACAATTGGAGTCTCCGTTTTTTAATACAAAAGGTGTTTTTTTAGGTAAATCATTTCAGGTCTAAATCTTTCTAAAACATAATGCCACTATGGACTCTGTGGGAGAGGGAGAGGGTGGGGAGATTTGGGAGAATAGCATTGAAACATGTATAATATCATGTATGAAATGAGTTGCCAGTCCAGGTTCGATGCACGATACTGGATGCTTGGGGCTGGTGCACTGGGACGACCCAGAGGGAGGGTATGGGGAGGGAGGAGGGAGGAGGGTTCAGGATGGGGAACACAGGTATACCTATGGCGGATTCATTTCGATATTTGGCAAAACTAATACAATATTATAAAGTTTAAAAATAAAATAAAATTTAAAAAAAAATAGTGTGTCCAGTGGATTGTAGCTTGTTTTTAATCCACATTCTTTCTTCTTCCCAGAATATCACATGTTGCCACTCATCCATTATGACTAAGCTCAGGGAGTCCCTTTCTTGGTCATCTTGTCCCCAAATCCAGCAGATTGGGAAAGGCTCCCCTCCCTCTACTCCCATGACATTTCTGAGCGTTTTTATTGTCATATGTTATCATGAGTGATGGACTCAGCTTGCTCCCCTACTTTGCTGTAGGACCATTAATAAGGACTATTTTTGTTTCGAACGATAGAAGCCCATCTCTATTGATTTGTATGCCTAGGTATTGCATGAGTGCATGCTCAGTCGTGTCCAACTCTTTGCGACACAACTGACTGTAGTCCACCTGGCTCCTCAGCCCATGGAACTTCTCAGGGAAGAATACTGGAATGAGTTACCATTTCCTTCTCCAGGGGATCTTCCCAACCCAGGGACTGAACCCACATCTCCTGAGTCTCCTGCATTGGCAAGCGGATTCTTTACCACTGCACCACTTGGGAAGCCCTAATTGGTCTAAGGGGGGATAAAGACAATTGGATTGCTCTGTGTGATTGCAAAATTCTTGGGTAGATCTGTCACCCTGGCTCTAGGCACTCAAATGATGCATTCATAAATCTGACTCATCTCAACACTCAGTCCTATTCTCCTTTGTTCTGGATTCGTTCTCCAGCAGATCTCCCTAGATGGCCGGGAGGATGGCCCTCAGAATCTCCTGGTTTCTATTCTATCTTTTAGCAAGACTGGCAGAGGAACTCAGTGCCAAGAGTTCTAGCAGAAGTTCTAGGACTGACTGACTCTGGGGCTGACCTGGGTCATGTTCCCTCCCTGAACCAATCGCTGTGGCTTGGAAGGCATGACACTGTAGTCCAGCTGGCCACACCTGGCTCACCTGCATAGCCCTGGAGCCAGAGGTGGGGATCAGTATCTTCCTCCAAGAGGAAGTGAAAGTGTGATCATCAAAAGGAGAAGAAATAGACACAAGCACTAGAGGGACAGGGGCTTCCCAGGTGGCTCAGTGGTAAAGAACCCCACATGCCAATGCAGGAGATGCGGGTTCGATCCCTGCATCAGGAAGATCCCCTGGAACAGGAAAGGGCAGCCCGCTCCAGTATTCTGGGCCTGGAAAATCCCATGGACAGAGGAGCCTGGTGGGCTACAGTCCATGGCATTCCTAAGAGTCACACCCGACTGAATGACTAAACAACAATGACAACAGAGATCCAGGACAACCGGGCTCCTTGAGAGATGGCACCCTGCCTTCTCGCACATCCACACACCTTCATCTCCTAACATGGTGCCAAACAACACATGAGGCAGTGTGTGTTCCATGAAACGATCACAAGTTAAACAAGTGAACGCAGTCTGGGTTCTCATGAAAACCATCCACTGCTACCCTGGGTCATTGTGCATGGAATGTGGGCAACCTTACTGTATGGAACATAGGCCTCTTGGACAGATACACAGATGCTATTTTAATTTAACTTTTTGTTGCAGAGACACAATACTTGGCTCCAAATAGGCCTATGGGTAAAAACACTGTCAGTCCTTTAATTAGGTATCCCTGGAGACCGGGCCCGGGAAGTTGCAGGATGACAAAGCCAACAGGAGGGGAAGTGGAAATGTCACCCTCGTTAGTGGGGTTATACACAGGCCCCCCAGGGCCCTGGTGAGTGCCAGAGGTCAGGTTCCTGCCGAGAACCTGGAGTGAGTGTGGGAGATGGGAGACAGAGCAGCAGCCAGGCCTGGGGGACGGGGACGGGGGAAGAGTTCAATTCAGGAGTGAGACAGAGGGAGGGAGCCACACCTCCCGGGCAGACTCTAGCCCTACGTCCTGCCACAACCCCCTGGGAGACCCAAGGACTTTCTTCCAAGGTGATCCAGGAGTTGGCATGTTGTGGTTATTGCTTATTTATTTCCCATTTATATTAATGGACTCTTTGGTGCAACTTCTAATGATTACAGATGTGAACCCTCTGAGCAAGCAGAAGGGCAGGTGAAGGTGGTTTCTGGATAGCACTCCCTCCCCTCTGCCCCACACCCCAACCCATCTGCACTGCCTGGCCACACTGTTGACCCCAGGTGACTCTAACTGCTCCCAGCCACAGTTTCCAGAAAGTTCCACTGAGAAATATGTGGGCTTGTAGCAGGAAGAACAGGGTCTCCACTGAAGTTCTGAGTTCAAGTCCCTGCCTTGTCATTAACCAGCCGTGGAAACTTGGGCCGGTCAACCCAAGTCTCACCTCTTGGTTTTCCCTTTGTTAAAAAAAAAAATCAAATGAAAAAAAAAACTTGAAGGGTTCTGTATCTATAAAGTCCCTGCCCTGGCACTGGTAAAAACTGTGATGAATGAATAAGAGCCTTTAGAGACAAGGCCAGACCCAGACCTTTTGGGTGATCAAGTTTTCTAGCTATAGGACACAGAATCCGATTCTGGCTGAGTTCAGGTCAAAGGATATTGAGGTATCATAGGATTAAAAGGAACTGGAAGACAGCAGAAACCAGAGCAGATCCAGAGCAGGATCCAGCACCACCTGGTCCCATAACAAGAATCTGGCCAGGACCCTACTGCTGGGTGGGAACACAGCCACTGTGTGGAGTCCTGGCTCTTTGCCGAGGAGGAATCACGGACTTGGTCCCACCTGGGTCATGGGATGGCTGGACCCTGATGATGTTTCCATTAGATTGTATCTAAAAAGGGAGAGACAATTCCTCTAAAGACATTAGAGGATCCTTGGGAATGGGAACGGATCCCTAGCATCTAGAAGATGTTAGTGAAGATGAGAGACAAAGGCTGCCTTTATAGGAGGAGCTCCTCTTTCTCCATGAATCTAGAATCCCAAAAGGTCTGGACCACACGAACACCCATGGAGAGCATCCAAGATCACAGCCTGCTGACTTGGCCTCAGACAGTACCTTTATCTCTACCTGGTTCTTCACTGCTCTTGGCAGTTTCTCCATGAAGACCAAGAGTCCCTTGGTCATAAACCCTCTACCAAGTAACCTCAGGAGAAACCTTCTGATTTAGCACAGTTAATGAATTTACCTGGACTTCTTCCCAAGTGGCTCAGTGAGTAAAAAAATCCACCTGCAATGGCGGAGATGCAAGAGATGTGGGTTTGATCCCTGGGTCAGGAAGATCTCCTGGAGAAGGGCAATGGCAACCCACTCCAGTATTTTTGCCTGGAGAATCCCATGGACAGAAGAGCCTGGTGGGCTACAGTCCATGGGATTGCAAAGAGTCAAACATGACTAAAGTGACTGAGCACAATAAGCTTATCTACACAGACATCACAGGTAATACTGGTGGTCTACCAAACTGCACTGACAAATAATACATTCAATGGTGGTCCCTGTTGACTAGGGACAGTACCTCTGGAATTTGCAGAAGAGGTGTAGGGTATAAGATCAAGGACTCAGATATGAGTCTTCACTGGGGGTCTTCTGCTTCTTAGCCCCCAAGCTGGGTAGCAGTTCTACTTTGCCATCCACTCTCCACTTCCCCCCCCATGGTCCCCGACTCCTAAACTATCCCTTGCTCCCCACCACACACACCTTCACCCTGCACGATATTTTTCAGCCTCTCTGTCTGAGCACAGCATCCATCTCTGAGGCTGAGCCGAGGACCTCCATCTCTGGGTTGATGAGAACAGACACTCCCTACCTCCCTCTCTCCACCCCCTGGTGTCTGAGGCTGCCCATGGCCCCTGCAGGTTAAGCAGAGTGGAGATTAGAAATTATCTAAATCACAACAATTCCCTGGCAGCTTTTGTATGATTGCAGGCTCTGGTGCACTAAACTGTCCAGCTGGGTAATTGAAGGAAACATATTTATTGAAATTCACATGCTTACAGTTATACTTAGCCCCTGGATATCAGCAAAGCTGACCTGAAAGAGAATAAAAAGCCCCTTGCAGCATTCCAAGTAATCGTTCCATACAGGCCCTTTGGGGCTTAACTCTCTGGTGGCAAGAGAGAGCTTTGATTCTTCCACCTTCCTGGAACCTCTCAGCTGCCACCAGCCACCAGCTGGGCTGCCAGGGCTCAGGCGGGATATGAAAATGAGACCCACCAATGCCGACCTTCCCCGCTCGTAAAAGGCTTTGCCCGAAAGGTGACAACATCACGGCGTTCCTTTTCAGATTTCATTTTCTATTCAGGAAGAGGGGAACTTTGATCAGCTGGTGAGTTTCACTCTGAGTGACAGCTGCAGTTAGCAGCAGATGGGTCTGTAGTGTAAGCACCTGATGCAGAAGAGCTGACCTGGGCAAGATCACCCTGGACACAGCACAGCTTCGCGGAGATAAGCTGGAAAAATATGAGGCTCGGGCTGAGTGTGGCTCCTACAAACAGATGTATCTTTTTTTCATGTAAAGCAGGACTCACGCTGACCTTGCTCCGACCAAGTTTTGTTGTTATTTTTCACTTGCCAAGTCGTGTCCAACTCTTTGCGACCCCACGGACTGCAGCAAGCCAGGCTTCCCTGTCCTTCACCATCTCCTGGAGTTTGCTCAAACTCATGTCCATTGAGTCGATGATACCATCCAACCATCTCATCCTCCATCACCCCCTTCTCCTCCTGCCCTCAGTCTTTCTCAGCACCAGGGTCTTTTCCAGTTAGTCGGCTCCTCATCAGGTGGCCAAAGTATTGGAGCTTCAGCATCAATCCTTCCAATGAATATTCAAGGATTTCCTTTAGGATAGACTGGCTTGATCTCCTTGCTGTCCAAGGGACTGTCAAGAATCTTCTCCAGTTCAAAAGCATCAGTTCTTCAGCATTCAGCCTTCTTTATGGCCCAACGAAAGGAGCAGTGACCCTCACAAGAGACTGAGCCGACCAAGTTAGAGAATAACAAAAACACTCAAAGTCATCAGAACTTATCTTCTGCTAGAGGTTGTCCTCTTCCTAAGCCCCCATGATCTAAACCAGGGTTGAATTGGGCTTTTTTAAAAAGAAATTATTTATTTATTGGTTGCACTGGGTCTTCACAGCTGCCGCAGGCTTTCTCCAGTTACAGCAAGCAGGGGCTACTCTATGGTTGCAGCATGAGGGCACCTCACTGTGGTGCCTTCTCTTGTCACAGAGCACAGGCTCTAGGGCATGCGGGCTTCAGTAGCTGCAGCTCAAGGGCTTAGTCATTCCACAGCATGTGGGATCTTCCCAGACTAGCGATTGAACCTGTGTCCCCCGCATTGGTAGGCGGATTCTTTACCACTCAACCACCAAGGAAGTCCCTGGGATTTAGGCCCATCCAAAATCAGTGGGGTTCCCTGGAGCTGAGGTCTGGGAAGTCACATTTGAGCTCATCAAGAAAGAAGACAGTGTGAAATGTCAGGCTAGGGCTCTGGCAGAGCAGCTGCAACATTTCTGCAAGGTATTGGTTCTCTCTAAGCTCAGCTGCCAGCAGTGTTGCAAGATGAGAACTCTTCCTGCTAAAGGGGCCAGGCCCCTCAAGCCACCAGGATGACACATGACAGGAACCAGCCTGAACAGAGAGTTGTTAATGTTCTTCTGGACCCTTGGTCAGCAGCTTAGAAGTAATAGGACATCTCAAGTCCAGCAATCAGAAATGTCTTGACAATGGTTTATGTAAATCTTATGTCCCAAACTTTTTTCAAGGAGATATTTTTTCTTTGAATCCCATCCAATAATCTCATCTTCCTGTTATGGGTTTTGTGGCATATTATTGCACCAAACCGTAAGCAATGGAAAAGTCTGGAAGGATCCAGAATCTTGGCACTGGAGCCCATTTTCTGGATCCATGCACAATCCTCCAAAACAAGCAACCAAAGACAAAACAAATGCCAAATGACACAAATCCTACTTATTAGGGGATGGTGAAAGTAAGTATTATGAGATCAGGAGGAACGTAGGCTAGAGTCACTAGGCTCATCTGGACACAAGGGAAAGATGCAGAATTTCTTGCGCAGCAGCAGGATCTAACCCAAAGGAAAAAGAGGAATGACACATGAGCCAAGGAGACAACTTCAGACAGCTGCCCCTTAATGGGAGCCCAGGGTGGCTTGCTCCATACCAGTCTGGGGGGTCCTGGGAAGCAGCACACAGGCCCTGGGACTGGAAAGTCCATGGACTGCTATTTGAAACTATACCTTGACCTTGTTAGTCAGGTTTCTCAACTGGGAGTAAAGTTCATGCCTGCACTCCGTGCAACAAAAGGGTTTGCAAAGTAAAATAGACTGCATAAATCCTATTTAAGGGAATTACAAGAACCAACTGATTTTAAGGACTCTGGGACATTAATCTTTGGAATGAAGATGGATGCCACCAATTACCAGTGGGCTTCAGAGCTTCCACAGTGGTCCTCCAGGGCCTCTTTGGAAACATGTTGTCAGCAATTAGTGGTGGCGTGTGTGTCTGAAATTTGGTGTAAGAAGTTAAGGGATTTTTCATAAAAAGGAACACATTTGAGTCAGTTCTAATGAGCTGGATGAACCTAGAGCCTACTTTGCAGAGTGAAGTAAGTCAGAAAGAGAAAATCAGATATTGCGTATTAACCCACATGTATATGGAATCTGGGAGAAGGCGATAGCACCCCACTCCAGGACTCTTGCCTGGAAAATCCCATGGATGGAGGAGCCTGGTAGGCTGCAGTCCACGGGGTCTCGAAGAGTCGAACACGGCTGAGCAACTTCACTTTCACTTTTCACTTTCATGCATTGGAGAAGGAAATGGCAACCCACTCCAGTGTTCTTGCCTGGAGAATCCCAGGGACGGGGGAGCCTGGTGGGCTGCTGTCTCTGGGGTCGCACAGAGTCGGACACGACTGAAGCGACTTAGCAGCAGCAGCATATGCAATCTAGAAGGATGGTACTAGTGAATATATTTGCAAGGCAGCCACGGAGACACAGAGAGGACACACTTGTGGGCACAATGGGGGAAGGAGAGGGCGGGACGAATGAGAGAGCAGGACTGGAACATAGACATCGCCACGTGAAAAACAGAGAGCCTGTGGGAATTTGCTATGTGACCCAGGGAGCTCAACCGAGTGTCCTGTGACAACCTGGAGGGGTGGGATGGGGTGGACGGTGGGAGGGAGGTTCCAGAGGGAGGGGACACGTATACACCTATGGTGATTCATGTTGCTGTTTGGCAGAAACCAACACAATTTTGTAAATCAATTACCCTTCAATTAAAAAAATAAATTTAAATAAGAAAAACAAAAAAAAAGAAGTTAAGGGCTTTTTAAGAAAGTAACTCAGGTTAGCCTACCCCCCACCAACAGGGGGTTTATTCTGCTTTAAACAACTCTAATCTAACAAATAAAACCTAGATTTATAAAGCAAATAATATACTCTAAAAGAATTTTCTGTGACATTCCTATAAATATTAAGTTCCCCTACTAAATCTAAAGTTTGACTTTTTCCAAAAAATAGGCTTAAGGACATCTTCTTAAAAAGATGTCAGTTTTGTAAAGTGATCCATATCTCTGGGGCAGATTTATGTCAGCAAGTCTGGAACATTTCACAGGCTCTCCTGTGGGACCAACCCTGTGAAGATGACTCTGTGGGTTTTCATGGACAGGTGGTTGCCCCTCGTTTCTGTGCGGATAACAGCTCAGCCTGCTGGCTGCTCGCTGGAGTGTGTGCACCTCTGCACAAGTTCTGATCCATTTACACATCCAACAGGTGTGTACTGAGCACTTGTTGCTGCTGTTTGACTCTTTCGCAACCCCATGGACCATAGCCCGCCAGACTTCTCTGTCCATGGAATTTCCCAGGCACCTACAAGTTATTCAAGTAGAGCTGCTCTGTGCTGGCACTTTAGACTCAATCCGTTCCAAGGTGAATCCTCACTCTGCTCACAAACAGCACTTTCCCAGGCAGGTGGGCACTGCTGCATTGGCGTTGGAGGTGACACACCCAGATGGCAATGTGACAGTAAATTCTGACATTTTTAATATGCACACCCAATTCAGAGAAGGCTTCCCTGGTGGGTCAGTCAGGAAAGAATCCGCCTGCAATGCAAGGCAGGGGTCGGGAAGATCCCCTGCAGAAGGAAATGGCAACCTACTCCAGTATTCTTGCTTGAAGAATCCCATGGACAGAGGAGCCTGGTGGGCCCCAGCCCAGGAGGTTGCAATCGTCAGACACAATTGAGCGACTGAACCACCACCACCACCCATTCAAAGAAACACTTGAACGTGTATACAGGAAGCAAATACAACAGTGTTCGTCAAAAATGGAAACTAGCCCATAGTATATCAATAGAGAGAAGCATATAAATCAACTGTGGTAGATCCCTACTGTGGAATCCCATGCTGCAATTACAAAGAACAATTGTTGACTCATACAGGGCTTCCTATGTTGGGTCACTGTTCCCAATTCTCATGTATAGAGAGAAAGGCCTAGAAAAATATATATTAAAATAGTAACTGTATTTATCTCTAAGAACGGAATTGGGAAGTAATCAATAATAACTATAAAGTATTCATGCATTACTCAGAGTAACATTTGCATGTATTATTTAAGCAAAAAAAAAATTATTTTCAAAAAGTGATTCTGCCACTCAACTCCCCGATAGCACCTAACATTACATTGCCATTCTTTTTAATCACCGACTCAAATCCACCATATTATAGTCTCTGACACTTCCCTTTCCTTTATTTCTTCTCTGTAATCAAAGAGTTTTCAAGCACCATCAAATTCTTCTTGAGATCAATGTTGGGATCAATGTGCTGGAAATTGCTGTTGATAGGCAAATGTTACTTGAAAGGAAAAGCAGATTAGATGTGTAAACATGCAAATCAATAACAGATAACTGGCTTGGAATTAGTTTGTCCCATGGGCACCCATAGAGTCAGAAATGGCATGAAGAAGAGCCCCCTGTTCCTAGGGATCTGATAGGGGTGGGGAGGGGGCTTCAGAGGATAAAGAAGGAAGCACGGGGGTCAGCAGGACATTTGCTAAGCACCTGGAGAGAGAGGGTGTTCTCAGGAGGGTTCTTAAAGCTCAGAACCTGGCAAATAATATGCACCTGGGAAGGTCTTAGAGGCCATCTCATCTGACCCACCGTTGGGTGCAAACTTGAAGCTAAGCGCTGTGCCCATTTCTTGGTGTTCCTAACACTTGGCATTCATGTTGCATGCTAAGTTGCTTCAGTCGTGTCTGACTCTTTGCGATCCTATGGACTATAGCCCACTAGGCTTCTCTGTCCATGGGATTCTCCAGGCAAGAATACTGGAGTGGATTGCCATGCCCTCTTCCAAGGGATCTTCCCAACCCAGGGATCGAATGTCTCCTGCGTTGGCAGGCAGGTTCTTTACCACTAGTGCCACCTACAAGCCCTGGCAAAGACAGGGAGCTTGATAAATGTGGGTTGAATGGATAAAATATACAGATGAGGAAACCAAGACACAAAAGGTGTAGTCATTGGCCGGGGCTCCCAGAGCCACAGAAGGTGGAGTTGGGAATCACCCCTTCTTGGTCTCCCATTCCCTGATCCAAGCCCCCATCCCACTCTGATGCACTCAGCCGCATCCCCTGGAGCTGCCAGCCTGCCTTCTACGTACAAATCCTTGGCAGTCTCAAGGCATACCCACACAATTGTTTCCACTCCGCTGTCTTAGGATTCATTTGTAAAGCGTGAGTGTTCTCCACCCGTCTCAGTAGCCAAATGCCAGGCCTGCAGCTGCTCCCCCTGCTCCTTGCAGAGGGAGAGGGCCATGTGCTGTTATGCTCTATGAGTATCACATGCAAAGCTTCCAGAATCCACATGACTCCCTCTGACTGCATGCAAGTTTCCCCAAGGGCCCTGGGGTGACAGGAAATTAGAAAGTATATTAATTCAGTGAAATAAAACAGTCCTTCTCACTTTGCCTTCAGCTCTGGTCTCCAGGCAGAGACTAGGGGGCAAGAGGCACAAAGACCCCCAAACAACATAAAGTGTGCTTGACTGTTCTCCCTGTTTCTGAACCCCATCAGGTCTCTCCTTTCAGAATCCATGGTGAGATTGCTATTCAGATTTAGGGCTGCTCCTTCCTAAGAAGCCCTCTCTGCTTCCCCTCAAAGCCAAATGCAGTTGCTCTGCCTGAGAACTGCCAGAGAACATCTGAGTTTTCTGGAGGCAGGATCTATGTTCCCCAGGGTTTATCATGCAATCCACTTGCGTTTTTCATGAGGTACAAGTGGGCATCATTCCTTAAAACCCTCCCATGAGAGAAGAGTAGGAATTTCTGTGTTATATTGAATTCTGAGGGCTTCCCGGTGTGACTCAATGGTAAAGAATCCACCTGCAATGCATGAGACATGGGTTCAACCCCTGAGTCCAGAAGATCCCCTGGAGAAGGAAATGGCAACCCACTCCAGTATTCTTGCCTGGGAAATCCCATGAACAGAGGAGCCTGGTGGGCTCCAGTCTATGAGTCAGACGTGACTTAGTAACAAAACAGCAGCAGCAGCAGCAGCATCTGTGGGGTTTACATCACTTCCACGTATAGGACAGCGGCTAGCCATCCCAACATGGGGGTGGCTTCCCTGTGTCCACCCAGGTCCTGACACTGCATAACAGGGTGCAGGACTGGAATTATGCAGAACGTATCCTTCATCTCACAACAGACAAAGCACCAAAGAGTGGAGGAAAGACATGAAATATTTGGAGCCATAAGCCAGTCTGTGGGACATTCTCCCCATTCCATCACACTTCGTAAGCGGAAGATTTATTTTCCATCAATTTCTAGTCAAGACAGAAGTCCTCTCTTAAGAGAGATATAATCAGAATAAAGGAAAGTGCATTTCCTAGCAGAAGAGGACATGCTTTCTCTCAAAGCCAGGCCTCAACTTTAGGTGCCTGGCAGGGACAACTCTTCTCGTCCCTCCACTCTCTTTATCTGGAACAGGGTTGCTCAGCTTTGCTACTATTGACAACTGGGGCCATAACACATTCGCTGAAAAGTTCATTTGGAAAACAGATGAGAATAGCCAGGACAACTTTGAAGAAGCAAAACATAACCAGGTATGAGAAGAAAAGAGAAAATCCTCAATAATGAAAGCAGTATGGTGTTGGCCCTTGAACAGACAGGAAGACCAAGCAATGGAAGTGGAGACTCAGCAACGGAAGAGTCTTCAGGTGGCAGAAGAAGCCCTAATACCTGCTTACACTCAACAGATGACTCTGGGATCCGTCCCTTTTCCCCTTGAGCTGGGTTTCTGCCCTCCTGCATAGGAGTTTGAAGTTTAACAGAGGCACTGAATGTCATGAGGACCCTTAGACCTAATTGATCATAATCCTGTCATCTTCGGGATTCTCAGGTGGTACTAGTGGTAAAGAACCTGCCTGCTGATGCAGGAGATGCAAAAGACTTATGTTTGATCCCTAAGCCAGGAAGATCCCCTGGAGGAGGAAATGGCAACCCACTCCAGTATTCTTGCCTGGAGAATCCCATGGACAGAGGAGCCTGTGGGCTATAATCCATAGGGTTACAGAGTCGGACACAACTGAAGCAACTTGGCATGCACAAAACCCTCTCATCTGAGAGATGAGGCAGCTGAAATCCAGAGAGTTGCTCCCTTTTCCCACTACTATTGGTGGTGAGATGACATTTCAAAGGATTAGTCAATATTACATTTACTGCTACACACCAGACACATGGTAGAACCCCTCTGTGGGCATGTTTTTCTTATTCAGAATTGTCCTGGATATTCTGATGTGTTTTATATTTTTCATATGAACTTTTCAATCAGATGAGTTAAAAAATTGACTTGATTTCAGTTCTGATCTTGAAGCTTGAACCTGATCCCTCTTAATACTGACTTGTCTGTAAATTAAGATTATAATGTTCCTCTTGCAAAGTTGTTGTTAGAATCCCATGAGCTGATACACTGAAGGGTCCTCTGCAGGACCCAGCAGGCATTAGATGTTCAATTGTTTGTTGCTTAGTTGCTAAGTCATGTCTGACTCTTTGCAACCCCATAGACTGTAGCCCGCCAGGCTCCTCTGTCCATGAGATTTCCCAGGCAAGAATACTGGAGTGGGTTGCCACAAACAAGCTATTAGTTCTTTGATGTACAAATAAAGCCAAAACCATCAAGCATTGCTGTAATAATTTCACCTAAAAGCAGGTCACTTCTAAGATACAGTTTCCATATCTGCATTGTATCCAAAAGTGGGACATTCTGTACCATCGAATGTGGTTAAATATCATGTCCCAGCAGAAGCACTGAACTGTAGGGAAGAAACCCTGAAAAACTTTCTGCGGATGTGGTTAAAATTCCAGGCGCAGGAGGAAGAGGCAGAAAATTGTCCATACATTTCCTCTGATTCAGAAAAATATGAGCTAAAGCAGGAAGCTCAATTCCTATTGTTGGGAGCAGCAGGGACTATTAGGGCTGTGTGTGCTGAATATATTTTTTGCGTATTATCTTGTAAAGAGTGGCAAATTTGGCTTCATAACAGTGAGATCAAGCATAGCAAATTTACTTAAATTCTTGGAGTGCATTACAGAATTGCACAGCCTTTCTATGTATTTCACCCCTAGAAAAGGCTTTAATAACCTCTCTGCTGCATTCTTTGTCTGAGTAAAAAGCAATGGGAAAAGAGTGTGAGTGGATTTGATGAATTACAACTTGTCTTGAGTGTAGGACAACTCTTTCAGTTACTGTAAAAGGAGAAAACTGGCAACTCCTGTGAGTGAAAAGTCGGGTGTAGCTTGGGAAATACAGGTGAGCTTGCCCTCTTGCCTAAGAAGACTTAACAACCCTGCCTGTGGGATCCAGTGCTCACCTGAACAGGTGCCCACGGGATTGGAGAGTGGAGAGTGTTCTATGCAAACAGAAGGAATAAAGACAGATTTCTGAACCTCAATTTTGAGTGACTGTGGGGCACGAGTGGGGGCCCAGCCCATTGGCAGAGCTTAATGTGTCCTTGAGTCATTGGAGTTTAGGATGGGCTAGGTTGTAATCTCCAGCACGTCACTTCTGACCTCTCTCCAGATGAAAATGAGATCTAAAGTATGTGAGAGCCAGAATGCAGGCAGACCTGAAATACTGGCTCAGAGAAATTTTTTTTTAAATATCTACTTATTTGGCTGTGCCAAGTCTTATTTATGGCACATGAAATCTCTAGTCGTGGCATGTGGAATCTTTAGCTGTGGCATGTGGGATCTAGTTCCCTGACCAAGGATCGCACCTGAGCCTCTTTCATTGGGAACTTGGAGTCTTAGCTACTGGATCATCAGGGAAGTCCGTGGCCAAGGGGAATCTTCATAGAGGCATGCACATGGCAGAACCCGAGTCCCTGGGACTTTATTGCCAAAGGTTTGCTGGCATCTTTGTCCGGACCCTTTAAATAGCAATGTGGCCCTCTTTAGAGAGGATGAACTGCCCAAGCAGCTAGAGGTCGAAGGGAGGTCCAGCAGACCAGCCTGGATATCATTGTCCTGGTCCTCCCTGAGTTCTTCCATTCGGATAAAGGCTACTTTAGCTTATCCTACAACTGGAAGACTCTGGGATTAAAAAAAAAAAAAGAAATCACTTTCTCTATCACTATTGACAATGGCTCAAGGTTTGCAGGAATTTTCCATTTAGGGAGGACTGGTTTTTTTTAACTTGGTGAAGGTGAATCACTCAGGGAACTTGAGGCTGCCTAGGTCAGTAGTTCATAGTCCTGATGACACACTAGAAGATCCTGGGGAGCTTTAAAAAAAAATGCCATTGCCTATGGAGATGCAGATATAGAGAATAGACTTTGGACACGGTGCAAGAGGGAGAAGGTGGGATGATTTGAGAGAGTAGCATTGAAATATATACAGTACTGAATGTACACTAGCCAGGGGGGATTTGCTGTATGACACAGGGGACTGAAAGCCAGTGTTCGTGACAGCCTAGAGGGGCGGGGGTGGGGGTTTGCAGGAGGGAGTTTTAAGAGGGAGGAGATGTACGTATACCTATGGCTTATTCATGTTGATGCATGGCAGAAATCATCACAATATTGTAATTATCCTCCAATTAAAACTAAAATTAAAAAAAAATTTAAATACCATTGCCTGCAGGGCTCTACCATGGGAGATTCTGATTTCGACCGATGACGGTGGGGCCCAGAGCAGCCAGAGCTTCTGAAAGTTCTGCAGGGATTTCCAGTGCACAATGACTGGCTGGATAAAGGGTGATGAGAGCCTCTGGAGGGAGAGAGAGGGAAGCACTGCTCGCCACATGTGTAAACACCAGCCCAGCAGCCCCTCATCTGCAGCGCCAGGGAAATGTGTTTATTTTGCAGCTAATGGAGACAATCGATGATCCCTGAAATTTTTACTGAGAAGCCCTGAGTGTCCCCATTTACTGAGAACCAACCAGTGCCATTTAAGGCTGTAGCCTGAGAATACAGGGTGAGCAGGGGGGAAGGAAATGGCAATCCACTCCAATGTTCTTGCCTGGAGAATCCCAGGGATGGGGGAGCCTGGTGGACTGCCGTCTATGGGGTCTCACAGAGTCAGACACGACTGAAACAACTTAGCAGCAGCAGCAGCAAGGGGGAAGGAAGGTCAGAGAGAAGTGATGTCTGGGGAGGAGTGTTCAGTAATCAACATGTCGTCCCCAGCCCAGTGACTCAAAAGACAAACGGGACCTCCATATTCACCAAATACTCTTCCCTAGGGCAGCGTGCTCCCCCACTGTCCACACAGACTCGTTCAAGCAGCTTCTCCTGGTCTTCCTTCTAATCCGTTGTCCATACTTTCTCAGACTCTGTTGCTTCCCTTCTCTCTTTCTGAGCCTCAAAGTCTGAATCAGCTTAGATGAACAACAGATGGGAACCACAACATTAACTCTTTGTGGTAAGTTGCATGGGGAAAGAATCTGTGTCTTTCTTCCATGATGATTACCCCTACCGCTGCCATGGAAAACACCTCCTGGGTCCACTTTAGGTCTCCTTCTCCCCTACCTTCCCCTCACACACTGGGGAGGGAGGCAAGGTATTTACTGCACAGAGGGAAAAGGATGTACACAAACCAGTATCTAAGAGAGAAGCTAGGAGACCAAACTACTCAGGCCAACTTTCTCCATTTTCAGCGTTTGGATATGTTGCTCCTTCCTCCCTGGAGAAGAAACAGCCATGAGGCTGAAAAGAAGGATGGGAAGTTTACTTCCAATAATAAGAAAGAGGCAGTGGTCCCCTCCTACAGTAGCAGCTCTGTTCACTGTGCTTTGCCCAGAGGGCTGTCTTGGGGGCAAGTGGAAGCCGATCCCAAAGCATCTGCTGGAAGAACAGAAGGAACAGACTCCTGAGGGATTTGCATGAGAAGAAAAGAATATAAATCCCACTCCTGGTCATATACCCAAAGAAAATCATAATTCAAAAAGATGCTTGCACCCCAAATGTTCACGGTATACCGTAGCCAGGACACAAAAGCAAGCTATATGTCCACCAAACAGAGGGAAGGATAAAGAAGATGTGGTGTGTATATACAATGGAATATTACTCAGCCATAAGAAGGAATGAAACTGGGTCATCTGTAGAGACGTGGATGGACCTAGAGACGATCATACAGAATGAAGTAAGTCACAAAGGGAAAAACAAATATCCTGTATTAACACATATATGTGCAGTCTAGAAAAATGGTACAGATGATCTTATTTGCAAAGCAGGAATAGAAACACAGACGTAGAGATGAGACATATGGATACCAAGGAAGAAGGGGCGCTGGTGGGAGGAACTGGGAGACTGGGATTAACACACGTACACTATTAACACTATGCATAAAACAGATAACTAACGAGAACATACTGTGTGGCTCAAGCTCTACCTGAATGGGAAGGAAGTTCAAAAGGGAGGGGATATATGTATAACTATGGCTGATTCACCTGATGGCTCAGATGGTAAAGAATCTGCCTACAATGCAGGAGATTTCTGGATTGGAAAGATCCCCTGGAGAAGAGAATGACAACCCATTCCAGTATTCCTGCCTGGAGAATCGCATGGACAGAGGAGCCTGGTGGGCTACAGTCCATGGGGTCGAAAAGTGTCAGATGCAAGTGAGCAACTAACAACCCCTGGCTGATTCATTTTGCTGCACAGTAGAAACCATCACAACATTGTAAAGCAATTATACTCCAATAAAAATGAATTTAAAAAAAAAAGAAAGGAAGATCTAAATATCGGCAGCAGGAAAAGAGAGAGAGAGAAAAAGATTATATTACTGTTCTTCCCAGGACAGAATAGCAGTCCCTGCTCTTGATGGAGAGGGTGCATAACATCTGCTAGTAAGTGGTGCTTCTAGCAATGGGGTACCCACGAGTGAGATAAACTGAAAGAACTCCGTCTGCGCTCGGAGTTCAGTAGCCCTCCATTCATTCGGCTCCAGAAACATCTATGTTGGGGAGGGGGCTGGGGTGAGGGAGCTGTAGCAGCTCTCAGGAACCATCGTCTGTGGCCACAAAGAGAAAGCCAACTTCACAGCACCCATTGGTTGGCCGTTCAGCATGACTGCACGACAAGCCGTTTTTCCTTTCTCCAGTTTCAGAGCCAGTGTGATATTAACTCAACCTTTAAATGATCATTTGGGGCTTTAAATGGTACGGTCGTTCTTAAAGAAACGTTTCATTTTTCTGTTCCTAAATGACTTCTCTGGCTCAAGACTGAAACTGCCATGTTACTAAAACCACTTCTTTCCAGATGGGAGGGGAACTATGGATTTTAACAGAAAGGAGGCTGCCTAATCGTTCAGCAGTTAAGAATCTATCTATCTATATAATTCTGTGCAGGCTTTCCCTTCCCCCTTTCCCTGTGTCTTTGGTATAAGAGAAAGGCTGGAGCTGGTATTCAACACCCTCCTTCTCAAAACAAGGGCTTCCCTTGTGACTCAGATGATAAAGAATTTGCCTTCAATGCAGGAGAACAGGGTTCGATCCCTGTGTTGGGAAGATCCCCTGGAGAAGGGACTGGCAACCCATTCCAGTATTCTTGCCTGGAAAATCCCATGGATGGAGGAGCCTGATTGGCTACAGTCCATGGGGTCACAAAGAGTTTGGACATGAATGAGCAACTAATGCTCTCAAAACAAAAGTCTTTGTCATACACAAAGCTTCACTTGTGGGGGCAGCTCCCACAGACCCGGACCCTACTCCGCTTCTCTCACTCATCCCTCTCTCTTTTTTCCTTCCTTCCTTCTTTTTTCTGCCCTCAAAACAGTACTTTTTGAACTGTGTGCCAGTAGCCATGCTGAGCCTCGTGATTTCACCCCTTGACTTCATGGAGGTTCAGTTTAGGGACCAGAGATTAAGTTTCTTGGCAAAGTCATCAAAGCCTTTCAATTCTCTCTTTACTTAGAAGAGCAGTTTGGAGACAGTGGGAAGCCCTGCCCCTCACCAGAACCAAACGCACAGGCCTCTCTCCTCCCACAAAGCAAATGCCAGTGCAGGCTCAGTTGAAAGTCCCCACTGATGCAGTGGCTGGTGGAGGGAAGGCAGCAGTGGAGTATGGCAGGAGGTCGGCTGTCCTCTCCAGCGCCCTCTAACCCCATCCTCTGTCCCTGTGATTCCAGGTGAGGCGGACTTGACCTCGCAGATGTGTCTCAGGACCTGGCTCCCGTCGGCAACTAGACTCCCTGCCTCCCTTGGCACACATCCTCCTCACCTTCACCCCTTCCTTTCTCCACCCCCTGCAAGCCAACTTGCCCTCCAACAGCATCAAGCCCAAGGCCACCCTAGCTGGTGTTCCCACACCCACAGAGGCTGCGATGCTGACATGGGTGCCACCATTAACCTATGCCCCCATCACAAGAATCCAGAAGCTCACAGCGTTGCTGAGCCAACTTCTCATGAGCTGGTTTCTCAGTGTTCTGGAAACGTCGCTGTGAATCTTCCTCCATGCTTCTCATTAGGCAACTGACCCACGAGGGTGCTAATTATGAAAAGCCCCATCTTCACTCTCCCAGGCATCTCTGACAGCAGGGGTGACATCTAGTTTCCAGGGTGTGGTGCTGAAATACGGACCCAGGAGGGCACCTGGGCAAGGTCTCAGGTAGACACAGGGCTGGAGGGACAGTGAGGTGGCTACCCTGGGGACAAACAGACCCAGACAAAGGACAGCAAGGTGGTGGGACATCTGCCCAGGACCAAACTCATCCCCCACTCGTATTTTGTTTGCCGTGCAGTGTTTGGGGAGGTTTTGAATTACATTTCAGTGTTTAAAAATCAGAAGGTCTCCCTTAAAACTTTGAATTTCCAGCATCTTTTGAAAACTCAGAAGATGGGTCATTTTGTAAAGTGGTCTTTGGCTCCCTGCCGACAGACACATGCTCTCCAGTTTGCCGCTGTCCCCACCCAGCCCTTTTACCTACCCGAGCTGTAGGCTGCACTTAGCTTGCCCATGAAAACTGTCAGCTGTAGGGACTGTTCTGATTCCTCCCAATGCCGGATGTTAGTAGTGAGTTATTAATGGTGGTTAGAGCATCAGTGTTTGTAAGTGCTTTACTCTTAAAACTCTCAGAGGGACTTCCCTGGTGGTCCAGTGGTTAAGAATTCACCTTGTAATGCAGGGGACATGGGTTTGATCCCTGGTCGGGGAACTAGATCGCACATGCCGTGGAGCGACTAAGCCCATTCACCACAACCAGCAAAGCCCACGTGCTCTGGAGCCTATGCTTAGCAACTAGAGAGTCCAGACATCGAAACGCAAGATCCCACATGATGCCACGGAAATCCCGCATGCTGCAACTAAGACCCAATGCTGCCAAATAAATAAATATTTAAAAAAACTAATCGGAGTAGCACCAAAGTTCTCTTTGAACTAACTTTGTATTATTCTCAGTTACTCGTATTCTAATATGCTTTCAAAGGGAGATAGGACAGGGGTGAGTTAAAGCCAGGATGTAGGATGGGCACAGGTATTTCAGTAGCATCTGCTATATTACAACAGGTGCAGGGTTGAGACCTACAGGTATAAAGAGCTTGTTCCATTCCCTGAATGGAGAAGAATATTCCTAACAACTTCAGGGGCAAGCAGAGCGGGTTGGTTGGACTCCCAGGAGACAGTACCAGGAGACGAGGGGAGCCAATTCCACCATAAGAATCCAAGATTGGAGTTGTGAGAGCAGGAGAAAGGTGGCTCCATTTCACACAGGACTAGGTCTGCCCTTAGGTGAGTCCCACACATGATCTGTCTGAGAACATGCAGTCCAGCTCAGGTGAGGTTAAGAGCAAGAAAGTCAAGGATCTGTATATTGAGGTCCTCAGGCAGATAAAGGCAGAGTAAGGCCCCCATCTGGGTGTCAGCAGCCATCAAGTCCCCATCTTGCTCCATCTGTCCTGTTCACCTCACTGTTTCTCCTGCTCAGCCAAAACTCTTTGAGAGAAGGAACAAACTTCTGTATCGGTCTGCAAACATCTGCCTCCCAGTCCTGTGAACATACCTGGCTTCTAGCGAGCATCAGATCAATATTAACCTACTTTCCTGGCTTCATTTCCTGTAACTTTAACTCACTCAATTTCAACTCACTTTGACTGCTGGTATAAGAGGAGGTCTACTGCTTCCCTTTTCAGCAAACTCCTTGAAAGAATAGTCTAGACTCACTGGCTCTGATGTCTCGTCTCCTTTTTCCTCTTAAACCCACTCCAGTGAGGTTTTGCCCCAATCATGGCATCAAACCTCTTCTGATCAAAGTTATTGCTAAATCCAAAAGGGAGCAGAGAAAGTAGATGGTTACTGGTGGGAAGCTTGGGGCAAACAGGAGGTTTTATCATTAAGATGGACTAAGATACAGTAGGCTTGTCTACTAATGGAAGTGATCCAATAGAAAAGGATGGAAAGAGAGGGTCCAGGATTGCTGTGTGATGTCACAGAGTTTAGGGGAAGGGGTAGAATGAATGTGCGAGGCCATGATTGGCACGTAGGGCTTACAGGCAGGTCCTCTATACACACAGGCAAGAAGGCAGAGCATACCTATACCAGGCAAATGCTGGGGAGTGAGTGACTTAGGGATGGGAGGCTGAGGAAACCCTCTTCCTATTGCTTCATTTTCCCTGGGAGAGAGGAAGCAAGATATGGACAGGTGAGGGAGGTTGGGAGACTCTGAGGGAAGAGAAGGTTTCAAATAGAATCTTGGATGAAGGAGAGTGAAAAACTAGGGAAATGCGGTGGGACTGCTGGAGGCATTAAGTTTGCGGCTATGCATCAAAATAAGAGTGATTCAGCTTTGTTGTGACTGTGGTTTTATTTAACTCACAGCTGATGGCTGCAGGCACAGAGCGGAGAAAGTAACACGAGGTGAAATGACAAGGCTGTCAAGGGCACATGCGAGGGAGTGAAAATAATGTTCAGCCATGGAGTTTACACCAGATGGGAGGGAAGCAGTAACAACAAAAGGGTAAGGGCCGAGAGAAGGGGTGGGATCAATGGACGGAGTGTCCTTGTGAGACAGAAGAATTGCTAGAACTGGAGACTAGATAGAGTGGGTGGAAAACAGGAGGTGGTGGTCAGAGAGAGTTGTATGAAACTGAGATTATGGAAAGCTGCAGAGATTGGGAATGTCAAGGCCATGAGAGTCAACAGTCAAAGGAGGGTGGAAGAGAAGCTCGAAGGGAGGAGAACTTCAGAGCTGAGAGTATTATCCCAGGGTATGTGGATATCACCAAGAATTGAGATGAGAGTTGGAGAGGATGCAGGACACAAAACTGTCAAGAAAAGAGCAGAGAGCCCAGAGGAGCTGGCAGAGGAAAGGAGCACTGGAGGGCGGGGACTGATGCAGCCTAATGGCAGGAGAACAAAACTGGGCTCGTAATGACAATGGGAGGAGGGCTGGTCTGGAAGCAAACACTAGGACCCAGAGGCCCAGAGTTAGGAGGGAGAAGAACAGAGGAGAAAATAGTCATCAGCAAGGAAGCTGCAGAGGGAAATGGCCTCGGCGAGAGCCAGGTTCCCATCAGAGCAAGAAGAAAGAGCGACCCTCCCTCTCCCCACATCCAGAGAAGATGCTGAGGACATAGAGGGTTTTGCTGATGATGAACCAGGAATTCTAGAAATCACAGTAGACAGTTTCTATGAGTGGGGGAGGGGTAGGAGATACAGTAAGTCCCCTACATATGGAACGAGTTCCATTCTGAAAGCACGTTCACAAGACCACTTTGTTCATAAGTCCAACAGAGTTAGCCTAGTTACCCAATTTTACAGATAATGCCAGACTTGTGAATTAACTTATATGACTAGACGTGTGAACGCATGTTAGCATCTTTGAAAGTTCGAAACTTGAAGGCTTGTATGCAAGGACTTACTGTACAATAGTGAAGTAGAGCATCTTTAGGGATTCCATGAGCTAGGGGTAAGATCTGGGAACCTAGGCTTTGTGTATGATGGATGTGATCAGAGAAAGGAAGAGAGGAGATGAGTATGAAGGACTCAGGCGGTAGTAGCGGGATCCAAAGTGCTGACACCTAGAGAAGGATGGGTCTGGAGCTAACTCTGGATTCTATCATTGGACATGAGAGGTTTAGGGAAGCCTTACTCTAGAACCTGAAGCCTCCTCCTGAGCCCCCATCAATGCCTGATAGGTCTCCTGGGAAGATGAGGTCTTAGATGCCACGTGTGGAACTCACCTGGGACTCCCACTGAAGGAGACTGTGGCCTTGCCTCATTTTCCTCATGTGAAAAATGAGGCATAATCATAACTATGTCATGAAGTTGTTATGAGAAGAAATGCAAAAATAATGAATGTAAAAAGCTTGGCACATTTTCGAGTCTCTGATGGTTCTCCTATCCTCAACCACAGCTCCATCAAAAAAAAAAAAAAAGCATTAAGAAATGATGGAAGAGTTATGTTTAGTGAGGACAACGTGGAGCTGAGTGGACCCTGGGCTAAGTGCCTGCTTTCTCCTGGTACACTTGGACGGCCAAAGAGCTGGCTCCATCCACAGGCTCCTGGTCTCCGAATGGAAGCTAATCAAAGTGCCCAGGAGGAATTAATCGGTCTTTATAGGACTGGTCAAAGAACCCACACTTTTAAAGTGACATAAATTCCAACTGGTGGCTTACTAAATCTTGTTGATTGATTGGGAAGGCGGCAAGGGGCTGGAGCCTGGCTGATGGCTCTGTATTGATTGTGGCTTTTAGCCAAGTTATTAAGTGGCTGGAGAAAAGGGGTTGGATGGCAGAGACCCACATTCCCTCTCCACCCTCTCCTTCCCTGACATTTCAGCTTAAATCACAGCATTTCCCAAAAGGGGGTTAGCTCTTGCGGACTGCATTAAAGCAAGATGACCTTTAGTGCATGGATCAAATTTTCACGCGCCACGTGGGGTGCCTGGGCTGGTACTCAGAGCAGCTCTCCCTTCACTTAGAAACCTGAGAGGAGCCTGTGTGGCTTGTGCACTTTGAGAAAGAACAAAGAAGTCACCTTCAGAAAGCACTCCCTGGATCTTTGGCCTCCGGGAGTCTGGAAATTAAGATGTACAAAATGCTGTGCCCAGAAAGTCCCTCTTTCTGGGTCAGGAGGAAATCAATTTATCCATGGGATTTTCCCTTCAACAGCGCCGGCTTCTGTTCACTTGAGTGCATGCATGCATCAATCGCTCCATGACTCGCTCCAAGAGTCATGTCTGACTCTGCAACCCCATGCACTGTAGCCCACCAGGCTCCTCTGTCCATGGGACTATCTAGGCAAGAATACTGGAGTAGGCTACCATTTTCTTCCTCCAAGGGATCTTCCCGACCGAGGGATCAAACCTGTGTCTCCTGTGTTCCCTGCATTGCAGGCGGATTCTTTACCTAATGAGCCATCAGGGAATGTCTACTTAGCATTGATAAAATCTATATATCCATCAGGAAATGAACAAAGGGATAAATATCATTGCATGTGAAGTAGAAGCTAGGACTGGCTTGGACATTTTCACACACAGGCTATCAAGTTGGTCTCCGCAGTAGTCATTAGGACAGTTTCACACTTCTGATAAACTCCTCGGGCTTGTTATCTTGTTTCCTCAGGGCTTTCTGGTTTATTCGGATGGAGAGAGCATGTCCAGATCCTCTCCTATAATCACAGTGAGTCTGCCATCTAGACTAACAGAGCTACAAAGCATCTTGCCCCCAGGGTCTCCTCATGGGGAGTGAGCCCTCCACTCGTTGCAAGAAGATTGCTCCTTTGCTGAGGGTGAGCGTGTAAGGAAAAGATGAAAAGTGTTCACACAAAGGACTGAGAATGGGACCCTGCTCATCTGGGAGAGGGAGCCAGGGGCCCAAGCACGAGAGGATACCCTTCTCCAAGCCCCTGCCTCTGTCCAGGTTGAAAGACCCTTGAGCTCCACATGTACAGCAGTTGTGTGTGTGCATGCTCAGCCACTCAGTCACGTCTGACTCTTTGCGACCCCATAGACTGTAGCCTGCCAGGCTCCTCTGTCCATGGGATTTCCCAGGCAAGAATACTGGAGTGGGCTGCCATTTCCTCCTCCAGGGAATCTTCCTTACCCAGGGATTGAACCCAAGTCTCCTGCAATGGCAGGCAGATTCTTTACCACTGAGCCACCTGGGAAACCCTTGTAGAGTGGTCACTTGGAGATGAATCCCAACTCGTCCCTTGTCATGCTGAGTCCAGCCCCCAGGGGCAACTTTACAGGCCCAGAGGATAGAGTGGAAGGGAGGTGATACACACTCAGGAAAATTCAGATGGAATAAGATGGAAAAGAGTTGGGGCTGAACAGCAGGTGGACTTGGGGATTAAAGCCTTAGCTATTTCAACTGCACAGTCTGCCCTTTGGATTTCCAGTCATTTATGGTCTCACAAGGCTCCTGGAGCTAAGGGTAATGGGGAAAAAAATACAGAGGGATTAAGTCACTGCGCCCAGAACATTCTCCAGGATAGATCACACCTTGGGTCACAGATCAAGCCTCAGCTAATTTAATAAAATTGAAATCGTATCAACCATCTTTTCTTACCACAACACTGTGAGATTAAGATATCAGTTATAGAAAAAAAACTGAAAACCACAAACACACGAAGGCTAAACAATATGCTGCCAGGTAACCAAGAGATCACGGAGGAAATCAGAAAAATACCTAGAAACAAGTGACAACAAAAACAGTGACCCAAAGCCTATGGAATGCAGCAAAAGCAGTTCTAAGAGGGCACTTAATAGCAATACAAGCCTACCTCAAGAAACAAGAAAAATAGTCTTAAACAACCTAACTTTACACCTAAAGCAATTAGAGAAAAAAACAAGAACAAAAACAAAAAACCAAACTTAGTAGAAGAAAAGGAATTGTAAAGATCAGAGCAGAAATAAGTGAAAAAGAAATGAAGAAAACTAATAGTAAAGATCAATAAAACCAAAAGGGAGGAGAGGGTCACAAAAGCTTTTAGGAGGGACAGCATCGAGCAGTGGATGTCTGCTGCTGCTGCTAAGTAGCTTCAGTCGTGTCCGACTCTGTGCAACCCCAGAGACAGCAGCCCACCAGGCTCCCCCGTCCCTAGGATTCTCCAGGCAAGAACACTGGAGTGGGTTGCCATTTCCTTCTCCAAGTGGATGTCTACTGCTGAGCAAATGCCCACCAACTTTCTCTCATGGCAGGCAACCTAAATTCAGGGGCTCTTAGGTTCTGTTCTTAGGAGAGAATTGGGATTAGAAGAACAAAGACCTTCAGGGTGACCACTTGCTGACAGGAGAGAGTCTTCCAACTGGCAGAGGAGGGAGGCGGGGCTGGAGGGCGTGGCAGAGCCGTATCCTACCAGGAAGGGTTAGGGCCAGAGCCCTGAGCAGCCCGGGTCTCCATGTGCCCAGTGTCACCACACCAGCCTAGCACGGAGTCGACCAGTCAGAGCTGTTGTCACCAGGAACACGGGGGTGATGGTGTAGCTTAGAGTCACAGAGCTCGTCCTGCACCTGCTGGCACAGCCCAGGCAGGGGGAAAACCAGTAAAGTCAGGAAGGGAGGCTCGGTGGAGAGGCAGAGGAAAGGGCCGTGCCCTTCATTTCTCTACTTTCTGTATCCTCAGTGCTTAGTGCACAACTGGCCTGATCAGATGGATCCAGTTCGACCCTTGCTCTGATGCTCTCTCTATGTGAGCCTGGATTGAGTCTTTACATACCTGAGACTCAGTTTTCCCACCTGTGCAATGGGACTGACATTTCGTGTGTGTGATAAAATACACATAGCATAATATTTACCATTTTAAAGTGTACCTATAATCCAATGGCATTTAGTACGTTTACAGTATGGTACAATTATTCCGACTATTTCAGTCCAGAACATTTCACATCAGGTGGCCATGATTACAGTGGATGGCTACATGTATATGAAACTCTAGACCCAGTAACACAAGTCTCTGGGGACAGAGATCAGAGCAGGAATTGCTGTGAGGCAGAATTGACTGGATGGAGCACAGAGAACCTGCTGACATGAAGGAAATGTTCTCTGTCTTGCTGAGGTGTGGGCTCCATGAGTAGATACAGGTTCAAAACTCAGGCTAAGATCTGTACATTCACTGTTGGTAAATTTTATCTGAGTGCAAAATAAAAAGCAAGGACAAAGAATTATAAAGAAGCACCTGATGGGGAAGTAGGAGACATTTCCTGGAAAAAATGTCAGATTTCTAGTTGGTTCCACAGGATGAAGGAGGCAGAGACACCATCAAAAGTTTGCCTGTCTATCAGCCTAGTTTGCTTCCATCTGTGTCCATATAAGGCAATGAGACCTCAAGAAAGAAAGAAAGAAGTGACTCAGCCATGTCCGACTCTTTGCGACCCCATGAACTATAGTCTGCCAGATCCTCTGTCCATGGAAGTCTCCAGGCAAGAATACTGGAGTGGGATGCCATTCCCTTCTCCAGGGGATCTTCCCAACCCAGGGATTGAACCCAGGTCTCCCACATTGCAGGCGGATTCTTTACCATCTGAGCCACCAGGAAAGCCCTCTACAAGGTTAATAATCGCTCTCGGTAATACTGGGGGTTCCCAGGTGGCACTAGTGGTAAAGAACCCACCTGCCAATGGAGGAGATCCCTTGGAAGAGGGCATGGCAACCAACTCCAGTATTCTTGCCTGGAGCATCCAATGGACAGAGGAGCCTGGAGGGCTACAGCCCATGGGGTCACAGAGAGTCAGACACAACTGATGTGACTTAGCATGTGCGTATTCTGTAACAGCAGGTCCTGGGAACCACCATCCACTCATTAGCAGAGACTGTAGAGGCTTATGCAAGTCTGGCTCACAGGACATCAGCCATTCCTGAAACACATCCACCAGCACCACTCTGGAATGAGGGCAGATGGCGTTCTGCTGATGAAAGTGCAAGACGTCAAGAAGGAAACTGCCAGATCTGACATCATCCATCTAAGAAGGTGTAAAGTAAATAAATGAATAACAATAACATCAATGGGAGCAAGACGGAAGTAGACAAGGCGCTGATTTCATGTGAATTTCCCAGCAGCAGAAAAGTGAGATTAGAAAGAACATCATTTAAGAGCCTGCGCACAAACGCACCTCCACATCAGCACATCACAGCCCCAGCCTCGCCCCGGGGGCCGTGCGGAGAATGGTGATGCCTCATTCCTATTCTCTGAGGCTCCAAAGCGGCTCAGGAAGAGGCTGGAACAAACACCAGCTGCTCAGACTCTGCCCCCACCCCTCTTGTCCTCATCCTCGTGTCTTTGCTCAAAAGTTGCAATCGAGATTACGATATCATGACCCTGTCTGTAAGCTCCAATGGTAGTCATTCTTACCTTAAAAAGAAAGACCGTTTAAATAAAATTGCAAAAGTGAACTTTTCCCTAGGAAACCTACCGAACTGGTGAGCTTGCTAGGTACAAGGTCAAAACAGAGAATCTGAAAACAGCCCACATAGGTGGAGGCTGGTCCTGAGCCAGAATTTCAGACTCCCTGAGACCAGTGCCCACTCCGCTCCCTGTTGCCCACTTTCACATCCTGAAGGCGTCTCCATGACACTCCAAGGTAGAGCTACCGTTTGCTTATTCCTGAACTATCAGCACAACTATACATGTATATGGTGCTCATAAAATATGATATCTGCTTCCAGTGCCAACTAAAAATATATCTATTAGTGCATTCTAAGTTACTTCAGTCATGTCTGACTCTTTGTGACCCCATGGACTGTAGCCTGCCAGGTTCCTCTGTCCATGGGATTGTCCAGGCAAGAATACTGGAGTGGGTTGCCATTTCCTCCTCCAGGGAATCTTCCCAACCCATGAATCAAACTCACACTTCTTATGTCTCCTTCATTGGCAGGCAGGTTTTTTTTTTTGTTCTGTTTTGTTTTGTGTTGTTTTGAGCCACCAGGAAAGCCCCTGAATATATATTTGAGGAACTCCCAAGAATCAAGGCAACTTGAGCTCAAACATGTAACTGTACAGCTGTCTTCTTCCTCATCACTGGTCTCCCAAATCTCAATTACAAGTATCAAAGAAATACCAAGTATAGGGAAATAAACCCTGAAAATTCATTGGGAGGACTGATGCTGAAGCTCCAATCCTTTGGCCACCTGATGCAAAGAGCTGACTCATTGGAAAAGACCCTGATGCTGGGAAAGATTGACTGCAAAAGGAGAGGAGGGTGGCAGGGTATGGTTTGAGGTAGAAGAAGATGGTTAGATAGCATCACTGACTCAATGAACATTAATTTGAGCAAATTCCAGGAGATAGTGGAGGACAGAGGAGCCTGGCATGCTGTGGTCCATGTGGTCACAAAGAGTTGGACACAACTTAGACTGAAGAACAACAACAAAAGGAAAATTATATCTGGAAGGTGAGAGGGAATGTCACACACATGCCACTCACTCCGTAAGTTGCAGGCATTGAGTGAAGTACTGTGCTGTGTATTGAAAATATTCTGATATTCCTGCTAGATGTGTAGAGAAAACATGAGCCACGTGGATATGCCTGGGATCTGCTAATGCACAGTGATTTTGACATACTTTCATCCATTGTGAGCTCTCTGACAAGCAGTATGCATACTTACACAGAGTCTAACAATTTTTTACTGTCTCACTTTAAAAAAAATACATGAAAATAATTGAAAGCAGGGATTCAAATAGATGTGTATACACGCATGTTCATGGCAGCATTATTCATAGAAGTAAAACATGGAAGCAACCCAGGTGTCCATCAACGTGTAAATGGATAAACAAAATGTGGTGTAGACAGCCAATGGATTATTGATTATTCAGTTTTTGCAAGGCATGAAATTCTGACCCCTGATACAACATGGATGAACCTTAAAATAATTGTGTAGGTGTTGTAGTTCAGTTGATAAGTCGTAGCTGTGTCCAACTATTTACAATCCCATGAACTGCAACATGTCAGGCTTCCCTGTCCTTCACTGTGCCCCAGAGTTTGCTCAAACTCATGTCTATTGAGTCACTGATGCTATCTAACCATCTCATCCTCTACTGCCCTCTTCTTCTGCCTTCAATCTTTCCCAACATCAGGATCATTATATGATTTATGTATGATTATAAAATCATTATACTAAGTGAAATAAGCCAAACACAAGAGGGCAAACATTTATGATTCCACTTATATGCCGTATTTAGAATAGTCAAATTAATCAGAAAACAAAGTTGAATAATGGTGACAGGGGCTGAGGAGGGACTTATGGTTTAACAGGTACAGAATTTCAGTTTGGGGTGATGGAAGAGTTCAGGAGATGCCTAGTAGTGATGGTTGCCCAACAACGTGAATTTACTCAATTCCACTGAATTGTATACTTAAAAAAATAGCTAATATGGTACATTTTATATTAAGTATATTCGCCACCATAAAAAGACATGGCCAGCAGAGGATAAGCAGACACTTGAGAAAGGCCTCTAAAAGAAAAAGAGCAAAACAAATAAATATAAACAAGAAACCTGGATGATACAGAGATGACTCAAGGAGAAGAAGAAAAACCTATAAATAGTATCTTTAGTGGAATGAAAGGAGACATCACCCCTATAAGCTGCATATTACAGATAGAATAGCATACTACCCAAATGATCATTTCAAAAACAAAGAACAAACTTTTAGAAATCAAAATATTTGATAACAAAAATTTAATAACAGTATGTAAAGTTGGGGAAATAGTCAGGAAATGGACCAAAAGATCAAGAGGTAGAAAATAGTGGAGAAGGAAAAGAGTATTTTTTCAGAAATTATGATATCTAAATAATTGGACTTTGAAACAACAGAGAAAACAAAGAAAAGGAAATCATCAAAGGAAATAATAGGAAAGCATTTTTCAGAACTGAAAGCTCTAAGTGTCCAGATTGAAGGGGCTCATAAAATACTCTGCAAGATGAATAATAAAAAGCCAACTAAGACACACTGTTTTGAAATTTCAGAACTTCAGGGATAAAGAGTCTAAAAATACCCAGAAAGAAAAAACTAATATGTCATATGATAAGGACAAGAAATCAGAACCACAACAGGACTCTTAAAAGCAATATCAGACACGAAGACACTAGAATATAATGGAGCAAAACCTTCAGAATTTGGGGGGAAATTTTACTGTCAACCTGGAGTTTTATACCCATCTAAATCATAAATTCAATATGAGAAACAGTGCAAAAGCTTTAAGACATGTATAAAGACTCAAACTTGCTCTTGCCTTTAAGTCTTTCTTAGAAATCTACAAGAATAGAAGGAAAGCAGTAAACATAACACAGGAATGGAAGGAGCCCCAGGATAACAGCTGTGCTTCACCATTTAATGCAGGCTCACGTTCTGCAAGCAGACTTTTATGTCCCCATTTTTCTTGACATCTAAGCAGCAACCAGTTGCATTACCTCATCTAATCTTCTCAATGGACCTTATAAAGAAGACATGATTTTTCAGTCCACATGGCTTAAAGTGTAGATAGGCTGCTGCTGTGGCTGCTGCTGTTGCTTCTAAGTCACTTCAGTCGTGTCCGACTCTGTGTGACCCCATAGACAGCAGCCCACCAGGCTCCCCCGTCCCTGGGATTCTCTAGGCAAGAACACTGGAATGGGTTGCCATTTCCTTCTCCAATGCATGAAAGTGAAAAGTGAAGGTGAGGTTGCTCAGTCGTGTCTGACCCTCAGCAACCCCATGTACTGCAGCCCACCAGGCTCCCCCGTCCCTGGGATTCTCCAGGCAAGAACACTGGAGTGGGTTGCCATTTCCTTCTCCAATGCATGAAAGTGAAAAGTGAAAGTGAGGTCGCTCAGTCGTGTCCAACCCTCAGCAACCCCATGGACTGCAGCCCACCAGGCTCCTCCATCCATGGGATTTTCCAGGCAGGAGTACTGGAGTGGGGTGCCATTGCCTTCTCTGATAAATGCATACATTTATATGAACTAACACAACATTGTAAATTAACTACTTAAATTTTTAAAAATAAACAATAAATACAACAAAGTAATTTTTTAAAAAGAACTTTTTGATACACTAAACTTGACAACAACTGGATATGTGTTTCTGAAGCTTAGGGCAGAGGTCTGGGCAGAGACATGGATTTTCGGAGGAAAATGAAAGTATGAGAGGTGATGAAACAACCTATGGAAATCAACATATTTTTAAAACAAAGTGTTGAAAACTTTAAGAGAAATAATAGTAAATCAGAGAACAGATCAGAACTAATGGAATAGTAACGGTAATCAATGATGTATCAGGAGAAAGAATCCATGACTCATAGAGATACCAAAAGCTAGCAAAGAAAAGGCTTTCTGCATGTAAATGGAAAGGTCGATGAAAAGAAACCAAGATCAAGAGTTTTCTTGGTTAAATGTGTGACATGAGAGAGAGAAGAGAAGAAAGAGGAGGTGGAGAGTGAGGGGAGTGTGAGGCGGAAGGGAAGTTTCCAGAGATAAAATGTCGGTTACTACTGAGGGAACCAACCTCCCTGCTAGTCTCGTGCTTCAGTGAAGAGGAACATCTGTCAGGATAATACCTCTAGCTTCTCCCTCCATTTCTACTAATTTCTTCCCATAAGAGGAACAGTGATGTATCTGATATTTTATTTTGAAAGAGAGAACTGAGCTTGCTTGGTTCAGCCCCTAACTCCTGTCTGGTCAAACTCATCAGCTATAAAGCGTATGCACCCATCTCCTTACCTGTCAGGTGGTAGAGGCCAGCTCTCAGGTAGGGACATGCAATTGCAGGGTGACTGTGTCCCTAGTTTGGGCAAAATCAGGAGACGAGATTGTAAGTCCTTTCGGCCACAGACCTAAAACCACTTTCAGCTTCACTTAAACCAATCAGCTTTAAGGTAATGCAACTGATTTCTGATCTTCCTCTTCTGTCCCCTGTGTTCTCAAGTTAATCCCTAAGCTTGTCACCCAAGGTAGTCTTAATTTGAGAGGGAAAGAGGAAATAACTCAAAATACCATTGTTACCCACATAAAATTATGCATCACATTAAGGATTAGAAGACAAGAGCAAAGTTCACAAACTGCTAGTTCTTGAGCAAAATATAGCCCAGGTGTATGTTTTGTTTGATTTTGTATGGCATATATGATGTTTTCTATGGCCGTGCAGTTAGGCAGGCATCTGATATTTGATTATAACACATCTTCCTCCAAGGCTGCCTCACATGCAGGTATCCTGCACAATCTCTGGAGAACTTGAGTTTGCTACCCCTGCAACAAAACAATGACCCAAGAATCCAAAGCAAAATAGGACAGCTGGTGATCTCTAAGTGCCAATATGGCTAGACCCCCAAGCCAACTCTTGGCTGAACAAGCAAGGTGAGATATTGGCGGCATTAAGTCCATTCACAGTGTTCTGCAACCCCCACAGCCATCTCTTTCCAGACCTTGTTCATCACCCCAAACAGAAACATGGTACCCACCAAGCAATGATTCCCATTTCCCCTTTCCTCCAGCCCCTGGTAACCTCAAATCCACATTCTGTCTTACTGAATTCGCCTACTCTAAGTATTTCGTATGAGGCCTTGTGCAATATTTACCTTTTGGGTTGGCTTATTTCATTTAACATAATGTTTTTGAGACTCGCCTGCATCGTACCATGTATCAGAATTCCATCTCTTTTCATGGCTGAATAATGTTCCATTTTATAATAACTACATTTTGTGTAACCCATCCAGACACTGATGGACACATGCGTTGCTTCCACCTTTTGGCTGCTGTGAATAATGCAGCAGGGAGGCAAGGCTCCCTTCCAATGCTCACCTCTCTCTCTCTAACTTTCCATCACATCACCCTGCTTTATTTTCTTCAGAAAACATAAAGCCACATGACATTAATTCTTCGAATTTTTTTTCTTCCTTCCCCTCATTCTCCTCCTGAAGGTACAGTGCATGGGAGCGAGAACATATTCATTCCCCATTTTCATGCCTTAACCTAGTATCCTAGTATAAGGGCTGGAATAGAGCAGACACTAAAAAAAATATCTGTTGAATGAATGAATAAAAAAAACAATAATGAGATGCATAGGTTGGGCAGGTGACCAGACTCACTAACTTGCTAAGCCCTGCCGTCCCATCACAGAGCAGGTCATACAGACTCATACTTTAGCAACATGACAAATTGCTCCATTCCATGGTTCTTCGGAATATGATGCATAAAATAGGAATGACTAGTGTTAAATCCTCAAAGCCGAATATCTATGACACTACATGGTTGAAAGTTGCTGTAACGGCAATGTGGGCAAAAACTCCAAGACATGGAAGGGTCGGTGAGTAAAAAGAAGTGGGAAGAAAAAAGGAATGAAGCTTTGTGTAGCTTTGTGCCACTGGGTCCCTCTTCCGCCAGGAAAGAGTCTCATTAGCATAATTGGCTAGAGAGGCACGTGGGAAAGTGGTCCAACCTTTGGGGCTTTGCCACTGCCTTCTGCCCCGAAAGTTCCCAAAGTCAGAACCTGATTTAACAGGTCTCTCTTTATCCCCAAGGTTGCCACACACCTTCTCCCTGAAAGAGAATTCTTCACACCACTCTTGTCCCCGGGAGGCTATGGAGAATTTCAGTTCGTGCACGTTGATCCTATTACCGCTCACTACAAGGCTATTTCCTGGGGCGGGGAGATAATCCAATTCTGCTCCTTCCCAGCACACAAGCATAAAGCCATAATATATAGCATATTATGTCAGACACAGGCGCTGCCCAGCTCAGCATTCTGTCCCTGACACCAGGAGCAAGGAAGGTTTTGTGAGCAGCTCCACTACCTACTTTGGCTTCCCAGGTGGCTCTGTAGTAAAGAATCTGCCTGCCAATGCAGGACATGCGGTTTCAATCCCTGGGTCGAGAAGATCCCTTGGAGGAAGAAATAGCAACCCCCTCCAGTATCCTTGCCTGAAGAATCCCATGGACCAAGGAGCCTAGTGGGCTGCAGTCCATGGGGTGGCAAAGAGTCGGGCATGACTTGGCTACTGAGCACAAGGGCACACGTGCCACCACTTGCTTCCTGTGACACAAACTCCAGGTCCTCCTCCCCCTCCACAGAGCCCCATCATATCCCTGCTTCCTGCTCATCCTTTTGATCTGGACCACCTGCACACCATCTTCCATCCATCATCCTGCATATGCCTCCCACTGGCATCTTTCATTGTTCCAGGATGGATGTTGAGGAACGGAAATTTAAAAATGAAGGACTCATGGCCCCTGTAGGATTTCACTAGGCAGCAAAACCAAGGACCACTTGACAAGAGCAAGTAGGAACTGCTTAAGCAGTGGAAAGATAGGGAGATCTTGAAAGAAAAGCAAATCAAAAGACAAGAGAAAAGGAAGAGGAAGAGGAAATATGGACATACTTGGACACCAGGGAGAAAAGCCTGAGTGCAGAAGAAAGAGAGATGGAATATATGAGAGAGGGAATGAAGTTTTTCCTAGAGAAAAAAATAGGAAGCAAAGGAATCAGCATTTACTTCTAGAAAGGTTAGCTTTAATGATGAGTAAGAACTCCTTCAAATAGAACCATGAAGGAAGCAAATATAGGTAAAAAATACAGATGGATCTGGGCTTTCCAAGTGGCACCAATGGTAAAGAACCCACCTGCCAATGCAGGAGACATCAGAAATGTGGGTTCGATCCTTGGGTCATGAAGATCCCCTGCAGGAGGGCATGACAACCCACTCCAGTATTCTTGTCTGGAGAAGCCCATGGACAGAGGAGACTGGTGGACTATGGTCCATGGGGTTGCAACATGACTGAAGTGACTTAAGCAAGCACACATAGATGAATTTAGAAGACCAAGGGGGCACCCATGAGATAGATCATCTCTGAGGGCCTCCATTATCTCTGAGCCCCAGCTGCCCCTGAAGGTAATGATGGTGGGTTGGGTGGAGTGAATGGAGGTCAGGGGCAGCCGCTGAAGGAAAGTGAGAGAAGGTCGACCGGAGAATTAAAAGACGACTGAGTGGCAGTGGCTGCCCCGCAGAGGCTGAATGGTTCATAAATGTGTAATGGAACCAATCTGCCATGGTGATGCAATTTTCCCCAAGTATCATCCTGCAGCACTGGGCCAAGGAGAGAGAAGAACGAATGATTGGGTTGACACAGCACTGGGGACAGAGGCGCAGCTGCAGAAGGAAGACCAGGAAATGAGGGTGAGGAGGACTTGATGAGAGGGTCCTTGAAGGGATGGGTGATGAAACCCAGCCAAAGAAGGGGAGATGGGCAAGCCCAAGTGAGGTCTGACAGCCTGCAAAATCAGGTGTCAAATATATCCAGTGTGTAGTCAGCCATGAGGCTTTGTGTTAGTCAATGTCCTCTGGATAAACAGAACCAATTCCTTGTAAGTCTCATTACAAGGAATTGACTCACAATTCCAAGATTATGGAAGCTAAGGAGCTCCAGGACCTGCTGTCCTCAAGCTGCAGATCCATGAAAACAGTGCTGTGGTTCCATTCCAAGTCCAAAAGCCCGAGAACCAGGAGAGCCAGACTTGTAAGGACAAGTCCACATGTCCGGGAGGAGACAAATGTCTTAGTTTAAGCAGTCAGGCAGAGAGAAAAAAGGCCACCTTCCTCTGCCTTTTTGTTCTAATCAGGCCAATGAATCAACACCCACGGGCACTGGATGATGCCCA
Organism: Bos indicus x Bos taurus; assembly: GCF_003369695.1. Classification (NCBI taxonomy): domain Eukaryota; kingdom Metazoa; phylum Chordata; class Mammalia; order Artiodactyla; family Bovidae; genus Bos; species Bos indicus x Bos taurus. Next base: position 30,865,751 of record NC_040094.1, on the reverse strand, counting down.
CCCATACTGAGGAAGGCCATCTGCTTTACCGAGTCCACAGATGCAAATGCTGATCTCTTCTGAAAACACTCTCCCAGACAGAAATGATGTTTAACCAGATATCTGGGCATCCCACAGTCCAGCCAAGTTAGCACATAGATTAACCATCCCAAACTTGATAACAGTAGCTCTGATCCTAATCCCTGGCATGTACGCAGTGGGCACTCACAAAGAGCTTTACATGTGCGGTTTCATCGAGTCCTCTCTCAGTTTACAGAAGAGTAACTGCAGCTCCAGGAAGCTAAGTCACTCTGGACTTCACTCATGCCAAAGCTTATGCTCTTAAACATACGGCCAGTGAGATTTCTGAGCATGTGGTTTCATAGTTTGAGGCATCCCAAGGGATGAACAAGGAATAGGAGGCGGCAGTGGGTGTGGATTGCAGAAGTGAATGGAAGTTGAGTCATTGAGGCTGAGCACATCAGAGCAGTCTGCGACTGTGAAGTTGAACGGCTCACTAGGATGTGGAAGTTGTGTCAGGGGGCCAGGTCAGGGACCTTGGAGTCATAGGAAAATTTGACTGCCCAGAAGGGTTCATGTGAGGAAGAACCAGCCTGAAGCCAACTGGAAACTCAAAACTTGGCATCTCTCCCTTTGAAAATCTCCCAGTTGGGTCAGGGGGTCCCCACGGCCATCCTGAGACTCAGCGATTTCACCAGGAGGACTCAGAGAACTCAGAAAATCTCTTACACTCATGGTTATGGTGTGTGACGGTGAAAGGATACAGCCTCAGATGTGCAAAGGCAATGGGTCCACAGGGCAGAGTCCAGGAGAAGCCAGATGTGGCCTTCCAGCTGTCCTCTCTCTGCAGAGTACTACAGACAGGACATATTCCTCCAAGTAATGACATATGATAGCTCAGAGGAAGCACTGCCAGCCAGGGAAGCTTTCCTGAGCTTTCCCATCCAAGATTTTTTAGGGGGTCCATCACAAAGGCAATGAAATACCTGCATGATTGTACCTGTCTCCAGCACTTCTAGAGGTCAAATTGATACAGCATGGCTCAGAGCCCCAGGCAAATAAAGGCACAGAGTCATTGTAAGTCATGTGACAGCCATAAACTGGGCTTCCCCTATGGCTCAGCAGTAAAGAATCCACCTGCAATGCAGGGGCCGCAGGAGATGCAGGTTCTATCCCTGGGTTGGGAAGATCCCCTGGAGGAGGACATGGCTGCCCACTCCAGTATTCTTGCCTGGAGAGTCCCATGGACACAGGAGCCTGGCGGGCTACAGTCCATGGGGTCGCAAAGAGTCACACACAGCTGAAGTGACTTAGCACTCACACACGCACAGCCATAAACTCTCTGGGGTGGCTGACGGCTCCAGGCATACAAAAGCACTCTTACAACCAGAACACTTTAAGGACGTAGAAGGTCTCTCTGGTTAACGGCCAGTCCTTCCTCTGGAATGTGCAGGACTTAAGCCATCCAAGCAAGAACTCCAGATTAACTCTTTGCAGCACACAAGCCCCAGAGACCAATAAACCTGATTTATGATGCAAGACACCCATTTGGGCCCTGAACAGCACAGAAGCTTCCAGAGATCAAGGCTGTCCCAGTCACTTGAAGGTAATCTCTTCATTGAAAGCTAGAATGTCATCCTTTGAGCTTGGAGTTCACGATGAGCTGAAACTCTGAGGCTGGTCCAAGGACTCTTCTACTTTAGATCATCTGATGCTCTCTCTGTTCACGGCTAAACTCTCCCAGGTGACATTAAAAAGAAGCAAGCAAATAAACAGACAGCGCTAATGTCCAACCTTGGAAAATGAGTGAAAAAGAGTCTCTGATACCCATTGTTGTTGTTGTTTAATTGCTGAGTTGTGTTCAACTCTTTGTGACCCCATAGCTGTAGCCTGCCAGACTCCTCAGGAGATTCCCAAGGCAAGAATGCTGGAATGGCTTGCCATTTCCTTCCACAAGGGATCTTCCTGACCCAAGGATCAAACCTGTGTCTCCTGCATTGGCAGGTGGATTCTTTACCACTGAGCCACCTGGAAGGCCCCCTGATACCCATTAAGCATCTGCAAACACACTGCAATGAGGACCAGGAGATTTCCTTCTCTGCACTGGGCGCTGAGATTCTGTTCCTGAGAGCCCTAGCTCCCAGAATCCAAGCAGCAGGCTGAGGGGCAACCAGGAAGCAGCTGCTATGCTTTCATCTAACCTTGCAGCAGGTTCGCCGGACACCTCTGGGGTGGCCGTCCTTCTGTGTCTAGAAGGCACAATAAGCAGCAGCTATCACCTTCTCCTGGGTGCACAGGCTTATAAAGAGTTGAATAGAGATGGAAGTAGAGACAGAGACAGAGGTAGAAATAGAAGTCTGAGCAGATGTTTTTGTTAACATAGTAGTTTCTGTCATTCACTTGCATTCTGATATGCCTTTTGTTTTCATTTATGTGAAATTTGATTCTTTTTTATTGAAGCACAGTTGATTTACAATATCGCGTAAGTTTCAGATGTACAGCATAGTGATTCAGGGGGGTTTGGGGGCAGATTTTATTCCATTATAGTTTGTTACAAGATATTGGATGTGATCCCCTGTGCTACGCAGTACATCTTTGTTGCTTATCTATTTTATGTATAGTGGTTTGCGTAGGGAAAAAAGTAAACGGATCCTTCACCCTTGGTGGTGGAGAGCATGGACAGCGCCCAGCTCTTCCTCTTCCTGCCATAGTCCACTTTCACATCTCAGAGCAGATAAGAGCTCCTTGTTTATGACACACAATGGGTAACCCTTCTGTAAAAGGATGCTCTACTATTGGGGTAATCCATGAGTTTAGCCCCTTTATCTCTATCTTCCACTCACCAACAGTAAAACTGTTCTGTTCCAGTTGTCTTTGGGGAAGGTTGTCACAATGGTAAAGAAGGGAGGAAAAAAAACGCATGCTCAGCTTTCATGTTTCAAAATGAACATTTGAACCCAAGGCAGAAGCAAGAGCCTAATGGAAAGGGATATCAGAGTTCCAAAGAGAGTCCAAAGAGACCCAGCACAGAAAATTATTTCCAAAAAAGGAGGCAAAAAGGATTTGGGATTGGTTAGAGCCAGTTTTACTACCATTCATATTATATTAAAATCCCCTAGAGTAGGCCCCCCTGGAGATCCAGTGGCTAAGAATCTGATCTCTCAGTGCATGGAGCCTGGGTTCAAGCCCTGGTCAGCAATCTATATCCCTCATGCCACAGCTAAATATCCAAATTCTGCAATGAGGGGCTTCCTCGGTGGCTTAGTGGTAAAGAATCTGTCTGCAATGCAGAACACGTGGGTTTGATCCCTGGCTCCCGGAAGATCCCCTGGAGGAGGAAATGGCAACCCACTCCAGTGTTCTTGCCTGGACACTTCCATGGACAAAGACGCCTTGCGGGCTATAGTCCATGGAGCCTCAAAGAGTCGGACATGACTAAGCACTGAGAACTGATGCTCCAGTGAAGACTGAAGATCCCGTGTGCTGCAACGAAGACCCAGCACAGTCAAATAAATAACTAAAATGAATAGATATATTCATTTAAAATAACATTTATATAAAATTTTATTTATATAAAATTTAATTTATATAAAAATTCCCTTAGGTGGGAAAAGGGGGAAATTAAGAGTGGTCCTGAGGTGGAGAGGTCCTGTCTTGCCCTTTTGAGGTCAAGTCTGTAGGGATGGAGGAGAACCATAAGACCAAAGGCAGAAGGAACCACAGCTTACCTGCTGAGCAAGGCCTAGGAACGTGAACAGGGTCTTAGGATTCTCCACCTGAACCCTTCCATGGGACCACAGTGATAGAGAACTGACTCCGGGGTCTAGAGAAATGGACTTGACCTTCAGGTCCCGCAGGGTAAGGGGAGAGACTGAAAGCTTCACATCCGTTCTTTAGGGCTGAGGGGCCCTAGTGTTCCCTAGTCAGCTCGTGCAGACACAGAGTGAGTTTCATGGGCCAACCACCAGGGAAAAGATGAGGACTCAGACATCCTGAAGGAAGCCAGCAAGGATGGGCAGGGACAGTCAGGGCCAATGAGAGTGAGGCTGTGGTGGAGATGCAGGAGAAGACAGGATGGTCTGAACCAGACGCCACACCCAATGTCTGGACAGCCCTCAGATCTCCTGGAAATTAGGTGCAATCATGGAGGAAAGAGGAAAGTGGGGAACTGTGAACCAACCAAAATAACCTTGAATTGGTTGAGTTTGGCATGCAATGACCACAGTCGAGTTTCTACAACAGCGGCGTGGAGCTGCAGATAGAAACACAATTCAGTTATGGAAAAATAAAGGCCTTGGCTTTTATTTGGGCTTCCCTGGTAGCTCATCTGGTAAAGAATCTGCCTGCAATGCAGGAGACCTCGGTTCCATCCTGGGTCTGGAGGATCCCCTGGAGAAGGGAATGGCTACCCACTCCAGTATTCTTGGGCTTCCTTGGTGGCTCACGTGGTAAAGAATCCACCTGCAGTGTGGGAGACCTGGGTTTGATTCCTGGGTTGGGAAGATCCCCTGGAGAAGGTAAGTGCTACCCACTCCAACCTTCAGTTGGAAGTCTATGAGAACACTTCTAATGTTTTAAACTCCTGAGAGCTCACAGTTGTGATAATAGATAGGTCACTGATAACAACAAGAGCAGCAGGCTGCATATGTGTTTTATATAAATGTTTAGTGCTATAGATATAAAGTCTAGTTTGTCCAAACCAAAATTTGGGGTGCACTGTTCTGACCACCGTCTTCCCAGGTGGCACTAGTGGTAAAGAATCTGCCTGCCGGTACAGGAGACGCAAGAGATGCAGGTTGGATCCCTGGGTCGGGAAGATCCCCTGGAGGAGGAAATAGCAACCCACTCCAGTGTTCTTGCCTGGGAAATCCCATGGACAGAGGAGCCTGGTGGGCTACAGTCCACAGGTTCGCAAAGAGTTAGATATGACTGAGAGACTGAACACGTTCTGACCACGGAACATGTGTAAATGGGACTTGCCCCTGAAAGTGTGAATTGCGTGTGCTCAGGTCATCTTCTTTCTGTATCAGGGGAGCAGTCATTCCTGACCAGGTGACAGACAGTGTGACTGTGCCTTGCAAAAGAGGAGCCATGTAGCTGCCACTTCTGGCTAAGTGAGGTCATCTCAGAGATGTAGACTGGGTCCCCAAAGGTTGGGATGGCTGGAACTATCCAAGGATCAAGTTCAAACTCCTCAGCATGACAAGGCTTCTCACAGTGGGGTCTGGCTTCCCTGCCCAGCCCCTTGGGACTTCCCAGCAGACCTTGAGTCACAAGGACCGCAGGCCAGCCTCTAAATCCACCCTGTCTTGACCCTGGACCTTTGCACAAGCTTCTCCCTGTTCCAAATGGACCTGGCTACTCCTTCGTGTCCTTCACGTATCAACTTGAACTTGTCTTTTTCGGAAAGCCTTCCTGAATTTTTCCAAGCTGATTCCATTGCCCTTCCATGAACTCCCACAGCCTCTTGGGCAAACCCCAGGTATACTGCTTATCAGACTGTATTTAACCGCTTCCCTACACATCTCCTCCATTAGACAGTCAGCTTTTAAGGGCAAAGGCATGTCTTGACCATCCTTGTGTCCCCAGAACCGAAAGCAGCATATGGCCATGAGAAGGTGCTCCATAAACACTTATTCCTTTGACAAGGTGGATGACGACTGGGGAAGCAGGGGTCTGAGCAATTTTAGAAAATCCAAGCCAATTGGCCCAGCTCCCTGGGGAAATGGCCCCAAGCAACAGACATCAGAGTCAGAGAGTTGTGGCCAAAGGATTTTTCTTCCCTTGTTCCCCTGGGGAAAATGACTGCTTTGAGCAGTGATGTTATAAACCTGGTTCTTAAAGGAAAGCAACCTCTTCAGGTTGGTAACGTACATCCGCAGGTGCACACCCGCCCTCTCTCTGGTCTGTGCTTCTTCAGCCAGGCAGCACCGCAGTCTCCCCATCTCTGAGACCACTGTTCTGAGTCTGGGCTTCTGGGGTTTATTTGTGTTGGCATTCCCCAGGATTCCTACTCTGCTCAGGGGCTCTTCCTGTAAATGCCCTGAACAGAAAGACTCTCTTAGTGCCTTCTCAGTGCAGGGCTCTGGGCCAGGTACTTCCACTTAGACTGGTGGTGGTGGTTTAGTCGCTAAGTCATGTCCAACTCTTTTGCATCCCCATGGACTGTGGCTCGCCAGGCTCCTCTGTCCATGGGATTTCCCAGGCAAGAATATTGGAGTGGGTTGCCGTTTCCTTCTCTAGGGGATCTTCCCGAACGAGGGATTGAACCTGTGTCTCCTGCATCTCTTGCTCTGCCGGCAGATTCTTTACTGCTGAGCCAACAAGGAAGCCCTAGAATGTCAGATTTAACCGTCAGACAACCATTCTGAGATAAAACCTTTCCTCTCAGATGTACGTGGTTGAAAACTGAGGTTCGGGGAGGTTAAATAACTTGCTGAAGAGCCCAGCTGGCCAGGGGCTGAACTGCTCTTGGGAGAGAAAAAAAAAAAAAGCCTCTGTTATAAGACTGTTCAATTTTTTACACTGCTGTCATAAAAAATGCAAAATTCCACTACTTTTTCGAGAAAGCTCTGGGTGAGAACACACACAGAGGCTCCATGAAGAGTCCGGCAGGTGATAATTGGTGTTGCAACAGCATGAAAGAACAAGGGAGCTGTGAAATTCTCCACTATCCTGGGAAGGAATCCGGCATTTGTCTACATTGCTAACCACAGTATCCTCAAGCACAAGGTTAAGATTGAAGCCGTAGTCTCCCATGCTTCTGATTCCAGTTTAAAATTTCCAGGAAGACTAGAAAATGTCCATTAGTTAGGTCTTTGCGGTTTCTCTTTTTTTTGAGAGAGAGAGAGATTATGTAAGTTGTTTGCTCTCACAAATGCCAGGAAGAGTCGGGTGCTGTTCACTGGCCTTGCATCAACATTCCACACACTCATTAATCATTCACATATTACTTTATCCTCTGCCCATGCCCTCAGATGTCCCTGTTCCCAGGTTGGGCAGCTGAGGTTACGAATGCCAGGGCCCATAGGAGAAGCAGACCCATAGTAGAAATGTTTGAACCCCAAGGAGCTCACGTGGAGGGTGCCCCATGACTCAGAAAGCCTGTGCTCTGCCTGCAGGGGGCGCCATGACTCCACTCCAGCCAACGGTTGCCATGTAAGATCCCAAAGTCCTTGTGGCTGGGTCTCCCGATTTTCAAAAAGAAAAAAGGGTAGAAGTCTGAAATTTTACCTGAAATTTCCTGATTGGTAAACTACTATGAGAGGCTAATAGCATGTGCCTGTGGGTAATTCCCACCCATTGTAAACCCCTGGATTAGTGTCTACAGCACCACTGGCCCCAAGGACCCAGGACTTCCACGAACTCATCAGAGTGAACCCAAGAGCAGACAGCTATGGGGGAGGGGGGGCAGGGTGGCGTCAGGAGGACTTCATGTCTGACGAAGTCGTGAGCATTGAATCCAGGGAAAGAGGAACTGTCTGTCCCATCATGAAACAATGACCCAGGATGAAACAATGACACTCAACAAGTCCCTGTGGCCTCGATTCTAACAACCTTGGGGCTTCCCTGGTGACTCAGTCAGTAAAGAATCCACTTGCAATGCAGAAGACGTGGGTTCGATTCCTGGGCCTGGAAGATCCCCTGGAGAAGGAAATGGCCATCCACTCCAGTATTCTTGCCTGGAAAATCTCATGGACAGAGGAACCTGGCAGGCTACAGTCCGTGAGGTCACAAAGAGTTGGACATGACTTAGCAACTAAACCACCACCTAACACCTCTGGTAATTCTGCAGCGGTTGCATCTGCCCGGGCAACAAGAGACGCAGCTTTAGGAACATCATATGACACCTTTTGTCTCAGCTCTGAGTGAGGTGAGCTGTGAGTCAACTATTCAAAAGCAACACAATCATAGGTACAGAGTCTCGCGAGACGCTTGGTGCAATTCAGAGGGAATCTGACTGGGGGATTTACATAGGCTTCCGAGAGGGTAGTGTGAGGGGTAGGAAGAGGCTGGGCTGGTGGGAAAATGCATGAGCTGATCCCCAGAAGCATGTTTCATCTCTTGAGTAAGGATGTAGAGGCTTCCCCTCAGGCCAACCACGATGCTAGACACCAGGGACAAAGCTGTGAACCATGCTCACAGCATCCACCGGCGGAAGTGAAGAGGGAGCCTCTGCATTCTGTACTGTCCAAACAACATCACCCTCCACCCAGCCTGGCTCATACCCAGCTGACCTGCAGGGAATCCCAGGGCTCCCTGCCCCCTCTTCCCTTCTTATCTGAGACACCAACAGGACTGAGCCCACCTGGCTTTTGATCTCTGCCCACTTCTGCACGGGAAACCCCAAGACTTCCTCAGTTCATCCCTCATCACCCTCCTCCCATCCCTGAAACCTCTGTCCACGCCCTAACTGAAGATCCCTAACGCCCCAAGTCCTCTCTTTGGGTCCTCTCTTGGAACTCCTGGTCTGTTATCAGCAAAATCCCTCCACCTTCGGTTGCATCTCTAAACATTTTCTTCACCTTTTTGTCCTAACAGAACAGGGAGCCTGTTCCGGAACAAAGAAACTGAGCAGAAAATTAATTTTAAAAGTAATCATATTAGTAGCAAAAACTAGTTCGCACATTCACCATGTTCTAGGCACTGTTCCAAGCGCTGTACCTGCATCGATTCCATTAATCTTCACAACAACCCCATAATTAAAGCCATTACCACCCCTATTTTCTGATGAGGAAACTTGGGCACAGAAAGGTGAGGCAATTAGCCTAAGTTCACAGAGTTAATAAGCAGGGAGCAGGAAAATAGGATTTGAGTCAAGGCAGTTGGACTCCCAAACCTGCGCTTGGAACCACTGCCATACGTTGCATCATAGAATGGTCTTTGGTGGAAGAGAAGACGAATCTAAAAAGGGGCGACGGAGGCCACCCTCGGGAGGCAGCACTGGGAGGAATCCACATCCGTGTGGGTCTAGAATCCACCCCTAAGAGAAGCTCAAAACTCCTGCTAAGGACACGGCTTCTCCTGCCACCTCTCTCAACAAGTGGCTATTTTTTCATTTCCTTGCTCCTTGTTCCACTGGGCCCGGTGACGGGGTAGCATAACTGGGGAGGGTTAATTCTGAGTTTACCCTGGGCCTGCTTCTGTGACTTTAACCCTTATTTTGCAGCTTTTGTCATTATAAGCATACATGATGGCCGGCCTCAGGGAGATCATCTGAGCCGCCCACCTGTGAAGGACTGTAAGGAAGGGAAACTAACACATTCCCCTGCCTGAAGGTTGCCATGCTAGGGGACTTTCACAAAGATTGAATAGTCTTTTTACTTTAATTCCTCACCTCTCCCCTCATCTCTGATCCATAAAAGAATCTGACATCCAGGCCCCGAACAGATGGTTATTTTCAGGCACTAGCCTGCCATCTTCTCGGTCGGACGGCTCCCAAATAAAGCCCCGTCTTCGTCTCAACACCTTGTCACGGATTCATTGACTTACCTTGCGGTGAGCAGAGCTGCTTGGACTCGGTAACAGTAGAAGGTCCCCCTGCTCTTTATTAATCTTCTGTACCACCGCCCCCCACACACTCTTGGTCTCGAAGATCATGCTGCCAGACTGAATGATCTACCACCTCTCCGTGTTGTGGTCATCCAGAGACCCCCTTCATTCCTACAGAATCGGAGCATCTGCTCACTGTCCCCTCTCTGATACTACTTCAGTTTTGATCTCAGGAATTTCACTTTCCATTGAGGAAATCTTTGCAATGCCCTGGACTTGCAGTGCCACAACCTCTTCTTGTCCCATTCTAACTCATCTTAACTCAGCCATCCGCACCCCCCTCCCGCCACAGCTACACCTAGACCTTTCCATACAGGAAATTCACTCCTCCGCTATCTTAATTCTGAGGATCTTACTTTCCAACCGCAATCTCTCATCTTTAGTTTGCTGGTTCCGAAAATGAATGACCCCTGTCTAACCTAAATACATTGATCATTGCCACCTTTTTTCTAACCCTCGATTCCTTCATACCCTTATATTTTTTTCTTATCTAGTTATGATAACATTCTACAATGTACTCCAGATCCTTTCTTCCTCTTTCCCTGGAAAAAAAATACAACCCTTATTAAATGTTATTCTATTCTGAATCTTCATCCAAGCAACTGGGCTTGCTCTGAAGAGAATTTCACAGCCTTCTGCCAACACATCTACCAACCTCAGGGCATCTCTTCCCTGCCGGCACTTCCCTTGAATTACTGTGGATGAATGGAAAGGCTCCTCTCTAAGGCCAACCCCTCAATTTGAAATCCCATAGCCTCATTCTCTTTTCAACACCAAAGTTATTGATCAGTCAGTCATCCTTGACGTGGTCCAGGCGCGGGTTGGAAAAGAATTTCCAGACACGAGGCAGAAGGAGAGGAGAATAAAGTTTATTAGTGTGGGGGACACCGTAAGAACAGCGGGCCAGCTCACAGGAGAACGAACGTTGAACAGGGGGTCCTTAGTCCACTTTTTTCCTTTCTTAGTCCACATTTATAGCCAGGGCACAAGGAGTGGGATAGGACTCTTGCAGGTCATTTGCTAATTGGATGAGGCACACATACTGGGTGTGGGGAAGAGTAAGGCAAAGAACTTCTCCCTATGGGGTAGGAGGGTAGACAGGTTATACTGCTCAGGAGGACGTGAAATCCATTAATAGTTACAACACAGGGGAGGGAAGGACCATAAGGGTCTGGTTTTTCCCTTCCTGCATTCCAAGACCCTCCTTGGTTTTATCTGCTCTTTTGTCCTTGGGTCGCCACAATCCTCTTTCCCTGCATCACTGAATGTCCCCCCTCTTCTTAATTGTTCCCATCACCTACAAAAAAAAAAAAAAAGGCCCTCCTGTGCCTCCAAACCCTTTCAGTTCTCATCCCACTTCTCAAATCCTTTGCTAGAGTTGCTTCCATGTTCTCTCCTCTCTTTTTCTCTTGAATCCAATCCCCCCTGAACCACTTCCTCATTGCTCAACCACAGTCCTACATAGGACATCAATAACTTCTAGGTTACCAAATCTGATGGTCAAGTCCCAGTCTTCATCTTACGGAGCCTCAGAATCATTAGACAAAACTTGACCCTCCCTTCTCTGTGAAATCTTTTAACGCTTGCTTTCAGGATGCTCTTCTCTCTAGTTTTTTCTTTTATATCACTGACTGCTCCTTTTTGGCCTTGTCTCCTGGTCCCTGTCCATATTCCAGACCCTGAAACATTCATAGAGCCCTGGAGTCAGCCCTCAACTTTCTTTTCTCTCTCTACCTTCCTGTCCAAGGATGTCATCCAGTCTCATGGCATTTACACTAATAGCCTCCAAATTTCCATCTCCAGCTGAATTCCAGACATCTCAGCTCAACTCTACATCTCAGTTGGGTTTCTAATACGCACCTCAAACTTTACAAACCGAACTCCTGACTCACCTCTCTCTCTCTCTCTCTCACACACACACACACACGATCCTGCACAATTTTCAGTAACTAGCGCCTCAATTCTTCCATCCAAAACCTTGAAGTCATTCTTTCCTCTGCTTTCTTCCTCACTCCCAATGCTCAAACAACAAATGCTATAGATTGTGTTGGGAAAGGGGGTCTCATTCACAGTCTGCTAACCCCCAGTTGGCCACCTAACAAGAGCCTAACCAAGGATGAATGGTTGGATGAATGAATGACTGGATAGATGGATGGAAGAATGGAGAGGTGGATAAAAGGATGAATAGCAAACTGAAAAGGTGTCAGATGGTCTGCTTTTTCCCCACTCTTGTTCCTTGCCATACTCTTCAGAACAAGAAGGAAAATTCAAGAAGAATCTACATCAGTCTAATGATTATATTCTCAATTCCCATATCTTGGAGTTGGAACACAAGTGAAAATAACTTGTCACAGTCTCTCCAAACAGCATCCGTCTCTTCCTGGACCTCAGCAGTTAGGACGTCATCTTGGATTGACTTCCCAAAGATTCTGGAGCTCAAAACCAGCTCACTATGCCATTGGTCATTATCATCACTTGGCCAAAACACTTACTCTTACACAAACACTTAAGGAGCACTTACTCTATATAAGACCATTAATAGAGCCATAATACAGATCATCTCTTGCAATCTCACCCTCCTCTCACCTTATAAAATAGATATTTATCATTTTTATTTGCAGATTAGGAAACAGAGAGTCATAAAAGATAAGCAAGTTGCTCACGGCCACAGCCAAAATTTGATAGGACCAATTTTCAAATCAGTCAACCTTAAAGGAAATCAGTCTCAAATATTCATTGGAAAGACTGATGCTGAAGCTGAAGCTCCAATACTTTGGCCACCTGATGCAAAGAGCTGCCTCACTGGAAAAGACCCTGATGCTGGGAAAGATTGAAGGCAGGAGGAAAAGAGGACGACAGAGGATGAGATAGTTGTATGGCATCACTGACTCGATGGACATGAGTTGGAGCAAGCTCCGGGAGTTGGTGATGGACAGGGAAGCCTGGTGTGCTGCAGTCCATGGGGCGGCAAAGAGTTGCACATGACTGAGTGACTGAACTAAAGTTTCAAATCCAAATCTGACCCTGGCTTATTCCAAACCACCATGCTACCGCCCCCACAAGCACCATCACTATGCCCGGTACTGTGGTTACACATTAAACATGTGATTCAGGGGATCTAATCCTCATGTCAACTTTCAGCCACTTTTCCCAGATGAAAAACTGAGTCTTGGAGAGGTATTTATAAGTCACCTGCTCAAGGTCTTAGTACAGGCAAGTGGCAAAAGGGGGTTTCACCCAGGGCTGTCTGCAATGTCGAATTCCTCACTTCATAAAAGAAGAAAAGAAGACCAAAGAGCTGGCGTGAAACGCTGAAAGAGATGGGGAAAAAATGGAGACAGTGACGGACTTTATTTTCTTGGGCTCCAAAATCACTGCAGACGGTGACTACGGCCATGAAATTCAAAGACACTTGCTCCTTGGAAGAAAAGCTATGACCAACCTAGACAGTGTATTAAAAAGCAGAGAAATCACTTGGCTGACAAAGGTCCCTAGAGTCAAAGCTATGGTTTTTCCAGTAGTCATGTATGGATGTGAGAGAGTTGGACATAAAGAAGGCTGAACGCCGAAGAATCGGTACCTTCAAACTGTGGTGAAGGAGAAAACTCTTGAGAGTCCCTTGGACAGCAAGAAGATCAAACAAGTCAATCCTAAAGGAAATCAACCCTGAATATTCATTGGAAAGGTTGGTGCTGAAGCTCCAATGCTTTGGGCACCTGATGTAAAGAGCTGACTCATTGGAAAAGACCCTGATGCAGGGAAAGATTGAGGGCATGAGGAGAAGAGGGTGACAGAGGATGAGATGGTTGGATGGCATCACTGACTCAATGGACATGAATATGAGCAAACTCCGGGAGATGGTAGAGAACAGGGGAGCCTGGTGTGCTGCAGTCTTTGGGGTCGCAAAGAGTCACACACGACTTAGTGACTAAACAGCAACATCACTGATCTGGGAGAACAGTGAGGCCGAATTACCACTGTCACCCTCGCTGCAGCATGGCAGTGCCTTCCATGGAGTAGCGGGTCTGGAGCCTGCCCTGACCCTTCACAATGAGTCCTGGGCAATTCAGAAGACGTCCCTTCATGATGCTGCCTGGGGCCCAGCTGAGTTCCCAGGGAGCAAAAACCCTTGGCCAGTCTTTCCCCAGGACGGGGCCCAAGTTGGCCAGCGGTGGAGCCAGGACAGGGTGGGGGACTCTGTTCTGTTTCATCGCACTTGACCCCACGTGGGGAGGAAGGTAGGGAGGAGGGTGGGAGTGGAGGGTAAAGTGTCTGCCGGAAGTGAACCAGGTTTATCTTGTTCTCTGTGCCCCAGAGGGTGCTGTTTACTTTCTCACTGGAGGTGCAATTATTTAACGAGGTGCCAAAGCCTGGAGGAAGATTGCACATTTTAATCAAAGCCGAGCTGGTCTAGATGACTTTACAAAATGTATCTGAGGCAAATTTTGCACAGCAGTGCCTGGGTATCAGGTAATTACGGGCAGAGGGAAATAACTTCCCAAGGGGCGTAAGCAAACACACCAAGTCAGCCTCACTTCAGCGTTATGCTGAGTGGGGAAAATGGATTTCTGAGCGGACTGCAACCCCTGGGCTCCTTCAATGTCAAGTCAGGCTGTGTGGGGTGGGGAGCCCACGGGCTAGGCTGTGGGGCCACGGCGCCCCCTTCAGGTCGAGGAGGGGAAGACAACCCAGGGCGAGAACCTCTTCAAGCGCCTTCCAGTTAAAGGGGAGAGGGAAGCTTGCAGCCCTGAAAGGCGAGGTGACTTTCTCAAGGTCACATGACACCCAGGGGCAGAGTTAAGACCCATCACTGGCTTTCTGATTCCCAGTCCTATGTTACTTCCTGTCTGCTCCTCCAGGGCTACCCAGATGTCAGCTACTGATAACCAAAACAACAGTAACTCAGACGGTGATAGCTGACTTGTGTGCATGTATATATCCTGAGCTGCTTTTCGTGCCTTTTATCCATTAATTCACTAAACTTTCCAAGGACTTCATGGAGACGCTAATAGTATATCCCCAGCTGAAAGCTGAAAAAAAAAAAAAAAAACAAGAGGCAGAAAGAATTTAAGAAACCAGCCCAAAGTTACACAAGTAGAGAGAGTTACTTCTTGTTATTTAGTTGCAAAGTCATGTCCAACTCTTTGGGCTACCATGGATTGTAGGCTGCCAGGCTCCTCTGTCCATGGGATTTTCTAGGCAAGAATACTGGATGCTCTTCTCTAGGTTTTCTTTCTACTCTCCTGGTCCCTGTCCATATTCCAGACTCTGAATCATCAGAGGGCCCTTTCCGTGCCATTTCCTTCTCCAGGGATCTTCCTGACCCAGGGATTGAACCCACATCTCCTGCATCAGCAGGTGGATGCTTTACCACTGAGCCACCAGGGAAGTCCAGAGAGTGTCATTGGTGGGTATTAGACACAGACCCCCAGATGTGCCAGCTCACTGAGCCTGGGCCAGCCCTGGGTTCCACGATCTCTGGGTGTCCAAATCTTTCCCCAGTTCCTAAGGTGAGCCTGGGCCCCTCTGCCTCCCTGGCTCTGCTTCCAAACCTGTCTGTGTTTGGGACCACACTGATCCTAATGAGTAGTTCTGTCCTTTTCTCAGTTCTCACAAAAGTATAATAAAGACAAACAATGAAACCCGAACAAACAAAATGCAATGGAGCATGCTGTAAACTTCAGGGTCACAAGCACAGAACACCTCTCGGCAATCTACCGAAAACCGCTTGCTAGACATTTTCTGCAAAGGCCCAGGGATTTTTTTTTTTTTTTAATTTTACTGGTTTCTCTCAGGGATTTCTTGCTCTTTTCTCTGACTCAGGTCTTGGCTGTGGTTTGCCACCCCAGGTCTTATCTCCTCCTCTTACCCCATCCTCATGCCCTCTTGCTCTCTCCTTCCTAGTGAGGTGAAAACAAATTGATCCATGCCCTCGGGGGTCTCGCCTTCTGCCCTGAGCAGCTTATCAAGATATTTCCATTGGACAGAGGCAATTTCCTTCTCTGAAAGCGATTCTGGAGCTAGTTGCTAAGAAAATGCATTATTCATTGTGTGACACCAATAAATAGGAGGTCTCCACTTGCATTTTTTAAGCCCACATGTATGTTTGTTTGCAAAGCTTATGGTCTCTACATGATCATCAGTCAGGAAACCTGGGAAGTCAAGCATATCCACATACTGTGTCCGCTGTAAAGGCCTATCATTCCTTGACTTTCACCCTCAAGAGTTCATCATGATGCAAACCGAAGGCTGTCCTCCCACCTCCTGACCCCAGCCTCTGAGCAGCGGCTCTCAGAAACCACGGACAGTGGCAGTGCCTTGAGGCTAGAAGCCTCCTTGGTTTAATTCTGTCTCCCTAGAATCTAGCACAGAGACTGTACAGAAGGCATTCATTTATTCAACAAACATCTGCTTGTTGTATATGGGCTCCAGTGAAAACCTGGTCTGAGATCCTATTTCTAGAAAGTATGCGTATTTTGGCACAGTCCTTGGTAGGTAGGTGTACTGGCCCTGATTCCTCGCCTTTTCCTCCCCTGTATTACGCCTTTGGCCGTGTAGCTTGGCAGGACCTTCCACTGTGGCTGGGATGGGGGTGGCCTACCCCACCACTCGGCTTTGAGCTCATCCCTGGACCTTGCTTGGGCCAATGGGATGCCAGTGAGAATGACACAGAACTTGAAATGACTTGCACTCTGAGACATGTGCATTTCCACCATCACCATGAGAAGGGCAAGCCTGGACCAGCTCTCTGGCCCAGAAGAGAGATGAGAAACACGTGACTGGAACCCACATGCCCCAGCAAAGGCCAATCTCACCAGCCATCAGCCAGGTACCCCCCAGAGATTTAAACAAGCCCATTCAAGATAAGCAGGCTTCCCTAATGGCTCAGCGGTAAAGAATCCGCCTGCAAAGCAGAAGTGGGTTCAATCCCTGGGTTGGGAAGATCCTCTTGAGAAGGAAATGGCAACCCACTCCAGTATTTTTTCCTGGGAAATTCCATGAACAGAGGAGCTTGGCGGGCTACAGTCCATGGAGTCGCAAAGAGTCGGACACGACTGAGCAACTAAAAAACAACAATAACTCAAGATAAGCAGAACCCGTGAAAGAACCCTGGCTAACTCCGAACATGTCAGGAACAGTCATTTCTATGGGAGGCCACTGAGATGTTGTGGCTGTTTGCTCCTGATTATTGTGGCAGTTGGTTAATAACTCAAAAATCTGAGGGCTTTAGGAATAACCCAAAGGTCAGTAGATCCCAAGTTGGGAACCCGTGGTCTTCTAAGGGACTCATGAAGAATACAGGAATTATAGCACAGTGAATGAAGCACTGAGGGTTCCTCTCGGTGTTTTAAAAGCACCTAGCAAGGCTTGCTTTGGGGAGGAGATGATGTCCAAACTGACATCTGAAGAACAGGCGGGAGTTAGTCGACTGAAGGGGGAGCAGGAGGGGTCCCAGGACTGGGAATGAGCACAGAAACCATGAGATGAGAGAACATGTAATCAGTCATGTGGGTGGAACTCCAAGCATTTCAGTTGAGGTGCTTCAAAAATTGAGAGAAGAGCTCTGAACACTGAATTTTTGAGGATGCTGATACATTAAAAGACGAAGATATGCTAAAAGAGGGTACAGAAATAGTGGTATAATTTAAGTAATCTTCTTGGAAGAAGTAAACAGTTTGAACACTGGGAGGAATGCAGTGTTCATACATAGAACCTTATCTGGATGTAACAGTAAATGCCTAAACACTCTCGTGAACATGAGAATCAGGCCTGATGGCCTTCCTGGCCCCCGACTTCCAACTTCGTCTAAAATAGAGGGTGTGAAGACAAAGAGGGTGGCTGGCGAGAGCTGAGACTCAATGATTCCTTGCTAAACTGAATTAATAGGAAGTGAGTAATTTTCAGATGTCAGCAAGGAGAAAATGTGCCCTGGCTTTGGGAGGGCCGTCCTACAAGGCCCCCTCATGGCGATAAACTGGAAAGCCCTCAACCCCAGCTACAGGGCATGATGCAGGGGCCCCATCTTGGCTGTCTTGGTCACCAGGAGGCCCCCGGTTATCCTGCCAGCCTTTCAGAACTGGTCCAAGCGGCTCAGTACCCCACCGCAAGGCACAGAGATGACAGTGGTGTCACACCGCCACCTAGTGGTCACACCCGAGAAGCTATCTGCTCCACCCCTGGGATTGACGCGCCCACCCAGGTGGGTCTCACCCTTGAGAAAACTCTGCTTATCGTTTACATATATACTATATATTAGAGTTAATATAAAATACCTGGCCCAGAGCCTGTCACATAATGCTTATCACATAGTTACTGCTGCTATTAATAGCCTCATTATTATTGCCATGATGCTATAGAAATATACCTGAGTCTCTCTGAAATTAACTGAGCTGTGGAAACATGAAAATTTTTTAAGACAATTAAGAATCCAGCTAGTGGTCACTGAGGAGAGGGAGCTGGGGGCGGGGGGGAGGGGAGGGGGTTAAGAGGTCCAGACTACAGTGTATAAAACAAATGAGCTACTGTACAAGGATATATTGTACAATTCAGGGGATACAGCCAGTACTTCATAATAACTATAAATGGAGTATAACCTTTAAAGTTGTGAATTGCAATGCTATACACCTGAAACATAATATCGTACATCATCTATACCTCAGGAACAGGGAAAAAATCCATTCCCCTTTAATCATCCAACAAACATGTGCTAGACATTCCATATATGCCAGTTCTGTGCTGTATAACTGGGACAGCATGAAGAAGATAGAAAAGTGACTAAGATATGGTCCCTACAGCAACACATTTCCAATCTTGAAGGAGAGGTGGGCACGTAAGCAGCCAGCTCCCACGTGCTAAATAGAGACGCAGCGGAGAACTGGCTGTGACAGTCAGAAGCGGCAGCCATTCCTTTAGCTGCCTGCAGTCTCTCTTCACTCTCGCAAGGGAAGGGGACCTTATTATGACCGTGGCCACGCCTGTCTGGGCCTCTCCGGGCCTCTCTCCAGCACCTTGGAGAGCTCCTGGTCAGGCAAGGGTAATAGGAAGCCTCATGAAGTTGTGAAGTAGGCAGAAGGCCAGGGAAGGTTGGGGGCATCACTGCTGGAGTCAAGGTTTCAAGCTGGACGTCCTTGGCCAAGTTACTTAACTTCTTTCTGTGCTGATTCCCTCACTGGTGAAAAGGAGGCTGTGAAGAGCAGCACCTGCCTCCTGGGTTTGTTGTGACTTAATGACTGAGCAAGCACACATGAAGTAACTTTTTTTTTTTAAGAGGAAGGGAAGGACTTTCCGGCAGTGGTGAAGGGATCTCAGGAAAGGAGTTGACTGGGTGCCATCCGCACCAACTTCGGGGTCTGCAGTCAGATGGCTGCCCAGAAACTCACAAGATTGTCACGTGGAAAATGTCCTTTGTGCCACCCAGTCACAACTGCCCTAGGAGCTCTATTCTGTCCTTCCTCTCCTCCACGCCTTCACAGGAGGGTCCCCAAATCCCTGCTGGGGGTTCAGGGGAGGTGAATGGGAATGAAGGAAGCAACACTCCAGGGCCCTCCCTCACCCTGAGTTCTGAGCCTGGAATAGACCAAAGTGACAGAGAGTCTGGAGTTCATTTATCAGCTGGGATTAGGTTTTCTATGACCCCAAAGTGACTGAAGTTCTTATTGTTGTCTAAGAGTGACCAAAAAAGCTATTGCATTGACCAAAATGTTCTCTAGGGGGAGAGATCAGGTAACAAGGAGCAGAGGTGAGAAAGAGTGATGCTGTTTTCTGCTTGAATCTCACTCATTCAATAAATCAGTTGCCAAAGTTCCAATTGAATAGCACCAGGAGGCTGGAATTCCTGCTCCAAAGAAGATCAAAAAGTGGGTATCCACATACACATGCAGACCTGTAAGAATGAATTTGCTAGAAGTCACCTCTTGAAACCTTTGGGGACTCAACTCGAGGCCACAGGCAAAGCCACTGTGCATCTACGCTCATCACCAAGAGCCTTGTGGAAGCTCAAGGCTGTTAAGACCTGGGAAAAGATGCAAACCATCCCCCACTTCTGATTTTCAAATCTAAAACAGGCTAAAGTGATGGAAGAAGAGTGTAGGGTTTATATATTAGACTGAATTCGAT
Organism: Bos indicus x Bos taurus; assembly: GCF_003369695.1. NCBI lineage: Eukaryota > Metazoa > Chordata > Mammalia > Artiodactyla > Bovidae > Bos > Bos indicus x Bos taurus. Next base: position 30,846,083 of record NC_040094.1, on the reverse strand, counting down.
TCTGCACATAATAGATTCTCAGTGTGTTATAGAATGAAAGATTCAAGCTTTATCGTGTTTCCCCTGTGATGGGCCCTCTCAGGGCACACGATAATCATAGCTACTTTCAGCCTTGTGACAGCCCTTGAAAGTATCCCATTTTATAAATGGATAAGCTGTTGCTCAGAAATGCTCAATTACATGCCCAAGTTCATATGAGCATCAGAGATGGACTCAAACCCAAGTCTGTTTGATTCCAAATCCCAGAGTCTTTCCACCAGGCAACACTGCCTCCGTGGCTGTTACCGAGTAACATGGAGAGGACTGTTAACGTAGCCACTGGAAAGCCTCTCTCTTCTGAAAGGCCGGAAGGTAGTCACTAAGAGGAAAGGCCAGCAGACTGTTTGCCAAGATGTCTCATAAACTGGTATTACTGACCTTGAGGAATTTCCCATGTTCCTCCATTTGACTCCATCTGACTCTTAGACACTACAGAATCTGAAGAGGGATCCATCTCTCAGTAGAGACATTTTAACCAAGCACGGAGTACTGATGTATTAATATAAAACTCAAATGTCTCTTTCTTCGTTCACAGTGAGAGATTACTAACACGAAGACCTAAAAAAAACTCGAATTCTGTAGGATTAGCCCTTTCTTGCCCCAAAGACGGACTCCAAGAGAATCCAAATTACAATCTGAGAGTTTTCTGGTGTACCTGGAGCAGAACAAGGGGAATTTAATAATCCTGTGCTGAGTCCAGCTGAGACAGCCTGGCATCTCCAAGAGGAATGGTCTTTCCAATGGGACCAGAGGCGTTTTGCGTGTGGGGCTCCACTCTCCACCCCCATTGAGTTAAGGCTCCCTCTTCCCTGGAGTTTGCCAGAAAGGACATTGCTGACATTTTCCTCCCATATCTTTTTGCCTTCAGCATTGACCAGTCCTGCCTTTGATGGACACATCCTTTATTTAATGCAGTCAATCTGTTGATGGCAGGGCCTGCCCAACTGGGAGCTGTGCCTTCTCCATCAGCTGGCTTTGCATATCTTTACTGTGCTCCATCATATTATCCTACAGCTGAACTTCCAAAGGGCAATCCTATTCCCATCATTCCCAAATTCAGAAAAACAAAAGTCAACTTACTGTATCCCAGGAAGGATGGCTGAGGGGAAGGTATAGAAGGTTCTGCAGACAAGTACTACATTCTATACTCAAGTATTAGCTCTTTGAAAGGCGGAACTAGTTTTAATTAAGAAACATACAAGTGCTGGGTACAGAGAACCCAAAAAGGAATATGTGAATATTAACTCCCGAATGCTTAATAAGGGCCTGAATCTATGCTCTGTGTGATAAGTCGCTTCAGTTGTATCCGACTCTTTGCAACCCCATGGACTGTAGCTCGCCAGGCTCCTCTGTCCACAGGATTCTCCAGGCATGAATATTGGAGAGGGTTGCCATGCCCTCCTCCAGGGGATCCTCCCAACCCAGGGCTGGAACCTGCGTCTCTTGTGTCTCCTGCATTGGCAGGCAGGTTCCTGCCACTAAGAGCCACCTAAGAGCTTTCAGTCAGGGCAACAACCCTAAGAAGTAACTATTAGCATGCTTTTTTACAGCTAAGAAAACTAAAACCCAGGTTAGGAAACATCACTGGTTTCAGGAGAGCTGGGATTTCTACACTGGCCTGTCTCTGGACAGGAAGAGTAGATTTCTATTCCAATGGAAACACAAGAGTCTTTTTAAAAAGTGCTAACATATATGAAACTGTTTTGTGAGCTGCCAATGAGCTTACATAGGTGCCGCGTCTGAAATTGAAAGGAAAAGAAAGTTAGAAATGAACTGTACATCCCAATTAGCAGACTGCTTTTTCAGCGAAAATGGGACTCACTTTCTAGAACATTTTGCAGAAAGTCTCTGATATCTGAACTGGCTGTATCTCCACAGGGGCATCATTTAAATCCAGCCAGGCAGTCTTCCTGCTACAAACAAGCTTAGCCGTCCTTCACTTAATTCCATCCTGAATCACTAGGGTGGTGGAAAGGCTCCCGAGCTCTTTCGAACATCAAACATCAAATGTGTCCATCAGAAGCCCAGAACTGTGGTCCCAGCCATGTCCAGTGCTCACCCACCCTTGTAGACAGAGAATTCTTTAGAGGGACAAGAAACTGCTCAAAGGGACAGGGACAGAGCTTGCTGTAGGTCATGGCCAGGAGGCAGTCCACTGGCAACTCTCCAGTTCCTCCCATCACTCAGGCCCTGAAAACCACTGTCCTGGCAGCTCCTCCTTGGCAGTCTCTGTCCTCTTGCACTTGGCTCCTGACACTTACCATTTTATGCAGCAAGGAATGAAAGACGAAAGAAACCCTGGGGCGGTTCCCACTCTGAGAGACAAAAGAACCTAAAATATGGGGGAGAAGGAGCAAGGAAAGATGATGGATAGTCATCACGGCATAATGCTCGTGTCTGATTCCTGGCATGAGCCCCCTTCTGCTGCCAAGGCATAGTAGGCCCTCCCTCACTTAGAAGCGTACTCCGTGTATTCACTTCATGGTTCCAGACAATCAAGATCTGGAAAGCAAGGAAAGGAGAAAAAAAAAGGCATTTATCAAGTTTAAAAAAGAACATACTTGATTTCACATAATCCTTCAAACAATACTATTATTATGTATATATATCATGGAGAAGGACACTGAAACACAGAGAGGTTAAACAGAGACCAAGTGGGATGGAACCCATGCCTGAAGGAGTGGAAAGTCCATACTCTTTTCACTAAACCACAGACTCAGAAGACCTTCCTGTGTGCATCAGAGAAGGGAAATTTACAAGTTTACTCACCTGGCACCACAGTTTCTAAGCTGAAATGAGTGTCCTTAAACGTTATATATGGCAGCATTTTGTCCTTTGTCCTCACTTTGTCAAGGTGCACCTGTTAGGCAGAATGATGTCCCCTCCCAAAGATGCCCATGCCCTGATCCCTAGAACCTATGAAATTCTAAGGTCTTTGGAAAAGAGGAATTAAGCTTACAAAAGGGATAAAGATTGCTCTTCGGTTGGCCTTGAGATGGGGAGACTAGCCTGACTTATCCAGGTGGACATGACGCAATCACAGAGGCTTTAGACGTGGCAGAGGGAAGCAGAAGAAAGAGTTGGGAACAGAGAGATGAGAAAGCTGCTGTTTTGCTGGCATTGAAGACGGAGAGAGAAGCCAGGAGACAAGGAACGCAGGCAGCCTCCAGAAGTTAGAGAAGGACAAGGAAACGGATTCCTTCCTAGGGCTGCTGGAAGGAACACAACCCAGCCCACCCTTTGATCTTAGCTCCAGTGAGACCCGTGTCTACTTGAATTTCCAACCTTCAGAGCTACAAGTAATAAAATTTTCTTGGTTTGCACCTCTAAGTGTGGTCATTCGCTTCAGCAGCAGTAGAAAACCAATACAGCACATGGAAACCAAATTGCCATGCAAGGAGGTGCTTACTTTCACGGTGAAGGCCACGAAATCTCAGAAGCCCCTCTCCCCACCCCCGGCTCGAATCCCCGCCTGACCATGTCTGCTCAAGATAGTTCAGTGGAACGTCATCTCACTCGCAGTAGGAAGATCTTACCAAGGCAAACTGAGATAGATCTGTTAGCTAAGATTCCATCCCGTGAGGAATGGTTTCATTGCATATCCGTACTCACCAAAGCTTAAAGTAAAAAGGAATGCCGTTTAGAAGCAGAGCAAGACTTAAGGAACCAGAAAAATCAGCGGGTCTCTCTCTCCTCCCTTACTCTCCCTCGCCCTGCTTTTCCACACGTAGCTTATTTATTCTTCTCTTCTGGCAGACACTTGTTGTCTTACGCCTCTTTACAAGGCTACAGCGTGGCCATCCCAAGAGGAGGGCTTCTCTCCCAGGGACCGTCCAACCTTCCAACTTGGTTCCCCCACAGCCAACTGATTCAGTCTCCCCACTCTCAGTCCAAAACAGGGCACTGTGGTGACCTGAATGGGAAGGAAGTCCAAAAGGCAGGGGATACATGCATATGTATGGCTGATTCATTTTGCTGTGCAGTAGAAAGTAACACAGGCTTCCCAGGTGAGTCAGGGGTAAAGAACCCACCTGCCAAGCAGGAGACGCAGGTTCCATCCATGGGTCTGCAAGGGAAGATCCCCTGGAGAAGGAAATGGCAACCCACTCCAGTACTCTTGCCTGGGAAATCCCACGGACAGAGGAGCCTGGTGGGCTATAGTCCATGGGGTCGAAAAAGAATTGAACACGATTTAGTGACTAAACAACAAATAACAGAAAGTAACAACATTATAAAGCGGCTACACTCCAATAAAAAATAATTTTTATAAAAACAAGAGAAAAATTCCTTGCATGCCTGCCTCGTCCCCACAAAATGTTCAGAACACAGAGAAAATGATAGACTGGTATTAATCTGGTATTGGATTATATTCAGTGCAGTGGGTATTTAATGGGAATATCAATCTGGCGTTCACTCTCTGTCCTGGTCAGCAGGGTGGGATTGGGAGCAAGGGTGCCTGCTGCAAAGGCCTCTGGCATCTGAAGCTGCGGGGTAGGTGAGATCTGTAAGAGGTATCGGGTGTAGGGAGGCGATGATTGGCATCTTCTGTGCGTCTGCTGACTCCAGGGATGGCCTTATCTTTGGAAACAGAAATGCATCATTCTGGGGGTGCTGAGCTGCCTTTCCTCCCGGCCTGGGCCAAGTTGAGCCCATTTGCATCTGTGATAACTTCTTCTGTCCCTGCATTCTGTGATTGACATACTGTCTTTTAATATGTTAATCTATTCAACCAAGTTACATTCAGATGTTGCTGGTCTGGGAGCCAGGCTGTATCTTTCTGGTGACTTTGCATATTTCACAGCTTAATTCTCCAAGGGAAAGAATGACAGCCTGGCTCTTGAAAGAAGGGGGCGCCTCAATGTGAGCCCCAAGTTCCAGCTGTTATAATCGCTAATGATAATAATCCAGATAACGACGAGTTTATTTAGGGTTTCAGAGTCCAGAAAAGGCCCCCCAAGATAATCTAAGGTGGCAGAGAAGATAAAAGATAACACAGATCATGAAAATGAGGCTCGGAGAGTCGATAGAATTTGGGCAAGGCCCCAGAGCGTTGTGGGATGCTTTGAGCTAAATAAAATGGGATGATAAAGCACTGCCTGCAACTCCATACTTGCTGTTTCATATGCTCACACCAGCCTTTCCAGGTAAGACTTTGCCCAAAGTCCCACAGTTAGAGGAGCCTCTGACTTGAAAGCCCGGGCTTCTCACCAAGGACCCCATCCGTTTCCTTAAATTCTTGGAAGTGGCTTCAGTGAGGGCTTCCTGTGTCCGTCCTTCAAAGTTCAGCTCAGACACTGTCTTCTGTACAAATCCTTCCCTGGCTCTCCTGCTCCCGACTCGGTTCATCCACAGATGTATACTGAGGGCTGTCCGTGTGCCGGGCACAACACGGATGGCTGAGCATATGGCTATCATAAACCAGACATGATTCCTGCCCTGGGGAAGCTAAGGTGTGGTAAGGGAGGGAAGGATGGGGAATGCCAAGCGGGGTCCCCTTCCAGAGGGGCAAGGCCCAGCCTGGGCGCTCAAGACAGCTGGCTTCCTGAAGACCTGGCATTTACCTTGAGAGCTGAAAGAAGGGCAGGGTGGGCACTGAGGGGACCCCAGACAGCTGCATGACAGGGTTAGGGACCGAAGAGAAGAAGGTATGTCTGGGATCTGAAAACTTCCTGTGGCAACTGGAGTACAGAGAGGAAAGGGAGGAGGGACCCTAAGGAGCCTAGAGAATCCACCAGGGCCTTTGGGCCACCTAGAACCTGCTTCTGTGTCCCAGTATGCAGGGGAGCAGGGTGCGGGGTTCACATGATGATGTTAGTGTGAGCGAAGACCGCTTGGTCTTAAGGAATGGAAATCAGGGAGGCCCGAGTGAAACTGGGGCATTTCTTAGAAATTCCCAGAAATTGAATGGAATCTAAGAGCATGAATAGTCCTCAGGAAGGACCTGGAGTCAGAATCGGGAACACTCTTCTGGAATCTGAGAGTTAGTCTCTCTCTGCCACATCCACTCCTCTGTGTGTCTGCTCTATTATTATTTTTCTTAATATAAATTATTTATTTTAATTGGAGGTTAATTACTTTACAATATTGTATTGGTTTTCTCTTTCTCTCTTTGCACTTTCTCTTCCTCTGCTTCTCCAAAACTAGGGTAGACACTGGCCAACCTTTCAGTGCTCAGGTTATAAGCTATGTGGGCGCATGTGCCTAGTCATTCAGTTGTATTTGACTCTTCGTGACCCCATGGACTGCAGCCCACCAGGCTCTTCTGTCCATGGGATTCTCCAGGCAAGAGTATTGGAGTGGGTTGCCATTTCCTTCTGCAAGGGATCTTCCTGACCCAGGGATCCAACCTGCGTCTCTTGAATTTCCTACATTGGCAGACAGTTTCTTTACCACTGTGCCACCTGGGAAGCCCCATAAGTTACAGTTGTAGCCATACAGAGAGACACAGTGGTGTTTATGAGTCCCAAATCAAAATGCCTGGAGAAAGAACTCAGTTGAGTCAGCCTGGGTCAGAGTATTTGCCCTAACTCACTGAGCTATGGGTGAGGTCCAGGAAGCTCAAGACCTTGTCATAAAAACGTGCTTTCCAGGAGGTGGGATGGATCTCGGACGAGAGGGGGCACTGGCTCCTAGGCTTAGCACATCTCCAGTAGCAACTACTGCGGACATAATCAGACCAGCATGTTACACAGATGACCGCACCATCCCTGGGGGAAGGTCAGGAGGGGGGCTCCAACGGAGCCAGAGACACCAGGAAGGGACTCCATGCAAGTGAGAGGCGGTGAGGACTGGAGTCAAGAGTGGTGGCTGTGGGCCTGGGGGAGTGCCCGAGAGACGGTGGGGAGCTCAAACTAGCAAACTGTAGAACAAGCTAACAAATAGGGACAATGATTTGCTGTCCAGGAGGTCTAAATGGGGAAGAACATCAGGTGATGGTCATGCTTATGGTTTGACCACCTGGGTGGACAGTGATGTCATGGATAAAACAAGGAGAACAGGGGGAGAGAAGTGGGTTGGGAAGGGCACAGTGAAGAAAGTGATGAATTCTGTTTGGGACAGTGGAGTCTGGAGTGATTGTGGGCTGTTGGATATACAGGTCTGGAAGAGAGCTGTTCTTAAGAGACTGGCAAAAGGTGGTAATTAAAACAAGGAGAGTGAAAGAAATGGCCTGGGGAAATCGTGGGGCATGAGAAGAGAAAGGGGCTTTGGGGACAGGTCCCAGGGGGTTTCCTACTTCTAATTGTTCTAAGTATCCAGGGTATGGAGAAAAAAGAAGCCCAGGACACAGACTGAGAAGAGCAGCCTGAGAGATGAGAGGGACACCAGGAGGGTCTCACCAAGTAGATGTTTCAGAAAGAATGGAGATGCTATCTTTGAAAAGCACCACCAAAGAACCAGGGGGAAAGAGCCCACTCAACTTACTTATCGTCTTATACTTTTTTATTAGTGTGTCTATTTCTCTGCTAGACCGAAAGCTCCTTTGGTTAAGATGTTTTCATGCCTTTATTCCCAGCAATTAGCCCAGATGCTTGGCATGAAGTCTTAATAACAGTTGAATGAATGAATAAATATGTCACAGGCATTGAAAATATCAAGGTTCGTATCTGGATGATACAAGAAACATACCCTGAGTCTTTAGTAATTTACAATAAATAAACAGGGCCGTTGATAGGACCTTTGGAAAGAAACGCCTTCTCACTGTTGTCCTTTGTATGAATAACTCAAGGATGGCTTACAGGGGCTGTCTTGCTGTAATTGGAAGCACTTCAGTGACTGCCGGGTAAAGAGCAACTTTGGTGGTGCCTGAAAACGGTTTTATGTATATGCTCTTAGTATTCAAATTGTATTTGCATAATTAAATCTAATTATCTCCAAAGTCAAGGTCATCTTCAGTCTAATCCTTGCCTGAATTATCCAAAGACTCTGCCATAGATGGGATTTTCTTCTGTTTATGAAATCCAAGTGCCACTGTGTGTATCAGTAGACAGTCAGGGTGTCAGTGCTTGACCCTAGCTGGCTAAAAACAGAGAAACAGATGGAAAACTCTAAAAAATATCCCTTTTCTTTTTGCTTGTCAGAAATGTAAACAGCTAATTTATAATGTGGGTAATGCTCTTCCCTAAATACAAGGCAACCATCAGGGGTAATACTTAAACTGTTTAACCATGGGCAAGTCAGAGGTACAGACGTCCTAAAATAAGGTCCTGATAACGATGCAATGTAGGGGCTTCCCAGGTGGCGTTACTGGTAAAGAATCCACCTACCAATGCAGCAGATGTAAGAGATGAGTGTTTGATTCCTGGGTCAGGAAGATCCCCTGGAGGCAGAAATGGCAACCCACTCCAGTATCCTTGCCAGGTGAATCCCATGGACAGAGGAACCTGGTGGGGTACAGTCCATGGGGTCTAAAAGAGACATGAATGAGCATCTGAGCACAGCAATAAAGCTGTGTTAAGAGCTCCTGCTGGACCAGACATTAAACTTTAGTTGATGAGTGATGGTGGCGGGTGGGGGGCAGGAGATGGCCAGGTGAGGGAATCTGTAGCCAGAGCAACAGAGAGGCCCTGGGCAAGAGGTGTGGGCAGGGGGTGGGTGGGTTTTTGCCAGTCAGTGCAGAAGTTCATCAGCATTTTAACTGCAATGAGTGTACCCCTTTGTGCCTGCTGACTCCCAGCTATGGGCAGAAGCCAGAGGCACTCCAGCCCAGACTTTCAGTCCTACTGGGTTCACAGAGAAAGAAACTGAGATTTAATGAGAAAAGGTTTGGATAAAAGTCCAAAAACCAGTGGCAGGAGAAGTGGCAACAGAACTCAAGTCTCTTTATTCCCAAACCTGATGTTATCACCCCTAAGTTTTCCCGAGAATTTTTATGAGACAGAAATTCTTGTCATGAATGAGCACACAAAATCTGGATTTGTTCAGCAATTGTTCCAGTACAACAATGGCCATATGGTTAGCAAGAGATGCCGTCCACCACGGAGACACAGTGCTATTTTATCATGAAATTATGTGTTCTAAAGGGCTTCCCTGGTGGCGCAGGGCTAAAGAATCTGCCTGCCAAGCAGGAGACCCGGATTTGATCCCTGGGTCAGGAAGATCCCCTGGAGAAGAAAATGGCAACCCGCTCCAGTATTCTTGCCTGGGAAATCTCATGGACAGAGGAGCCTGGTGGGCTTCAGTCCATGGGGTTGAGAAGAGTTGGATGCGACAGAACGATGAAACAATAGCAATGCATTCTGATGAAGGCTGTCTCAAGGCTCTCCCAGCAGACTAAACCTGAAATGTTCCCAGGGGAAGCCAACTGCGAGTGATCCATTTCAGGACAAGGAGGATCCATCTCTGTGATTTTTCCACACACTTACTGTTCTAGGTATGAGATACGATAATTAATTTCATGTTCCTATAAACTGGGAGACAATTACAGGGGAGGTTGCTAAGCGGTCCTGAGCACGCTCACCTTATGAGACGTACTTTTCATGTTTTGTGACCATGGTCGAGGGAAGAAAGCACATAATGACTCCTTGTGGATGAGGCCCCTGCTAGTTATGTTTTCATTATTAACCCAATTATACGGGTGAAGCAATAGGTGATAATTTCACTTCTTCACTGCCGCTTCATTCCTGCTCCCCCAGCCGCCAGCCTGGGGGACACTTCAGAAATCATTTAAAGGGGTTTGTTCTAGAATACAGCCAGCAACAGCCGGGTCCCACCTCCTGGGTCTCTCACCTCATTTCCCCGAAACGCTGAGGCAGGAATGGGTTGGAGAGTGGTCAGGAAAAGAAGCGATGTGTCCTGGTAAATGGTCGTGATTGGATGAGTGAGACAGCAGAGTAGAAGTAACCCAGGTGGGGCCTGGCTTTGTATGAAAGGCTGGATGTGTCAGGCACCCTCTGAATCTCAATTCCAGGCACTGAAGGGGAAGATGAAAGGGGGAATGACCTGCTTGGCTTGGGGGGGATGTTTCTGGACACCCCTCCACCCTTAAGAGATGGGATACAGTAAATCCCGTACATACCAAAGAGTTCCATTCCGAGAGCACATTCCTAAGTCCGATTTTGTTCCTAAGTTCAACAAAATTAGTCTAGGTACCCAACTCACACAACTGGCTATCTAGTACTGAAGGATCGTCGGCAACAGGAGACAGAGGGCAAGCTGCAACGCCGCTTACACCTGACGCTGATGGAACGCACGTGTGCATCTTTGGAAGTTTCAACTTGAAGGTTCACATGTAGGGGACTTACCATACGGGTTCAAGGTCTCTGTAGTTAGTATTTCTCCCCCTGTTGCCTTTCATAAGAGCTTTACATAGTCTTACAGAGCCACTCCGTGCCCCTTAGAAAGATGGGGAGATTTATTTAACTCTGATACTTCTCTGACTTACCAGTGGTAGATAGACCTAGTGGGGAGGACAGAACATGATGGAGGAAGGGAAGAAGGGAGAAAATGGGGAGGATGATGACCCAGGGGAAACACATCCTGGGACTTTTCCTGGAAGCGGGAAATGCAGTCAGCTTCCAAGGTGATTCAGGCAGCACATGGGAGCCCAACCTCAAGCCTGGACCCTGCAGCCAAGGTCGGGAGGTGAGGCTTAATTCCAAACCCAACCCAGAATGGGTGCTGAGCCACTGATGACATGGTTAGTACCTCAGTCAAGGTTGGTTTTAAAACATGGGGCAAGAGAGACATCCACATTTGTGACCTTTGTAAATACAGATATCCACAGCCCACACCTTGAATACCAAGGGCTTAGAGCAGGGTTCCCCAACCTCAGCAATCCTGACATGTGGAACCAGGTAACTCTTTGTTGCCGGGGGCTGTCCCACGCATTGTAGAATGCTCAGTAGCATCACTGGATTCTACCTGCTAGTTGCCAGAAGCAGCTTGACCCCAAGCTGTGACAACCAGAATATCTCCTGAAATTGCCAGATGATCTCTGGAGGTCAAAATCACCCACTGGTTGGGAGCATAGAGAATGAGGAGTAAGGTACACCACAGAGAGGGGCTGTAGTGTGACTGGCATCTCAAATGATGGCACAGCATCCGGTATGTGATTTGCTTGGCCTGTCCAGAGTAATCAAGGAGAACTTCTTACATATGAAGTAGTTTACCTCTGCTTATGTACATTTCAAATATTTGCTCCCTTCTGGGACTTCCCTGATGGTCCAGTGGTTAAGACTTCGAGCTTCCAATGCAGGGGGTGCAGGCTCGATCCCTGGTTTGGAAACTAAGCCTTCATCCTGTGTGGCATGGCCAAAAAAATTAAAAGACAACAAATATTTGCTCTTTTTGATGATCTGCCTCAGCTCAAATTATGCAGTAGTCAAAATGTTGACATTTCCTTCCAAAGGCAAGGAAAAAAAAATCTCTATTTTAATCATATTACTTTTTAGCCAAGGAATGCTCAGTTATTTGGAAATATAGGGTAGACCAGTGCCTTGTTAAAAAAAAAAAAAAAAATTCCTGCCAGTGTTTTCATTTAATTGCTAAAAATAACATCCCCTATGACAGCCCAATGGCAGAGCCATTCTAAAGAAGTGCAGGAAGGGCCCTTTGCAATACACATCTTAAATCACATGATGCCATGGCCACCTGCTCCACCTGCCCAGGTGAACATCTGGTGAACCGTCTCATCCTCCAGAAAATGATGCATTTCCCCCTTGCTCTCTCAGAGGGATTGTAGTGATCAGATGAACAAAGACCTTCTTAACCGACACTGTCCAGGGCAGCAGCCACTTGTGTTTAGGCAGCTATTTAATGTAAATTAATGAAAATTAAACAGAATTTAACATTTAGTTTAGCCACATTAGCCACCTTTTCCAACCCCAGGTGGTGGTTGTGTGTTAGTCGCTCAGCCATGTCCAACTCTTGGTGATCCCATGGCCTGCAGCCCACCAGACTCCTCTGTCTGTGGGATTATCCAGGCAAGAATCCTGGAGTGGGTTGCCATGCCCTCGTCCAGGGGATCTTCCTGAGTCAGGGATGGAATTCAGGTCTCCCCCACTGCAGGCGGATTCTTTGCCACTGAGCCACCAGGGAAGCCCTGCTTGGTGGACAGGTGGATAATGGACGGGTAACGGACACATGCGCAGAGGACATCTCTGTGGCTCGAGAAAGTTCTACCCACATCACTATTCTCAACGACACAACCTGGTGCAAGTAAACAGCAAGTCACAGTCTTAGCGCCACTGCCGGAGGTTAGACCCGGAGCACACACGAGGAAACACACCCATTCACAATCGGCCACACACCTTGAGCACCGGCATCGCAGACTGCCGAAGTGCTCGTATGTCACCGCTGCATCGTAGGTAGTCACAAAAGCAGCAAAAACATAATTAAAGCCTTGTGGCTCAGATGGAAAATAGGAGCAAGGGTCAAATAATTTTGGGTCATCGCTTTCAATAAATGTCATTGTCTGGACTACAAGTAGATAGTTCCATGAACCTTTTAATTACAGCAGCAAAAAACAAGATGAGCACTCCTTCCCTATAAAATTACTAGTTTTGATTAGCTGTTTATAAAAAGACATGTCATCTTCTGGGTTCTAATATCCTTTACTTGTGTTCTTCAAGACGGAGACTCAAGGCTGTGAGTGCAGAGAGTGGGAAGCAGCTACGGAAGAGCCATGTCCCCGCTCACAAGGTACTGACGACGCCAGCGCTCTGAGGATGCACGGAAAGGACAGTCACAAATAACACGTCCCCCCGAGGACTGAACGAAAGAGTCATTGATACCAACAAGAACAATAATGTCCAACATTCATTATGTGCCAAGGCTTACGCTCAGTGCTTCAAAAACCTTACCGCATTTGTCAAGAGAAAGTGAAAGTGTTAGTTGCTCAGTCGGGTCCGACTCTTTGTGACCCCATGGACTGTAGCCCGACAGGCTCCTCTGTCCATGGGATTTTCCAGGCAAATATACTGGAGTGGGTTGCCGTTTCCTCCTCCAGGGGATCGAACGTGCATCTCTTGCCTCTCCTGCATTAGCAGGCGGATTCTTTACCAGAGTCACCTGGGAAACCCCAAATAGTGATGCAGTAGATGTTCGGCATATTTATGGATTGTATAGATTCATAGACAAGGCTCAGAGAGGTTAAGTAATTTGCCTGAGGTTCACTAAGTAAATAAGTATCAGAATCAAGGATCAAACTTAAGTGTGTCTGACTCCAGAGACCATGGCTCATGAGCCCTGTTCCCAATCAGGGTGGCCCCAAATGGAGGAAGCCATTCCACCTGCTCCTTTAGGGAAGGACGGTTTGGGCAGGGGGTGGTGGTGGTGGTGGTAGTGGGGGTCTCACCCTCCCATTCTTCCCCACCTTGGCTCCATCCTGAGTTGCAAGGGCCTCCTGCAGCTTTTGGACCAACTCCCCCCTCCCCCCTGCCAACCTAACCAACACCTCCACCTCCATTCATTCTCTTTTCCATTTCACATGAAATGACCCCATGCAGGTTCTGGAAGCTGGCTCAAGGCTGCCTGGACAAAAATTCTGGGATCTCAAGTGCCCAGAGTTTGATCTAGTAGCAGAGAGGATGGGTCCTTGACCCCATAGACATCTTTGCTTTGGGGGAGGGGCAAGCTGGAAGAAGGCCATGCAAGGGTCCTCCAGAATCATTCCTCAAAGCCAGGTCCAGCAGCAACATCCCCTGGGGGCTCGTTAGGAAGCAAACTATCTAACCCCACCCCAGACCAACTGAATCACCAACTCTGAGCAGAGCCTGTGTTTTCACAAGCCCTCCAGTGATTCCGATGCTCGAATCAGAATCCTCTGAGGTTCTCTGAGACCCGAGGGCCACCGATCCAGGACAGCTTTTTCTACATGTGGTCCAGGGACCGGCAGCATCAGCACCCGCTGGGAGTTTGTTAAAAATGCAAATTCTGGGTCCCGCTGCAGATCTGCTGAACTAGCACGGGTGTACGTGAGCCCACCAGTGTTCGGGTCAATGACCTCTCCAGGTGATTCTTATCGCAGGAAGGTCTGAGAAGCAAGGACTTGAAACAGCCCTTCTTCCTTATCCTCCTCCTCACTGTTACGTTGTCAGTAAGGACTGTTTCTGACCAACAGGAGGAGAAGATGACAGAGGACGAGATGGTTGAATGGCATCGTCAATTCAACAGACACAAGTTTGAGCAAACTCCAGGAGACAGTGAAGGACAGGGAAGCCTGGCGTGCTACAGTCCATGGGGTCACGAAGAGTCGGACGTGACTGAGTGACTGAAGAACAAAGGACTGTTTCTAGTTCATAAGACAGAAACTCATCTCATAAATGGGCTTAAGGGAGAAAAGGGAATATATTAGCTTAAGTAACTGAAGATACTGTGAGTATGCAAATTTAGCACCACTGGGTCTGGTGGCCAACTGCAATCCAGGGGCCAGACCGGCCCACTGCCCGTGTTTGTCAATAGTTTGATGGAGATACAACCTCACCCATTCATTTACCTATTGTCTGTGGCTGCTTTCCCACTGGAACAGTAGACTTGAGTAGTTGTAACAATGACATCAGGACCCACAAAGCCTAAAATATTTACAGAGAAGATTTGCTGAGCCCTACTCTTAAGCATGGGGGCCAGGACAGGGCCTCCTGCCCAGAGGTAAGTGAAAAGGGGATAAAAGATGTACATTCACCCCTCATTCTCCCCTGTGGGCTATTATGCTTTGTTCATTCAAGGGCAGGAATGCCAGTGGTTCTAACGCTATGAAACGGAACACCAAGAAAAACCTTAAACTGAAGAGGCTCAGAGAGGTTCAGGGTTGGTGACCCCATGGAGGAGCTGGGGGGGTGGTGTGCTGGTGAGGGCATTGAAACTCTGCCCCCCACCACACACACACCCCGGGTATCTAGTGCATCCAGCTCTGCCTACACTGTATCCTTCCCAGTAAACAGGAAACGGAAGTCAACTACTGCTGTGAGTTCTGTGACCCGTTCTAACAAATCATGGAACCTGAGGAGGGAGTCAAAGGGTCATTATATGTATCAGAATCAAACTGACAACCAGTTGACTACCCAGAGATTTGGAAAACATTTCCAAGGGGGCCTCAAACTTTAACTTTAATTTACAGGATCCCAGGAGTAATCACTTTGTAACCTATCCATGTGTGTGCTAAGTCACTTTAGTTGTGTCCAACTCTGCAACCCCAAGAACTATAGCCCACCAGGCTCCTCTGTCCATGGGATTTCTCAGACAAGAATACTGGAGTGGGTTGCCATTTCCTTCTCCAAGGGATCTTCCCAACCCAGGGATTGAACCCAGGTCTTCTACTTGGCAGGTGGGTTCTTAACCACTGAGCCTCCAGGGAAGCCCAGAGAGATCGCAGTCTAGCATTAATCTGGCAGTTCCTGGAGCTGGGACAACCATGTGATTACAAGGCATGCTTGCAGTAGGAACTCAGCAAATAGCAGAAACCATAGACAGGACTTGAATCTCCTCAGGATTCTAGAAAAATCTTACCTGAATTTCAAGGAGCTCTCAAGGTCGTTTAGGGACTTTCAAAGGTGGTACCTACCTTTATGTTTGGAGACATCCAGTCTTACATCATATTAAACAAATCAAACTCTATCCACATTGAACATAATTTATACGTAATGATGTAAGTGTTGAGTCATGTTTTAGTAGAATCAATGATATAATGTTACCTTTTTAGCAAAGATTTGATGAAAAATTTTCTGTGTTTTTAAAAAGAAAAAAAAACTTTAATTATGCCTGCAGGCACCTGTAAATTTCACAGAGCCCTGACTTGGAAAGGGCTAGCCCTGCATTCACATGGCAGGATCCATGATGCATGTCCACCTATCTGGGCTGGATGGAAAGAGACAGTGTGTGAAAGTCATCTTGGCGAAGGCAGAGGTCAGACACCAGAGTTCTGCACTTCGTAAGGTTAGCAGGAACAAAGCAGGACATCATAGCTTTGCAGTGTCATCGTTCTTAGGACAGGTGTCCAGCATCCTACAAACACTGACTGACATTACATAATCCATTTTGAGGATCCCCTCCCCCGTGCCCTGCCACCAGGGAGGCTGGCTTGAGTCAAACAGGTGCACAGAGAAATTAGTGGGAAGGACAAGATAAGGTCACTTAAAACCAGCGACTGGCTCTGCAGGACCTGATGCATACTTTATGGGCTAAAGAGGAAAAGTCCATCCTTGAGGGGTTTTAATCCACTGCTACAGTCCTTCTCCAAGTCCCTGGTGAGATTATCAGCAGAACAAGTGACCCCATTACTTAAATGGGTTAATACACTCCCCACGCTTTCCTTAGTTGCTATTCTGACTTTCAGGAGAGGGGTTCTCAAGCCAAATGGAGCACCCAGAGCCTCCAGTAACTGATGCCACAAAAAGTCCGGTGTGCTCTGGAAGTGATTACAAAGATCACCGCAGAGGATGGGCTGCCCAGCTGACGTCCGCCTCCAGGGTGTCCTGTGTGTCTCCAGGTCCTAAGTACTCTGTCCTATTGACTCTGCCTCCCATAGCAAAATGCCCAGTCTGGCAGATAGCAGGTAGTCACCACTATTTGTTGGATTAAAAACAAACAAACAAAAAGAATAAATGGAAGGAGAGAGGGAGGGGAGAAGGGAAAAGGAATGGAAGGAAGAAATACATCGGATTCTTCCTTCTGCAATGAAGTCTGATGAGGGAACTAATCCAGGCAGGGACACCCCTGGGCAGACTATTACATAGTCCACACTGGACTTCATCAAGGCCCCGGCCTAACAGCCCGAAGCACAGGAAGGTGCTGCCGTTTTAGCAGGAGAAAACGGACACATTGTAAATACGAGCAGAAGAATTGGTAAACACATTAGACAGAAGTTCTTTGGGATCCTTTCCAGCTCCAAAATTCTATCATATTAGTATAATAATAAATCAAGGGGTTTCCCTGGTGGCACAGTGGATGGGAATCCATCTGCCAATGCAGGGGACATGGATTTGATCCCTGGTGCTGGAAGATCTCAAGCGCCTCACAGCAACAAAGCCTGTGCACCACAACTGCTGAGCCCACACTCCAAAGCCTGCAGACCACAACCACTGAGCCTGTGTTCCTAGAGCCCATGCTCTGAAACGAGAGAAACCACTGCAGCGAGTAGCACTCGCTCTCTGCAGCTACAGAAAGCCCATGCAAAGCAAAAAGACCTAGTGCATCCAAAAATAAATGATAATGAAAAAGAAAAAAAACTCTGAATCTTAAAAATAATAATAATAAATCAAATACTTGGTTAGAACACATTCTGCACATTTTAGATTGAATTCCTTATGAAGTGAAAGTGAAAGTTGCTCAGTCGTGTCCGACTCTTTGTGACCTCATGGACTGTATAGTCCACGGAATTCTCCAGGCCAGAATACTGGAGTGGGTAGCCTTTCCCTTCTCCAGGAGATCTTCCCAACCCAGGGATCGCACCCAGGTCTTTCTTCCGCATTGCAGGTGTATTCTTTACCAGCTGAGCCACAAGACAAGCCCTTATAGTCACAACTGAATGCTTGAGGAATTCATAAAAGGAGAAACTGAAAACATGTCCCCGTGGTCTGTTTTCTGTCTCCTGATCATCACCACTCCCTCCATCTTCACCACTTGCAACTCCTCCATCACCCTCTCTGGCTCCGATATGCTCTTCAAGGCTCACCTTAGCCATCATCTCCTTCAAGAAGCCTCTCCCTTCCCTCCCAGCTACCACTCTAAGCCAATCTGTCTTAAGACAACCCTCCTTTGTATTCTCAAAGCACAGCACAGACATATCTGTATTGAAGCATTTTTCCTTCTAGATTGAAATTGTTGATGTAGTTGGCTTTCATTTGCCACATAAGTCCTACAGTTCATCAAGGTCACCTCTTTATTTTCAATGTCTAGCCTGAAACATGCCTGGCTTGTAATGGTGGTTTAGTTGCTAAGTCGTGTCGGACTCATTGTGACCCCAGGAACTGGGGCCTGCCAAGCTCCTCTGTCCATGAGATTTCCCAGGCAAGAATATTAGAGTGGGTTTCCATTTCCTTCTCCAGGGGATCCTCTTGACATAGGAATTGAACCTGGG
This sequence comes from Bos indicus x Bos taurus, assembly GCF_003369695.1. Lineage (NCBI taxonomy): Eukaryota > Metazoa > Chordata > Mammalia > Artiodactyla > Bovidae > Bos > Bos indicus x Bos taurus. The sequence goes on along the minus strand of NC_040094.1, from coordinate 30,828,031 downwards.
GTCTCCTGCATTGCAGGCAGATTCTTTACCGACTGAGCCACCAGGGAAGCACTGGCATGAAATGGACCTACAGTAAATATTGATGATATGATGACAACGTGAATCGTCTAAATTATTCAAAAGCTAGAAAATAATAATTTTTTCAGATTTGGAAACTGTGGAGACTATTTGGGGTATTTATTGGCAAACTTTGTGACCGGGTGACTTTTCCAAAGTCAGTTCAGTTCAGTTCAGTCGCTCAGTTATGTCTGACTCTTTGTGACCCCATGGATTGCAGCATGCCAGGCCTCCCTGTCCCTGTCCATTGCCAACTCCCAGAGTTTACTCAAACTCATGTCCATTGAGTCAATGATGCCATCCAACCCTCTCATCCTCTGTCCCCTTCTCCTCCCACCTTCAATCTTTCCCAGCATCAGGGTCTTTTCAAATGAGTCAGGTCTTTGTATCAGGTGGCCAAAGTATTGGAGTTTCAGCTTCAGCATCACTCCTTCCAATGAATGTTCAGGACTGATTTCCTTTAGGATGGACTGGTTGGATCTCCTTGCAGTCCAAGGGACTCTCAAGAGTCTTCTCCAACACCACAGTTCAAAAGCATCAATTCTTCGGCATTCAGCTTTCTTTATAGTCCAACTCTCGCATCCATACATGACTACTGGAAAAACCATAGCCTTGACTAGATGGACCTTTGTTGGCAAAGTAACGTCTCTGCTTTTTAATATACTGTCTAGGTTGGTCATAACTTTTCTTCCCAGGAGCAAGCGTCTTTTAATTTCATGGCTGCAGTAACCATCTGCAGTGATTTTGGAGTCCAAGAAAATAAAGTCTGTCACTGTTTCCACTGCTTCCCCATCTATTTGCCACGAAGTAATGGGACCAGATCAAGTCCAGTGTTAAATATCAGGCCAGAGACCTATTGCTGGGCATTGACTGAACTTCAGAGAGCAACACTAGCTGAATCTCACCACTAGATGGCAGCAGCGTCCCAGGAGCAGGCGATTCCTGCCCTCCGACCACACCCTGCCAGGGGCTGTCCACCTTCTGATCCTGCTCCTTCAGGGATCTCAGATCACTGGATGAGGAGGGCAGGTCCTGGCAGGTATTGATGACCCTGGGACCATATCCCCAGAAGGTGTTCTTTCCTGTCCCACTCCACTCTCATTTGTTCTCATAAATGCCACCAGTCTCTTCCTCCTTCATGTCCCCGGTTCTCTACCCACCAGCCCCCACTTGATAAAACTCCCATTGCCTACAGGGTGATCCAATTCCTCATGCAGAACCCAACCCAGCTGTAAACCACCTGCTCAGTTAATATGCACTAGGAAAGAAAGGCGGAGAAGGCGATGGCACCCCACTCCAGTATTCTTGCCTGGAAAATCCCATGGGTGGAGGAGCCTGGTAGGCTGCAGTCCATGGGGTCGCTAAGAGTCGGACACAACTGAGAGACTTCACTTTCACTTTTCACTTTCATGCATTAGAGAAGGAAATGGCAACCCACTCCAGTGTTCTTGCCTGGGGAATCCCAGGGACGGGGGAGCCTGGTGCGCTTCCGTCTATGGGGTCGCACAGAGTTGGACACGACTGAAGAGACTTAGCAGCAGCAGCAGCAGGAAAGAAAGGGGCAGTGTCTCCCAGCGAAATCAGGCATCTTGAGAACTGTCATGTAGGAGAAATAGAAGCAGCCCAGGAGGAAGACAGACAGATAGACAAGGGGAAAAAAAAGGGTCTCAAGACACAAGTAGAAAAAAGCAAAAGATGAAAGCACCAGAGGAAACAGCTATAAGAACCTAGTTCTGGGCGCTATGGGACTTAGAAAGGAAGAGGCTTGACCAGCCAGAGAGACTGGTGAGGAGGACACTTGACTTAACTGAATTTGTCAAGAGGACCAAGGGGTCAGACCCGGAGAGACTCAGGGCCAGAGTCCCAGCTCCTTGTCCAGGGCACCTCGGATGGAAAAGGAAGGGAATCAGAGATTAACACTGTGAGGGCTGAGGAGGAGAGGTGGAAGGTGGTGGCTTCTCTTCCCAACGCCCTGGAAAATGAAAAGGCTTCTCCCGTCGAGGTGACCTACTGAGAGACAGACAGGAAGTATGGCCCTGCCTGTGTCACCGGGCTGCTTTGAGGACCAAGTGACACGGACATAATTATGTGAATTATGTATTCATATACAATATATATAGTATGGCAAACGGCCTCTATAAATTGTAAGGTGCCTTGTGAATGTTCTCTTGGTTGTTTATTCCATGCGACCACCAGCACCTCTTTGCCAAGGCCCTGTCCTAAGATCCTGGGCAGAGGCAGAAGTCCAGACCCAGCCCTTGCAAAAAAGAGGGAAATGTGAGATGATACCATTTAAGCTCTGCAAGTTTAAATGTGCGTTAAATAGCGTGGTTTCCAATTTCCACTTCTCTTACAGGAAGTCTTCAGTCATCTGAAGCAGCCGGCCAGGTCTGCAATGTGGGTTCTCCAAGCTGCACGCCCTGGAATCTTCAGTAACTAGACGGTGTGAGCCGAGGCGGGGGCGGCTACAGGTGAGACGAAGCTTGGGAGACACGACGACTAAGTGTCAGGCCAGCCCTTGGGAGGACCCTCTTCATGGAGACTTGACCATAAAAAGACATCTCTGAGGCAACTGGGGATCTGTGAGTGTGGGATGGTTACTAACATTAAGGAACGTGTACATTTCAGGTGAGCTTATGATGGCATTGTGGTTATTGTTTCAAAAAAGAGGAAGAGAGGAAGGAAGGTAGTCCTCATTAGACATACCCATCTCCACTTGCAAGGATTTACGGGGGGAAAAATTCTTGGATTTGCTTTTTTAAAACACTTAAAAAGAAAATGTAGAAAGAGGGGTAATTCCCTGCTGGTCTAGTGATTAGAACTCGATGCTTTCACTGCCATGGACAAGGTTCAATTCCTGGTCAGGGAACTGGGATCCCACAGGCTTCATGGGGCAGTCAAAAAAAACATGCAGAAGGGTGACAGATGAAAAAGAATGAGCATTGGTTCCCCTGTCACACCTGTCACGTGGGTGATGGCTGCCATCCTGTGCCATTGGTACATGACTTCTGGGCTAGCTGGGTGAAGGCGGCAGAGCTGAGTTGGAGCAGCTGTGAGCTACACGGTGGGGAATGGGGGCACACAGATATCCTCCAGGCAGGGCTTGGGCCTGCTTTCTGCCCCCTTGATACCACAACTGCCTGTGATATACCTCCTCTGTCCTGTGAGGGAGGAGCCTGCAGACAGCCCAGCTCATACCTGGACACTTGTTCCTGGGCCCAGATCCCCCCAGTTTGTGTATGTGCTTATATATGTGTGTGTGTGTATATATATATATATATACACACACATACATACACATGCGTACATACATACATTGATATATACATACATACACTCTACATAATATACACATTATATCTGTGATACATTAATCATATACCATGTATTACATATTATGATTATGTAATATGTGAATTCGGAGAAGGAAATAGCAACCCACTCCAGTACTCTTGCCTGGAAAATTCCACAGATGATGGAGCCTGGTAGGCTACAGTCCATGGGGTCGCAAAGAGTCGGACACGACTGAGCGACTTCACTTCAGTCACTTCACACTTTGTCACTGGAGAAGGAAATGGCAACCCACTCCAGTATTCTTGCCTGGAGAATTCCATGGACAGAGGAGCCTAGCGGGCCGTGGTCCATGGGGTCGCAGAGAGTCGGACACGACTGAAGTGACTGAGCACAATATGTGAATTATGTATTCATATACAATATGTAGTAGTGTTAGTCACTCAGTCTATACAACCCTTTGCGACCCCATGGACTGTAGCCCACCAGGCTCCTCTGTCCGTGGGATCCTCCAGGCAAGAATACTGGACTGGGTTGCCATTTCCTTCTCTAGGGGATCTTCCCAACCCAGGGATCAAACACAGGTCTCCTGCACTGCAGGCAGATTCTTTACCATCTGAGCTACAGGGAAGCTATACATATATTCATCAAGCCCTTTCTATGTGCATTTTCTTATGCTAGCCTTGCAAAAGCTATCTAAGGTAGCAATGATCACATCCACTTAACAAATGAAAAAATTAAGGCACGGAGAAGTTAAGTAATTTGTGCAAAGCCAAATATAAGGATAGCAATATACCTCACATCCCGTTCAGATTCTGTGGGGGAATCAGTGAATTGCTGTACACAGAAAGTGCTTAGACTAGTGCCTGATACAGAGGAAATGCTAAATAAGGGTTTGTGTTTCTGATGGCGGTTACTCCACCGCCTGCCACACCCTGCAGAGGGTGGAGGAAAGCATAGAAATCTGAACCAGGGGAAAAGAAATGATCTGATTATTTGCCTTGCAAAGTAAGTCACCCCCGGGGTTCTTCACCAGCCAGGCTATCGGGCTTGACAAACCGACTGTAGGTCTGCAGAGGCAGCTACAGCAGAGCAAGCAACAGTCTCAAAAGCCTCCAAGTCCAGGCCTCCTGGTCACTCAGGCCCTGCACAGACAATGCTCAGCTTCCAAAGGAGACCAGAAGAAAAGCCCCATCAGCTCAAGCACCCCCGGCGGCTCGGTGGACAGCCTGCCCTCCGGCCCTCTGCTTCTCAGGCCTTCATCCCACATCAACCTCTGCAGAGCCTTCCCCCTCTGGAAATTTCATCTCGCCCTGACCTGGTCTGCACGTCCCAGGTCCCTCCTAGGAGAGCCTTCCCTATAGGCCACCTAGGGAGTCCTCACCCAGTCCTGTTACCGTAGCAGGGACCTCTCCAGTCTCACCCTGGGGCTCCCAACCAGTGAGAAGAGAGGCTTATCCTCCTGGAGTTGGTGTGAGAACGGAGGGTCAGCCTGGCTTTCTTGTTGGCTTCAGGGTACAGACTCGCATTCACTCTTCATCACCTCACACCTGGCTTCTGACAGCACAACGTGGTAACTGCTAACAGAGATGGAGACCCTGCCCCTCCACTGCAGTGACATTCCTCACTGGCTCCTTATCACCATGATAAGTAACATGAAAAGCACAGGGGTGCCATCGGGAAAGGGGGGAGAAGAGAAGGTGAACGTGCTGCTTTGCCCCCAGTTCAGGAACATCTGGGCCCGGGGCTGGGGTAGGCCCCTCTGTGCCCCTCTGACCTTCAGCTGTGGGTTCCTGGCCTCGGGTCTCATAGGATACCCACACATAGGCCTCGGGGTGCTCCCAGAGGTACCCCTGCTGTCTTGGAACCGAGGATGCTAAAAAAAAGTCTACACTTGCTTTCTCCTACATCCAGAACAAACAGGCCTCCTAGGTCCCATGGCCAACACCTGCCCTGGACTGAGCTAGTGCAGACTCTGAGTGATCCACTTTTTGGCAGCCACCACCATCACGGTCACACACTCCACTGACCCAGGGACCCACATCTCCAGATTTCCGAGCCTGGGGTTGGGAGGAGTGGCTCTGCCCACACACCAGCCTCATCCAAATCTCCCTGAAACCTGAAGACCAACTGCAGAGAAGCTTCATTAATTTTTCACCAGCTTCATCTACTAGAGGCTGAGCAGAGCTGAGCCAAAGCCCTATCACAAGCGCCTCTGCCCGCGGCCCACCAAGGGTTAACCCATTAGCCCACATCCTGGTGAGCTCACCCCGCTGGAGCCAGCTCTGCGCTGGGATTCGCTGCACGCGGCTCCTGGAGGGGCCAGGGAGGCTTCTTCCCGGGGGCTAGGGTGCAGGACTTGAGCAGGAACTCACTGCCCGCTTCCTCCTGGCGCCAGTTGTGTGCGATCCCCAGGACTCCCCCATCTTCCCCGGGGGACGTTGAGCACAGTAAGTAAGGAGGCCACTGGCCCTCTGCCCCTCCTTCCACTTCCCCGGAGGAAGGAGCCAGTTTTAACTTCGCTTTAGAGCGCCTTGAGTCTGTGAGCCGGAGGTGGGAGGTAGATGCGCACAGCCGGCTAAGGGGAGGAGGGCTGGCTGGGCTGAGGAGAGAGGTGATGGGGTGGGCTGCCCCGCCCCGCGCTGCACCTGGAGAAGGAGATGCTGGGTGCAGGCGGCTGCCTCTGCCCTGTAGTAGGGCAACCAGCCTTCACCCTCCACAGCTGTGGGCGGGGACCACCCTCCCGAGCTGACACAGACGAGCCAAACAGCCTGACTTTGAAGTGCTAGGCACCCTCGGGTCCCGGAGGCCACAGAGGGACCTCAGAACTAGACCTAGGCATCCCCATCAGACCTCAGTGTCTGCCAGTCCATCCTCCCAGCTGCAGGTGTGGCAGGCGCCCAGGGCAGGTGCGGGCAGGGGCTGGGCACGCTCCGTGTCGGGAAGGGGAAAGCAGGCTGGCCCATATAAACACGGACAAAACGTGCAAGGGAGACGTGCGCCTTGGGGACCACACACCCAGGGAAAAGCAGACGTTACCACCTGAGCTGTTTTTCCACCTTGTTACGGGGCAGGACCTGGGCCCCGGCTGCGTGAAGAGTGAGGTGAGTGGCCCTGTCTAGATGGAGCTGAAGAACTTCCCTTCCTAGAAGCCCTGGGAGCAGGTGACAGACGGGTGGCCCTGCCCCGGGGACAGCAGCAGCGGATTCAGAAACCTTATCAGTTCAAGCACGAGGGCACCACTCACCTCATCGGGGACAGGGTCGCCAATGGAATGTCTGGTTGGGGGGTGGCCAGCGGCCGGCAGTGACAGCTGGGTGGGGGTGCTGTGGGGACCCCGGGGGGAGAGGCTAGACCCTCCACGTCTCGGGAATTCCAAACAGAAACTCACGCTTGCGTCTTTCTCAGGAATCCTCTTATCTCTGTCACTTGTGTTTTGCAACCTGCCCTCCCCTCTTGTCCCACAAGAGGACCCTTCCCTCTGGGCCACCTCCTGGCTGGGAGACATGAGCCGTGTCTCCCCTGTTGTCAGTCCCTGCAATTCCCAGAATAGTCCAGCTCCTGTCAGGGATGAGAAGCTTGAAAAAGGACTGATAACTCCAGCCCCAAGCACAATGGGGCCTCCTATCATATCAGGGTTGCAGATATATTAACAAGGATGCCAGCTACTTTTGAATTTCTCACAAACAACAAATGCATTTCGGTGTAAGGATGTCCCAGGTCACCTTTGGAACATTCTTATAAGTAAAAGCATCCGTCGCTTATCTGAAATGCAAATTTAACTGGGCATTTTGACATTTTATTGGCCAAATCAGGCAATCTATTAATATTGACAGTGTTAAGTGAAGGGGAAAGGCAGGCTTCTTCCTTGAGCAAATACAGTCAAGTATAAGGACCATGACTTGGGTTTAAGCAGCTCTGAGCCTCGGTTTCCTTATCTGTAAAATGGGAATAATAATAACAGTACCACCATCATAGAGCTGGGGCTTCCCTGGCGACTCAGTGGTAAAGAACCCAAGTGCCAATGCAGGAGACTTGGGTTCAGTCCCTGGGTCGGGAAGATCCTCTGGAGAAGGAAATGGCAACCCACTCCAGTATTCTCGCCTGGAGAGTTCCACGAACAGAGGTGCTTGTTGGGCTACAGTCCATGGGGTCGCAAAGAGTCAGACAAGACTGAGTGACTACACGTTCACTTTCACTTTCACTTTCCAGTATTCTTGCTTGGGAAATCCCATGGACAGGGGAGCCTGGTATGCTGCAGTCCATGGGGTCACAAAAGAGTCGGGCGTGACTTAGCGACTAAACAACAACAGTAACCTCGTGGAGCTATTAAGAGATGCTGCAGGTGAAGAAAGTGGCAGGTTCCAGGCGTTTTGTGCTCTACTGGGATGATGGCAGTGGCGGGGAGTGGGGTGCTTTGTGGCCGCTGTCACAGGCCTCTTGCTGCTCTGCTACTGGCAGCTCAAGGCCCCACGCTCCAACCTGCACATCCTCAGCAGTCTCACCCAGCAATGTCGGCCTGATGCCTCACCTGAAGCAGCCACCCTGCAATTCTGTTCATGGCCCAGGCCCCCATTGCGCTCCTCACTCACCACTCCCCTCATTTAAAAAGAAAACCAAAAGCTCAAAACCTTCCCAACAGGGAGCAGGATAGACTCGAACCCAGGCTCTGCAGCCAAACAGGTTCCACGACTCCCATTTCTAGCCTGGTTCTCTATGCATCTGCTGAGTAACTTTGGACAAATCACCTAACCTCTCTGGTCCTCAGTTTCCTCACCTGCAAAATGGGATAATAATTGTCCCAATCTCAGTGACTTGTAAGGAGAGGGAAATGACGCACTGCCGAAAAGGCACTCAGCCGGGTCCTTAGCCCCTAGTGAGAGTCGGAGAAATGACAGTTATTGTTATTGTATGAAGTGTCGACCCTCCCCTGATGCACCAGGTGCCGCTTCTGTTTGGAGAAGCCACTGGGGCACCCTGCAGACTTCAGGAAGGCCAGCCAGCAGAAAGCACCCAGCCTTGATGAGAGGTCTGTCCATCAGAGACCAGGGAGGGAGGGGGGCAGTCAGACGGTCCCCCTGCTCCTCACAGCTGCCTCTCCTGCCCCCAAGTTAGCCAGTCCCATCCTTCCACCCCCTGTAAGAGCAAAGGGGACGGGTGATGGATGGGGAGGAACGGCAATGGAGACTTGACCCTGCGATGCTCAATCTTCCCATCGCAGTTCTGCTGCTTAGTGAGTCATTTAACACAGGACTGGTGATCCCAAGCCCCAGCCAGGTGCTGAGCTACCTGCTGGAGGGCACGGGAAGCCGAGGAAGCCCCAGGCCCAGCCCTGCAAGGACTCGGGGAGCAACTGGAGAACGTCCAGCCCTGTAAGAACAGACATGCCTCTGGTCACCTCCAGGGCAGTGACCCGCTTATTTCACTTTCAACTGCCGTCCGTTAAGTGGCGCATTTCTGACACCCAAGAATCTACCGGAGGGAAAACTATATGGTCCTTACTGTCCTAGACACTCAGTGTTGCTCACCAGCTTTCACGATCCATGCCACCCACCCAACTGCCCTTGGCGAATGAACCTATGAGTGTGTGAGAAAGAGCCAGAAAGTTCCTGCTTCTCTCCCCTCTCATTTGAGACATCACTTTACCTCGTTCATCAGAGATGCTGCTGAGCCAGGAAATGTGGACGCCCAGAGCTCCTCTTCAGAGAGGGACATGTGTCTGTGGCTCCACGTCTAGAGTTTGGTGCGGTGTCAGGGAGCACTATGGAGCAACCTGGGGAACACAAGGTCAAAGGGCAAACATTGAAGGATATTCGTAGGCAGGGTCTCCAAATACCTGGCCCATTATAAATATGCCACAGATAAGGAGACGTGCTCTAACAAGATTAGAGACAGTCCCTTCTGGACACTAGTTCTGCCAACCAAACCCTGTCTTTGCTCTGTCCAGGGCCTCCTGGCTCTGTGAAAGAGTTTTCCTTCAAGAAAGAAAGTGAAAGTGAAGTTGCTCAGTCGTGTCCGACTCTTTGCGGCCCCGTGGACTGTAGCTCGCCAGGCTCCTCCGTCCACGGGATTTTCCAGGCAAGAATACTGGAGTGGGTTGCCATTTCCTTCTCCAGAGGATCTTCCCTTCCCAGGGACCGAACTCGGGTCTCCTGCATTACAGGCAGACGCTTTACCGTCTGAACATATCTTTCCAGAGATGAGGCGAAAACGGTAAAATTCTTGTTCTCTCTCTCCCTCTATCTCTCAACTCCACCTCTGCCTCCATCATCCTCTCTCATCTCTGCCTCCATCTCTGTCATCTCCATCTCTTATCTCCACCTCCATCTCCACTCCCGTCTCCATCTCCACCTCCATCTTCTGTCCCCAAATCCCAGTCTCTCAAAGATGTACCTTCTCTTTCTCTCAGGATCTCCTCTTTCTCAGAATCAGCACAGAGGGTTCCTGTAACAGGTGACATTCTCACCTCATAGATTTCCTTCTCTGTCCTATTCTGGGGTCACTTTGCCCCTGCCCGCACCCCCACTTTCCTTTTCTGGGGTAACGTGCTTCCTGCCCACACCTCTACTCTGGATCCCGTCTTCCATCATAGGACTTCAACCATTATCAACACTCCACTGTTCTTGGTTTAACTACACTTTCACCTGCTCCCCAGACTGACCCACTCGATTATTCTTACTACGACTTTAACAATTCTTTTTCACCGGGTATAATTTATACACATTGCAATGCACAAATCTTAGTGTACCACATTGACAAATGGATCCTTTATGTAACCTACACTGACATAAAGAGATGGAACATTTCCATTGGCCCCAGAAAGTCCCAGTTATTTCCTCCCCACCCCTACAACCACTGTTTTGAGATCTGTCACCTTAGATTAGTCATTAGAAAGTTCTAGAAGATCATATAAGTGGAAACATATACTATATGTGTTCATTCCTATCTGATTTCTTTCACACCACATCTATGGGACTCATCCAAGTTGTGTGTGTATCCAAAGTTGGTTCTTTTTTATTCTTGAATAGTATTTTGTGTATTTGTGAACACATAACGTGTGTTCATCTTTTCTCCTGTTCGTGGATATTGGGGTTGTTTTCTGGATTAGAGCTACTATGAACAAAGCTGCGATGAATATTCTTAAACAAGCCTTGGTACACATCAGATCAGATCAGATCAGTCTCTCAGTCGTGTCCGACTCTTTGTGACCCCATGAATCGCAGCACGCCAGGCCTCCCTGTCCATCACCAACTCCCAGAGTTCACTCAGACTCACGTCCATCAAGTCAGTGATGCCATCCATCCATCTCATCCTCTGTTGTCCCCTTCTCCTCCTGCCCCCAATCCCTCCCAGCATCAGAGTCTTTTCCAATGAGTCAACTCTTCACATGAGGTGGCCAAAGTACTGGAGTTTCAGCTTTAGCATCATTCCTTCCAAAGAAATCCCAGGGCTGATCTCCTTCACAATGGACTGGTTGGATCTCCTTGCAGTCCAAGGGACTCTCAAGAGTCTTCTCCAACACCACAGTTCAAAAGCATCAATTCTTTGGCGCTCAGCCTTCTTCACAGTCCAACTCTCACATCCATACATGACCACAGGAAAAACCATAGCCTTGACTAGATGGACCTTTGTTGGCAAAGTAATGTCTCTGCTTTTGAATATGCTATCTAGGTTGGTCATTACTTGGTGCATATAGGTTTCCATTTATCTTGGAGTGGAATTGCTGGCTCAAAGGGAAGGTGGATGCTTCACTTTGCAAGAAACTATTCGACCTGGTTCCAAAGTGGCTGTCCCATTTTACATTCCCACCAGCAGCGCACAAGAGTTCTGTTTGTTCCCCACGCTCACCAGCATTTGTGTGGTGAGATGTTTAAAGTTTAGCCATTCTAGTGAGAGAATGTATCTCCTTATGGTTTTAATTTGCATTTCATCTTTCATTTAATTTGCATGTCAATCTCGAGGGTTTTTTTTCCATGGGTTTCTTCTTCATCTGTCTTCCTCTGTAATGGATCTGTTCAAATCTTTTGCCCATTTTTCGAATTGTGCTGTTTGTGTTGATATTAATCCCATGTGGTAGTTCTTTACATATTCCAGATGCAAATCTTTTGACAATACATATTTTGCTAAAATTTTCTCCCAGTCCATAGCTTGCTATTCATTTTCTTCTGGTAGCTTTCAATGAGCAGGAGTTTTAAATTATGATGAAATCTAATCTATTGATTTTTTTTTTCTTCCTTGGTTATTGCCATCTCTGTCCTAAGAAATTTGCCAACTTCCAGGTCACAAAGATATCCTCCTATTTTTTTCTCCTAAGAGCTTTCTGGTTTTCACTTTTATGTTCAGGTTTTGCCCATGATCCATCGCAAATTCATTTTTTGTTGATGGTATGAGGAGGGGACAAGTTTCATTTTTTTCCATATGAATATTCAGTTATTCCAGCACCACTGGTTGCGATGACTTCCCTTTCCCCCGTGGAATAGTTTTGGTGTATTTGTCAAAAGTAGTTGTCTGCAGTTACTGGTAGGCTTGTGGGGCTGGTTACTAGGAATAGTGGTGTGACTTCCTGAAAGTCTGACTTCCAGAGAGAGGGTTGGCTTCCTGGGCTGGTGGTTTCTCAGGCTGGTTTCTCAGGCTGGTTTCTCAGGCTGGTTGCTGCAAGTTGTGGGTCAGAGTTCTGCTTTGATACATGTCTGGCTGTTGTCTGGTTGTATTCTCAGTGTCTCATCTATTACAGACATTTGCAAACATGTTTCTAGTAGGATAAACAACTTAGGTAAGATAGTAAGATAATCAACTTCCATACATCCATCTTCCATAAAAAGATTTTATAACCTTTAACAGTTTGTCGTATCTGATCTGGAGGTTCATGTTTTCATGTATATCATGCCATCGAGACATTTCATCCCCGTATGTGGTTTCAAGATATAACTCTATACTCATTAAGACGCTTTCTTCTGTGTCCACAGTATAGTCATTATAGTGAATACAAAAATTTTTTTTAAATACACCGCAGGGCTTGTGGGTTGGGTTCCCCAACCAGGGATCGAACCCAGGCCCACAGCAGGGAGAGTCCTATCCACTGGACTGATAGGGAAGCCCCCAAATACACATTTTAAATCCTCAGTGGCATTTAACATCCAAACCAAAGCCAAACTTCCCTAAAACTATCCTAAAATGTACCGGTTGGTCTCATCTAGTCAGAATCCCAAAAAGGAACATATTGTATTTAGTTATATTTTTTGATTTTCCTTGCTGAAATATTTTACTGATCTTTTCTTTTTTTTTTTTTTATTTATCCCTCTCCCCCTTTTCCCTTTGGTAACCATAAGTTTGTTTTCTATGTCTATGGGTCAGTGTCTGTTTTGTATTTAAGTTCATTTCTATCATTTTTTTAGATTCCACAAATAAACGATATGACATTTTCTCTCTCTGTCTAGCTTACTTCACTTGGTATGATCCTCTCTAGGTCCATGCCATTTTACTGATCTTTATCACACACACATGAGAGTAGTCATGTCACAGTAAACAGCCCATGTAACCGGCTATGGCCAGATAGAGAGTTGGACCATGATGGCACTCCAGAAGTTTCCATCTAGTCTCCTTTCTGGTCACCACCCCAACTGAAGGTAACCACTATGCGGCACTGATCGTCTTACACGTTTTTGAATCTTCTGTAAATGGAAGATAGCATCTGGCTTCTCTTGCTCAAGTTTGGGGTCCTGGATGGACAGGTGTGGTGTTCATTCTCTCCTCCTCATGCTCTGGAGCCCCAGGCTGGTGTTCCCTCCTGGCGCCAGCCTGCAGCCTGACCTTCCCTAGTTCTGTGCAACAGATATTGATACATCTCCACGCACTACACCTGCCTCCTGACACCCAGAAGTGGCCTCCAAGGGAAAAGGACCTCCATTTCCCTTCTCAAATTGCTCCCCCTGGGGCTGAGCCAACATGCAAACCCAAGGGTAGTCCGAGAGGCCCACACCCCAGGCCTTTCTTCCACTGACTCCTCCCAGCCCAGCCCCTCAGGGCCTTCAGTCCTCATCCAACACAGCCCACCTTCCCAGTAAATTTACTGCTGTGTACCGAAATCTCTCCCATACTGCTCACAAAAAGGGATATTAGTAAATGCGGTTTGAGAGGGGGGCTGAGGTGCCCCAACAGGAAATACAAAGGGAGAGGAAGACTGAGGCACCAGGAGGGTGACTGGGAGGGACGCCGAGGACCAGGGCCGTAACGCACTCTAGATCACACAGCTGGAAAGCGGCTGAGTCTGAAAATAAGATGCCATTTCGTAAATTATAGCTTTTGTTTGTTCTTTTAAAGGACATCATTGTTCCCTGATTAAATAAGAAGAAGACTTGGTTAAAGTCTTACTTGCTCAGTCGTGTCTGAGTCTTTGCAACCCCATGGACTGTAGCCCACCAGGCTCCTCTGTCCATGGAATTCTCCAGGCAGGAATACTGGAGTGGGTTGCCATTTCCTTCTCCAGGGGATCTTCCCGACCCAGGGATTGAATCCAGGTCTCCTGCATTGCAGAGAGATTCTTTACCATCTGAGCCACCAGGGAATTATCTCTCACATGGGGGAAAAAAAAAAACCAGCTTGAGAGGCTTCTTATTTTTGTAGATCTCATCTGCTTTTCCTTTTGACTTCAGCACTGAGAGCCAGGCTGGAGACGGATGCTGAGAACAGGAAGGGTGTGTGAAGAGTCCTTGCCCTTGCTTCTAACCGTTGCCGGTACCAGGAGCCCAGGCTCTAGAAGCGGTGACCATGGAGGCCCTCCCCAAGGCCCTGGAGGTTGAAGAGAAGTCTCCAGAGTCCAAGGACCTTCTGCCCAGCCAGACAGCCAGCTCCCTGTGCATCAGCTCCAGAAGTGAGTCCGTCTGGACCGCCACTCCCCGGAGTAACTGGGAAATCTACCGCAAACCCGTCATTATCATGTCTGTGGGTGGTGCCATCCTCCTCTTCGGTGTGGTCATCACCTGCTTGGCCTACACCCTGAACCTGGGCGATATGAGCCTCAAGGTCCTGAAGATGGTGGGGCCTGCCTTCCTGTCTCTGGGACTCATGATGCTGGTATGTGGGCTGGTCTGGGTGCCCATCATTAAGAAGAAACAGAAGCAGAAACAAAAGTCAGTGTTCTTCCAGAACCTCAAGTCCTTCTTCCTGAACCGCTGATGACAACCTTGCCCTCTGTCCACCCTACCACCCCAACACCTTGTCCAGGAGAAAGTGTGATGGCCATAGTCCAACACCTCTGGTCCCTTGGGTGGTGGAGTCTGCCATAAAACTGATGCAGGCAAACCCTCTTCTGGGCCCCATGGGAAAAAGCAAGCTCAGGGCTGCGCCCTCCGTGTGGCTGGGAGGCACCGGGATGATCTCATTTAGTCTCTGTTGTGTCCTACGCTCCCCCGCCCAGATCCTGGCTGTGGCCGTCGCCTTCCATGGCTTCACCTCGGCCTGTGCATCCAGGTGTCACTCATCTAATGAATGTGCTCTGCCAAGCGCTATGCATGTTGGGAAATTCCTTGAGATGGACTATCCATCCTGCTTACACTTCTGAGTGCCTGAACTGGATTCTGCATTTGCTCCCTTCCAGAACCCAGAATGACCAGCAGAGGCCCTTTGCAGAGAGGAGGGAAGTCCTGACCATTGGGCTTACCCACCCCAGCTCTCTCTGTGGGCGAGTTGCTAGCTTGCATTTCAAGAGATCAGATAAGTCACAAGCACCAAACATTCCAAAGAGAACTGAAGTGTGACTGGGAAGAAACACTTTCCAAGAAGGCACATTCTCCCCTAGAAATGGCTCTGGGAGTTAGTCAGAGAAGCAATTTAACCTTCAGTTACACGGTATTTACACCAGAGGTGGTGGCATGCGCTGGGAGGTATCACAGTCTCCCCTTGACCTTCTAACTCCTCTGTGACTACTCTTCCATCTGAACTGGACACTTGGCCAAGAACAAGCGCATGTTGCCCTAACTTTCTTCTCCCCCAACCCCAGATTCTGGAACAGCTGGGTGGAGAGCCGCTGCGGAGGGCTTCTGTAAGCTTTTGCTCTGCTTCATCCCCATCGAGAATCACAACCCAGAGATTCCACTCCACAGCTGAGTGTCTGGAGGTTTCCAGAGACCGCTCTTACTTCAGAAAGTCCCGACTTCTGCTCTCCCAGCCCCCACCCACCCACCCACATTCAGCGAGGGCTCAGCTCGGGGCCAGGCCCTGAGACAGAGCAAGCTAGACAGCCGGTCCCTGCATTCATCTTCCACATGAAGAGAAAGACACAGCCAGGCCAACAGGCGGTCAGACACCGGGTGCTGAGTCCTTTCTGGGGCTGTGAGGGTGGGGGCAGGAACATGGCTGCGGGAGGGGGAGCAGCAGTCTGGTCTAGCTGGAGGCTGTGTAGCCAACAGAAACAACACAACCGGAGGAAAGAGGAGAACTGGCAGGCAGGAAGGGAAAGCATTTGGCGGGAACAGTGTGTGCAGAGCTGGGGGAGGGGAGCAGGATATGATTAGAAAACCGTGGAGCAAGTTCCCTGATCTGGAATGGTCACCTGAGCCCCTCCCTTGGCCTGCTCCTCGCCCCGCCACCTGCTTCCCCAAGTGCCTTACTGCAGCTTCTCCTCGAAGCCCTCCTGGGTCTGAGGCAGAGACTGGGTGGGGGTTCCCCAGGGATAACCACACAGAAATCCCCCATGAGGTAAGTGCTCCCCAAAACAGAGGCTTTCTGCAGCATACAGAGGTGGCCAGACCAGGAGGGTACCTGTGAGGAAGCCAGGCTCCCATAGGCCTGTGGCCCATTGGACAGCATCTGATCACCAGGGGAGTGTCACCTCAGCCTTCTGTCCCCGCCTCCGCCCCTGCCCTGGACTGCATCACTCTGGCAACCTCTCTCTCTCTAATAGGCCTCCAGGTGTCTCCATCTTTATCAAGGTGGTTCCATATGCAGAGTCAGGACACCATCTTGTTTGCTCTGCATCATGGGAAATTCTGTGGAGGCAGGTACCTGTGACATGGGGACACCCCCTGCCCCGCCCACCCAAGGAGCCAGAGTTCAGGGAGTTTCAGCCAGAATGACCATGTTTCTCATTCAAACAGCACGGTCACCTGGCCCCTGCACACAGGCAGTCAGGGCCCGTCATGGGGTGTCGTCAGTCACTATGTCACTCACTATGGTTCCAGCGCCTCATGTGGCTTACGGATGGTTTCTGACATGAAAGCAGATTCCATAACAGCCCGACCCTATCATTCTCAGAGTCCTCTATGCTTTCCCACCTGGGAGCAAGCAAGGAGGACTCCTGGCTGGTTCGATGGTCATCTACATGTCCCAAGTCTCATTTCCTCCCCCCACAAGCTTGTCATCTGGGCATTGCCGTGGAACGGGGGCCAGGTGATGCTGCTACCACATGTTGTCTTGGCGGAGGGCAGTTTGAGGACCACAAGACTCTAGAAGGCATCCAAGGTCTGGACTGACCTTGAAGGCTTCCACAGTCTCTCCCACATCCCCTGCTCCTTAAGCTAGTTTCTCAGCAAGAAGAATGAGGAGATTCCAAGCAGTTCACCAACCCCCTCCGCTGGGCTTCTCCATATGACTGTGGACCAAGAAGTATGCCTGGGTCAGGCTGAGGGGCTTTAGCCAAAGACCGTTGCCACACGGAAGTCTAAGGAATGCATGTGCCTGGTCAGATGCCATGTTTCTGGCAAAAAAAAAAAAAAAACCACCATGCCTCCCTCCATGCCATGGAGGCATCCATGTGTCTGGTTACTGGATTATATTATCTCACCCATGGCTGTTCCGTCTGGGAGAATTCCATTTAATCTAAGTGCTGAAAGAACTGATGGGATGTTAAATTGTATCCTGTTTGACAGTGTCCACTGTGTTTTCATTCTGTTCCATCAGGAATTGCAGACTCGTCCACTAATTCATTCCTCTAAAATGCCCCCCACCCTACCCCATCACCACACGCCCTTCCCAGCAATGTGCTATCTGGGAGAAACGGGACTGTGTGGGTTTCACGCCTGGTTTCTCAGGGGCCCCGTGGGAGTGGATGACCCTACTCTGAGATGCTGACAGAGCAGAAAGAACAGAAGCTCCTGCTTTCCTCCCCACAAGCCTGCTCTTGAGAGATGGAAAAAGAGCCTTCCTGAATGAATCAATGGTCCAGGGGAAGAGACTGGACTGCCTGGCACCATGTCTTATAGGAAATACAAATAACATCTCATTTAAGCCACTGTTTTTGGGGTCCATTACTTGCAGCCAAATAAAATTCCTATTCACACACAGGTGACAAGTCTGGGGACAGAGTTCTTTTCTTCCTCTAAGCCTCTGCATTCTTTTCTTCCACTACTTGATGAGACCTGGAACTGATGTATTTAGAACAAGGACTTTCACAAATAAGCTCCAAATCAGTGCAGTGTATCTTTCCTCCAAATCCTTCCAGGATTCACTACGTCTCTAAGGAGAGAGACATGGGAGGGGAAAGCCAGAGCAGGAAGACCACGACAGGGCCAGACTTCCTGTCCCCCTGTCTCTGGGGAACAGGGACCTCCCTCAGCCTGGGCATGGAAGAGTGGGGTTCACACAGGGCACTTGGCAGCCTCTGTGACCAGTTGGGCTGCCCCACCTACTCTAAGAGCTGAGGCAGGGGTGGGTGGGAGAGGGTGGTCGGTTTATAGAGGGTTCTATAACCTAGAATCATTAATGGGAGGAGACCTAGACACTCAGTTCTCTTTCTCCCAGTTTTCAACCTCCGCATTTGTCAAAATTAAAGTGACCCAAGTTTACAAACATAGAGGATTCTGTATTGGTCAGGAGCACAGATTCTAGAGACAGCCCACCTGGGCACATGTCCCATCTGGTCTTGCCAGGTCTTTGACCCTGGACAGCTTACTTCATTTCTGCAAACCTCCATTTTAGCGTGTGTGTGTGTGTATGTGTGAGCTCTTTTTTTTTTTTTTTTTAATTTTAATTTTTCTGTTGAGGTAATATTTATTTAGGAGCTTCCCAGGTGGCTCAGCAGTAAAGAATCTGCCTGCCAATGCAGGAGACACAGGAGATGTGGGTTCAGTCCATGGGTCAAGAAGATCCTCTGGAGGAGGAAATGACAACCCACTCCAGTATTCTTGCCTGGAGAATCCCATGGACAGAGGAGCCTGGCAGGTACAGTCCATGGGATTGCAAAGAGTCGGACACGACTTAGTAACTGCACAACAACAAGTATTCCATTGTACATATACCACATTTTCTTTATCCATTCATCCACTGATCAGCACTCAGGCTGTCTCCGTATCTTGGCTATTGTAAATAATGTCAGGGTGAATATGGAGGTGTAGATATCTTTTGGGATTCATGTTTATTTTCATCCATACCCCCATCTTCACAACTGCAAATGGGATTAATAAAAGTGCCTGCATCTTCCTAAAAATTAATTGAGATAATCTACGTAAGGCTTTTATGTATTAAACCCTAAATATCAGTCATTATTAATGTTAATGGACTACACCAGGCAGTATATGCTCCTGAATGGTTTTACGTAAGGAAAGAATGCAGGTTTATACGACTAAGTATGAGCTGATTGGAAAAAGAGAATTGGGAGATTGAGGAGTTCACTGCGCACTGTGCTATCTGGTGAATGGGGGCCTGATGCCACCAGCCAACAGTTTCATTCCGACCTTTTTGACTCCTGCCTCCCCTCTGCTTCAATCCGTCCCAATCAACCGTGCATTCATGCTAAGTCACTTCAGTTAGGGGCGACTCTTTGTGACCCCATGGACAGTAGCCCACCAGACTCCTCTGTCCATGGGGATTCTCCAGACAAGAATACTGGAGTGGGTTGCTATGCCCTCCTCCAGGGGATCTTCCCAACTCAGGGATCTGGCCCATGTCCCTTAAGTCTTCTGCATTGGCAGATGGTTCTTTACCACTAGAGCCACTTCAGTTCAGTCACTCAGTCGTATCCGACTTTTGCAACCCTACGGACTGCAGGCTTCCCTGTCCGTCAACAATTCCCAGAGCTTGCTTAAATTCACGTCCAGCAAGTCAGTGATACCATCCAACCATCTCATCCTCTGTCATCCCCTTCTCCTCCCACCTTCAATCTTTCCCAGCATCAGGGTCTTTTCAAATGAGTCAGTTATTTGCATCAGGTGGCCAAAGGATTGGAATTTCAGCTTCAACATCAGTCCTTCCAATGAATATTCGGGACTGATTTCCTTTCGGATGGACTGGTTGGATCTCCTTGCAGTCCAAGGGACTCTCAAGAGTCTTCTCCAACACCACAATTCAAAAGCATCAATTCTTCAGTGCTCAGCTCTCTTTATGGTCCAACTCTCACATCCACATATGACTACTGAAAAAACCATAGCTTTGATGGGATGGACCTTTGTTGACAAAGTAATGTCTCTGCTTTTCAATATGCTATCTAGGTTGGTCATAGCTTTTCTTCCAAGGAGAAAGCATCTTTTAATTTCATGGCTCAAGTCACCATCTGCAGTGATTTTGGAGCCCAAGAAAATAGTCTGTCACTGTTTCTATTATTTCCCCATCTATTTGCCATGAAGTGATGGGACTGGATGCCATGACATCACCTTAGCACCACTTAGGAAGCCCTAATCAAAGCCTACAATTTCTGTCTCTCAAGGATGGCCATTTGTTTAAGGCCTAGGCAGCTCACTCACTGTCCATAAAAATCCATGTTTCCCCCTCAGAGTGAGGGGTGAAGCAGCTGGCCCATCAGGTCCACACATCCGGGGACCCTTGAGGTCTGGGTGTGACCACAGGATAGGCTCACGGGAGCAGAATCGGCATTGACTCTGCTGGGCCGGACCTAATAGGAAGTGAGCCTATTCTCCCAGCTCTGCAGGGAGGAGCCACTATATGCCAGGAGCCGGGATCCAAGTAACCAAGGGAAATGGTACAGACTGCGTCTTTGTGTCTCTCTGAAATGTATATGTTGAGGTCCTGGCCCCCCAGGGGATGGTATATTGAGGTAGGGCTTTTGGCAGGTAATGGGGTTCTGATGAGGTTGTGAGGGTGACGCCCTCAGGATGGATGAATGACGTCATAAAAACAGGAAGAAACAGGACAGCTCTCTCTCTACACCCACACGCCCAGGAAAGGCCACATGAACACATGGTAGGAAGGTGATCATCTGCAAACCAGGAACTCATCTGCCCTGGATCTTGCACTTCTCAGCCTCCACAACCATAAGAAACACACATCTTTTTAATAAACCACCCAGTCAATGATATTTTGTAAGAAACGCCTGAGCTGGTTATGACCTTAAGGAAAGTGCCATGAAGATCAGAAACACCACATTGAAACTCCCTGCAGGCAGTCGCTACATTTTCCTTGCTCACTTCTAGCTGATTTTGCGTGGAAAGGAGCCTCAACAACTCCAGAGAGCTGAGCTCAGCCCCAGCTTAGCCCATGGTGGAGAGGCTGCTAGACGTGGAGCCTGTGGATAGAGGCACCCAAGCAGAGGCCAGGGGCTTGGCTTTGGGCCTGACTGGTAGAGGAAGAGGGTCACAGACATCTGAGCCGTGTACAGCTTCACCCTGGCACTTGCAAACAGGCTTTGCAGGTAACTGCTCCTGAGGCAGGCGAGAAAAATAGTGACAGAAGATTCTAGCACCAAACCCAGCGGATATCCTGGAGTGATGCCTTCAGATTTGCTGAAATCCAAAATGTCATACTGTGGTGCTGGAGAAGACTCTTGAGAGTCCCTTGGACTGTAAGGAGATCAAACCAGTCAATCCTAAAGGAGGAAACCTTGAATATTCATTGGAAGGAATGATGCTGAAGCTGAAGCTCCAATATTTTGGCCACCTGATTCGAAGAGCCAACTTTTTGGAAAAGACCCTGACTCTGGGAAAGATTGAAGGCAGGAAGAGAAGGGAACGACAGAGGATGAGATGGCTGGATGACATTACCGACTCAATGGACATGAGTTTGAACAAACTCTGGGAGAGAGTTAAAGAGAAGGAAGCCTGGCATGCTGCAGTTCATTGGGTCGCAAAGGATCAGACATGACTGAGTAACTGAGCAAAAAATGTCATGAGGCCTTAGGCAACGACCTTTCTTAAGCATGGCTGGTGTGGCCTGAACTCCAGAGGGCTCTCCTTAAAGGGTGTACTCTGCAGAAAGCTGCTGGGGACTTTGCAAGCCCTGATGACAACAGAGTCTAGTATTTACTGATACTGGATTTTCTATCAGCTTTGCAAGATCAAAGTTGTACTTAATATTCAAGGTTGGTTTAATTTGATTTTAAACATTAAGCAATGTGACATTTTTCTGTAGACTTGGGTTTGTGAAAGCGCTTTCATATCCACTAAAATTTATTCCTTTTTTTTTTTGGACCAACACCATAGTTTATAGTGTAAGCATAATATACTTCCTAGAGAAGGAAATGGCAACCCACTCCAGTACTCTTGCCTGGAGAATCCCATGGACAGAGGAGCATGGAGGGCTACAGTCCATGGGTGGCAAAGAGACAGACATGACTGAAGTGACTGAGCAAGCATAATATACTTACTAGATGGAAAACCTAAAGGGCATGGAAAAGAAAAACTAGCAGCCCAGTAGACCATTTCTGCCGTGTGATAAAACTTTAGGGTGTCCTCTGGAAGCGTTTTGCTTCCGAAGGAGCTGTGGGAGCACTAATTCCTCAGAAACAGGGATGAAGCAGGAGATGAAAGCTGCAGAGGGACAATGAAGGGATCTGTGCAGAGCTGGGGAACTCTGGTGAGTCACTCTCAGCTTTCCCAGTAGCTGGGGGCGCCCAGGGGTTACAAAATGAATCTAGTCATAAACAGTGAGTGCTGGGTTACAAGAAGGCAGAGATGCTCCCCAACTGAAAGGGATGCCCAGCCTACCAGGAGAGACGGAAAACTCAACAAATTACCTCCATAAATGTACCAGGTGCTATAAAAATAACCATCCAGTTAAACAGGAATCTGTTTCTTATCCACTAGGATTGCTGTAATCAAAAGAACAGAAAGCAGCAAGTGTGGGTGAGGACGTGGAGAGATTGGAACCCTCATGAATTGCTGGTGGGAATGGAAAACAGTGCTGTTTCTATTGAAAGCGGAAAGGAAGTGTCTCAAAAGAAAAAGTGACCCCTCTATGATCCACCAACTTCACCTTTAGGTATACACTGAAAAGAATTGAAAGCAGGGACTCATACAGATATGTGTGCATCCTTGTTCAAACAGTGTTATTCACAATAGCTGGAGGGCGAAAGCAACGCGAGCGTCCGTCAACAGATGAGCAGATAAACCAAATGTGGTCCATAATACAGTGGAGTATCATTCTGCCTTAAAAAGGAAGAAGACCCTGACGCATGCCACACTGTGGGGGAAACTTGAAGCCATTATACTAAGTGAAATACATCACTTACTAAGAGATACGTATAATGTGATCCCTCTCATGTGAGTTTCCTAGAGCAGTCAGATCCACAGAGACAGAAAGCAGAGCGGTAGCTGCCAGGGTCTGGGGAGAGTGGAATGAGGAGTTATTGTTTCACGGGGACAGAGTTTGATTTGAAAAGGGGGAAAAGGTTCTGGAGAGGGATGGCGGTGATGGTTGCACAATGCCACCGAACTGTGCAGGTACCAATAGTTAAAATGATAACTTCATGTTGTGCATATTTCACTACCATTAAATAACTTCAAAAATAATTTTTTAGGGACTTCCCTGGTGGCCCAGTGGTTAAGCCTTCACCTTCCCATGCAGGGGGTATGGGTTCTATCACCAGTTGGGGAAATAAAGATCCCACACACCTGGAGGTCAAAAAACCAGAACATAAAACAGAAGCAATACTGTATCAAATTCAATAAAGACTTTTAAAAAATGGTCCATGTCACACTACACATTTAAAATAATTTTTAATTAAATGGGATTAAGAAAGGAACTAGTCTTCCCTGGTGGCCCAGACAGTGAAGAATCTGCCTTCAGTGCAGTAAACTCAGGTTCGATACCTGGGTTGAGAAGATCCCCTGGAGAAGAAAATGGCAACCCACTCTAGTATTCTTGCCTGAAGAATTCCATGGACAGAGGAGACTGGCGGGCTATATTCCATGGGCTTGCAAAGAGTCAGACATGACTGAGCACACACACACACACACACAAACATAAGAGTAGGTGCCCAATACGCTATTGGACAAGAGCAGAAACGGAGCCAAAGCGAAAACAAACCCAGTTGTGGATGTGACAGGTGATGTAATATTGCATAGGAACTGGAATGTTAGGTCCATGAATCAAGGCAAATTGGAAGTGGTCAAACAGGAGATGGCAAGAGTGAACATCGACATTTTAGGAATCAGTGAACTAAAACAGACTGGAATGGGTGAATTTAACTCAGATGACCATTATATCATATCTACTTGTGTGGGGAAGGATCCCTTAGAAGAAATGGAGTAGCCCTCATAGTCAACAAAAGAGTCCAAAATGCAGTACTTGGATGCAATCTCAAAAATGACAGAATGATCTCTGTTCATTTCCAAGGCAAACCACTGAGTTCAGTTCAGTTCAGTCACTCAGTTGTGACCGACTCTTTGTAATTCCATGGACTGCAGCACACCAGGCCTCCCTGTGTCCATCACCAACTCCCGGAGTTTACTCAAACTCATGTCATCACATTGGTGATGCCATCCAACCATCTCATCCTCTGTCATCCCCTTCTCTTCCAGCCTTCAATCTTTCCCAGCATCAGGGTTTTTCCAGGGAGTCAGTTCATCGCATCAGGTGGCCAAAGTATTAGAGCTTCAGCTTCAGCATCAGTTCTTCCAAAGAATATTCAGGACTGATTTCCTTTAGGATGGTCTGGTTGGATCTCCTTGCAGTCCAAGGGACTCTCAAGAGCCTTCTCCAACACCACAGTTCAAAAGCATCAATTCTTTGAAAAAAAAAAAAAAAGCATCAATTCTTTGGCACTCAGCTTTCTTTATAGTCCAACTCTCATATCCATACATGACTACTGGAAAACCCATAGCTTTGACTAGACAGATCTTTGTTGGCAAAGTAATGTTTCTGCTTTTTAATATACTGTCTAGGTTGGTCATAACTTTTCTTCGAAAGAGTAAGCGTCTTTTAATTTCATGACTGCAGTCACCATGTAAAGTGATTTTTGAGCCCCCCAAAATAAAGTCTGTCACAGTTTCCACTGTTTCCCCATCTATTTCCCATGAAGTGACAGGACCAGATGCCATTATCTTAGTTTTCTGAATGTTGAGCTATAAGAAAACTTTTTCACTCTCTTCTTTCACTTTCTTCAAGAGGTTTTTTAGTTCCTCTTCACTTTCTGCCATAAGGGTGGTGTCATCTGCATATCTAAGGTTATTGATATTTCTTCCAGCAATCTTGATTCCAGCTTGTGCTTCATCCAGCCTGTCATTTCACATGATGTACTCTGCATATAAGTTAAATAAGCAGGGTGACAATATACCATCTTGATGTATTCCTTTCCCAGTTTGGAACCAGTCTGTTGTTCCATGTCCAGTTCTAACTGTTGCTTCTTAACCTGCATACAGATTTCTCAGGAGGCAGGTCAGGTGGTCTGGTATTCCCATCTCTTTCAGAATTTTCCACCGTTTGTTGTGATCCACACAGTCAAAGGCTTTGGCATAGTCAATAAAGCAGAAATAGATGTTTTTCTGGAGCTCTCTTGCTTTTTCAATGATCCAGTGGATGTTGGCAATTTGATCTCTGGTTCCTCTGCCTTTTCTAAATCCAGCTTGAACATCTGGAAGTTCACGGTTCACATACTGTTGAACAATTCAATATCGTAATCCAAGTCTATGCCCCAATCAGTAACGCTGAAGAAGCTGAAGTTGAACGGTTCTATGAAGACCTACAAGACCTTCTAGAACTAACACCCCAAAAAAAGATGTCCTCTTCATTATAGGGGACTGGAATGCAAAAGTAGGAAGTCAAGAGCTACCTGGAGTAACAGGCAAATTTGGCCTTTGAGTACAGAATGAAGCAGGGCAAAGATGAATAGAGTTTTGCCAAGAGAACACACTGGTCATAGCAAACACTCTCTTCCAAAAACACAAGAGAAGACTCTACACATGGACATTACCAGATGGTAATGGTAATGGTAATGGTCAATACTGAAATCAGATTGATTATATTCCTTGCAGTCAAAGATGGAGAAGCTCTATACAGTCATACCAGGAGCTGACTGCAGCTCAGATGATGAACTCCATATTACCAAATTCAGACTTAAATTGCAGAAAGTAGGGAAAACCAGTAGACCATTCAGGTATGACCTAAATCAAATTCCTTATGATTATACAGTGGAAGTGACAAATAGATTCGAGGGATTAGATCTGATAGAGTATCTGAAGAACTATGGACGGAGGTTTGTGACATTGTACAGGAGGCAGTAATCAAGACCATCCCCAAGAAAAAGAAATGCAAAAAGGCAAAATGGTTGTCTGACAAGGCCTTACAAATAGCTGAGAAAAGAAGAGAGGTAAAGGCAAAAGAGAAAGGGAAGGATATACCCATTTGAATGCAGAGTTCCAAAGAATAGCAAGGAGAGATAAGAAAGCCTTCCTCAGCGATCAATGCAAAGAAATAGAGGAAACAATAGAAAGACTAGAGATCTCTTCAAGAAAATGAGAGATACCAAGAGAACATTTCATGCAAAGATGAACACAATAAAGGACAGAAATGATATGGACCTAATAGAAGCAGAAGATATTAAGAAGAAGTGGCAGGAATACACAGAAGAACTATACAAAAAAGATCTTCATGACCAGATAACCACAGTGGTGTGATCACTCACCTAGAGCCAGACATCCTGGAATGTGAAGTCAAGTGTGCCTTAGGAAGTATCACTACGAACAAAGCTAGTGGACGTGATGGAATTCCAGTTGAGCTATTTCAAAACCTAAAAGATGATGCTATGAAATTGCTGCACTTAATAGGCCAGCAAATCTGGAAAACTGGAAAGGTCATAGGACTGGAAAGGTCAGTTTTCATTCCAATCCTAAAGAAAGGCAATGCCAAAGAATGTTCAAACTACCACACAATTGCACTCATCTCACATGCTAGCAAAGTCATGCTCAAAATTCTCCAAGCCAGGCTTCAATAGTATGTGAACTGTGAACTTCCAGATGTTCAAGCTGGATTTAGAAAAGGCAGAGGAACCAGAGATCAAATTGCCAACATCCGCTGGATCATTGAAAAAGCAAGAGAGCTCCAGAAAAACATCTATTTCTGCTTTATTGACTATGCCAAAGCCTTTGACTGTGTGGATCACAACAAACTGTGGAAAATTCTGAAAGAGATGGGAATACCAGACCACCTGACCTGCCTCCTGAGAAATCTGTATGCAGGTTAAGAAGCAACAGTTAGAACTGGACATGGAACAACAGACTGGTTCCAAACTGGGAAAGGAATACATCAAGACAGTATATTGTCACCCTGCATATTTAACTTATATGCAGAGTACATCATGTGAAATGACAGGCTGGATGAAGCACAAGCTGGAATCAAGATTGCTGGAAGAAATATCAATAACCTTAGATATGCAGATTATACCACCTTTATGGCAGAACTGAAGAGCCTCTTGATGAAAATGAAAGAGGAGAGTGAAAAAGCTGGCTTAAAACTCAACATTCACAAAAGTAAGATCATGGCATCTGGTCCCATTACTTCATGGCAAATAGATGGGGAAACAATGGCAACAGTGAGAGACTTTTTGAGGGGCTCCAAAATCACTGCAGATGGTGACTGCAGCCATGAAATTAAAAGACACTTGTTCCTTGGAAGAAAAGCTATGACCAACCTAGAGAGCATATTAAAAAGCAGAGACACTACTCTGCCAACAAAGGTCTGTCTAGTCAAAGCTATGGTTTTTCCAGTAGTCACATATGGATGTGAGAGTTGGACTATAAAGAAAGCTGAGTGTCAAAGAATTGATGCTTTTGAACTGTGGTGTTGGAGAAGACTCTTGAGAGTCCCTTGGACTGCAAGGAGATCCAACCAGTCCATCCTAAAGGAAATCAGTTCTGAATATTCACTGGAAGGACTGATGTTGAAGCTGAAATTCCAATACCTTGGCCACCTGCTGTGAAGAACCGACTCACTGGGAAAGACCCTGATGCTGGGAAAGAGTGAAGGCGGGAGGAGAAGGGGATGACAGAGGATGAGATGTTTGCATGGCACCACCAACTCGATGGACATGAGTTTGAGTAGGCTCTGGGAATTGGTGATGGACAGGGAAGCCCGCGTGCTGCAGTCCATGAGTTCGCAAAGAGCTGGGCATGACTGAGCGACTGAACTGAACTGAAGAGTAGGGCAAGTGGAGAGATTTGAGACTGATGATGATAAAGAGCAGCTGCAGTAGAGATGAGAGACTCGGGACTGGGAAAGCATTTCATGAGGCCAATAGCTTCATCAAGGATGAATCTGTAGCTATCACAAATGGAGGCAGGGTATTCCCTGGTGGTCCCGTGGCTAAAAATTTGCCTGCCAACACAGGGGACACAGGTTCAATCCCTGGTCCGGGAAGATTCCACGTGCCCCAGGGCAACTCGGCCCATGCACCACGACTACTGAGCCTGAGAACCCTAGAGCCTGTGCTCAGCAACAAGAGAAGGCACCGCAATGAGGAGCCATTGCTCCACAGCTAGAGAGTAGCCCTTGCTCGCTGCAACTAGACAGCAACAAAGACCCAGAACAACAATAAGTAAGTAAATAATAATAAAAAGGATGGAGGGAGGGCTCAGCATGGACCTAGTGGGGTGGGGTGTGGGGGCAGGGGGACAGGGAGCTGCCCCAGGTGAAGCCAAGACTGATAAAGGGGAGAGGATGATGGCGCAAGAGAGTCGGTGGCAGGTCCCTCCCAACCTGTGGTTTTCCCTATAGAAGCACTGTGGCAGAAAGGATGTAATAAAACACACCAGTGACAAGCATACGGTAACACTTGTCTGTGTCCCAGCATGCAGCTTCCAAGCACTTTACACCTATGAACTCACTTAATCGTCACAGTAATCCTGTGAAACAAGGGATTATCTTACAACGAGGAAATCGAGGCCCAGAGAAGGCAAGTGACTTTTCCAAGGTCACACAGCTGATGAGTGGCACAGGCTCGTGTGGCCAGACCTGCTCAGCATCCGAGCCCTGCCACTCAGGCGGTGACTGAGCCTTTGTCATTCAAAGAGTCAGCCCTGGAACTGTGGCTCTGGGTCAGCTCAGCACCTGGCTGGCCTGTCCCTGTCTCTGTCTCTGCCTGACCTGTAGGATCCAGGTCATGAAGAGGTGTGACGTCACAGGCATGACAGACCGTGGTGACTCTGCCAAGGGAGTGACCGGGTCCCCATTGCCAAGAGGAGGCAGGACTGTGTGGTGACAGCAGAAACAGAGATCTCTCTGAGCTGTCGGGCAGCTGCAGCCCCAAGGATTCCCAGAAGTGGAGGGGTGGGAGAGCGCCCTAAGGGATCAGCCCTCAGAATCACTAGCTGGGGTTCGGGCATCTAGCTGCACCCTACACACCATGCTCATGGTTCAGAAAGCATAACAGATGCCTGCTGTCTTCCATTTCCCCATTTTTGTAGTTTTTTCCATCATATTTTATCACTCAAACAAAGAATTGATGCTTTCGAACAGTGGTTGCTGGAGAAGACTCTTGAGAGTTCCTTGGACAGCAAGGAGATCAAACCAGTCAATCCTAAAGGAAATCAAGTCTGAATATTCACTGGACAGAGGAGCCTGGTGGGTTTCAGTCCCTGGAGTCGCAGAGTCAGACACAACTGAGCAACTAACACTGAACACCAGTGTGCTTCGGTTAACCCAAGCTCCGAATTTACTCTTCCTCAACCCCCAACCCCACCCTCCCCATACCAGCTTCCCTTTGACCCCACATGTCAGACAGAAGAATGGTGACCAACCATTCGGGCGGCCCGGGGCTCAGAGACCTCCTGGCATCCAGAAATTTTCACACTAAAGTTGTTGTTCACACACACGTACACCAGATGCTGCTCAGGAGCCTGGGGACCCGTGGACAGGCAGGCGGGGACACACCAGCCTGGTGCTGCCCACCCCCTACCCTAGAGGCCCTGCTCCTGCCCCTAAAGAGGGCAGGGTTGTCCCTCAACTATTCTTCCTAAGAGACTCTCTCTAGTCAAAGCTGGGGACAACAGACGGGAAGAGCCGAGGCTTCTCCTGCCCTGGGAGGGGTTCTTGTGTAGGTACCTAGTCCCTTCTGAGGACAGGCTGGGGAGACAATGTGGATACGGGGTGGGGGCTTGGCTTTGGCGATTTCTCGAGATGCTGATGCTCCAGACTGGCTCCCTGGCTTTGGACAAGTCTTGTGTTTCAGATCCTAAAATCTATAACTTAAAACACTCTCTCCCTCAGCGATGCTTTTCACCTGAAAGTTTCTCCCTCATCCTGCTTAGTCTACTCCTAGGAAACTAAATTTGAACCCCCTGTATTTATTTTCATTCACGTGTGTGCGTGCACTCAGTCACTTCAGTCGTGTCCGACTCTTTGTGACCCCATGGACTGTAGCCCGCCAGGTTCCTCTGTCCGTGGGATTCTCTAGGCAGGAACATTGGAGGGGATCGCCATGCCCTCCTCAAGGGGATCTTCCCAGCCCAGGGATCGAACCCATGTCTCTTGAATCTCCTGCATTGCAGGCAGATTCTTTATCTTCCCAGAGCCACCTGCTAAGCCATTTTCATCCACAGGAGAAGGCCAAAGAAAAAGTAGAGACAATTTCAGTACAGCGTGTTTCTCAGCTGACATTCACTTCTCCACCACACCCTGGGAGGGGCTGGGTGATAAGACACCCCTGTTTCACACATAACCCCTCAGGATCAACTGCAGCAGCCCTGACACAGAAAGCAAACGGGGAGTCAGTCAGTCTGGAAAGTCACACTGCCAGAGAACCAGGTAAACATTTCTTGACTTTGGCCTGGAGTTGCCTTCTGGTCCACACCCAGCCCACCCAGACTGACGCCACGCATCCCCTCCCTCCTTGGTGTCCCTGCCCCGTCCTCCCCATCTTTTCCATTGCCACCGCTCCCCAGGATCTGCCTTCAGGCCAGAGGGCACAGCCCACCTCCAGGCAGCTCGGGCCTGGGGGCTTCAGAGTGGAGAATCTACAAGACACACAGGCTTTTCCTGCTGCTGACATAGACTGCTTCTTACAGCACAATTTCAAGATCTGTTTACATGGACAAACCCTCTTCTCTAAATTTTACACAAAGCCTCCCGTCCCCACCCAGAAGAGTAGGGCAGAAGGTGGGACGGGGGTGGGAAGAAGTCCCTAGCACATCTCAGGAGCCCTGGAGGACCCACCCAGGACCAGAGAGGCCAGGGGCCAGGACAGCCCCTCCTCCAGACCCCTCCCCTGCCACGCCATTTGTTTGGCCCCCAGGGGACGACAATGTCAGGCTGCTTGCATCAGGGTCATACCTGAGCTATGAAACAGTTAAGAAATATCTTGCCCCACTGGCTGCGCGCTCATAAAGGGACATCCACCTGTACTTCCGTGTGGCTCCAGAAAGGGCGGCTCTCTCTCTCTCTTGCTTGCTCATGCCCGGCGGGGAGAGAAGGGAGCGGCTGGCAGCACCACCCCCTGCCCGTGCAGGCCGGCCTGGGGAGCGCAGCCCGGCCCCTCCTGCCTCTGCCTTCCAGGCGATGCTCCCGGGGAAGCTGTGGGGAACGTGCCGCCTCGGACGCTGTGCTCTCTTCTTCGGCCTGGCCCTCCTGCTCGACGTCGTGGGCCTGGTCCTTCTGCTCGTGGGCATCTTTGCCTCCCTTGACTTCTGGGACTTCTTGATCTACACGGGGTCCCTGATCCTGGCTTTCAGCCTGCTCTTCTGGATCGCCTGGTACACCCTCAACATGGAGGTGCCTCTTGAGAAACTGGACTTGTAGTCTGGCCCTGGGCAGAGGAGGAGGGACGTGGGCTTCCTGGCAGGTGGAGGAGCGCAGGGCTATGCTGCCCAGCCAGGGACCAGGTGAGTGCCCCTGATCGGCCTGCAGGGCTGGCGGGAGGCTGGACCAAACAGGGGGGAGACTGAAGGGGCAGGTGGCCCGAGGACCACTCCCTGGCTAGGGACTCTGTCCACCTAGGTTCCAGCGGCAGGTGCTTCCCTACCTGGGGACCCCTTTTCCCATGGAAACTGGAAAGGGGGTCTCCACAGACACTATTGCTTCAGATCTACCATAAGGGTCCTGCCGTGAGGAAAAGGAAGTTATCCCTTCAGCTTAGAAAGTGGAGCGAGGAGCCCACCCGGGCTCTCTGTTCAGGAGAATGCTCTCTGGGGAGAACTTTGAGCACTGCAAGAGGATGGAAAGTTCCCTGGTGGCCATTTATGCCCTCACCTTGTGGGCTGCCTGCTGCAGGAGGAAGCGGAGCAGAACCTTCCAGAATGGCCCTTCTCATTTCCTTCCTCCTGCATCTGCCCAGATGGGACATGCAGAAGGGGTCAGGACCTGCCTCCATGTCCCCTCTCAGCACACCTGCCTCCTCTCTCAGTGGTGCCCCTACCCACCACTCCCAGGCAGCCTGCACCCCACCTGCCCACCCCCAGCCAGCCTGAGAGACCAGGAAGCCGGGGGACCATGACTGACCATTTCATCCCAGCTAGGCCAGCTCTGGGTTGACCGTGTGTAACCAGGGAGGCGGATAATTGTAAGGTGTTTCACATGAACATGGAATGCAAAAGACAGAGCTGGTCTGGCCCCCACAACCCTGAACTAGAAGTGGGACTGAAGCTGGGGTCCTGGTCAGTTTGGTCATCATCCCCTCCTCCAGGTGGGCTGGACCCTACCCCCAGGCACAGCTTGGCACTCCCTTTTGATAGCTGCATGGGAAAGCAAAAGTCATCTTCGGGTTGGAAGGAAGCAATAATAACTGTGTCTTTTCTGGGGGGTTCCACCTGACCCTTGGAAGGGGGAGAGGGAAGAGCGGTTTGGAGAGGTTTCAGAAGGGGAGGATGAACTGTCCCCAGCAGGTGAAAGGACAGAGATGAGAAGTCAGAGCACCTGGGCCCTGCTCGCAGCAGTACCACTTGTTTGCTTAGGAGGCATCACGCCTCAGTATTCCCTATTTACAATTCCATCTATAAACGGGATAATGACCTGCCCCTGTTGCAACACAAGGATGCGTCAGGCACTGTGAA
Organism: Bos indicus x Bos taurus; assembly: GCF_003369695.1. Classification (NCBI taxonomy): domain Eukaryota; kingdom Metazoa; phylum Chordata; class Mammalia; order Artiodactyla; family Bovidae; genus Bos; species Bos indicus x Bos taurus. The sequence goes on along the minus strand of NC_040094.1, from coordinate 30,795,542 downwards.
TGCCTGTGCTGGGATGCTGTGAAGAGTAAAACACACGAGCTCTTTATCCTCAGGGAATTCTCATCAGGTGAGAGAGAGACATGAGTCAGCCCCACCAACGAGGCATCAATACAATAATAGTCTGGTGAAGATTAGGAAGAAAAGGGATATTGCTCCTTGGGAATGTTCAGTAGAGAAACTGACCCAGAAGGTGGAGTCTTACAGAGGGAGGAGGTGGCTTGAGCAAAGATCCTGGGGTAGCAGGAAAGAGAAGACAGCAGAGTAATTGAAGGACAGGCGGCAAGTGCAAGGGAGGTTCAGGGCCCCGTGGCAGGGGAAGGCCAGACCAGGCAGGGCCTAAAATCCTTTTAGTCGTGATTTCAAGAACAAGAAGGAGTCATTAAAGAGATGTAGGAAGGGGTAGGCGCTTGACATAATTTGATCTGTTTCCAAAAGACCACCTTGGCCAAAGGCCCAGATGACAATGATGGTGACCCATGGAAGCCCATCTGGGGAGTTTAGTCGCTTGCCTAAACAAGGGGTCCCCAGTTCAGTCTCCTTGTCCTGCACACCCTCCCTTCATTGAATTGAAAGTAGTTCAATAACCCGGTGATGAAGACCACGGGTCAAGACTCAGACTGTCTAGTTTGAATCCAGTCTTGTTTCTCACTAGCTACAAGACCTGGGGCAAGTTACAGACTAATTATAAACTAGTTATGACTCCATCTGGAAAATGGAGAGGGTGCTAATAATAGCCTCTATTTCAGAGATGATGCTAATGATATCCCCACCCTCATAAGGGTGCTGTAGAGATTAAGTTCACATGTGTAGAGCACCATACAAGTGACAGTTGATGAAACAAGGGGCCTTCAAATAAACCTGTGTGCTGATGTGGGTAGCCAGCCCATTACAGTGGGGTAGGACCTTCCTCGGAGACAGATATCCCTGAAGCCTTCCCGACCAGTTCCTCATGCGGCAGCATATGGTGTTAAGATTCCCCAGTGGATATGAGTGAAGGTTGCCCCAGAACTCCAGACTTCTGTCTGGGCTCAAAGGGACGTCAAAAGTTGTGGGTCCACTTACTGATCACAGTCAAGCAAATATCTCCTTCACTGGTTCAGTCCCCACACTCCGAGTTCTACAGGACCCAAGAGTCAGCTGGCCCTTCCACACAGCTCAGCTTGGACCGTGCATCCCTGATGGTATCTGGGGCCGCCCAGAGTGACAGGTTACAGCCAGGACCCACCGTGCAGGGGCCCCTCACCACCCCCAGGCGACCTCGGGCAAGTCATGCGACGTCCCTCTTGGAGTAGAAGGTTTGGTCCCCAGGAGAGGTTTCAGATTGTTTTCTGCAGAGGCCTCTGGGGGCTGGGGCAGCAGCGGGCAGGCAAAATGCCCACAGCCCATTGTCCCACCACACACACACCAGAGCCGCGGGGTTTCCAGTATGAAGGTTTATACCAGACTTTCACATAAGACTTCATGAATTTGAACCCAAGTTTTGATGCTAAAAGATATTTCTGAAACGCCTCGACCCACCCACTTCCTTTCTGTGACCTGTGTCCCTGAAGTTCTCTCCGACCATATTCACGATTTATGGGCAGTTTATAACTGGCCCAGCCAGTTCCGCAGTCCTTGGAGTGGAGCAAAGGAAAGAGTGAATGCCCCAGAGGCTTGGTGGGGTGATTGTTAGGACACCCCCACCCCACCCACCCGGAGACCAGCAAGCACGTCGCCCCCCAGGCAGCAGTCAGGACAGGGCAGGGCCACCAGGTCTCTAAAACCTCCAAGACATTCCAGGAATTTTGGGATGAGTGGCTCATTTTTAATCCCTCAACTATGTACCAAGCGGTTTTATAATTCAGTCGCTCTATTTTCCAAAGCTTTGCTTGCTCCATGCTCTCCTGGTTGGGCATCTTTTGTAGATAAAGTTCCTGCAAAGGCAGGGGAGGACACATCCTTTCACAAGAAGGGGTGAGTTTACACTCCCTCCAAAATGTACACACACACCCCACACACATGTACTCACATCCCCATCCTCTGCACACTTTCCCAATATACACCCGCCCTGAGTCCCCTCATAAACATGCCCACAGGCACACACACTCTACGTGCACGCCAACCTCTCCCATCACACACACCCAACTCGCACACAATCCATCCCCGATACACTCTCCCCACACACCCACACACACCCACATTCCTCACCTACACCTCCATACACATCAACACCCCATGCACGCACACGTGTCACATGTCCCTCACCCGCTGCACACACACATTCACACACACATAAAAACCTCACAATCACAAGGCTTCCACATCCCATCTGCCCTGTTCACACACAAACAGGCCCTCACACCTGCCGCGCACATGCCAGAAAGACACCCCTACAGCAAGCACTTCCACCCCCAGCAACCAACGCAGAAAAGTGTGGAAAGGCACCCAGCCCTGAGCCCTGGGAAGAGCACTTCTTCCCGCTCACAGGCTCTCCTCTCTGCCTCGGAGGGGCCTGTGAGGCTGCCAGGTTGGCTCGGAGCACAGCCGGCTGGAAAGGCCTGCCTACCTGCGTGGTGCGCGCTCTGGAGCTGCAGGAAGAGCTAAATTTTCTCCAAGTCCTGGAGAAACTGCTAATCTAGGAGAGAGCAAGCAAGTACACAGGGCCTCAAAAATGTACACAGAAGAAGCACAGTCTCACAGGGGCCTGAAAGCTCAAATGAGGAAGAGGGCTGGGGGAGAAGGGGGGGTGACGTGTGGCCTCAGCTTCTGGGTCTCGAACAACAGATAAGAGCGTGCCGGGCAGAGCCGGCACCTGGGAAGGCCCAGAGGGAAAGGAAGGGAAGAATGAGATGGTGGCCCAGAAAGCGTACGCAGATGCTGGGGACTGGGGTTCGGGGTCCTCACTGCTGAACTTGGAGGACGTTGAAAGCCAGATAAGGAACCTGGCACTTGGAAAGCAAGAAGGGACTGTCGATGACTCCGTGGTCTAGAGGGTGACTTGGCTAGGCTCTGATTGAGAAAGAAGTACCTGGTGTCACTTGCAGCAGGGGCTGGGGAGGAGAGTCATGGAGACTGCAGGGGTGGGGTTGGGGGGGCATTTGAAAGCAGGGGCAATAACAAGAAACTGAACCAAAGTGATGGCTTCAGGGAGGAGGGGAGAGGGACAGAGATCATGTGGGTGCACAACAGACGCCCAGGAGACATCCCAGTCTCCCTCAAGGGGGAGGGGGAGTGGTCGTGTCACAGGCTTCAGAAAACACTCCCACTGTGGAATCAGGAGAGGTCAGGGGAAGGCACGGGCTTGCTCAAAATTGGGTGTTTTCCTCTGCATATGCAGAGCTGGGGGTGCAGGGGATACTGATCAGCAGAACTGCCCAACAGGCCTAGAATGTGCAGAATTTACACTCAGAAAGGGGCTCATACATGGAGTTGGAGGCAGGGGCTGAAGACAGGACTGTGGACGGGATTGAAGCAGGTGGGATGGTGGAGGAAAGAAGGTGGGTCAGTATTCACTGGGCTCGTCACTTACTTTCAAGACTTCATTTGATGCTTACAACTCTGTGGGTTTGGGGTTCAGGTCCCCATTTTACAGCTGAGGAAACTGAGTCTCAAGGTAGTTTCAGGACTAGCTCTGAAACTGTCAAGGGCCAGCATTAGAATTCACACCCGAGTCCAGCAGACTCTGAGAACCACGCTTGTTTCACCCTGTCCAGGCTTGAGTTGACAGGTTCAAGTCTCAGACTGATCTATTTCATCTTCATTTATTCAGCCCAGGTGCCATCTGATGGAGAAGTAGCAAACAGACGTCCTGTCTCTGCAGCACCTCCTGTAACAGAACCCACAGGAGCCAGGGGCTTTCAAAACACCCGCCAGGATGTCCAGGGATGGTTATGAGGGCCAGGCTCCATCAAGACACCCGAACCCCTGCCCCTGGCCACTGGCTGACTGCTGCTGGCGCCCCAACTGTCTGTGAGGGTCTGGAGAGCCCCTAACATTCACACAGTGGGGTTTTATGGCAATAACTCCCCTGTGGGCTTGGGCAGTCAATGAGAAGTCCCGTCCTCCAAGGCTCCTCTCATTAAGGTCCCTTAAAAAAAAAGTATTGGAACCAACTATAGAAGTCCAAATGAGATTTCTTCGAGCATGCATCACGTGGAATTACTGCTCCTTCGGCTCTTCAGACAGACTGTGTGAGCCCCTGGATGGTCTACCTCACTCATCCTTCCGTGTCGTCCAGTCAGCACGTGGTGCATATTTCAACTTGCCGGCTGACAAGGCAGATGCAGAGCCAGTGTTGAGGGCAAGGGCCCCCTTCCTTGGCTCTGGACACCGGGAACCACCAATGCTGCCCCCGACTTGCACAGCTGGACCATGGTGGGGTGGGGAGCTCACGTCAAGCTTTTGGTCAAATGAAAGCCTCTGGGGTTTTTCTGACAAGCAAGCTGGGCTCCGCTGCACTGTCCTTGAGTCACTCATTTCTTGATCCTAAGAGCAGTATTCTATTTTTATCTTGATTCAAGTGCATCTAATTCAGTGCAACCCAACTAGAGTACTTGGATCGGGGCGGGGTCGGGGGCAGGGGGGTCAACCTTCACAAGCTCACCATCACTAATTTATATTTTCCATGGTCTAATTTTGTACTTTTTATTTATTTGTCACCCTAACCGTGTATGTGTTTCTTAGAAGCTGCCTCAGATCTTTTTCCGTGTGAGGTAGTTACCTAAATAAAAGAGTCAACTGGCCTTTTGTTTTAACTCGACATTAACTGTTTCTGGGGCTTTCCGGGTGGCTCTAGTGGTAAAGAACCTGCCTGCCAATACAGGCAACATAAGAGACATGGGTTTGATCTCTGGGTAGGGAAGATGCCCTGGAGGAGGCCATGGCAACCCACTCCAAAATTCTTGCCTGGAGAATCCCTCGGACAGGGGAGCCTGGATGGCTACAGTCCATAGGATCGCAGAGTCAGACATGACTGAAGCAACTTAGCATGCACACATACACACACAACCTGTTTCTGAGTCTATGTGGTTCCATAACAATACCCAAACTCCCAGCTTTAGGGCAACTTCTCATTTGTTTCACCTGCCTCTGTGCAAATCCTGGAATCATATGTTCAGCTCAGCAGCTCTTGGGAAGAAACGCACAGAACCAGGTGGATGGAGACAGTACATGCGTTATTCTAACACCATGGAAGCTTCTGGAAGCTCTGTGCTTGGCCACCAGCCTGGCTTCTCAGAATTAGGCTGGACTCGGGAACCTGAGGGCTTCCCCTCAGATGGTGGCCCAGAAGGTAAACAATCTGCCTGCAATGGTAGGAGAACCCAGATTCGATCCCTGGGTCAGGAAGATCCCTTGGAGAAAGGCATGGCAATCCACTCCAGTATTCTTCCCTGGGAGATCCCATGGACAGAGGAGCCTGACGGGGTACAGTCCATAAAGTCACAGAGAGTCGGACACAACCGAAGCGATTTAGCAAGCATGCACGCACCTGGGGACCCAGGTTAAGAGCCAGAAGTGAGAAGGCACTCTTAGGCAATGTGTGTGCAATGTCGGGGCGTTCCCACAGGGGCAAGGCTTGGTCTGCAGCTGAGCATCTGCCAGGGCAGGACCGTATCTCAGGGATCCCTGATGGCACAGAAGTAGAGGCCACAAGCGCCACACTCCATCTCAGAGATGATGGGAGCAGCACCCTGCCAACGGGATGCGGACCCCCCAGGAGTCTCACTGAAAGAAGACTCCAATTCAGGGAGGGCTTCCATTTCTTACAGGCGCCAGGAAGTATTACTGCTGCATTTGGTGTCCTTAAGACACTGTCCATTTAGAGAAGGGGACTCTGAAGCCTCAGGTGACCTGAGTTTACCAAGTTCAAGCAGCTCAAGAGCAGCAGGGCCAGGACTGGGGCCCAGGTCTGCAGGCTGCCTGTCGAGCCCTCTCTGACCACCCTCCCCACCCCACCTTAAGCTGCTGACAGACTCTCCCGAGCCCTGCGGAGCACCAGGCAGCTGGAGCAAGCTGGGCAGCAGCCAGGGCAGGTGAGCACCTCATGCTGCAGGTGAGTCATGAACCAGCATGTCTCGCGCTTCACCCTGGCTGTGCTGCGCACCAGGAATGTGACCCTAACCAGGCTTCCACGCTGCTCTGTGTCACTGCAGATGACAGGGCCATGAGCCCATGAGCACCTACCACCCAGGGCAAGCAGGGAAAGAGCAAGGAGGACAAAGAGGGGCTGCGTTTCCACCAGACAGGGACACACAGAGCTGGGTCAGGTCTGATCGGGGCTCATCCTCCCAGTCGGCTGGGCATGGAACACCTCCTACTGCCCCCATGGCCCCTCTTCCTATCTCTTCCCTTAAGAGACAACTGGTCTTTTTCAGTGACCTGACTCAGTCCACTCTGCCACTTACAAGCTGAGTGACCTTACAGGTGATCCTGGCCTGTTAGGGGGTAATATTATAACAATAATGACATCATAGTCACAGGATCATGTGTCATTCAGTGCTGGCTTTCTAAGACTCACAGCCTTCTGAATGTAAACATGTCACAGAGTATCGTTTCCCCTTTTGTAGAAGTCAAAACAGAGCTATGAAGTTTAGGTCACCTCCTCAGATGCCTAATGACTCCAGGACTGCAGGACTGGTCACCTGTAAAGTTTTTACAGTCAAGACTGCCACTAACAATCAAGTCTACACTTCACACAACCTTGTTTCCACGCTTTACTGCAGACAGGATCCACAGGGACCCACAAAGCCAGGGCAGATGGCAGATGACTAGGGGGCAGGGTTGGTCCATCTCAGCTCGGCAGCCCACCCCCAATCAATAGCCTTAAAGCCCCTCTGAGTCAACTCATCTCTCAGTAAAATTACAGTGTCGTGGAGGAGGTAGATCAGAAGCTGAGCCCCTCAGTGTAGAGGCCGGTTCCAAAATGTATTTAGGTGAAGGACCAAAGAACTTTCTGAGTAAAGAGACCTGATGGCTCAGACGGTAAAGAATCTGCCTGTAAGGCAGGAGACCCAGGTTCGATCACTGGGTTGGAAAGATCCCTGAAGGAGGAAATGGCACCCCACTGCAGTATTCTTGCCTGGAGAATCCCATGGACAGAGGAACCTGGTGCGCTACAGTCCATGGGGTCACAAAGAGATAAGACTGAGCAATTAACACTAATACTAAGTAAGGGAAAAGAGAGTCAGGCAGACAAGTGTGCTTCAGCAACTACTTCACACAGGCATGCCCAGTGTCCTGCATTTCCCCACACCCCTGCTTTTTCTCAGGGAAGAAGGGCTGTAAGAAGGATTAGGCAAAGCTTGGGGTAAAGACCTGTATAAGATACCAAGGCCCATACATTGTCACTTGGACACATCCAGCACAGACCTGGGTTGTGTTGGTTCCTGGTAAACATAATGATATCTGGCAGAAAAGTGACACACAGAGGTGCTAATGTTGTTTATTGTTCAGTCGTTCAGTTGTGTCTGACTCTTTGTGACTCCATGGACTACAACATGCCAGGCCTCCCTGTCCTCCACCATCTCCCAGAGTTTGCTCAGATTCACGTCCATTGAGTTGGTGATGCTATCCAACCATCTCATCCTCAGTCGCCCCCTTCTCCTTTTGCCCTTCTGTAGAGTCCAGGCTACTGCAGCCATTCTAGCCTCTGCTGTCGCCTGGAGCAATGAAGGGTGACTCTCAAGGTGCGGTCCTGGGACAGCAAGTCAGCCTCACTGGGAATTTCTAAGAAGGGTGAGGGCTCCAGCCCTGGTTGGGTGACCAGCTCATCCCAGTTTTCCTGCACTGGGGATTCCATCCCAGACCTGAACTGAGAGGCCTCGGGGACAGGGCACTGCAGCCAGACTTTCCAAGCCCTGGGGATTCCAGTGCACACTCAAGTCCTGGATCCTCTATGGGGAAGGAGCTCTGAAGCCCAGCTTGTGCTTGGAGGCTGCCCCCCAGCTGACCCCATCTCCTCCACTGCTGCCTCGTCCACTGTTGCATGGAGTCCTGGCCGGGCTGGACCAGCCCTGGGTGGCTCTGTCAGCTCTGAGGGACCTCACATCCTGGCCAGCCCATGCTGTCCTGAGTCAGCTGCCACTCATGTCCCTTGCCAGCCAGGGGGTGGTTTTGCTTTCTTCTTGCTTCTTCTGCATTTCAGTTTTTAAGACAATTAAGTTTCCTGTTGTTTCAGAAGAAAGTCAAGAGGGGGAAGCTGCTGGAGTAGAGGGACAAAAAAGGAGGGAAGAGGCAGGAGAAAAGTCCAGAGGGAAAGGGTAGAAGGCACTTAGGGAGTGTGAGCAAGTGGGAAATAAGAGTGCTTCTCACGTGTGCTTCCTGGACCGGCAGCAGCAGCCTGGCCTGGGACCATGTCCTACATGAAAATTCTTGATCCCGCCCCAGACCTTTGCAACCAGGAACTCTGGGAGTTGGGCCCACTTGTCTGTTTTTAAAAGTCTTCCCACCCTTTGCTGTCCACCTGAAACTATCACAGCATCGTCAATTGGCTATATGTGCTCAGTCATGTCCGACTCTTTGCCACCCCATGGACTATAGCCCGCCAAGCTCCTCTGTCCATGAGATTTTTCCAGGCAAGAACACTGGAGTGGGTTGCCATTTCCTCTTCCAGGGGATCTTCCCGACCCAGAGATAAAACCTGAGTTTCCTGAGTCTTCCTCCATCGCAGGTAGATTCTTTACCACTGAGCCACCAGGGAAGCCCTAATCAGCTATACTCCAATATAAAATTTTTTTTAAACTTTTTTATAAAAGGAAGAGAAGGAAAAATAAAAAGTCTTCCTAGTAACTGTGATGCACATTACAGCTTGAGAACCACTGGGCTGAATAGCTCTACTGGGTTGGTCAAACAGTTCATTCAGGTTTTCCATAAGATGGTAGAGTAAAATCTGAACAAACTTTCTGGCCAACCTAGTACATAAGCAGGCAGACTTCACCTTGATCTTGAGTTTCAGTGTTTTTTTTTTTTAAATTTCTGCTTGGGGTATGGTGACTCAGTCCTGACATGCTTCTCATACATACCACCTCTTGGCCTAATAACCTCCTGATTTTGCAGAATTGGAAAGAAATGGCTGTAACATGCCTTACTCTTCCCTCACTCCCCCAGACCACTGGTACCACCAGCCTTGGGCAGTTCTAGACCATGCAGCCTTTTTCTAGAAGGGTTTTGAGCCTGGAAAGAACCCTAAAGAGCCTCTGATCCTATGTTATTTTCTGACCAATTCAATACTGAGACCCTGCTTTATTATTTTTCTCCCATTTCTCCCATATTGTCTGGATAAGGGCTGTTTGCTGAAGAGACTAATCATTAAGGAATAATTAATTCATTTCCCCATTATTTATTAATCAAATGCATCCATAACTGGGTCTGCAAAAAGCAGAAAACAGATGTATTATGGTTTCCATTAGAGTTTTTGAAACATTTAAAACAATCCATTACAACCACCATGAACCCCTAGGGACCTGGGAAGGAAGAGATGAAATGAGAGATCCCAGACCTCGGCTGCCGGAGTGAACAGAGGCAGGAGGAGGAAACAGTGAGGCAATCAGCAACAGTCTGCAGGCTCCTGCTTCAGTCACTCAGGACTTTGCCCGCCCCAGGAGCTTCCCCCCACCCCACCCCTGTTTCTGGGTTTCTCCAAAGGGCATCTCACAGATTCATGAACAAGCCAGCCCTAATCCAGGGAGGCTTTTGGCCAGTGGCTATTGTCTCTGCTCCCTCCTGCCCCACCCCCCATAGCAGACCCCAGACCCTCCTCCTCCTGCAAACGCTGGAGTCATCTTCAGTCTCCACCGTTAAACACACTGGAGCCCCTACAAGACACCAGGCTAAGGGGACAGCTGTGGCTGAGTTGTGGAATAACCCCCTATTCCCCTCGGTCAGGTCATCTTTGAGCCCAGTTGCATTTCTAGGTGGTAAAGAAATGACTTCTCCCATTTCTGCCTATAGAGCCCCTGTTCAGACATGAATTCATGGGAACCTGGAGATGAAGGCAGGTGATGGATCCCTCTTCCCCCTTGATGACTAAGGTTGTCCTACTGCCTCGGGCTGGATGGGCCTGTCTCTCATTGTCTGGGACACTGGTCAACTGAAGCATCTCAGGGCAGAGGTGAGCACGCTGAGGTCCAGAATGCTAAGTGACTCGGCCAAGGCCATGCCACCAGCAACTGACAGAGCCTGGACCCACAAACCACTTTGAAAACTCACATAAGCCATGCATTAGGCAGAGTACTCAGAAGGCTTTTGCCTCAGTAGTGGAGCACATTATTTCTAGACTAAATGCTACTCTGATCTTGCATAACAAATTCACAAGCAAAACTCAATATGATCAAATTACTTTACCTGCTTGTAAAATACATGACAAAAATTGTATAAAGGCCAGGAGGAGACAAATTAAAGTATAATCATACTATACATGAAGTGGTAGGTACTACTTGAAAATAGATTTTTATAACAGACTTTATAGCTAATAGCTGGAAAAGACACTGATGCTGGGAAATATCGAGGGCAGGAGGAGAAGGGGATGACAGAGGATGAGACGGTTAGATGGCATCACTGACTGGAATCATGGACAGGAGTTTGAGCAGGCTCTGGGAGTTGGTGATAGACAAGGAAGCCTGGCGTGCTGCAGTCCATGGGGTCGCAAAGAGTCAGACATGACTGAGCGACTGAACTAACTATAGCTAATAAACCATCAAAGAAAAGGTAAGTGGATAATAAAGTTATTCAATTTTCTGAAAAGAAGACAGAAAAAATAAAGCTGAAGAAAACAAATAGCGGATGGGTCAAACAGAAAACAAATCATAAGATGATAAACTTTACCATATCAACAATTAAATGAAACATAAGTGGTTGAAACACCCCCAAGGCAGAGATTGTCAGATTTGATTAAAAAAAAAAAAAAAAGACCAAAATATGCCACCTAAAAGAAATGTACTTTAAATATAAGGACACAAATTGTTAAGAGCAAAAAGGTTGGAAAAGATATTCCATGTTAACACTATTCAAAAGAAGATTGAAGTGGCTACAGTATGTCAGACAGAATAGACTTTAGAGCAAAGAATATGGCCAGAGATAAAGAAGGTCATTTCATAGTGATAAATGGATGGATTCATCACATATCAATCCTAAACACATAGGTACCTGATAACAAAGTTTCAACATGTAGCAGACAAACACTAATAGAACTGCAATGAGAAATAGACAACTCCATAGTGATAGTTGCAAATCTCAACACCCATAATAGTTGATTAAAAAAAGGTGGAGAGAAAAAATCAGCAGGGAGATACAATACTGGAACATTACCAACCAGCTTGACCAACTGGCATTTATAAAACAATCCACCTAACAATAGTACGTTCACCAAGACAAACCATATTCTGGGCCGTAAAACAAGTGTCAATAAATTTTAAATGACTGAAATTATACAAAGCATATTATCTCACCACAATAGTATTAAATTAGAAACCATTTACATAAAGATATCTAGAAAATCTTCCAAATATTTGGAAACTAAGTAACACACTTATAGAGAGTCCATAACTCAAAGGGAAAATCCGAACATTTTTGAATCGAATAAAAAGCACATACAACTTAAAATTTGTAAGATACAGCTCAAGCAGAGCTCAGAGGGAATTTATAGTTTTAAATTCTTGTATTAGAAAAGAAAGTCTCGGATTAGTAACCTAAACTTTGTTTTTAAAATATTGATTTAAATATCCCTACGCACATATTCAGAGAACTAGAATTTAAAAGACTGACCTCACCAATCATTGGCCAGGATATAGAGTGACTGCAAATCTCGTGCATTGCTGACAGGAATATGAAATGGTACAACCACTTTGGAAAACAGTTGGCTGCTTCTTCAATAAAACAACCCCCTATCATGTAATCCAGTCATTGTAGTCCTAGATATTTACTCAAGGGAAAAGAAAATCTGCATCTGTAAAAGGCGTGTACACAGATGACTATAGCAGCTTTATTTGTAATAGCCAAAACTGGAATAGTCATCAATCTCTCAACAGGTCAACAGAGATACAAATTGTTGCATATCGTACAACGGAATAGTACTACTCAGCAATAATGAATTATTGATACAGCCAGCAATGAGGATGAATCTCCAGATTATAATAGGGAGTGAAAGAAACCTGATGAACTTATAAAAGAGCACATTTTGTATGATTTCCTCTGTATAAAACTCAAGAAAACTAAGCCACGGGAACAGAAAACAGATCACTGGAGGCAGGGCAGGAGGGACGGGAGTTAGGGAGAGAGGGATTTCAAATTTTTAGCACAGGGATTAAGAGAGTAATTACCTCCTTTATTCCCCATTCCAGAGCGCACAGCAGATATTGTCAATTGATCACAATGCTTTCCTGCAATTTACAGATATGTACAACACCCACTACCTTCATCCCAAGTCCTTCTCCTTGGTCCACCATCAGATCACTGATCACTTGGGTTTGTCTGTGCTTTTGACACTAGTTTCTTCATCCTCTCTGCCCAAAGTGTCAGTCCATCCCAAGTCCAGCTTGGGGTGTTCTGAGAAATATACCACTTCCCCATCTTGCCCACCTCCCCTTGCTATAGATACCATGGTATCCATGGTATAGATGGTATAGATGCTATGGTGCCGGCCTCCTGGAACAAGGAGGCTGCAATGGGGATGTGCTGGCAACAACTGACTACAGGAGTAACAAAGTTGATGGGGGGGTGGGGTGCAAGGCAGATTGTGGGGGCTCTTTCTGGGGAGGTGCAATACAATTCCTTTGGTAAGCACCCTGATAGCAGGGATCTTTGTCTCTTTGACTCTTTGATATATTCCAAACACCTAGAACAATATTTGGCATACAGTAGATACTCAGTCTGGAGAAGGCAATGGCACTCCACTCCAGTACTCTTGCCTGGAAAATCCCATGGATGGAGGAGCCTGGTAGGCTGCAGTCCATGGGGTCGTGAAGAGTCGGACACGATTGAGCGACTTCACTTTCACTCTTCACCTTCTCGCATTGGAGAAGGAAATGGCAACCCACTCCAGTGGTCTTGCCTGGAGAATCCCAGGGACGGGGGAGCCTGGTGGGCTGCCGTCTATGGGGTTGCACAGAGTCGGACACGACTGAAATGACTTAGCAGCAGCAGGAGCAGCAGATACTCAGTAGACCCCAGTTTGATTCCTGGGTAAGCGAGTTCCCCTGGAGAAGGGATAGGCTACCCACTCCAGCAATCTTGGGCTTCCCTGGTGGCTCAAACAGAAGAATCCGCCTGCAATGTGGGAGACCTAGGTTCAATCCCACGTCAGGAAGATCCCCTGGAGGAGGGCATGGCAACCCACTCTAGTATTCTTGCCTGGAGAATCCCCAAGGATAGAGAAGCCTGGAGGGCTACAGTCCATGGGTTAACAAAGAGTCAGGCACAGCACAGCACAGCACAGATACTCAGCAAGTACTCATGGATGGAATGAATGATAAACATTCTAAATAATTCTTCTTTCTCTTTTTTCCCATCAAAAGACCATTTGTTTTTCCATCGTTTATTAGCTGTTTTTCCACTGAGAGCAGAGTCAATCTATGTCATGTGTTCACAGCCTACTATTGTATTGCAAATGATTTCAAATCAGGTAAACTGGAAGCCACTGGAGGTATCTTACCTACAACATTAGGTCATGGCAGTATGGAGTCTAGGGGAGACAGGAGGGGTTTAAACAGAAAGGACCAGACCTCTGGGTCCCAGGCAGGTCCAGGGACCCTGTGCACTGGCTTTTGGGGAGAAAGGTCTGTAGAGTAGTGTGTTTTTGTGATTATGAGTATGTCATGAAAATTAAACTGTATTAATATTGTTTATAGATTTTGGAGAACAAAGGCAGGGAGAAAAAATTATGAAAATTCAGTTTAGCTGAATGGTGTTAATTACCTTCTTACACGAGCTACTTACCGTTAATACGGGATTACTCAGCACATGAGAAACTGCACATGCATTGCACTTGTGTCAGCTGGATCCTGAGGCTTTATTTGATTACCACGCACTGTGAAGGATTTGGTCTCCTAAATGACTTAAACATTTGCCCATGACTTTAAGAGGCTTTGCTGCATGCATTTCAAATCTCAGCTGACATTAAAATCACTTGGGGAGGATTTTTTTTTTTTTAAGCCAGCGAAAAATAACATGATATTGGGGATTTGTTTAAAATGATCCAACACAAAAAACAGGGTAGGAGCAGAAAAGATGAAACAAGATGGATGAAATGCTGATAATTATCAGAACTGGGTTATCTCTATTTTGTGTATGTTTGAAAATGATGCTGACAGAAAGCTATGTGGGGAATTTCTTTGCACAGCCATGAGAGGACAAAATACTCTGAAGCAGACGTGGGGGATACAGACATTTCGGTTACTGGGTGCTTTTATCTCCGTTTGCACGTTTGCATTCTCTGCCACCAAAATAATTCTTACTTGAACAATTCTTGGTGATTTTATCTACCTACCTATCTACCTATCACCTCCTAGACCAATTGAATCAACCTCTGATGGGGGGTAGGGGAGAGGGCGGCATGTTCACACATATTCTAAAGTATCCAGACGACTCTAATGTGTAGCCAGCGTTGAGAACTACCAGGAAGGGAAAGCTTCTGAGGGTAAACCTCAGGTGAGTTGTTTTTTAAAAAATAAAACCAGCTGCTTTGACATGTCTCTGAAGGCCCAGACTACACAGAGGGAGGCCTGGGTGACATGAGCATAGATGCAAATATCCTCAATAAAATGTAAGCAAATTGATTTCAGCAATACAGAAGAACAACATACCACAACTAAGTGGTGTTTATCCCAGGAATGTGAGGCCGGTTAGGCAAAAAAAAATCCTTAGACATGGCACCAAAACAATGATCTATTCTTAAAAATTGATAAATTGGACCTCATCAAAATTATAATCCTTTCTTCTGCCTAAGACACCATTAAACAAATGAAAAGAGAAGCTAGAGACTGGGAACAAAAGATTCTCAAATCACATATCCAACAAAACATTTGCATCCAGAATATATAAAGAATTCTCAAAATTCAGTAATAAGAAAACAACCTGTCAACTTAAAAAAAAAATTCACAACTTGAGCGTCGCAAGTTAAGTTTTATTTGGGGTAAAATGAGGGCTAGGAGACAGCATTTCAGACAGCTCTGAGAAACTGCTCCAGAGAGGCAGGGGGGAAGGTCAGTATACAGGTGATTTGGGGGAAGGGAGAGTGCATGCAATCAAGCACGTATTTCTTGCATAAGGTTGCTGTGAGTCATGAGGAGCAGTTGTCACCATGAAGGCTTTTTAATGCTTTTCGAGATATGAGGAGATACAAGAATTGAGCTCACAAAATAGGCTCCTGAAAACATCTATCTGAAGACCTGTTCTGCCAGTCTTTCCCCCAGCACATTTTTGCTCTTCACCCTGAACTCCTGTCAGGAGCTGCAGCAGCATCTGATTTAATCCTTGTGGAGGCAGATGGCAAGCACCATGGCACTTGTACTTGACAAACCCAATTTGAAAACGGGCAAGGAGTTAGCAGACACTTCACCAAAGCTCGCCATATGATAGTAAACATGTTCAACATCAATAGGCCTAAGGAAAGTGTAAATTAAATCCACTTCAAGACATTACTACACACTTATTATTATGTGCTTAGTCAGTCGTATCTGACTCTTTGCAACCAGTTGGACTGTAGCCCACCAGGCTCCTCTGTCCATGAGATTTTTCAGACCAAAAAAAAAAAAAAAACTGGAGTGGTTGCCATTTCCTTCTCAGGGGATCTTCTTGACCCAGGGATCAAACCCACATCTCCCTCATCTCCTGCACTGCAGGTGAATTCTCTACTGTTGAGCCACCAGGGAAACCCTTTTTATATATAGTAGTGTCTATATGTTAATCCTATAATCCTAATTTATCCTCCCCACTCCGTTTCCCCTTTGGTAATCATAAGTTGTTTTCCACATTTGACAACCTCTTATAAAATTAAACACACACTTTCCAGATGACCTGTGAAACCTACTCCTGAATATTTACCCTACAAAAATGGAAAGTTATGTTCACACAAAACCACAAATATTTATAACAGCTCTACTCATAATCGTCCCAAACTGGTAACCACTCAAATGTCCTTTAAGGAGTGATTCAATAAGCAAACTATAGGACAGCCATACAGTGAAATACTACTCAGTAAAAAAGAAACATGTTATAGATACAACCTGGCTAAATCTTAGAGGCACTGTGATGAGTGAAAAAGGCCAGTCTCAAAGGTTACAGGCTGTGTGATTGTAGATAAGCATGAAAAGACAAACCCACTGCGATGGAGAAGAGATAGGTACTTATCAGGGTTAGGGTTGAGATGAGGGTGTGATTTCATAGGAATTTCAAGGGAGGGTTTCAGTGATAGAACTGCTCTGTATCCTGATTGTCGTTGTTGCTGCTTGCGTGCTCAGTTGTGTTGGATTCTTCTTGACCTCACAGACTACCAGGCTCCTCTGTCCATGGGATTATCCAGGCTAGAATACTGAAGTGATTTGCCATTTCCTCCTCCAGGGGATCTTCTCAACCCAGGGACTGAACCCATGTCTCCTGCATCTACTGCATTGGCAGGCAGATTCTTTACCACTGAAGGGAAGGGAAAGTGTTAGTCGCTCTGCTGCTGCTGCTAAGTCGCTTCAGTCGTGTCCGACTCTGTGCGACCCCATAGATGGCAGCCCACCAGGCTCCCTGGTTCCTGGGATTCTCCAGGCAAGAACACTGGAGTGGGTTGCCATTTCCTTCTCCAATGCATGAAAGTGAAAAGTGAAAGTGAAGTCGCTCAGTCGTGTCTGACTCTTAGCGACCCCATGGACTGCAGCCTACCAGGCTCTTCCATCCATGGGATTTCCTCAGTCGTGTCCCATTCTTTGCAACCCCAAATTTTCCAGGCAAGAATACTGGAGTGGGTTGCCATTCCCTTCTCTGGGCGATCTTCCCAAACCAGGGGTTGAACCTGAGTTTCCTGCATTGCAGGCAGATTCTTTACCATCTGAGCCACTAGGGAAGCCCCTTTATCACTGAGCCAGCTGGAAACCCCCCTGATTGTGGTGGTGGCTAACAAACCTATTCATGGGTTAAAAGTCATAGAACTGTACTCCAAAACTCCCTCTGCAGGTGCCAAGGGGGAGCAGGGGAAGTGAGCTTCCCCTCAGTCTTCAGCATTGGCAGTAGACATGTCCAATGTCAAGTACAGTTTCATTTTCCCCATTTCCAATCATTCTGGAACCCCTAAGCTCTTCCCATATGGAAATAATGGAGCAGGCTATTACCCCCATGGTCTTCCCTGGTGGCTCAGTGGTAAAGAATCCACCTACCAGTGCAGGAGATGTGGGTTCAATCCCTGGACCAGGAAGATCCCCTGGAGGAGGAAATGGCAACCTGCTTCAATATTCTTGCCTGGGAAATCCCATGGACAGAGGAATCTGGTGAGCTAAAGTCCATGGGATTGCAAGAGTCATACGTGACTTAGTGACTAAACAACAACAAACTGCCCTCAGACCTCCCTTCCCTCCCTTTGTTTCCCAATCGGCCTTACAAAATGCAAAAGAAACCTTCTAGTAAGGGAGGACCTGCAATGTGGGTAAAGTGGGGAGAAAACGGGCTAGGCTGGCATCGTCCTGGGGTGATCAGCAGAAGGTAAAGTTTGGAAACCCACTTTAAAGTAACCATGAATGTGAAAGTGAAAGGCTTAGTCGTTCGGCCATGTCTGACTCTTTTCAATCCCATGGACTGTAGCCCACCAGGCTCCTTCGTCCATGGAATTCTTCAGGCTTGAATACTGGAATGGGTTGCCATTTCCTCCTCCAGGGGGTCCTCCTGATCCAGGGAATTGAACCCAGCTCTCCTGCCTTGCAGGCAGATTCTTTACCCTCTGAGCCTCCAAGGAAGCCCCATACATACATCCAAATACATTATTTGAAACGGCCAAGTTGGGAAGCTCTAGACTTGATATTATCATGCCACCGCCATGGTCCAAAACATTTCCAGAATTTTTTTTAATAGCCTCCAAGCCAGTATGGGCTGCACAAGGACTCCAACACTAACAATGAAGATTTGAGCCCTTTCTATGTGTTAATGTATAATTTAATCCTCATAACAACTCTGTGAGGTAGGATCCCATTTTACAGATGAGAAAAAGTAAGGCACAAAGTTTAAGCAACCTGATCAAGTTTGCGGGGCTAGCAGTAGCTGTGGCAGAGGCTGGCTTTGAACCCAAATGATAAAGATCACGACCCATGTTCTTAACCATGAAGCTAGGGCATCTACTGGTACTTTCAATTTCTTTCTTTTGTACAAATTATTAGATTATTTTTTAACCTCAAGTTGTATTGATCCATTTTATTCCAATTGGATTTTAGTGATTCCTAAAAAAAGTAAGCTCTCCTCCAAAGAAAATCACCAACACAGAATAAACTCAGAAGAACTTGCTGCAGACTCTGGAAGTAACTCCCAAGAAAGTTACCCAATCGTTTGGGTAACAGCAGTCTTCTGGGATGCCGTGTTCTACCCGAGGCCCAAGAGATTGGAGCTGGTATATTGATTAGCAATCGCCTACCTCACTCCTTTGGAGTCACACCTCAAAGCAAACAGACACCTGGGTGGCAGGTGACGGGTGCAGCTTCCAGAATCCTGCATCCCCTTCCTTCTCAAGGATGTTCAGTGAGCGTGAGAGGGCAAGTCAAATCCCTGACTCAGGCATAGAAGATTAACAACTTCTCCCCTACCCATTTACCCCAAACAAGGAATATTTCTGCCCGATGTGTTTGGCGAGCTCCAGGATTTGGAGTGGGAGTAAGAAGGTGAGTGAAGAACAGCTCGGCTATCAGCACTCTCCTCACACTCCTAGTCTCCAGCTGTGCTCACCTGGAAGCCTTGCCCACTCCCAGCCCCACCCCCATCACTTGTTTCCAGGCAAAAGAAATGCCTTTCAGATCCAAGGCAACCCTAAAGAGACCCTCCCCCAGGACAGGGAACATTCAGGGTAGCTGGGATGAGGTGGGAAATGGCAACAGAGGCAAGGTGGGGAAACAGCCAGGAAACCTGGGACTCCAGACAGAAAAACGTGAGTCCCCTGGGGAGCTGTGAAATTACACAGACGCCCAGATCCCACCTTGGACGTTATGGAATCCAAGCACTAAAACGTATGAAAAGTCTCCAAGGTGATTTTAACGTGCAGTCAGGGCTAAGAAGCTTCTCTAGGTCAGGGGTCAGCAAGCTTTTTCCATAAAAGGCCAGATATGAAACATTTTAGGCTTTGCAGGCTATATAGAATCTCATTTCCCCCTCCCCACTAACCCCTTCCTCCCCTCCGTCTCCTCCTCCCATTTCTCTTATTCTCCTCCTCCTCTGACAACCCTCTAAAGGTGTAGAAACTACCCCAGCCATGCGCAGCACAAAAGCAGGCAGCTGGCTGGATTTAGCCCACTGGCTGCGGTTGGCTGACACTATCCTAGGTCAACGATTCTCAAACATTAGTCCTTGGACCAGAGAGGAGGAAGGTCAGTGACATGCTGGTAAGCCGGCTCTCATAAACCAAAACCCTCACTGGCAGCCTTTGCCAATTCCACGGTGTAAATGCTCACACCACGTCCAGTCTCAGACCACCAACATGATGTCACTGAACCAGAGTCCTGAGGAAATGTGCTCACCAGAGTCAGCGCTCACCAGGCGGGACCAGGCGGCTCCAGCCCATCACTTGATGGGCATTATCTGGGGAGCTACTAATCAAAACACCCCTGGAAATTCTGGTGCCGCCAAGTGTGGGGAACGCTGTCCTTGGGTCTCTGAGGAAATGACCTACTGACCCATTCATTCAACAAGGTTTAAACAAGGCCCTGAGCTAGACTTTGGGAAAGTCCCCCCCCCTCAAGAAGGCCAGAGTCTAGAGGAGCCTTCCCAAGCCGGTTTTACGATATGACAGTGGCCTGTGATAAGTGGGTCCAGGTGCTGTGACAACACACGGAGGGGCAGCTGACCTGGACTGCTGCAGCAGGGACTTACGTGTTTGGGGAAATTATCCATGACTTGGAATTTAAAGCAATGCTGGTACGTGTTAGTCGCACAGTTGTGTCTGACTCTTTGCGACCCCATGGATTGTAACCCCCACCAGGCTCCTCTGTCCATGGGATTTCCCAGGCAAGAATACTGGAGTGGGTCACCATTTCCTTCTCCCAGGGATCTTCCCAACCCACGGATTGAACCCACACCTCCAGCATTGCAGGCAGATTGTTTAGCATTGGAGCAGTCTCCAAAAAGTCCGCTGGAGAGTCATCTGACCCTCTAAGAGAATGTGTTTTTGACAAATTCTTGATTAGAACTCATGCATAAAATTAGAAGTTACCTTTTATAAAACAGAGACACAAATTTTTTTTTTTGTCCAGTAAATACGTGCTGGGCTTAGTCACTCAGTCATGCCCAACTCTTTGTAACCCCATGGACTGTAGCCAGGTTCCTCTGGATTAGGGATTCTCCAGGCAAGAATACTGGAGAGGGTTGCCATTTCCTTCTCCAAGGGATCCTCCCAACCCAGGGATTCAACCAAGGTCTCCCTCACTGCAGGCGGAGTATTTACCATCTGAGCCACCAGGGAAGTCACAAGTGTGGAAATAAAAATCATTTATACTTTCTAATTCCAATGTGATCAAGCTCTTTATATACCACAGCTAGGAAGAAAATGAAAAGAACAGGGTCACCTTGCCTACCTCTGGTTGCCTATACTGTAAAACCTTGTCTATTTCTCATAGACCTGCAACACCTCCCTAACAATTTCCATTTACCCTTGATTTTTTTGCTATCCTGATATCTTATGCCCTGACCTTTGGGATTATGATAATGATCAGAGAAAGCTGATGTTTTTCATCATGAAAAGGCTAATTTAAACTTGATAACCTTGGTGATTTTACAGAGGTTTTTTTTTTCCTTTAAGGGCTCATTATGTTTGATATTTGGCAAGTCAGCCCTTCTGAAGTCTCTCTCCCTGACATCTTTGATGGTAAACTTTTTCTTTCATTTCCTAAACACTATCATCTCTGAGTCTCTGATGGAAGATAATGGGTGATGTTTTTATTGCCTGGTTGAATATTAACCAGTTTTACACTGAATTGCAAAAAGTGAATTGGTACTTTTCTTTTAGCAGTTTTTTCCCCACTGACTGTATAAATCCCAATTTCTCGTATCTTTTAGTGAACCAGCTATTTTTCTTTCTGTTAATCCCCTCATGTATCAGGTAGCTTCAACTGTGCAACAAAACTCCAAACTGAATGCTTCAAACAAGAGCCGTTTATTTCACTCATCATTCTGCATGTTGGCTGGGCAGTTCCTCTGATCTGGGATGGATGAGTGGTCTCTGCTGCTGCTGCTAAGTCGCTTCAGTCGTGTCCAACTCTGTGTGACCCCATAGACGGCAGCCCGCCAGGCTCCCCCATCCCTGGGATTCTCCAGGCAAGAACACTGGAGTGGGTTGCCATTTCCTTCTCCAATGCATGAAAGTGAAAAGTGAAAGTGAAGTCATTCAGTTGTGTCCAACTCCTAGCAACCCCATGGACTGCAGCCTACCAGGCTCCTCCATGGGATTTTCCAGGCAAGAGTACTGGAGTAGGGTGCCATCACCTTCTCCGGAGTGGTCTCTACTGGATGTGATTACGTGCTTGCAGTTAGCTGGCAGAACACCCTACAGTGTTCGCCCACCCTGAGTATGAGGCAGACGTGATAACCACTACACTACGGAAATGGGACCCGGCCCCTGAGTGATCTAAAATGTCCTGGCTTCCCTGACAGGTGATTGGCCGGCTGCTGACCGGAGCAAGAGGGACAACCATAACTGTGTCTCCAATCACCCAGCAGACTAACCCCAGCTTTTCATACAGTAGTTGCTGGACTCCAAGAGCAGCAAGTGAGGGCAAGCACTGCTAGGCACATATTTTTCCAGTCTCTGCTAGTATTTCCGTGTCATTGGTATGTGGCAGGGTGGGAAGTACAGATATGGGGAGGCGTGGATGAACTGGAGACCTTGTTGGAATGACTTACCACACCTCATTCATGAGTTGAATGAAAGTTTCGCACAGGCTAAGAAATAACGCTGTCAGAGTATGATGCTTCTACGGGATGAAGACATGCCAGGATGCCCAAAGGGATCCCTGTAAAAAGACAGGGGTCAGAAAAGTGAAGAGGAAGTGAAGGGAAGTGTGCTTCAGGCAGAGGGGAAAGTGCATGCCAAGTCCTGGAGTTGCAGCTGCAGAGCCTGCTGCAGAGAGATGCCCGCTGTGGCTAGAACAAAAGGCAAAGTAGTGAACCTTGACTCTTTTGTTGTTCCATCACCAAGTTGTGTCCAAATCTTGGTGACCCCCATGGACTTCAGCACACTGGGCTGCCTTCTATTTTATTCATATGTGCTGCTGCTAAGTCGCTTCAGTCATGTCCGACTCTGTGCGACCCCATAGATGGCAGCCCACCGGGCTCCCCCATCCCTGGGATCCTCCAGGCCAGAACACTGGAGTGGGTTGCCATTTCCTTCTCCAGTGCATGAAACTGAAAGGTGAAAGTGAAGTCGCTGAGTCATGTCCAACTCTTCACGACCCCATGGACTGCAGCCTACCAGGCTCCTCCATCCATGGGATTGAGAGAATCATTTCCTAGGCAGGTTGATAGGAAATCTAGGGGTCCCCAAGGAGAGAGGGGTCTGGAATTCTTAAGGAGGAAGAAAGGACAAACTTTTCACAGTCTTTGTAGACCAGGACCTGGGGACTGGAGTCGATGAAAATGAGAGGGTAATAGGCAGGAAGGCCAGGGGTCTCCAAATGGAGGAAATAGCCTGCAAGTGTCAGACATTTTTATCTCTGTTAAGCGGCAGGAGGAAACAAACTAGCAATATTTTTTCCTTCTCTATACAAATTTAAAGGGAGGTTTCTCTTAAAATACTGTGTTGCCATAATGACACCTGGTTTCACCTGAAGTTAGCTATTCTTGAGCCTAGAGATAACCAATGCCTTTTTCTTATGGAAATGTTTGTCTTAAGCTATGCTAATGTACTATGCCTTTACCCCAAACTCTGTCTCCAAATCGGTTCTGCCTCTTGGCCCAGAACCTACTTGACAAACCAGTATGTTATACTCAGATATTGTTCCCCTAATCTATGTAAATGAAACTATTTGTATGGTGATCTGCCCTTCTTCAAGATTCAAGTTAATCATTTTATGGCCCAGGATAAACCATTTGGTGCCAAGATTATCCCAAAATGCATCTTATGGGTGAGGGGCCTGGTGCCATTCTGAATTTTAAGACATTCCTTTCTTTCATTAACAGACTGCTAGTGACTATATAACACCCAGCTGAAGACTAGCAGGGGGTACTCTTTCTGCCCCGTTCTGATGCCTATGTCAGAAGCTTTCTCTATCTCCTTTATACTTTAATAAAACTTTATTACACAAAAGCTCTGAGCGATCAAGCCTCGTCTCTGGCTCCGGATTGAATTCTTCTCCTCCGGGGGCCAAGAATCCTGGTGTATTCGCGTGATTCAACAACAACCTTTCAGGATTTTCCAGGCAAGAGTACTGGAGTGGGGTGCCATTGCCTTCTCTATATTCATATGTACTTCTGTTTAAATACATTAAGTACTTCTGTTAAGTACATGGGAAAAGACCCTGATGCTGGCAAAGATTGAAGGCAAAAGGAGAAGAGGGCCGCAGAGGATGAGATGGTTGGATGGCATCATCGACTCAATGGGAAATGAACTTGGACAAACTCTGAGAGATAGCGAAGAAGAGGGAGGCCTGGGGTGCTGCAGTCCACGGGGTCTCCAAGAGTTGGACACGACTTAGCGACTGAACAACGGCACTTCATATTTAAACACGAAGAGGTTTCAATCACCAGTTTATCAATGGCCAGATCACTGTAAGATGAAACTTTAATGCTTTTTTACTTTGGCTCCTTATCTCTGCCTTCTGAGAAGACCTACAGTCCAGAGACCGGATCTTTCCTTGACTAAGGATCAGGTCTGATGGGCCATTGCAGTCTACAGTGAAAAGACTTGCCTTTTTGGAGACTTTGAAGGATTCCTCACAGACTTTGAAGGAGGTTTGAGGAAGAAGGGAAGAGAGGCAGATGTAAAGAGGGGATTGGCAGGAAGCTGGGCGAGATCCTGGGGAATTTGACCAAGACAGAGACTGCATGCACTTGGGAAGAGCTGGGGGCAGGGAGAGAACCTGGCAAAGACTGTTGTGAAAGGTTTGGTGGAGTCCAGAGGTTGCACAGGCTCCCTGCCTCCACCCGGGCTGTTCCTCTCACAGGTGCCAGTGAGGAATTCACTTTGACCACACCCAGCAGTTTCCCAGTGACCTCTCACCTCGGTCCCTATCTGAGTTTCTCATCTGGAAAAAACACGCTCTGTGCCTCCAAGCTCCCATAAGCCTAAGAGAAGGGTGTCAGGGGACCTGGGCTGGGAGTGAGACAGCAGACTAAGGGGCATTCTCTTCCTTCTGTTTCTATTTTTTGAGGGTCTGAAGGAGTGAAGTAAGACTGCACTGAATCAGCTGAAGAACCCCCAAGCCTCCCTGACATGGGAGATTTCACGAGAGACCACAGACTAGCTTGAACACATAGTCCCCTCCCCAGAGGCAGTCACTGTGAAAGTGCAAAGTGAAAGTGTTAGTTGCTCAGTTGTGTCCGGCTCTTTGTGACCCCATGGACTCCTCTGGCTCCTGGAGCCAAGCTCCTCTGTCCAAGGGATTTTCCAGTCAAGAGTACTGGAGTGGGTAGCCATTCCTTTCTCCAGGGGATCTTCCTGACCCAGAGATTGAACGCGGGTCTCCCAATTCTTTACTGTCTGAGCCACGAGGGAAGCCTCAAGTGTGCTGTTACAAAACTTTTGTGTGTTTTTACCCATGCCGAGCTATGTGTAACATCCACAAATGTGGATTTCAGATGTGTTTTCAAACTGTTAAAGAAAGAGTCGGGGGGAGCCCAAACAACCTAGGTTCCTATAAGAAAGCCAGATAGAAGTCACTGGGTTGGCTGTCTGAAAGGACTGAGTGATTTTATGCAAAGTAACTGGTACCCAGAGGTCAGGCTTAAAGACAGCAGGGAGAATGAGAGATGTAGCTTCATTTCCAAAGCCATTCTTCCTTAACTTCAGGAAGAAGTGTCAGTCAGCTTCTACAATTACCGACTTGATACCTCCATCCTGCTCTCCTGATCACAGAGAGGAAAGGAAGCTAAAGTGACTTGCAAGGAACGGGCCCCTGGGAGAAGAAATGAGATTCTGCCCCCTTGAATGCCAGCGGGGAGGGAGGAGCAGAGAAGGCCAGATTGACAGGGGAGCAGCTCAAGAGCTAATTAAGTCTGTACAGGAGCCAAGAGGGCCTCTCCCTGGGACGCTGCCAGCAAGCGAAGCTTTTTGATGTAGCTCTGAAGTCTGGGCGGGCAGGCAGAGCCAACTCCAGCTGGAATGAGGGCTGGTGTTGCAGCTGCCAGAAGTTTCAGGAGAGGAGGAAACGAAGAAGGTGCCTCTGGGCAGACTGAAGACCACCACCTGATTGTACAATGACAGTGTGAGAAGGGCATTCAAGCCCTTCTCCTGGTATGATTATGTCAGTAAATGTTGTAATCAAAGGGGGCAAAATCCAGCCCCAAATGACACCCTCCCGGTTCACGGCATGGATCAGGCACCACCTAGTGTCAGCTCCTGGAATTACAAGCACAGATGTTAACAGGATTTGACTACTTGCAAGGCTTCCCGTGTGTGTGTGTGTGTGTGTGTGTGTGTGTGTGTGTGTTAGCAGGTCAGTTGTGTCTGACTCTTTGAGACACGGCCCGCCCCTCCATTAACTGTAGCCTGCCAGACTCCTCTGTCCATGGAATTCTCCAGGCAAGAATACTGGAGTGGATTGTCATTCCCTTCTCCAGGGCATCTTCCTGACCCAGGGATCAAACCTAAGTCTCCTTCATTGCAGGCAGATTCTTTACCATCTGAGACACCAGGGAGCCAAATCCAAGCCTCAATGGTGAAGCATCCGCCTGCCAGTGCAGAAGTCTCAGATACAATCCCTGGCTTAGGAAGATCCCCTGGAGAAGAAAATGGCAACCCCTCCAGTATTCTTGCCTGGGAAATCCCGAGGACAGAGGAGCCTGGTGGGCTATAGTCCATGGGGCTGCAAAAGAGTCAGACATGACTTAGCAACTAAACAACAATGGCAAAGCTAAATCACAGAGCAACCAGGGTGCGTGCCCACAGCTTCCCTTTCACTATGATCTCACTGTAATTGCCCACCCACCTCTGGCCTCACTCTTCAGTCTCTCTCTATAAAGGGCTAACACAAATAACGCTAACAATGTTTCCTTGTATTTGGGTGACCTTTCAGAACCTCAAAGCCCGTTCACATAAATGACCTCAAACCACAGAGAGGAGGCAGGCAGGAAGCTGTAATGATCCCTGTCTTACCACGAAGGAAAAACTAAGGACCAAAAAGACAAAATAGCCTAGATGGTTTCATGAGGAACCAGCTCTGAAAGGCACCGCCCCCCTCCCCATCCCGGCTCCAAGTTCAAAGCTATGTCCCCCTGTCTCACTGAAGCCTCCTGACACACAGCTCCCCTGCTTTCCTAGCAGGGGAGCCCAGGCCTGGCTGCAACTGGAGTGACCTGCAGAGTTTCAGGCACACAGCAGGGCCTAGGTCCTGAGTCCGGAAAGTCTGATTTAACCAGTGTGATACCCAGGGAATCGGTATTTTATACAGCTCTCCAGGTGAGGTGAGGTAATGTGCAGCCGGGATTGAGAACCACGGTGTTAGAGAAATGACACAGCAGGAGAGAAAGCCATGAGGCTTCAGTCTCAGAGAGTTTATGGCCACTAGAACACCAGACACACCAAAGACCTCTGAACATCACAGAGGCCAGAGTCGGCCCTCTGAGGCCCTTCTCCTCAGCACATACAGGTACTTGCAGACAGACACACACTCAGGGATTCAGAGAGACATACGCCCAGACACACACAGGCACGGACCACACGTATGACGACTTGACACGATATAAGGGATGTATTCTTGGGCAAACTCCAGGAGATTGTGAAGGACAGAGAAGCCTAGTGTGCTGCAGTCCACGGGGCTGCAGAGAGTCAGACATGACTTGGCGGTTGAACAACAAAGGGACACATTAGTACCTGCCCTCTTTTCCAACTAACTCATACCCAAACCTAAACAGGAGATTCCCAGCTTTCTACAGCCCCTTCAGGATTATGGAACTCCTCTGCGTTTACTGAAATCATTGCCGAAATCAGAACTCAGGAAACCCGCCAGACCCCAGCCCACTTCCTGCTCTCTGCTCAGAGAACTGTGGCATCCAGAAAGGTCTCGGGTCAAGCCATTCACAGCACAAGGGAAGAGGTTGCCCCAGAGGCGTCCATACAGAAAGCTGGAACAACTGGATTTCTTGAACTTCAGGTGTCACCTGGTAAGTCACACAACATTTTCTGTGCTTGGTGGAGACTGGGTAAGAGTCAAGTCTACAGTCGGATACCGCCCATCTCCCTCACCTGTCTGGCATCTTGCACACCTGTGTTGAAGCCAGTGATGTTGGGACTGGGGTAGCTGTCCGTTCAAACTCAGCCTCTACTCCCCTACCCAGGGTTAGGAGACAGCACCCTACAATGGGATTCCTGCAGAAAAGGAGGCTGGTACCACCTGGGCATGTAGCTTTCTCCCTGGCCTTCTCTAGGTTCAGCCAGGAGAGCTCCTGCCTCACTCATCCCTGCCATGGCCAGGCCTGCACCACGCCCAAGGCACAGCCCGCCCAGACGCAGCATCCCTGGACAAGGAAACCTCTGTCCTGGAAGGTCACCCTGGCAGTCCTGCAGCTGAGCCAAGGGGAGCGGAGGAAGCTAACAGGATTGGGTTAGTGAGGTCGTGGCCAGGGTGTCCTGCCTGTGTCTTAGATGGTTGCATTTTCCAGCTGGTGATTAAGAGGCAGGCTCTGCAGGATTCAGGCTCATTACCATGTAATTGAATCTCCTCCCAGACGCCAGCTGAGGCATGGAGCATTTAAGTACATTTTCCGAGACCGCGAAGCCAGGCAGGCCGCCATCAGAGCTCCGCGGGGACATTCCGGGGTGCTGGGAAGCGTCAGGCTCTCTGGGGACAGCGCTTGAACAGAGGACTCTTTCTGTCAACTGGTGGCAGCCCGGGCACCTGCTCTGAGCAAGCACTTTGGATGAAATGCCACCCCCTTCTTCTTAGCAACCACCCCATACTCAGCACTGCCCCCGGGCCTCAGGCTAAAAGCTCAGGGCTCCAGAGGAGTCATGGGAAGAACCCTGGAGGTGGGGTAGCTGGACTGGGGTCCTTCAGCCCAGCAACTGCGGGGTGGGGGCTGCGAGGGGTGGGGAGGCAGCGTGACTAAGTGATTATGTGGTCTTGTCTAGTCACTAAGTCTTGTCCGACTCTTTTGCAACCCCAAGGACTGTAGCCCACCAGGCTCCTTTGTCGATGGGATTTCCTAGGCAAGAATACTAGAGTGGGTTGCCATTCCCTTCTCCAGGGGATCTTTCCAACCCAGGGATGGATCCCGCATCTCCTGCATTGGCAAGCAGATTCTTTACCACTGATTATGGGCAAGCAGAGTTGACTCATTGGAAAAGACTCTGATGCTGGGAGGGATTGGGGGCAAGAGGAGAAGGGGACGACAGAGGATGAGATGGCTGGATGGCATCACTGACTCGATGGACATGAGTCTGAGTGAACTCCGGGAGTTGGTGATGGACAGGGAGGCCTGGCGTGCTGCGATTCATGGGGTTACAAAGAGTCGGACATGACTGAGCGACTGATCTGATCTGATCTGATCTGATAAAAACCCAACTCCACCATTCACTAGTTCAGTGACCAGTTCAGTTTCTCAGTGGTGTCTGACTCTTTGCAACCCCGTGGACTGCAGCATGCCAGGCTTCCCCGTCCATCAACTCCCGGAGCTTGCTCAAACTCATGTCCATGGAGTCGGTGATACCATCCAACCATCTCATTCTCTGTCGTCCCCTTCTCCTCCCACCTTCAATCTTTCCCAGCATCAGGGTCTTTTCCAATGAGTCAGTTCTTTGCATCAGGTGGCCAAAATATTGGAGTTTCAGCTTCAGGATCAGTCCTTCCAATGAATATTCAGGACTGATTTCCTTTAGGATTGACTGGTTGGATCTCCTTGCAGTCCAAAGGACTCTCAAGAGTCTTCTCCAACACCACAGTTCAAAAGCATCAATTCTTCAGCACTCAGCTTTCTTTATAGTCCAACTCTCACATCCACACATGACTACTGGAAAAACCATAGCTCTGACTAGACAGAAATTAGTCGGCAAAGTAATGTCTCTGCTTTTTAATATGCTGTCTAGGTTGGTCATAGCTTTTCTTCCAAGAAGCAAGTGTCTTTTAATTTCATGGCTGCAGTCACTGTCTGCAGTGATTTTTGAACCCAAGAAAATAAAGTCTGTAACTGTTTCCATTGTTTCCCCATCTAAGGACTCAGTGACCTTAGCCAGGGTACTAACCTCTGTGTGCCTCGGTTTCCTTATCTGGAAAAGGGTAATAATGAAATGACATGTCTCATAGTTTACAGCAAAGATGTAAAAAATAACACTCCGTGCAAGTGCTTGTAACTTGTCCCCCTTGGCTTCTGGGCTCCCAGGGGCTGTGCCAGAGCACCAGCCTACAGGCTTCTTTTCTTGCCTTTCTCAGAACCAAGCACAAAGAGATGAGCAGCATTAGTTGCCCATGGCTGGGACTCCATGGGGAGGTATAATAGGCATTCACTATATTCCAGATGGGGCTTCCCTGGAGGCTCAATGGTAAAGAATCCGTCTGCCAATGCAGGAGATGTGGATTTGGTACCTGGGTCAGGAAGTTTCCCTGGAGAAGGAAATGGCAACCCACTCCAGTATTCTTGCCTGGGAAGTCCCATGGACAGAGGGGCCTGGCGGGCCCACAGTCTGTGGGGTCACAAGAGTCAGATATGACTTAACGACTAAATACATGCATACACATATTCTAGATACTGAGCCAGGTGTCTACTTATGAAGTTGAAAGCACACTTCATGGCATCCCAGGTTATGTTTTATGAAAACAGGCTCAGAGGCTCAGTGAAAAAAGGATCTTGCCCACCCACAGCCAGCAAGTGAGGGGGTTGGGGTTTTGAACCCAGGTCTTCATGAAGAGCATCTACACAAAGGTGAAGAATGCATCTTTAATTGATGGAGGCTGTGAGTTCCTAGAGAGAACCAACAGGAGGGTAGTTGAAGAGGCTCTATTTCTCCTTGTCAGGGGAACACAGAGGTCTCAAGACAGGAAAACCAACAGTACACACTGCTGATGTGTTACTCGTGACTGCATTGCTTTTTTTTCTCCTTTTCTCAGTGTTGACCGAGACATCTACATCCTTCATAGCACTGTCTACATCACTCTTCTGTAGGTAGAGAGTAAATCTACAGAGGCATTCCAGAGGGATCTTCACAGAGACCGTAAGGCAGGTTGTTGCTAACAAATAACACTGCTTTGCAATGGAGTAAGTACAAAAAGCAAAAGCAAAATAATTCTGCTGTTATTTAACATGAGGTTTTCCAGCCTCAGCACTATTGACATTTCTGGGCCAGTAATTTTTTTGTTGTGGGGGAATGTCCTGTGCACTGTAGTAAGCTTGACAGAATCCCTGGTTACCAGTTATTAGATGCCGGTAGCACACACTTTCCTCTCCACCACAAGTTGTGACAACCAAAAATGTCTCCGCACGTGGCCAAGTGTCCCCTGAGGAGGTAACACTGCTCAAGGTTGAGAACCACCACAATAAGTCATAACTCTGCAGCTACAATATATATAATGCAATGCAATTTATATAGTAGAAGTCTAGGAAGTCCTAGTCATTGCAATAAGATAAGAAAATTAACAGTGAGTTAGTTACAGAAGGAAGTTAGTTCACTTCCTTATATAATGTAACAAATTAAATTTCAAACAGACTAAAGAATTCAGATTTTTTAAAAGTCAAAGAATTAAAACATATAGAAGAATGTTTATCTGATCCTATGGTCTAAAAATTAACACTTTTAAATTTAAAAAACAGCATAAATAAAAGGTAAAATTCAAGGTGACATATTCTATATGTATATTAATTTATTAAGAGTCTACAGTCTATGTGACATATGAAGGTTAATATATTCCTACATTAAAAATAGATGTTACAAATAGAAAATAAAAGACCACTGCCTCAGTAGAGGAAAAATAAAAGGCAAAGAATATGAGCTGGATATGCACAAAAGAAGGAAAATAAGTTAGTTAACAAACTTTAAAATGTCTGATATTTTCCGTAACTCAAAAAATGTAAATTAAAACAATTGCAATGTACTTTTGCATATACAATTGACAGAAATTGGCTTTAAGCAGTAACATCTAGTTGTGGGGAGAATGTGCAGAACCTGGTTTTGCATATGGGAACTTATGTGGTTTTATCTTCCCAAGGGAGTTTTGGTATCACAATTGGCATATTTTTGACCCAAACATTTCACTTTCAGAAATGTATCCAGGAAAAAAAAAATCTTGATTGTGTATAAAATGCATCATCAAGATTGCTTTTCACAGTAGGAGGCAGCTGGTTGCATCAATGATGCTATATCCATAAAAGTGAATCCCTTGAAGTCTGTTAAAAGAATATGCGGACTGTGTTTTCCAAACTGGTCTTTCCCAATTCCAAGGGGTTCCTTGGGCTGTTTCAGCAGTTGCCTCTGGTTGGTGGGGGTTGTGTTGGGGGGACTATCAGCCAGGAAGGGGCAAGGGGACAGGAACAGGTAAGACTGAGAGCTTCCCACTCCTATTCAGTATCAGATCAGATCGGTCGCTCAGTTGTGTCTGACTCTTTGCGACCCCATGAATCGCAGCACGTCAGGCCTCCCTGTCCATCACCAACTCCCAGAGTTCACTCAGACTCACGTCCATCAAGTCAGTGATGCCATCCATCCATCTCATCCTCTGTCATCCCCTTCTCCTCTTGCCCCCAATCCCTCCCAGCATCAGAGTCTTTTCCAATGAGTCAACTCTTCACATGAGGTGGCCAAAGTACTGGAGTTTCAGTTTTAGCATCATTCCTTCCAAAGAAATCCCAGGGCTGATCTCCTTCACAATGGACTGGTTGGATCTCCTTGCAGTCCAAGGAACTCTCAAGAGTCTTCTCCAACACCACAATTCAAAAGCATCAATTCTTTGGCGCTCAGCCTTCTTCACAGTCCAACTCTCACATCCATACATGACCACAGGAAAAACCATAGCCTTGACTAGACGAACCGTTGTTGGCAAAGTAATGTCTCTGCTTTTGAATATGCTATCTAGTTTGGTCATAACTTTCCTTCCAAGGAGTAAGCGTCTTTTAATTTCATGGCTGCAGTCACCATCTGCAGTGATTTTGGAGCCCAGAAAAATAAAGTATGACACTGTTTCCACTGTTTCCCCATCTATTTCCCATGAAGTGATGGTACCGGATGCCATGATCTTCGTTTTCTGAATGTTGAGCTTTAAGCCAACTTTTCCACTCTCCACTTTCACTTTCATCAAGAGGCTTTTGAGTTCCTCTTCACTTTCTGCCATAAGGGTGGTGTCATCTGCATATCTGAGGTTATTGATATTTCTCCCGGCAATCTTGATTCCAGCTTGTGTTTCTTCCAGTCCAGTGTTTCTCATGATGTACTTTGCATATAAGTTAAATAAACAGGGTGACAATATACAGCCTTGATGAACTCCTTTTCCTATTTGGAACCAGTCTGTTGTTCCATGTCCAGTTCTAACTGTTGCTTTCTTGTTTTACATATTAGGCTTACAGAAGAAGTCCTTTAAAGAAAGCATTCCAGGGTTAAAGAAGTTTGCATAACATTGTTGTAGAATAGCATAATGGCAGAAATGACATGAGTTTGGGAATCAAACAGATCTAGTTATAGTCCTTGTTCTGCCACTAAACTAGTCTTATGACCTTGGCCAAGATGCTGGATCCTTCTGTGCTTTGGTTTCCTCATCTGTAAATGCTGGAGAGGATGTGGAGAAAAGGGAACCCTCTTACACTGTTGGTGGGAATGCAAACTAGTACAGCCACTATGGAGAACAGTGTGGAGATTCCTTAAAAAACTGGAAATAGAACGGCCTTATGATCCAGCAATCCCACTGCTGGGCATAAACACTGAGGAAACCAGAAGGGAAAGAGACACGTGTACCCCAATGTTCATTGCAGCACTGTTTATAATAGCCAGGACATGGAAGCAACCTAGATGTCCATCAGCAGATGAATGGATAAGAAAGCTATGGTATATATACACAATGGAGTATTACTCAGCCATTAAAAAGAATACATTTGAATCAGTTCTAATGAGGTGGATGAAACTGGAGCCTATTATACAGAGTGAAGTAAGCCAGAAGGAAAAACACCAATACAGTATACTAACGCATATATATGGAATTTAGAAAGATGATAACAATAACCCTGTGTATGAGACAGCAAAAGAGACACTGATGTATAGAACAGTCTTATGGACTCTGTGGGAGGGGGAGAGGGTGGGAAGATTTGGGAGAATGGCATTGAAACATGTAAAATATCATGTATGAAACGAGATGCCAGTCCAGGTTCGATGCATGATACTGGATGCTTGGGGCTGGTGCACTGGGACGACCCAGAGGGATGGTATGGGGAGGGAGGAGGGAGGAGGGTTCAGGATGGGGAACACATGTATACCTGTGGTGGATTCATTTTGATATTTGGCAAAACTAATACAATTATGTAAGGTTTAAAAATAAAATAAAATTTTTAAAAAAAAAAGAAAAGTAAAAACAATAATGATGCCTAACTTACAATCACTATTGTGAAAACTGATAATACATGACTGATAATACATGTCAAGTGCACAGACCTCAGCACATAACAAGCAGCAATCAAGGGTAGCTACCACTATACTATATGTTATATATCTAATAAGATGCAAAAATGTCCACAAGTACACTTAACAAAGATTGTCCACAGCAAAATAATACATGTCAATATATAATGGATCACGTGAGAGAAAATGTATATATAACACCAGTGCTAATGTTTGCTGGGAGGTAGAATTCCAGGTGGTTTAGAGTTATACCTTTTTGCTTCCTCTCCCAGAAAGTGCTTTTGTAGACTCCCAAGACCCTGTATCTCTTTATGTGTAGGAGGGTCATGTGATACGATTAACATTCCTTTTCACAATGTCCTGACAGTCCAGACAGAGTTAGACTTCACCTTTAGCCTGTTTGATAGGTAGGATTTGTGTCATCTTCAGGATTCATCTTGTCTGCTAAATCTGGGCCTTTAGGATATGAAACATTGGTGTCAATATGTGGAGAACATTAAATCCAACTGAGAATTGTCTCATGGGAGCTGGTGGAAGGATGCTGTAGATCACAGCAAGCCAGCATCTCATAAGCTCTGAGGACAAGTATCTGTGAAATGGGGCAGTGTTGAGAGCCAGCCATTTCTCCTGCCTCTTTTTATATAAATGCTGCTGCTTATTATGGGATATCCTGGGTACTGCAATAAGAGAGGGCAGAACAGAAAAGGGATTTTAGAATGTGAGAAAGGGCATGGCCTACATCAAACTATCTCAAATTTATCTCTTATTTGAGTTGCGAAGTTGAACAGTTCTATGAAGACCTACAAGACCTTCTAGAACTAACATTCAAAAAAAGATGTCCTTTTCATTATAGGGGGCTGGAATGCAAAAGTAAGAAGTCAAGAAACACCTGGCTGCTTCTTCTGCTAAGTCGCTTCAGTCGTGTCCAACTCCGTGTGACCCCATACACAGAAGCCCACCAGGCTCCCCCGTCCCTGGGATTCTCCAGGCAAGAACACTGGAGTGGGTTGCCATTTCCTTCTCCAATGTATGAAAGTGAAAAGTGAAAGTGAAGCCGCTCAGTCGTGTCTAACTCTTCGAAACCCCATGGACTGCAGCCTACCAGGCTCCTCCGTCCATGGGATTTTCCAGGCAAGAGTACTGGAGTGGGGTGCCATTGCCTTCTCCAGAAACACCTGGAGTAACCGGCAAATTTGGCCTTGGAGTACAGAATGAAGCAGGGCAAAGGGTAATAGAGTTCTGCCAAGAGAATGCAGTGGTCAGAGCAAACACCCTTTTCCAACAACACAAGAGAAGACTCTACACATGGACATGACCAGATGGTAGACACTGAAATCAGACTGATTATATTCTTTGCAGCCAAAGATGGAGAAGCTCTATACAATCAGCAAAAACAAGACCAGGAGCTGACTGTGGCTCGCATCATGAACTCCTTATTGCCAAATTCAGACTGAAATTGAAAAAAGTGGAGAAAACCACTAGACCATTCAGGTATGACCTAAATCAAATCCCTTATGCTATACAGTGGAAGTGAGAAATAGATTTAAGGGACTAGATCTGATAGACAGAGTGCCTGATGAATTATGGATGGAGATTTGTGACACTGTACAGGAGACAGGAATCAAGACCATCCCCAAGAAAAAGAAATGCAAAACAGCAAAAGGGCTGTCTGAGGAGGCCTTACAAATAGCTGTGAAAAGAAGGGAAGCCAAAAGCAAAGGAGAAACGGAAAGATACACCCATTTGAATACATAGTTCCAAAGAATAGCAAGGAGAGATAAGAAAGCCTTCCTCAGCGATCAGTGCAAAGAAATAGAGGAAAACAATAGACTGGGAAAGACTAGAGATCTCTTCAAGAAAACTAGAGATACCAAGGGAACATTTCATGCAAAGATGGGCACAATAAAGGACAGAAATGGTAGGGACCTAACAGAAGCAGAAGATATTAAGAAGAGGTGGCAAGAATACACAGAAGAACTGTACAAAAAAGATCTTCACGACCCAGATAATCATGATGGTGTGGTCACTCACCTAGAGCCAGATATCCTGGAATGTGAAGTCAAGTGGGCCTGAGGAAGCATCACTATGAACAAAGCTAGTGGAGGTGATGGAATACCAGTTGAACTATTTCAAATCCTGAAATATGATGCTGTGAAAGTGCTACACTCAATATGCCAGCAAATTTGGGAAACTCAGCAGTGGCCACAGGACTGAAAAAGGTCAGTTTTCATTCCAATCCCAAAGAAAGGCAATGCTAAAGAATGCTCAAACTACTGCACAATTGCACTCATCTCACACGCTAGTCAAGTAATGCTTAAAATTCTCCAAGCCAGGCTTCAGCAATATGTGAACCGTGAACTTCCAGACGTTCAAGCTGGTTTTAGAAAAGGCAGAGGAACCAGAGATCAAATTGCCAACATCCGCTGGATCATGGAAAAAGCAAGAGAATTCCAGAAAAACATCTATTTCTGCTTTATTGACTATGCCAAAGCCTTTGACTGTGTGGATCACAATAAGCTGTGGAAAATTCTGAAAGAGTTGGGAATACCAGACCACCTGACCGGCCTCTTGAGAAACCTATATGAAGCTCAGGAAGCAACAGTTAGAACTGGACATGGAACAACAGACTGGTTCCAACTAGGAAAAGGAGTACATCAAGGCTGTATATTGTCACCTGCTTATTTAACTTATATGCAGAGTACATCATGAGAAACGCTGGGCTGGAGGAAGCACAAGCTGGAATCAAGATTGCTGGGAGACATATCAATAACCTCAGATATGCAGATGACACCACCCTTATGGCAGAAAGTGAAGAAGAACTAAAGAGCCTCTTGATGAAAGTGAAAGAGGAGAGTGAAAAAGTTGGCTTACAGCTCAACATTCAGAAAACGAAGATCATGGCATCTGGTCCCATCACTTCATGGGAAATAGATGGGGAAACAGTGGCTGACTTTTATTTTTCTGAGCTCCAAAATCACTGCAGATGGTGACTGCAGCCATGAATTTAAAAGACGCTTACTCCTTGGAAGGAAAGTTATGACCAACCTAGATAGCATATTCAAAAACAGAGACATTACTTTGCCAACAAAGTTCCGTCTAGTCAAGGCTATGGTTTTTCCTGTGGTCATGTATGGATGTGAGAGTTGGACTATAAAGAAAGCTGAGTGATGAAGAATTGATGCTTTTGAACTGTGGTGTTGGAGAAGACTCTTGAGAATCCCTTGGACTGCAAGGAGATCCAACCAGTCCATCCTAAAGGAGATCAGTCCTGGGTGTTCATTGGAAGGAATGATGTTGAAGCTGAAATGCCAATATTTTGGCCACCTGATGTGAAGAGCTGATTTGAAAAGAGTCTGATGCTGGAAAAGATTGAGGGCAGGAGAAGGGGATGACAAAGGATGAGATGGTTGGACGGCATCACCGACTCAATGGACATGGTTTGGGTGAACTCCAGGAGTTGGTGATGGACAGGGAGGCCTGCTGTGCTGCAGTTCATGGGGTCGCAAAGAGTCGGACATGACTCAGTGACTGAACTGAACTGAGGCCACCTTATTGACAGCCATCAAAAGGGCAATGAAATGGCCTAATTTTTTTCAAATCAGTGTGTCCATGTCCATCCCAGGAATACATAGCTACTGAAAGGAGTGTGTGTATGTGTGTTGCAAGGGATTAGGGGGTTGAAAGGGTCCAGGTCACAGTGTCCAGGGCTTAGCTGAGCTCTCCAGCCAAACTTTCTGAGAGGATGCATGTGTTTCCCATCTGTGCTGTCCAATGTGGTAGCTACTGGCCACATGAGGGTAGTGAGTCTTTGAAATGTGGTTCATGGGACTTTGTGAATTTTTCATGTTATTTAAGTTTAACTAATTTGCATTTAAACAGCCATGTGTAGCTACTGGCCACCTTACTGGACACCTCAATGTGGTGGTGAAGAACACAAAAGCCTGTTCAGATGGCCTGGGTTTGAGTTGCAGCTACTGCCACACTGACT
This sequence comes from Bos indicus x Bos taurus, assembly GCF_003369695.1. Classification (NCBI taxonomy): domain Eukaryota; kingdom Metazoa; phylum Chordata; class Mammalia; order Artiodactyla; family Bovidae; genus Bos; species Bos indicus x Bos taurus. The sequence goes on along the minus strand of NC_040094.1, from coordinate 30,757,671 downwards.
TTGGCTAAATTATTTAGCCTCATTCTACTTATCTGTAAAATGGTGTGACCCTAGAATTTCCGAGAATTTCATGAGTTGCATACAGTCAACATGAATTGCTGTGTATACTGTGTGCTCATCATGCTCATAGGAAGTGACATAGAAGCTCCTGTGCTGGATTTCCTCCGTCGGCCCCTCCTGATCCACTCTCCACTCTTTCTGCCCCACTCTGTCCTCCAGGAGTTTAGCTTTCACGGACCACATCAATGGCTCCCTTGTCCTCTGGCTTCCAGTTGGCTTCAATCAATGAGAAGTGCTGACATGGAGCCGGAGGGTGGGAGCAGAGAGAGGGCAGGGTGTTTGATGATCCACCTCCGTCCTGTGTGGCCACCAAGCTGAGTCCCTCCACGTTAGGGCATGGCCCCTGTAGGCCTCTTGCACAATGCCCCTCTCCCACAATGCCCCTCTCCATCAATGCCCCTCTCCCACAATGCCCCTCTCCATCAATGCCCCTCTCCCACAATGCCCCTCTCCAGTTTCTTGGGCCCGGGGGTGGTAGGGATTTGCTCCTGGGGGCATCACTGACTCTCCCCACTGACTTCTGTTAACGCTGCCCACGCCTTGGGAACTAGTCCCTGTAACAAGCCCCGCAGGTGACGTAATCATTTCCGGTCAGACTTGCAGGTACCGTCTTGTTACTCCCATGGTCATCATTGTCTCACTGTCCCCCCACCACTACCTTGGGAAGTCTTTCTCGACTGTTGGGCTCTCTCTCTCTGTTGGACCCCTAAGCTTTGTTCACTGCTCTCAGCTGGTTGGGTTGTGATCTCTGCAAGTGGGAAGATGATCATCAGTGAGGAGAAAATGTGTTTTCTCTGCAAGAATCCCTGCCCCCAGAGGATAATCAGATCCACTCCGCTCACAAGCCAGAGCCAGAGAACACTCTAATTGCTGCTTTTCTGTGCTTTGCATGGGAATCTGAAAGCCTGAATCCATTATCCCCGTTCCAGGGGGAGGAGCACTCTCCCCACACCACCAGCCTGCCAGCTTGTCACACCCTTAACCACAGCCATCACTGAGGACAGGCTGGGATGAACCCTGTCTCCCCAAGAAAGACACACAAGCTCTGTCTCTGCCGACCTCAGGGCTCATTGGCTGGAAAGATGGCCAAGGTCAAGGGTTGGTCACTGAGTGCTCAGGGTGAGGACCAAGTATGGCCTTGAAAGAGACGAGGATGAAAGCTGGCATTGATCAGCAAGTGTTTACTATTTGAGAGGCACTGGTGCATCTGTGAGGGTTTGTATACACAAGTGGCAAAAGAAGTCAATTCTGGTTGATTTAAGGAGAAAAGTAATTATTGAGGGGACATTGAGTGAAATGGCCATGAGCCCTGGAAGCCAGGTTCTGGGAATGGGCAGCTCAGAGGGAGGCTGAGCCAAAATCATGCCAAAGAGCAAGTCACATGACTTCTGTCCCCAGAAGCCCAGGATCCCCAGCTCGCTCTGCTTCGCCACTGCCTCTACAGGTGCCACCACCCAAATGCATCCCCCACTCCAGCCCCCATCCCTGCTTCTTCGGGTCACCAGCTTCTGATTCAAATTACCAGGAGAGTGAGACTGCTTGGCTGAGTCCGCATGCCCATGTCCCTGTGCCAGGGGGCTGGGAGGGCAGGACTTGGATCTTTCAGCTTCTGTGGGGAAGTGGGCTTTGTCTTCTATCAGGACAAGATGGCCAGGAATCCTCCAAACATAGGGAGGGGGAGGTGCTGGACGGCCATTTCCACAGGGTGTACGTGAGTGAGCCGCAGAGCCATCAGCCTGGAGGGACTGATGGTCCCCAGACCAGAAAGTGTTGTCAAACATTAATGCCAATATGCATAAGAATCAACCCAGGTAATTAAGAAACAGTGCAGACAGGCCACACTGCTCTGATCCAATCAGCCTATGATGGGGAACACGCGTGATGCTGAGGCAGGTGGTTCCCATGCGGGCGCCATGACCCTGTACTCTGCAGGCACAGAGGAGGTTCTGACTTAACAAACCACACAGGGATGAGCTGAGGCTTGAAGGGCCAAGGGTAGGTGACGATGGGGAGGATGACGATACAGGCAGAGGGGATAGGGTGAGAAAAAGCACCAGAGTGAGGCCTAGCATGGGATTTGTGCTATGCTAAGTCACTTCAGTCATGTCCGACTCTGTGCAACCCCATAAACGGCAGCCCACCAGGCTCCCCGTCCCTGGGATTCTCTAGGCAAGAACACTGGAGTGGGTTGCCATTTCCTTCTCCAGTGCATGAAAGTGAAAAGTGAAAGTGAAGTCTCTCAGTCATAAAGGAACTCAAAGAAATGGAGACCAGAGACTGATGAGAACCTGCAACAGGAGTGGGGAGAGATGAGGCCCGGGAGCTGGGCAGGACCTGGGTCACTACGGAGCCTTCTGGGCCATTCCCAGGGAGCTCCGCTTGTTTCTTCCAGCCAGTGAATTTCGAACAGATCACGACTCACTGGTGGATGGTGAAAGCAGTTCAGTGGGTCTTGGCCAGAAGTTTTAAGAGTGATATAGGGTGGCAACTCGGGTAAGTAATGACTATTGAAAATGTTGCCTCAGTTATACAAATAAGTGCATTGTAAAATCAGTTGCAATGTAAAATAAATTTCTTCTTGTAGGTCAAGGTCATAGAACTTTGAAAGCTGTGCTTGTGGGCAGAAAGGCACTATTTGAAGCTTTATGAAGGAGAGGGTCTTCCCTGGTGGCTCATCAGTAAAGAATCCACCTGCAATACAGGAGATGAGGGTTTGATCCCTGAGTCAGAAAGATTCTCTGGAGGAGGGAATGGCAACCCACTCCAGTATTCTTGCCTGGAAAATCGCATGGTGACCAACAGTGAGACACGACTGAAACGACGGAGCAGAGCACGGCAAGGACAGGGGTGATGAGAGCAGATCTGCAATATACAAAGATCCTCTGCTGCTGGCTGCACATGGGAAAGACCCGAGGGCCGAGCCTTCGGGAGAAGGAAAGGCGCCGCAGGCCTGAACTTCAGCAGTGCTCGCAGGAATGGAGAGGAGGGTCATGGGCAAACGAGGTGAAGTCGCCACCACGCTGGAGGCCTGGAGGAGAAGAGGAAGGGCTCCCCACTCCCCGTGTGAGCAGCCAGGAGGACAGAGGTACCAATACCTGGAGTGGGGAAAGGACAGGGGAGGATGCAGACCTGGCTCACTGTTTGGGGAAGCAGAGCAGGTGGAGAGAATGAGCCGAGGGCTGGACACTGTGAGTCAGCCATGCCTGTGGGCCTCATGGGGCCCTTTGTCCAGCACATGGCCTGAGACGCGGGGCACCTGCCCTCACTCAGCCCATCAGACACCGTCCCTGGAGTTGGAGCCTTGAGTAGAGGACACAGGGCCATTCAATCTATAGGGCTGCCCTGGAGAGAGCCCTGCTTCTGCTCTGAAGGGTCCTTCTAGAGAGCTGGTCCTTCAGTTTTCCACTAAGTCAGTGAGCTCCCCTATCCTGTCCTTTCTGAGTAAATGAGCTGAAGCCCTTTTCTACTACTTGAAGGCGAAATGAAAGCAGCTCAGTCGTGTCTGACTCTATGTGACCCCATGGACTGTAGCCTACCAGGGTCCTCTGTACACAGAATTCTCCAGGCAAGCATACTGGAGTGGGTTTCCATTTCCTACTCCAGGGGATCTTCCCAGCCCAGGGATAGAACCCAGGTCTCCTGCATTGCAGGCAGATTCTTTATCATCTAAGCCACCAGGAAAGGCCTTGCATTGCTTACCACCGAAGAATTCTGAGAAATAACACCCACTCTACTGACCTCACAACATCTGGGGGATTAAAAAGGTAAGGTTTCAAAGTGCTCTGCAAACTGTAAGGTGCCAGACGGCTGTACAGAACAAGACCTGGACAACACCCGCTTCCGCAGGTCCTTCACATCCATCGTGTTAGGAGCCCACTCATTCCTTCACTTCTGAGACTTGCTGAGAACCTCAGGGGAGGCACGGTGCAGGTGAGCCTGTGAGAGGCCAGAGATGAACGCTGCATGGTCCTGAAACTGCCCCCACATAAAACAGTCAACCAAAACTACTCCCAACCCATACTACCGACACCCTTTACAGGTGAGGAAGCGTTTGTGATGGGCTTGGGAAAGCTGACCTAGACTGAGATGGGCCAAGAGAAAGGGAAGGAGGATCAGCCAGCAGGGGGCCTGGCATAGGTGACATCACAGAACCTGCAACCCTGCACCTACCCGACTCAGTCACTGCAAGCAGCCTCGTGGTTTGGGCAATGGAAACAAGGGGAAGGCTGTGGGATGTTACCAAACCAAACTCGGGTCCACTTGCTGGAAACGCGGCAAAACCAATGTACTGATACTGGGTTGCAATGAAGGAAAATGCAGCATTTATTGCAAGGTGCCGAGCAGGGAGTACAGGCAGTTTGTGCTCAAAGATGGAACTACCCTGAGGGTTTTCAGGAAAGGGTTTCTCAAGGCAAGGTGAGGGTGCTTGATCACCTTCTGGACATTCTCCTGACTGACTGGTGGTGAGGTCACCACAGTGTATTTCAGGAGTCAACATGACCAACCTGGTTCCAACCATCCTGGGGTCAACATGCCGGTGGTCAGCATGCAGTTAACTTCTTCTACCTGGTGTGTTTTAGTAGCTACAAAATAATTCAAGGATATTAAGGTCCTTGGTTTTGTGTTTCAGCTAAACTATATGGTTTGGTTTTGTTTGACTGTTTCCTTTGTTTCTGCATTTTCTCACTTCTCTGATTAAATTTGCTCTTTGGAACTTGGGGAAGGCCTAAGAGGCTAAAACTTTTCTACAAGAGGTGGGGGACACAGAGGGTGGTCTGTCTCGAGGAAGGCCCGACAGGTTCCTGATCAGTTTCAGGAGCAGAGGACTTGGCTCATGCAGATATGAAGATCAAAGCATAGATTTGATGCCAGAGCATTTAGGGATGGATCTAAAGGTTTAAAGCACTTTTGTTAAAAGGAGGGGAACAGAGTAGATTCATAGTTTATGAACAGGGCTTAGTGTCTTTTATCTGACCCACCCCAGGACAGGTTAAGTGCCTCTTTCAGGTTCAAATCACTCCTATGCTTCCCCAGGGTGATCACTCCTTCCTTGACAGTCACCCCAAAACTTGTCAGACTCAAGAGGGGAAGACAGTACCTTTACTGTGTCCTTTACATAGGGCCAAGCACCCAGCAGGCACTCCACAAGTAAAGAATGCATGAATGAATGAGTGGGTGAATGAATGGATGAGGGGCCCTTCCTCCTGCCAAGTAGCTACAATGCCTCCCTTTCTACTGAAGTATCAGAACTGAATGCTGTGTACACATGGCACTGTGTGACTTGTCAACCCCAGAACTGGCGCTCTCAGCTCCTTCTTTAGGGGATGTGTGGGGGCTCTTGTTTACCCAGGTAGATAAGCAGAGGCCATGGCTGGTCAAAAAGAGCTGAACACAGCTGGGTCATGAAAGAGGCAGCAGTGGAAAATAGCCAGCCCACCCAACCTGGATGCCCCACTGGGGGTGGGAACTCAGATCTCATGCTCCTTGTGCAGCAACATCCTGACGGTGCTGGATGGCAGGCAGTCCTCACCCAGGAGCCCCTCTTTGCTCCCACTCTTCCTCTTTAATATGTGGTGATGGTGTGGAGGGCACAGGTCTGGGTCAGGCACAGGACAGTCCTTCGTCACTGGCTCTGAAGAGAGGTTGGCAAAGCTTTTCTGTAAAGGTGTGCTAAGTTGCTTCAGTCATGTCTGACTCTTTGTGATCCTATGGACCATAGCCTGCCAGGCTCTTCCATCCATGGACCAGATAGTAAATATTTAGACATTGCAATCCGGACAGTCTAGGAAACGGCTCCAGTATTCTTGCCTGGGAAATCCCGTGAACAGAGGAGCCTGGCGATCCCATAGGGTCGCAAAAGAGCTGGACATGACCTACAGCAAAACAACAACAATCCGTCTTCTCCACAACCTCCCAAGCCTTGTTGCCTTTCCTCCTCTGATAACAGCCATACTGACAGGTGTGAGGTTCTGACTGGCATTTCTCTGATGATCAGTGCAAGAAATAGAGGAAAACAATAGAATGGGAAAGACTAGAGACCTCTTCAAGAAAATTAGAGATCCTAAGGGAACATTTCATGCAAAGATGGGCACAGAAAGGACACAAGTGGTATGAACCTAACAGAAGCAGAAGATATTAAGAAGAGGTGGCAAGAATACACAGAAGAACTATACAAAAAAGACCTTAATGACCCAGATAACCATGATGGTGTGATCATTCTCCTAGAGCCAGACATCCTGGAACGCGAAGTCAGGTGGGCCTTAAGCAGCATCACTACGAACAAAGCTAGTGGACGTGATGGAATTCCAGTTGAGCTATTTCAAAACTTAAAAGGTGATGCTGTGAAAGTGCTGCACTCAATATGCCAGCAAACTTGGAAAACTCAGCAGTGGCCACAGGACTGAAAAAGGTCAGTTTTCATTCCAATCTTAAAGAAAGGCAATGCCAAATAATGTTCAAACTACTGCAAAATTGCATTCATCTCATACGCTAGCAAAGTCATGTTCAAAATTCTCCAAGCCAGGCTTCAACAGTACATGAACTGTGAAATTCCAGATGTTTAAGCTGGATTTAGAAAAGGCAGAGGAACTAGAGATCAAATTGCCAACATCTGTTGGATCATCGAAAAAGCAAGAGAGTTCCAGAAAAACATCTATTTCTGCTTTACTGACTACGCCCAAGCCTTTGACTGTGTGGATCACAACAAACTGGAAAATTCTGAAAGAGATGGAAGTACTAGACCACCTGACCTGCCTCCTGAGAAATCTGTATGCAGGTCAGGAAGCAACAGTTAGAACTGGACATGGAACAACAGACTGGTTCCAAATAGGAAAAGGAGTATGTCAAGGCTGTATATTGTCACCCTGCTTATTTAACTTATATGCAGAGTACATCATGAGAATTGCTGGGCTGGATGAAGCACAAGCTAGAATCAAGATTGCCAGGAGAAATATCAGTAACCTCAGATACGCAGATGACACCACCCTTATGGCAGAAAGCAAAGAAGAACTAAAAAGCCTCTTGATGAACGTGAAAGAGGAGAGTAAAAAAGCGGGCTTAAAACTTAACATTCAGAAAAGTAAGATCATGACATCCTGTCCCATCACTTCATGGCAAATAGATGGGGAAACAATGAAACAGTGGGAGACTTTATTTTGGGGGGCTCCAAAATCACTGCACATGGTGACTGCAGCCATGAAATTAAAAGATACTTGCTCCTTGGAAGAAAAGTTATGACCAATCTAGAGAGCATATTAAGAAGCAGAGATATTACTTTGCCAACAAAGGTCCATCCAATCAAAGCTATGGTTTTTCCAGTAGTCATGTATAGATGTGAGAGTTGGACTATAAAGAAAGCTGAGTGCCAAAGAATTGATGCTTTTGAACTGTGGTGTTGGAGAAGACTCTTGAGAGTCCCTTGGACTGCAAGGAGGTCCAACCAGTCCATCCTAAAGGAAATAAGTCCTAAATATTGATTGGAAGGACTGATGCTGAAGCTGAAACTCCAATATTTTGGCTACCTGATGCAAAGAACTGACTCATTGGAAAAGACCCTGATGCTGGAAAATATTGAAGGCAGGAGGAGAAGGGGACAACAGAGGATGAGATGGTTGGATGGCATCACTGACTTGATGGACATGAGTTTGAGCAAGCTCTGGGAGTTGGTGATGGACAGGGAAGCCTGGCGTGCCGCAGTCCATGGGGTTACAAAGAGTTGGACACGACTGAGCGACTGAACTGAACTGATGATCAGTGAAGCTGAGCACCTTTTCATGTACCTGCTGGCCATCTGTGTGTCTTCTTTGGAGAAATGTCTATTCAGGTCCTTGGTCCATTTTAAAATCATGTTGTTTGCTGTCTCTGCTGTTGAATTGTATGAGTTCCTTGTCTATTGTGGATATCAACCCCTTAGCAATGCTGGAAAGCTAATGTATAACATTGTGACTATAGTTAACAAAACTGCACTGTATGCTGGAAACCTGAGAAGAGGGTGCATGCATGCGCAGTCGCTTCAGTACTGTCCGACTCTTTGGGGCCACATGGACCTTACCTGCCAGGCTCCTGTGTCCCTGAGATTTGCAAGGATACTGGAGCGGATTGCCATTTCTTTCTCCAGGGGGTCTTCCCAACCCAGGGATCGAACCTATGTCTCCATTGTCTCCTGCAGTGCAGGCGAATTCTTTACCCACCGAAGCTACCTGGGAAGCCCAATAAGAGGGCAGACCTTAAGTTTATTTTCACTACCAAAAGAACAAAGAACAGGATGTGACTGTGTGAGGTGATGGGTAAATTTATTAGCTTGACTGTGTTGACTGAGGGTAATTTCACATGTATACGTATACCGAATCAGTAAATCGTACACCTTTAAATGTACACAACTTTTAATTGTCAGTTATACCCCAGTAGAGCTCGTGGGGGAAACAACGGCAGACAGCTTTCCAGGTGATTCTGACACACACGAAAATCTGAGAACCACTTGGGGAAAGAGATCAAGAGAGGCTGGAGGAAAGGGAGGTGAGGAAGGGCAGGGTGGGCAGAGCTGGGAGCAGGGACATGCCAGGCTGTGTGCCGGGAGGGGTCTCAATGCGATGAGACAGAGGTCACATGACCCACAGAGGCAAGGATCAAGACGGGAACCCGTGGAGGTGGGGGTGGCGGCACTAAGGATGCCAGTCCCAGAAGGAGGTGTGAGAGACAGGAACACAGAGAAATCAACACTTCGAGCCAAGGGTGGAGCAAGGTGTAACCGAAGGGCATGGACAGATGAGGGAGGGAAGCAGAGTTCACCCATTCCCAGAAGCTGCTAGAGGAGGAGCAGAGCCCCTGATGGAAGAAGAGGATGAAGGGGAAGGGGGCATCGTGGACAGTCTTATTGCCTTCTCACAGCAACTCTGAAGGGTACAGCTGATTATCGGCTCTGTTTAGTGGATGAGGCTCAGCAAGGTTCAGTAACTTACTCAAGGTCACACAGCAGGGACATGGCAAAGTTGAGACTCCACGTCCTCAGGAAGGAGCCCATGCCCTCAGAGCACAGAAGTGACTGGAAATCAGGAGGGGACTCGGAGACTGGCTCTCTCCACAGGGCTCTGCAGGGGAAGAGCTGACAGCCACCTATTTATCGCAGCAATAGTAAGATCTCCAGCACTCCGCTCCATTCAGGGCTTCCCCACCCCCTCTCCATCTTAATTCCTATAATTTCTCCTTGAGAGGGGGATCAGCCAACTGAGACAAACAGCTATTCCAAGTTTCAAGTAAACATAACCCTGGGAGGTGAGAATTCTTTTCTAGGCCATTTTTTGGTGAGAGGCTTGGCTGGGGCCGCAAAGATAACCACTCCTGTGCTTCTCCCCCACCTGCCCCTGCTGATGTTCTCAACTACAAAACACTCCCCTCCTGGGATATTCTCCTTCCATAAAGTTCTTCCAGCATATTTTCTGATGGATTTCAAGAGTGAACCAGAGATTTTTATCTTTGTGATTTAATTAAAATGTGTTTGCTTGATGGTGAGGGAAGACAAGCTTCACCACTGTGGACACCTCTTCGAAAATGCCCTTTTCCAGCCCTTTGGTGGCTTCCCCGATGCTTGGGGCTGCCCCACCCAAGAGGGTAAGGGATGTGGGCTCTTTCAAAAAGGTACCCACCAGGGCCCACCCCCCCACAGCCTGATTATGCATGCCCACCTTCCCTCTGGGGCAGCCTACGTGAATCAGAAGGGAGAAAGCGCTGGGCGTGTTAGACGAGCAAACCAGGCAAATGCCATTTGCCCTTTGGGTGTTAGGAAATTGGCTGAGCAGCAATGGCCTCCTTAATTGTTGACTTTGAGCTCACGGGAGATGAAATGAGTGGGAAGAGTGAGCAGCCACTGCCTCCAGGGTCAGCCTCAAGGGAGACAAGCGCAAACTCCTAGAAACAGGAGTTGGAGATGAGGGAGACGGGCAGTTGCTGAAACAGAATCAGAAAGCTTACCAGGCAGTGTCCAAAGCAGATAGCTCCTGGATTAATCTCTTTGTCCAGGGTGACTCACACGTCCTCACTGAGCCCCACCCAGCCCCACCCAGCCACAGACCAGCTGGTCCCAGAGGTGGGGAGATACAGTGCAGCAACTGGCCTGAACGGTCGTGGCCCAGCAAGTCCCAAGTCCTGGCTTCAGACATGACACTCAGGAGAGCACATTGTCTACAGAAGCCGAGGAGGGAATTCAAGGATGTGCTGAGACCAGCAACTCAGACATCAGTCTGAGAGCACTTCAAGGCAGCCAACTGGGCTGTGATAGTAAAAGGGGACCAGTTCTCAACCCATCAAAGCCCTCTTTGCCTTTAGCAGTAGAGGTACTCTTGGACACCTTCTTCGGTTTCCTGAGCCCCACTTTGAACATCTGAGCTCTTCACTGGACTGACCTGTGCTCAGGGTCTCCCACTCAGAAGCTCACAACAGTAAGGGTCTCCATACCCTACCCCCTCCATCACTCAGGAGCTCACAATAAAGGTCCCCATACCCCACCCCTACATCACTGACTGCCTGGCAACTCCTCCTGCCTGCTTCTATTTTATGGGATATTTATATTGTTCTATAGCTTTCCTGGGAGTGTATGGTTTTTCCAAGCACATAAAAAATCTCCTGGAGATCAAGGTCCATATCTTAAACTCCACACTGTTGCACAACATATTAGACCCATGTCTCAACCAACTTGATACTTTCAGAGACATACAGATTAGTGGCTCGACTGATATACATAGTAGAGGCAAAAAAAAAAAAAAACACGTATTGAGTGAGTGAATGAATTTAGCTTCCATGCAGCTCTTCCTAAGAAGGCCCAGGACATCTCCTCCCCAATTCCTTTCTCAGAGCCTTCATGGCTCAGAACTCTGATTAATGGTCCTGCTGAGGAGGGCAGAGGCCAGTCTGCTGTTCCCCAGCAAGCAGAGCCCACGGGTGGCCAGGAGCTCCCAGAGCAGATACTTACACAATGCCCCACAACCCCACAATGAGCACACAAGACCCTTTGTGTCCTGTGCTCTGTGTCCACACCCTGTGCTCCCCTGGGCTGCCAGGCCTGTGCCGTTTCTAGGCAACCACCTCACTGAGCTTCCAGGTGATGGAGGACCTGCAGGTCGTTGGGGTGAGAAGCCCCTGCCTACTCCCAGGTCCAGACACTTGTGATGGGAGCAGATTGTCCTCATCTGGACCATCACCTGTGCAGAGGGCTTCCTCCAGGGCCTGTCAAGGTATGGATCAGGTCCTCCTGGAAAGACAGCAGTTGATGGGCCCTCCCCTGTGAGGAGAGCAGGCAGCCACCACTCTGTCCTGTCTAGCAAGGAAAGATAACGGTGGAGGGGTGAGGATGAGACCACATCCTGGGGATGCTGGGAGGTGTTGGGTGGTGTCTGTTCCTTGGAATGAAATCCCCAAGAGAGGCAGAGAAATATTTTGCTTTTCCCTCTCTCCTTTCAGAATCATGGAAATCAGTGGACCCCAACCCAGAATAATTTTGTCTCTCTGCCCCCTGTAGGGACATTTGGCCAAGTCTGGAGATATTTAGACTGTGAAGACTGTGGTTTCTGTGAGCTCCTGTTCATTCTTCAGATCTCTCCTCCCCAGCAAGTTTTTCTGACCCCACTGCCCTGTTCAGGTTATCTCCCACCTCATCCTCTTTTACCCTCTCAAAGCACCTTGTGCTCACGCATCATAAAAACACTCTTGTAGCTAAAGCAGTCGATGTGCAATTGCTGATTCAAGGTCCCTCTCATTAGAATATAAGCTCCTGACAGCAGAACCGGAGCTTTCTCATCCACAGTGCATCCCCCAACACCAGGATCAGGATGGAAAACGGAACCAGGAGTACCTTTGCTACTGTACTGTGCTCTTCTCCAACTTGTTCATTTCTCAGCACAGCTGAACTCACCTTAGACAAGTGCCTAATGACTCAAAGGCACTTAGTGAGATTTAATAAACATCGTTCCCTCCCCCACCTTGTTCCCACCCCCTCCCCTTCTCAACCTTCAGCCCCCAATCCGAAGTCAAGCACAAGAGGGAAGAGTCAACAACCAGTCTGCTGATTGACTGATGCCTGCCGGCACCTGAAACCCCAAATTCACCTTCCAGGCAGAGGGGTGAAAGATTCTCATGCTTCCACAGAGACTGAGGGCAGGAGCAGGGACAGCTCTGAACTGGGCCCCCAGGCAGCAGGGAGGGAATTAGCTCAAATCACATTAACATGCTTCTCAGGAAACACTGCTGAATTAGAGGTTACAGTCACAGCCACTGCCTCTTTTTAATAGGATGCTAATGCTCATTCTGAGCAATTACTCTATTTGCAATGGTTTCTTAATGTTCAGCTTCTGGAGCTCTGGGAGGAAAGGGCCTTGTGTTTCCAGTAACCCCGCCCCCCTCCACTGGCAAAGCAGAAGGATGAGCTGCGGAAATGCACCTCATGGCCGGACCAGGGACCTGCTCCAGTGAGCCTGGGGAAGGGGCTGGCAGCTGGCTGCCTCGACTGGGAACCAGGCCAAGGGTGAGCCCCTACAGGCTGAGGCAGAATGGTCTCCCTGAACCTCCTTCTCAGTTCCTTGAACAGCTGTGCAGCTGCTGAGCACTCTTAAAGCATCCTGTCCTTGTCCCAGCATAACACTTACCATGCTTATTTTGACTTTAACATTTCCCCCTTTTGGTTATTAGAACAATGGAGGTTCATTGCAAAAATAAAGCAAACTGTAAGAGAAGAAAACAGATCACACTGCATGGTGCCCAGAGATCAGAGCATGCTACCAGATTTTATTCTATATACAGGCACACATAAAAATCTGTAAATACCTTAAAAAAAAATGGACCCATTGTACTCTCTACCCTGCTTTTTAACAGTAGGACGAACATACTTCATTGTCATCGCTTATGCAATTGTCTGTCTTTCCCAGTGAGTTTTCCCCACAGTGTGGGCGGCTCCCAACTTCACTAGGTTCACTGTGCATGCTGGGCACAGACCCTAGCGCATGGCAGTCATCCCTTAAATGTTAATTAGAGATGACATGTCAGTCAGGATTCTTTGGGGCCACAAGTTGCCCAGTTAAGTACCCAATTAAAGCTAGCTAAAGCAAAACAGGAGTGTATTGGCTAAAAAAATCTGGGATGTTCAGAAATAGTTCTAGCTTCAAATGAGACTTGATCAGTAATTCAAACCATGCCATCCAGGACCTAATCAATCTCTGCTCAACATCTCTGTCTTGTCTCTGTGTCTCTCATCTCGTGTGGTGTTAGTGTCATCGTTAGGCTCCTCCTGGTGGCCCAGATCCCCCAGATCATGTCCTCACACCACAAGGTCCAGGAGAAGAGAGCAGGTCACTTTCGATAATGGCAGCATATGTTCTAGGGGTGATGGTGGGGTGGAAAGGAGGGGTCACTCTCTCTTTAGCCTAAATTGGGACACAGACCTTTCTCTGAACCCATCCCTGTGGCCAAGGGGATGCTAGAGCTGGGGGTGGGGTCAACCCCAGCCAAGTCCCAAGCATGAGGATAGAGAGTAGATGGAGTCACAGAGGAAGACAACAAGTGCCCGCTAGAAATGAACGATCACAGAGGCAGGTGGGAGAATGAGTCAAGTATTGAGGAAGGTGGGCAAATTGTTCTCTGCCAAGATAGTTTAGAATCTAAGAAAGGAAAATACAAGGAAGGAAGGAGCATGGCTCACTCTGCCTCGAGTTCCCAGCTCACCAACAAGGTGCAGAAGCAAAATGCAGTGACACCCACATCAGTCACGAGCCCTTGGGACTGTGCTCATCCAGTGTGAAGGGTTTCTTTCTCCTCTCTTGCCTCTCTCCCTCCTCCCTCCCTTTCTCTGTCTGCATGCAGGTGTGTTTTTCCCCATCTCCTTCTCTCTGTTTTGCTGCTATCAGGTATTTGAACTTGATCAAACACAGTTACTATATTATCAACCAAGTAGGTGCTCAATATTTGTAGTATGATTCTGGAACTTCAAATCTCCTTTCTGATAAGTGAATCCTGTTTATTTCCATAGACTATGAAGCCTTAAAACACACTTAGAATGTAATTTGATTTTTAAGAGCCATAACATGGGTCTCCTCACAGAGCTCAAAAGGCCCCACTTCCTGCAGGTGGTACAATGGGCCATACCTGTGTGTTGGCAGAGATAAGAAGGGCAGTGTCCAAGCTGAACTAATTTCAAGGCACGCCTGGCAGACTTCTGGTCAGTCTTTTAACCAGCTCTGCTGAAATGTCCAACAGCACTGCCTTGCAGCAACTGGAAAGCTCTGGGCTCTAAGTGGTGGTATGTTAGGGTCATTTCAAAGAAATGCTTCCCACGTAGAATCAGACAATCAAGTGAAGAAAGGGCTTTAGGCAGGAGGGCAGACTACTGACCAGGAAGTGGCGGCAGCCATTTCTGGATTATGTGACATTCTAGCGTCCAGTTCACCAAAGCAACATCTGATCCACACCCATAATAAACCTGACCAAGGGACTAAGGATTTTTCCCACTCAGCTCCCAACTTTGGGACCACAGTTGAGACCTCCCCCACAAATTTTGTCCTTTTTCTCCATAAAGGACCATCATTATGGTAATGAAAAAATCATTCTATGGGTGCACTTTCCAGGCCAGTGCTGAGCTGGGCAACTCTTCATCTGTTCATTCATCCTATAGTTCTTCATTGGCCAACTACTGAGTGCCAGGATGTTTTGGGTGTTGGGGTGACAGTGAGGGATAAAATATATGAAGCCTGGGTTCTCAGTGGGAAGAGACAGGTCGTTTAAAATGAGTATATAAACACAGAATATCGAGCAATGAGAGGTGCTCAGAAGAAACACAAAGCTGAGTAAAGGGATAGAACGTGAAGAGGAATGCCATTTCTGACAGAGTAGTACAGTCTTTAGGATGGGGTGCCATTTGCGAGAACCCTAAAGGAAATGAGAGATCAAGCCACAGGAGAGGGAAGGATGGTCTGAGTGGAGGAAATTGTGTCTGGAAAGGTGACAGCCTGCTTGGTTTGCTGGAGGAAGAGCTGGGAAGTCAGCAGGGACGGTGCAGAGAGAGCAAGGGGAAGACAGTAAGATGGGGGACCAGGGAGGTCATGGGCCATGTGGGAAGGATCCAGATTTGGGACTTTATTCCAGTGCCATTGGAGAGTTGTGAGATGGGGAGAATCTTGTTTTGTTTTGTTTTGCTTTAAGAACGGTTCTGGCTTCTGAGGGGAAAGGAGGGTCTGGGACAAGAGCGGAAGTGGAGGCACAGTGAGGCAGCAAATGCATTCTTCGAGGTGAGAGATTTTAGGGCGGGGAGGAGGGGCTGCTGTGGATGGATTTTAGAAGCAGAAGTAACAGGTTTTGTCACTGAATTAAGTACAGAGGAGAAGCATACGTGGAGGATCACTGCAAGGATTTTAGCTTGAATACCTGGGAGAACCGGTAGTGCCATTGACACACTGAAGACTCAAGGGCGGAGCCCATGAGGGGGTGGGGGCGGATCCAGGATTTGACTTCAGATGGGTTATCACTGTTGGGGCTGGGCAGAGGGAGACCAAAAGGCTGAGGAATCAACCCCAGGGGAATCCACCTTGTGACAGGGAAAGTGAGGATGGGGCAAAGGAGGCTGAGAAAGGGTGGCAGGGAGGCTGGGAGGGACCCAGGAGGGACCCTTGACCCCTGCCTGAGGGCAGCAAGTATTCCACGGAGAACCGGATCAACTGTGTCAAAAGTTGCTGGTAAACGGAGCAACAGAAAACCAGGGACTGACCTTGGAACTGAGCAGACAGGCCAGGAAGGCTCAGTGGTGCCGCCGAGGCCACGTCAGCAGTGAGAGGGTTGCAGTGTGGATGTATCTGTGCCCCAATCAAGGTCATCACACCCCAGCCACCCAGGCTCCTCACTCCTGTGGCCTCTGAGAAGACAGACCTGACTTTACTGCTAAGGGGTTGGTGTCAGCAGGCAGTCCTTTTAGAAAGCAGCTTGACACGGTTCAAAACACGAGCCTGACATTTCGTTTTCACTGTTTTGACTCCTAAAACTTACTAGGTTTTCTCTCAGCCTAGCTTTGAGATGATATCTTAAAAATGTTATTATTTGTAACTGGACAATTTTTGGTGAGCTAGTTTTGAGGGCTAACTCTGCCCACGTGATGATTAGGGGAACAGGTGGCCGCTGTCTCCCTTCTCTGTGCCTATCAACCCCTTGAAACTAACGCGAAATGACAATAAGTGATTTTCTTTTCCTGCATCTTTGGACTGTCTTATGGATTACAGCGAACATTAGCTACCTTTGAAATACAATTTTTTCAGATTATGTTATTTTTATTAAACAGCTCGTTATGAAAATTTTCAAACACAAAGTTGAAAGTATTGTGCTGTGACTGCCTAGATACCGCCACCTAGCGTCTACATGTAACATTTTTTTCTACTTGCCTTATCCAATCTACCTATCTATTTACCCTGCTGTCTGTTATCAATTGATTTTATTTTTTGAGGCATTTTGAAGTAAGAGGCAGATGTTAGTACACTTCACCTCTGAACACTTTGGTGTGTATATCATTAACTAGAGTTCAATATTTGCTTAAGAGGTTTTTTTTGAGATAAATTTTGCAAAAACAGAGAAATCAACACCTATCATGCATACATATGCTGAACTTGGACAAACACATTCACACCTGGGTAACTGAAACCTCTGTCGAGATGCAGAGATTTCCTTATCACCCCGGAAAGTTCCCTCACCCTCTTGCCCAGGGGGTTCCCACCTCCACCCCAGAGGCAACTGCTGATCTGATGTTTTTCACTGTAGATGACTTTGCCTTTCCCAGGGTTTTGCATAAATAGAATCCCAGAGTGTGTACTCCCTGTGTCTGCCTTGTTTAGCTCAGCATAATGTTTCCGCAGTTGGCGGTTGCACTAGCGGGTTATGGGTAGTCCATTTCCCTTTCCTGCTACTCGTGTCCACTAATGACTGTATCGCAGGTGGTTCATCCATCCTGCTGCTGATCGCAGTGATTATCTTAATAAAGGAAATTACCCTTTGATGAATTTCTGGTTAAGATGCTTCTGCCTTTCTGTTAAGCATCTGCTCATCATCTGAAGCAAACCGGACCTGAGTTGTGGCTGTGAATCTGAGCTGTGGCTGTGCATTGTTTGTGAAATCAGAAAGCTCTGGATTCCGAGTTCAGCTCCAGCAGTGATAACCAGAGCCCTTGGGCCAGTTACAATCATGCATGTGCCCTGCTTCTGACACCTGAACACTGGAAGCAGAAGAGTCTAAAGGATGTGAGATGCGTACTAGGATCAGAGCCGTGTATTCGGTCCCGGGCTCACTCACGAACTACAGTTAACAAGTGTTTGCTATTCTAACTTCCCTAAGCACTGGAGAAACAATAGGAAACAAAAGTGGGCCCAGACCTCATGGGCTTTTAGTCCAGTGGGCAACATGAACACCAAACAACCAACTGCACAATTAATTTATTGTCATTGTTCTTGGTGCTGCAAGGGGAGCTGTGACAGCTGCTGAGGGCATCCAACAGAGGCGCTCAAGGTGCTGAGAGTGTCGTATGAGCCAGAGTGAGACAGGCCCAGGGGAGCCTTCCAGGCGGGAGCCATCCGTTGGAGAAGCCGATGAACGCTGTGTACAGATGGTCCTGCACGTGCCCAGTGGTGGAGAAGGAGGGGGACGGGGCATACTTCGAGGCTGACAGGCCAGGATCCGTGGACAGTGTTCAAAATGTGGGGCTTTACCCGCAGAGCCATGCGCAGCCAGGGCAGCATCACACAAGACTGTCGTGTTTCATCCTTCCTGCTCAGAGCTGTGCCTGCATTGATTTCAGGAGGGGCGAGGGGGCGAGAGGCCAGCAAGCAGAGGTTTGAGATGCATATCTTTCATGGAGCCTTGGTGGGGGGCGGGGGGAAGCTCAGAGTCGCTGGGGCTGCTCGGGCTGCTGTGCCAAAACACCACAGGCTGGGGCTGGAGTGGCAGAAACCATCTTCTCAGGGCCCTGGAGATGGGAGCCCAAGACAGAGGTGCCACCAGGTCTCTCTTCCCAGCTCACAGACGGCCAGCCTTACTCTGGGTTCTCACAGCCTTTTCCCGGTGCGTGTGGACAGAGAGACCACTTGTGTCTCTTCCTCTTCTTAAAGGGACCCCAGTCCTCTCAGACTAGGGCCCCAGCCTTACAAACCTCTTTTAACTTTAATTAGGGCTTCTCAGGTGGCTCCGTGGTAAAGAATCCACCTGCCAATGCAGGAGAAGCAGGTTCAACCCTGGGTAAGGAAGATCCCCTGGAGGTCTGGCAACCCACTCCAGTATTCTTGCGTGGAGAATCCCATGGACAGAGGAGCCTGGCAGGCTACAGTCCACAGGGTCGCAGAGAGTCAGACATGACTGAGTGATTAAACAGCAGTATCTCCTTAAAGGCCCTTTGCCCAGTGCAGTCACAGTGGGGGTTAGAGCTTCAATACATGAATGGGGGCAGCGGGAGCACAGTTCAGTCCACAGCAGGGTGGGCGTGTGCATTCCAGTCGGGATTAGGGCGGAAGTGCCGACAGCGTGGACTAGGTATCCGCAGTGATGGTGAAAGGACACTGGGCAGAAGAATCTACCGGAATCAGTGGAGGACATCACGAGGCGGGAGGGGAAGGGAGGTGTCAATTCCTAGGTTCGTTGTCAAGGGCAACTCCTAGGTTCCTAAAGTGCGGTGAGCTGAATGATGGCCCCCTGAAAAGGCATGTCCATGTCCCAACCTCTGGAATCTGTGAATGTGACCTTACTTAAAAAGAGGGTCCTGCAGATACAACTGAGATGACATGATCCCGTGTTACCCGGGTGGACCCACATTAAAGGACAAGCCTCCTTATAAAAGACAGAGGGGAGAAGACACAGACACCCCAAAGGCGGAGACTGGCCTGGTGTGGCCACAAGGTCCCCAAAGCTGGAAGAGACAGAAAGGACACACTCCCCGCTGACACCTTGAATTTGAGCTCCTGGTCTCCAGAACTCTGAGGGAGTACGTGTGCCTGTGGTTTGCAGCCACCGGTTTGGCGATCGATCCTTTGCTAAGGCAGCCCCAGGCAACCAACGCAAAGAGTGCCTAAACGGGAGGTTCGGTCCCGGAGGTTCGGTCCCGGAGGTGGGGGCAGGGGTCGCTAGGGGGCAGGTCCTGTGGGATGGGAGGAAGAATTTAGGTTTAGAAATGTAGAATTTGTGACTCTAAGATGTCAAGGAGCTGAAAGGATAGCAGCCGGGCTCACAGAAAACACTCAATAAATGATAGCTATTCTCCTTATTATTTAGTTTTGGAATGCTCCGATATTACAAGGAATGGCTCCTCGTAAGCATATTTGGTTTTGCTGGAATCTTGGGAGGGCAAACAGTTTGAAGCTCTGCCAGGACACAGGGCAAAGTGCAGCTCTGTGTTAGCAACACCCCAGCGGGGACCAGCACTTCCTGGTACAAAGTTCTGTTTGTCCCTCTTCACCTCAGGTTGATACCAACTTCGTACCCACCTGGAAAGGCTACAGCACAGCCACATAGGACAGGTAGCCCAGGGGAGCACCGCCAGCCCTCTCTGCCCTCCCTTCCCTCCTCCCGGCAGGGCTGTTGGTGGAAAAAGCTCGCCACCTTGTGGACACCCACAGTTCTCGGTCTGAAATCAGAATCAGGCTTGGACACCCACCCCGAACCACCACCATCAAACCCAGCTTTCAGCAATATCCTTACATCTCAAGGCATCCCCACTCACTGTCAGATACCAGTGGTATCCAGGTATGCCAGGTGCTGTGGGAGGGGAATAAAAATAGGTAAGTTATAGTCCTTTCCTCCAGCAGTTGCGGGACAGTCCAGGAGCAGGGATGACACGGGTACACACCAGTGCCCTGCCTGCTCTCAGACGCTGCCAGTGACCTGGTAGACTGGGGCAGTCCAGCGGCGTGACGGCCCCTCCTGCCAGCCTTTCTGCAGAGGGAAGCCAGCACTGACAGGCCACTGCTCCCTTCCAAACCTCGTCCTCCCTGCGGCAGGTAACACCGCAGATGAGAAGGGAAAAAATGGAGTGAGTTCTCAAGCAGAGCTCTCTGGGAAACTGGAGTCACTTAAACTTATTTCTCATGACTTCTCAGGCTAAGCTTTCTCTTCCCTGTGTTTGCAAAAGCTGGACAAACATACAGCAGGAGGATTTAGAGGATTTCAAGCATTGACCTAACTGTCGAATTGTGATTTTAAAGTCATCATTCTGTGTTGTGAGTGGTAAAAAAAAAAAAAAAAAAAAACCACCCACACAGGGTTATATAGAAGAAGGGACTGTGCTGACTCACAAAGCTGAAGGGTGGTGTTCCCAGTGGGGCTAGACCCAGAGCCTCACGTGATGTTACCAGGTACATGCCTTCTTTATCTATGAGCTCTGCTTCCCCCACCTGGACTCAACCTCAGAAAAGCTTTCTCCCGGCAGCTCTACTTTACACAGTACCAGCTCAACCCACTTCTGTTTAATGCTCCAGCTAGGGTTACTGGATTTAGCAAATATTTGGGACACACTTAAAATAAAAAAAGTACTATTCCTTGTTGATCTGAAATTCAAATGCAACTAAACATCCTGTAGCTATCTGGCAATCCCCCCCTCCAGCGCAGGTTCTAGGACTGCATCTGGGCAATCTGAATCACACACCACCTCAGACCCAGTTGTGTGTTCAGGAGGATGGGCTGTGCCAGCTGGCAGACAAGGGTCACCTGCCTGTCTCATGTCAGCCCTCCTAGTACACGTGCCCTGATGTTGGGAGACAGGGTCCCTCCCTAATAACTGGGATGCTGACCCTACAGGCAGGGGGTAAACCCTGCACCAGCAAAAACAACAGATGTCCACACAATGGCCATGAATGTCCTGGTCAACACTGAGAACAGAAAACTCTGGGTGGTTGTACAGCACACAACGGTTTAGAAGGCATTTGCCCACCACTCCTTCTTGCCTCCCATACCTCTGTTTGGCTGGCAGAGCGGGCACTGTGATCACTTTCTGTATTTCTTTGTAAGACCATCACAACAAAGGGCCACAGACTGGGGCGGTGAAACAGCAAACACCTATCATCTAACTATAATTCTGGAGGCTGGGAGGGCAAGATTAGGGTGTCAGCAGGCTTGTTTTCTCCCGAGGCCTCTCTCCTTGGTCTGCAGACGGCTGTCTTATCGCTATGTCCTCAGTATATGTCTGTGTATATATCTCTTCCTGGATACTGGTCATATTGGATAAGGGTTCACCAACGTGACCTCATTTGACCGTAATTTTCTCTTTAAAGACCCAATCTTCGAACCTTCCTGGAAGTGCGCACAGCAAGCCCCCTTTGTGGCCCCTACACCAAATAAGGGGGCCAGGCAGCCCGTGTTTCTGAACTAAGCATTCTTTGAAAGGAATGAAATAGAGAAAGAAAGAAAGAAAAAACCCTAAAAGAGTTTTAGGAGATTTAGCAAAAAGGAGAGGAGCACAGGAGTACACGCTCATGATTTGAAGGGATTAAGACTTTTTAGAACAGCAAAAATGATGAGGCCTATGGATGTGTAAATGAGCCCCACGAAGAACTAATCAGAAAAAAAAAAAAAAAAAGGCCCGTAAAACAAGCAAGGGGAGAACAGTGAATATTTCAAGTGTCTTTAGTTCATAAGAAATTCATGAGCAAAACGTGTGGAGATCTTGTTGGTTTTGGTGGTGGGAAAGAATTGTAAATATGTATAATATGTAAATACCTCTGATAATAAAAGCCCATGAAGATAAACGAAGCTGTCTTCAGAAAAGCTGTGAGCTGTATGAGATGCTAATATCACTGCCGTCACTCTAAGAAATTACCATAATGCTTACAGCGCTTTGAAAGTTTCCGAGCTTTGAAAAGACGCGCATAAACACTAACCAGAAGGCGCGCACTCACACGCATACACACACACACCTTTTTTTCTCGTTCCTTCGTTCGTCTCTCCCTCCCTTCTAATGTCCTCTAATTTTTTTTTTTTAAATATGAGGAAGACAGCCTTAGTGAAAACTGGTGTTGGAGTTGCACCTCTCTGGGTTCAAGTGCAAATTCCTGCCCCCACGGACCAGCTGTGAAATGCTAGGACAGCCACGCGGGCGCCCTCGGACTCACTCTCCGCGTCTGTGAAATGGGCAGACCCCCGCGCCTCCCCGCGTTTGGGGAGGAGCGAATGGGGACACTCAGGGAAGCCCGCTCGGCGCCTCTCCCGCCCCGGCGCGCGCCGGCCCCTGGCCCCGGACTTTCCGGAGAGCGCGCGGGCGGGGCGGGAGGAGGGGCCAGAGGTGGACCGCCCAGCCCGGTGGACGTGCGCCCCGCTGGGACCGGTTTGTCCCGGCCCGGTCCGGCCCAGCCCGGCCCGTCCGCCCGACCATGGCGCCGGCGGCGGGGCGCGGGGCGCGGGGCCTGTGGCGCGCCTGCAACTGGCTTATGGGCGCCTTCTTCGCGCTGGCGGCCTTTGTGCAGGTCAGCGCCCCGGGCCGGGCGGGGGCGGCGGGAGGGGAGCCCCGGGCTCCAACTCCAGGCCGGTTGCGGTGTAGACCGACCGACCGGCGGGGTCGCAGAAGCCGGCCCGGTACAGGCAGGGCGGGAATTAGGGTTGATGCTTAGGGCACCCCCACCCCATCTGGGCTGAGATACAGCTGCGGTCACATGACCCCGTTTGCTCGCTGGAAGGAGCTGGTTTGGCGCGTGTCTCTTTGCGGGGTACCTTTATAAAAAGGCAGCCCGGGGGCAAGGCTGTGCACAGCTCGGAGAGCAAGCAGAACAAAAACCCTCACAGCTAATTATCCTTTCAAGTAAGATCTGGGGTCCCCTCGCGATAGCTTTCCTCATTTCTTGAGGCTGGAGGGCCGTTTAAACACCCATTCTGGGCTTGGCCCACACTTCGCAGAGCCTCTGTGCACTTCTTTACAAAATAAGTGTGGCTGTGTGTTTAAACCAGGTGCTGGGGTCAGCCAGAAACACCCCCTACACACACACACAACCAGAAGCACCCGCTACACATACACACACACAACCCCATCAACTAGACTGTCTTACTCCTATCCTCCTGTTGGGCTTAGCAAATTGCTGACATGAATGAAGACCAGACCAAATACTGGAATAGAACTGTGACAGCCTGGGGCTAATGCTGCTGTTCTGGCGTTCCAGGTGAACGATCCGGATGCAGAACTGTGGGTGGTGAGTATGGCCTGCTCTCCCATACCTAAAAGAATCAGGGAACTGGAGGAAATATGCAGTGTGTCTGTTTGCCTTCCTCCCTGCTTCGTGTACTTAAGAGCGTAGAAATCAAAAGTAAGAGCCTTTTCCTAAAATGTTAGGAGGAAAAGTGAAAGTGTTTGTTACTCAAGCATATCTGACTCTTTGCCACCCTATAGACTGTAGGCTGCCAGTCTGGAGTGGGTAGCCAGTGCCTTCTCCAGGGGGATCTTCCTGACCCAGGGATCGAACCTGGGTCTCTTGCATTGTAGGCAGATTCTTTACCATCTGAGCCACCAGGGAAATGTGAAAACATTAGGAGGAGAAGGATCAAATTGAGAATTCAGAATTTTAGAGAGATACAGGGGCCTTTCAGCTGTATTCCCTTTGAATAAAACAGGCCAACTAAGAACACTTTTCTGAAGACAGAGTAGACCTCTCAAGGTCATGTGAACCAATCCTCATGAATTTCTACCCAGAAACCCCAACAAACGTTGGACCAGAAAATGGCAGGCTTAAGGTTTGTGGTTCTGCTAATTCAGTGAGTTATATTCACAAAAAGTAATTAAAGCCCATAAAACCTACAGTATATACTGAACTGATGCTCTGACTAAACCGTTTAGAGGAGGGGGGAATTTGTTCCACACATTTTCTGAAATATCTGGATTTTGTTTCTTTTAATAGAGGCATCTAAGACTATACAATATCACCGATGAGATGATCTTAAGCTTTGGAATAATGTTGACTTTGTACAAGTAGCAACAAGTAAAAGCATTTGGAATGACAGTACATATAATATCACGTATAAATATAACCACATTCTGATATTCTTATTGTCCAGATTCTCATGCCCCTGCATCAAATCAAACTGCCTCTTCCTCAGGACTCTGGTCCATGTCCTTAATTCCAAATGTTATTTCTCCTGCAGTTCCAACTATCCAGCTTAATGGTGAATTTCCAAAAGATTCCTAGACCCATCCACCAGTACGTCACACTGACTCCTCTAATACGCACAAGGTCCTCTAATACGCACAAGGTCCTTTTCAGCATCTTTCCTTCCAAAACCCACTTTTCCTCCTGACTCACCATTTCTGTTATCAGCAGAGTCATTCTGAGTCATCCTTGCTCAAAACCTCAGCCATCTCTAATATCTCTGTTTTCTCACCACTGTCTTTGCTGCTGCTAAGTCACGTCACTTGTGTCAGACCCTTAGCAACCCCACGGACTGCAGCCTACCAGGCTCCCTGTCCATGGGATTTTCCGGCAAGAGTACCGGAGTGGGGTGCCATTGCCTTCTCCAACCACTATCTTTGAGTTCCCCTCAAAAAAACAAAATGAAGAACAATCCACCAAAAAGCAGTGTAGGTCTAATTGCTCATCTGTACAGTATCTGTACATTTTACCCTTTACATCATGCTTGGATGATGAAATATAAGCATCAACACCAGACCCCCACAGACATCCTCACTCACCTCCAGTTTAACCCGCCATTACCTCCCATGTGGACCCTTATGGGTCCTTTCTAATTCTTTGAGCTGCCTCTAATCTCTTACATTCCTATAATTCTTCCCACATATTGCTTCCTGATTCAGAAATGTTTGTCACTCCCCAAGACGTCTAAGTTGGCCCTCCACAATATGGCCCTAACCTACCTTCCCAACTTGGTCTTGGAAGCCTAGTCCACCTGTAGTACTTCTGGCACTTGCCCTGAGAATTCCTGTGTCAGACTCTTATTCAGATGTCCAGGCCTATCTCAAATGCCGTCTCACCTCAAAATCTCTCCACCTCTTTCCCATAAATCCCAAGCATCCTTCCTCTGAACCTTCACTGTAGCAGTAACTCATTCTGCTTTACATTGGAGTTGGCTCTGTATATGCCAGCTCCCAGGGGTCAGGGGCCAGTTCCCTCTTCTTGCTTGGCAACCTAGCATAGAGCTTTCCTATGGCAGTCCTTCCCAGACTGACTCTTAGAGTAGAAGAATGAACACGCAGATGAACTGACACTCGGTTACTGGGTCCTGGGCGCTTGTACTGTACCTGACTGATGTTCATGTTCTCTACCACAAATTGCGCATGGAGTATACTTGTATCAGGATGCATACAGGAGCAAATAACAGAATATCTGACTAGCATCAGGTTATAAACATACAGACCATCTCATGAGAAGAAGTCTAGAGGCAGCTGCTTAATGGTCAACAGTGTCATCAAGGACCTGCACTTGCTTGCTTGTTTCTCTGCCAGTCCTCAATGGGTAGGCGACATATCCTCATGTTTACAAAATGGCTGCTACAGCTCCAGACATCTCATCCCTAGACAAAAGCATCGCAAGTAGGAAGAAACAAGGCAGGAGGTAAAACCAGTTTTCCTCTGTGCTTTTTCTTCCTTTCATCAAATAGCAAATGTTTCCCAAGAAGCTCCCCAGACAGGCTGCTGCCCAGTTAGTACATATTACTACTAATAAGGCTTATGGTCTAGGATCCATCCTGCTGGGTCAGTACCCATGAATATTGAGTGTGAAGGGCTCTGCATATCAGCCTTGCCTCCAGAAGACTTTTCCGTACATTTCATTGCTGGAACATGATGGCCCCTCACTGCTAAAAAGGGTAAGAAAACAAATTGGCTTTTTTAGTTTTTATAGTGGCAGGGAGACGGGGGAGAGCATTGTTAGAAATGACTATTATGGGTCTCAGTGGCTATATGTTCAATTAAACTAAATATAGTAAATAAATATTACAGCACCCTTTAGTTTAAAAAATTCACCAACAAAAAGATAAAAGACCATTATACTTGGGTTCTACTGAGTTCATTAATGAGTGTTTATACTATGCATTGTTTTTACTTGTGTACTAAAAACAATTACTTTCAGTCTCTCTGCATGTAAAAAAAGAAAATCCTTAATCTCATTCAAAACAGAGATAAGCATTTAAATAAGGATTAACATGGCACAGCTACCTTGGGAAACGATTACTTAAAGATTTGTCCTGGTCATGTGTTTCCAATACACTGAAATAAGATCTTAGACCCTTTAATCACAGATATCTGTTATACTTAAATGCACATTTAAAAGTCTCCGCCAAACACTTCTTATGGAGAGCACAGTTAAATACTGTATGATGTGTATGTGTTTAATTTCTGTCTGTCTGTCTATCTCCGTCTCTCCCTCAGTTGCTAAGTCATGTAGGTTTTCACTGGGGGAACTAACTAACCCCTTAGTGCTCTAAGTGTGGTCCTTGGAAAAGCAGCAGCAGTGTCCCCTGGGTGCTTATTAGAAAAGCAGAATCTTGGGCCCTACCCCAGACCTCTGGAATCAGATCTGCATTTTAATCAGACCTCCAGATAATTCATATGCACACTAACGTCTGGTCTAACCCTCAGCAGCATGGCTGTCCTTGCAAATGTCGGTACCTGCTGATACTCCAGTCATCACTGGGGACCCTTTGGGAGGGATGAACATGGTCTATAATACAGATACCATCTCTCCCCAGGGTCAAGACAGGTGTGTTTTCACAGTGACAGCAGATCACTTAAAATGTTGAGCCCTGACAACATCCAGATAAACTAATGGTTTCTAACTAGCCATCACGATTGATGTGGCTCATAGCTACATTCTGGGGAGGCCCCCATGCTTCTTATAAACCTCCCACCTCTGCTTGTCCTCTGCCCACAACATACAAGCAATAGGTTTTTCTTGAATCTGCCTGCTTGCTGTGAATGAGGCCTCTTCAGGGCCAGTCTTCGCAACTCCAAACCAAGTTATCAGTTTCAGAAATGAAGAACCTGATCTTATTGGGCACATGTGATCCATACACTGTTAGTAAACTTTCTGTGGTCTCACTTGCAGATGGAGTATGGGGCTGGATGGCCCATGGGTCTAGACTCAGCAGGGCCACGTAGCTAATTATGGCTGCTCAAGTCCTGCTTTTCATAGAGCAATTTTTGAAAAGTAGGGGAAGGCCATTTAGGCGTGGGTGTCGCTTGGGAGAGATTAGGAGGTCACTGTGTCTTGAGATCAAAGCTCTGCTCACTGCTAGAGCTTGAGAATGAACAAGTCTTTCCTGGAAGAGCCTACGGTCTAGGAAGAAGGCAGGTAGAATGACACCCTGACACGGTAAGTGCTGTAAAAGCCGAGGTTACCACTTCCTTGGCTGTTACTAAAAGCTGGAGGTAAATCGTGGCACGTGGGACCACCACCGGTGTCATCTTTCTCTGCTCCCTAAACGTCTCGGAACATCTCCTGTATCGGGCATCCTTCTTACCCCTGTAATTTCCTTTCTGCTCACAGGTTATGTATACGATTCCTGCCACTCTGACCCTGCTTGTTGGACTTAACCCTCTTGTCACAGGTATGAACCTTGAATTCTCAATGGTGATACGGAACATCAGATTTCCTTTTAATAATGAGAGTCTGTCTGCCCAACTCCCAGTAAAAAACTGGAGCCCTCCATGTCTTTCTTCTTCCTTCTGATCCTAAGAGGAGGCGAATTCCAGTCTAGATCATCCCCTTCCATCTTCAGGAAAACTTGATGCAGACGTGCCATACTAAGACAGGCTTTATGCACTTGGATCCCAGCATCTCTGATGCTGATGTGGAACAGCCCCAGAGAGATGGGCTTCAGTCACTGCACTTATTTCTTAAGCCACTAAACTAATGGAAAATCAGCAACAATCAAACTGCTAACTTTGTTTCCATACTCAGTGGGGATCAATGTCTATTATTTATCTACTCTATACAAATCCTTCTCCCAGTACCACTCTGGTTCATCACTTTCTGATTTTCAATTCATTCAAAATGAATGAACTGCTATGTATCTGAATTGCTACTATTATATAGAAACTGTCTATAATGTCTGTAACACATCTCTGGATTTCTCATTAATACATATTGCCCTTTCTAGTCTCCCTGTGTACCTTCACAGTGAAAGTGAAAATGAAGTCGCTCAGTTGTGTCCAACTCTTTGTGACCCCATGGAATGTAGCCTGCCAGGCTCCTCCATCCATGGGATTTTCTAGGCAAGAATACTGGAGTGGGTTGCCATTTCCTTCTCCAGGGGATCTTCCCGACCCAGGGATCGAACCTGGGTCTTCTGCATTGCAGGTAGATTCTTTACCATCTGAGCTACCAGGGAATCCATCACAGTAACTCCAGCAATTTCCTGCACACTTTTATATATGTTCCCTCCATCTAGACTGTAGGCCCTTTAAAAGCAGGATCATGTCTAACTCATGTACCCAACGCTTGTTGAGTCAATGAATGGCTGTATAACACAGAGGCTTTATCGTGTATTTGTCTCATAACTTTCTCCTTGGACTCCTTACACATATATATCCCAGGTGAGAATACATATAAAACATTCACTTAAAATAGCTGGCTTGTATGGGCCACAGGTCACCAACCTCAGTCAGGGGCAAAACATAGCTGCTTCACCTTTTACGGCCCTAAAAATTCATTAAACCTAAATTGGACAGTTTTATTCTATAAAAGTGTCTTATAGCAGAAAAAATTTTTTCACTGTTTACTAATATTTTCTTATTAGTGGAGAATATCAGTCCTGCAGGTTATTCTTCACTTTCTTTAAATCAGCTTCTACTAATGGGGCTGGAAATTTCTCAGGGCCTTAGAATAAAGACGAATGATCCCCGCCTGGGTGGGGAAAACTCCCGTGGCCCAGATGTACAGGCTCCTTGTACAGCCCTCTAGAACTCTGTTTACATCTTTAAGGTGTATCCATTAGGGCTCTGTTAGTTGCAAGCAAGGAAAAAATACTCAACTCAAATGGCCTATAAGCTGAAGCGAGATGTACTGGGATCCTTTACTGAAAAGACTGAGGCAGTGCTGGCTTCAGGCGCCGGTGGCGGCTCAGAACTTACACTTCTCTGCAGTCTTAGTTGCACATCAGCTGCACTTCAGCCCTGGGCTCCACGTGGTGGCCCTGCTGCTCAAAGGTCACAGCTTCACCATGCTAGGTCCAACAGAATCTAGAATCCACTTCCCTGATCGCTCCGCAAAAGCTCAGGATGGAGCTGGTGCTCCTGATTGGTTATCTGTTCATCCTGAGACAAATCACTGTCACCAAAGGGATGGAATACATTGACCTTGTTAGTGTCCAGTCGTCTGGGACACTGGGACGTGTGTGGGAGAGTGTGGGAAGGGTGGTTCCCCAGAGAAAAGACAGGTCGTCAGCATCCGAATGGGAGATTATGGACAACCAAAATAATAAAGTGTCCACTTAAGTTTATAAGTATTGTTTTCACTTCTGTTTTAACCTTTTGATTTGAGGACAAATCAAAACAACAGCCAAAAAACCCCCAGCCTTTTCTGTATGCTTTCCCTGAAGGCAGATGAAAAGCCAATACAAAGAAATCTTGTTTCTCTGGGGCGTGGTTCCATGATTAACAGCACCAGGATATCTGTTTTTAGGTAACTTTATTTGGAAGAGTGTGTCTGCAATACACATATTCCTTTGTGTCCTGTGGGCTATCAGCTTGGCATACAACCTCTTGCTTCATAAGAAACAGAACCTCTTGCATGAAGAGGAAGGCAGGTGAGTGAGTGGTGGTTTTCACAGTTTGGGGTGGATGGGGAAGAACTGGGAAATTTGTGTCTTCACAACACCTTATCTTGGTGATTTAACTCCCCCAATACTTTGAGGAGGGCTTCCCTGGTGGCTCAGAGGTTAAAGCGTCTGCCTGCAATGCGGGAGACCTGGGTTCGATCCCTGGGTCGGGAAGATCCCCTGGAGAAGGAAATGGCAACCCACTCCAGTAGTCTTGCCTGGAGAATCCCACGGATGGAGGAGCCTGGTGGTCTACAGTCCATGGGGTCGCAAAGAGTTGGACACAACTGAGCGACTTAACTTTACACTTCGAGGGGCAGGGAAGATATCTCCTTTACAAGCTAAAGAAACTGAGGCAGTGACGGAGCTGGAGCCGGGATTTAAACCCAGCACTGCCTACCACACTCTGTGATAGTTGCTACATATCACCTTATATTACCATCAGGCAGTTGGACCTTGGCCCCCTTTGTGATGCCATAATGTTCAGTCCAATCTAATGAGGTGAAAACTCGGTCAGCATCCGGGTTCAGTCCTGGTACAAGCCACCTCTTACACGGTTAACTGGCCTCCTCAGAGGGGGACCTCTGCCAGCCTTGCCCTTGCACATCTCCTGTCCTCTGCACCCTCTGTCACCATCACTGGCTCTTGTTTTGTCACCTCTTCCACTGCTTCCCCCCCTCCCCACCGGCTTTTATCATCTTTTCCTCTGCTTCCCCCCACCCTTGATTCCCTGGCCTCACAAAGAGCCCCCGTTCCTTTCCTTTCTGTCCCACTGCTAACATCTGCCAACACCAAGATTGAGAGTCCTGTAGGTTAAGTCCCACTGGTTTTGTGCTGCTTTTACAGGCCCTAATCTTTGGAAACTAGATCAGGTTGGGGATGGGAATGCAGACCAGATGGTTTGAATCAATCCCCATCTACTTGAAGCCAACAAGATTCAGTGAAATCAGAGGGGTTTCCAAGTGGTACTTGGCCAAATACAATTATTTTCTACTCTGTGTGGAAGATACGACCTTTAAACAAATATTTCTAGAGGCATATGCTGCTGCTGCTAAGTCACTTCAGTCGTGTCCGACTCTGCGACCTCATAGACGGCAGTCCATCAGGCTCCACCATCCACGGGATTTTCCAGGCAAGAGTACTGGAGTGGGTTGCCATTTCCTTCTCCAATGCAAGAAAGTGAAAAGTGAAAGTGAAGTCACTCAGTTGTGTCCGACTCTTCGCGACCCCATGGACTGCAGCCTACCAGGCTCCTCCGTCCATGGGATTTTCCAGGCAAGAGTACTGGAGTGGGGTGCCATTGCCTTTTCTGCTAGAGGCATATACCCACCCCCAAATCATTAGACTGACTCATTCGACAAATCATCCCTGTCCTCTAAGACATGACCTGATCTCCTACAGTGTGTACTTGAACTACTGATTTGAGCTCAACCTGCCTAACACTGACCCCTCTAAGACAATATGAAGAGAGTGCCTGGTCAAATCTGGGATTATCTTCTTGACTGTAGTTGTTTCTCTGTTCATCTATAAATTGGGAAACAATCATGAAGTTCCTATCTGCCTCATAAGATGAAATTTATTTTCATATAGGGTTCTTTAAAGGGTCTGACAAAAGTAATTTATGAGTCATGGCCAGACTTGAAAGTATTTTGTAGATGCTTGTATCTTGGAGCAAGTCATCAGACAATCAGCAGAATCAAGTGTCATTGTAGATACTCTGTATCTTGGAGGAAGTCATCAGACAATCAGCAGAATCAAGTGTCAGGGAGAAAATGGAATGATATGCATCTCACTTACAGCCTCTTCAAAAAAAATGAAATCTCTGCTATTTTGTAGGGAGCTGTTTGGTCTCGTGATCATCACAGCATGGCTGGGCCTGTGCCACAGCTCTTCAAAGTAAGTTTTCGACCCATCAGTTAAAATCAGATGTGCTCAAGTAGGTGAATGAGAATGTTGACACAAATGTAAACAGGAATCTTTTGAGAGAAATCTTCCCTTTCTGTAGGGGAAGCTAACAATAGTTGGCTCAGTGTTTCATGATCACTTATACTTTTGTGAATACCACAACACACAGTTTTCTGTGTCATCGCAGGGAGCTGCCAGTCTAAGAGGGTGTCCTTCAGGGAGAAAGTGATCTCAAAAGGAAGCTCGGAGATAGAGGAAAAGAGAGTAGCAAATAAAATATAAAACTGGAGGTATATATACGTGAATATTAACTTTGTAAAACAGTAATAGAAAAAGAAAAATGCATGACAACTGAGCATGTAAGTTGGAAGGGAAAAAATGGAGCTAAAGCAGTCTGGGGTCCTTGAATTATCTGGGAAGGGTAAAAGTACTAACTTATATCAGACTTTGATAAGTCAAGGATTCATGTGGTAATAATCTAAGAGAAAACCTTAGATTATTAGAAAAATAATTAAGAAAAATAATATTTAAAAAATCTTAGAAAAATAAGAGGTAACCACTAAGAGAAAAGGAGTATAGAAGGCAGGAAAGGAGAAGAGAAAAACACAGAACAGATGGGGAAACAGGAAGCAGATGTTAAGATAGAGAATTACATTCAAATATATGATAAATTACATTAAATGTAAATATTCCAATAAAGATTCAAAGATTTTCAAAATGGATAAAAAGGTTAAAAACCCAACCAAACACTGCTTACAAAAGAGAACTCTTAAGTACACAGAATCAGAAAGATTGAAAGTCAACAGGTGGAAAAATCACAGTATACAAACACCAACCACATGAAAGCCTGTATAGACATTTTAATTTTAAAAAGTAGACTTTAAAATCAGCATTAGAGTAGAGGACTGTTTTTGGTAATGAAAACATTTTTGTTTTTTTATTTTGAAATACCTAAACATATTCAAAAGCAGAGAGACTAATATAATGAATCAGATGTACTCATCACCCATTTTCAACATTTATTATATATCCAATCTTGTATCATCTATCACTATCCTGATTATTTTGAAATAAATCTCAAACATCATATTGTTTTATGTTTTATGTATTTCAGTATGTATCTCTAAAAGGTAAGCACTTAAAAAATAACCACTCTACCACCATCACACACACAAAAATAAAACAGTAATTATTCAGTATTGAGTTGTGCAGCCAATGTTTACATTTCCACAACTGTATAAATGCTTGTTCCTCTGTGCTCCATATTTCCTATAAACTGGTGGTAAGATCACAGGCTTAGGCACAGGCTGGTCATCGTTGTTGTCTTCTTCTTTTCTTCTTATCATCATCGTCACCATCACCACCACCACCAAGCAAGACCACTTCATGGGTGGTGGTATGTACTTCCATCACAATGTACATCACACCTAGATGTTTCTCTGTAACATTATTATAACATTTTGATGACCATTGCCTAAACCCACTAATTCATTTGAGTTGCAGAATGCTGATACTCTAATTATATCATTTCTTTTCCTGGAAAACTTCTAAAACTTCTACTTATCAATTATTTGACTACTCAGATACAAATCGTAAGAGGAAAAGGAGTTGATTCTCTTAATTTCCCATTTTTCAGAATAATGAGTTTTTCTTGCCGGGCATCTTCCAAAAGTGACCAGTGAGTTTTGTTTATCTAACAGTACCATTATGAAGTCATAGATCTCAACATACTTGATGTTTTTTCAATCCACGGCAGTTGCTTAAACTGTTCCATCTTTGATCAGTGGCACTTATTTACGTTGGCTCCAGAAGTTTAACATGATCCTAGTAAACTTTTAGTTTTTTGGGTCTTAGTAAATTTTGATTGCTTCCTTGCTTTCTGACAAAATGTTCCACGCTAAGATGTACATTTTATGCCACAGACCTGGAATTAACCATTTTCCCCAAAAGCCTTCATTACTTTTGGTAGCTAATAGTATTTAGAAGTCACATTCTGGGTATAAACGGTGCTCACTGCTACTGGGTTGAGTTCATTCTTTTTAGTGGTTAGAAGTAGGAAATTCACATGTATGTACATATGTATGTGTGTATACACACACACACGTGTATTGTGTCATAAATGTATATGCATACATGAGTATATAAAATACATATAAAGTATCTATATGTATATATATTTTTACATAGATACCTCAACATAACTCATCTGACTTATCTGACAATACACAATCAGAATAGCAATATAATTATGGAAAATAGGCACTTTGTGTTGTTGTTCTTAGGGAATATCTCTTTAAGGGATGCACATTCAAATTACGTGGAATAGTTACTCTGTATGCTAATCTCACCAAGTGAATACATAGTTGATTTCATTTTACTTTAAATTTCTAGGGATACTTTAAAATATATTGTTTTATAATTATGTAAAATATCTATATGGTTCTACATACAGATCTACAAAACAGAGGACATTCAAAGGGCTCTAACTTCTCTATCCCCGAAACCTAACTCCCCCCTTTCCTCTACAGGTAAACCTTTTTTCTACTTTGTGGTTTATCCTTCCATGCTTTCTTAATGGAGCAAATACATGCATTCACTGTTAGATAAAGTGGAAGCACATTATACACAATTGTATTCTTCATTTTACCCTTACACATCCTGGAGATCATTCTGTGGTATATGAAGACTTTCCTTATGTTGATATGTCCACAGTATATGCATCCAGCCCTCTACTGTTCAGACTGTATCCAATCGCTTGATAGTAAAAACGGTACCAACAGAGTGTATTGTCAAATTTTTGAAGTCTTACTAATTGGTTAGTTGAGAAACGGGTAGTAGCTTTCACTTGCATTTTTCTTACGGTGAGCATAAGGTGAGCGTATTTTCGTGTGATGAAGAGCCATCTGCATTTCTTTTTCTATACACCTTAGTTCATCTCTGAGAGATGTAGGTTTAACCAGTTTCTAAGGCAGTTGGTCTTCTCTACTTTTAGAAGCTCTTTAGGGCTATTAACCCTCTGTCTGTGATATAAAATGAACATTCTTTTTTGCTTTTATTGTCCTTTTACTCTACTCATGCAAAGTATGCTTTGCCATGAAAAAAAACTTTAATGTATCCAAATTGATCAATCCATTCCCTTACTGCTTCTGGATCTGGAGTCACAGGTAGGAAAACTTTCCCTCCTCTCAGGTTTTAAGTAACTTACTTAAGTTTTCTCCTAATACATGTATGGTTTCATTTTTACATTTAAATCTTTGACCTGTTTAGAATTTATCCTAGTATAATGGCAAAAAGAATGGATGCAATATTATCTTTTTCCCCTTTGGCTCTCTGGTGATCTCAACACCACTTATTAATAAAAGGCATATATAATTAACATAGCCTCAAAATAGATAAAATAAATACTGACAAGCCAAAAAAGAAAAACTGAAAAATTAACAATCATTTTGGGAGACTTTAATACACTTTTTCCAGTTACTAACAGAACAAGAAGATTTTAAAAATCAATAAAGATACAGAAGACTAGCTACACAATAAAAAAATTGACCTAATGGACATGTATAGAACACTAGCACCAAGAAGGACAGAATTCACATTCTTTTCAAGTAAACATTGAATATTTACAAAAAGACTTCATGTTGAGCATGAAATAAGTCCCAACAAATTTCAAAGAACTGTAATATGGAGCATGTTCTCTGACCACAGTACAATTAAGCTAGAAATCATTAACAAAAATAATAATTATATAACCACTGTATGTTTGGAAATCAGGAAATACACTTCCAAAGAACATCTGGAAAAAATCACAATGAAAATTAGAAAATATTTTGAACTAAATGATAAAGAGAACACTACATATTAAAATTTGTGGGATGGTGGCTAAAAAGCATGCTTATGGGGTCATTTATAGCCTTAAATACATATATTAGAAAAAAAAAAAAAAAAGGCTGAAAAATCAATGAGTTAAGCTTCCAAGAAGTTAAGAATTTTCCAAAGAAGTAAGGAAAATAACAGCAAAATAAGCCCAAAGAAATAATGAGAAAATAAACACAAAAGCAGAAACCAATGAAATAAAAAAAAAATCAACATTTCATTCTCTGAAATGATTAATAATATTGATAAACCCTGGCAAGACTAAAAAGGTAAAAATAATTAGAGCAAGGAAAGGAAGGCACAAAACACCAATAATCAGGACTGAAAAAGAAAGTTATTACCCATGCAACAGACACTGCAAAAATCATAAGAGGAGATTATTAACAACTTTTTCCCAATAAATATGAAAATGTAGATGAAATGCACAAATTCACTGAAATACAATTTGTCAGAACTGACAAAGTAAGAAATACTCAGAATGGTCTCATCACTGTTAAAGAAATTGAGTAGGTAACTTTTCCTAAAAGAAAACTCTAAATGGCCTAACTGCAGAATTCTACCTAATATTTAAAGAAGAAATAATGCAAACTTAAACAAACTTCTTTCAGAGAACAGAAAAAGAAGGAATATTTTCCAGTCTATTTGTTGAGGGCACAATAATCTGGATACCAAAACTTGACAAGAATGTTACTCCTACCACCCAAAAAAAGGAAAGAAAAAAAGAAATTATACAGCAGTCTCATTCATGACCACAGACGGAAAAACCCTAAACAAATTAGCAAATCAAGTCCTGCAATTCATGACCCAACCACCAAGTTGGTTTTTTCCTAGGAATAGTTAGTTTAACATTTGAAAACCAAGCAATGTTTTTCATCAGATTAATGGAAAGAAAAAAATATCTATGCAAAAAGAACATTTGATAAAATCCAATAACCACTTATAATAAAAACTCATAGAAACAGACTTACCCTGATAAAGGGTGGTGGTTGTTTAGTCGCTAAGTCGTGTCTGACACTTTATGAATCCACGGACTGTAGTCTACCAAGCTCCCCTGTCCATGGAACTTCCCAGGCAAGAATATTGGAGTGGGTTGCCATTTCCTTCTCCAGGGGATCTTCTGGACCCAGGGATCAAACTCGTGTCTCCTGCATTGCAGGGAGATTGTTTAACACTGAGCTCCCTGATAAAGGGTAGCTATACCAAAGATCAACCCTTAATGGTGAGCCGCTGAATACTTCCTCTGAGATCAGGAGTGAGAAGTGGCCACTGCTGCCACTTCTCACCACTGTTCTAGCTCTTGTCCTTGCCAGTACAATAAGGCAAGAAAAAGAAAGAAAAGGCCCAAGGATTGGAAGGGAAAAATTAAATTTTCCTTATTCACAGATAACATTAATTACATATGTAGAAAATTTTTTAAAAATCTAAAAGTTTCTTCAAATAGGTGACTTTGGCATGATTGCTGGATACTATGTCAATTTACTAAAATCTTATTTTTAATCAGCAATAACAGAAAATGATAAAAATAAAAAGTTACCATTTATAATATCAAAATATCAGCACCCCAGGACTAAATATAGCAGAGATATGCAAAATCCCTACCAAGCAAAACTATAAAAACTATAAAACATTATGGGAGAAATTAAAGATCTCAATATTAAAGAACACCTAAATGATTCTTTGTGAGTATACGATAAATCCATACTGGCAAAAGGATAAATGAATGAAACAAGAGTCTAGAAACAGTTCCATGTACATATAGAACCTTGATTTAGGACAATGGTAGCACTCTCGGGTGATCTTTACAATAAATAGTGATGGACCAATTGAGTATCAATACAGAAAAAAGAGAAACAACCCCTACAACTTTCATAAAAATCGATTCTAGGTGGATTATAGATCTAATGTAAAAATCAAAACGATGAAACTTTTAGAAAAGATAATTTAGTATCTTCAAAATCTTGAGGAGAAAAAGTTTTCCTCAACAGGACACTAAAAGCATTAGGTGAGGATCCATTTTAACACTGCTTAATCAATGATCTCAGTTCCTCACAAGACATTAAGTGAGCAGGAAAAGCTATATAGAATACACATTAAAAAAAAAAAAAAAAAGGATTTGCAGTAGGAACATATAAAGAACTATAAGAATTATATTCCAATTTAAAAAATTAAAAACTGTATAAAAATGCAGTGATGTATTAAATTCAGTCTTCATATTTGTTACCAAACCAAATCATTATTTTTATTGGATTTTTGTTTCTAATCATTTTTGTGTGTCTGTAGGGCTCCAGGTGGTGGAAGAATTCAGCTGGCCATTGCTACCACAGTTGCTTTTCTCCCGTTTATCTCCTGGGTCTACATATATATAAACAAGGAGATGCGCTCCTCCTGGCCAGATCATTGCAAGACGGTGATTTAAACGAAGAATCCTGTTCTTAAAATGAGAGTTCTTGATTTTTTATAAACATGGTTGTAACAAGCTGACTTCCTAGGAATTTATTTCAGTTACTACTAGAGATGAATTTTTTTTTTTTTTAATCCTAAGAACCAACACAGGACTGGATGGGACTAGTAAGAGAAGGATCTGACATTCTGTTTTATCATACTGTAGTAGGAAAGTTAAGAAAGATGAATTCCAACTCTGCTTCATCACTATCCATGTGACTTGGACAAATATATAAATCTACTTTAATTCTTTGTAATTAAAGAATTCCAAAGATAATTGAAATTATCTTTTGGATAATTCTTTATCTGTAAATACCAGCCTGCCTACTTATTTATATAATTGTGAAGATTAAAGTAGATAAAATGAGAGCATTCCAAACATAAAGTCCTCTGCACAGGGTAACAGAGGGAAGCAGGGTTTGGATGATAGATAGGAGTTTAGGAGAGAGCTATGCCCTTGAACTAACATCGTTAGACTGGACTGGTACCATGAATTAAATGAGGTGCCGTGAATTAAATGAGGACTTTGTGTGAACAAAGTGAACAACTATGTCTTGGAAAAAAAGGAAAGTTAGTTAGAATAAAGGAATTTGGGACCAAAAAGAAGCAGATAGGGAATATTAATTACCATGTAATTGAAAAGTCAGACCAAAATCTATACACATATCGTTAACAAATGTCAGAAGTAGCTCTGGAGAGATCACTTCAGAGCTGCACCATCTGGCGACCACAAGCCACATGGTGTATTGAGCACCTGAAATGTACTTACTGAAGAAGTTTTAATTTTTTGTTTTAATTTACAAACATCAATTATGAGGAAACTGATACATGTATTTGGAACACTTGGTTTAAGCTTGTTTGGAACAACTGAATTATGTGAATCCACTTCTTCAACTTTAAATTTTGTACCTAAATACAGACCCAAGTTTTTCCAATGAAAAGTTATTGTCCAAATGGATGGATTATAAGCATAAAACACACACTACATTTGAAACTTAGTATAAAAAGAATGTAAAATATTTTTATATTGATTACATGTTGAAATAACATGAGATGTATTGGAATACACAATTATATTATGACAATTACTTTTATGTTTCTGTGTACTTCTTAAAATGTGCCTGCTGAAATATTTCAGATTACCAAGGTGGCTCACATGTTGTTTCTGTGGGTCAGCGCTGTTTTAAAGCACCCGGATACAACCCTTTTAGTTGATGGCATCAAATTCCGTAGTTTGATGGTACGCAGGCATCAAACTCCATAGTAAAGACAGTTTCCTGAGATTTAGGAAATATTTGACCCAAACAGTATTAGCACCAAGTGTATGTCAGGAGAGTGAAGAGTCTGGTAGTTTGTCCCCTTGTATAAAGGGTTTCGGCGTTCCAGCGTACACTTATGGTGCGTATTTATGGTTTTGTATATATAACTGTTAGTCAGGAAATGAAGAAACAGACTTATTTTCAAATTCCAAATTCCTACCCAGCCTCCAAGCAGTGCTTGACACTGTGCAGAGAGCACATTATCGCCAAGTCGGTAAAGTGAATAGAGGGCCTCAGACGTAACCGGATCCCAGTTCTTATGAATGTTACACCACAGTACGCACTTCCCAGGTGTGAGTAAGGATCTTGAGATGGGGACTGTCTGGGTGAGCGCTCAATGCCCTCACTGTTACAAGAGGGAGGCAAGGGGAGGCCTGACCACACAGACAGAAGAGGAGAAAGGCACGTTGACAGTAAAGCAGCAAGAGGCTGGAGAGAGCCGTGAGGCTGTCTCTGCAGAGGGCGGGGCCGTGAGCCAAGGACAGCAAGCCACGCAGTTCTGGAAACTGGAAATGGCCAGGAAGCAGTCTCCCCCAGAGTCCCTGGCCCTGACGACATGGTGCTCTCAGCCCAGTGAAGATGTTTTCAGACTTATGACCTCTGGAACTGTCAGAGAACACACACACAGCTTATGCCACCGAGTTTGGGGAAGTTTGTCACAGCAGCCAGTGGAAACGCATATGCTGTACCCCACAGTGCCTTGGTACTCAGCAGGCACACTACGCTGACTAGCACTGGCTTTTGTCGTCCCCTTCCTTAGGCCCTGAAGCACACTTTCTGTACACTCGAACAGTCCTCATTTGCCACTGAGTAAATGTTTTTGCAAACAAGCCTCAGAATATATGACAACTCAGTTAAAAACACCCCACTTGTCTATGAAGGGAGTCAGGGGTAAATTCATTTACCTACTACAGTCTCACACAGCACCGGCTGGGGGCCCAGACAGGCAGGATGGCAGGCACAGTCACACTGGTGCTCGGTCCTGCTTTGGCTGAAATCACAGGAGGTGTGCAAGGAGACCACACATCTACCTGTGTGAACGGAGGTGCCATTTGTTCACCTGTGAGGCAACTGGTGATCTTTTTGGCTTATAAAATAGCATAAACCCATAAAAGTACAAATATGATGGGTTCTATAAGCAAAAAGTGTCCACAGCTCATTCACACAGCTGGGTAAACGGAAAAAGTTTACCTGGGCTTATTTTACTTTTTTATTGTGAATTTTAAGTTACATGGCTAACACAGTGAATGAATACATTCTCCTCGTAAAAAGTAAAAAACATCTCAGGTAAGGCTAAATAGTGTCTGTTTTGAGGATTATATCCACCTTCCCACCTCAGTCTCCTCCCTGCTTTACTCAGGCTACTTTCATTCATCTTCTTTCCAATTTTCAGCATTGGATCTATTACCCAAAAATAACGCTTCAGAGTATCTTACGAGCTAACACACATTGAAGCCATTTATGGCTATCTGTTATGCAAATAGAATCCTAAATAATGAGACTGAGTCTTGGGGAATGGGGGGCAAACAAAACCACAAAGCCAAGTCAGTCTCTGTCTATAAAAGTAAACAAAATCAGACCAAAAATGGAAGGAAGGCTTATTCCTTCCTGTAATTCATAATTCTGTGTGGAACTCTGCCCCTCCCTTCCAACATCATTTTGTCAGGATAGACGTGAACGGTGCCAAAGGCCTGGCTGTCCGGAGCTGTTTCGATAACCCCTTCTATGTTGACGTGGTGCACACCGTAAGGGTCCTCAGAGTAGCCGCCATCGTGAGTGTGGCCGGCGAAGAAGCACACCACGCACTTGTGAGACCAAATGACCGCCAGGGCGTCTCTGTAATTCCAGGCCAGGCACACACTGTCAGAGGCCTCGGGGTAAATGGGAAGATGGCCTGTTTAAGAGAAGAAGAGTTATGAACCAATCAAGAAATATCTCTTTCACAAAAAACAGGCTAACAACGAGTACTCAGGAAAAAGAAAATGTGTACTGCTACTCATCCTGGACTGAGAACAGAGAGAATCAACATACGCAAAAAACTAGATACTCTACAGCCACGTCTCTGGAGCATAAAGAAGGGGGAGACGGTTCATACCCAAGGGGACAGCAGCCGCTGTACAGGCAGAAATCCGAGATCTACGGCCTAGGGTCTCAAGATGTACTAACACCAGGGGAGACAGAGGGCGACCTGGGCAGGGCGGTCAGCAAAGGCAGCCACCGGTCAGGCAGATGCCATGCTGGAATCCAGTCTTGCCAACTTTCCTACATGTATATGAGTGTCACACACATAGAACGAGCTGCTCAGAAGTAACAGAACAGTCTAGGGAGGCGCCCATGGATTATATGTCATTTGTATACTCGATGTTTTATAAAGAACTGACTTGTGTCACTTTAAACACTTCCAGGTCAAGATGGTCACAGCCATTGTACACGAGAAAACTAAGTTAGAGCAGGGAACATTCACACCAGCTTCCCCAGGAGACAGAGGCAGAACTTCAGATTCTCGATGCCAAGACACGTGTGAGGCCACATCACATGGCAGGTGCGGTTTCATGCCCAAGGATGGGCACTATAGCTCACTGGTCTTTACTTCTTCCCAGTAAATCACTTTCTTTTTTTCTCTGCTACCATTTATTTTTATTCTGAATATTTTTATTCTGCTTAAAAACTATTAATTAAAAAAAAAAAAAAGGGGAGGCGGTAACAGAGGGTTGGCACACAGACAGAGACACACACACACCCCATCACCACCAGCACTCTCGAGCTGTGATAAGGGCTGAGAGTCCAAGGAGGCCACGTGACTTTCTAGACCCACTGTTATGCTGGACACATCAATCAAGTCCCAGTGGTGTCTGACACAGTCACTTGTTCCCTTCTCCTTGAAATACTTGGCTCCAGAACACCGCCATGCCCCTACTCTTCTCCCAACCTTGACTGCTCCTGATACTCACCCTCCTTTACTGCAGTCTCACTTCTCTGGGTCCTACCCGGGCTGCCCGAATGCTTGCTCCTCGGGATACACTACACTATCTACCCCTAACAGCATAGTGACCTCTTAGTAATTCACGATTTTAAACATCAGGTCTATTCAACTTCCACATTTAGATATCCAACCCAAACTTCGACTCCAAGTTTCTGACAAGTATGTCCACAATGCTTACTCAGTCTCTCTCCTGATGTCTAAGAGGCATCTGACGCTTGAAAATATTTTCAAACATGAACTCCTGAAGTCTTCACCCGAAACCCCTCCTACTGCCGTGGTTCCATATCTCAACTAATAGCAATTCCGTCCTTCCA
Organism: Bos indicus x Bos taurus; assembly: GCF_003369695.1. NCBI lineage: Eukaryota > Metazoa > Chordata > Mammalia > Artiodactyla > Bovidae > Bos > Bos indicus x Bos taurus. The sequence goes on along the minus strand of NC_040094.1, from coordinate 30,715,036 downwards.
ACTGAATGGCCAAAACTTGAGTAGGCCAAATACCACTGAGTAGCCAAAATGAAAGTGAAGAAACAAAATAAAATGTCTATTAGCCACTTTAAACTTTGCTAAAGAAAACCCAAGGCACTCAGTTATTACAGGTTTGTTTACCTGGCCTCTGAGCTGAGAGCGAAATGGAAGAAACCTATCAGAAGCTAATGCAGACATGTGCACGGAGAGAAGTGCAAAGAAACGGGAACACAGAGGGAGAGATGACAAAGGGGCTCGACTCAGGAGCCGCGCGCCGTGAGCTACGTGGTTCAATATCTTTGGGTTCAAAGACATCAGAGTATTAAGTACAGGTACATTTTGTACACTCAGTACAGGTAAAATTAACAGGTACACTTTGGCAGCAAAAACTAAGAAGCAGAGACAAGAAGTACCCCATTCTGGAGACCACTTATTACAGAACCAAACAGTGTCACATCAGGGCTATCACCCCTGAGGGCACCTTATTTAATTTTCCAAGCCTTGAATAACATTTGATATTTTAGAAACACTTTGTTCTGAATAAAATTTAAGAATAAAACACCATCTCGTGCACCATCTTATCACATCAGTGAAAGAGAAGTAAAAACTGATTTACAGAAATATAATTTATTTTTTGGCTGCCCCACGTGGCGTGCAGGATTTTGGTTCCCCAACCAGTGGTCATAGAATCCAGGCCTCAGTAGTGAAAAGCGCGAAGTCCTAACCACTGGACACCTGGGAATTCCTTGGATATAATTTTATATTACCAACTATCTGAAAAGCTTGTCACTTTCAAAAGGACTTCATGTTCACAGTTTCATTTGATACAACATAAGAAAACTGCAGTGTGTACACTGAACATTTGTCCAGTCACATGGATCACAGAAACAACAGCCAGAAGGGCATGCCATCCCCATGCCCCTCAGTCCAATCTTCAGGCAATGTCAATTTTAAACAGGAGAACTAATCTCAGCCCCCACACCACGTACACCAGACATACCGCAACCCAAATTCAGTTCATGTGTGTGCGTGAGAATGTGCATAAGCACCCGCACACATCTACATCTGAGTGTACTTTAAGCACCTCCAGATTCCTATGATCTCTGGTGGCAGTATGCCGCAAAAAATAACTCTAAGTGAAAACAACACACTTATTTCCTTGCAACCACATGGAGGATTCACAGTCCTGCCAGGCGGTCCTCTCACACTTGTCTCCTGGGACCCCAGCTTTGCTCTCAGTGGGCAGCAGAGGCCACTGCACCCACCAGCAGGACCCCTGAGGCTGAGACGTGGGCCGGGGCCGGACTGGAATTTTTCACTTACACACATCGCTACACAAATTGATCCTATTTGGGGAAATTCTACTTTGAAACCTAAAAGGCCAAATCACAATCTCTAATATATGTTTTTCTCCTTTTTATTTTACAATTCTTAAACATTAATTTTATATTCAGATTGTTTCTCAACGAAGAGTTTTAAACTAAGCTTTTATTTTATAAAAAAGAGACATCTCAATATTGTTAGTATGCTTTAACTAAACCCATTCTCTAAAATGCCAGAGTAACAGAATCATGTAAATACTTACTCACAATCACCACCTTTTCTTGGTTTCTGTCCGAGAATGTAAGAACTGCATTCAGCCAGTTCAGCTGTTCTGGGCTAAATCCACCATTAAACTGGACAAACTGGGGCTCACGAAGTCCTGAAACGAATCCAGTCATTTACACCCGTCAAACGTCAACACTACTCTCACTCGGGCATCCAAACTTAGCTACCAGGGGGGAGACTCGTGCTTTTTTCTTCAGGAATACTCGGCAGCAGTTGACTTAAAATAGGGAACTAAAAGAATTTAGAGCAATGTAAATCACGCTGTGTCTTACTCCTGATCTCAATACTCCTCTGCTTACTTCCCTTACTCCTCGTTACACTGAATACAAAATAGACTGTTTTCATGTCCACTGAGTCACTATAAAGTCACTTTCACCCCCAGACCCTTGTGCGTGCTTCACTAACAAGGTCTTACTCTGCTTTGCATCTCTGTGTTTGTTTTTGTCTTGAACACTATGCTCCACCCACTCTTCCAAAGGATGATGACTCCTTCTCACTCAGGTTTCAGCTGAAATGCTTTTCTCCTTAGAGAAGCTATTTCTGGCCAACTAACTACAATGGTACCTCTAGTCCTTTTCTGTAATATTATACTATATTTTCTTGGTGGCATTTATCACTTCTCTTTCGTTTATTATCTGTCCTGCACACTTTCTTCTCTTGCTTCCTCCACTCGGTCCACAAAAAAGCGGTGCTGTCAGTACTGCCTATAACTCTGAATAGGTGCCCTAGTGAAAGTGCCCGGCCAGAATATTAGGCCCTCAGACATCTGCTACATAAATGAATCTTGAACCAACTGCCACCACTCCGTGTGCCTTGAGGCGAGTGAGAAATCCTGACCCTGAACAACAGGACAGTATACTTTTACCTTATCATCCATCTTCCTGCTGAATAAAAGGTAGCTGAAGAATTTAAAGACAATGTATAAGATTCTCAGCTCAAAGGAATAATTCACCTTGAGGACTATTCAGTTCCGTATTTGGGTTGTGCTCCCTCAGTATCTTCAGACACTGCTGGTATTTTGGAGAAGACTGATCCACGCCCAAGACACTCATGTCATAAGCATCGAGTAAAATGAAGCGGAATTTAGGGAATGGTACAAAATGATACGCGTAATAATCCTCCGAGGGCACAGTCTCAGGATGGTGGGCAATCTGGTCTTCCAGAAACTTTGTGTTAAGTTTGGAGTTTGTTAAATAGTCTCTGCTGAAATTATAGAATTCGTGGTTTCCCCACGTGTGATGAACAGGGACTCTCAGCATTTGGAATGTGTTCATGACGCGCTCCAGTGACTTTTCTGATGCTTTGTACTGCGCATTGTATCCGTCGATGATGTCTCCAAGCTGAAGCACACAACGGGGCGGGCTGCGTTCTTGATTCCAGTGTTCGATAGCACCCTGTAAGTGAAGAAGACTGTGTCTGTAGTACCTCCTTCTGTTTCCCTGGAAATTATAGCCATCTTCCAAATCAGCATATTGAATATCTGCTATCACTCCAAAGGAGAAGAGACGTTCTGAGCTCTCACTGAGGAGTTCAGGTTCGGGCTTATAATCCATAACCTCCAAATAGCTTTCTAAATAAAGAAAATGAAAAAGGTAACTGTTATAAATGTCTTAATTTCCTACTGGACTAAAGAAAATGGTTAGATGAATGTTAAACTTAATAGTCAATCCACTAGGTAGCCAGGTAGAGAAAAGTGCATGGGCTTTAAAGTCTGATGGTTTAAGTCCAAATTATCAAGTCCTCAACCTGTAAAATAGATAATCTCTATTCTGCAGAAGAGCAGCAATTAACAAAAGAGTATTAACATATTAATGAACAGGCATTCTAGTTCCTGTGAAGTCAAATTCAAGTCTGTAATTTTTAATAAATATACACTAATTTTAAACATACACACGTGCCCTTCTTCCCCAGACACCAAATAATTCTATCAAAAGCTCAGGACACCTACTTTCAGTCAGGAACTGTTTTAGAAGTTACTATTTTATTTAACATTGTAAATTTAATATGAAGAAGTTGTATAAAAATACTTCAGTAAAGAAACACAGGAACAAGTTTTAGAAGAATCACTCTGGCAAGTAAGAGTTAACAGATCAGCTGAAAAAACATTGAATTCAATTTTAATGTATCTGACGGCTGTCTGATCAGTTAACCTACAACTGAACAAAGAGGTGAACAACTTTTATATGCTCACTGCCTGAATGAGCAAGGAACTTTTGTGTCTTTTTGTTGATTTGAGGAATAACTTCTCCCTGGGGAAACAGAGACATGGGGTGGTGGGGGGGGGGGACCTTAACCACAGGCAAGTTCAAGACAGAAAAATTTGTTCAATTAAAAACGATCTGACGTGCTAAGTAAATATTTACTTCCAGCAGATATTCTAGAGAATTCCAGCATAATTCAGGAATCAAGAAACATGGGTAATAGCAGACCACCAACTTCCTGGTTAGCGAGCAGAGGAGCACCCTAGCTAAAGATGCCAGTTCATAGAAAATATCATGTCCCAGGGTCACCATCGCCAGATGCTTCTGCTCAGAAGAAACCTTGGGGGAAAAAAAATCCCCCGCAGGAGTGGGATCCAAAGTTAAGGAAGTTAGAAGACTGGTTTCTCCTGTTTTTTTTTTTTTTCTTTTCCCCTATATTTTGCAAATCCGCCTCAGAGATGGAGAAGGGTAAGATTAAGACAGCAGATGTTGAAGCAAAGGCAAGACAGAATGAACGCGAGTTAAATTTTCGCAAGGAATTAAAAATAAACCTTTGAGTGCTCTCCCCCTCATTAGTGTCAGTCGCTCAGTCATGTCTGATTCTGTGTGATCCCATGGACTGTAGCCCACCAGGCTCCTCTGTCCACGGGATTCTCCAGGCAAGAGTACTGGAGATGTCCACAGGATCTTCCCGACACAGGGATCCAACCCCAGTCTCCTGCATAGCTGGCAGATTCTTTACCGTCTCAGCTACCAAGGAAGACACCCCTCGTTAGCAGAGAGCTTAAATAAACGTAGGCTTGTATCAATTACAGAGCCCAGGAGGACCAAGTCCAGGGCTGGGATATAGCACAGAACAAACGCTACTCCGTACAGTGCCGTTATTTGTAGTTCGGTCCCTTATAACTTGGGAATATAAGTTCCAGGGAGTTCGGTCATACTTGACTAGTCCTTGTCACCCTGCACTACTCAAATAGACTAATCAATTTTTTTTTCTTTTTCAAGTCAAACAGTATTTCAAGTGCAATGGGTGCAAAGCGGTCAACGACCGGCCTCCTGGCTGGGCTGGCCGAGGGAGCCCAACAGGGTGGGGACGGGGGCTGCCCGGTCCCGCCCGTCTCCCGGCGCCGTTTTCTCTTTTCCAAGGCGGGGGGCGCCGGGGGAGGAGCAGCTGCTGCGGGCGCCGAAGCCTGGGGTCCCTGAGCTGTACTCAGGCCTCTCGGCCCAGGACCCGCCGCGGAGCCCAGCCCCGGAGGCTGCCCCCTCCTCAGGCACTTGCCCCATCCCGCGAGCCCGGCCGTCTACCCGGTCGGACCGGCCCGCGAAACCCCCGCCCAGCCCGGTCCGCCCCGCCTCCGGCCGCGAGGAACCACCTACCGCGCGCCAGCTCCTCGGCGAAATGCTCCCTGGCTACCGGATGGGCTACCGCGTCACCATCGAGCGCAGCGGAAAGAGCGGCCCTCCCTCACTTCCGGAGGAGGTGGAAACGGCGCCGGAAATCGAGGGGCGGGTCAAAGGAGGCGCGGTCTCTCGAGCTCATGGCAGGGCTGTTGCTCGCGCGCGGCCGGATAATGCGGCTTCCGGGCAGCCAACTTTGGCGTCTCTTTCCTCGCGGATTCGGGGTTTGGGGCCCAGGGAAGGAGACCGCTAGCGTCTTGCTAGGGCGGCTCTGCGCGAGGCCAGAGGAGGCATGGCGGGCCTCGGGGCTCGCTGCCTGCTGCCTGGGGAGCCGCCCCCTCAGCACTGCAATGCCGCCCCCGCCCGGGTCGTCAGGACCGGAGTGGAAGGGCAGCGGAGACCCCATGCGCCCCTCGAAGCCCGGGGTGAGTACATACCAGAGCCTTGCCTTTGCTAGTCTCGGCTGTCGGTCAGCCCTGCGCCCTTCCCATACCACTTGGTCATGACCTCAGAAACCACTCTACCTGGCCTCAGGTTGACCACTCAGCCTGCTCACCTGAGTCACAGAATCTCATCCCGCGTTCCCCTCCGTTTTGCACGTACCCCCGTCATTAAAGGGGCTTCCCTTGTGGCTCAGCTGGTAAAGAATCCGCCTGCAATGCTGGAGACCTGGGTTCGATCCTGGGTTGGAAAGATCCCCTGGAGAAGGGAAAGGCTACCCACTCCAGTATTCTGGCCTGCAGAATTCCATGGACTGTATAGTCTATGGGGGTCGCAAAGCGTCGGACATGACTGACCGACTTTCACTTCCAGCGTTAAAGAAGGATACGGACTTGGATTTTAGTTAGCTATTGCGCGAAGAAAATAAGTTCCAGGTTTTTTCAGGGGGTCTCAACCGTAAGTTTGCCATAATTAAAGAGTTAACGTTTTTATAATTTGTCACTCGACTCTCCCTTCAGAGGCTTTGTGTGTTGTATGCTGATTCTGAGCAAATGTGCGTCATGGTTGCATGCTGGGTATGCTTTTTTCCCTTTGGTTTTTCCTGGATTCTAGGACCCCAAAAGAACTTAGGAGCCGCTGCTGCTGCTGCTAAGTTGCGTCAGTCGTGTCCGACTCTGTGCGACCCCATAGACGGCAGCCCACCAGGCTCCCCCGTCCCTGGGATTCTCCAGGCAAGAACACCGGAGTGGGTTGCCATTTCCTTCTCCAATGCCTGAAAGTGAAAGTGAAGTCGCTCAGTCGTGCCCGACTCTTAGCGACCCCATGGAGTGCAGCCTACCAGGCTCCTCCGTCCTTGGGATTTTCCAGGCAAGAGTTCTGGAGTGGGTCGCCAGTGCCTTCTCCGTAGGAGCCACTAGGCTGTAGTGATAAGTAAGAGAAGCGGTTATTGGAGCTGGGGGAAGATTAATGAGTTATTTTACTTATCGCGGGACTTGGAAGAAAGTACAAAGAAATAGTGATGCCATTTGCAAGAAGTTCCACTTCTAAGTCTCTTCTACTTTGGCTTTGTTACTTCTGGAAACTGATTTAGGTTCACTTCCCAGATTTATTTGGTTTATTTCTCAGTATCTGCACAAGCAGGTGATTAACTGATTTTTAAATCAGCAGTTGGGATCTCAGTCATACGGGGTAACATTCATGGTGCTTGCGTCTTGGGTGCTGTTTTCAGGTGAACAGAAATTGATTTAGGGAACGTTCCCTTGGAAAGAAGTGCCTTAGTAATTGTGTTAGGAGCTCAGATGCAACTGTGTTTTTTCATCCCAAAGTACTGTGAAACATCCTGTCTGTTTAACAAGATCGAGGCTTCTGTGTATGTATTTTAGAAACTGCTGTAATAAATGTAGTGTAATTAAATGCAGTTTACTAATACTTTTAATTTTGAAATCTCTGCCCCAGTAGCCTGTTTCCTGGAAGTCTTTAGCCGTCACGTTTGCTATTGGAGGAGCTTTATTGGCTGGAATGAAGTACTTCAAGAAAGAAAAGACGGAGAGTACGTAGATGCCATCCAGTGAGCTCTTAATATAACCCTTCCTGGCTATGGACTAGCATCTTGGTGGTGTTGGTGTTAAGCTTTGTATCTTGAAATAATTTTATGTTTATGGTAGAATTGTAAAAATGACAGAGTTCCCACATATCTTCCACGTATCTTCACCTAATGTTACCATCTTGTATAACCATGACTATTCACTATACTACAGGCTTTATTGGGGTTTCATCTGTTTTCCCACTGTCCTGTCTGTTCAGGGCACACTGTCCAACTGTGTGAAAAGACTTGCTGTGGACAGATTAGGATGCAGATGGTAAGAAGTCCAGAGGGTACAAAGATGACTAGGGTGCAGTCCAGCCATCGAGGCGCGCATTGAGTGAAGCAGACACAGAAGCAAAGGACTTCACTCGATGAGGTTCTGCCCGGTCAGGGGAAGTTATGAGAACCTGGGGTGGGAACGCCAGGAGCTGCTCTGAATTAACACTTGGAGTTTAGAAATTGTTTACAAGAACTTTATATTTTAGTGAGTATTTCAGGACTTTTAAGGTTTGTTTTAGAAGTTTCTAGTAAATCCCTAAAGTATCACTTACTCTGTTTTGATTCTTTAGAGAGTCTCTTTTGATGCCATTATACAAAGGATAATGTTTATATCTGGGAGTGAGAATTGTAGGCTTTAGAACCTTAGGAATATAAGCACCATATTGATACACACATATATTTCTTTGGTGTAGCAAGCCGTGTTTTACTAATTACGATTTTCATATTTTAATATGCACTTAAGTTGCTTCAGTTTCAAAATGAAACAAACTTGACAAACTAGGAAAATAATAGTAGAGACAGTTCTAGAAAACCCAAGCTTCTTTTGACTTTAGTTTGGAATTTTCACCTTCTGTTAATAATCTTGTTTTGTAAAAACTTGTATTATGAAACAGTATTAAAAGTGAGAGTACTTGCTGACATACTGCCTTATCATCTCCAAATACTTTATTGTGTATTTTCTACAAACAAGGACATTCTTAAACATGACCACAATACAATCAACAAAATCAGAAAATTACTACTGTTCAATCTTCAGATCTTGTTCAAGTTTTGCAAATGATACCCTCCTTTTATTTTTTAAACATTTTTTGGCGGTTCCTCATGGGATCTTTGTTTCCCTACTGCGGATTGAACCCTCACTCCCTGCAGTGGAAGCGCACAGAGTCTTAACCTCTGGACTGCCAGGGAAGTCCCAACTGTTGCCCTCCTTTTACAGCAGAAGGATCCAGTGTAGAACCACACTTCATAGCTAGTTCTTTCTGTTCTCCTTCAGTCTGTAACAGTTTTGCAGCCTTTACCTGACTGTCATGACCTTGACAGCTTGGAAGATTATAGTCCAGTGATTTTGTAGACTGTCCCTTAGTTTGGGTTTTTCTGGTGTTTTCTCCTGATTAGATTGAGGATGCTGTGTTCTTGTTGTATTTAATCAGGTGTCACGTGATTTCATTCAATTTGTGCCGTTACTGATAAAGTTCAGTCTGATCACTTGATTAAGGTGGTGTCTGTCACGCTTCTCTACTGAAGATGTAATTGTGTGTTTCGTGATGTCCATTTATGTATGTAAATATTCTGTATTTATGCATGTAAATATTCTGTTCCCCATGAAATTCAATTCATGTATTTATGTCAGTGTGGGCTTATGATTTTCTTGCAAGCCAGTGAGTTGTAGTCCACTATTCTCTTTAGTTTGACACTCCCATTGTCCCAGATTGGTCAATGGGCGTTCCTTCTAACAAACTGTTGTTTCCTTTCAACAGTCCTCCAATATTCTTTTGAGGTCATCCTTAATTCTAGTGTGGTAGAATGTTCTGGGATCATGTACTTTCTCTGCCCTAACCCTGGTACCAGCCATTTCTCTAAAGAGCCTCATTTCCTTTCAGTGGAAGATGATGATATTTGGAAGTCAGGATATGAGCTCATTGCTGTTGGGGTGTGTCCACTCCTGCGTCCTTTTAGTGAACAGAGCTAGGAAAGAGATATACATGTTTATAGCTATATTTATTTCTGTATCTATATGTATTGAAACCGTAAGTTCATACACTACCTCCCATCTCTTTCCAGTACCTCAAGGTTTGTTCTACTGTCTCTTTCCATTGTCCTAACTCCTTTTCCATTTGTTTTAACACTTACGTTTAATATTACTTGTTTGATCAGGCTCCTGTATGTAATAACTAAGGTCACATTTCTTCTGTCCTCTCCCCATGCAGCTGCCCTCCTGTACACTCAGGCTCCAACATCACTGCCAGGCCACCTACCTCTCCCACTTGGTCTCAGACATTCTCTTCTGCTGTGACCCTCCTCCACCCCTTCATGGCCACACCTAATGGCTAAGGATTGAATTGTTCTGGAAGAGGAAGGAAATTTTTTTTACTGCTTTTTTTTTTATAGTCCTTATTATGTACAATAGCATTTCATTTCATTTTACTTTATGCTTATTTCTCTTAAAATATATTTTTTTAAGCTTCTTGGAAACAGGCTATTTCTTCCACATTTTGTGCCCATAGTCATTAATATAGTGTGAACCATAGATGAGGCATTTGAGTACCTGTGGTTAGATTGACTTTTTTTTCCTCTCCTTCTGTGTGTGTTTTTTTTTTAAGAACTGGAGAAGGAACGGCATCGGAGCATTGGAAAGCCTTTACTTGGGGGCCCATTTTCCCTCACAACTCATACTGGCGAGCCCAAAACTGATAAGGACTACCTGGGTCAATGGGTATTGATTTATTTTGGTTTTACTCATTGTCCAGATATCTGTCCAGAAGAACTAGAAAAAATGATTCAAGTCGTGGATGAAATAGGTAAGAAAACTGTCTCATTCTGTAAAAAGTACATGTTTACTTGATGCCCTTAAGGTTACTATGCTTTTCTATTCTTACGTTACCAGTAGGTGGAGGGCTGTAATCATTCACTTATCTCAGTGTTAGACTTGTTAGTTGCTGTGATACCTGTGACCTTATTCCCCACCAGAGAGGAAGTTTGTTTTGATGCTAAATGTTAGATTGCTTAAAAATGTCGGTGTGGTCTGGGTCTCCCTTAACTCTGCTTTGTGTCCCTTGCTTTTTGTAGCCTTTCATCACAGACCGTGCCGTTGCCTTTCTGCCGGTGACTGCTGGTTAGACTAGGAAATGAATTGTTCCAGGATATTCAGACCTTATTAACAGTTTCCTGGCACTTGAGAAATGGTTGTGGGGGGAGGCGGGGCCGGGAACCCTATAAACACTGGATTGGATTAGAAGACAGGATGTCCACAGGATGTGATTCTGAGTAACAGCATGTCCGCACTGGTGCGGGTGTTTGCTAGGATATGTATCTGACTGCACCATACACGTACATACAGACATGTTTGTACCTGCACTTCCTGAGGCTCCCCTCCCCCCCGCCCCCAATTGGTGTTAGCTGTCCCTCTGTGTTGCCTGACTGCCTTGCTGTGCTGCACACAGAATGTAAATAATAACTAACAAGAACTTTCTTTCAGACAGTATTCCAACTCTGCCAAATTTAACTCCACTTTTCATCACTATTGACCCAGAGAGGGACACAAAAGAAGCCATCGCTAATTATGTAAAAGGTATTTTTTATTTCCAACACTTTATGTCTGTTTAGTGCTTAGCGTTTTTGGAAGATCGGCTCACTCGCACCTTGCAGTGCCTTGTGAGATACAGGGACAGGTGGCACCATCACTTGTTGCACAGGTGGGTAGAAAGCGGCTCAGAACTCTGACTCTGGCTGGTAAGTAAATTATTTTGTCACAGGGGAAGGATTGAACTTGGTCTTCATATATCAAAAAGGAAAGAGAGAGCCTTGAGTTGAGAGGCTGTAATTGCTTCTGAGCAATTCATCAGGAGCCTCTTGATGAAATGAAAGAGGAGAATGAAAAAGTTGGCTTAAAATTCAGCATTCAGAAAACTAAGATTATGGCATCCGGTCCCATCACTTCATGGCAAATAGATGGGAAAACAATGGAAACAGTGACAGACTTTATTTTCTTGGGCTCCAAAATCACTGCAGATGGTGACTGCAGCCATGAAACTAAAAGATACTTGCTCCTTGGAAGAAAAGCTGTGACCAGCCTAGACTGCATATTAACAAGCCAAAACATTACTTTGGCAACAAATGTCCATCTAGTCAAAGCTATGGTTTTTCCAGTAGTCACGTATGGATGTGAGAGGCGGACCATAAAGAAAACTGAGTGCCGAAGAATTGATGCTTTTGAACTGTGGTGTTAGAGAAGACTCTTCAGAGTCCCTTGGACAGCAAGGAGATCTAACCAGTCAATCCTAAAGCAAATCAGTCCTGAATATTCATTGGAAGGACTGATGCTGAAGCTGAAACTCCAATACTTTGGCCACCAGATGCGAAGAACTGACTCATTGGAAAAGACCCTGATGCTAGGAAAAATTGAAGGCAGGAAGAGAAGGGGACAACAGAGGATGAGATGGTTGGAAGGCGTCACCGACTCGGTCGACATAAGTTTGAGTAAACTCTGGGAGTTGGTGATGGGCAGGAAAGCCTGGTGTGCTGTAGTCCATAGGGTCTCGAAGAGTCGGACATGACTGAGCTATTGAACTGAACTGAAGTTCAGTTGCTTCTGATTCCAGCTCAGAACCTCATTCTCCCTTTCGTAAAATTAGGGCAAACATGCATTCTGAGAGTATGTTCATTGGGAGATTAAAGAAAAATAACTAAATATAAACACATTTTTTAACTCAGTGCATATTTTATAAATCTAAAGTATAAATGATAAACACATAGCTGTTTTAAGGAAGAATTTCAGTTCAATCATCTCAACATGTAGTTAAAGCCTATTAGAAGGTACTTTTAAAGGCTAGAAATTATGATAGAATTAAGGGTGAAAATTTAGGTTCTTATGAGTTTGGGTAATTTCTCTGAATTCAAGTTTTTTCAGCTAAAACAAGTGATGAGAACACAGTATTGTGAATCAGCTGTAATTCAATTAAATATAATTCAATTAAGAGAAAATATGTAAAAGGAAAGAAAAGAATGACTTGTTAAAATTCGTGTGATTGAACACTGGAAGCAAAAAAAAAATAATAATAATAATAATAAGTAAAAATATGATCAGACAGGTTTTGTAGTTATACTAATGCCTGGAACGTGGGTGCTTAAAAATCAGGAATTTCGATTTTAATTATGGTGAAATTGATTTAAGCTACTGGTCAGAAGGACTAATGAATTGTTTTCTAATTATTTTTATTATATGACACCTAATACATACCCTCGAGAACTTTGAGTTATTTTCAAATGTGTTTTATGACAGACCTGCTGTATGTTTTATTATTTAACATATGTAATGAGAGATATATGAAAAGAGTACTTAAAGTATAGCATAGTGTGTTCCTTTTGACACATGTAAGAACTCGGGACACCATCACCACAGTCCGAGTGAATGTATCCGTCACCCCCATCAGCTTCCACGTGCCCCTGCTATTCATGTCTCTCGCCTGCACCTACCTTCTATCTCCAGGCAACCACTTATCTGCTTTCTGTCGATACAGATTAGTTTGCAAATTTATAAGTTTATGTAAATGGGATTATACAGTATATGCTGTTTTTTTTAATGACTTCCTTCAGTATAATTATGTTGAGATTCATCCATGTTGGTTCAGACAGTAAAGAGCCAGCCTGCAGTGCAGGAGACCTGGGTTCAATCCCTGAATCAGGAAGATCCCCTGAAGAAGGAAATGGCAACCCCCTCCAGTATTCTTGCCTGGAAAATCCCATGGATGGAGGAGCCTGGTGGGCTACACTCCATGGGGTCACAAAGAGTCAGACATTACTGAGTGACTAACGCACATACACAGACACACACCTTCAGTGTAATTATGTTGAGATTCATCCATGTTATGGTGTGTATCAATAGTTTATTCATTGTTTTTGTTCAGTAGTATCCCATTGATGGACATTGGAATTATTTCCAGTCTCTGATCCTTACAAATAAAGCTGTTGAGAGCACTCGTGTGCACGTCTTTGTGTGGACACATGCTTTCATTGCCCTTGAGTAAATACCTCGGAGTGGAGTGGCTAGGTCCTGTAATAGGTGAGTGCTTAACTTCTTAAGAAGCTGACAGACTTTTTCCCAAAGTGGTTGTGCATTTTTACACTCCCACTGGCACCACATGAGAGCTCCAGCTCCTCCACATCCTTGCCACACTTGGTAGGGTCAGTCTTTTTAATTTTAGCCGCTTCAGTAGGTGTTCTAGTGGTGTTTCATTGTGGTTTTAATAATGCATTTCCCTTAATAACTTTTAATATTAAGCATCTTTTCATGCCGTTACTTGCCATCTGTATGTCTTTGGTAAAGTGTCTCCACATCTCTCATTTTTATGAGCTGTTTGTTTCATTTTACTTAAGTATTTGTTTATTATTTATATTTCTGATAAAAGTCTTTTATCAGGTGTATGATTTGCTGATATTTCCTTTTAGCCTATGGCTTGTCATGTCAGCCATGTATTTTGAAGAGCAGTTTCCATTTTGGAGGGCTTCCCTTGTGGGTCAGCTGGTAAAGAATCCGCCTGCAATGCGAGAGACCTGGGTTTGGTCCTTGGGTTGGGAAGATCCCCTGGAGAAGGGAAAGGCTACCCACTCTAGGATTCTGACCTGGAGGGTTCTATGGACTGTATATTCACAAACACAACTGAGTGACTTTAACTTTTCACTTCACACTTCCATTTTGGAGAAGTTCCATTTATTAGTTTGTTCTTTTATATTAATGGATAATCTTTTTGGTGTCATCTGTGAGAAATACTTGCCTAACCCAAGATTACAAAGGCTTATTTTCTCATTGAAGTTTTAGAATTTTTATTATATGTAAGCAGAATTTATATCCACAGCTTACAGGTGTGTCAGAAATTGGAGCAATAGCATTGTTATTTTTTAAAAGCAGGTGTAACTCATTGGGTAATAAATGATCTCAAATTTAAATATGTGTCATACTGACTTTTACTTATCATCACATATTAACCAAACTTAGGTATCCCCAAATGAGTAAATGTTTGAGTTGCTGTACCTAATGGAAATACCAAGACCCTATGGTAATATTCTTCATAGTAAGTACAGTGGTTGATGATGATACCATTTCTAGTTGCATTTGGGGAGAATTTTAAGTATTTAAGTTGGTATTTAGAAAATTACTGGAGTTTCAGCAATTGTTTTAAAAGGTTTGGATGTGCAGCTAGTTCAGGCTTCACTTAGCTTCTCTTCATTTACTCAGAGAATGGGGAAGTAAGACAAACCACCTTGCTTTTTTAGTTTCTGAGCAGTTTTTCAATTTAGAATGAGTTAGACCAGAGAATGATAATGGGTTTCCTCTCCCTTTGAAAGAAAGTGCTGCTGTTAAATGCTGGACTCAGCTCAGTGGTCTGATGAATCCAAGTTTTGTAAGTGACTTCCCCAGCTTACTTATACAAATTCCAAAAACTTAATAGCAAATGCATGCTGTGAGATTATGTGCTGGAAAATGAGGCACAGGTATTTTGACCTGGCATGAACTAATCATCAGCCAAGTTTTTTCTCATATGATGCAATGGAAAACTGTCGTGCTTAATTCATAAGAATATCTTTAAACTTCAGCATATCTCAGAACTATACCTAAATGTTTAAAAACAACTAAGTTAACAAAAGTTAAGACAAATAATTAGAATACATTGCTTCCAGCTTTATTAGATAATCATGAAAGGATTTGACATACATTATCAAGAACTTTTGGTTTCATTGCTCTTCTCTATTAATACCCCGTTTTAAGTTTCACTGATTTCTGCTCTAATTCTCTTCTGCATACTTTGGATTTAATTTTCTCTTTTTCTAGATCCTAAGGTAGAAACTCATACGTTTTATGTCTTCTTTTCTACTATATGCATTCAATAAGTTGTATTTCCATTTTGATTTTTAGTTTCTTTGGAGATTTCTTCTTTGGCCCTTGTGTTATTTAGAAGTGTGTTTAATTTCCATGTGTTTTGGGGATTTTCCAGATATCTTTCTGCTATTGATTTCTGGTTGAATTCCAGTGTGGTCTGTCTTGGTGAATGTGACATATATCACAGAGGGAATTTTTCATTTGTTTTAGATTAATTTCTTCTTTGAAACATGGAAAACTGTTAAGGGACTCACAGGAAGAAAGTAGCAGTAGCTTTATAACTGTTTTTTGAAGTAGGGATGGTTGTTTTTTGCCTCTTCTTTTTCACTGTCTTTCTCATTTTTTATTTAGAATTTTCTCCCAAACTGATTGGCTTGACTGGCACAAAAGAAGAGATCGATCAAGTGGCCAGAGCATTCAGAGTATATTACAGCCCTGGCCCCAAGGACGAAGATGAGGACTACATAGTAAGTAAATGCTCAGTTTCAACACCTGGGCGGGCGCCCGGGTCTCAGACATTTATAAGCTTTCCATGGCAACTGGCTTTAAAAGCAAAATGAAAACGGTAAATAATCTGAGATGATAGCAGATTCCTTAATAATTAGGGATGCTTGAGAGCCAAAGATGGAGAAGCCCTATACAGTCAGCAAAAACAAGACCAGGAGCTGACTGTGGCTCAGACCATGAACTCCTTATTGCCAAATTCAGACTTAAATTGAAGAAAGTAGGGAAAACCACTAGACCATTCAGGTATGACCTAAATCAAATCCCTTATGATTATACAGTGGAAGTGAGAAATAGATTTAAGGGCCTAGATCTGATAGATAGAGTGCCTGATGAACTAATGAGGTTCATGACATTGTACAGGAGACAGGGATCAAGACCATTCCCATAGAAAAGAAATGCAAAAAACCAAAATGGCTGTCTGGGGAGGCCTTACAAATAGCTGTGAAAAGAAGAGAAGCAAAAAGCAAAGGAGAAAAGGAAAGATATAAACATCTGAATGCAGAGTTCCAAAGAATAGCAAGAAGAGATAAGAAAGCCTTCTTCAGCGATCAGTGCAAAGAAATAGAGGAAAACAACAGAATGGGAAAGACTAGGGATCTCTTCAAGAAAATCAGAGATACCAAAGGAACATTTCATGCAAAGATGAGCTCGATAAAGGACAGAAATGGTATGGACCTAACAGAAGCAGAAGATATTAAGAAGAGATGGCAAGAATACACAGAAGAACTGTACACAAAAGATCTTCACCACCCAGATAATCACGATGGTGTGATCACTGACCTAGAACCAGACATCCTGGAATGTGAAGTCAAGTGGGCCTTAGAAAGCATCACTATGAACAAAGCTAGTGGAGGTGATGGAATTCCAGTTGAGTTATTCCAAATCCTGAAAGATGATGCCGTGAAAGTGCTGCATTCAATATGCCAGCAAATTTGGAAAACTCAACAGTGGCCACAGGACTGGAAAAGGTCAGTTTTCATTCCAATCCCAAAGAAAGGCAATGCCAAAGAATGCTCAAACTACCGCACAATTGCACTCATCTCACACACTAGTAAAGTAATGCTCAAAATTCTCCAGGCCAGGCTTCAGCAATATGTGAACCATGAACTTCCAGATATTCAAGCTGGTTTTAGAAAAGGCAGAGGAACCAGAGATCAAATTGCCAACATCCGCTGGATCATGGAAAAAGCAAGAGAATTCCAGAAAAACATCTATTTCTGCTTTATTGACTATGCCAAAGCCTTTGACTGTGTGGATCACAATAAACTGTGGAAAATTCTTCAAGAGATGGGAATACCAGACCACCTGATCTGCCTCTTGAGAAATTTGTATGCAGGTCAGGAAGCAACAGTTAGAACTGGACATGGAACAACAGACTGGTTCCAAATAGGAAAAGGAGTTCACCAAGGCTGTATATTGTCACCCTGTTTATTTAACTTATATGCAGAGTACATCATGAGAAACGCTGGACTGGAAGAAACACAAGCTGGAATCAAGATTGCTGGGAGAAACATCAATAACCTCAGATATGCAGATGACACCACCCTTATGGCAGAAAGTGAAGAGGAACTCAAAAGCCTCTTGATGAAAGTGAAAGTGGAGAGTGAAAAAGTTGACTTAAAGCTCAACATTCAGAAAACAAAGATCATGGCATCCAGTCCCACCACTTCATGGGAAATAGATGGGAAAACAGTGGAAACAGCGTCAGACTTTATTTTTCTGGGCTCCAAAATCACTCCAGATGGTGACTGCAGCCATGAAATTAAAAGACGCTTACTCCTTGGAAGGAAAGTTATGACCAACCTAGATAGCATATTCAAAAGCAGAGACATTATTTTGCCAACAAAGGTTCGTCTAGTCAAGGCTATGGTTTTTCCTGTGGTCATGTGTGGATGTGAGAGTTGGACTGTGAAGAAGGCTGAGCGCCGAAGAATTGATGCTTTTGAACTGTGGTGTTGGAGAAGACTCTTGAGAGTCCCTTGGACTGCAAGGAGATCCAACCAGTCCATTCTGAAGGAGATCAGCCCTGGGATTTCTTTGGAAGCAATGATGCTAAAGCTGAAACTCCATACTTTGGCCACCTCATGTGAAGAGTTGACTCATTGGAAAAGACTGTGATGCTGGGAGGGATTGGGGGCAGGAGGAGAAGGGGACGACAGAGGATGAGATGGCTGGATGGCATCACTAACTCGATGGACGTGAGTCTGAGTGAACTCCAGGAGTTGGTGATGGACAGGGAGGCCTGGCGTGCTGCGATTCATGGGGTCGCAAAGAGTCGGACACGACTGAGTGAGTGATCTGATCTGATCTGAGAGGATAGAAAAGTATATATAGTTTTTGAAGGATGATTAAATTTTTTGTTCTAATAGTTTAATTGCCTACTTTTCTCATGCCATGTAAAATTGTAGAGCAGTATATTAAAATCTGGGCTATCTTAAATTCACTAGAAATAAAATAATCATTTTGGGCAAAGCTCATTTTTAGTTTATAAACACTATTGGTTCTCTCTGCCCCCTAATGAAGAGGTTTAAGAAATATGCTTCTTTTGAGAAGCAGTATTAGGCCTTAGGGACCTGCATTTTCGGGTTGAGTGAGTAAGAATTCTGAAAACCAGGAGAAAAGAAAGCCATAGGCAGTTACTTTTTATAAGATTTCTTTTCATATCAACTTTATACATTTACATAATTTTGTGTTTAGTTGCATTTGCAACTGTTAGGCTCTGCATAATTAGGTGTTCAATATGCTTTTTTAAAAAGAAGAACAAATTCTATTAGGTGGTTCTTCTGCAGCCCTTACGTTAGAGAGCTGTCTTCACATTCATCAGCAGTACCCAGGAGTCTCAGTCACCTTGTTCCTCTTCTTGTCAGTGGTTTCTCAGTGAAGCATAAGCACCACCCCTACCCACCCAGTTTCCTTCCCAACATGGACATACTTCCCTATCACATGAAGCGCTTACATTGTATTTTAATATTATTTCAAGATTTTTCCTCGGTTGCCATGCTCTATTTTCTCTGAAATATTGTTGTGACAAAGTGGTGAATCATAAGAGACTTTCCAGCTGCAGAGCTGGTTTTGTAGAAAGGCAGTCAGGACCCTGAAACACTGGTGTGTCAGCAGGACCATGGCCAGCTTCCAGGAGGATGTGCAGAGGGAGCGTCTCACTGCAGGGCTACCTCTACAGCCCACTGTGATTTCCCCACCACCTCTGAACCTGGAGCATGTGGGTGCCCCATAGCCTTTGGCCTAAATTAAAGGTGTGTTTCTGGTCCCTTTGCCTTAAACCCACATAGTAATCTTATTTTTAGTTCTGGTGCCTCATAGACTTAGGGAAACTTGAGTTCATGAGAGAAAAAGAGAAAAATCAGCGTTTTTTCTTATACACTAAGTTTAAGCAAAGTAGAAGGACCTACTGTGGTTTCCTCTTGTCACACTAACAGCATGAGAAGAAGCCAAGGAGAAAGAGCTTTTTAGACTTCTTTATCTTTCTGTAAAAGAGAGTTGTACTGACTGGTTTTGAACTTAACTTTGATAATAGTGGGAGCATTTGAGCTAGTCAGTCAGACTTCCAGGGTTGAACAGCTTTATTAAATTAAACATACACACAATTGTCAACTAGTTAACACTTCTTAGTCTTGTGCTTATAGCTCATAATTCTAAAGTTAAATTTTACAGATTAGACCAAACAACCTAAAATACTCAGTTAAAACATTCAGCTAATGTTAAGAGATACTTTGCTGAACCCAGAGCACTGCTTAGCACAGGAAAAGTGATTTGGGTCACACTGCTGTCAGACACCCACCTCTATTGGCAACTGACTCTCATCGTTTTTTATTTAAAATACCTTGAGGGAATTCCTTGGTGGTCCAGTGGTTAGTACTCCACAGTTTCATTGCAAGGGCCAGAGTTCAGTCCCTGGTTGGGGAACTGAGATCCCACAGGTTGAGCAGTGCAGTAGACAGGTAGATAGGCAGACAGACAGATAAAAATACTTTGAAACCTTTGAGCTGGTTGGTCTTCACTTAGTAAGAGTTCATCTTTTCTTGTCTGACCATAACCAGCAGTGAAAGGCAAGGTGCCAGTGAGCTCATAAACATAAACCAAACACAGGTGCTGACATGTGTACCCTAAGATAGGCATGCAGGTAATCCAGAATATGGATATTAATCTTAATCTTTAAAATGTGAATATTTAAATCTTGTGGAGATCTCTTAAACCCTCTAGAACCCATCTGAGACCCCATTTTGAGAAATAAATACTGATCTACCATAGAATGCAATGTTTTGATAAGAATCAGTGCGTTCACTGCTATACACTTGCAAAATCAACCAGTAGGAGGAGACATTCTCCAGCTTCCTGGTTTTTTTCAACTAGTGTGGTTTTGTTTCTTGAGTAGATGGTAAGGGAACTTAAGATTTAAGGACATGCAGGGAGTGAGGGAGTGCTTTTAAGATGGAGAGGTAAAGGAAGGAGATTTTTTTAATCTCAGTAGCGACAGAGATGAGCTTCTGGCTTTGATTGCTCATGGCGTCCTCAGACCCATAGTGTGCATAACCTGAACGTGCTACACATTCCTGACAGCTACATGTGCAAGCCATCGTGTGATATGTGTAATGTTTTATTATTTTCTAAGTGTTAGTTAGAAAACACTTGTGGAAAAGAATACATGTGGCTTTCAAACCTGAGATGTTCAGTCTTAATAAAAGAAGTGTGAGTTGTATAATGTGATGTCATCTTTCACCTGTTGGATCAGAAAGGCCAAATATATTGTCATGATCTTATTTACGGAAAGAGAAAACACTACAGTGAGTGAAATTGGACCCACTGGCACTTCCATGCCTTGTTGATGGGATTCAACTGATACACACTCTTCAGAAGGCCATTTGTATTATCATCAGCATTTAAAGCATTTAAATACTTTTTAGGTTAGAGACCCTATGTTTTGGAATCTGCCCTACAGATAAAACCTACAGCATTGTTTGTAAATGGACTGAAAACCAAGCAACCATTTTTTAAAAGGCTTCTATACATGTACTGATACAGAACAACATCCAGTATATTGCCATGTGGGGAAAAAAGTATAGTGTGGTGGTGGTTACTCACTTGTGTCTGACTTTGCAACCCCAAGGACTATAGCCCGCCCGGCTCCTCTGTCCACAGGCTTTCCCAGTCAGGAACACTGGAGTAGGTTGCCGTTTCCTTCTCCAGGGGCTTTTCCCAACCCGTTGATTAAACCTGCGTCTCCTGCATTAGCAGGTGGGTTCTTTACCACTGAGCCACCAGGGAAGCCCCATAATGTGTTGTCACTTTTGCATAAAAAGAAATGGGTGGGTATTGACACACTGATAAATGCAAAAGGATTGTCTGGAAGAATCCAGCGGGACCTGGTGGCAGAGGCGCCCCCTGAGGAGAACCTAGAGAGTCTGAAGGAGTATGTATGTATGTGTACAAACTGCATGTTAGACACACTGCGTGGTTGCGCCCCAGCATTCCTGCAGAGACGGAGGTGGGACAGTCCAAAGACTATGGACTTTGGAATGGGGTAGATCTAGGTTCTAAGCTTGCTGTGGCACTTACTAATTATGTCACTTGCCCCCCTGGAGCCTGTTTGTCGCTTGCAGAGGAGATAATACCTGTCTCCTGGGTTAAGATGGTACATGGAGGTGCTTGTCAGCAGATGGTAGTATCCTTTCTCTGCACTAGAAACTACTCGAAGTTTACAGTGGAAGCATGATGATTTGCTCTGCCCATGACCCCAGTGAACACTGAGACATGGCCACTGACCAGTCTGACAGTTTGGGTGGGACAGTATTTTTACTATGTGTTAGAATGTAATTTATATGAGGGATACTCATAAAATTAAGCCAAACACACACTGAAATTCTGGTTTTTTAAGGAGGAGAGAGAACAGAATAGAAAGAGTAAGAGTAAGGAAGAAATGGGATGAAAAAAGAAGAGGTGTGAGCTATGGAGTAGGGCTTCAGGAGATGCCTGGAGGCCTCGTTCTGACTGTCAGCTATTTGGAGAAATGCAGGCCCCTGCCCTCCCGAGGTGAGTTATCCCCAGACCCCTGAGAGCAGCAGCTGTCTGAGCCCCTGGCTCTGCATTCTTTCCGATGTGAGTAGGCTAGTGACTCTTTCCATTTGCTCTCTCTTTACAAATGTGTGTGTGTAAAAGCATGACAACTTCACAGACATAGCATGTGTGTCCGGGTATATTTGGGGTGTCTCCAGTCTGGTATGTGTGATCACATTCCTGTCTTTGTCTTGCCAAATAGCAGTCAAGCCTGGAATAAATTCCAAAGATTCCAAGGGCCAAGTCTTCTGCTCATTTTCATGTTTCCTTTTGAACCACTAATATCCGAACTAAATACTGTGTTGGAATTTATATATATTATGTGTTTAGTGGTTAGTGGTCTGGGTTTTTTCTCATAAAACATGGTAAGTAGAATTTAGGATGTGATGAATGATAACTAGTTCTTCCAAAAACATAAAAGAACATACCCAAGAACTTAATAAAGTAATTTCTTACCAACACTTTTAATTCCATGGGATATCTCTTTATGATGTGGTTAAGGGGTCAGATAAAATGTTTTACTCGTAAACATGGACTTTTTCCAAGCAGGCATCAGTGATCCACAGCTTTGTGAAGGCCAGCAGCAGCCATTTCTTAGAAGTGTGTTCTTTCCTCAGAATTGTGTAGATGAGTGTGTTAAGGATTGAACTGAAAGAATTCCAAGTTCTCGCTTGATGTGTCAAGCAATAGTTAGGGCAAATTTCTGAAACAAAAGATTTTAGATAATTTGTGGTTGTGAATTGACTGTAATAGACTTAGGCCCATTCCCTAAATGATGGAAATAATAGATGCTGCAGAAGTTAGTGTCTTACCTGCAGGATTCATTCAGTACAGTAAGGAGCTTATTTTGGTGAACTTTTTGTCATCCTTCCCTTTCCCCTTTTCTCTGCAGGTTGATCATACAATCATAATGTACTTGATTGGACCAGATGGTGAATTTCTAGATTATTTTGGCCAGAACAAGAAGAATGCAGAAATAGCTGGTTCAATTGCTGCACACATGAGGACCCACAGGAAAAAGAGCTAATAGCTAACGCAGCCTAGCCATGCTCTATTCTCCTGCCAAAGAGGAAGGACTTCATCTCCTGTAGGAGCCAGTACATACATGTACATACATGCAGCCTACAGAAAGGACTTCACACCAGGAGAAAATCTGAATTTTGGACAGGGCATATTACACTTGGGTTCATCAAGGATGAATTCTTGGAACTGTATAGATTACAACCCAAAGTCTCCCAAATTGTGGCCTTGAGACCAGAGAACCCATTTGTCTTGAAACCAGTGGAATGGACCTCAGGGAAGGATACACCTGGAAAAGACGCATCCTAGGCATCTCCCCACATGAGTGGGGCTCTCTGGTCACGTGGCTGCCTGTCTGGAGTCTTGAGGCCTTGCTCAGACAGGTTGTACTGAGTTTCCAGGAGGAGTGTCGCTTGCTTTCCTCTTTGAGGTGGCTGATGCAATCAGCTCAGGCTCTCTGACATTCATAATTAATCTTTACGCTTGAAAGCATTAGTATAGTCTTCCTTGTGAATGAGAATCATTGTCATTGTTTGCAGTGTGATTTTACTCAGAGGGAATCTGTTGTTTGGGACAAACTATTAGATCGGGTTCCCTAGGGATCTTTCTTGTGATTTTTAGCAGTATGATGTGTGGGGCTTCCAGGGACCTCCCGGAGGGTATGAGGATATGGACCATGCACGTGTACAGAGTACCCGCCTGCCTGTGCTAGACTGCATTTGCCTGAGATAAAGGTGTGCTCAGCTTTGCAGCTTGGACAAGCATGGCCTTTCTCATGGGTGCAGACGTGACAGCTTATAGCTCTTGGGGCTGGTAGGTAGGTCTTGTTAAAGTGCAGGTGCCCGGGCCCAGGGCTGGGTTCACACTTGCCACCCAGGTTCCTCTGATGCAATGGCTGGGGACTGGGGCCTCAGAGGCTGTTTTGGGGGTCAGTGGGAGGGATGTGGGGAAGGCAGGTTTGGATCTGGGTGAGGACTCTGCTCATCTTTGGCATGTCCATCCACAAAGTGCTGGAGTCAGAGCCATTAAGGGAGACGCTGGCTTTTATTTCAGAATTTAACTTCCCTGAAGTCTGGACTTCACTGTCTTATCACCGTTCTCCACCTGAAGCTGCTGCAGAGCCTTTGCCAGCCTCCACACACCCTGACAGGTGTGGTGCCTCATCAGACGCGGACTTTGCCTTCACATCAGTTCTGTTGCTGTGACATGGCTCTATCTTTTGGGTTTTAAATCCTCTTCTCAATACTTAAGTTAAACCTACTACAGATATTTACATGAAGGGGTGTGAAGAAAGTCAAACTCGAGCTGTTCTGGGCTAAGCTGTTCATATGTTCATTGAAGTTCTAACCCCAGTGCCTCAGAATGAGACTGTGAGAAGATAGGGTCTCAGATGTTAAAATGAGGCCTTTCAGGTGGGCCCTCATCCAGCATTCCTGTTCTTACAAGAAGAGATTGGGACACAGGCTGAGAGAAGACCACGTGAAGACACGGAGAGAGGCAAGAAACAAGCCCTGCCCTTCCCTGGATCAGGGGCTTCTGGGTGCCAGAGCTATGAGACGACGTCTCTTCAGGAGCTGGGGCAGTCATGCTTTGTGACAGCACCTAGAGGACTGCCACAGTACCATTCTCTCTTTGGCTCCTTCATACAAAACTACCCAGATTTAGTTTATATAAACCTAAACGCAGGCAGAAGTCATTGGTTTGGGATGACTTTCCTGGGAACCTTGTCAAGGAGGTGAGAAACTTAGAAGAACCTGGGTCTCCTGCATTGCAGGCAGATTCTTTACACTTTGAACCCCAGTGGAAGCCCCAGTAAAAGCCAAGTCTCACATAACAAAGAAGATCTTAAGTATCTGAAATGCCAGACATGTAAAAAGATGGTCTGTTTTAAGCCACAGAACATTTGTGCAGATCACTTTGCAGCAGCTTATACCGGAGAAAATTCAATCTTCATTCTCAGCTGTTGCAGGTTAGAGCCTGTGTCATGATCCAGAAAAGGAACAGAAGCATTTGAAAAAGGCCGTTTATTTGCTCTTCACTCCAGTGTCAAGTTTAAAGGCTTAGAAGTTGGACAGAAGACCTCAGAGATGACGTCCAAATGTCTCTATGCAGGGGCGGACGCTCCCAGAGATGAAGTGCTGGCCTCACTCCTGAATCTGCATTAGAAGTTGGGTCCCAGTTTGTGGTCAGGTCCCTGCCTGTCCCAGGGCTGTAGGGTGCCTGTGAAAGTCGCTCAGTTGTGTCCAGCTCTTTGCAACCCTGTGGACTATACAGTCCATGGAATTCTCCAGGCCAGAATACTGGAGTGGGTAGCCTTTTCCTTGTCCAGGGGATCTTCCCAACCCAGGGATCGAACCCAGTTCTCCTGCATTGCAGGCAGATTCTTTACCAGCTGAGCCACAAGGGAAGCATGGGGTGTTCATGGGGGCCAGACAAAAGCTGATGCAGGGAGGGGGTACACTGTGGCCACGCGGCACCCGTTCGTTGTAAGCCTCCGGAAATTAAAGTCAAGGCTGCCTCTCAATAAAATACCACTTGGCAAACCTTGACCTGGATGGGTTGTGTTTTTGCTGGACTCTTAAGTGGAATTACTATTTTAAGAAGTGGCATTTATTTGAAAATTATAAAAATCCTGTGCATGCAGCAGGCCTGAAAGTACTGTGTGCACCTGGCTATCGGTGAGATAGCTGATACTTCGGGTCTAAGAGCCGAGACTCGCTGAATACCAGTAAAAACCCTGTGTGGATTGACAGCTGATGTGAACCCAGTAAATGGTTTGAATTTGTGAATATCTGTATAAGAGATTGTAAAATATCTTATGTTGTTTTTAAATATAAGGTTAAAAGAAATTAAAATTTTCAGATCACCAGTACTGCTCTAAATAATGTCTTTTCTTTTTTTGCATATGGCACAGTTAAGTCGTATGAGTGTGTGTATGTTGCAAGAGCTACCCTTTCAAAGACCAGTCACGCAAGCATTCTTCATCCATTGAGCTCATACATTTTGCCTGTGGTTCTTAGTTACATTACTCTGTAGAGATATGGGTGGTTATTCCTATTAATGAGGTGCAATTAATAACCTCTTTAGCCATATGTTCCCCTTTAGAACCTACGGGTTGTTTTCTGTTCATTTTAAGACTGTATTTTAAAGGTGATTAATCTTTCCACAATTGTAACAAACATTTGTAATATTCAGAAAAGTTGGAATGTTTAAGTCAGCATTGTTCGCCCACCAGGAAACTTTGGATGCATTTCCTTTGAATCTTCAACTTTAGTCTTTGAACTGGAAATCCACCAACGTGTCCCTTTAAAAAATTAAACGTTAACAGGTCAAGGTCGAGCTCAAGCCTCTAGACAGCACTTCGCCACCATCCTCACAGGCAGCTGCCGTTAAATGCTGGCTGGGTGTCATTCCGGAATACTAAGGACCTACTCGGGCTGTGTTCTCAGGCTCCAGTTATGAACACTTCAACTAGCACATGTGCCACTCAAGTTTTTTACATAGCTGTTATTTTTGTTATATTTTTTCTATAGTTAATTATTGAATTTGGTAAATATCGAAGGTAGCCCAAAATAGCCCCCTCATGCCAAAGTTACATAGTGGACTAACTGGAGAGCAAAAATGTTTTCAGGTCAAGCTTCGGTTGTTCCTCACCCCTCACCATTGCTGAATGATGCCATCATTTCAGGTATGTTGGAGAAACTTCATTCTCAGGACGACAACATGGAACTGGGAACCACAGGCCAGGGACCTTCAGAGCTGGCCAGACTGGCTTCCCCCATGCAGGTGCGGTTGCTGTGCAGTGCATGCACACAGCCTGGCTCTCCACCTCATATAGCTTCTCGTGTGCTGAAACCAGTCTGGTTTCGATCCTGACGGTGCTAAGGTAACTTGAAGCCTCCTTTTCTTACCTGTAACCTGGGAGCTTAAGAGCACTGGTGGGGCCGGGTCAGTGTGAGGGTAAGAGAAGCAGTGTAGAGCACCAGCACGTGCTCAGGGAGTGATGCTTCATGTTATTTTTGGTCCTGATGAGGGTGGTGGTTTGGGGCTTGCTTAACAGGTGGTGTCAACAGTGGGTTTGTGTGTGTGTTTACCCTCCCTCCACCCTTACCCAACTCGAGCCTGCCTGTATCCTAATGCCTGGAACCCCCACCTCTTGCTGTTTCCCCACCCCGATACACATAGCTGAACCTGAAGCTGTTTGGTTACCTCGCCTTACTGAACTGTTCACACCTGCTTTCTTAAGTGGTGTCCAGATTTAGAAGAGTTGTGGGAAAAGCCATCAAGTTGAAGCCAGGACCTTGGAGGCATTTGGTCCTGACAGGAACAGCAGGGCATGAGCACGTGGTCATGGTCAGAGCAGGTTCTGCTTCAGGAGTGGGTGGGCACTGGGGCCTTGTGAAGCTGTTGGACTTCCAGCAGCTCTGAGTCTGCTAAGGAGGAGGCAGTTCTCCCAAGTTCTAGAATGTGATGCTCAGGACAGCGGGTGGCTGGAGCGCTCCTGGCTTCGCGAGGGCTTTGACCACAGGTGTAGCTGCTCTATCAGACCATGACCGTTTCTGTCAAGCGTTTCTGGTTTTAGCAGTGGTGTGTCACTCCCACTTTGACCTCAGGAGCCAGTTGCTGTGTGTCACTGCTCAGATTGTCCTGAGGCCTGGTTCCTCCCATTGCGGGCAAAGTTGGTTTGATTCTGTGCCATTTCTGCTTACACTCGGTACACAAGGTGGTACCTTCTTGCCTTTGAGGGTCCATCAACAGGTCATGAGCGAGCATTTCTTCATGTCTGGCTCCAGGACACCCTTCTAGAGGTGCTCTGCTCAGCAGCCTGCGTGTCTGTCTCTTCGGTGTTGATTGTGCATCTGCTCCCCATCTACCGAGTGCAGGCCTGAGCTCTGTGCTGGAGACAGAAGGGGGCTGAGTACCTCCCTGCTGAGTCCTGGCCTGTCCTCTGTGCCGGAGAGAGGAGGGGACTGAGTACCTCCCTGACCTCTGTGCTGGAGACAGAAGGGGGCTGAGTACCTCCCTGCCCCTGCCGAGTGCAGGCCTGAGCTCTGTGCTGGAGACAGGAGAGGGCTGAGCACCTCCCTGCTGAGTCCTGGCCTGTCCTCTGTGCTGGAGACAGGAGGGGGCTGAGCACCTCCCTGCTGAGTCCTGGCCTGTCCTCTGTGCTGGAGATAGGATGGGGTGCTGAGCACCTCCCTGCTGAGTCCTGGCCTGTCCTCTGTGCTGGAGACGGGAGGGGGCTGAGCACCTCCCTGCTGTATCTTGGCCTGTCCTCTGTGCTGGAGACGGGCAGGGGGTAGGGTAGGGACCGAGCACCTTCCTGCTAGGGGAGCTCATCTTCAGTGTGGCAGACAGACTGTCAACAGTGAAATACATAGAGCAGGTCAGATAGTCAGAGGTGCTGGAAAGAAGAAAGAAGGTAAGGGCTGGAGAGCAACGAGGGTGGGTGACGGTGTGATTGGTCATGGAAGGACTCCTTTGGGAGGGGGCTGTTTGGAAACGGAATGAGCCGTGTATCTGGGGAGACCTTCCAGCTTGAAGGCCCTGACCCCGGAGTGAGTGTGTGGCACTCAAGAGCAGGAGCCCAGTGTGACAGTGGCTGGTGAGTCTCAGGGACAGGAGGGCTGGAGAAGGAGCCGGGAGCCATATGTGTCAGGCCCCAGAGTTCATGGCAGGGACCCTGTTCTATTTTGAGTGTTGAGGGGGCCCTGGAAGGGCTGAGAGCAGTGCTTGATCTGATCCACCCGCCAGGGTGCCCACCGTGACTGTTGCTTTGACCACGTAGGAGTCTGTGGGTGCCAATGTCACCCCCTCAGGGGGTGTTAAAAGTCACTCACCCTGTATCATATTTCAGGAAAACATCTTTGTGAATGTTTAATTGAAAGAAAAGCTTTGAGTTTTCTTTTTATAGTGGGAAATTTTAAAGAGTGGCCCAGTTTAGTGAACTTGATATGCCCATCACCAAGCTTCTGTAATTCTCAACATGGCTGAGCTCATTTCTTCTACACCTCCACCCCCTCCTACCCAGTCCCGCATGTGTGCACATCTTGCTTAGTCTTTGAAAAATAACCACAGTCTCCTTATCACACCAAAAAAAGTTAATCTGCTTTTGTTTAATATCACTGAATATCCAGTCAGTGAAAAGTCAAGTTTATAATTGGGTCCTTTGCTTTCTAGGAGCCACAACACCTCATTGTGGAGGGGTGTCCTGTCCACATCACGAGTGTGACTCTGGGTTTGGGTTTGCACCCAGTCAGGGAGGACACAAGCGGCTTAGAGTGAAATAGCCAGGCAGCACCCCTACCACCTTATTCAGGTCAGACTCCGATCAAACTTGGGCCCACTCAGTTCAGTTCATCCGCTCAGTCATGTCCAACTCTTTGTGACCCCATGGACTGCGGCACGCCAGGCCTCACTGTCCATCACCAACTCCCAGAGCTTAGTCAAACTCATGTCCATTGAGTCGGTGATGCCATCCAACCATCTCATCCTCTGCCAGCCTTTCTCCTCCCCCTGAGTCTTTCCCAGCATCAGGGTCTTTTCCAATGAGTCAGTTCTGTGCATCAGGTGGCCAAAGTATTGGAGTTTCAGCTTCAGCATCAGTCCTTCCAATGAATATTCAGGACTGATTTCCTTTAGGATGGACTGGTTGGATCTCCTCGCAGTCCAAGGGACTCTCAAGAGTCTTCTCCAACACCACAGTTCAAAAGCATCAATTCTTTGGCGCTCAGCTTTCCTTATGGTCCAACTCTCACATCCATACATGACTACTGGAAAAACCATAGGTTTGACTAAATGGACCTTTGCTGACAGAGTAATGTCTCTGCTTTTTAATATGCTATCTAGATTGGCCATAACTTTTCTTCCAAGGAGTAAGCATCTTTTAATTTCATGGCTGCAATCACCATCAGCAGTGATTTTGGAGCTCCCCCAAATAAAATCTGCCACTGTTTCCACATCTATTTGCCATGAAGTGATGGGACCAGATGCCATGATCTTAGTTTTCTGAATATTGAGCTTTAAGCCAACTTTTTCACTCTCCTCTTTCACTTCCATCAAGAGGCTCTTTAGTTCTTCACTTTCTTTCATAAGGGTGGTGTCATCTGTGTATCTGAGATTATTGATATTTCTCCCTGCAGTCTTGATTCCAGCTTGTGCTTCCTCCAGCCCAGAATTTCTCATGATGTATTCTGCATATAAGTTAAATAAGCAGGGTGACAATATAGAGCCTTGGCATAGTCCTTTTCCTATCTGGAACCAGTCTGTTGTTCCATGTCCAGTTTTAACTGTTGCTTCCTGACCTGCATGCAGATTTCTCAAGAGGCAGGTTAGATGGTCTGGTATTCCCATCTCTTTAAGAATTTTCCACAATTTGTTGTGATCCACACAGTCAAAGGCTTTGGCATAGTCAATAAAGCAGAAAATACTCACCCACAGGCAGTAAAGCCGGTCTACTGACACCCCTTGGTGGTGAAGGGAAGTGCAGCATTTATCGCAGCACTGAACAGAGAGTCCAGGTAGCTCATGCTCTAAAGGCCTAAATTTCCCTGATAAATTCTGAGAAAGATTTTAAAAGACATGGCGAGGGAGAAGGTGTCGTGGGGTGTGTGATCCGCTGGAGGACATTGTTCTGATTGGTTGGTGGTGAGGTAATCAGGAGTCAACTCCATCAACCTGGCTTCGACTACTCTGGGGTCTGTGTGCTTGTGATCAACATGCAGTCAGTTTCTTCCACCTGTGGGGGTTTCAGTATCTGCAAAGCAAAGGAAATGGCTCAAAATATTATCTGTAGCCCTTTAGGAGCAACTGAAGGACAGAGGATGAGATGGCTGGATGGCATCACTGACTCAATGGACGTGAGTCTGAGTGAACTCTGGGAGTTGGTTATGGACAGGGAGGCCTGGCGTGCTGCGATTCATGGGGTCACAAAGAGTCGGACACGACTGAGCGACTGAACTGATCTGACCTGAAGGACCTTGACTTTCTTAATGGCTAAACTAAGTCTTGACTCTTTTCCTTTCTGTATTTTCTCACTTCTTGGATTAATTTTACTCTTTGGAACTCGGGGAAGGCCAAGGAGGCAGAAGCTCTTCTGCAGACAGGCAGACTGGGGATGTGGACAGGGGAAGGGTAATCTGTTCTGAGAAGGCCACAGAGTCCTTCTCAGTTACAGGACCAGGTCAGAAAGACCAAGTCACTTGTCTTGGGTTTGTTATTTGCAGAACAGGAGAAACAGCGGACGAGTTGACACACTGAGAACAGGGAAAACTAATGGATGGTTGTGCTGAGAATCAGAGCTGTGCTCACCTGTGGCAGGAGGTGGGCGGGGCCAGAGGCCTTCCAGGAGCGGTGGAGATGCTCGGAGCTGGAGCTGGCTGGTGACTCGTGTAGCTCAAGAGGTGTTAAGTATAAACTTGAGATGTATGCATTTGATTGTTTATAGCTCAAAAAAAAAATTGTAGAAGGGACAAAGAGCTCTCCTGAAGGCCAGGCTTGAGAGAGAACAGCATGAGGTAGAGAAGGCATCGGCCATCATGCGCCCTCGCTGCAACAGCCTAGACCGGGTCTCGAACTCCCAGCACCACCAGGTCACAGGTAAGAAGGGGCTGAACGGAGACCCTCCGAGAGCTCTGACAAAGCAGAGGTGGGTTGGGGCCGGAAAAACGGGGCTGGGAGGGGACACAGGCCATCAGACGAGGGCTCCTCAGCACCACTCAGAGTTGCAGGAGAGCAGACAGAGGTCGAGGCGAATGCTGGTCCCGCTCTGAGAGGCTTGGGGGTGCTTTCTGGGACCCGGGACACCAAGCGGGGACTAACCAGAGGACAGAGCCGGCAGGTTCCCTGCAGGTGCAGTGAGCGGCACTAGGTCACTGTCAGTCTTGCCGTGGGGCTGGTGGTCTGTGTGCTTGCTGAGTCCTGGGTGCTGTCCTTAGACACGAGCCGTGTGAAGTACTCCTGGTGGGGGCAGTCTGCAGCCGGGGGCCCCTATCCAGTCTCTTCAGGATGACTCAGAGGTATGAGGCCAAGTTGAACTTTGTAGTCGGGGTGCAAGCCCCCCAGTCTCGATGCCCCTGGGCTCTGCGTCTGCTGGGCTCCCAGGTCTCTGTGGTGATTTGGAGGACGTGGTGTCATCACGTATCAGACGTGGTAGAGAGCATCCCGCCTGCCCTTGCTGTGTAAGAAGGAAGGGCTGGGGGAACCCGTCTGCCAGTCTGTCTCCAACCTGGCTACCGAGACGTGGTCCTGTACCTGCAGCGTCACCTGGGAGCTGACCAGAAATGCAGAGTCAGCCTCCACGCAGGCGTCCCCAGTCAGAAGCTGTAGTTTAACGAGATCCCATGTGATTCTTGTGCACAGTACTGTTTGAGAGCCACTGCTCTGCACGTCAGCTTTCCACCCCACACCACAGAGCCTTCCTACTTCCCCCCAACGGAGAAAAGTAAGGAATAATGAAGTAATTCATCTTACCCTGACCAGGAAGCTCTTTAATTAATTTTGCTTCCATGAAACACATAATTTGAAAGCATCTCTCGAGTAAGCAGATTCCATTTTCTGGTAACTGATCACTCCATTTAAAAAATTTAATCAAAGACATACATCATTCCCTGTCAGAACTTCTGTTCAGCCTTAGGATACCAGGAGTTTCTGCACTGACTTGGCTGTAATTCCAGCAAAAAGCAGAGAAATGCTGTTTGGTTAGCCTGTGAGGCTTTGTAAGGTTAATTGCAGTGTTTCCATTTGAGCATTTTCAAATATTGAATTGAAACCAGATGAGGAGCATTTGACCGTCAGCCTAAACGGCTGATGAGATTAAATGAAGCTGGGAGAGGCTAAATTGCTCGTCTCCTGGTCAGCTCAGACTCAGAAAGGCTCTGAGTTACAGAAGAGACGGGCTATGGAGCCCAGCAAGAATTAAGAATTGTCCCACCCTTGACAGGGACAAGCATGGAGTATGTAACTTGGTACACACACAATACACTTCTCAGTGAACTAAAACTTTGCAGCAGCGTTTTTTTAAGAGCTCAACAAAAAGATTCTGAAATTAATCTGGAAAAGTAAATGTGAAAAACAGTTCAAGATACAGGCAAATAAGGGAAGACAGTAAAAATAACAGCAAGGACAAAGGACTTGTCTATCGTTACTAAAATACATTACAAAGCCATGATGACTTAATACCGAGAATTCAACAGATGGGTCATATCACAGAAGTATGGAAACAGATACATGGTTTATCAAACTTGACTGTATAACGAAGGTGGTATATTGTGCTGGTGAAGATTATTAAAAATGATTACTGCAACTTAATGAACTTAACGAAATGAAAAAAGGAATTCCAGTGCTACATCCTCCTTTAAAATGAACACGCAGGAGGGCAGCAGCCCACATATGCGGGTCCCTGGGGGGGCAGTGCTGCCCACTGCACCACAGGGTCGCCCCCACCACAGCCCGGAGCCGGCCCTGAAACTTGGACAGAAGAAGAAGAAGGCCTTGCCAATCAGCAGTGGGAGCTGAAGAAAGGCGGCCAGAGCAGCCTCCACCAGCCATATGCAAATTGAAGCACGGGGTGCAAACCAGGCAGCAAAGGAAGCCTGTGGGCGGGGCAAGAAACCAGCGGGCAGAGACTGGGGGTGGGGAGGGCGGTCGCTGAAAGTCAAAAGCCTGACCTGCCTCCTCCAATATATGCACATTTACTGATTTATATATTATACGTGTGGGCTTCCCTGCTCAGTTGGTGGAGAATCTGCCTGCAATGCAGGAGACCTGGTTTGATTCCTGGGTTGGGAAGATCCGCTGGAGAAGGGATAGGCTACCCACTCCAGTATTCTTGGGCTTCCCTTATGGCTTAACTGGTAAAGAATCCACCAGTAATGCGAGAGACCTGGGTTTGATCCCTGGGTTGGGAAGATTCCCTGGAGAAGGGAAAGGCTACCCACTCCAGTATTCTGGCCTGGAGAATTCCAGGGACTGTATAGTCCATGGGTCGCAAAGAGTTGGACACAACTGAGTGACTTTCACTTTCATTATACGTGTGCTATTGCACAGACGTATTTGGCAAGTTGGTTGTCAGGGGTAGCATATGGAAAAAAACAGAAATTTGAAAGGACAAGACAGCAAGTAAGTGGTGGTGTTAGCCCAGGGAGTGGATACCTGAGTATTATTCTATAAATTGAATATATTTTTGTACACCTTATGTATGTTCTGTTTTCCTGTAAAAATCTTTATGTGCACATAAGTAGAAGGGCTGGTATTTTCTTCCTAAACCCCCTGTTGCATGTGCTCCTGAGTCTGGGATGAGTGCTTTGGAGTCTGTGGCATCCTGGGTTTAGATCCCACCTACACCCATTCTTAAAGTGCCTCCCCACTCCAGCCCCTTTCTCCGGAGTTTCTTCATGAGCTTCTGTTTTGCTTCAACCATAAAAGGCAGACTAAAATAGTAGTGAAAGCTTTTGTAAACATGAAAATAAAGGCAAAAAGCATAGAGTAAGCCATTGCTAGGCTTAATCAAAATCATACAACAGAGTTACTATCACTAATATGAAAGGAGTGTTTACAAATCCATAAGGAAGTAGAAGATGAGCACACCATGAGAGTTGGACAAAGGACATAAAGAGTTCAGAACAGAATATCAAATAGTTCACAGCCATACCTACAAAAAAAAAGCCAGCAAAAAACAATAGTGGTCAAATAATGCAAATTAAATCAGTGGAGGTGTTCTCTCTCAGGTTGAAAAAACACTGAAAAGAATGTTGCTCAATAAGGAGGAGGCTCAGGAGAAATGGACCCTCACATAGAACTGGTGGAATATAAAGTGTGGCAGCCAGCGGGCAGACGTGGAGACGCTGGGGTTTATCACTGTTTCCTTGGGTTCAATCTGACTGGAGAGAGACGTGGCCAGGATCCAGCTCTGGATTCCCACCTGGGGAAGTCCAGGGAGGAAAGGCTCCCAGTCACATGCCATCGTGGACATTTACCCTGCACCTCATACGTGGAGAAAGACAACCCAGCCCTTCTCCTGCCCCCATAACACTAAAGGGTGCTGTCAGGGCCCTTGCTGGAGCAGCAGGACAGCTTGGTGCCACCAGACTCAGCAAGGAAACCATGGTCCACCCAGGGCCTCTCACCACCAGCCAGGATCCTTCACCAAGTCCCCGTCTCCACATCAATTAAGTGGGGATAATTCCACCTGCTCTGCCAGTCCCCTCCCCCCAGGATTGTTGTGAGGCTCACATGAGATGAGGAACAAATGAGGAAACCATTTGCAATATACATGAGAGATTACTAAAATCTCTGATATATGAAAGTTCTTGAAATAGAAAATGATTAACATTTAGACAGAAAAAGGACAAAGGACATGAAGACTATTCATAGAACAGCAAATGACCAGCGGCAGCAGGTTCAGCCTCACTCATAATGAAAGCAAAGCATCCGTGAGTCACTTTGTTCACTTATAAAACTGGCCCGAATGAGTGGTGATACCCAGAGTTGGCAAAGACGGGAAGTGAAGCCCTCCACAGTGGGAGTGGGGGACTGTAAATGGATATAGTCCTTCAGATCACTATGTCTATATGTGCCAAAAGCATTAGATTCAGTAATCCTATTTTTGGAAGTTTATCCTAAAGAAATAACCGGATAAAGGTTCAAAGAGGTAAGGGTGTTCCTCACTATGATATTTTCAAAGGTGAACTTTGTTAAATTATTGTACCTCTGCATAATGGAATTGTGTGGCCCCATTGAAAATGATGAGGGGACATCCCTGGTGGTCCAGGGGCTTAAGACCTCATGCTCCCAATGCAGGGGGCCTGGGTTCCATCCCTGGTCAGGGAACTAGATCCCACATACAGCCCCCAAGAGCCAGCGCAGCCAAATAAATAGTTTTAAAAAGTGATGATGTGAATCTGAAGTCCTTGACAAGGAAAGATGTCCACAGTCTGTCAAATAAAAGCAAAGGTGGTTACAATTACATTTCTGTATGACAGGATTTTGGTTTTACAGTGAGCATGTGTTGCTTTAATAAAAATACATAAAAGTCGCTCCTTTTTATTTTGAAAAGACAAATATTAATGCAATGTTTGGAAGCAGTATATAACATCAGTGACTAAGCTCTGAGTGGGAAGTTATGATTTGCCTTCATCTTCTATTTCCTTAATTTAAATTTTTGTATAAATATTAATTTTACAATCAGAAGAAAACCTTGGGGAAGGGAGCATTTTTCCACAAGATCTGGTTAGGGCAATTCTTTTTTATTTTTAATAATTGTTTTGGCTGTGCTGGGTCTTCATTACTGCGTGTGGGCTTTCTCTGGTTGCAGAGGGCAGGGGCTACTCTCCAGTTGCCGTCTGCGGGCTTCTCCTCGTGGTGGCTTCTCTTGTTGCAGAGCACGGGCTCTGGGGTGCTCGGGCTTCAGTAGTTGGGTGAGTGGGCTCAGTGGTTGTGGCACATGGGCCCCGCAGCATGTGGGATCTTCCTGGACCAGGGTTCAAACCTGTGTCCCCTGCATTGGTAGGTGGATTCTTAAACCAGTGGACCACCAGGGAAGTCCCCCAAATCATTTCTAAGTTAACTCTTCACTCATTGTCATTCCCAGTTTCCTGCCGAGACCACAGCTTGCTTTTCTAGAGTTGACTGTTCTGCTTGGGGGATGATCCCTAACCTGACTCACGTTTCCACTGAGCCCACAGTCCAGGCCCCACCCAGGGATGAGAAAGCCATGGTGCTTTCACACTTTGGGAGGAAAAACTAGAGAGGGAAGAAGGAGGCCTTAGGCCCCGTGAGGGAATGGATGAGGTGACCGACGGGGGACATGGCGACAGGAGGGTCAAGGCAGGGGGGAGCCGACTTTTGCTGCCAGAGGGCTGGGTGGTGGCCCTTACAGCCCCCCTGGAGCGGGTATAAGGGACAGATGGGTGTGGGTGAGAAGGCCCTGGGATGGAGGGAGTGTTATTTGGTGAGAGGCGGGGAGGGATATGTGTGAGGTGTCTTGAAACTGCCTGGAAGGATGTTTACTAACCCTCCTGGGTGGGGCAGGTTGGGGGCAAGGCTCCAGGTGGGCTTGTGTCCAGGTCTGAGACACTGAGCGAGCTCCTCAGCACGACCAAGAGAGGAGGAGCTCAGGCTCCCAGGCTGGAGGATGGTGAGTGGAATCTGGAAGAAGAGGCGGTAACATGGAGGCAGGTGATGTCCCCCTTCCCCTCCCATGTCCCTGAGATTGACACAAACCATGGGATGCTCCCTGCAGCTGGGTTTCTTGTGCAAAACCGACGAGTGCTGAAGTTTTGCACTGAAGCTGACAAGTGGGTAAACTAAGGTGTCCCTGAATTGCCAGAGCGGGGAGGCCTCCTGCTTCGCCGGGCTCCTTCCTAAGCTCCCTGCATCTCCTCTTTCAGCACAAGCTGACCCACAAAGGTCAAAGGTATGGAATTCATCTGTTAGTTGCACTGTTTTGGGTCCGTCTGGTTCACCACTTGGCTCTGGCTGCCTGGCACGGGCCCGGGCACATCCTTGGGGGCCTCTATTTTGGGTGGGGGCCTGAGAGTGTGTCAGCCAACCTGAAGTCTAGAGGCCTCAGGGACTGGAGGAGCGGGGACAGGGCCCCTTCCCTGCGGTGACCCCCGCCGGACAATGGCAATTGTAGATCAGAGCTCCTCTCCCACCCCCAGGATGAAACTTAAGGTGCCCCCCACCATGTTGAGGGCAGGTTTGGGGATACAGGAAGGAGAAGGGGGCAGCATCCTGAATGGACTGTTTCCCAAACAATAGAACATTTCTGGAATCCACTCAGTTACTATGAAGTGACAGAATTTAGTTTTCTCCTCTGGTGGAAGTGGACATTTGTAAACGAAGTCAGAAACTGTTAAGAAGAAATAGTGGCAATTACTTCTCTGCCTTCCCCTGTAGTTGGGAAGTCTGTACCTGCTTCACAAGGGCAGTCTCACAACGAGACAGGGCTGGCCAGGGGCTACCACTGTGGAGTGGCTACCCAGTGGGGTGTGCCTGGCATCCACATGCCTCTCGCCTGCTTTACTATGAAGATAGAATGAATATTGTGACACATCAGAGCCCACCTCAACCTTTTAAGGGCATGTTCATGCTCCCCTTTAATGAGAATGGTAAAATCAGAGAAAAGAGGGAAGCTTGGGGACCTAGGAAATCAGAGGGACCCGTTTCTCAAATGAGGGGACTGACACCCGGTGAGGAGACAGGATGAGCCAAAGTCTCAGGTCGAGGCTGTCTGACTTGCCCCTCTTACCTGCCCCCCCACCCAGGAAGCTAAAATGTTTGACCGAAACTCCTTGTGTTCTTTGTCCTGCGCCCACACCTCCCCTCCCCATCCCCCGCAGGTGTTAGAGTCCAGACACAATGTTGGGACCTGCGGAGGAGGACAACCCTGCCCCCTGCTTTTCCCCAAGGCTTCTGGATTCCCTGGGGAAAGGGTCTCATCTCCTAAGGAAAGAGCTGGTCAGTTAGTGGTAGGGCCGCCCAGCCCTCCCAGATTTGGGAATCAGGTCCGTCAGGGTTGGAAGCAGCTGAAGAACTTGGTCTGATAGTAGCTCCTACCCAGGGGCCTTCCTCAGCGTGACCTGGAGAGCCTTAGGAAGCCCACATGCCCAAGTCCAGCCCCCAGAGATTCTGACTTAATGGGGTCTGGGTTAAGAAACCTCGGCTAGATCAGCTACTTCAGGAGAAGTGTTTGAGCATCTCTGGGCCCCTGGCTGCAGCTTCAGTCACTGCTCTTTTGAGAGGCTCCTCATTCCCTCCAGAACCACCCCTCCCCTGTCACACACCCACACCAGCTGGCTCTGCATCCTCTTCTTGCTCTTTGCAGTCGCTGTTCGGGGAATATCTGTGTGCTCTCGGATCCGTGTCTTCACTTCAAAATTCTATCACCCTAGGTTCTTTCCCCTACCCCCTGGAACTCTGAATGGTTAGTACG
Organism: Bos indicus x Bos taurus; assembly: GCF_003369695.1. NCBI lineage: Eukaryota > Metazoa > Chordata > Mammalia > Artiodactyla > Bovidae > Bos > Bos indicus x Bos taurus. The sequence goes on along the minus strand of NC_040094.1, from coordinate 30,676,397 downwards.
CATGCAGGTTTCCTTTAGAATCTGGGGTGCACTAGATGGGGGAACCTCACAGATGGTACTCAAGCCTAGAGATTTGGTTGGTCTGGGGCAGGGGCAAGGCTGGGACCTTTTCTTGCTGGTTTTTACATTCTCCCCTCGCTTTTTTTTTTTTTTCCCACCTCTGAGGCATTTTATTTGTATGTATTACATCCCTAGACTTCCCTGGTGGCTCAGACGATAAAGCGTCTCCCTACAATGCAGGAGACCGGAGTTCCATTCCCTGGGTCGGTAAGATCCTCTGGAGAAGGAAATGGCAACCCACTCTAGTACTCTTGCCTGCAAAATCCCATGGATGGAAGAACATGGTAGGCTATAGTCCATGGGGTCGCAAAGAGTCAGACACGACTGAGTGACTTCACTTTGACTTACATCCCTAGAAAAAGAATCCAAGGATTTTTCCCTCCTGTGCATTTTTGTCTTGCTTCTTCATGGTCCAAGATGCCAGCTGAGGTTGTCAATACAATGAAACCAAACTGGCAGGATGGGAGCAGGTTATTCGCCATTTTGTAGATCTTTGCGTTGCACGTCAAATCTGGGGCTGATCACTCCACGCTTATTTAGCCTGCCTGTGAGGTTCACAACAATTTTCCCAGCCCTGTGATCATCAATGATTTTGAATTCGCCAATGTAACCATGCTTCATCATCACAGTTAGAAACCTGACAATGACTTTGGAGCACGGCCTAAAAGGACCTGGCGTTTGTCTCTCTTTTCGGCATTGTTGATATTCGAGAGCATCAGCCAGGACATTCATGCGCACCATCTGGTGGCATGGAAAGATGGCAGAAACAGCTGTCCTCACTTTTTATTTGAACATTTTCAAACTCACAGAATGCAGACTTACCCTTTCCATAGAGTGAACCTATTGTTACTTGTAAAATTTAGTTTATATATCTGGTTGCATTTATCTTTCTTGCTATGCACGGGCTTTGTCTAGTTGCGGCAAAGGGGGCGTCTGCTCTTCACTGCAGTGCATGGGTTTCTCCTTGTGGTGGCTTCTGCTGTTGTGGAACACGGGTTCTAGGGCGTGTGGACTTTAGTGGCTAAGCATGGGCTTTAGTTGCTCTGTGGCGTGTGGAATTTTCCTGGACCAGGGATGGAACTCGTGTCCCCTGCATTGGCAGGCAGGTTCTTACCCACTGGACCACCATTGGATTCTTATCCCATATCAGACCACTGGACCAGTATTGTTACATCTTTGCTGTATTTGCTTTACCTGAGAGTATACATTTCTTTTTTTTCCCCTTTGGCTAACCATTTGAAGTTCCTGTGTAAGATTCTATCTCCCTAAGATACTTCAGCACAAAATATCTAGAAATAAGATCACTTTTTCTGCATAGCCAAAATCACATTTTCACACCTAAGCAAAGTAGCAGTAATTGTTTAAGTACCATCTAGCTTCCAGTTTACGTTCGGATGTTCTGTTTGTCTCCTCTTTAGGTTTGTTCTTTCTCCCTCCCCTCCCTTCTGTTCTCTTTTCCATTCTAGGATCTAACCAAGGCCCATGTGTTACATTTGGTTCCATCTCTGCTGTCTCTTTTCCCCTGAAACACATTAAAAATTTTTTTTATTCACTTTGAACTGTCTAGGCCAGGCCTTGCAGAATCCTACTTTCTGGGTTTGAGTGACTGCTCCTTCATGGTCTTACTCCCTTGTTTCTGTCTCTGCTTTCTGCAGCTGTGCACAGAGGCTTGAATAGACGCGGTGAGGCAGCTGGCAGGTCCATTCCCGGGGGTGCTGCGTAGTGCACCCTGCGTCTGCTCGTCGCAGGCTGGCCAACTGTCCAGTATTACTGGCGCTGCTTCCTCGCCTGGCGAAAGCAGTGACTGTCTTCTTCCCTAAAACTCTCTCCCCCAGTGGTTTTAGCATCAACGGTGATCCTTGCCTGGATCATTTATTTTATTAGCAGTGGCAAGGTGATAATGTCCCTCTTTTTCTTATTCTGTCTACATATATGACCAGCATCCTTCTTTAAGGAGGAAGAGCTTTTCTTCCTTGCTGCCGCATGCTGCCCAACCCTGTCTCACCTTAGGACTCACAGATTATTTCTTACTCAATGTGTTGGTATTTCAATAAGGTCATTCTTTCAGATGCTCTAAATGATTCAGATGAACGGGTCCAGTTCAAATTAACATGGGGGTTTTCTTACCTTCTTTTATTTTATACTCCTTTTTTTTTTTTCTATTAGGGTGAAAATCTTGGTTCTTGTAAGATGAATATATTTATTTAGTCATTTGCATTATCTAAAAACATACAACTGTTTCCAATTTTAACCCAGATTGCAACTGATAATTAACCTACTGGGAAAGGTTCCAAATTTATACTTCTTTCTATGCTTTGAATACATCTCATGAAGAATGTAGAGTACTTTTAAAAATTGACAGGAATTATTCTTTTCTAAGTGTGTTATTAATTTGATATGCATTGGGTTTATTTGTGCTTTTATAAATTTGATTTTAGGAATTGCCTTTTTCCTTTTTCTTAAAAATTATTTTTGAATAAGTCATTGGCATGGTTTAAAAGTCAAAACCATGTAAGAAAGTATATGGTTTGCATTCGCTCTCTGTGGAGTGTGGGGAACTATTTTCTTAGTTTCTGGTTTATCTTTCTTAGGTTTCTTTGTGCAAAACTGAGCAAATACACAGAGATATTCTTATATCTGCTTTCTTACACTAAAGTTAGAATTCTGTATACAATGTTCTGGACCTTTCTTTTTTCACAGACAATATATCCTAGAAATGACTCCATCTCAGCTTATAGAGTTCATTCTAATTTTTTTAACTCATTAAAAAATTATTTTTGGCTGCGCTGGGTCTTCACTGCTGTGTGTGGGCTTTCTCTAGTTGCGGTGCACTGTCTCCTTATTCCAGTGACTTCTCTTGTTGCAGCACATGGGCTCAGAAGTTTCTGCTCTCAGGCTTAGCTGCTCTGCAGAATGTGGAGTCTTCCCAAGCCAGACATTGAACCCGTGTCCCCTGCATTGGCCGGTGGATTCTTAACCCCTGGACCACCAGGCAAGTGCTTCTTTTTCATGGCTGCCTCTCCATAAAGCCACATGTTCTACCATGGGGATAGAGCATAATGTGTTCAATAAGCTTTCTGCTGATGGATATTGGGGCTACTTTTCACCTTTTGCTGTAATCGTGCCACAGTAGATAGCCCAGCACTTGCAGTGTTTTAGTATTTGTGGATGTACATCTTAGGAGCTGATTCCTAGAAGTGGTTTGATAAGTCAAAGGGAAACTGCATATTTAGGTGTTTTTTCTTTTTCCCTAAATTCCCCTCCACAGCAGTTGCTATGCAATTTTTTACCCACTAGAAAATTATGAGAGTGTGTGTTTTATCACAGCTTGCCAACAGAATGTTTTGCGCAGCATTTGGATTCGTTCCATTCTAATTAGTGAGAAATTGTGGTTTTAATATGCTTTTCTCTTGAAATAATGATGAGCATTTTTTCACACGTTTAAAGACCACCTGTATATGTTTTTGTGTGAATTTTCTACTTGTTTACTTGCCACTTATTTCCATATGAGGGTTTTTAAAAAAATCCTTTTCTTAGCTTTTAAAAATTATTTATATATTAAAGACATTGGCTCTTTGTGATGCAAATTGCAAATATTTTCTCCCAATTTGTCCTTTGTTACTTTTTCTTTTTTGCCATGGAGTTCTTGTTCCTTGCTATGATGTTGTCTTTTTTTTTTTTTTTTTTAACAGCTCTGAATTTTGAGTCAGAGTTGGCCTCTCCCACCCCAAAATTGGGAAGGAATTCACCCATGCTTTCTTTCGGTACTCATTTCATTTCTTTACACTTGGGTGTGATACACTCGTTGTTTAATATGTGGTATGTGTGTGGTATGAGGTATGGATCCAAATTTATCTTTTTCCAAATGGCCATCCAGTTGTCACTCTGCCACTTATTAAGGAATCTATCTTTGCTCTGATGACTTGAGATGCCCCCTTCATCCTGAATCAAATTTCCAAATGTATTTAGGCCTCTTCAGTAAGAGGCCTTTCTAGTATGTTCCTTTGGTCAGTCTGTCTCTTCAAGCATCAGTACAACCTTCTGCATTATGTAGACTTTATCATGTATGTTTTAATGTCTGATAAGATGTTCTGCCTTTTACTTTTCCATTTTCCGGGTTTTTGTTTTCTTTACTTTGTATGCATGAAATTTAGAATTAGCTATATAGCTCCAGAAAAAAAGTTTGTATTTTTTATTGAGATTGCATTAAATTCATATATTAATTTGGATATAACTGGAATCTTTATGATGTTGAATCATCCTATCCAATAGCAAGGAAAACCTACACATTTGTCTTTTTGTATTATTTTAAGGTTTTGCCCATATCTTCTTAAATTTGTTCTTTAGTATTTTATCTTATTTGCTGCTAAAGGAGTCCTTTCTTCCATAGGAGGTCATATCTTCCAATTGGTTATGCAAAATTTATTTTTTTTTGAACAGTTCCTTGTATGATTCTAAGGTACAGCCAAATTTGAGAAGCACAACTCTATTTATTATTTATTGAGGTATAGCTGATTTAGAATGTCGTTAGTTTCAGATGTACAGCAAAGTGATTCAGATATATATACACATATACACATATTTTTCAGATTCTTTTCCATTATAGGTTAGTACCAGATACTGAATACTGTGATACTGCATATTGTTCCCCGTGCTATACAGTAGGTCCTTGTTGTTTATTTAGAGTGGTGTGTATCTATTAATCCTAAACTCCTAAATTATTCCTCTCCCACCCCTCTCCATTGATAACCATAGGTTTGTTTTCTACGTATATGAGTCTTTTTCTGTTTTGTAAATAAATTCATTGGTATCATTTTTTTTAGATGCCACATGTAAGTGATATTATATGATATTTGTCTTTGTCTAACTTACTTCACTTACTAATCTCTATGTCCATCCGTTTTGCTGCAAGTGTCACTGTTTCGTTCTTTTGTATGGCTACTAATCCATTGTGCATAACGTACTGCATCTTCCTTATCCATCTGTCTGTCAGTGGACACTTAGGTTGCTTCCATGTCTTGGCCACTGTAAATAGCACTGCTGTGAACACTGGGGAGCATATCTTTCTGAATTCCAGTTTTGTCCAGGTACATGTCTAGGAGCCGGACTGGTGGATCCTATGGTAGCTCTGTTTTCAGGTTTTTGAGGGCCCTCCATATTGCTCTCCACATTGGCTGCGCCAGTTTACTTTCCTACTAACAGTGTAGTAGGGTTCTCTTTTTGCCACCCCCTCTCCAACGTTTGTTATTTGTAGACTTTTTGATGATGGCCATTCTGACCAGTGTGAGGTGACGCCTCACTGGAATTCTGATTTGCATTTCTCTAGTAATGAGTGGTGTTGAACATCTTTTTATGTGCCTGTTGGCCATCTGCGTGTCTTCTTTGGAGAAATGTCTGTTTAGGTGTTCTGTCTGTTTTTTGACTAGGTAATTTGGGACTTTTTGATATTGAGCTATATGAGCTGTTTGTATATTTTATAAACTAAGCTCTTGTCACTTGTCTTGTTTGCAAGTGTTTTCTCTCATTCGGTAGGTTGTCTTTTTGTTTATGATTTCCTTTGCTGTGCAAAAGCTTATAAATCTGATTAGGTCCCATGTGTTTATTTTTGCTTTTATTTATTTTGCCTTGGGAAATTGACCTAAGAAAACACTGCTACAATTTATGTCAGAATGTTTTGCCTATGTTCTCTTCCAGGAGTTTTATGGTGTCATGTCTTATATTTAAGTCTTTAAGCCATTTTGAGTTTATTTTTGTGTATGGTGTGAGGGAGTGTTCTACCTTCATCAATTTATATGTGGCTGTCCAGCTTTCCCAGCATCACTTGCTAAAGAGACTGTCTTTTCTCCATTATGTATTCTTGCCTCCTTTGTTGAAGATTGCCCATAAGTGTGTGGGTAACTTCTGAGCTCTCTATTCTGTTGCATTGATGTAAGTGTCTGGTTTTGCTAGTATCAAAAGTGTTTGGTTTTGCTGTGTTGATTACTGTAGCTTTGAAGTATCATCTGAAGTCTGGGAGAGCTATGCCTCCTGATTTCTTCTTTTTTTCTCAGGATCGCCTTGGCAATTCTGGGTCTTTTGTGGTTCCATATAAACTTTAGGACTATTTGTTCTAGTTCTGGTGAAAAATGTCATGGGTAATTTGAGAGGGATGGTATTAAATCCATAGATTGCTTTGGGTAGTATGGCCATTTTAACAGTATTAGTTCTTCCAATGCAAGAGCATGAAATATCTTTCCATTTCTTTGAGTCATCTTCCATTTCCTTTATCAATGTTTTATTCTCAGTGTAAATGTCTTTCTCCTCCTTGGTCAGGTTTATTCCTAGGTGTCTTTTTATGTGATTTTAAAAGGGACTGTCTTCTCATTTTCTCTTTCTGGCATTTCATTACTGGTATAAAGAAATGCAGTAGATTTCTGACTGTTAATCTTGTATCTTGCTACCTTGCTGAATTCGTTTATCAGTTCTAATAGTTTTGTGTGGAATCTTCAGAGTTTTCTATATAGACTTATCATGTCATCTGCATATAATGCAAATATTGTATGCATTATAATACCTCTTCTCTTCCAACTTGGATCCATTTTATTTCCTATCTAATTGCTGTAGCTAGGACTTATAGTATGATATTAAATAGAAGTGGTCAGAATCCTTGTCCTGTTCCAGATTTTAGCAGGAATACTTTCAGCTTTTCATCATTGAGTATTATGTTGACTGTGGGTTTGTCATAAAAAGTTTTTATTGTATTGAGATATGTTCCCTCTATACCCACTTTGGTGAGGCTTTTTATCACGAATGGACATTGATTTTCATCCAATGCTTTTTTTGTAACTATTGAGATGATCGTGTGGGTTTTGTCTTTTCTTTTGTTCACATTTTTTTGTGTATGTTGAGCCATCCTTGTGACCCTAGGATGAATCCTTGTGACCCTAGGATAATCCTGGTGTATGATCACTTTTCTTATGTGTTGTGGAATTAGGTTTGTCAGTATTTTGTTGAGGATTTTTTCCATCTCTATTCATCAAACAGTGGCCTGTAATTTTCTTTTCTGGTGGTGTCTTTGTCTGGTTTTGTATCAGGGAGACAATAGCTTCATAGGATGTCTTTGGGAATATTCCCCCCTCTTCAGTCTTCTGGAAGAGTTTGAGAAGGATGGATGTACATTCTTCTTTGTATGTTTGGTGGAATTCCCCAGTGAAGCTGCCCAGCCCTAGACTTTTGTTTGCAGTGAGTTTTGTTGTTTTCACAGGGAGTTTTTAAAATTACAGATCCTGTTTCCCCTCCAGTGATGGGTCTGTTCAATTTCTTCTTGATTCAGCTTTGCAGGCTGTAAATTTCTAGAACTGTATCCATTTCTAGGTTGTCAAGTTTGTGGGGATATCTTCACTCACTGTATTCTCTTATGGCATCTTTGTATTTCTGCAGGATTGGTTATTTCTCCCCTTTCATTTCTTATTTTGTTTATTTGGGTCCTTTCTCTTGAAAAACACAACATAACTTTAAATGAAAAGTCAGTGTTATCCTTCAATTTAAGGGTTATGGCTTAAATTAATCAACTAACATGCCTCAGATTGACCACCTTTCTTCCAAGTTCTCTATCATCATGGAGCTGTTTGTTCTCCATTTCCTTCTGGAGGTGACCTCTGACCTTTACTTTCCACACTCCTGTGCACCAGGTGGACTAGTTTTCATGCCTCCTTCTCTATAGCATTGTTCAACCCACGTGTGCTACTCTTCGTTTCTGTCCCCAAATCCCCTGGCAAAGCCCTGGGTCATGCCTTCTCTTTATAACCTCCTTCCCCTTGGAATGCCTATCTTCTCCTGTCCCTCTCAAAGCATTCTTCCCTGCTTCCATCATGTTGCTCCAGTCTGCCAACCACAAGGGCCCATCAATCTTCTGAATCACATGCAGACTCTTGACAGCGGCTGTGGCTGCCCCACCTCGGGTACGGGGCTCATCTCTTCTTTGCCAGGGACTGTCTCTCAAACCTTCTCTCACTCTCATCTTTAGTCTTCTCCTCTGGCTTTCAGCGTGTATGGAATCCTCTCTTGACCTGGTCCCCTTTTAGCAGCAGCTGTTGGTGGCTAAGTGGTAAAGAATCTGCCAATGCAAGAGACGCAGGTTTGACCCCTGAGTCGGGAAGACCCCCTGGAGGAGGAAGTGGCACTCCACTCCAGTGTTCTTGCCTGGAGAATCCCATGCACAGAGGAGCCGGATAGGCTCCAGTCCATGGGGTCACAAAGAGTTGGAGTACCCATGCGCATCCTTTCACCTACAGATAGAGGTTTGACATTTTCAAGAAGTTTGCTCTGATGGACTTCACAAACTTCTGTCTCATGTCATAATTCTAGAACCACCCATCCCCCGAACTCCTCTCGTGTAGTGAGTGAGGTGGTTTGTAGCACGGCTTTGGTATCCAATCCAGCCGCACTGTTACCCTGGATGTTCAGCACCGTGCTTCATCTTCTCCGTGTGTTTGACATCGTGCATAATGGAAAGGTGGGGAAAGTGGGTGTTTGCTGAATTGCATTAAAGGAGTATTATGGGCCCTCTCAGCTTTAATTTCCACCTGGGGCTCTGGACAGCGGTTCGGGACACCTGCCCTTCACCTCAGGGACGGGGAAGGGTCTTAGCTCAGAATAACCGACTTCGCTGCTTCCAGTGACACCTGACCCACCTCGAGCAGGATGTGGAGAAGGTACTTGACTCCAGAGGCATCTGCTCCTGAGGCTGACTTCCTAGTCTGACCACGGCCACCCCAAGGAGCCCTGTGTCCACATGTGGAGCAGACATCACACAGGAGTGGAGGAAAACCACTCAGAAGGAAGCCAACATCTGGGGAGGGGACTCAGCTGCCTGCTCTCCAGTTAGCGCCTCGCTCTTCCAGTGCGCCCAGGAGCAGACGCAGCGCTCGGTCCAGGCTGTGCGGGTTGGTTCTCGCTGGGTGATGGCCGGAGGAACAAGGCCTCCTCCTGTTCCCATAAAGTTGGCTAATAATACACTGCTATGCCATCTGTCCCCCGCTGATCAGAGAAGGGTTTCACACCAGCCGCAGGGCCAGTTAGCCCTGAAAGCGGCCTGTTTCAGCATCCCAAGGCTCCTTCTCTAAGATGTATCCCTCTTTGGATGGAAATCTTTTAAAACACACACACATGTCCCTTCTCCCTAATCACCTCAGTAAAACATATCTAATGTGAATCTACTCAACAACACCAAGATAACCAGTAGTACCGTGTGTAATGCGTGAAAACCTTCAGATAGAAAAGAAAACGTAAAATCTACAATGTGCTAAACACAGCATTGGGTGTGCCTGATATTTTATTAACCTATTGATGCACATAACCAGTCTGCAAGGCAGCCGTATTGTCCCCATCTTTGTGCTCAGTCGTGTCCAACTCTTTATGACCCCCTGGACATCAGGCTCCTCTGTCCATGGAATTTTCCAGGCAAGAATATTAGAGAGTGGGTTGCCATTTCCTCCTCCAGGGGATCTTCCCAGCCCAGGGATCAAACCAATGGCTCCTGCATTGGCAGGCAGATTCTTTACCTTGAGCCCTCTGGAAAGCCCTCACCCCCATATCACAGATGAGAAAACAGAGGCTCAAAGAAGTTAGGCACAATGCCCGCCATCACACAGTGAATCAGGGTGAGCTGTGGGGTTCACACCCCGGCCCAAAATTCCACAGCCTGCGGCTGCTGCTATCTGTGCAGTTCTTTCCTCCAACAGGTAAGTTTCCAAATGGCTGTGCTTTTTTTCTTTTTGCCACACCGTGCAGCTTGCGGGATCTTAGTTCCCTGACCAGGGATTGTACCTGCACCCTCAGCAGTGAAAGCACAGAGTCCCAACACATGGACCACCAAGGAAGTCCCCAAACGGCCGTACCTTTCGATCCCTGACTCCTGGTTTTAGAACTGTGCTCTCTGCCGCGGTTTTGTTGTCACCTCCATCCTTGGGGTTTCCAGAGAGCAGGGCTCTCTGCCTGACTCTGAGCCTCCTCCTGTGCCCTCAGGCAGTCCTTCTGCCCCTCCTGCCTCCCAGCTCCTCCTGAGCAAAAGCAGCTTGACCAACCAGCCACCTGTGAGACCTCCGAGCTGAACACTCTCTGCCTGCATGAGGAAGGAGCGTGATGCAGAGAGGAAGACAGGCTATGTGACCTGCAAAACCTGGAGGAGGCCAGGAGCATCTCAGAGCTAGAGTTGGGTTCAATTAATGTGACCTGGGACTGTTTTACAAGGAACTCAAACACTGTATGGAAAACATCCTTGCAGTTTCCCAGAGTTGGGTGTGGAAGTGGTCATACAGAGAGACAGGCAAACTGGTGACAAGAAGCTGTAAAGAGCAAACTGCAAATTTTGCTCAGCAAAAGTCTGCTGCCCCAGAACCCCTCCCAACCACAGCTCCGGGTGGCAGGGAGGGACCACCAGCACCACCCCTACCTGAGAACGCCCTGCTCTGCCAATGCCTGAGGTGTGGCCAGGGCCCCTCACACTGTCCCTCAGCCCACAGGGCTGGCTCACACCTCTGCTCCGCAGGTGACCTGTACCTGTCCTGACCAGGCCTCCCAAGGAGATGGCCGGCCAGTGGACAAAGATGTGGACTCTGATGTGTCACTGGGCAGGCAGGACGGGACCTCAAGGAGACCACCCCCTTTCAGACACAGACGGACCCTTGAGCAGCCTTGGGCTGTCTTCTTGGATGAGGAGGGTCTCTAGGGATGGGGGTCTCAGCCCAGCTGGAGCAGGGAGGTGGGGTGCACACGCCGTGAGCCCATGGCAGGCTGAGGGGTGCAGGCTTCCTGTTTTTTTTTTCCCTTCAGCCACGTGCCTGCCCAGCCCTCACAGAGCAGGCAGTTCACCAAGTGTGCTTTGACCTAAAATCACCTGAATCTCAAAAATGGTCGGCTCACCATTATCCTGGGAACCGTTGCGGGTAAAGGCCACGTCTCCCTTCCTTTTGTGCCCTCTTGAGGTGCTCTGCACTGGGGCCAGCATACAATGGGCGATTAATGTATGTCCCTGTGTCTTGGGGTCCACAGCCCTGCTGCCCCGTCCCCGCCCGCACCTCTTCCGCTTGCACGAGCGCTGTGTGTTGGGAGGGGGCATCTCTTCCTCTCAAGGGGGAACTGGTGACAGTTAATGACCACGGGGTGCCCACCAGCCACCCTCCCAAAGGCTTGTCAGGAAAGGTAGGGAGAAAAGAAGCAGATGTAAAGTCGGACAGGAGTGGGCCGAGCTTCAGCCATACCTCTGGTCTCCTGGCTTTGTTCCTTCAACCCTGATTTAGAAAGAGCCATGCTCGCTGGACCCTCTCCTCCCATCCCCCCGTTTCTCTGCAGGCATGCCACCCCCTAACCCCCACCCTGGCCAGCAGCTGGTCTTTCCTAATTGGTCATGTATCTTAATAACAACAGGTCCTCAAGCAGCTGTTGCTGTGGATACTGTCTGGCGGGGTGGCTCCCTGTAATTAATTTACTTGTTGGTCCTACTGGCGCTTAAGAAAGGATTAAATTAACAATGACACTAATGAGACAGAAAGTTACGCAGTGAAAGGAGGAGGAGGATTATAATTGTTGTCGTTCCTGGCACAAGTTTTACAGTCACACAATTCTGTCACAACCCTGTGTTGTGACAAAAGTCTTGCCCAAAGTGCCAAGAGGATTTTCGTCTTTCTGTCCTCAAGTTGCACTCCTTTTCCCCACAGGACGAGATTTCTGTCCCCTTCTGTCCCCAGAATGCACCCTGATTTTCAAGCACGTGGCACCTGCAGGATGGAGTTTAGGCAGGACCCCCGCGAGGCCACCCCTCACACTGAGTGAAGACACCCCGGCCCCAGGTTCAGAGAAAGGCATCTCAAACTTCCAGCTTTCTCCAGCTGGAGAATGGTTATGGATCCTGCTCATTTCTATATATACCTCACCCTTGGCAACAGCAAAAAAAAACGTGAGGAAGGGAGCTGGCCCTCTGCTCATGGCATCGGTCATTCCCTTTCCAAATATAGAGCAGGAATGAGTGGTGGGGGGACAGGCTATAAAAGCCACAGCGGCAGCCCCCTGGCGCTGCTGTGGGTGGAGGAGTCTGAGCGCCCCGCACAGCTCTCTTCCGTGTGTGGCTCGGAGGACCACACCTGGCTGTGGTGAGGTTAGTTAGAGGTGGAGCTGGGTCTCCACCTCCTGCACCCCACTTCCTCCTCCTCAAGCTCCCCTTGACTTTGTCTTCGAGGGCCCCCTTGGGCAGGATCCCTCTGGATGCTCCACGGACCTCGGTTTGTCAGTGTGGCCCGATGACCCCCCCCTTCCACTCTGATCTGTGCAGAGGCTGTGGGGTCACCGCCCCCGCCCCCGCCCCCACCCTCACCCTCCCCTGCCTGCGCTGTGTGCCTGGCGAGCGGGTGTCCTTGATCTCAAGGCCTCGATGGCTTGTTTCAGTTTGCCAATTTGAGACTTCTCCTTGTTCACAGAAGTCAGAGGGGGCCCGATCCTAGCCTGGAACCACAGGCCTTTTCGACAGAGATGCTGTCCTTCCTGCCTCGTTCTGAAAGAGAGGCACTGCATGCAGACTGAGGAGGGTGCATTAGTGGGCTGGTGGGAGCCAGATTTGGGGGCAGCTGGGGGCTTTGACTACCTTTATGAATCACTTGTAGGTCACATCCCATCTGCTCTTCCAGCCTGTCTCCTGGGTAAGACTCTTTTTAAGTTATTAGTCCTTTCCCCTTATTTGGTTAATTCAAGACCCGATTCAGAACTGAACTACACTGTCCGGTGTCCTGAGCTTGCTTCCTGCATATTTACCGCAGGTCTGATTTCCCGGCTGCTGTTGTCCTCTGTCGTCCTGTGGGAGTGACTCTCAGGTGAGGAAGCAGGTTGGGTCCCTTGGCTCGGAAGTCTCCAGGGTCCAGTTCCTCCCGCTTCCAGTGGCCTGGGGGGCAAGAGCCTGGTGGAGCTTAGACCAGGACAGGGTGGATTGGAGAGGACCTTAGACCAGGACAGGGCAGGTTGGGGAGAGGGTCTCGGCAGATGCTGAAGTCAGATGCCACTTCTGTTCTCAGAACAGAACCGAAGGAAGCAAAAGCCAGTTTCCTTGTGTGAAGAGGTAGCCACCTTGAATTGAAACAGTCCCCAAATTCCTTAGCTGTTTGCCATTTAGCACACTGTCTTTGAAGAATGGTGTTGATTTCTGATGGTGTTTATTTTTAAATTTCCCCTTGGCAACACCTGGGCTTTTCAGAAAAGGAAACTCAGTCCCAAGAGCTGCCCCCTCCTTCGGGTTCCTTCACCCCTCTGAGCCCCGCCGGATGGGGGAGCTTGGGTGACATCCACTCCGTGCCCTTTGCACAGAGTCAGCACAAAACGTGTGCATTTGATTTTTCCCAGGGGATGGATGGGAAAAATCAGATGCTCCTGGCCCACCTTGGTGGGCTCCCACAGGGGCAGGGCTGGAGTCGGGGGTAGGGGGCTGACCTGGTGGGTTCATCCTCCAGCCAACACCATGAGTAGTGACACCGAGATGGAAGTGTTCGGCATCGCCGCTCCCTTCCTCCGGAAGTCAGAAAAGGAGAGGATCGAGGCCCAGAACCAGCCCTTTGATGCCAAAACCTACTGCTTCGTGGTTGACTCTAAGGAAGAGTATGCCAAGGGGAGAATCAAGAGCACCCAGGACGGGAAGGTCACGGTGGAAACTGAAGACAACAGGGTAAGCCCCATCCACTCCCTCTGCGAGCCACTGGCCCTCTGTCTGCCCCCCTGGCTGCACAGTCTGTGTGTCTGCCCCACACCTGGCCCTCTCCACATGTGATACATCCCAGGTGACCTCAGAGAAAGCAGAGTGAACACTGGCCTCAGGTTGCACGGTGGGAGAACCGCCTGCCTGCGGCTGGCCAAAGCAAGTCATGTTCCAGCGCTTTTGTTGAGGTTCATGTCACTCTAGGTCAGCGGGAACCAGCCGTGTGTGTCCCAGGGGTGTGGAGTTGAGAGTCCAACAAGAGGACGACCTCCTTCAGAGCACTGTCGTTTGGGAGCCTAGGTTTCCCCCTGATTCTTCTGGTGATATAGTATGTAAGGAAGTAAGGAAAGCGGGTCAGGGGTCCTAGTGGACCACAAGCTTGACTGAAGTAGCAGTGTCCCCATATCACGAAGGCAATGGGCAGTGTAGCCCATTCCTTTCTGCCCAGGCTAGCATGGGGGTGCTGGGAGGATTTCTGGACATCCCAACTCTCTGGAATTTAGACCAGAAGAATCCAGAAATGTTCTAAGAAAGGTTCAAATAAAATGGGGGTGGGGATCCAACTGAGAGGAGTAAAGGAAATAGTATCATTGGGTTGGATGTGAAAGAAAACAGCATGGAAACCACCCATTGAAACCATCTTCCAAGCCCTGAAGCTCGAGGGCAGCTCTCGGTACATTTCAGATGACGGAGTGGGGAATGGCTTCCGAAGCTGCAGGGAGCACAGACTGTCCTGGTGGAGGACAGTCCAAGAGGTCCAGACCTCCTCACTGGAGAGCTGTGGCCTGGATGGTTTTAGTGAACCCCGGCTAGAAGGCAGGTTTCCTACCACTTGGCCCAGATGCGGGGCCGGGAAAACCATCATCTGCAATGGAGGTCTCAGACAGGAAGGGGGTGAGTGGAGGGTATGAGAGTGGAAGGTGAGCTCCACGCCACGATGCCAGGTCTTCCAACGCCCCGGCACTGGGCCGGGGGTCTGCTCCTTTTGAGGGGAGCACGAAGATGCCTGTCCCCACCGCTCTGCATGGTGGTTCCTTCCAGCCTGGAGTTCTCTTGTCCCAAAAAGGGAGTGGGGTAGGGGGTTCCCTTTCACAGCTCAGGCAGGTGGGGGTGAATGGGTGAGATGCAGGGTGGGGGCTGGGAGCTGCTTTCAGGGAGCTCAGGATGACTCGAGCTGCCAGCCTGGAAGTCCATGCCACCAGCTTCCTCCTCTCTCACCCTGCCTCAGGGACACCATCCACCTGCCGTGCCCTCTAAGTAGACGGCCAAGACCCATGAGCCGCTGGAGCCAGGTTTTGGCCCAGCCAGCATGACCCAGATGAGGAGTTCCCGCTGGCTCCTGGGCCTGCGTCCTCCTCCCCAAATCCCCCCGAGACCCTCCTCTCCTTTCTGTCATCCTTCCCTCACTTCAGACTACTGGAGACGGAAAAAACAAAAGCCCGAGTATCAGAACCGAACCCCATTCCATCTGCTTCACCATGAGCCGCCCCATCCCCGACTCCCTCCCTGTCAGATGGGCCTTTCCTCCAGCACCCCCTCCTTCTGATCTGGGCGTGGGAGACACACCTGTTCACAGAGAAGCCCAGATGTGCACCCTACCCCTTCCCTTGTAGACGCTGGTGGTGAAGCCAGAGGACGTGTACGCAATGAACCCCCCCAAGTTCGACCGGATCGAGGACATGGCCATGCTGACGCACCTGAACGAGCCGGCCGTCCTGTACAACCTCAAGGACCGCTACACCTCCTGGATGATCTACGTCAGTGCCCACGTCTGCGGGCTCCCGGGACCTTGGGTGGGGTGGGGGTGGTGTGGAGATGCTCACGGGGAGATGGGCTTTAGAAGGATTAGTGTTTGACGAGGCTGTTGGATGGCATCACCGACTCAATGGACGTGAGTTTGAGTAAACTCTGGGAGTTAGTGATGGACAGGGAGGCCTGGCAAGCTGCAGTCCATGGGGTTGCAAAGAGTCGGACACGACTGAGTGACTGAACTGAACTGAGGCCATTGAACAAAAGAGGGAAAATGAAGAAAGGGGGATGAGAGTGATGGAGGATGAGAAAGTGAGAGATGAGTGGGGCCAGGAGGGGACCGGAGGAGGGGTGGGGCTGAGGCCGGGTCCTGGTGCTGCCACTCAGCAGCTGTGGATGGCTGCTGCACCCCTCAGGTCTCAGCTGCCTCATCCACAGAGAGAAATCGTATCTTGCCTCCTTTACGAGTTTCTCATAAAGAAAAGTGAAATAACAAAGGGGGAGGGTTTTATAGGCACACACCCATGTGTACATAAATACATATTTTTTATGCCCCCACAGACCTACTCGGGCCTCTTCTGCGTCACCGTCAACCCCTACAAGTGGCTGCCGGTGTACAACCCCGAGGTGGTGGAGGGCTACCGGGGCAAGAAGCGCCAGGAGGCCCCGCCCCACATCTTCTCCATCTCTGACAACGCCTATCAGTTCATGCTCACAGGTAGGTCTCCAAGGAGGAAGCCTGGAGAGGCGGGCAGGGCCCAGGGAGTCTGCCGGTCTGGAATCAGCCGCCCCTCCAGTGTGCAGCCTCCACACAACTGGCTGGAGGTGCTTAAAAAAAAGGAAGCCAGAGATTTTAGGGCCTTGCAGGCCTGGGTGAGAAGCTTGGATTTAATGCAAGCATGAGTTACCTCATGTGAAACTGATGTTTTTGTGGGCCCAAAACAAAGACTGATAGTTTCATATGGTTCAACCTAATATGATGGGCAGCCAGTGGCTGGCTGTAAGCAGGGGCTTAACCTCTTTGATCTGTATTCTCATGGAGGAGTCTCTTTGAGCTCCCATGTACGACAAAACAGAGTCATTGTGCAGTGAACTCTGACTGTTGGAGACATGGAGAACTGGGAAGCTCTTTTTATTTTTATTAAAAATTTTTGATTGAAATATAATTGATTTGCAATGTTGTATTAACTTCTTGTTTACAGCAGAGTGATTCAGATATATATAGATATAGATATAGATATTCAGATTTTTTCCCACTGTGGCTTATTATAGGATATTGAATACAGTTCCCTGTGTTGTACAGTAGGACCTTATTTATTTTATATATAGTAGTTTGTATCTGGTAACCCCCAAATCCCAGTTTACTCCTCCCTCACCCCTTTCCCCTTCGGTAACCATAGGTTTGTTTTCTATGTGAGTCTGTTTCTAGTTTCTAACTAAGTTCAGTCATATCATATAACCACATGTAAGTGATATATGGTATTTGCCTTTCTGTCTGACTTACTTCAGTTAGTATGGTAATTTTTAGCTCACTCATGTTGCTGCAAATGGCATTATTTCATTCCTTTTTATGGCCAAGTAATATTCCATTGTGTGTATGTACCACATCTTCTTAATCCACTTCTCTGTAGATGGATATTTAGGTTGAGAAAGTTCCTTTTATAATACCATCAACCCTATTTTATTTTTCCCTTTGGCAGATCGTGAAAACCAGTCTATTCTGATCACGTAAGTATCCAAGGTGTAGAGCGTTCTCACAGCTGTGGCTCTCTGTCCCCAGTGCAGAAGGGGAAGACGCCACTTGCTTTGTTCTATTAGTGAGAAAGTACAGAGGACAAAGTCTGTGATGCAAAGATGCATGGGGGACAGGCCAGAAGGCGTGTGAGGCCTCAAGAAGCTGGGGTTCCCCGTCCAGGGTGTTCAGTGGTGCCGGTCTCCCAGGGCCCTTGTCTCTCCGAATGGGCTCCTCTTTGTTGGGAATCTCATATCTGATGTGGCTCAGGAGGCTGTTTACAGTCACAGGACTCTTTTCCTCCTCCTCTCTCTTTCGATCTAGTGGAGAATCCGGGGCAGGAAAGACTGTGAACACCAAAAGGGTCATCCAGTACTTTGCAACAATTGCAGCAACTGGAGACCTTGCCAAGAAGAAGGACTCCAAGATGAGGGTAAGAAGAGGAGGCAGGCTGGCTCTGCTTCTACTGCCAACCCTTGTCTTAACTTCAGAGTAAGGAGGCATAGGGCATGGGTGGGAGGTGCCCATCTCCTCAGGGAAGGAGTGCTGGCAGGGTTGGAAATCGCACAGGACAGCCGGCTGTCCTAGACAATCCAGCACATTGGTGATCTCACAGGACCAGATCCGGCGATTGCCAAGAAAACGAGCTCTAAGGCTCCGCTGAAGAAAGTCAATCTGACATACACCAGAGTCACACACACCACCCAGGGAGAACTGTCGCATCCACTTGCCTTTCAAAATGAATATATCACAGCAATATGGTGTGAACACAGGTGGCCTCACCACCTGGAGAATGAAGGAACTGAAGGGTTAAATGAGGTTCATGTCAAGATACCCAACCAGAGCCAAACGCGACTTGGCAACAGGGCTCTGAGTGAGGTGCTGATGATGTGGTTGGGCCCTGGGTTGGAAAGCAGGGAGCAGGGGAGGGACCAACTGGGCAGGAGGGGCATCGGAGCTCACCCTCACACGGGGCTCTTCCTGCCCTGACTCCCTGCTCCAGGGGACACTGGAAGACCAGATCATCAGCGCCAACCCACTGCTGGAGGCCTTCGGGAATGCCAAGACCGTGAGGAACGACAACTCGTCCCGCTTTGTGAGTCTGTGCTGGGTCAAGCTGGGGTGTCCTCCAAGGCCAGCGAGGAGGCACGATCCCTGCTTCCAGGAACCTGCAGTCCCGGGGGTGGATAATGAAAGGAGGAGGAAACAAGTCTACAAAACAGTCTGACAGTTCCCTAGTAAATGGGACAGTAAAGGGGGCCGGGTCTCCTTTAGACAGGGCCAGCAGGGGAGCCCTCCTGGGGGGCTCTGACCTGTGAACCCGAGATCCACAGGGTGAGGCGGGACACAGTTCAGAGGCAGGGAGGGGACTGGTGGAGTCAAGGGATCTCCAGGGGGTCTGAGTGGCTGGAGTAAGGCAGGCTCTGCGAGATGAGGTGGGGAAGTGAGGAGGGGCAGTGGGAAGGGACCTGGAGCCTGGGAGCATGCAGGCCAGGAGAAGGGTCTGGTTTCATTCCAGAAGTCAGGATCCTGTTAGAGGGAAGTGATATGGTTTGATTTGCATCTTGAACAGAATATGACTCTGCTGACTGGGGTGGCATGTGGATGCAGTGTGGAACAAGGGGATGGAGGAAGGCACAGCAAAGCAGGGAGAGAGGCGACAAGGACACTTAACTGCAAGTTCCTGGGGAAAAAGGCTCTGTTGCACTCCCCAGGTGGGTAGGAACAACCTGGAGTCAGGTTACTTGGTCTCCCTTCCCCGACAGGGCAAGTTCATCCGCATCCATTTTGGTACCACGGGAAAGCTGGCCTCTGCAGATATTGAAACATGTAAGTAGATTCCTAGAATCAGATGTTTTGGGACATTGGGGCAACAGTTTGGAAGACACTCCTATGTTTACGTTCCTAGATCTGCTGGAAAAGTCAAGAGTGACCTTCCAGCTGAAGGCTGAGAGAAGCTACCACATCTTCTACCAGATTCTTTCCAATAAGAAGCCTGAGCTCATAGGTGAGGATGCCCCCAGAGGGGCTGGTCTGGGGCCTGTCAGCTCTTAGGTGAGTGGACTGAAGAGAGTTGTGCCTACTCGCAGAAGAAATTTGTTTTAGAAATAGGGTGTGGCTGTTTTGACAGTGATGTGCCAATTTGAGAAATGCAATCCAATGGACAGAAAAAGAATGAGGCACAATTGCCTTCAGCTCTGGTTCATGGAAACTGGCTGAACGACTTAGCGTTTAGTGGTCCTCTGATGCCCCCTTGTGGTCAGCCACAAAACCAATCTTCCACCAAATGCTGTGAGGCCGGCGCCAAGTCAGAGGAACCGCCAGCTGGTGGATGTCCACCCCGCTTTTCATTTGGCACCTAACAGGGGCTCTGTGCCCTTCTCTACTCTCTGGCTATGTCTGCTCAGCATTCTGGGCCCAATCCTGGAAACAGGCTGCAGCTTTCAACAGATTTTGGAAAAGACGACGATTCTACCAAACCATCTGGGCTTTCTTCCAGTGGCTCTCTGTGTCCTGGCCCACACTCAGCCTGTTTTCCTGATTAATCTTTCCCAACCGACATGGATCTGTGCTGTCTGCACACAAAGCAAAAGGGTTTAAATGTTCTCTCTGGGGGTTGTACCCTGTGTGGCCGGGGTGGGTGCAGAGTCTTCCCTGGACTTTATATTCAGCCACAGAGTGAGTATGAGAGGCTGTTTAGCCCCAGGCGGGGGTGTTTCCTTTGCATCCATGTGACCCCCCTCTAACTGGTCATCATTGCAGAGCTGCTGCTCATCACAACCAACCCTTATGATTACCCCTTCATCAGCCAGGGCGAGATCCTGGTGGCCAGCATTGACGATGCTGAGGAGCTGCTGGCCACGGATGTAAGTAGATCAGGGAGAAGGATGTGTGTGTGGCGGGGGCTCCTGCTCCATCACTGACGTCAGCCGGCTGACACGTTCTCCTGCAATGCCAGAGCGCCATTGACATCCTGGGCTTCACCCCCGAGGAGAAGTCTGGGCTCTACAAGCTGACAGGCGCCGTGATGCACTACGGAAATATGAAATTCAAGCAGAAGCAGCGGGAGGAGCAGGCAGAGCCGGACGGCACAGAAGGTACCCCATCACCCACTGGGGCGTGCGCTAGAGCTGGGGGCCTCCCTTGAAAGTGATCAATCCTCCTCCCCCTGGAGAGATGAACCTCTGTGGGGGTCAGATGCTGACAGGTTACTGCCCTGTCTGCTGAGTCACTCGAGTGGTCCTGCTTCAGACACGGTGAGGAGTGACCAGGGTTTTGTGGAACCCAGTGCTGCCTTTTCACAAAGCCCATTATATTCTCTGAGTGACTTAGCGCCCACAGGTGAGCGGTTTAGAGACATGTAATGCAAACACATGGAGACAAGCTGAGCTGAGCCTTGAAACATCTGGAGGATTTTCAGAGGGGTTCTTTGGCTTTGCCAGTTATCTGGGGTTTCCCTTGTAACTGGCCTTCTTTCCTGCCAGTGGCTGACAAGACAGCCTATCTGATGGGCCTGAATTCTTCGGACCTCCTGAAAGCTTTATGCTTCCCCAGAGTGAAAGTTGGGAATGAGTATGTTACCAAGGGCCAGACCGTCGATCAGGTAAGTGACTGCCAGGAGGCTGGGAAGGGATGCAGGCACCCGATGGCTACTGCCCACAGACGCAACACAGGTGCTGACCCCCCGACACAGGTGCACCATGCTGTGAACGCCCTCTCCAAATCCGTCTACGAGAAGTTGTTCCTGTGGATGGTCACCCGCATCAACCAGCAGCTGGACACCAAGCTGCCGAGACAGCACTTCATTGGCGTCCTGGACATCGCAGGCTTTGAGATCTTCGAGGTTTGCGTTCTCAATATTCAGGTGTCTTTATGTGGGGGGCTGGTTCTCAGGATCACAGGCAAGATGTCCAGGCAGCCACTTGTCACCCCATATCACATCTGGGAGGAGCACTAGATGGAGGGTGGGTCAGGTAGAAGCATGTACACCCATTAGAGCATGTTGTCAATGTCTACCAGCTATAAGACTTGCAGGTGAATAAAAGATGAGCTTGTAGTTTGTAGATGATGACGAGAAGTATGTAAGTATGCAGAAGACCAACTATAGATAAGACAAACTGTGGTCAGGGTCCAGGAGAGGCCCAGGCCATGGACTTAGGAGACGGAGAGGTATCTTCTAGCTTGAGTTCCGGAGAAAACGTGATGTGAGCTGAGCCCAAGAATGTGACCACACCTGAAAGCCTAGCTGAGCTACTCCCAAGACAAGGAGAAACAAGGAGGAGAAAGAAGAAGGTTGGTGCGTCTTTGACTTTGAAAGCAGTCTAACCTTCCGTGTGGACGTTATGTTTTTAATGTTAGTATAACAGCCTGGAGCAGCTGTGCATCAACTTCACCAACGAGAAACTGCAACAGTTTTTCAACCACCACATGTTCGTGCTGGAGCAGGAGGAGTACAAGAAGGAAGGCATCGAGTGGACGTTCATCGACTTCGGGATGGACCTGGCCGCCTGCATCGAGCTCATCGAGAAGGTACCTGCCATGTGTGCTTGGTAACCGCCCTCACAGGCCTGGTGCTTGTCACGGCAGCTCACACCCACTCACCCCGTGTGCACTCTGCCTTGGTCCAGCCTATGGGCATCTTCTCCATCCTGGAAGAGGAGTGCATGTTCCCCAAGGCCACGGACACCTCCTTCAAGAACAAGCTGTATGACCAGCACCTGGGCAAGTCTGCCAACTTCCAGAAGCCCAAGGTGGTCAAGGGCAGAGCCGAGGCCCACTTCTCCCTGATTCACTACGCGGGCACCGTGGACTACAGTGTCTCGGGCTGGCTGGAGAAGAACAAGGACCCCCTGAACGAGACGGTGGTCGGGCTGTACCAGAAGTCCTCCAACAGGCTCCTGGCACACCTCTACGCCACCTTCACCACCGCGGACGGTAACAGA
This sequence comes from Bos indicus x Bos taurus, assembly GCF_003369695.1. Taxonomy (NCBI): domain Eukaryota; kingdom Metazoa; phylum Chordata; class Mammalia; order Artiodactyla; family Bovidae; genus Bos; species Bos indicus x Bos taurus. The sequence continues at coordinate 30,654,199 of NC_040094.1, read as the reverse complement.
CTCCCAGGCTGCCTCGAATCCACCCTTCTCCCCCAACTCAGCCCACAAAGGAAACAGCTCTGGAGGCCTGCTAACACCACACACCATCTTTTCTTTCAGCTGACAGCGGAAAGAAGAAAGTTGCCAAGAAAAAGGGTTCTTCCTTCCAAACCGTCTCTGCCCTTTTCAGGGTAAGAAAGATAGAATTTATTTGCTTGTAATTGGCTTAAGTCATCTCAAAATGAGCAATGTAGAGATGCTGAACTTGGTTTATTCAAGAATAGTGATGTGATCTTAATCTGCTTCCTGTCACTTAGGACAGTGGTGGTATATGCAGATAAGTGCTAACAATTGGAGGACCAGAATTTAACCTCCATCTTACACGCAACCAGCCAGGTTGCCTGGGAGGCCAGTCCTCAGCGTGAACTTTCTGACTTGCCTGAAGGACACAGGCAGTAGCATCTCAGGCGCCCAGTGGAGCCGGACAGCTCCCCCGAGTTAACTCAGCAGGCGTCCTGTACTTGGCTAGTCTCTGGCTCACTGTGAAGCAAAAGACTGTCATATCATATCTATACTTCTTGCCAAATGGACTATTGAAAGACCTTTTGAAAAGAATTAAATAAGACCTTTATTAGAATTCACAAGAAGTGTAAAATATCTTTTTTTGTTACACTGTATCTCTGTGTTTGTAAAAGCCTACAGTCTGCTCACTGTCAAATTGAATCTTTCTCTTTTAGGAAAACCTGAACAAGTTGATGTCAAATTTAAGAACAACACACCCTCACTTTGTGCGCTGTATAATTCCCAACGAGACCAAAACCCCAGGTAAGATGCCCGCTGGTCTGGAGGCGGCACTCGGGTCGGGTTTTAGGAGAGTCTGTGCGAAGCTGACGTTGCTTCTCTTCTCAGGCGCCATGGAGCACAGCCTGGTCCTGCACCAGCTGCGCTGTAATGGGGTGCTGGAGGGCATCCGCATCTGCAGGAAGGGCTTCCCCAACAGGATCCTCTACGGGGACTTCAAACAGAGGTGCGTAGTAAGAGGGCTTCCCCAGCGGCTCAGCGGTCAAGAACCTGCCTGCCCGTGCTGGAGACCCGGGTTTGATCCCTGGGTCAGGAAGATCCCCTGGAGAAGGGCGTAACAACCCACTCCAGTATTCTTGCCTGGAGAGTTCCATGGACAGAGGAGCCTGGCAGGCTGCAATCTGTGGTGTTGCTAAGAGTTGGACATGACTTAGCAACTGAACATGCATATGTAATAGAAATGTTCCATTTGTTTCTTGAGGAGGTGTGTAAATGCTGGAATTTGAGAGGGAAAAACACTGAACAGCTGTGGACTCCACGTAAAATGATTTAACCACCATCTGGTCAAGGTACACATGCTTCTTTCTGCCACACTTTCTCAGGGCCTTCTCCAATACACCACGTGGCAGAAAAGGACGTTGCAAAGACGAGTTGGGAGGCCTAGATTTCAGGCCACTGTTTAGCCTGTGACCAAGGGCGAGTTTCCTTCCCTCTCAGGACCTCGGCCTTCTTGCCTCTTGGAAGAGAGGCCTGAGCTGGTTTCCAAAGTTCACGTCTTTGCTAATAGCCTACGACGTTTCTGTGTCCACATGGCAGATACCGAGTGCTTAATGCCAGTGCCATCCCCGAGGGGCAGTTCATCGACAGTAAGAAGGCGTGTGAAAAGCTGCTGGCATCCATTGACATCGACCACACTCAGTACAAGTTTGGACACACCAAGGTACTGTGTCAGCTCCAACAGACACTGGCCTGAGGTCCCTGACAGACCCCTCCAGAAAACTGACCCAGGGCATCCGTCTCCCCTCAAGGTGTTCTTCAAGGCTGGCTTGCTGGGAACCCTGGAGGAAATGAGGGATGACCGCCTGGCCAAGCTGATCACCCGGACGCAGGCCGTGTGCAGAGGGTTCCTCATGCGTGTGGAATTCCAGAAGATGGTGCAGAGAAGGTCGAGCGGGGTGTGTGCTCAGATCTGAGCTCTTTGGGAGAAGTGGGGAGTCTCTCTTAGAAATAACTGATGTTTTGTTTTCAGGGAGTCCATCTTCTGCATCCAGTACAACATCCGAGCCTTCATGAACGTAAAGCACTGGCCTTGGATGAAACTCTTTTTCAAAATCAAGCCCCTTCTCAAGAGTGCAGAGACGGAGAAGGAGATGGCCACCATGAAGGAAGAGTTCCAGAAAACCAAGGATGAACTGGCCAAGTCAGAGGCCAAAAGGAAGGAACTGGAAGAAAAACTGGTGACTCTAGTACAAGAGAAGAACGACCTGCAGCTGCAAGTACAAGCTGTATGTGTCTAGGAATTTAAGGTTTTTTCTCCTAGATTTGATTATCTAGGAAAACTGGATTTTAGGTGGGATTTTTGCTTTTTACTGGGTATGTTTCATAAAGGATTCCATTTATAACAAAATACTTTGTTATTGTTCAGTTGCTGAGTTGTGTCAGACTCTCTGCGACCCCATGGATTGCAACATGCCAGGCTCCTCTGTCCTTTACTATCTCCTGGAGTTTGTTCAAATTCACTCATTCAACAAAATACTGGAATGTCACCGACTTTATCTTTAAACCATTAAAGGAAATCATGATTCTTTTTTTTTTTTTTTAAGGAAAGTGAAAACCTGTTGGATGCAGAGGAAAGATGTGATCAGCTGATCAAAGCCAAGTTCCAGCTGGAGGCTAAGATCAAGGAAGTGACAGAGAGAGCTGAGGATGAGGAAGAGATGAATGCTGAGCTGACGGCCAAGAAGAGGAAACTGGAGGACGAATGTTCAGAACTGAAGAAAGACATAGATGACCTTGAGCTGACACTGGCCAAGGTTGAGAAGGAGAAACATGCCACAGAGAATAAGGTACACCCTGGGTCTTTCCACTGCTATGGTCAGTACAAACCCAACTTGATCTTTTCTTATAATTGCTTGTGGCATCTTCTTAGGTTAAGAACCTCACTGAAGAACTTGCCGGGTTGGATGAAACCATTGCAAAGTTAACCAGAGAGAAGAAGGCCCTCCAGGAGGCCCACCAGCAGACCCTGGATGACCTGCAGGCAGAAGAGGACAAAGTCAATTCTTTGAGCAAAATCAAGAGCAAACTGGAACAGCAGGTGGATGATGTGAGTGAAGGATGCCAATTGGGAGGCCTGGGTTGGGGCAGGAAGAGCCCCTGGGACACCCATGGTGCAAAGCATTTGTTCTTAAAAGGAGATGGTACCTTTTGCAGCTGGAAAGCTCCCTGGAACAAGAAAAGAAGCTCCGTGTAGACCTGGAAAGGAACAAAAGGAAGCTGGAGGGAGACCTGAAGCTCGCCCAGGAGTCCATCCTGGATCTGGAGAACGACAAGCAGCAGCTGGATGAGCGGCTCAAGAAGTGAGCCCTGACACCGCTGTGCTCGGGTTTCCAGTGCCTGGGTGTCTGGTCCTCACATGTTCTGCATTTCCCTTCACAGGAAAGATTTTGAGTACTGTCAACTGCAAAGCAAAGTGGAAGATGAGCAGACTCTGGGCCTGCAGTTTCAGAAGAAAATCAAAGAGCTACAGGTAGGGGGCGCTTGGGACTTTGCTTTCACACTCGATCACACACGGTGAGCCGTAGTGTCTGCTGTGCATTATCAGAGCAAGGGGCAGGACCATGGGCCTCGTCTGTCCAGGCCGACAGTAGCAATAAACAGTTTTTCTACAATTTAAACAAAATACGTAATTGAAGTATTTCATATCAACCCGTAGTCAGAGTGGAGGATACTCATTATCAGCCGCTGCAGGAAAGGCTCATGTCAGGGGAAACTCGCAATGTTGGTATTGCTCTGGGAGCAGCCCAAGACTTGGTTGGTCTAATGGGAGGGGAAACTAGCCTGTTCTTGACACTGGGAGTCAGGATTCTCCCGGGGATGGCCTGCCCGCACAGGCCCGAATCGAGGAGCTGGAAGAAGAGATCGAGGCCGAGAGGGCGACCCGCGCCAAGACGGAGAAGCAGCGCAGCGACTACGCCCGGGAGCTGGAGGAGCTGAGCGAGCGACTGGAGGAGGCAGGGGGCGTCACGTCCACCCAGATCGAGCTGAACAAGAAGCGGGAGGCCGAGTTCCTGAAGCTACGCCGGGACCTGGAGGAGGCTACCCTGCAGCACGAGGCCATGGTGGCCGCTCTTCGCAAGAAGCATGCGGACAGCGTGGCCGAGCTGGGGGAGCAGATCGACAACCTGCAGAGGGTCAAGCAGAAGCTGGAGAAGGAGAAGAGCGAGTTCAAGCTGGAACTCGACGACCTGGGCAGCAACGTGGAGAGCGTGTCCAAGTCTAAGGTTCGGGGGTGGGAGGCGGGGGGCTCCCACCATTGGCCCTCCACACCTGAGCACTGACTGAGCTCTCTCCCCTTCCTTACCCTGCAGGCAAATCTGGAGAAGATCTGCCGCACCCTGGAGGACCAGTTAAGCGAGGCCCGGGGCAAGAACGAGGAGATTCAGAGGAGCCTGAGCGAGCTGAGTACCCAGAAGTCCCGGCTGCAGACAGAGGCTGGTGAGCGCCGGGGGAATGGGAGGGGCGGCGCCTCCCGGACACCCACCGGGTACAGCAGGTCAAAACCAAAGGCAGGATTTGTTTGGGGAGGACTTCTAGGGAAGCAGATTTTTGGGAGAGAGGCAATCAGAATAATCTACAAAAGGCCATTCAGAGTACCCTGGAGGAGGTGAGCACTGAGAGTCCAGTAAGGAGAGAGGAGTGAGGAGGGGCTCGGAACACCCCCTGCTCCCCGAACACCCTCGAGACCCTTAACAGCAGCATCTCACCAGGTGTGTGCTCAGCTTCCTTGTCATGGACACATGCCTTCACTCCCAGATCTCAGCACAGTGCCTTACACACAGCAGGAATGTGTGAGTGAATGAATAGACGGATGAAATAAAAATGTTTGCCTTCTGGACACAGGTGAGCTGAGTCGTCAGTTGGAGGAAAAGGAGAGCACAGTATCGCAGCTTTCCAGAAGCAAGCAAGCATTTACCCAGCAAATAGAAGAGCTCAAGAGGCAGTTAGAGGAAGAGAGCAAGGTACATAGCTGAGGGAATGCTCCCTGATCTAACCTCTACGAACCACCTACAGAAACAAGACAACTTTATTCATAGGTGATGACAGCGGGAACACATCTGGACTGCATCACGCACACAGCCTGAAACATTCATGCATTGGGCCTCTCCTCTCTCCTGACTTCTGCAGGCCAAGAGCGCGCTGGCCCACGCCCTGCAGTCAGCCCGCCACGACTGTGACCTGCTGCGGGAACAGTATGAGGAGGAGCAGGAAGCCAAGGCCGAGCTGCAGAGGGCGCTGTCTAAGGCCAACAGCGAGGTGGCCCAGTGGAGGACCAAGTACGAGACGGACGCCATCCAGCGCACCGAGGAGCTGGAGGAGGCCAAGTACGCAACTCTGTCTTCAGAAGAACTAGCACTTCTAAATGATCAAATGACAGAGGGCACTGACATTAGCACTGCTCGAGAGTGAATGTTACCGTCTTTTAAGGCAGTTCTGTGCCAGCAGAGGACTTGTGTGAGCACATTTCATTGAGACAAACGACTGTGATCTTGGTTAGAGGCAGGCAGGCTACTGATCACTGATTTTTAGCAGACAGGAGGTTCTCCTGGGCTTATGAAAGGAAAGCTGTTTGAATCACATAGGTTAGTGATTCCAGTTAGATGAATAGTGATGTTCAAGAAGGACTGAAGCTTAAACATCATCTGCTTCTCATTTGTTTTAAGGAAAAAGCTGGCTCAGCGCCTCCAGGATTCCGAGGAGCAGGTGGAGGCGGTGAACGCGAAGTGCGCGTCCCTGGAGAAGACCAAGCAGAGGCTGCAAGCGGAGGTGGAGGACCTGATGGTCGATGTGGACAGAGCCAACTCCCTGGCTGCCGCCCTGGACAAGAAGCAGAGGAATTTTGACAAGGTGCGGGGTGGGCACAGGAGGTGGGGCCCCAGTCCTGACTGCCCCAGGAGCAGTGAGACCTGGGGCGAGCCCCCTAAACCAAAGGAGCGTGGGATGCAGGTGGGGGTCCCCTTCAAACACTTCAGTGGAGACAAGCTACCTCCTCCAGTGTCATCCAGCCCCAAGCATTCTTGATCCCCAACATGGCTGGTCTGTCTGGGTGGCTGATGTGGAAATCTAATTCGGGTCCTAGTGGGAGGGTTTCTGGCAAGTATGACAAGTATGGTTGATTTGAACCGAGGTTTTAATGAAATATTTAGAAGTGCAGGGCCATTTTCGTAGTGGGAAAAGGGAAGTAGGCCCAGCTAATTCCTTCCCAAAGGGTCCACTTGCTTTTTGGAGATGGCAGTTGTTACTGACCAGTGACTGATCTTGAATTGATTTATGGAATGAAATCTTGGTTAGTCAACAGTCAGGAAGAAGCAACACAGCCAAGGGGGCCCCGATTCTCAGAGTGTTCACACTCATGGGGGTCCTGAGATAGAAGCTGGAGGTGAGGGGTCATGGACAGAGGTGCCTTTCTCCCCGGCACTGCAGGTGCTCGCTGAGTGGAAAACCAAGTGTGAGGAGAGCCAGGCGGAGCTGGAGGCATCTCTGAAGGAGTCCCGCTCCTTGAGCACCGAGCTCTTCAAACTGAAAAATGCCTATGAAGAAGCCTTAGATCAACTTGAAACTGTGAAACGAGAAAATAAGAATTTGGAGCGTAAGCAGTTTGTCTAAAATCCCCCTTCACACTATCGCCAGAGTGTGAGGCTGCAGGAGTGTGACTTCAGGACCCAACCTCATCTGCGTGTCTGTTACCACACCCAAGGGCTTGTTTCCGAGCTTCTCTGTGTCCAGTATCTTATCTCCAGCAAGCAGCATCCTTAGAGCTTGATAAACTAGTTAAGAGCATCCGGCTAGTGCTTACTCTGCGTGGAAACCTGTGCGAAAGTTCAAGAGCAATCAAACTTCTCTCTTTGCAGAGGAGATAGCAGATCTCACGGAGCAAATCGCTGAAAGTGGTAAAACCATCCATGAACTGGAGAAATCAAGGAAACAGATTGAGCTGGAAAAGGCTGATATCCAGCTGGCTCTGGAGGAAGCAGAGGTGAGCAGAATGCCAGGGAGGCAGTAAGGGAGCAGACGCCGTGACTGTGGGGCTCCAGCCTGGCGCCACTCGGGGTCTCAGAGTCACAGTCCTCATGTTGGTTTTTTTCCTAGCAAACTACGTGGATGAATACCTGTGAATACCTGCGAATAATCTTGAAATTACTGGAGAAAATCACTATGTTAAAATAGGTCTAAAATGAGATTTTACAAAAGGCTGAGATGAATTTAAAATATCTATAAAGTCTCTTAAGTGCCTAAGAAATATTGTTTCATAGTATAATAAAAACAAACTGCAGTGAAATATTTTATTTCTGCACTGAAGGTAAGTTAGGGATTTTTTTTTAAAAAGAGTTTTGAATATTGTTGAGTTAGTTACAAATATTCCATTGGAGTTTTCTTACCTCAGAGAGGAATGTAGCAGGCTCTGTCCCATCACTGGTACCATTTCTGTTTTGTTTTTGTTCTTCAAAGGCCGCCCTTGAACACGAAGAGGCCAAGATCCTCCGAATCCAGCTGGAACTGACACAAGTGAAATCAGAAATCGATAGAAAGATGGCCGAAAAAGATGAAGAGATCGAACAGCTGAAGAGGAACTACCAGAGAACAGTAGAGACGATGCAGAGTGCCCTGGACGCCGAGGTGCGGAGCCGGAATGAGGCCATCAGGATCAAGAAGAAGATGGAGGGGGACCTGAATGAAATCGAGATCCAGCTGAGCCATGCCAACCGCCAGGCGGCGGAGACCGTCAGACACCTCCGGAGTGTCCAGGGGCAGCTGAAGGTGTGTGGGCTCCCTGGTGGGGAACCTCTCCATCCTCAGACACGCACAGCTATGGGCTGGCCTCAGCATCCTCTGGCCTCAACTTCAAGCAGACACTTCCATTACTGTCTGGCCAGGATACCCAGCTCCACCTGGATGATGCTCTCCGGGGCCAGGAGGACCTGAAGGAGCAGCTGGCGATCGTTGAGCGCAGAGCCAACCTGCTGCAGGCCGAGGTGGAGGAGCTGCGGGCCACCCTGGAGCAGACGGAGAGGAGCAGGAAGATCGCAGAGCAGGAGCTCCTGGATGCCAGTGAGCGCGTCCAGCTCCTGCACACCCAGGTGAGCGGAGGGGAGGCGGGGCAGGGTCCTGGCCTTGGACGTGCCACGTGGTAACCCTGCTCCTCCCGCCCTAGAACACCAGCCTCATCCACACCAAGAAGAAGCTGGAGACGGACCTCGCGCAGCTCCAGAGTGAGGTTGAGGATGCCAGCAGGGACGCGAGGAACGCTGAAGAGAAAGCGAAGAAGGCCATCACCGACGTGAGGCCCCTCCCACCCTCTCCAGCCCTGAGCTGGTTCCCATCAGAAGGGGTGGGGCCTCCCCAGGGCACATGTAGGGTGAGCTCTGCTCTAGAAGCACTCCCCCGACCCCCCAGAACTCAGCGTGTGCCCTCCCACACATTAATAAGGGGCGGGGGGCATGAAAAATAACAGGAGTGTGGATGAAAAAGACCGGCATTCTGTTCATGTCTTGTGCCCTGGGAGAGGTATGCTCTTCTTCGGTTCTATATATGACTGATTCCAAATATGAAAACGAGACAACACCACCCCCCGCAATTTGTTTGGATCGTACCTAATGTCACCTCACAGAAAGCCCGCTTCCCGCCCCAGCACCCACCTTGCTGCTCCAGAGGCCGGTCCCTGGACGCGCGAGTCCCACAGCGCCACCTGCTGCTGGTGGGGAGCACTACCCCGCGATTATCCCCGCCCTGCACCGTCCGCATCTCCAGTTCCCTTAGCCTCCCGACCCCACACCCGTGATGCTGGGTTATAGACTCAGAGTCCTATAACTCACGGGTTGGTAATGAAAGACGGGATTTCCTTGGGGGTGGGGAGGTCCTAAAGGGGCCAGTTTAAGAAAGGGGAGAAACCACTTTCCATCCAGCCCTTGGAGGTCTCACTGTCTGGCTTATATGCCTGGTGCAGCTCTTCCCAGAGTCCATGGTGGCGTGGTGGGCTCAGGCATCATGTCACCTGTGTCCTTTGTCAGCAGCATGGCTCTAGTCCTCCGGGTCCCCAGATTTTGACAGTTCCAAGCACCTGACCTTTGTTTACCTCTCAGTGGGATGATGTGCTTTTCAGGCGGCCATGATGGCCGAGGAGCTGAAGAAGGAGCAGGACACCAGCGCCCACCTGGAGCGGATGAAGAAGAACCTGGAGCAGACGGTGAAGGACCTGCAGCACCGCCTGGACGAGGCTGAGCAGCTGGCCCTGAAGGGTGGGAAGAAGCAGATCCAGAAGCTGGAGACGCGGGTACTTGGGGGAGGGACCCCAGCATAATAAGCAGAGCTTTCCAGCCTGCCCTGGTCATGCTTCAGCCCGACTAACTTCCCAAGTGTTCCCCCAGATCCGAGAGCTGGAGTCCGAGCTTGAGGGGGAGCAGAAGAAGAACACTGAGTCTGTCAAGGGCCTGAGGAAATATGAGCGGCGGGTCAAGGAGTTAACTTACCAGGCAAGTGGAAGGAAACCCCAGGGGCATTTCCTCTGTAATGCGGAACCTCACCCTGGGTCCTCTCCAGAAAACAGGAAGAAACTCTTTAGCCCAGGCAATGGGACCCTGTGCGTCCCTGTCCCCTCCTAGCGACCTGCCATCCCATGTTCTCTCTTGAAGAGTGAAGAGGACAGGAAGAATGTGCTGAGATTACAGGATCTGGTGGACAAACTTCAAATGAAAGTCAAGTCCTACAAGAGGCAGGCGGAGGAGGCTGTAAGTCAGCAAGACCCCAGGGCGACACCCGCCCTGCTTGCCTGGGAGCTCCAGAGAGGGGCTCACTGCTCATACCCACTTGACTCGCTTTTAGGATGAACAAGCCAATGCTCATCTCACCAAGTTCCGAAAAGCTCAGCATGAGCTGGAGGAGGCTGAAGAACGGGCTGATATTGCCGAATCTCAAGTCAATAAGCTGCGAGCAAAGACCCGAGACTTCACCTCCAGCCGGGTAGGTGGTCCTGAGGCACTGGGTGGGGAGGGCGAGGAGGGGAGGTGTGGCTCCCGGGGAGGAAGCCCCCGAGATGGAGACATTTTTGAGATGGACGGGACCCTGGAATACCATCGACTTTAGAACTGGTCCATCTGGGATTTGCTTAGAATCACACAGCTGAAAAGAGCCCGGCTAAACCCAGGTCTGTGAGTCCCAATAAAACACTGTCCTGGAGAGCAGGGAGCGATCCCTCCGTGGGAAGGGAGCTCTCGGGCGCCCTCTGCCGCCGGCCTCCATCACCGCACTCATGGCGTGTAGGTCCCTAAGTGGAAGTCGCTCAGTCTTGTTTGACTCTTTGTGACCCGTGGACTGTAGCCCACCAGGTTCCTCTGTCCATGGGATTCTCCAGGCAAGAATACTGGAGTGGGTAGCCATTCCCTTCTCCAGGGGCTCTTCCCAACTCAGGGATCGAACCCAGGTCTCCTGCATTGCAGGTGGATTCTTTACCACCTGAGATACTAGGGAAGACCTCCCCTGGGCTGTTCTAAGGACCAGGCTCTCAGGCCTGGGGTGACTGCCACCACGTAGATAGTCGTGTATCCATTTGCCTGCGATCCAAAGAGTACCCCGTGTCCTCTGAGACAGACAAGCATGCACCCCGTATGCTTGCGGGGAGGGGGAGCAGCAGGAAGTGAGGCTCCGCTGACAGAACTAGAACTAGAAATGCCCATTTTCCCCCAGATGGTGGTCCACGAGAGTGAAGAGTGAGCCCCCTCCTCTGCAACAGGACAGAAAATATGCAAAATGTGTATTTTCATGGTTCCTGACTCTGATACTTTCCATGTGACTGCTTTTCACATGCAATAAACTTTGTTTTCAGTTTGGGGCTGTTTCATTGTATTTGTCTTCTCTTCCCAGTGTGGAAATGGTTCGCTGGTCATACTTATGCCCAATGTGGAAATCTCAGCAGATGGCTTGATAAAGCGATTCTGCATATTTTCTGGGGTGTGTATGTGGGGACAGGGAGAGATTGCTTTTGGTTTACATTTGAGATTAGGTTAACCACTGCTCTGGCAGGAGAAGGGGGAGTTTGTCTAAAGAGACATCTCCCAGTACAACATGAGGGAAGCGCGAAGGCTTGGTTCAGGAAAGCCCTGTCTCAAGTTGAACTGGATTATAAGGCAGGGGCTAGAGTCCCCCTACACCCTCTCAGGGAACTGCCCTGGAGTGCGGGAAAAGTTTGTTAGGCAGCACTCCACGTGAGCGCTGCACTAACTACTGGAAACACAAATCAGTGAAATAGCGCCAGTTCCCCCGGAGCCCAGGCAACATCTACCACTGAGTTCTTGGCTCAGTCTACATGGTTTCAAAGCCGCACAGCAGAAAATCCCACCCCTACCCAGGGTAAGCCTGTCTTTATAAGAAAATACAGTAGGAAGTCAGAATACTACCTGGGCGAACTGCTACAGAAACAGAATTGTCAAACTTGGAATTATTTGTTCGTCATTATCAGAAATATTGTCAAATGCCCTCCTTTATCTGATTCTGGGGGATGAGATGACCCAGACTTACCCAGGAGGAGTTAAAGCACCAGGAGAGCTCAGCGCCTTCTGGGATTTGTCATCCACAGAAAGGGGGCCACTGTGGCCTGTCATTGATTTCAGATCACTTTACCTCAAAGACCACATCTGTCTCTCGTGCTTTCTTCCTTTCTGGCAACGCTGTGACTAGAACGCGCGGTGTCCTCCTGGGGGGTCTGTTGTTGAAAGGAATCCCAGCAGTGAGACCAAGTCTGGGCCAAAGGTTGCGTTTGCCCAGAGCCTCTCTGTTGCACACCGATGGCTATAGGCCACCTTCCAGGGAAAGCAGGGGATGGAAAAAGCAGACAAAGCTTGTTACAGAGGTGTTCATACTGGTAGATGAAGAAGGAATGAAAGGTCTGGCACGTCACCATTTTTATACAAATTATGAACCCCTGACGAATTATGGCTACTAGTATCACAAAAATAAGACAAGACATGGCATGCCTGCAGAAAGAAGTCTATACATCACTGCCCAGGAAAAACTCCCATCCAGCAATCACACTGGGGTCTGATCCAGACCCTGATCACATCCACCAACTTACAGGAAAGCAGAAACAGACCCAAGATAGAACCAATAAACTCTAGGATACGGGGAACGCAACTGAACACATCTAATTTTTTCAATAAATGAATCACAAGGGAAAAAATCCGTGAAAGAAATGGAAGGAGGAATTCTAGATTAAAAGAGACTCCGCCCTATCCACCAACTGCTTGGCTTGGACGTTGTAAGGATACACATGTATATCCCATCAGGTAAAATGTGAATACTGACTAGATATTTGATGATGATATGGGATTATTGTTCATTTTCAAGGTGATACTATGATAATGTTTTCTAAAATAGTCCTTATCTTTTAAAAATATGTAATAAAATACAGATAAGAAAGGAAGAAAGAAAAAAGAGGCAGGCAGGCAAGCAAGACCACCTCTGAAGTGAACTCATTTTATAGAATTTTAAGCAAAGAATTGATGAGAGAGATACCTGATGCATTTTATGTAGACCGGGGCCATAAAGCTGAAAACCCCTGAGGCTGTAGGACCTGCCACGCCCACACACTGACAGCGCAACATTTCACACGAAGAAGGTGAGCAGGTGGGTTCTGGAAGGAATCCGTAACTTTCCAGTTAGGCTCTGATTTGGTGAGGGACATTACTTTGCCAACAAAGGCCCGTATAGTCAAAGCTGTGGTTTTTCCAGTAGTCATGTATGGATGTGAGAGTTGGACCATAAAGAAAGCTGAGCCCGTGTATACCTGTGGCGGATTCATGTTGATCTATGGCAAAACCAATACAATATTGTAAAGTAATTAACCTCCAATTAAAAGAAATAAATTTATTTTTAAAGATAAATAAAATAAAATAATCAATTGGAAAGAAAGCTGAGTCCCGAAGAATTGATGCTTTTTAACCATGGTGTTGGAGAAGACTCTTCAGAGTTCCCTGGACCGCAAGGAGATACAACCAGTCAATCCTAAAGGAAATCAGTCCTGAATATTCATTGGAAGGACTGATGCTGAAGCTGAAGCTCCGATACATTGGCCACTTGATGCAAAGAGCCGACTCATTAGAAAAGACCCTGATGTTGGTAAAGATTGAAGGCAGGGGGAGAAGGGGATGACAGAAGAAGAGATGGTTGGATGGCATCACTGACTCAATGGACATGAGTTTGAGGAAATTCCGGGAGATGATGAAGGATGGGGAAGCCTGGTGTGCTGCAGTCCGTGGGGTCACAAAGAGTCGGACACAACTGAGCAACGAACAACAACAAAATGGTAACATTCATTTTCTGTTAATATTGTGATCAACTGTGCCAGTGTTCGTTTATTCCACAAAGCAAAGGATGCCCATGACTATAGAAAATATAAGCCCTATTACTGCAGAGAGAAAGGAAAGCATGAACCTCATTCCAAATAAGCCCCAGCCGTGCCCCACGTGGGAGCAGGGGGAGTTGAGTCTGGGAGCAGAGAGGGGGACGGTGGACTCGAGCCTGTCCCCTGAACTCCATCCCCGGTTGACCCAGTGAGGACAAATCGAGGCTGTTGGCCCTGCTTCACAGAGGAAGAAACGGAACCACAGGGTAATGAGCTTAAGGTCACACTGGCCTCTAGAACTGGGATTCTCCCTAGCGCCCAAACTCCCCTGCACTACAAAACACCCCTCCCTGAGCAGCTGGAAAACAAACGTGACAAGGACCTCGAGGCGGCGGGCTTGAGGGTGAGAGTCCGTCATAGCTGGACAGATAAACACATGGCACACACATTTTTTTCCTTTTGACTGTTACCATTTCTGTTAAGTTCCTCCAGGCCTCCACTCTGACTCTTCTTGTCCCATCAGCCCGGCCCACTCTGTCTTAAGAGAGTCTCCCCTCAGACAGGCCAAGTCCCTAGGAACTCGGTGACCTTTAGCTCATCTGCAATATCGCTTGGTCCTTTTGCACGTGAGCCCCAAAACAGAGTGGCAAAAAATGGTGAGGGTCCCCCCTTCAGGCTAAGTTCTCTGGGTGGAATCCCACCACCTTCAGATTAAGAGCCATTTCAAGTTACTTTTCCTTTTCATAGATAGCCTCACCTTTTATTATTTTTTTCCTGGTACTTGAACATAGAATTTATTCATTCTCCCCCTGTAATTCTTACACTATCCAGAAAACTTTCTGAAGTCTTTACTGAGCCAAATCTCTTGGCAGTAGATTTCTATTTTTTATTACCTTTTATAATTTTTTAATTACACAAGAAATACATGATCAACACAGGATTTAAAAAATACATCTGTCAGCTCTAAAGGGACTGTGGGCTAGGATGGCAGACTGCTTTATTTGGAAGTGAGGAGATCCTGATTTATGATGGTCAGGGGGCCCCCTTCCTCACAACGTGTAAGGGACTCAGCTTCTAATAAGAGCCACATGTCCTCATGGCAGGGGTGGGAGGGGAAGGCGGACAATTGGCAGTGCTCTGCAGCCTCCTCCTCCTGCTGGACAAGGCCGCCTCCCCCCTCCTCCCAACCCTTTCTCCACGCCTGGTCCCTGCGACAGCTGAAAGCTTTAATAAAGCAAAGTGTGCCTGGGAATGTGGGCTGAGGAAGCCTCCCAGAAGGTGGAGGTCTATTTCTACCCCTCCCAATAATCCCACTGCTAAAAACAGCTGAGGCTGAGCTCTCCTGAGGCTGCTTGCTGGGGCCCAGCCACGGTCCGGTTACCCTGAGCAAGGCCTAGACGTTCCGGAGGCCCTCAAGCCCATGGTGCAGCAGCCGGGACCCAGGATGGTACCGATTATTTTTAGCTAAGATGTGTCATGCTTTCCATGGCAGTGAGGAGCAAGAAGCCTGGGCATCCGAGGGCCTTCTCCATGTTTTATCAAACAAGAGGTGGTCCTCAGAGCCCCAAGGAGGAGCAGGGGAGCGGGTGCTAGACACCCTCAGGCTGCCTTCATCAAGACCCCTGACGCCAGCCTGCAGAGAGAAGGGGCAGCTCAGGTAAAGAAAATGGACCATTGTCGTCAGCAGAGGGTTACCCAGTGACCCAGAGATACAGAGTAAATGAGTCAGAGCCTCAAGAACAGTCAAGGAAATAGGAGTACTCAAAGGTGATGGGAAACAAAGCAAACCACAGAGGTGGCAGGGAGCCAAGGAAGGTGACAGGGTGACATGTTTCACAGTCAGAAACCAACAGAGAGGCAGTCCCTTTAGCGGTGAGCACAGTGCTCTGCACGCAGCAGGCACTCCACGCATGGCTGAACTCAACTCCTGGTAAGAGGGGGAAACGGGGGGACTCAGTGTACCCTTGGGGAGAACTGGTTCTTCTGACTTTCTGCCTCTCCTATCAGTAGTAAAGACATAATAATAACCCAGAAGCTGTTCTTTACAAATCTGTCAACAATCCTAACCATGCACATGAATTTCTTGGCTTCCCAAAACAGCAGGTGTGGGCACGGCTGTTTGCAGTTCACACTGGCTCAGAAACCTGGGTAGAGAGTCAAGCATCACCGAGGAGGCCCTGGAAGGGGGTGTGGGGCGTGGTGGGGAGCAAGGTGTGAAGACCGCCTGGGGCAGAGGCGGCACCTCCCCAGGCTCCAATGCTGCTGCCATCTCAGGCCTGAGGTCTCACACTGACTCATCCACCTGTGTTCACCCACTGCCTACTCCATGCCCAGGAACGGGAAATGGGCCAACAGAAGTCTCCAAGAAAGCCAGATCAGGACCATGTAGAGAGAGACCCCTTGCTCTGAGCTCCCGGGGCCGAGTGAGGAGGGCCAGCCGGTGGAGGGACAAACATTCCCAAATATGGCGCAGCCTCAGCCCGGGGCAGGATTAGCAGCCGTGGCAGCTGTGCCTATTTGGGGCCTGGGGTCTCTGTCCCCTGGGCAACAGGTGCAGAGACTGGGAGCAAGGCATTTACAGGGGCGTTTATTTTGGGGGCTTCCTGGCCTCAGGCCCAGGGACCGGAGTCAGCCTTTCGCATAAGGGTCCTAGGCCAGAAACCTAACATCTCCTTCTGTCTCCCTTCCACTCCCAGGCTTGCTTGAGACGCCCACCGAGTAAAGTCTGGGAGGCAGAGACAAGTCAGCCCCTTCGCACCACCCACCCCACTGCTCACACTGGGGAGCCCAACATAGTGATGAGGGGAGCGTGCCTGCGGTGGCCAGACACCATTTAGGCTCTTTCTCAAGGGCACTCGCAGGTCATTCCTACACCAGCCTACAAGCCAGCAAAGATGGGGTGGTCCCTTTTGGAAGTAGACTAAAGGACATGAGTTTTTCTCAGTTTAAGTGACTTGCCTTCAGTCCCACAGTGAATCAAGACCACAGAAGGTCCTGGGTGTAGTGTCATGAGTGGCCCATAGACTTACATTGAGTCAGTGTGATGTGGCCACAATCAACCTCCCATGGCCAAGAGCGAGCAGCCCATGGTCCTGGGGACCCAGTCGGAAAGGGGCCAAGCCCCCTGGAGGGTCAGCTGGTCCTGATGCGATCGCAGGGAGCCTTAAAATAGCGTCTCCCGCCACTTCTCCCCCTTCCTCTGTGTCCCCCTGGAGAGGGTCAGAGCGGCAGCACCAATGGGCTGCGCCCACACCTAGAATCAGTCCTGTCGGCCACAAGGAGCCCCAGACAGCTCCACATGCAGGGATTTAAATTCCCAACTCTGGTCGCAGGACCGTGGCCCCTGCCTGCGTGGCTGGGCGCTGACACTCGGCTCACACCTGCTTGACCTGTGCTGCCTTGAATCCTGAGCAGTCTGCTACTGCCTTTGTTTTACTGTCTGGAATATGGGCTTGACGATGAACACAGGCTTTTTCTTTTGCACTTGAGCCGTCTCCATAAGGAAATATTAATAGCAGTTCCATGCTTTAAATCATCCCGGGCTCCTGAGATAAAAAGACAGTTTGAATATTAATCATCACAGTGAAAGCATGAGGCAATTTTGACAGGTTTCCTCCTGCCTTTCATGGTTGTACAGAAACCCCTCCTGGGCTCTGAAGGCTGGTAATGTGAGGACATGGGCTCTGAGGTCCACTCAGGCTATCTGGCCAAAAGAGGATCGGGTTCAAGGCAACCAAAATCATAGCCAAGTCCACGCAAATTACCTGAGACGGCTTCATCCTCTCAAGTCATCTTATTCGAAACACGACTCTGATCTGTCACCGCTCTGCTCAGACGCCATCAACAGTCCCCTCTGCCTCCAGCTGATCACATACCCCTGTGACAACAGCTCACCTATGCCCCAAATGCCCACAGACATGCTCCTTCTGCCTGGCCACCTCCCGCAAGGCCACCTCCAAGTGTTGAAATCCAAACATATCTCAGGCCCCTTTGGTCCTCTGCACTCACCAGCAGTCACAACCTAAGACTTACCATACATTTCCAGGGACCCGTTTTTATTTCTTCTACTCTCCTACGGAGCTGGGACTTACTGTCTTCCTTATCTTTGAATCACAGTTCCTGCCTCAATATCTTTTTATTTCAAACAGAGAGTTTAGTCAATAGAAGAACTAGGATGAGAACTAGGAGTAAGAAAATTCAAATTCCAGTCTTAAGGTGGCTTCCAGTTTCTTTCACCATCATGGGCTGCTCATTCTCGAGGTTTTGAGTCCTTACCTGGAAAATGAGTCATTGGAGCAATCACAAGCTTCCTAACCAAGCTGGAGCTTGGGAATATACATCTCAGGCTCCCCTGTTGATTGTAATGATCTAGATTCCTGGTACTATGTGATGGGAACACACTGCCCTAGAGGCGAAGTGAAGTGAAAGTCGCTCAGTTGTGTCCGACTCTTTGTGACCCCGTGGACTATACAGTCCATGGAATTCTCCAGGCCTGAATACTGGAATGGGTAGCCTTTCCCTTCTCCAGGGATCTTCCCAACCCAGGGATCAAACCGAGGTCTCCCGCATTGCAGGCGGGTTCTCTACCAGCTGAGTCACCAGGGAAGCATACCCTAAGAACTAACAGCATCTCAGCAACACTGCTCAACACCCCCTAGTCTGTCTGTTCCCAAGCCCCTGGCTGCCCACTTCCACTGCCACAAGTCCACAAGCCACGTCTTCCACATGTGTAACAAGCCCTCTGGTGCTCTGCCTGAGTGTCCCGCTAGGTGGCACCACTGCTCTGCCCACCGCCACAGTTCCCAGCAGGACCAAAGATCTGAAGTTCTCTAGGTGCCAGAGCTGATGGGTGACTCAGGCAAAGTGCAGGTGGAAAGTGGGAGAAGATACCCCTCTGCCCTTTGCCTGCGCTTTGGTGGAGAGTCCAGAGCAGAGCCATGCCACAATGGAATTAGGGCAAAAGGAAAACCCACTAATCCCATCCCATCTTAATTCAAAATCTTGATATTTTGTCCATCACGCATTCTTTTGCATCAACTCTGATTTTGAAAATATTGGTCAAATCTCACCAGTCTTACTAATGATTGAGTCTTTTGTTGCCTCCTCAAGTTTGACATGGACTTGCCTCACCTCGTCCCACCCTGGCCAGAGCAGCGTGGTTTTCCCCAGTGACCTGGGCGCTATAGAAAAAGCTGTATGTGCTGTGATGAATGGAGGGCCCCTTCTCTGTGGATACCAACGCTGGGCTGGAGCAGAGCTGAGGGCAGGCGCTTGGGTCAGTTCACCGTCACAGCAGGAGCCCAATTTCCCTCAGGCTAATCTCTGTCTCAGGAGACCCTCAACCTCCCTGTGGATGCACTTCTGCCAGGTCCCCAAAGAGGCATGAATCCCAGGAATGCCACCACTTGGCCAGAAGCCAAAGCCCCTGCTACAGAAGACCAGTCTAACTTCCCCAGTCCTGTCCTCTGGAGGATTCTAGAGGACTGCTTGCCCTCTGCATGGCCTGACTGAACTTATTTCCTGAGGGAATGCAATGCCTGCTGCTCCCTCCTGGGTGCTGTGTGGGCTCCTGTCTCCTCTCTACCCATGTTTCAGGGGAGTCTTTTCTCCATTCTAATGAGCTTGTATTCTTTCCAGCTTTTTGTGACACCTCTCCTGATGCTCCCAGTTTCCTCCTGTGTGTCCAGGCACCCCCTGCAGAAGACTGAGAGCATAGAAGGTGAAAAAAGCGGGCCACGGACCCCACAGCAATGACAGAGTCACAGCTCAGTCACTCCCTCTAGAACCACCGGGGAGCTCTACGACTGCCCAGGCCACACCCAAACCAACTTCATCACACTCTGGGGTGCAGTCCTCCCCCTCTTTCACCTCTCACTCTCCAGGCATTAGGAGTTCGTAAACAATCTCAGGTGAGTTCAGTTCAGTTCAGTTCAGTTCAGTCGCTCAGTCATGTTCGACTCTTTGCAACCCCATGGACTGCAGCACGCCAGGCCTCCCTGTCCATCACCAACTCCCAGAGTCCACCCAAACCCATGTCCATTGAGTTGGTGATGCCATCCGACCATCTCATCCTCTGGCATCCCCTTCTCCTTGGGAAGATACAGGGCCAAAGGTAAGAACCCCTGCATGGAGCAGGCTGGGCCCCTACTGAGTCAAGGCTGCCACCTACAGGTGAGAACACACACTCCTGCCCCTTGGGGAGAAGGCAGGTCGGGGGACAGACAGACAGCAGAGGCTTTGGAACTGAGGGCCCACCTTCTAAAGAGTCTCCCCCTGCCCAACCAACAAGTCTCCTGTATAAACTCCCCAGTGGCCTCCAGTCAGCGTCTTCCAGAGATGTCTCATCTCCACAGGCCACCATTTTCACCCATGCGGCAGCCCTTTCTGGCTAGTAACATGCTTGGACATGCGACTGAACCCTGCCTTGAGAGCGCTGCTCCCCTGGCCCCAGGTCTGCACTCCGGAAATGCACACAGAATAAACTACCCCCCCAACTCTTCAGCTACCAAACTCATCTGGATCCCTGCCTCTCAGGGTGAAAGAGCCTGCTTCCTTTTCCTGCCCCTCCTTCCTGGCTGTCTTCATCTGGATATGTGAGACGGGCCACATCCCTTCATCATGGGACACCCAGAATTTAGCCTAATTTTAAAATATATAGAAAAATAACACATATTCATCATAAAAATATGTTAATTAAACATAAAACAGAAGTGCCCTCACCCATTCCATTCTCTACTCTCACTCCCACTGTTATGGGTGGGGCCGGGGGGTTCTGTTGCTAACAGGTTGGTGGCACTCAGAACTGAAGGTCACCCCTTTGCAGCAAGAGTGAGACCTCTCTTTTAGTACCAGCTCACGCATCTGTCACATGTGAATAATTAGAGCACCTCTCCTAGCAATTACAAGTTAGTTTGATGCCTGTAAAGGATCTAGCACAATGCCTGTGAACACATACTAAGCATTTACTCTTCCCAGGTGGCTCAGGGGTAAAGAATTGCCTACCAGTGCAGGAGATGCAGGAGACACGAGTTCAACCCCTGGATTGGGAAGAACCCCTGGATTGGGAAGATCCCCTGGAGAAGTGGATGGCAACCCACTCCAGTATTCTTGCCTGGAGAATCCCATGAAGAGAGGAGCCTGGTGGGTCACTCCATGGGATCGCAAACAGTTGGATACGACTGAGCATGCACACTCAAACGTCTACTAAGTGGGAATTTCTTAGGGCTAACTGGATTAGACAGTTGGTGGAAACAGAGGCACGAAATACATTTTTTTCCAGATTATTATTATCACATCACAGCAGGATTGGGCCCATGCAGGTTAGCATAATTAGTCCCAAAGCTCAAAGGCCGAGAGCATCCACCAAGTTGTAAATAAAGAAGGCTCCTGAAGGGATTCTTTTAAGTCAGTGTGCGCTTGATGGGGTGTACCACCAGGGGGCAGTGCTGGGCCACTTATGGAGGCCTGCTTCCTGGCCCACCAAGTGTGAACCCACCGAGCACGGTGCTGTGGGGCTGCCTGGATTCTGCTGATCCCAGGTTGAGCCGGGGTGTCCCTTGCCCAGGCCTGAGGTCAGCAGGCTCCCCTGCTATCAGATTGTCCAGAGCTGGATGCACCCAGACTGTTCTCTGGTGCCCAGCCTCAATTCAGGGCCACTTAAGTGATTTCAAGTCCAGGTTCTTTTCTCACTTCCCACACCAGGACTCCCACACGCACACTGACTTCTACTTGCTCATCTGCACCCCCGCAGGTCAGTCCTAAATTACAGCTTTTCCCACAGAGCCAAGCCTGAAAATTTTCCTCAGCATCTCATGTCAGAAAGTTGCCACCAGCTGCTCGGACTCAACACCTGTGGTTCAGTCACTGGGCAGATACTTCCTGGGTCTGCTCTATGCCAGGCTCTCTTGTCATCCTTTCCCTGCCCACATCAGGCCCAATGAAGACTTGGTTTCCCTGACACAGACTCAATTTTCTTGGGTCTCCAGATTTACCACGTCTTAGAACTCCTCCCGGCAAGGGTGCCCTTTCAAACTTCTGGGCTTATCCTGACAATGAGCGTACGAAGCCATGAAACCCCAAATTCCTGTGACATACTCCTGGTCCGACCGTCTCATGTTCCTCTGACCAAATTCAGAGTGGTGACAACTCCCTCCCTGCCATTCTGACTCAGACCTCCAACAACCCTGGAAGAGTCTGACCCAAACTGGAAACAGTGCCCCAGAGTAAACTTGCCCTCTTCACACCATGCCCACCGAAAGATAAAGAAGATACTTACAGAGATGCTACTGCCCAGGACAGTCAAGTATCCTCTCTCCCTGTAAACACTCAGATGCCCTTGGCCTTGGCAGACATGTGCCACACTGACTTAGGGGTTGCCTTGCCCCACCCTGCCTGGAGGTTTGCATTCAGAAATGTTATGCTCATGCATGTTCTTCAGAGAAACTGTTCCTTTACAATTAGGCAATTTTAGAGAAAGGGAAGTGGAGAAAGTCCTCGACATAGGGCTACAGACTATTTTAAGAAAGGGGAGAGGAAGGATACAAGGAATCAAAGGGTTTAACACCGCTTAAACCAGAGAGATCATAAAATACTTGTGGGGGATTTATTGCTAAAGAGGAATTTAGCTGGCAGGATGATACGAGATGCTCAAGATAGCAATAAAAGGAGGAAGATGTCGGTTCATTTCATCACTCCAGGAGAAAGAGAGATACCAAAGAGGTTTACATTTGAGTTATATTATGAGCCTAGGTCAAGAGAAGGCATGAGACTTTGGATCTGATCTAATTTAGGAGCTATTGGTCCAACTTTGCAAAATTGGGGGAACCAGAAAAGAAATGATGGTTAAAACAGGGGTTAAAAGTCATGGGACAAGGCATTGAAGTCATTTGATGACTTGGGCAAGAGAGAGGGTCATGTACATCTTAATGGACCAGGGAATGTAAGTCAAACGGCCTCCCTGCCTTGGTATTTCTTGAAGTCATCATAAGCATACTGTCAACAACAGCAAGCCAGATTTATCAGAAAAAGGCAAAACACTGTTAACTCTGATCTGTTTAAGAGGATAGAAACAAAGGACCACATACTATATGATTCCATTTATGTGGAATGTCTAGAATAGGCCAATCCATAGAGACAGAACTACAATTAGCAGGGCTGACCACTTACTGGGTATGGAGTTTCTCTGTGGGGTGTTGAAATGCCCTAATATTAGACTGCGGTGATGGTTGTCCATCTCTGTGAATATGCTGAATACCACTCAAATTTCAACAGGTGAATGTTATGGTAGGTGAACTGTTTCTCAATAAAGCTGTATAAAAAGAGGGTAGGAAGGGATGTAACACAACTTATAAGTATTCCATTAGTAATTACTCCAAACTTCAACAATGTAAAGGAATTAGAATCCTTAACCTGGAGAATTCACAGTGTGGAAAATTTCATTCTCAGGTAATGCTTGGAAAAATGAGGTGTTTCTATATAACCAACCAAACTGAATTCAGTAAAGAGACTGTAGAAAGAAAGTACAAAATAAACCCTCACACAAGAGAATTACAAACTCTTAGAGAAGGGACTGCTCCTCAGGTGGCTCAGTGGTAAAGAATCCACCTGCTAATGTAGGAGACACGAGTTCAATCTCTGGTTTGGGAAAATTCCTTGGAGTAGGAAATAGCAACCCACTCCAGTATTCTTGCCTGGGAAATCCCATGGACAGAGGAGCCTGGTGGGTTATGGCCTAAGGGATTGCAAAGAGTTGGACTCGACTGAGCACATGTGTACAGAAGGGACTCAGAAGATCATATAATCTCAGACATAATGTCTTACTTAATGAATGAAGAAGTCTAAAGCAGTACCAAAAGTTAAAAGTAAAGTAAAAAAATAATGTCTCTTCCCACCCCACCCAGTTCATCAGTACTCTTCCCTAAAGTAATCACTGTCTCCACTTTTTTGTATGTCCTTTAAATGTTTTAATCACATGCAAGGACCTACAGACACAGCCACTCCCTATGGTGCAATTAGACCACAGGTACAGGAAGAAACATAGAAATTAAGTTTAAGAAAGATTTTCCTTAACACAAGAGCAAGTCCTCAAAGTCACTCCTCCATTTTTGTATGGTGGAAGCACTTGCTTTTATTTATGCTGAAAACCAGGGGCAGCAAGGTGGTGGAGTCTAACAAATATACAACTGAAATCCAGGACTGGCAACTGACCGGCATGTGAGGGACTCTGAGTGACACAGAGCTCGTCAAATTGAAACCAAGCAAGACCTGTAGGGCCTTCCCTAAGAGAGACTCCCCTGTGTCCTCCACCTCTTGTCTATAGAAAAGCTTTAGCCTCCCAGACCTTCTTCAAGTTCCAAAGAAGAAATTTAATCAGAGAAGTGAGAAAATGCAGAAACAAAGGAGAACAGTCAAACAGGACAAAATTAGTAATAGTTTAGTCATTAAACAAAGCCAAGGACCTTTAGTTGCTCCTCAAGGGCTGTAGATAATACCCTGAGCCATATCCTTGAGTTGTTCTGCAGATACTAAAACCCCACCAGGTAGAAGTTGGCTGTATGCTGACCACCAGCATATAGACCCCAGACCAGCTGGAACCAGAAAACTGAGATTCCCAAAACATCTTTCTGTTATCTCATCATCAACCAATCAGGGAATTATGGAGAAGCTGATCACACACCCATGACCCTCTCCCTCACCCTGTCTTTAAAAACTCTTCCCTGAAAGCCATCAGGGAGTTCAGATCTCTTGAGCATGAGCTGCCCATTCTCCTTGCTTGGCTCCCTGTACTTTCCTTCAGCACAAACTGGTATCAGTAGATTGGCTTTGCTACACATCGGGAGAGCAGATTCACGTTCCCTTCAGTAACAGAATCAATGGCAAACAGGAATGTGGAGCACCCAGAGTTCAGTTTGGACTTGTAGCAGTATGTTTCATAATTTTCTCTAGAAAATTATAGCACTTGTGCAACACAAATACATCTCTGTTCTTCTGGTCTTAGGTTTCTCTGGAATATCCCAAATTATACTATTGGTGGTGGGAGAGGGCAGGGGCCTGAAGGGTTATCATGGCTGATACCCATGGATGGACACTCACATCTATGTGAGAAAATGAAGCCTTGGCATGAGGCACAGGGAAGGCGGCTAATTCTGCACATTGAGTCAAAACGGTGGTTGTACTGGGTTCAGGAGAATAACAGCAACATGAGTCTTGGATGCGTTTGTAGGGAAAAGGCAAAAAGATCAGAAAGGTCAGCATAAAGGCTGGCCTACAATCAACTATCATCTGAAATATTGGTCTATCGGGTAATACGCAGCTTAGCACAGCAACAAGGATACTGCCTTGAAATATGGCATCAAGATACAAGGAGGACAGGCCAGGTTGCAAAGTCCCCTTGAAGATTCTTCACCCTCTGAAGTATTTTTAGTCGCAGTAATTGTAGAAGGTGGACGAAGCACTGCAGTACTCAAAATAAGACTGCTCTCAGAAAGCGAGATCAGCAGATGCCATCTCCGTAAGTCAAGCCTGCAAGAAGGACAGGATTAGCTGTCTCCAGGATGGCTTTCCAGAAGTAACCCATCTTGCAGGGTGATCTGAGCGACTTACTGAGGAGATTAAAGCGCCTGTCCCAAGTATGCTGTGAGCAAGCAGCCCAACTCAACCCAAAACAACCCGACACTCAGGAGGCGGTGTTGTGGTAACAAGTGTAAATGGCGGGGTGAGGGTCTGTGTGAATATTCACAAAGGGAAACTGGAGGAGGAAAATCTATCATCGTGTCACTAGGAAGTCCAACAGGGACTCTGATTCTGGCTGGTCAATTTTTGACCCTTTACGTAAAAACAGCCTTAAAGAAATGGAGGCCAGGTTATGGGATCACCAGAACTGTATAGAAATAGCACATACAGAAGGTCCACCTTTTCTGTGTGGTCACCAAGTATCCTCCTGATCCCATTCACCAGGAAGAGACCACCGGGGACAAAGACTGGCTCCACTTCTTGGACCCAGGAGAGATCCCTTGAAAAACTGATAAACTGGAATCATGGTACAAAAAAACCCTCTCCTGTGTATCTGTCTACTCACCTCTGATCACATGATTAATCCTAGATGCCCCGATAAACCTATGTTCCTGAACTTCAATTTATCATTCTTTCATCCAATATCTATTAACTACTCCACATCAGCTGCTGTCCTAGGAACTGGTGAAACCAAGAGAAAGGACGTGGCCCCTGCCTTCAGCGTCGCCCCAGGCCTGGGCAGCGGTTAAAGATTACACCTGAGGGGCTGAGCCTGAGGGGACAACGAGCCTCCTCTGCTGTTAATGCATTGGCACTTACTTTGCATTCATTTTCTGTCTGCGGGATCAGAAAATCAATTAACCTTAGACCTGGGAGGAACCTCAGACATCGCTGTGTCTAGTGAGTCTCAGTCTCGCCTGCCTATAACTACCTGGAGAAGCTTCTAAACCACACTGAGCTAGAGATGTTAACTGAGTGGGTCTGGAGAGGATGGGAGGATCAGTACTCAAACACTGCCCAGGAGATTCAAAGGTAAAGACGGGGCTAAGAATCACTGATTAGTCCAACCCCCATATTTTCCAGGTTGGTAAACAGAGAATCCGGAGAAGGCAATGGCAACCCGCTCCAGTACTCTTGCCCGGAAAATGGTTGTAGTCCATGGGGTTGCTAAGAGTTGGACATGACTGAGCGACTTCACTTTCACTTTTCACTTTCATGCATTGGAGAAGGCAATAGCAACCCAGTCCAGTGTTCTTGCCTGGAGAATCCCAGGGATGGGGGAGCCTAGTGGGCTGCTGTCTATGGGGTCGCACAGAGTTGGACACGACTGAAGCGACTTAGCAGCAGCAGCAGCAAACAGAGAATCAAAACGACAGGCCCAAACCAATCTACAGGTGAGTGAAGTGCATGGAAATCCAGTGACTTGGAGTCCTTACCCCAGACTGCTTTGGCTCAGGCGATGTTTCCTAAATCTAGTTACCTGCACGTGCTCTTCAAAGCATGTGTCACAGACACTCCCACTTTTATGTACTTAATATTTTTCTTTAAAACTTTTTTTTTTTTAACTTAAATGCTTATTTTAGCCTTTTAGCCTTGTCTTCAGCAATAAAACTTGTGAAATATGCCTGGAAATTAGTAACTACTAAAATGCAACAGATTTAGCCCTAGGCCACCAGAGGCCACGTTGTGTCACAGCCAGTGCCTGCGGCACTCTTTGGGGCACATGGGCTGAGGTGCCTGCAGCACCGAGAAGTCTCAGGAAGGTTGGGAACAGGTGCTGCACACCTCAGGGCAGGTGCTCACACGGGGAGGGGCTGAAAGCTCAGGTGAGCGCAGGTACCAGGCAGCCGCTGGCCTGTCAGAGGCCTGTCAGCTTTGGGGGCACTCAGACTGAGAGGCGTGATGGATCCCAGGGTTGGCGTGAGGCGGGAACAGGGCAGTGGCAGCAGGGTTTATCTTCCCTCTTCTGGAAAGGCCATAGGTCACTTGGAACCAACAGGCTATTAAAATGAAGCTGCCTATCCATCACCCAGAATCTGCTGATGCCCACATGCTGAAATTGATCTAGAAGGAGGGGAAAATGCCATTATGGGACCCCCATCAGGGAACAGCACGGGGCCGTCCTTCAGCCTGGTTCAGAACCATTCGGGATTCTAAATCCATCATCCTAGTTACCAAAACCTATTTTCTTTTTTGAATAAGCTCATTGATCTTGGCATCTTGTTTAATGTTTCAAATTGCTGTGCAATATTTGGAGAGAAAAGAAAGAAAAAGTAACTTATTGGCCAGTTTCCACTTTAGCTTCAGGCTGAGTTAGTTCTTTTTTTTTGACCATGTGGCTTTGTGGGATCTTAGTTCCCCGACCAGGGATTGTACCTGGGCCCTGGGCAGTGAAAACACAGAGTCCTAAAGCCACTGGACCACCAGGGAATTTCCAGTTCTTTGAGTTCTGAATGATAGATTGTTCATAATCTGGGCTTTGATTAAGAGGTTTCCCAGTTTTGAACTTTGGGAAAGAAGTAGAGAATGGAAGTGAAGAATTTATCCTTAGATGAAATGAAATGACCCAGAATTATTATTAAAACCAAACTTCCAGAAGAAAACCTAAAACCATGCACATTTCTCTCTTCTTAAATTTTGAAAGGTGTTTCAGTGACCCATCAGTCCCACTGCTCAGACAACCCAGGAATGTACTCTGACTCAAGTGTACAAGAAGACACAGACAAGATGTCCAATGCAGCACTTTTTACAATGGGAAAAATCAGAAATGTCTTGAATCAATAAGAGAATGGATAAATAAGTTACAATAGAATAGCT
Source organism: Bos indicus x Bos taurus (assembly GCF_003369695.1). Classification (NCBI taxonomy): domain Eukaryota; kingdom Metazoa; phylum Chordata; class Mammalia; order Artiodactyla; family Bovidae; genus Bos; species Bos indicus x Bos taurus. The sequence goes on along the minus strand of NC_040094.1, from coordinate 30,626,478 downwards.
ATTCAGCAATGAAAATGAATGAACCAGAGCTACATATATTTACTTGGACAAATCTCAAAAAAAAAGTTGATGAAAAACATCAAAAAGTAATTATGTAAGCAGCACCAAAATATTAGGGCTTCCCTGGTGGCTCAGATGGTAAAGCGTCTGCCTGCAATGCAGGAGACCCGGGTTCAATTCCTGGGTTGGGAAGATCCTCTGGAGAAGGAAATGGCAGCCCACTCCAATATTCTTGCCTGGAAAATTCCATGGACGGAGCCTGGTAGGCTACAGTCCATGGGGTTGCAAAGAGTCGGACACGACTGAGTGACTTCACTTTCACTTTCACCAAAATATTTGGGTTTAGTTTTAAAATAGGGTTTCCCTGGTAGTTCAGCTGGTAAAGAATCTGCCTGCAATGCAGGAGACCCCAGTTAGATTCCTGGGTTGGGAAGATCTGCTGGAGAAGGGATAGGTTACCCACTCCAGTATTCTTTGGCTTCCCTGGTGGCTCAGCTGGTAAAGAATCTGCCTGCAATATGGGAGACCTGGGTTCAATTCCTGGGTTGAGAAGATCCCCTGGAGAAGGGAAAGGCTACCCACTCCATTATTCTGGCCTGGAGAATTCTATGCACTTACAGTCCATGGGGTCACAAAGAGTCGAACATGACTGACCAATTTCACTTTTAAAATATGAAATAACAGTGCATAGTGTTTGAGAATACACACATAAAATAAAAGTGTAAAACACTGGAGAGGAAGATACACACCAACTTCAGGGAAACAGATGCTGCTGAGATGAAAGCAGAGGATAAGTAACTGTAGTATTTTATTATTTTTTTTAAAGGATGTGAAGCAAGCATGGAAAAATAACATTTGTTAAATCTAAATGGTGGGTCAGGAATATTTGTTAAATTATTTTCCAGACTATTCTGTCAGCTTGAAACTTCATAGTTGAAATAAAGTTATTGAAGCTCTGAATTAATGCACACATATGAATTCATACAGTGAACATCTGCTTGTGACAGAAAGGCCTCTATGACTCATATAGGGGACAAACGCCAAATTCAATTTTTGTCAGGTGGTCCAGAGCATGCAAAATTGGCAGAAAGGATTTGCTAAAGAGCCAAGAAAATACCGTTCAACAAATTTTTTTTTCAAATGACAAAAATAAAAAAGTGTTTGAGTTTACCTTAAAATAAATGATAAAACTAATACACACTGGTTTTACCAGGTCAAACAATATAGACACGGTTTAAAAAGTTGGCAACTCCCAGCCCTTGTTTCAATTCCATCTCACACGTTAACCAAGGTTAAATTTTTGATTTCTCTATAAAATTTTACAAATTACTTTGTGAATTTTTTCAAGCCAATTCAGTGTTTATAATGGCAATCATTTATCTTTATCACTATCAGTGCTATCCACAATCATTGTAGAAAAATACAGAAAGTGCAAAAGAGCAGAAATGGGGTAAAATCAACACATTTAAATGGGTGTGCACTTTAATGCACTGTTCGGAAAAAACTCAATAACATCTTTAAATCCTGAATCAAAGGTTCAGCACAAACTCTGCTTGCTGGGTCCAGGATGGCCAGCTTCATGTACCGTGGTTGTTTGGCGTGAGGGGACTTTAGTGATGAAGGCCAGAGGGGTTTCTACTTCCGGCCTGAGCAGGGTTGGTAAACAGCCAATCACACCCTGAGGCTCACAGCAGGGCACCACCCTGTCCCCAAAGTCCAGTGGGGGTGTGGTCAGGGGCAGTTCGATCTCCTCAGACTGAGGGACAGCCATGGCTCAGCCAGCCCTGCCTTCCTCCTCCTCACTGCCCCCTCCCTCTTGTCACTGCCCTTCTTTCTCCTCTGACCTTTCCTCCTCCAGCTCCCTTGCCCACTCCTTCCTTTTCTCCAACTGCCCAAGTGTCCATGTCACTCACGTCTTGGGTAACTGGAGCCCTTCAGCTGTTTGGGTCCCTGTTTGGAAGGACGTCTCAGCATTGCCCAGGGCTCTGGGGGCAGCCAACTTCTCAGAAGGTTTCATCTGTCAGCCCAAGAGGCTGACTTAGCTTTCCTCAGAAGAACTTTCCAAGAGCACTTAAAATAAGCTATCTTAGGTGCTGAAAAAAAAAAATCTCTAGAACTGCCTCAATCTGTTTCTGAGCCTTTTATTTCAAAATAAAACTTTCCTCTTTCACATTTTGGGGGCCTCATCTCAGAGGCCTGGAGGATGTGTGTGAAAAGCTTCAAGGAAAGATTCAAAGGCAGAATTCTCCTTCCAGGAAAAGGAAGGCCCGGAGACACTGTGAGACGGCAGAAAAAGACTTAGGAAACAGGAGTAAAGCATGGGCATTTTAGGCAAGAGTAATCATTAACCTCTCTTGGTGATGAGCTTCTGAGATTGGGGGTGGGACCCGCCTGGGTGAGTGGATGTCCTCGCTCTTCTTTCTTTCCTTCCTCCCATCATGTCTATCTTTCTCTCTTTTCTCCTTCTACTCCACCTTCAATGCTTTCCTTCAAATCAGGTTATTTGAAAATAAGTTAGCATCACAAGCCTCACACTAAATTATTTGAACAGGCTTTCCTGGGGACAGTTTCTCGTATAAAGTCAGCAATTCCTACAGACGGTATAACGCCAAGAGTGAAGACTAAAGTAAAGTATGGAATGTGGATGATAATGACTTGTCATTGTTGATCCACTGACGGTCACAACTGTGCCTTCCAATGGGGGATGTTGATGGGGGGGCGGGGCTCTTGTGTGTTTCAGGGAGAAGAAGTGAATGGGCGTTCTCTGTGCTTTCTGCCCAATTTGCTGTGATCATAAGATAGATCAAAAGAAAAAAAAAAGTCTACTAAAAATTTGCTTAAGGTAATAATCACTGCCAGGAGGCATAAACACAACCCACTCTGCAATACAGCTATTAAAGAAAAAGGGGGAGAGAAACAAGGGCTTTCAAGGCAGTCTGCAAGGTCTAATATCAGCAGGCACCTAGTCATCATGTGGGGATGAGGAGCCTTGGAGGGAGGAAACGTTCCCTTGCTGGTGCCAGGCACCCTTGACATTATCATCTTACATAAGGAGAGGCTAGGACATCTTCATGATCCAAGGCTTGGGCCCCCCTCCTTGATCCCCACATGGAAAGAAATCTGAGGACAGAATGAGCTTCTCCGTGTCCTCCCCACACTGCAAACTTGGCCAAGGGATGGGGCCGAAGCTGTAAATCCCATCGGGGCTGTTCTCAGAAATCAAGTGGTGGGGTTACCTGACCTCAACTGATCTACCCAACTCCGGACTTCTGCACTGACCTGACCAAGGAGACCTGGCCTATATCATCAATCATAGGTTTCCCACAAAATGTTAGCATTAGTCTTGGTTTAACGCGAATTCAACATTTGTAAATAGTTAGCGATCAGCATTGATTGACCACATCACATATATTCTCTTACTTGCTCCTTATGTTTCCAGTTAAGAAGGTAGCTACTCTTACCCCTATTTTACAAATAATGTAATAATATTATTGGTAGACTGTGTGGGAGGGACTTCCCTAGTGGTCCAGAGGTTGAGAATCTGCCTGCCAATGCAGGGGACCTGGGTTCGGTCGCTGGTCCAGGAAGATTCCACATGCTGTGGGGCAACTAAGCCCATGTGCTGAAACTACTGACCCCACGTCCTACAGCCCGTGCTCTGCGACAAGAGACGTCACTGCGATGAGCAGCCCCCGCTTACTGCAACTAGAGAAAGCCGACGTGAAGCGCTGAAGACCCAGCGTGGCAAAAAAATTACATAAATAACAATAATAAAAGGCTGCATGGTAGAGCCCTTTGGACTTTAGTTGCTTATGTGTCACAGGGTCCAGAACTGTTCTAGGTGAAGGCCCTTTGTCCCTTGTCTCTAGTATGTCTCCAGATACTTCTGCGTTTTCTTCCTGCCTCACAGACACATCAAGTTCTCCTGAAGCTCCAGCATTGCAGATCCCACCCATGTGGTTTCCCCAATGGGAATGCGCTTTCTTGAGTCTGTCTGGCGAAGCCCCCGGCCAAGAACAAATTCCAATTCTGTCCTTGTCTCAGCAAAACCTCCCCTAGTCCCGCAAGAATGACTCTTCCTCTCCCCACCGCACTGTGTCAGACCCATGAATCTAGCCCCTGGCATATTGCATTTATCATTTGTGTCCACGTCTGTCTTTCCCACCAGACTCAGCAGAGGCGATGGTTGTTCTCTCTTGCTTTATCTCACTCATCTTCATGGTGAATAAATACTAGTACTATAGTACCTAATTACATTGGGTGCTCAGAGTATTTTGTATGAGTGAAGGCATAAAGTGGATTTAATTGGAAATATAATTAGGACTTTGGAGAGAATTGTTAGCCTAGGGTTTGGTTTGCAGTTGCAGGCTCTAAGGCTCACAGTTTTTGGTTTAGAGTCATATTAACATGATGCAAATCCCAAAAGAACTAAAGGCAAAAGCTAAAATAGTCCATCGAGTACACCCTCAGTCTCCTAGTCATGAATTTTATTTAGGACTAGAAAACTAGTCCTAACAGGTGGAAAACATGCCCTTAAAACTGAGTTTGTTTGATCATGCATAAGGGTCTAATAGGAAGATTTTCATCCAGAAGGATTCAAGGAGACTTTCCTTATCTGTTGACTATTAAGAGTCAAACATTCCTTCCTGGGACCTCTTGAGAAAGAGGGAAAATTGCTTCTTCTGGAAATAAATAGAAACCAGCTAGAAACAAGTTTTATTATAACTGTGGGACAAATAATAGTCTTTCATGATGTGCCCTCCTGCTGCTAAGAGAGTCTTTCCAGTTCATTCCAAACTGGGCTCTACTTAGATAGACCCAGAGCATGGTTACCCTGGGCACACTGGTGGTCTTGCCTGGCAGCATCTGGACTGTGAGTCCTGGGAGGTAGAGGCCCTCTAATGTTAGAGGCTGGCCAATGCTTTGGAGCTGTGACATGTGCACCAGGGAACACTGGGGGAATTCAGCTGCCAAACTGATGCCCCAGTTCAATTTGCAAAAAGGGTCATATGATTAGATCCAGTGCTACCACGTGTCTAAGCCCAAACTGCATCTCAGGCAATGCCCTCTGAGACAGTAATCGGGAGATGGTAAAGCAGGCTAGGCCAGGAGGCATGGACCCTGCCGTCGCATCCTGTCTCTTCTTCCCACCCTTACCAGTTATACATTAGTACAGGAAATCCTGTGGACAGAGGAGCCTGGCAGGCTACAATCCACAGGGCTGCAAGAGTTGGACGTGACTTAGTGAATAAACCATCACCAGCAGCATACATGCAATGTGTGACCCTGACTACTGCACCAGGTCAGTGCTGGACCTGACATTTCAAGTCGAATAGTGAAAACAGCTAGGCTGTGTGCTGAAAAACGGCCCAGGTCATTTGTTGCTGTGCAAAAACGAAGCTGAACCACAAGTTTAGCTCAGCTCGCGAACCACAGGACAGTTCCTATATGGTCTCTGTACTTGCACTCAAGTCTGGATTGCCACGGCAGTGGTAATAGCAATAGGGCGGCTTTGCAAATAGGAATGCGCTGAGAATTCTTTCTAAAAACTATCACTCCACCAGCACTTCCTTTTGCTGTTTAGAGAACATTTGACCCCTTGGTGGGGTGAACTGGCATGTCTTGGTATCACTGGAGAAAGAGCATCTAAGTGCTTCACCCACTCCCCTACCCGAACAAGTGACCACCACTTCCACTATTTCTACTATTTTATAACCCTGAAACAATACTGAAAAGTAGAGCGCTGAAAGGATAAATTGCACTTAGCCATTTCAAAGATGTCTAGAGTAGTTTATATGCCTGATGCTTATCCCGAATGCTGACGCAGGCCGGGAGTTTTAACCATTGTGCTTATTACTGTTGTTTGAGAGGGAAGGTATTAGTAGGGAGGCTCATTATTTAACAAAGCTCTTGATTATAATTCTTTATTAGACCTGATGCTCCTGAAAACTGACTTTACTACAGAGCTGCTTCTGTGAATGGACGGCCTCCTCAATTCACTAAAAGCACCACTGCACTAGGGATTACTCTGAGTGATTGTAGCAGAGGCTTCTCCATGAGAGAATGCAAGACAAAGGCCAGACAGAAGCCCTGGAATGACCACAACAATAAGCCGAGCACCATGGAAGCGAGTGCCCCGCTAACATGATGGAATGCTTTGTCCACATTCCAAAAGCTTAACAGAGGTGCGAGGCTTTGGAATCCTACAGCGGTGAGCGCAGGGACCATCACAGTGGATCCCCACGCTGTTGGGGTGAAACCTCACATACGATGACTTCTGGCTGCCCGCTGGCTGAGCCATGCTGTAGGAATTGTCTGAATTTATTGAGCAGCTTCCAAAAGTTCCAAACATTTGGTAGATGAGATCTCACTCATGTGGACAATGTCCCTCCAAAAAGGAAGTAAGTGCCCTGTTCTTATTTCACTGAATGCATGGTGAGCTGAACCACCTAGACAGAGAGCTGAAGGGGCTTGCTCAGCACGGACCCACATTTAGGAAGGCAAGGAGTCCTTTGGTCCATTCTGGCTTTGATGCAAAACTGTCATCAGGCCAGAGAGAAGTCGTTCAGTTACTCAATGAGCAGTCATCCATCCCTCCATCTGTCTGAGTGTCTGGTATGAACCAATCGCTGTCCTGGTCATGAAAAGTGAGACAGAGTTGGAATCTACCCTCATGGAGATGACAGTCTAGCAGCCTTACTTCATGCTAGAGGCTGTAAGGGGATACAGTCCTTGTATAAAAAGTCTTTTTAAAAAGGAAACCTTTGATCACCCACATGCTAAGCTCCTTCCTGCCTCAAGGCCTCTGCACCTACTGTTCTTGGACCTAATGCTCTTTCTCTGATTCTTGCATGGCTGGTACCTTTGAAGACACGGATTTCAACTCAGATGCTCTTTCCTCACAGAAACCCTCCTGAGCATCTTACCAAACAATACACGTTTGTTGAGCAGCAGCTACAACAAATGTTCCACAGAGAAGTCCTCTGTGAGTGGAAGAGAGAAGTTCTATAAACACTCAAGGGAGAATGAGGATGCTCATCTGGGTTCTCTCTGAGAAACTCAGATGGGAATCTGAGTCATGATGAATAAAACCATTTCAGAGGCCATATGAGGGAGGGTCAGAAGGGCACAAGCAGAAACTCAGAAGCAGGAAAGGTTTTTTAAAGTGTGGCTGAAAAAATAAATAAATAAATAAATAAATAAAGTGTGGCTGGACCCAAGAGTTCATGGAAGCAAGCAGTCAGCCTGAGAAGACAGGTCAGAGCAGGCTATGGAAAGGCTTCCATACCACCTGCAGAAAATATTCCCCAAGAGGAAAAAGCACTCGAGGATACTCAGCTGCATTCCTAATGAACAGAGTGCACAGTTGTTGCTCTTGTTGTTTTAAAGGAATGCCCATCCACATTTCCTGGAAAATACTATACAGTGTGTGGACCTCTCGTTTCCTACTTAGGATACAAGTAAATCAAAGAGAAGCTAGGGAAAGGATGAATAAATCCAGCCACAGCCAGCTTCTCCAGGGCTCCCCTAAACCTGTCATGGTGTGGGGACTGGGGCAGGGCACAGAGAGAAGGTTCCAAGTGCTTCCCCAGAGAGCCTGTGTGCAAGGCACGCACGGCAAAGGTATGCATGGCACATTTAGATTCAGGCTCGGCACATACGGACCAGAAATTTACTGGCAACTGCTGGACAGAACAAGAAGTAGGTTACCAGGGAGCTTATTTTTCTGACAACTGACTCCGTCACTTAACACAGTTTCAGTTCAGTTCAGTCGCTCAGTCGTGTCCGACCCTTTGCGACCCCACGAATTGCAGCACACCAGGCCTCCCCATCCATCACCAACTCCCGGAGTTCACTCAAATCCACGTCCATCGAATCAGTGATGCCATCCAGCCATCTCATCCTCTGTCGTCCCCTTTTCCTCCTGCCCCCAATCCCTTCCAGCATCAGAGTCTTTTCCAATGAGTCAACTCTTTGCATGAGGTGGCCAAAGTATTGGAGTTTCAGCTTTAGCGTCATTCCTTCCAATGAACACCCAGGACTGATCTCCTTTAGAATGGACTGGTTGGATCTCCAAGAGTCTTCTCCAACACCACAGTTCAAAAGCATCAATTCTTCGGCGCTCAGCTTTCTTCACAATCCAACTCTCACATCCATACATGACTACTGGAAAAACCATAGCCTTGACTAGACGGACCTTTGTTGGCAAAGTAATGTCTCTGCTTTTCAATATGCTATCTAGGTTGGTCATAACTTTCCTTCCAAGGAGTAAGCGTCTTTTAATTTCATGGCTGCAATCACCACCTGCAGTGATTTTGGAGCCCAAAAAAATAAAGTCTGACACTGTTTCCACTGATTCCCCATCTATTTCCCATGAAGTGATGGGACCAGATGCCATGACCTTAGTTTTCTGAATGTTGAGATTTAAGCCAACTTTTTCAGTCTCCTCTTTCACTTTCATCAAGAGGTTTTTTAGTTCCTCTTCACTTTCTGCCATAAGGATGGTGTCATCTGCATATCTGAGGTTATTGATATCTCTCCCGGCAATCTTGATTCCAGCTTGTGCTTCTTCCAGCCCAGCGTTTCTCATGATGTACTCTGCATAGAAGTTAAAGGACACTGCTGCTGCTACTGCTAAGTCGCTTCAGTCGTGTCTGACTCTGTGCGACCCCATAGACGGCAGCCCATCAGGCTTCTCTGTCCCTGGGATTCTCAAGGCAAGAACACTGGAGTGGGTTGCCATTTCCTTCTCCAATGCATGAAAGTGGAAAGTGAAAGGGAAGTCACTCAGTCGTATCCGACTCTTAGCGATCCCATGGACTGCAGCCTACCAGGCTCCTCCGTCCATGGGAGTTTCCAGGCAAGAGTACTGGAGTGGGTTCCCAGCACCTTCTTCATAAAGGACACTAAAAAAGGGGCAAATAAAAGCCTTCCTTCAGCAACCATTTTGAAACAGTGGAAAGAAAATTTGATTAAAATTTTAGGGCTGAAAATGGTGGTCAGCCGAAGGGCTAACGGTCAGCCCTTTTCTTCACCTTTTCTTCTTTAAAAATATAAAAGCAAAAACCAAAATCTATTTTTACAGCCAAGTGGAAAACACTATAAAAGGGTCCGTGTGCATGTGATGAGAGAATGACGCGGCAGAACTTAAAAAAAGAACCCGATGAATTCCAAGATCAGATGCAGGGCGCTTGAAGCTTCCTTGACACAGATCAGCTTCTGTTTGTGGCTCAACAACCCATATGCTATATTCACTCACTCCTCAAGGATCACCCGCTCCTTTCCAAGTATTAAGATGTCAGCGAAAATCTACCTTCTGGGGAAATTTAATCTGTCGAAGAAGAGTTGCTGACACTCATAAACATAGCTGTCAGACGTTATGACTCCTCTGGGACACGGATGCCAAAGAGGGTCATGGAGCCCAGAGCAAAAAGCAAAGAAGGATCCTCATGCAGGCCAGAAACTCTCAGCCCAGGGTCCAGAAAGCCTGAGAGCTCTAGGGGTGGGCTTTGGAGTATCTAGAAATTCCCTGAAATGAAACTAAAACTTCTATAACTTTGTGGAATGTAGGGGGAAAGTCTTCATTAAAATCTCAGAAGTCATGACCAAAAAATGATTAAGAACCATCAAATTAGTATATTATTTCCAAAGGTTTTTTTTTTTTGCTACTGAAAATTGTTTATTGGTCAAGAAATACTTGCATACACAAATCTTCTAAGAAATTTTAAAATTATAGCTAAATTGGAAGTCTTTTTAAAATTCTGTTCCAGATCTGTCTTCCTTACTTCTGCCCCCTACAGAGGTAATAATTGTTCTACTTTTCTATGCACTTTCATAATTACACACTCAGAGAAAATTTAGAGCATTTGGGTGTGTCTTTTCTAACTTGAATGGTGCCATATTTTATATATATTTCTACAACTTGCCTTTGCGTTCCGCAATGTCTCAGGGTAAATCCCACGTGTGTACATAAACAGCCACCCCATCCTTTTCACCTACTACATAATACTTCTCAGTGGCTGTGCTAGGGTGCTTGGGCACTTCTCTACTGAAACATTTAGGCGCTTTCCAGCTTCCTCCCATTGCCAACAGCAGCACTATGAATGTCTTTGTGTGTCTATCTATGCACTGAATCAAGTGTTTCTCTAGCAGAGAAGCTGAGAAGAGGAATTGCTTGGTCATGAGATGTGCATTTTTTAAATTATAAGTTCAACTACCAACCCCCTCTCCCAAATATGTTATATTGGTTTATGTTTCTAGTGGGATATGCAAGTATCTGTTTCCTGGCTCCTACTGCTACATGAGATTTTAATCAATCTTTAAAATTTTTACCAATCTGAAAGATAAAAAGTATATCTCCTTGTTGTTTTCATTTCTACTTCCCTAATTGTGAGATTGAGTGCTTTTTCATTTGTTTACTGACTTTCCTTTGTTTATTTGTGTTTCTTTCCCGTGAATTTTCAAGAACAGTGGTTCTCACACCTTACTATATACATCAGAATCATTTGGAGGGTTTAAAACACGATTGCTGAGCCCTGCCCCAGAGTTTCTATGTCAGTGAGTCTGGGGTGGGGCCCTAGAAGTTGCAATTCTAAGATGTTTCAGGTGATGCTAATGCTGCTGGTCTGGGGACCAGACTTTAAAATCACCAAACTAGGGAAAACTCCTGGGCCATGGACTTCTGCAAGGGGTTGCAACAAGGAAGAGAAAGACCTCCTTGGGTGGGGCAATCAGGAAAATTGCCAAAGACTTTGAAGGAAAAGCAAGGTGTTGCTAGGGAGAGAGGACAAAAGTGTTTCTGATGGCAAGTACGGAGTGAGCGATGGCAGAGTTGCCAACGTGCTGAGCAATGAGCAGACCAGATGGATGGCCTGAGATGCTCATGAAGGGGGTGGTGAGAAGCACAGCTGGGGAGGCAGAGCATGGGGGCAGCTTCTGCAGGGCCTAGAAGACCAGGGAGGGAGTCTGAGTGACTGGAGTTTTGGTGGGAGCTGCTTTGCTTCCCTAAAATGGAAGAGAAAATGATTAAACTGTATTGTCTTCATTTTATTATTTGCTTTTTAACTGTTTTAATTTAGTTTGTTGATGGGTATTAATTATATGGCACAAAACACAAAGGTATTATAGTAAGAAGTCTCCTCCCTGCTGTTCCCCAGCTGCCTGGTTTCGTCTCTGAAGCAATCAGTGCTAGTAGTGGTCTGCATATCCTTCAAGTGAGCGCTCATACACACATATACACACCGATGTACACATGAGCCTTGTTATTCGTGGTTGTCACATGCTATGAAACTGCTGCTGTGAACACTAAGTTAGTGAATACTGGCTGATTGCTCCTAGGGGGAATACAAGGTTCTGTTCCTGCTAACTTTTGGTCACAATATTTTCATCAATCAATCAATAAGCAATGTTTTGTGTATTTCTGCTTAAAGACAACTTGTCTAATACATGTTGTTGATCCATTGACCTTGAAACCACAGTTAATAACACTATCACTGATGGCTGAAAGAAGCTTATCTAACACGTTATTTCCTCCATAAGGCACATCATAGCATTTTTGTGCTTTGGAACATGAAACAGGATGCTATCATTATACTTGAGGGCCATTTTAAACAGCAAGATCACCAACACAGTCATAAAAATGCAAAAAAAAAAAAAAAAAAAAGTTACCAAAAAAAGGTGACACCAAATAGACCCTGAGAAGATACTTTCAGTGAGAAGGCAGAGTGTCACCCTGCTCTCCCTCAGCTGAGAATGTCCAACTTTGGTGACTCAAAGTTTTCACCACCCTAAGCATTATCCACAGTTCAGTTCAGTTCAGTCGCTCAGTCGTGTCTGACTCTTTGCGACCCCACGAATCGCAGCACGCCAGGCCTCCCTGTCCATCACCAATCCCCGGAGTTCACTCAGACTCACGTCCATCGAGTCAGTGATGCCATCCAGCCATCTCATCCTCTGTCGTCCCCTTCTCCTCCTGCCCCCAATCCGTCCCAGCCACAAAAGTTCCTGAGTACTTATTTTGGGAGTGGGGTACCAATTAATTTTAGCAACCAGGCAAACTAGCAAATGTAGAATCATCAAAAAATGAGAGAGTCAATTGTACAAACTATCCATTAGAGTGATATAATTTCCCCCTATTTTCACACAAATGATAAAAGCCACTGTTCAGTCAGATGGATAAGTGCAGTGAGGCTGAAGAGATGCCATCGGGAGCGGTCCCCCCTTCGAGGCACAGAGTTCCAGGAAGAGGACGACGACGTCAGTATTCACAGAGGGGGCACAGAAGGCTCTCCCCAGGATGGGAGGACAGGTCAGTGATGGTCTCAGAGTGTCCTTTCACACAAGCATCTTGGGAAGAGGTGGGAGTGGGATCTCAAAGGAGAGAAGTTGGACAAATGAAAACCGAGATGAGTCTTGGGCAAATAGCAGGCAGGGAAAAAAAGCAGCAGGCAGGTAAATGAAGTAGCGAGTAACTGTGGATGTGGAAGAACCGGAGGGGTCTCAAGAGGAGCAAAAGGACTAGAGGGATGATCTTTGTGACCCAGCTAACATCTAAGAAGACAGTCAGGGCTGGGGAGAAGACAAGAGAAGAAACTCCCCCTGAGTCAGCACTTATGTGAATTGCAGTGACCAAGGCTGATCTGTCTTAAGAAGGGCAAAGTCTCAGAGGTCATTTTAGGGGCTGTTGCTATTACCAGCCATCCCTAAAGCTTTTTCAAAGAGGATATTTGCACTGGCTGTAGAATCTAAGAATTGGAGACAATTTTGTTATTTTGTTAGAGCAGCCTGAACTGACTAAGAAATTATAGGGTCACCGGGAGTCCAGGGCTATCTGTGGTCAAGGAAGACAAGACCAAGGGTCACCATGGCTGTGAAGCTCTTTCTGAAAGAGTCACCGTTCTGTTCTTGAGAATTGATGGTTCTGCATATCCAAACAATGCCCTACCTGGTTGACAGCTGTCTCCCAGGATCTCCAGATTCTAATGGCTGCAGAGGCACCAGGCAGAAGCTTCACTGGTATATACTGTGGTCATGATCTAGGCAGAATTCCCAAGGAACAGACATTACCTTTCTCGTGAATATTCACTTTCGCATATGGTGGTGGTTCTCAACTGGGGGCAATTTTGCTCCCCCTTGGGGACATTTCTGGTTGTGTCACACCTCAGGAGGGGAGATGCTATTGGTGTCTCATAGAGGAAAGGCCAGGGATGCTACTAAACATACTATGCACAAAGACAGGTCTACCCCCACAGAAAAGAATGATCACATCAACAGGGCACAGCTTGAGAAACCCTGGAATAGGGAGATCAAAGTTTAAGATGCTTGAAATGTCTTTCAAGCATTACTTCAAACAAGTCAATCTGCTAACAAACCCATGAAACTCATGACTTACAGCTCGGGGTTTGATGTATGATTGACAACCAAAAATTCAGACATGAGAATTAATTTTAGAGATGCATACTCTCAGTCACACTGTAGAGCATTTCATCTTTGAGTCTTGCCCTGCTGACTCAACTGATTTCCTCATTTTATCTCCACATCCTCAAAACTGTCATTTAACAATGACACTGAATGAAGCTGACTCCAGCTTATTTGATGTAAGCTGCAATTTCATAGGCTCTCTCTCTAGTCCTGAGCCCTGCAGAGACAAGACTGGCTCCCACTCTTACGTATGTATCTCAGGACGGCTTCAGGTGGCCAAGTAGAAGGATGACAAAGACATAGAGACTGACTACTCACTCTAAGGTATACATTAATGTGTGTATATAAGAAACAACATATTAGGAGATAAAGTCATTCTAAAAAACCCCATTCTTACTTCCTCGTGAGACTCTAGAATTTGGGGAATCATCTTCTGTGCCCTAAATGTGAATTAGGTGAATGTCTGACTATGCATCCTGGACACTGGACTAGGAAGCATGCTTTATGGTACGTGAGGATCACCTGGGGGTCTTGCTAAATGCAGATGCTGATTCAGCAGGGCCACAGCATGTCCAACAAGCTTCCAGGTGATGTGGATGCTACTGGTCTGTGGACCACTTTTGAGCAGCACCAGAGTACAGAGGAATCTAAGTAGCACTTTGTTAGAATCTGTCACTGTCTGAAAGCCATGTGGTCATCATTTCTAGAATTCAGAAACTATTTCTATCCACTCACTACCTTCATTATGCAATGAGATCAAAATTTTTGGGTCTTTGCTCCTCTGAGGGTCCAGAACAAGTGAACTTTTATATCAAGTGAAAAGTAATAGAGAATGGCTGTAGATAATAATCATTAGGCACCTACTTTGACTTGAAAGATGGTTCTTGTTCAGAATTAATGTCAAATATATGCTTTTTAAGACAGACTCCCCATAGAGAAAGAGATCAGTCTTGTATTTACTGAGGCAGGGGGAGAGGGAGTTGGATGAAGGCGGTCAAAAACACAAGTTGCAGTTATAAAATAGGTACGTAGGAGGGATGTAACACACAACGTGATAAAAATAATCAACCCTGCAGTGTGTTATATATGAAAGTTGTCAGGAGAGTAAATCTAAGAGTTCTCATCATAAGGAAAAAGTTTGTTTTCTTTTTCTTTTTTGTATCTACATGAGATGATGGATGTTCACTAAACTTACTGTGGTAACCATTTCATGGCCTGTGTAAGTCAATCCACTATGCTGTGCATGTCAACTGTATCTCAGTAAAACTGAAAGAGAAAAAGAAGATATAATAGCATTGCATAGCTGAACAGTGACAGCCCACTGGATCAAGAATGAGTAGAAGCAGGTTCCAATCCTGCTGCTGGAAGTCAGAAAATCTCTGCAGACCCAAGGTGACATGCGTGGGGTCTTTCTACATCATGAAAGGCCACAACTTCAAGTGAAGAAAACTGATTTTTATTTAAACTATGCATATACCTTGTACATGCCTTTATATGCACGATATGCTTCATATTACTAACAGTTATCTAAAGAGTTCAGTGGTATCACTGTTGGTAAATTAGAAGGTGATCTTCTGCTTTTAGATATTTAAATAAGATCTTATTTAATCTGTAGATAGGGCCAGCCACAATTTCTTACAGAACAAGGATGTTGACATTGCCAAATGTGTACATGAAATGAATTGTTAAAGAGGCTTTGAAACACCAGTATAAACATATATATGAAAAAGAAGGCAATTTAGCAAACTGTGTGCTTATAAATGTGGAATACAAATCATAACCTGATAGGGATATGGAATGAAAGATTTCAGAGTAGAACTGAAAGAAACTCCAGCTTTTCCTTACACCTCTGTAGGGTCCCAAGGTAGTATATAGATCAGTCTGACACCCAGAATTTTGGGAAACTTCTCTTGCAATATGACACTGCCGACTATCCTGAGAACAGGCGAGGGACGTCTCGAGCACACTGAAGGAGGAGGCTTGCATAGGCTGCGACCCACCTCACCACTGCACAGGCCACTCTCCACAACAGCTCCTCCCATTACCACAGCAGACCACCAGCTGTAACAGTGAGCAGGAGTCCCAGAAGAGAACGATGCAGCCCCCTCCTCCCCAGTTTGGAAACACTCATCTTTGGGTTCCCTTATGACGACTTTCTTCTTGAACTCTCGGTATCCTGTTGCCCATGGCTCCTGGCTTTGAGCATGGAGAGGTCTCCCTGCATCAGGCCAACATCGCAGTTCAGTGAGGGTTAAGAACTATAACTCTTTCTCCCCAGTCACAACAGGGAGCCTATTATGAGAGAAAACCCTGGGAGCTAGTATGATGAAAACACTACCCAGGAGACTACAGGGAAAGGGAACATGGACAAAGGTGAGCTTGAAATGTCAGCAGAACTCAGACCCTCCCACCCCTTTGACTGGAACCCAGAATAGGTTATTGCATTTCTATTGGAGAATTTTCTCATTTGAGGCTTCTTGTATCAGGCAGATTTTGCTTAGGGGGTGGGGTAGCTAGGAAAGAACCAAATTCGTCCATCATTACGTCAGTTATAATTGAGGTACTCATACTCAAATAGATACTACCAAAATTACTCAGTCCTATCCACTTGTGGAATGTCTTAGTACAACTGTGTTTAGTTAAAACTCAAGGTGATGGTGGTTAGAAGAACAGGATAAATGTTGATCACATGGCCACTTTAAGAACTTAGAAAGAAAAAGAGTCATAAACCACTGGAAAGTGGCTTCTCCTTTCCTATCATTGTTAAATTAAAAACATTCACATTTCTCTGTGAGTTTCATGTCAAAATGAAATTGATTTACCTAATTGATGTGAAAAATTATCTCCACACAAAAGCCTGCATGTGAATGTGTATTAACAACTATATGAAGTCGTCAAAAACTGGAAGCAGTCAAATTGTCTTTCAATAAGTGAATGGATAAACAAACTGTGTGGAGTGAATACTGAATGATAAAAACAGAGAGAGCTACCAAACCACAAAGACACGAAGGAAACGTACGTGCATATGACTATGTGAAAAAAAGACTTTAAAAAGACTACACGCTGTGTGATTCCAATTATGTATATAGAATTCTATCAAAGGCAAAATTGTAGAAACAGTAAAAAGATCAGCGGCTGCAAGGAGCTCAGGGAAAGGGAGTGTCATGAACAGGTGAATCACAGGGGATATTTAGGCCAGTGAAACAACTGTTTCATTTTCCTGGATCTGTTATATACTTTTCTTTTAAGGTTTTACTTCAAAAGTTTTCATTTTTATTTACGGTTACTACAAAACATTGGCTCCACTCCCTGTGCTGCATAATACATCCTTAGAAGCCTGTTTTATACCCAATAGCTTGTGCCTCCCACTCCGCCACCCTATGCCAGGCTGACTCCTCACTGGCAACCACTAGTTTGTTCTCCATATCCACGAGTCTGCTTCTCTTTTCTTACATTCACTACTTTGTTGTGGTTTTTAGATTCCACATGTAAGTGATATCATGCAGTATTTTCTTTCTCTGTCTGACATGCACTGAAACTATGCTTCATGATACTCTACTTGTTGGACACTGTGCATTTGTCAGAACCCATAGAATTTATAGCATGAAGAGTGAACTTTGATGTAAGCAATTTGGGGGGAAAAAAAAATCTAGGAGGTCAGGGGATCCCAGTAAGGAGGGCAGACTCTAAGAGACTGTAACTATATTACAAATGTATGAAACCACTTCACTGAAGGGAGCCAGGCTAAAAAGTGCTGACCTAAGTAATTTGGAAATAGGTCTACAAGACCAAAAACAAAAGGGACTCAGCACGAGCATGGTGCTCTAGGTGATACAATTGTTTCATGGGGGTCAGTTCAGTTCAGTCGCTCAGTCGTGCCCGACTCTTTGCAACGCCATGAATCGCAGCACGCCAGGCTTCCCTGTCACCGGCTCCCGGAGTTCACTCAGATTCATGTCCATCGAGTCAGTGATGCCATCCAGCCATCTCATCCTCTGTTGTCCCCTTCTCCTCCTGCCCCCAATCCCTCCCAGCATCAGAGTCTTTTCCAACGAGTCAACTCTTTGCATGAGGTGGCCAAAGTATTGGAGTTTCAGCTTTAGCATCATTCCTTCCAATGAACACCCAGGACCGATCTCCTTTAGAATGGACTGGGGTACAGGATGATAATTCTGATGCTTCTATACATGTATACTGAAGCTGAACAATGAAGTAAATGGCCAGTATTGGGAGCCAAGTGTCTCCTGTTGGACTGAGAGTTTACATATAAGCAAAGGAAGGAGGCTGGAATGAGCCCTGTGGTACTAGATTAAAGCTCATCAGGATGAACTCATGTTTAGCTTAATAGATAGATAGTTACATAAATGTGTATGTACACAGATTAGTAGATACACATGTATTTCTTTGCTGTCAGCCGTTAAGGCCTAAAAGACCCCAGGAGCAACAAACACACCTTAAACCTAGATACTTGTTTCCAAAAGCATTCTCCAATAAAAGGAAAGAGGATTTATTGGAGAAATAGCTTAATGAAAAATTGGGAGGGAAATATAGAATGAGCCTGGAGCATCTCATGGTGCTAGAAAGTAAGGACGTGATGAAACCAATACCCTCCCACCCCTCCACACACACACAATAATGGGAATTACGTCAAAGGGACACAGGAGCCAACCAAAGAACACAGTACAGGCAGGGGAAAGAAGAGTTCAGAGTGGAGAACCTGGCCAATACTACCAATATGTAGTCAAAGTCAGTGTTATCAGAAAATGTATTCTACCTCTGGGATAATAATCCCCAACCCAAAGCCCACCTAGTCATGAGAAAACATCAGACATTAGAGGACCATTCTAAAAAACACCAGAGCAGTGCTCCTCAAAACCGTCAAGGTCATCAAAAGCAAGTGACGTCTGAGAAAACGTCACAGCCAAGAAGAGCCTAAAGGCTCATGAACAGCTCAGTGAAATGCGGTGTGCCGCACAGGATCCTGGGACAGGAAAGGAATATGAGGTGGAAAACTAAAATCTGTTGGATGTTTTAAAGGCATTAAAAAGTGGGGGTGGGGAAGTGGGGAGAACTGTTGCCATAGAATAAACTGACAAAGCGGCCTTAGTCTCCACTTATACGAGGAGTCCAAATTTCCAACACATTTCTTCACATTCCTCAGTTAATCCATTAGAAAGGTGCAGGGATGCAGGCAGGATCTAGATCATAGTAAGCAGTGACGTCATTCATCTCCTTCAATTCTGTCTCCCCAAATAAGAAGGTGTGGAGGGCAATATCGTGGTCCTTAAGGTCCTAGAGCTGCCAATCCAAAGCTATACTCTTCTAAGTTTCTAAGTCAGACTATTCAAGAGTCATACCGATTTCAGTGGCCATGACAGGCTGCCAAGGCTTGGCTTATCCAGTGCAACGAGGGTGCTGAGGGAGTGTATTTGTAAATCCAGGACCCAGCATCTCAGCAAGTTTTATGATGATGCTAGGTTTCTACATTTCAGCAGTTCTTTTGAAACAAGTCCTTAAATATTCTCACAAACACGCAAAGGAAAATGAGTGGCAGCTCTATTTCCTGTAACATGTATCTTTAACCAACAGGTGTGGCTGTATTTATTTGGCTTTATGATTTCTTCTACAAAGGACTTGGGAATGTGGCCCTATAAATTTCAAATTCCTGTAAGAGTATATCCCCAGGTGTTTTGTTGAAATGCACAGAGTAGAAAAATAAAAATAAACATGAGGTAAAGAAATGAAATAGCAAAAGGGAAGGAAATCATGCTCTCCAACCTTTCAAAGTATAGTAACAAATAGGTTCATGGTAGGACTTAAAAGTTTCTTACATTATTATTCAAGAAAAGAACACTTTTATTTTCTTTTCACTAAGTATATATCTTTAGTAAAAAAAAAACAACAAAATTCAACCAAGTAAATTTAAAGATCCCATTGGCTTTATTCAAGAGTCCTGATAAGGGAGCATCCTACCCAACAAACAGAAGAGTGGTCTAGGAGTTGTACGAAATGGAAAGCTTCTATAGGCAGAAGGAAGGACAGACAGAGAGATTAAAGGAGTGGATTATCTCAGGCAGGGTCATGTGCCCTTAGGGGAGGGCAGGAGGTCTTCTCCAGCAGACTAGCTCACTGGTGTTGACTAGAAATTTCCAGTCTGCCTGGTTTAAAATTCTACTCCTGGCTGAAACTGCAGTGAGGTTAGGTATTCAGTCTTGGTGGGACTTTGCATGAGTGACTCCAGCTGGGGCCTGAAGGTTCTTTTTAACACTTTAAACTCTTTGACAGGAAACTTCATGTTCATTGCAAACACACATTCTTTTGAAATATTTTGTCTCATTTAAGGAGTGAGCTTTGCTGAGTTTGTGTTAAAACTAACATGGAATCAAGGAAAATGTTTTTAAATGGAACAGCTGGCAATCTGTTTTCTATTCAGTTTTCAAGCATAGTTAAAGCCACCTGTGGCTGTAAGCATCTCGTCTGTGGAGTGCTCTGAATGGTGAACCGTGTTTGTGTGGCTCTTCAGTGGTTCTTTCACAGTCTACAGCCCCAGGGGGTGTCACTGGAATTTGGGATGAAGCCTAATCACTACTAAACAAAACAAACTACTCTTCAAGGATAGAGTAGTGTAAAATATTTATACCTCCTACAATTACAACTGGAAAAGACCAAGGATCCAGTTATGAAATGGCCTGGGAACTACAGAGTGCTCTTTGGGCATTTATAATAGGTATTTTTAAACTCATTTAAAAACCCATTCATCATTCTTTTAGTCACTTACAATAATTACAAGTACCTATTTATGTTCTGGGTACTGTTGTAAGTGTTGGAGGGGGAAAAGACAAAAATATATGCCTTAACAGAGGTAAGAACACATGTAAATTTATCTCATACTTTTTCTAATACTGATTAGACAGATTAGTAGTATTTCACTGAATGTGTATTCATGACATAGTCATTCAATCTCCCAGTGATGGATATACAGGCCTTTTCCATCTTGTTGTTTTCTTTCCTGTTACAAAACTGCTACAACGAGTCCTCAGCATATATACTGGTGCACCAGTATGACTAAGGGTAAAATTTAAATTTCTAGAAGCAGAACTGCTTGGCTAAAGGATTTGTGCATTTCAAGTGTTGATAGATACTCCCAAGTTGCCCTCTTAGAGACACTGCCTCAGCGTATACCACCAGCAGCACAAGTTGAGAACCCCTCACCATGCTGCTGCTAAGTCGCTTCAGTCGTGTCTGACTCTGTGCGACCCCATAGACGGCAGCCCACCAAGCTTCCCGTCCCTGGGATTCTCCAGGCAAGAACACTGGAGTGGGTTGCCATTTGCTTCTCCAGTGCATGAAAGTGAAAAGTGAAAGTGAAGTTGCTCAGTCGTGTCCGACTCTAGCGACCCCATGGACTGCAGCATTCCTCCGTCCATGGGATTTTCTAGGTAAAAGTATTGGAGTGGGGTGCCATTGCCTTCTCCACCCCTGACCATAGGCATATTTAAAAGGCAGAAGAATGGGCTACAGAGGACTAGAATTGTATCAAGATCAGAAGGATCATCTAATCCAAGCCCCCTCAGCATATGAAAACTTTTTTCTGGGTGAGCAGCCACCCTGTTTATTTCAAGGTTGCTATGTGAGAAATGTGTCCCAGCTCAAATTTACGAGTTCCAGATGAAGGTGGCATGTCTTTCAACACAAGTCGTCTTTCATCGAGTTGAACATGAGCCACCCAAGGGTAACAATCTAGTTAGCACTCCAGGCTCTGGATGTGCCTGGGCAGCATAAAGCCTCAGAAGACGCAGGGCAGGCAGTATTCTTTCCTTACTAGCAGACACAGTTCATTTCTTAAATGGAGGCATCTCTCCTGCATATGAACTTATTTCATTCTTTCAGGACAGTAACAGTGAGAACATTTCAGCTGGGAGATTTTAATTCTTTGCCTAAACTCTTTTATTTTGATGGACTGATGAATAAAGAAGAAATCTCTGCATAAGACGTGTTCATTTCTATTAAGATTGTTGCCTGATATAACTATTACTAGTTGCTAGCAAAATATATAATACCAATATTCTTATGTACTACTTTTGGAACTTTTGACAAGTGAAAAGATTTTTTTAAGCTGATCAAAAAAAAAATGGACTCACTTTGCTTTGGATGAGGTAGAGTCCCTGAATTTTTCTTAGTGGAGTAAATGTGTATTCACAAGTCAGGAAACCAAGCTCTTGCCTTTCCCGAAGCTCAGTAAACTGACAGATGCTCTGCATCCAATTACCTTTCTAGATATTCTAGCATTCCATGGGAGCTATTTCAAGGCCATAGTTCTACAGGCAGATAGGATGCTGGTGGGTTTACTGGAAACCAATTTCACTGCCCTCCCCCCATCTACCTGTCCTGCCATCCTCGGTTTCTCTGCTCTCCTTCCATCCCTCCTTCCACAGTATCATGATGCCCTCTTCTCGTATTCCAGGGGCCACCTCTCATCTTATTTCACTCTTTCTAATTTCATCCTGTCTGCTTCCTTCTCCTCCTCTCTCCACTGGCTGAGCCCTGCTCCCCCATCACCAGTGTCCTCCAAAACTTATACTGGTCCTCAACCCCCACAGCCTCCTCCCTGCAGCTTCGCAGCCCACTGTCTTAACTCCTCCCTCCATATTTTACTTGATCTCCAATCACCAGACACCCTCACACTTTTCCATTAACAGGAACACATTTGTAACTTGTTGACCTCAACGTCAGTTGCCTACAGGTCTGAGCTTCTGAGTCACTGTTGTTTCACAGAGTGATGATACAACCCCACTCTGTGGGCAGAAACCTTTCCCCTTGAAAGGCTGCATTTTCAATAGTCCATTTTGACAGAAAGTAGCAGAGTGTCAAGGGCCATGTATTACATTTAAATTAGTTTAAGTGGACATTTAAATGAAGCCCAAAAGTAATAAACTTAAAGTATTGAATTGGGAAGGAAAAAGGAAAAGCTAGTGGTAACTACCTTTGATAGAAAAAAAAAATCATATATATTTTTTAAAAATCAAAGGGCAAGATCTTCCCAATTTCCAAGTTCCTTTCTGATATTCAAGTTCCTTTCTTATCAAAAGTTAAATGTCTGTAAAGTTATAACTACTGCATAGGTATTTCTTGAGAAGTGGTAATGGTACACATGGTGACCATACTGCAATGAGACAGTTACTTAAGTAACTTAAGATAACATATCATATATTCACAAATGGTGCAGCTGCTATGGAAAATGGTATGGAGGTTCCTCAAAAAATTAAAAATAGAACTACCATATGATCCAGCAATCCCATTTCTGGGTATCTGTTCAAAAGAATTGAAGTCAGGACCTCAAAGAGGTATTTATACTCACCTGTTCATTGCAATATTATTCACAGTAGCCAAGATGTACAAACAACCTAGATGTACATCAGTGGATAAATGGATTAAAAAAATGTGTTTTATACTATACACACAATAGGATATTAGCCCTGAAAAAGAAGGCAATCCTGCCATTTGTCAAAACATGGATGAACCTTGATGACAGCAAGCTAAGTGAAATAAGTCACAAAAGGATAAATATTACATGATTCGTCTTATATGCAAAACCTACAATAGTCAGACTCATAGAAGCAGAAAGCAAAATAGTGGTTTCCAGGGGCTGTAAGGAGGGGGAAATGCTGAGTTGCTTGTCAACAGGTGTGATGTTTCAGTCATGCAAGATGAAAAAGTTCTAGAGATCTGCAGTGCAACATCGTGTCTGGAGCTAACAGTGCTGTATTTATTGTACACTTAAAAAATTATTAAGAGGCTTCCCTGGTGGCTCAGATGGTAAAGAACCTGCCTGCAATGTGGGAGACCCAGGTTTGATCCCTGGGTCAGGAAGATCCCCTGGAGAAGGGAATGGCTACTCACTCCAGTACTGTTGCCTGGAGAATCCCAAGGACAGAGGAGCCTGGCAGGCTACAGTCCATAGGATTGCGAAGAGTTGGATACAACTGAGCAACTAACACTTTGATGTTTCTCACCCTCATGTTAAATGTTCTAACTACCAAAAAAAAGTTGACACTCACCTGACTTCGCTGGCTACTGTTGATAATCAAGCAAACAGCTGTCAATGCTATTTTTCTAATAGCTAGATGCGCCAGGCTGAGGGTGTGCACTAATGAATACGTGTACTTATAAAAGACCTAGCCCAGCCCCAGGAGCCAGGGCATGGTTAGAGGAAAGGGAACTGGAAGGCACCAGCCAATGGCAGCTGCCTCCTAGCCCTCACACCCTGAAGAGCCAGGTGGGGTTAGGGAGCCCAGGACACGTGGAAAGTATCCTGTCTACCTCTGCTTGGCTATCTGGTCCCCTGGTTTAACCAACAGCTTCAGCAGAAACAACTCCCAGGACTTTTCAGACTCTGATCTCTTCCCTTCCCATCCTGCCCTTTCCCATTCCAACCCTCAACTGCTTTTTCTATCTTACTCCAGGGGAAAAAAAGAAATGGGGGCTCTACACCAGTGTTTTATAAAAGACAGGCCCCATATCCACTCATATGCCTCACCCTCCATTGACATAAGCATAGGTATGCTAATTAGAACAAATGAGGATAGACATCAGATCTGTATAGTTACAAAATAAAAAAGGAAAAAATCAGAACAATGAAAATGAATGTATTGACACTCTATAAAAATATAAAACTAGATACTGTGACTAGACACTATTGACATTATTATAGTATAAAACAAGGTGGAAAAAAAAGGGCTTCTCCAAACAATAATCACCTTTACAAAATAAAACACCTTACAAAGCTACTAGGTACACTTCACTCACAGAGCACACTTATAAAGCAGGATCCTAGGTCAAATTAGGTCTAGTTCCCACTTTTTTGGCTAATATTTTGCTTCTCTGCTCATTCATTGTTGCTTAATAAAAACTCACATCTTCTACTTCTCTCCAATCCACCAGTCATTTGACAGATTCTGCTGATGTATCAAAAGAAGAAAATCATTCTATGAGCAATTCAGATTTTTGCTTAAAGATGTGGTTTTTAGGCCCAAAGTGTTTCTGAAATCAGTTTTCCAGCAGTGAAATGCTCAGAGAACTAAGTTAACAGTTTAAACCCGCTGTCATGTTATTTCAAAGGCAGACTATAATTTTTTTTGGTTCGTTTTTTGTTTTCCTAGCTTCAGGTCTAAGCTAAGTTTAAACACTATCAGATTAACACGGAGAAGGGGCGGTGAGGTGCAGGTGATGTTCTCTTTCTACCTGGATGAGGGTTACCTGGTGGATTCGGCTTATAAAAATTCATCAAGCAATAATCTTATGATACATTTACCTTTTTGTGTTTATATTATACTTCAAGAAAGAGTTTTAAAAACTAAACATGCTATCTTCACATAAGGATACAGGAGCTATAGACAGTTATGATATGATTTACCAAGGAGATATGATTTACCAAGAGCTTTTCTGGTCAAACTACTGCAATGGTTGTTGCCTGAAACCAATAAAGAGTAATAAGTTCAGGGACTCAGTCTTATACCCTGGAAGTGCATTTTTATTTGTTGGGGTATGCCTAACAAACAACAAAAATATCCCTTTCTTCCCCCCAGCTTTACTGAGATACAAGTGTAAGTTCAAGGTATACAATGTATTGATCTGATACACTTACGTATTTTAAATGATTACCTCCATAACCTAAACTCACCTCTACATCATAATTACCATTTCTTTTCTGTGGTGAGAACATACAGGATGTACTCACTTAGCAATTTTCAAGTGTATGATACAAAATTATTAACTATAATCACTACGCTAAACATTAGATCCCCAGAACTTATTCATCTTACAACTGGAGGTTTGGACCCTTTGTCTGAACAGTATCCATTTATTCAACAGAGTGTTGTGCTCTCTTGTGGCTTGGGAGTAGACCTTGCAGAAAAAAGCTTCTCTGTTACCACAGGAATCCCCAGGAGACTCTACTCAGCCATAACCGGCTGTGCTTGTCCACCTACCACGCAGTTCAAGTTCAGGGGCGTCAGTCAATTGCCACAACCTGTTTACAAAGTCACACACCCACTGTCTCTCTCTCCTCCCTTCCTCTCCTCCCCCAGGACATCACCACTGGACCCCTAGACCCCATTTAACCAGTGCTTCTTCCCTTCTGCTTTCAAACAAGCGCATTTACTCCTATTGAAGATGGGGGAAATGCTTACCTTGACTCTACTGACCTTTCAATGGTCTCTCCTCTTATACTTGTTGATTGCTTGCCTCTGAATCAGCCAACCTCTTTTGCCCCTTCCCAATATTCTCCGCTTTCTGTTTGTATTTCTAGACAGTTCCAGAGAAGGTGATTCCCCTCACCCTACTACCTCCAGGGATGGAGGGGGCACTGGCCTGAACCAAAACTGAAGCCATGATCAATTTGTTGTTATCCTTCATGTACCACTGGGAATTTTGAAAAACTGAGTCCCCTCCCATATTTTTAGTTTGACATCCAAAATCCTTCATTATCAGTTTTAAATGGCTGGAAAAGAAATAATCTTGCATTTATTTTGACATTTTTTGACATTTTGACATTTTTAAATAAAACTATTAATTAACTCTTTTATGTGGCTACAACAGAATCTAAATACCATGGCATCTGGTTTCCAAAATCTAAAATATGTGAACAAGATCTTCTATAACAGGCCAAATTTCCACTGTTCTTTTTTATTACTTAAAATTGTATTTCTATTTTATTTCTTCCCCAGAATTTGATCACAATGTAATGAATGTTCTTTTTTGCTATTAAGTGAGCCATCATTCCTTCATGCAATAAAATATGTCTATTATTTGAGATTAATTTTTTGAGGTTTTTCTGCATTGCTATTATTACAATTTTGGTAAGTAAAAATTTAATTAAAAAATCTAAATATATGATGTTTTGATAAGTAATGACCAAACATAAATAGTAAAGTTGTACTGAAAAGGTATTTTTTAATGAGATGGATGTGGCTGTTTTTATATTTTAATTAGTTCATAAATCCATGGATAGCTGTTACTAATTTTGAGAAAAGGTTTCCAGAGTTAATTCTTTTGCTATTGTTTTTCTTTTTATAGATGTAAGTGCTGAAACTTTCACTCATATAAATAAACAGAAGAAAAGGGATTCTATCAAAGAAATTAATATTTTACTATTAGCTTCACAGGTCATATAGCTAAAATCATAAAGTGGTATGCAAAAAACTTTTTTAATGATCAATTAGTAGGTAAGTTAGAGTTTTTTCTTAATTTTGTTGGAAACAAAGATTTGGAAATCACATGTCCTGCTAATAGACTTGATTCCCATTTAGGGTCATTTACTCTCTCAGTTTTGGGGAGTCATAACAAAAAGGCTTTACCTAGATAGCAAATGACTATGAATTATACTAGTAATTGTCAGTTTTACCAAAAAGAAGGTAAAGATGATAATACCAGATTTAATGTGAGATGGACACCCTGACAAAGTCTACACATAACTGGGAGAGCAAGAAGGAAGAGGAGGTGGTGGTCTCAAGTGTTCTGTCTGCCCTGAAAATCTTTAAGAATTAAGAATTCCTACAATTCAATAAGAAAAAAACCAAATCACTCAGGTTTTAAAAATAGATAGAAGATTTCAATGAGAATTCCCCAAGAGAAGATATCCAAGTGGTCAAAAAGCACATGATAATACATTCAACTTCATTAGCCGTCTGGGACATGCAAATTAAAACCACAATGAGATACTTCTTTATACCTACTACTTAGTTAAAATTTTATTAAAAGACTATCAATTTCTAATGTTTGGAGGATATGGAGAAACTGGAGCTCTTCTACTTTGTAGCTGAGAGTATAAACCAGTAAAACCACTCTGCAAAGCTGTTTGGTGCCTTACTATGAAGTTAAGCCTGCACCACCCTGCTGCTGCTGCTAAGTCGCTTCAGTCGTGTCCAACTCTGTGCGACCCCATGGACTGCAGCCTACGAGGCTTCTCCGTCCATGGGATTCTCCAGGCAAGAACACTGGAATGGGTTGCCATTTCCTTCTCCAATGCATGAAAGTGAAAAGTGAAAGGGAAGTCGCTCCATCGTGTCCGACTCTTCGCGACCCCATGGACTGCAGCCTACCAGGCTCCTCCATCCATGGGATTTTCCGGGCAACAGTACTGGAGTGGGGTGCCATTGCCTTCTCCACCCTATGATCTAGTAATTCCACTCTAGGTATTTATCCCAAAGAAATAAAAACTCAAGTCTGTACAGAGACTTGTTCACATATGCTCACAGACGCTTTTACTACAATAGTAAAAAAGAAAAAGTGTAGACAGCCCAAATGTCCATCAACAGGAGAATAGATTATACTTTATAAACAATGATTATACCTTTATATAGATCAATATATCTCAAAAACATTACACTGAATTAAGGAGCCAGACACAATAGAGAACAAACTGAAGGATTACATTTATATGAAGTCCCCAAACAGACAAACCTGATTTGTGGTGGAAAAATCAGAAGTGGTGACCTTTGTGGTAGGCTCTGACTGAGAAGGCACACAAAGAAACTTCCTGAGATGGTGGAAAAGTGTTATATGTTAATCTTGGTGGTAGTACAGGTGAAAGTCCATTGATCTGATTATGCCTCAATTTCTATAAAGTCTAAACGCTGTAATATATAAAACCTGAAATTTACTTGTCTAACATAATTAAAACACCATATTTTATCAATACTAAGACACATTTCCACACATTTTAACATTTCTGAAGTCAGGATATGCCTTATATTCAAAGGCACATCATGGTTTACTGGTAGCATATTTTTGTTGCTAGAAGTATATAAACTAATGATACATCTTAGATTCATTGAAACTTGGAATCTTCTTTCTAAATTTTTTTATTTTGCAAAGTTCTTACTAAAGTTATCAAAATCAAACTTTTCTCAGACTCCCTACTTAGCCTACTCAGTAATCTAGAAAAGCCTCCATTTTATGACCTACGGAATGACATTCTTTAACACCCATGTCCCTGAAGTTTGAAGACAAACTACAATGACTGCCCGCAGAAGGCAATGGCACCCCACTCCAGTACTCTTACCTGGAAAATCCCATGGACGGAGGAGCCTGGTAGGCTGCAGTCCATGGGGTCTCGAAGAGTCAGACACGACTGAGCAACTTCACTTTCACTTTTCACTTTCGTACATTGGAGAAGGAAATGGCAACCCACTCCAGTGTTCTTGCCTGGAGAATCCCAAGGCCGGGGGAGCCGGGGGAGCCTGGTGAGCTGCCGTCTCTGGGATCACAGAGAGTCGAACACGACTGAAGCGACTGAACACGACTGAAGCAGCACAATGACTGCCAGGCTCCAGCCCCATGTGGCTCTAGCACCCACACCTGGGGCTCCTCCACTAATATGCTCATTCGTGCTTCATCCTGAAGGCCTCATCAGGCCAAGAGCAGCAACATGTGATCACCGCCACGGCTCAGCAGCTCAACTACTCCTGCTGCCAATTCCACTCTGTCCTCATCCAGTTCTAATGATTAGTTTCACAGAATGGAGACAGGTGCCAAGTAAAACTTTTCTCTTCCCAAAACTAGTGTGAAAGATACTATATGTTGGCTTATTAGCAACTATGCCTCACCTTATTAATCCATATAATCCTCTATTACAGAGGTTGGAAAGACAAACACTCAGTTTTCCAACTTGCCTTGTTAGTAATGGCAGCCACCGACATAGTTCTGGCAGATGAAAGGCGAGACCTCACTCAGGTCTGTGGGTGTAAGGGAGGGAGGAGGGGTCTGGGAAAGGTGATTTCTTGCTACTCTGCCTCGTGGTGTCTTGCCTTGAACTTCAATGTGATGGCTGAAGATAGAGTAGCTTTCTTGCAACTGTTAAACAGCAAGATAAAGAATCACACGCCAAGGAGGGCAGACTGGGAAAACAGAAACAGCTTCAAGATTATAAAGCTTTTAAGAAATGGTAATGATATCGACCCGGGGATCAAACCCAGGTTTCCTGCATTGCAGGCAGATTCTTTACCATCTGGGAAGACTCTACCATCAGGGAAGCCCCGTGATATTGTGGCTATTTTTCTTGAAGTCCTTATACTTTAGTGATCCGTACTGAAAATCACAACAAACTGTGGAAAATTCTGAAAGAGATGGGAATACCAGACCACCTGACATGCCTCTTGAGAAACCTATATGCAGGTCAGGAAGCAACAGTTAGAACTGGGCATGGAACAACAGATTGGTTCCAAATAGGAAAAGGAGTACGTCAAGGCTGTACATTGTCACCCTGCTTATTTAACTTATATGCAGAGTACATCATGAGAAACGCTGGGCTGGAAGAAGCACAAGCTGGAATCAAGATTGCCAGGAGAAATATCAATAACCTCAGATGATACCACCCTTATGGCAGAAAGTGAAGAGGAACTAAACGGCCTCTTGATGAAAGTAAAAGAGGAGAGTGAAAAAGTTGGCTTAAAGCTCAACATTCAGAAAACGAAGATCATGGCATCTGGTCCCATCACTTCATGGGAAATAGATGGGGAAACAGTGGAAACAGTGTCAGACTTTATTTTTGGGGCTCCAAAATCACTGCAGGTAGTGATTGCAGCCATGAAATTAAAAGAAGCTTACTCCTTGGAAGGAAAGTTATGACCAACCTAGACAGCATATTAAAAAGCAGAGACATTACTTTGCCAATAAAGGTCTGTCTAGTCAAGGCTATGGTTTTTCCAGTGGTCATGTACGGATGTGAGAGTTGGACTGTGAAGAAAGCTGAGCGCCAAAGAATTGATACTTTTGAACTGTGGTGTTGGAGAAGACTCTTGAGAGTCCCTTGGACTGCAAGAAGGTCCAACCAGTCCATCCTAAAGGAGATCAGTCCTGGGTTTTCATTGGAAGGAATGATGCTAAAGCTGAAATTCCAGTACTTTGGCCACCTCATGCGAAGAGTTGACTCATTGGAAAAGACCCTGATGCTGGGAGGGATTGGGGGCAGGAGGAGAAGGGGATGACAGAGGATGAGATGGCTGGATGGCATCACTGACTCGATGGACATGAGCTTGAGTAAACTCCGGGAGTTGGTGATGGACAGGGAGGCCTGGCGTGCTGCGATTCATGGAGTCGCAAAGAGTCGGACATGACTGAGCAACTGAACTGAACTGAACTATGGTATCTACAACTTGCTTCAAAATAGCTCAGTGGCGGCTGCTGGGAAAGTGAGTGTAAGTATAGATTGAAACAAGATCAATTATAGATAGATAACTGTTGAAGTTAGACATACAAGCGTCTTCTCTCTACTTCTGTGTATGTTTCAAATTCTCCATAATAAAAAGACTGAAAGATTTGGCAGACACTACTTCTGTAATTAAGTTTAGCACTACCAGTTGACAGTCACAGGGCTAACATCACAGGGGATTAATCTTGTCGAGGTCATGTGGCCCCTGATATGATGCAATGAGAGGGGCACTCCACCTCTGGGGCATTCTTCCCCTAAACCCACAATCCCAGGCTAAGTATCAGAAACACCAGCCAAACCATGTTGAGGAACCATTTACAAACTGGCTAGTAATCTTCAAAAAGTGTCAAAGTCATGAAAAACAAATGAAGGCTTAGAGACACACAAGGATCCTAAAGTAAGTAAGTCAAATCATTCAGTCATG
Organism: Bos indicus x Bos taurus; assembly: GCF_003369695.1. Classification (NCBI taxonomy): domain Eukaryota; kingdom Metazoa; phylum Chordata; class Mammalia; order Artiodactyla; family Bovidae; genus Bos; species Bos indicus x Bos taurus. The sequence goes on along the minus strand of NC_040094.1, from coordinate 30,595,426 downwards.
CCCGACTCTTTGCGACCCCATGGACAGTAGCCTGCACCAAGCTCCTCCATCCATGGGATTTTCAAGGCAAGAGTACTGGAGTGGGTTGCCATTTCATTCTCCAGGGAATCTTCCCAACCCAGGGATCGAACCCAGGTCTCTCGCATTGTAGACAGATGCTTTACCATCTGAGCCACCAGATCCTTCCAAGGATCCTAAGGAGACATGAAATCCAAATGTAATGTGATACCTGGATTGGGTGGAATAGGACAAACACATTAGTAGAAAAACTGATGAAATTCCAAAAAACTGTGGTTTAGTTAATAACAATGTACCAACTTTTTACTTTTGACAAATGTTCTTTATAGGAGACAATAATGTTAGGAGAAACTCGGGGAAGGGTATATGAGAACTCTTTGTAATTTCTTTGTGATTTTCCTGTGAACATAAAATTTCAATGTAAAAAGTTTTTTTTTTTCCCCCAAGTCTAAAAGAGTTTGGATTCCTAGTGGTAGTATTGAAGCGCTGAACCAACACCAGCAACAGCCTACCTTCAGATTTCTTGTTATGTGAGAAAAACAAAACACATCTTAAAAAGTAAATGCCACTCAACTAGTCTGTTACTTGAGCTGAATAAAATATGGACTGATAAAATGTGTTTAGTGTTTATCTGATGCAATTAGCTCTTAAACCCCAGAGCTGAGAACAATGGCATTAAGTACCTCACAGCAAATGGGGTCAGTTCCTGACCCTCAGCGCTGGTCGGCATCTGTCATTTCAGCAGAATTCACAGGACTGACACCCCACCCCATTCCTGCTCCTAGCTGACAGAAGGGAAAGACAGGAAGTGGGAGGGAAGGGATTGTTGGAGACCTGCCTAAAGAAAACAATGAGCAGGACCCTTTAGTAAAGCGGTTGTGACACACGATCAAAGCATAAAAACAACAGCTTTCTTTTCAACTATATCCATCAACTATAAAGGAACTGATCAACATAATGGAAAACAAATCTCACTCAAGTGGCAAAAAAAACTCCAAAATATCTTGGAATAAACTACTAAAAATGAGCACAATATATGTGGATAAAACTATAAAGTTTTACAGACATAAAAGACTTGAATCATTTAAAAAACATGATCATGTTCTTGGATATAAAAATATTACATTGTAAAGATGCCAGTGCTTCCTAAATGAATCTATAAATTAAATACGTTGCCAAAGTTTCAATGTAAAACCTAAATCATAATCATATATACTACACAAAAATTAACTGAAAGCAGATCATATATCTTAAGGTTTTAAAACATAAAACTATAAAGCACTTATAAGATAACAAGAGAAACTTTTTGTGATCAAAGGGATCTTGGTCATGACACCAAAAGCACAGTCAAAAAAAAAAGAAAACCCAAAAAGCCATAAACTGGACTTTACCAAAATGTAAAACTTTTGCTCTGAGAAAGACACTGTTAAGAGAAAAAAAAAAGACAAGCTACTGATGGGGAAAAATATCTGCAAATCTTGTATCAACAAATAAGATGAGCTACATAATTTATGAGGCCCAGTACCAATTGAAAATGTGGGACCCCTTGATGAAAACTTATTAAGAATTTCAGCTGCAACAGCAGAACATTAAATGGGGCTCCTCTGAGCATAGGTCTGTGTGACCACACGGGTCACACTCCCATGAAGCCACCCTTACCAACAAAGGATTTGCATCCAGAATATATAAAGAACCCTCAAAACTCAATAATAAGGAACAAATAGCCCATTTTTAAAATGAGCAAAAGATGTGAACAGACACCTGCACCAAAGAGAATGTGAGAATGGCAAATAAGGACATGAAAAGATGTTCAGCATCATTAACCATTAGGCAAATGCAAACTAAAACCATGATGAGATCCCACTGCACGCTGATCAGAATGACAGAATACAAAGAACTCACGACAGCAAGGGCTGATGAGGATACTGCAGGGCCTGTACTCTCAGACACGACTGGGGGGAATGCAAACAGGACTGCTGCTCTGAAAGAGTTTGGCAGTCTTTACAATTAAACAGAAACTCAGCATGCAACCCAGAAATCCCACATCTGGGTATTTAGCCAAGAAAAATGAAGGTTTATGTTCACATGAAAATCTGTACGTGTTTAAGATGACTCTCTCTTCAGAGTGGCCCCGAACTGCAAACAACTTGAGTGTCCTTCAGCAGAGAAGAATGAATAAACTGGAATCATTCATGCCGTGGGATATTACTTTACAATGCAAGAAACACACTCAAGAACTTGGGTGAATCTCAAAGGCACCATGCTGACTGAGAGATCGGTCTCAGAGGGCTCCATACTATTCGATTCCATGCATATAAGATCCTCAAAAAGACAAAATTATAGTGGCAGAGAATAGACAGTGGATGACAGGAGCTACAGCTGGAGGAAAGTCTGACAGTAACAGGTTGATGAAAGTGTTGCATATCCTGGCTGGGGTGGTGCCTACACCAATCTGCACACGTTGGTACTCACAGAACTGTACATTTCCCCGAAAGTTAATTCTACTATATGTTAATTTTTTTTTAAATTTCCAATGTAATTTTTAAGTGGAACTTGACAAACTAACACTAAAGCTCAGCCATAAGGAAAAAAAATGAACAAAAATAATGAAAATATTTTGAGAACAGTGTTTGAAGACCTGCCCCACCAAATTTGAAAACATCCTATAAGATTATCCTAACTGTATGGCATGGAAAGTATGGTTGGTTTAGACAAAGAAATCTATAGAAAGGCAAATCACTGGAAGAGTCAGAAGCAGGTATACATGCAAATTTAGTTCAGGATACAGTTTACATCTTAGACCAATAGGAACAAGTGAAGTCGCTCAGTCATGTCCAACACAACCCCACGGACTGTAGCCTACCAGGCTCCTCTGTCCATGGGATTTTCCAGGCAGTAGTACTGGAGTGGATTGCCATTTCCTTCTCCAGGGGATCTTCCCAACCCAGGGATCGAACCCAGGTCTCCCACATTGTAGATAGACGCTTTACCATCTGAGCCACCAGGGAAGTCCTAATAGGAACAAGAGGGCCTATTAAATAAATGGTTGGGAACAAAGGATACCTATTTCTTTCAAAGTACGGTTATATCACATTAATGTATTAAAATAAAACTTAGCTACATTAAAGATTCGTTAATTGTATAAGATTGTAAGTTTTCTTCAGAAATCTGTGTGAGAATATCCACCGGAGCATCCTTTGTAACAGCAAAGGGAGAGAGTGAGAAAGACAACAAATAAAGAAATGTCCATCAGAAGTTACATGACGCACATTCATGCTACGGAATAGGTATATTTACATATGCTCCAACATGAAAAGATTTGGAAAATGTAGTGCAAAATGCACAGAAAGATGTCTTTATATTGAAGCTGCATACACTGATCTGGAGGGCTTGCTCTAGCTGCTAACCTGGGAGAGAGGGGAGGAGGAGGTCTACATTTACCCTGCATACTTCACTTTAAACAGTTTTTCACTACAAAGAGCAATGTATTATTTATTGTTAAAACAGACAAACAAACAAACAAAAAAAACGCTTAACTTCCACTAACTTTAGCACGTAGTGGTAGGAGGAAAGAGGTCTGAGAGAAGAGCCTTGGAAGCCTGGAGACAGGCCTGTCAAGTCTGCGAGAGGCTGTCATAAGAGAAGGACGTTTGTGCTAAGTGACAGCCAGACCTCCCTGGCCAGCAGGGCTTTTTGTTCCCTTTGCCATCCAAGGCCCAGTTCCCCAGTAAGAAGTAGTTTTCAAGGAATAAGAAGACTCTTTTAGCCCAGATCCAGGGTTAGTAAATGTTTACTGATTTGCATTTTCCAATGCGTTGAAGAAGACTCTTGAGAGTCCCTTGGACTGCAAGGAGATCAAACCAGTCCCTCCTAAAGGAAATCAATCCTGAATATTCATTGGAAGGACTGAGGCTGAAGTTGAAGCTCCAATACTTTGGCTACCTGATGTGAAGAACAGACTCATTAGAAAAGACCCCGATGCAGGGAAAGACTGAAGGCAGGAGGAGAAGGGGGCGACAGAGGACAAGATGGTTGGATGGCATCGCTGACTCAATGGACATGAGCTTGAGCAAGCTCTGGGAGTTGGTGAGGGACAGGGAAGCCTGGCGTGCAGCAGTCCATTGGGTTGCCAAGAGTCAGACTCGACTGAGTGACTGAACAAACAGCAACAACAATGATTTTTACAAGAAAAAGAAAAGCAAGAGACAGAAAACCACGGCAGTGCTCAACTGTGAAAAGAATGCTCTGCCTTGTAATGCAGAAAGACAGTAAACCCACAATGAAGTGAAAAGATAATTAAAGAAATCAACTGGCGAAGGCCCTGGGAAGCACTAAAGAGGATGAGGAGGGATTCGAGCTGTATTCCTGCTTCACCTTCTCTCCTGGGTTGTGAGCTCTTGGAGGGTAGGAATATTTCTCAGATTTCCCTGAAGGTCTTAAACAATGATTTTCACATAGTAGAATCAATACATCAGTGACATGCTATTTAAAGAGCAAAATATATGCTCTGACAGCCTTTTGTTCGAATGTAAATTACGGTTTTCTGGAAATTATACCCCTTTAGCTCTAGTTTATTCTACCTATATCCGAAGGTGGAATGCAGAAGGATTGTCCTTCATTCTGTAGGGTACAAGAGCTTACATCATACTCACTAGTCAGGAAGATCAGAAAACCCCAAAGGGTTTGAACCTGAGCAGGAACCTATAGAGCCTTCATGGGGCAAATCCCCACCCTGTGTCCCCTGCCTCTTGTTTGTATCAACAGAAAAGTTTTAGCCTCCCAGGCCTTCTGAGTTCCAAAAAGCAAATTTCATCAGAGAAGTGAGAAAATGAAAACACAAAGGAAAGCAGTCAAGTAAAAGAGAATAATAATAATTTAGCTATAAAACAAAGTCAAGGATTCCTGATGCTTCAAGGGCTGCAGATAATATCCCTAGCCATATCCTCGGGTTGTTTTAACAGAAACCAAACTCTTACCAGATGAAAATTGGGAGCCACTGGCACAGAAACCTCAGAAAGGTTGGAGCCAGGAGGTTGATTGAGATTCCTAAAACATCACCCTCTTACCTCATCATCAACAATCAGAGAACTGCACAAGCTGATCACGCATCTGTGACCCTTTCCCTCACACTCTCTTCAACAACCCTTTCCTGAAAGCCACTGGGGAGTTCAGGTCTTTGAGCATGAGTTCCCATTCTCCTTGCTTAGTGCTCTACAAATAAATGCTGTATTTTACCTTCTCCACAAGCTGGGGTCAGTCGATTCACTTTGTTGCATGCCAGGCGTTGAACCCAGTTCCGTTTGTTAGTAAGTTCAGCATGGCAAGTTCTCCTGATAGAAAAAAATAATGCAAAATTTAACTTGGTTAAAACTTTTAGGTTTCAAGTCTTGTTTCTCAAAATTCTCCCACAACCTAAATCAGTAGCTGGAACTATTAGATGAGCCACAAGTACATCATTTATTGAATAACTGATGCCCTGCAATAAATGGCAGCTTTGAAGGAAATATTCATCTTCCAAATGGCTTGTTTCACCTAATTCCTATAAAAGTCATCAGACACTGAGACATACAGTTGTTTATTACTTAATTAGAGGGCTTCAGATACATCACATTTTGGTTCTTTTTCTTTTTTTTGACAAATAATTCTGAGTCCTGACCATATGTCAGACGATTGAGAAAGAATGGTGAGCAAAACTGAACCATACCCTCCAGTTCATGGAGTTTACTGAATAATGGTACTTTTTCATTCAGTTCCCTGAATTCCACCCCATACTTTCTGAATAAGAATCCCTAGGACAGTCACAAACTTTAGTTCAGTTCAGTTCAGTCACTCAGTCGTGTCCGACTCTTTGCGATCCCATGAATCACAGCACGCCAGGCTGTCCATCACCAACTCCCGGAGTTCACTCAGACTCACGTCCATCGAGTCAGTGATGCCATCCAGCCATCTCATCCTCTGTCATCCCCTTCTCCTCCTGCCCCCAATCCCTCCCAGCATCAGAGTCTTTTCCAATGAGTCAACTCTTCGCATGAGGTGGCCAAAGTACTGGAGTTTCAGCTTTAGCATCATTCCTTCCAAAGAAATCCCAGGGCTGATCTCCTTCAGAATGGACTGGTTGGATCTCCTTGCAGTCCAAGGGACTCTCAAGAGTCTTCTCCAACACCACAGTTCAAAAGCATCAATTCTTCGGCGCTCAGCCTTCTTCACAGTCCAACTCTTACATCCACACATGACCACAGGAAAAACCATAGCCTTAACTAGACAAACCTTTGTTGGCAAAGTAATGTCTCTGCTTTTCAATATGCTATCTAGGTTGGTCATAACATTCCTTCCAAGGAGTAAGCGTCTTTTAACTTCATGGCTGCAGTCACCATCTGCAGTGATTTTGGAGCCCAGAAAAATAAAGTCTGACACTGTTTCCACTGTTTCCCCATCTATTTCCTATGAAGTGATGGGACCGGATGCCATGATCTTCGTTTTCTGAATGTTGAGCTTTAAGCCAACTTTTTCACTCTCCACTTTCACTTTCATCAAGAGGCTTTTTAATTCCTCTTCACTTTCTGCCATAAGGGTGGTGTCATCTGCATATCTGAGGTTATTGATATTTCTCCTGGCAATCTTGATTCCAGCTTGTGTTTCTTCCAGTCCAGCGTTTCTCATGATGTACTCTGCAGAGAAGTTAAATAAGCAGGGTGACAATATACAGCCTTGACGTACTCCTTTTCCTATTTGGAACCAGTCTGTTGTTCCATGCCCAGTTCTAACTGTTGCTTCCTGACCTGCATATAGGTTTCTCAAGAGGCAGATAAGGTGGTCTGGTATTCCCATCTCTTTCAGAATATTCCACAGTTTATTGTGATCCACACAGTCAAAGGCTTTGGCATAGTCAATAAAGCAGAAATAGATGTTTTTCTGGAACTCTCTTGCTTTTTCGATGATCCATCGGATGTTGGCAATTTGATCTCTGGTTCCTCTGCCTTTTCTAAAACCAGCTTGAACATCAGGAAGTTCACGGTTCACAAACTTCAGTGCCTCTCAAAAGCAGACTGCTTTCCTCTCCACCTCCAGAGTTTCTGATTCAGTTATTTCAGGGTAGCGTTCAACAATTTGCATTCTAACAAATTTAGATTTAGGCAATGCCAATGCTGCTGGTCCAGGGACCACACTTTGACAGCCACTGGCCTAGGACGCAGGACCCAAGCATTTGCAGTGACTCTGATGGGCGTCCAGGGTTAAGAACCACTGGAGTACCATCTGCCCATCACCATGTTGTTTGCCATTGCTAATGGAATTTCAAAAGAAGCACAAGTCCAGTCTCTGCTTCCAAGAAACTCACAGTGAGATAGGAGAGATAAAACACAGCTGAATTTTATGAACAAATGAAGTGCCTTTCTGGGTGTTATTGTTACATTTACACAAAAGATCCAGAAATGTGTGTCCTCTGTGAAGGTTGCTGCTGCTGCTAAGTCGCTTCAGTCGTGTCCGACTCTGTGCGACCCCATAGACAGCAGCCCATCAGGCTCCCCCGTCCCTGGGATTCTCCAGGCAAGAACACTGGAGTGGGTTGCCATTTCCTTCTCCAATATACGAAAGTGAAAAGTGAAAGTGAAGTTGCTCAGTCGTGTCTGACTCTTCGCGACCCCATGGACTGCAGCCTACCAGGCTCCTCCATCCATGGGATTTTCCAGGCCAGAGTATTGGAGTGGGGTGCCATTAGGGAGGGTTAAACAGGCTGCTGGGTCTTGAAAACTAAGTGATATATGGATAGGCAGGCAGGAATTGGCAAATTTTTAATGAAAAACTAGAGACTTCTCTGTAGCTCAAATGGTAAAGAATCTTCTTGCGAGGCAGGAGACCAGTGTTCAATCCCTGGGTTGGGAATTCCTCTGGAGAAGGGAATGGCAATCCACTCCAGTATTTTTGCCTGGAGAATTCCATGGGCAGAGAAGCCTGGTGGGTTACAGTCCGTGGGGTCACAATGGGTCAGATACGACTGAGCGACTAACACAGCCCACAGTGAAATTAACTGAGTCCATTTGGTGACAAACACCAGGACTGGGAGCAGCACCTGTGACTTTGTCACCAAAAGAAACTACAGGTATTTTCACATCGTATTTCAGTTAACTATAGCTATTTCAAATATTGTTTATAGACATTACCTCTGTGAAATTACAACAGCCACAGGTCTGCCTCTAGATCTTACAGGAAATGCAAGTATGGCTTTTTTATCAATATATCTTTTAAAATATTTTGATAACTGTATTTCAGTATAACTTTAGTGTAAGTGTCTCTTGAAATCTTACATGTTTCATTGCATGCATTTTAAAATTACTCTGGGGAGGGGTCTATGGCACAAAACCTGGTGAAGACAGCATTAGCAAGGCTGGGTGGCCATGAGAGCAGAGGAAGCACAGAAGACAGAGGGCAGGGTGTGGAGCTGGGGATAAAAGTAAACTAAGTCTGGACTGGTGGGGGGTTGGGTGGGGGCTTAAAAACCAAGGACAGAGCCCATAAGTTTGGTGGACTCTTTGTCCTTAAGACGTAATTGTTGGTCTCAGTTCTGACTGAATAGTTGCATTGAGGCTTCTCAAATTTTGGTATAGATAAGAATTCTATGGAGAACTTATGAAAACACATATACAGCACATACAGCAGTCCATCCACACAGACCCTTCTGATTACCTCTGATATAATTAATGACATATACACAGAAAAATCAAGTTCAGGAACAGCTATAGGTTGTGCTAGTGGTAAAGAATCCTCCTGCCAATGCAGCAGACACATGAGATGTGGGTTCGATCCCTGGGTCAGGAAGATCCCCTAGAGGAGGAAATGGCAACCCACTCCTGTGTTCCTGCCTGAGAAATCCCAAGGACAGAGGAGCCTGGTGGGCCACAGTCCATGGGGTCTCAAAGACTCAGGTATGACTTAGTGACTGAACACCATACACATTGTGTTATAATACTTTCTGCATTTAGCAATATGGCGCAAGTACAAAGTGGGAAAGAAAAAAACGTCCCATGCTAAGGAGATATATGAAAACTTTAGAACAATGAAATCAGATTTATGCTCAGACTGTTTATCATGCCCGTGTGCACAGTCACTCTTCAGAAGGAGGTGGAGGGCAGTGTGTCCCAAGTTTATATCATGCTGGACTAAGAGTCCTAAGGACACATTTTGAGTAAAGCTGATATCTCTGGAAAAGCTTCCCAGGATACAAGAGACCATTTAAGGCAATCTACAGATAAAAAATTTTTGTTCATAAGTCTTTGCCCATGGGACCTGAGGAGCTGAATAAACATCATAAGGTTCAGCTGAAGACAGTTTCTCGGACTTTGATTTCCTTATGTCACCTAAAGTATTGATTTCCCCGAATGCTAACTTAGAATCCTCTGCTCTATAGGACCTCAGGGGAGAGGCCTATCTAAACACCCAGCTGCCCTGTGATGAGTCGGAGGTTGGGGCACTAAACACGCACGGCACCCACGTGTGCACACACACAGGACTCCATCTTCCATCCATCGTCTCTTCACAGACCTTTTACTTTGAGGACTGTTCAAGATTGGCCAGCTGGCATATCATGACAGTATGACGTGACTTGGGGGTTTCAATGGTTATTTTTATTGCTCAAGGGGGAAAGAATACAGAACATGAGGCTTGAGTCTCCATGGGACAATCAAAACACCCCCAATGCCTGTGTTCACTGACAGTGTATAAAAGGGACAAAGAATGAGAAAATTCACTCAAAAGTCCGTCAGGTTCCTCAGGCAGGCCGTTAGAGCAACTGGGTCTCTACCACGTTCGGTCTCTGGATGCCTGGCCCCTGGCTGCACCTCTCCTGAAGTGTTCTCCCTGAGTCCTGCCAAGAGCCAGCTTCTACACAGAACTAGTGCTTTGGATGACATTATCATCCTTTCCTTCAAATAAAGAAACCTGCCTCCTCAAGACCTAAAAATACTTCTCAGACTTGGAGCTCAGCCCTGTTTTCATCAACACCTGTCCACTGGACTAGTTGCTCAACTGGGGCAAGCCAAAAGCAAACAAAAAGCAGCAGTTTTGAGGAAGCCAGTTCTCCGTGAAATATCAAGTTCACAGAACGAGCAAAAATCTTTCTTCTTTTGACCATGAGAATTCCATTCTCATCCCAAACTCACACTCTTTTCTAAATTCACTTTTTGGGGGGATTTTTTTTTTTCTGAGGAGAATGATCTTGGTAGGACAGAACAAAAATTATTTTGATTGAGCTTTTTTCATTGCAACTGGTACAAAGGCAAAGAAAGACTTAATTGAATACTTTTTCCATTCCTAAAAATTGACTTAAAACATCCCATCACAATCAAATAAAATTTTCTCAGAGAAACATTGGGTAGACTTTATTTTAAACCATGTGTGAGAAGATTTTAGTGCTCAATGGTATCGCATTCTGAATTCATGGACTGTTGTTTTGCTCAATATCCCATAAAGGCTAAATATCTGTTTTATTCATGTCAAACTCTTCTGTATAGCCTTTGAGGCTCCTTGTGGTCACAGGCTGTGAGTGGGTTTGGGAGGGCAACATAGGCACAGAGCAGAAGTCACAATTGTTTCACGCTTCAAGAGACATCAGTGTGAGGAAGGGCCATAGTCAAGGGAGAGGGTGAAGGTTAGATGTCCTGACAGTGTGAGCAAGGGCAGTCCAGGGAGGAAGAGCTCAAGGCAGATCAAAGGCAGAATAGGGCCCCAGTAGTGAAAGGCTATCACGGTGAGTGAGGATATGGGGGCTGGGAAATAAACACAGTGCAGAACTGGATGAAAACCAAGGAAGCTGGGCTGGGGGTTGGTCAGTGGTCTGGGGATAAAGGCGGAAAGCTCCTGCAGCAGGTGCTACGGTCAGCCTCGGTTGCACTTTGGAGAAAAGACATTTTGTTCTTAATGGGTTAGTCACAGAAACAGCCTCTGACACACCTGGTCTCAGTTTGCCTCCCTAGACGTCTCCCTTACACAGCTGTTTGACTCACATCAGACAAGACAGCTCCCTCACCCTCAGACAGACTCCAAGCTCCCCCTCTTTCCTGCTTTGATCTTTCTGTTTCCATTCTTACCTCCATTCTTTCTTTCTTCCTGGATCTCTACCTGTCAAGTCCTACCCACTCCTTCCTGGACCGGCTCAGATGTCACTTCTATGAAGGCTCTCCTTCCCCTAGGTCCCATCTCTTCACGTGAGACGTATGTGTTCTGTTACAGGCAGCCACTAACTTGGGGGTGACTGAGAGCACAGGGTAGCAAAGGCGGGGGTGAGAATTATTCCACGGCATCTCCTCTCGGGGTGCACACTTCAGACTGTCTGCATTCCAGAATAACTAGTGGTAAATTCATATGGGCACAATCATCTTACCTCCCCAGAAGGTTTGTATGACGACTGGTGAAGGCTAGAATTTGACTAACGTACATCTTAACAATCTATGTAAAGGAGTTAGAGCAATTCTGAAATGAACAGCAATTGGAGTTACATATATTAGGCATTATAAGCAGAGGAGAGTGGAGCAGTTGAGCTCTGCTCTGCACAGGCGGCCATTTGACACACCCTCTGAATCATGGTTAATTCAAATATGAAATGGGTAATGTGTATTTTCTCCACCCACACTCCAGAGCTTCAGAATACAAAAGTAAGATAATGCCCACAAGGTATTTACAGGCTATAAAATGCTAGTACATAGTTGGCATTATCAAAATTATGTTATTTTTAATCATTCAACTAACATGAATTAATGTCTACTATTTGATAAGCAGGAGAATAATATAGACCAAAACATACTTATTATACCTCTTAACTGCATAATCAAATTAACCTGATACAAGTAGGTAAGTGAATGTTGAGATGTACAGAAGTGAATGCATTTTTTTCCACATCTAACATTGAGAAATAAATTATCTTGGCTTTCATTCTTTTGTTATTCTTTTTCCCAATTCCAGAATATCCATATACCTATGTTACTTTTGTAATTAGGAAAACAAACATTGGTTTGGTCTTAAGGGAGTTAGTTATTCTTCTCCCAAATTTCTCCAAGGATGCTCACCAAGCTCCCTTATCCACACACAGATTCCATGCTCTGTGCTGGTGGGACTGCTGGGTGTTGGACACCAGACATGGCCTATCTTCCTCTCTCCTAAGCTCTTAACAGGTTGCTTCATGCACAACAAGTCTTTGGATTCCTGCATTTTAGCGCAGCGTCGTTCCAGCAACTTCCTGAACAATTCTACCCACCAGTGCTCACAGATACAAACTTTCCCTCTCCCACATCTATTTTCAAGTAGGACTAACGAAGGCTTTATTTCAAAGCCCAATCTGCAGCTACTAAAAAGAACCACATAATACATCTTGCCTGGAGGATCCCATGGACGGAGGAGCCTGGTGGGCTGCAGTCCATGGGGTCGCTGAGGGTCAGACACGACTGAGGGACTTCACTTTCACTTTTCACTTTCATGCATTGGAGAAGGAAATGGCAACCCACTCCAGTGTTCTTGCCTGGAGAATTCCAGGGACGGAGGAGCCTGGTGGGCTGCCGTCTATGGGGTCGCACAGAGTCGGACAGGACTAAAGCAACTTAGCAGCAGCAGCAGAAATACATGACAAAACCAATTTATAAATGGCTTTTGAATGACTCTCACCATCTCTCTGAATAACTTTCAGTTATGAGCACTCCCACTGGGAGTGCTAGCCATTTTCTTTTTTCTTTATAAAGCAAATTCTCAGGGAATTCTGTGACTACATATTTGAAAGTACAGATTTTTACGATGGCACTTTATACATGTGGGTTGCTAGTGCAAAGGGATCGATCTGAACCAGAAAAGTCTGCACATTCCTAGAAAACGACATCGACACCCATAGTTTTCAACATGTGGTTCAATGAGTCTCGTCTACAGAAAACAGAAGTGGCTGCTGAGAACTTTCTAGGATCGTGACTCTTCCGTCTCTCATCTCTTTAATTCTGTGGCCATACTTCTTTCAATTACACTCATTCTCTTGCTGTGTTTTTTAGAGGGGTCCTCTTTTAACCAATCATCAATTTTTTCTTTTAAACACATACCCAGCACAAAATCAAAAAGTATGAAAGGCATAGCATGAAACCTCAGTCTCCCTTCGACCCTGCTATCAAATGTTAATTTCCATTCTCCTGGGAAAGTACCAGTGAACCAGTTTCTTCAACATCCTCTCTTTTCATTTCTACCACCAATTCTCTAGACTGGATTTCCATTTCTACACAACTGTCTTCATGTAACAGTTTGTCTCTTACACCAGTTTATCTCTTTCCAGGCCAAACTACCCTTCCTCTATCAGGTAGGATAACGGAAGGAAATGTCTGGGTAAGTCCTGGGCTGGATTTCGATATACATGAGACATATGAATGATGACAAAAGAGAGTCAGACATTCCACAGTGGCAGCGGGGAGCTTACCTAAGAGCCTGACTTAGAGGAACGTTCTGAAAATGTTTAGTGAAATAATCAATGAAACGAGCATGTATTGTCTCAGACGTGAATCAGAAAAGAAAACTACTTCACTGCAACAGAGAATTTACAATAAGAAGTAACAACAGATGGGGGACAGAGAACTCACAATTGTTAATATCCTTTGAATTAATAATGTTGCCAGACACTGTTCTAAAGTTTTAGATATTGTATTATTTATTCTTTAAACATCTTTATGAGGTATCACTTCATTATCCATTCTATAGATCAGGAAATGGAGTCTACTGGGGAGGCTTAGTAACTTCCAGAGATACCCAGCTTCTGTGTATTCATGGCAAATCCAGATTCCAGTTTGCTATTGGGAACGACAATTATTAAAGAAATCTGGAATGTCAAGAGTTTGTAAGCTGGAATTGGGGGGCACTATCTATACATTTGCACCATTCTAGCTGTTGATGAAAATCAAACAGATGGCTAAAATATGGCTCCTTCCTTGCAAATATGTATGCTGTATTTTTAAACCTGCCATCGCATTGTTCAAAAGGTGACCCAAGCTGCTTCATAAAGCTTTTTTTTTTTTTTTTCCCCAGCTAGCTTGTGACTTCTGAAGACAATCAGTGCCTGACATTCCCTTTGGCTCACCTTTAAGTGCACAGGCCAATATTCACTCTTGAATCCCCCTATTCCTGAGTTGTCAGTAGATCCAAATGTGACACATATCTCAAGGGGTAAGCAATGGAAAGTCAAAAGCACCTGACTTGTTAGAGCAGTGGCCAAAATATTGTTGAAATCAAGAAAAATTCCAGAAGAGAATGTATGTTTTGACTTGTTTGTAGACTGGAAAAGCAGATTATCCTGGTAGACATATTCCTTAAGCCCTAGTTCTCAGAGAACATCTACCAGGGACAAATCATGAGCCACACAGCTCCACAGGGGACAATTAGAAGTATTTCTCATCCACTGGAAATGAGGCTTTGCACTTTCTTTTTTACACTAAAATATATATTTTAGACAATTCTGTCAATAAATACAATATTCGCCAAAGGAGTTTACAAACTGAGGAAGCAGAATATAGAACCATGACAGGACTTAAAAGTTAAGGATGCTTTGTAAAGAACATAAGACAGGAAGTATTTAATAAAGTATAGAGAAAATGCCCATGGGCAGCAAGAACAGAACCAGACATGTCAAAATATTGGTTTGGGCAGTAAAAATTGGTTGCTTAGTGTGGGGAAATAGAACCACAGTTCCCCTGAAAGCAGAGCTGGCAACCAGTGAGTCTCAGCCTCAAAAAGGCTACTGATGTGCCATGAAATATTGATTCCAGCAGTCACAGGGTGGCTGATGGGCAGAGGCCAGAGTCTTGGGAGGTGGTCTCTGGCTGTGAGACATTAGCCAGAGGTTCCTCAGAGGGCAGTCTGGGCTGACTTAAAGTTGCATGGACCCCACAATCCCACTGCTGGGCATACACACCGAGGAAACCAGAATTGAAAGAGACATGGGTACCCCAGTGTTCATCACAGCACTGTTTATAATAGCCAGGACATGGAAGCAACCTAGATGTCCATCAGCAGACGAATGGATAAGAAAGCTGTGGTACATATACACAATGGAGTACTATGTAGCCATTAAAAAGAATACATTTGAATCAGTTCTAATGAGGTGGATGAAACTGGAGCCTATTATATAGAGTGAAGTAAGCCAGAAAGAAAAACACCAATACAGTATACTAACGCATATATATGGAATTTAGAAAGATGGTAACAATAACCCTGTATGCGAGGCAGCAAAAGAGACACAGATGTATAGAATAGTCTTTTGGACTCTGTGGGAGAGGGAGAGAGTGGGATGATTTGGGAGAATGGCATTGAAACTTGTATAATATCATATATGAAACAAATCACCAGTCCAGGTTCGATGCATGATACAGGATGCTCGGGGCTGGTGCACTGGGACGACCCAGAGGGATGGTATGGGGAGGGAGGAAGGAGGGGGGTTCAGGATGGGGAACACATGTACACCCGTGGGGGATTCATGTTGATGTATGACAAAACCAATACAATATTGTAAAGTAATTAGCCTCCAATGAAATAAATTTATATATTTTT
Organism: Bos indicus x Bos taurus; assembly: GCF_003369695.1. Classification (NCBI taxonomy): domain Eukaryota; kingdom Metazoa; phylum Chordata; class Mammalia; order Artiodactyla; family Bovidae; genus Bos; species Bos indicus x Bos taurus. The sequence goes on along the minus strand of NC_040094.1, from coordinate 30,579,853 downwards.
TAAAAAGTTGCATGGATATTGTACCCTACAACCCTCAAAGCAGGCAAGCACAGTGATAGCATTCATCATGTGCTGAGTGGAACCAAGAAGGGCATGTACTTAAGAGCCAGCTGAGAGTGTGGTGCTGCCAGCCGTAGGCAGGAGACCCCTGGAGTTTCTGGGAGGGCTGCTGTTCCAGGATGCCTGGAACAGGGCATACCGCCAGAGAGCTGCCAGCCAGCGCAGAGGTGCTGGAAGGCCAAGGGATTTTTCTGGTGGAGACAGTTCCAACTGGTAGCTCCAAATTCTGGACTTTGACTCTCTCAGGTACTTCTCTGTATTTGTGGCCGAGGTGCCCTTTCAGTGATGACCATCCTGCTACAGGATAAGTCCTCTAACACGTGAAGATTATGGCTTCATCACCTTTCGAAATACTTGACATGAAAAAGAGTTCAAGTGGATTCAAAATTTATTCTCATTATCCTTCAAATTTCAGCATTATACTTGTCAATCAAGGAAAAAGAGCTACAAATGTTTACAATTTCAACAGTTGTTTAAAAATATACACATATGTGTGTGTACACACACACACACATATAGTTTTATGTTAGCATAGCCTTTATGGGCAAAGTTACAATGGTAATTATCAGGAATGCACTTACTCCACATTCTCATTTACTATTTTTGATAAGGGAACATGTCATGGCTTCAAGTACAAAGTCAGATATAAACAAGTTTGATTCATGGCATCAAGCTGAAATTTCTCCTTAAAAGATTTTTCAAAATTATTTGGAAGTTTTAGACACATTCAGTATTTAATATATTCCTTAATGCCGTGTATATTTATTGTATTTATATCACATAAAGAAGTATAAAGACATGTTCTCACCATGGCTTGTACATATTAATACATAACCAAAGCACACCCGCATTTTTCTAGCACAATACCTAAACGTTATTTTTTCCCCAGTGTGTTGACATGAAAAACACTGGGGTGTGCGCCCAAAAAGCCCTTTGAAATATTCAGCTTTTCTCTTTTTCTGCAGGCAAGTCAACTGAGTAGGAGGACAGGAAACGAGTAAGGGTACACCCCAAACTACAAGAAGACTGGAAAAGAGGACTTTCTTTTTAAATCGTTGAGGGCATGGAGCTTAATTTTACAGGGCTGGAAGGAAAGGATCAACAGGTGAAAATTAACCCTCGCAAAATTAAAATAAATATTTGTATTTTATTTCTACCATTTAATCTGTCAAATATGAAAAGTGATGCAACAAGCCCGAAAGGCATGCCCAGCAAGGCCAGGAGGAATTTAAGAGAGAAGCCAGGTATTCTGGATGCCTGGCCACTGCCTGTATCCACCAGCATGAACCTTCCTTTCAGATCATCTTCTCAAATTATCCATAAGAGATTTATCCACATACTCAATAAGAAAAATATTTCTAATTATATCCAACCATTCTTAACATGAATGACAATTATGCGGGGACACAAGATTGCCAAGACTTTTTTGCCAAACAATTCCTTTTGACTTAAGAAAGAAGAGGCAGCTGCATTGTTTCCATAGCTATCCATATAAAAGAGCCCTTGGAATGAGGCTGACTCGTCCTGCTTTAAAAAGCTCCAAGGTAAGTGGGAACAAGGACCAGACTCTCAAGAGGGACGCTAGCCGCACCACCCCGTGTCGGCTGCAGCTGCTGCCTAGGGTACTGCTCCTTCTGCATGTTTTACATCCATGGCTTTGGTTGCCCTCTGTTAACAACAGCCAGTGTTGTAGCAAATGGAGTTTTTGGTTTGCTTTGTTTTCTTTTTGGTTAATTAATCAAGTGCTTTTCCTTTTCCTTTTATAGAACCGTCTCACTTCCAGGCTGCGTTTTCTCACTTGGTAACAAGGTAAGATTTGGACTAACCAGTCCCTGGAGAAGGCGAGAGCCTCTGGGATGGATGTGTGTCACTTAGCAACCTTTGAGAAAGTGCTTGTCTCAGTAAATACCTAACAACTGTATTTCAGGAAAGATGCAGGAGAGGGAGAAGGGGACGGAGAGCTTGCCTTTTAGAACAAGGCACATAGTCTTAGGACTCTGGCACTGGTGGGATGACATTTTAGCAAGGAAAAGTTTGTGAAAAGAATATCATTTCCGTAGGGGAAAAAAACATCTGCACTAAGATTCCCTGGTTAAAAATCTCAACTTTGTAAAAATGTGTCCTGCTTTTAGAATTCATTTAGCAAACACGATATCTAACAAGTAAGAAAAGAAGAACCTAGGAAAGCGGGCTGCTTTTACTTCTGTGAAGAGTTTTAAAAAGTCACCTTACCCAATGCTAGGTGTTATATGAAACCAGAACACTGAAATTTTTGTTACATAAATAATGAAGGTATTAGTCTGCCCACTACTACACACTGCATTTCTAAAGAGAGAGGCTGGTGGGTAGATGATTAAAGTGAGTTTCAAGTAACTCGATCACTTAATGACTGAAGCAGCATCCTCTGCCAAGCCTTTCATTCTACTGATGTTGCCGGTGATCTGCAGACAGCACTGAATGGAGCAGCCTGAGCCTGTGTCCTTCGGAAGGAGATGTGGAACAGGAAAGTGAGCCTTCAGTGCAGAAGAATGAGGATAATGTTTGCTTTTATCCTCAATTAGTTTAACTGGGTTAAGCTGATTAACTGGATTTAATATGCAAAGAAATTATGCTAGAGAAATTCTACTAAGCACCTAACTCAAAAAAAAAAAAAAAAAAAAAGATAAACAAAATTATAATGTGACCTCCTGCCAAATCCACTGAACATGAGCACTTCCGGCTGAACACCTAAAGGAGGAAATAAAGTTCTCATATGGCAAAAAATGGAATTCTCTTACATTATAATAAACGACATTTTCTATCTTAGTCATAGCCTGAACTTGTTCAAATTGCTTTCTTACTCAAATTTTAACTTTTTCTCAAACTGTCTTCACGCTGTCTCATGGACTGTGGATACAAAAGGCAATATTGTGATCCCTAAAGATGGAGATGCTGAGGCACAGAGGATCAAGGGCAACCCAAGGTCACAAGCTCCTTAGCAGCTTGTGAGGCTACCCCTCAGCAATCTTATTAGAACATCAGTCTTGAAGGATGAAAGAAGGTAGCCCCGAGTCCACTGCTGGGTGCACAGTGACCCCAGATGCCTTTGAGTCCTGGTGATTTCTTATGATTATGTTTGCTTCAATAACTACAGCATGGAGTACAGTGCATCTGCCTGGTGAAATTTCCAACTGGGCCCATGAAATATCATCAAGGTAGAGATTTATGCGTATAGATGACAATTCAGAATCTCTAGTAAGAAATGCTTCATCGTCTTTAGGACCTCTGAGTTCAGCAGCCATGAGTTCGGACCAGGAAATGGCCATCTTTGGGGAGGCTGCTCCTTACCTCCGAAAGTCTGAAAAGGAGCGCATTGAAGCCCAGAATAAGCCTTTTGATGCCAAGACATCTGTCTTTGTGGCCGAGCCCAAGGAATCTTTTGTCAAAGGGACTATCCAGAGCAGAGAAGGTGGGAAAGTGACAGTGAAGACCGAAGGAGGAGCGGTGAGTAGTCCAGGAGCTGGCCACATGCTACTGATTATTTTGTTTGGCCACTTGGTTGACATAAGCAGTTATCCTTCCTGTTTACCAGACTCTGACAGTGAAAGAGGATCAAGTCTTCCCCATGAATCCTCCCAAATTCGACAAGATCGAGGACATGGCCATGATGACCCACTTGCACGAGCCTGCTGTGCTGTACAACCTCAAAGAGCGTTATGCAGCCTGGATGATCTACGTGAGTGTTCCCAAAACCCCAAAGTGGTTTTGACCACTAGACCCTGTCAGCTCACTGTACTACAAATGGGTCACAGACAGTGATTCACTGCACTTTCACTAGTAATGTAACTAACTAAGAGGTTCACGATTGCTACTGTAAGGCCCAACCCAACAGCTGGCACATAATCTTTTGTCTTCCCAGGCAAAGCCACTGTCCACATGGACTGGGTTTGCCACAGATCCCCTGAACAAACACGGTAGCAGCTACTGTTTACATCTCAACCACATGCCTGCGTCTCCCCTCATCCCCATTCCTGCTGCAGAATCATCCAGAGGAAAAACATAAACTTATGTTTCAACACTTAAAAGTAATGTTTTTAAAGACCAATTTTCAATCCCCCCAAATAATAGCAATTTGTATCTCTGTGTTCTGGTCCCTTCTGAGTGGAGCACTTCCTTGATGGAATCTTGCCAACTTCCCCAGGCAGAGTTCAACCTTGTGTCCTGGTGTTTCTGCCCTGCAATAATGCTGACAATGTTTTTTCAGCATGAATCATTTACATGTCCATCTCCTACACAGACTGGGAGTTCCTCAAGGAACAGTATCATATGTTCAAAGAAAAATAACGTTTATATTTCATTCTTAGGGCCTTGCAGAGACTTTTCACATAACACAAACTCAGTAATACTAATTGAATTTACAACGTTAGGTTGACATTTCTGTACAGTTTTGTGGTTGCTGCTTTGGCCCCACCACACAGCTTACAAGACCTTAGTTCCCTGACCAGGGATTGAACTCATGCCCCCTGCATTGGGAATTCAAAGACCTAACCATGGGACCATCAGGGAATTCTCATCATTTCTGAATGCTGTAGTCACTGCTGCTATTCAGCTGGACAACACCTACACAGGTGTGCCTGTGATTAGTGTCAGAATCCATTCTGTTTGGTTGGCAGTTATCCTAGACCAGATGTCAAAAATATTGGAAATCCAGCTGTTGTAATCGTAATGTATTCCCATCATTCTGTGTTCTGTTTCTTCACAATTCAGGAGTGGTTTACAACTATTTCCCCAGTATTGCTGCATACCTTCATGTTTGCCTTTTTAAATGTCTGAATCATACTATCTTAAGAAGATTTTTCCATAGTTCACCTACCTATTTCATACTGTTGAGTACTTAGGTACCATAAATTCATTTTCCTAGATCATAAATTCATTTTCATGAATTTGAACTATCTTAAATATACTCCTATTTTCTAAACTATGGTAAAAATGTATTAAACATTTTTTAAAAAACCCACAATTTTGGATCTCCTACTGTGTGAAAATCACTGTGACAAATCCCAAGAGGAATAAGAATCTAAACTGTATGCCTCACCCTCAAGATTTTGCTATCTTGTTGAACCTTTCAACTAGTTTCCATGCTGATACCTTGAAGATGTGTAGACCACTTACTTAGAGTGTTCTTTTTCTGTTAAAATTCATTAAATAACTGAGCTGTGCAAATAACAGGAAAGGTGTCTGGTTAGTTATTCTTTGTTATTCGCTTGCATAGACCTACTCGGGCCTCTTCTGCGTCACCGTCAACCCCTACAAGTGGCTGCCGGTGTACAACCCTGAGGTGGTGACAGCCTACCGAGGCAAAAAGCGCCAGGAGGCCCCGCCCCACATCTTCTCCATCTCTGACAACGCCTATCAGTTCATGCTGACTGGTGAGTTGGATGTTTCCACGTGCATCTTTTTAGGAGATGAGACTCTAGGAGAGAGAGACTAACCACAGGAGAAAGAGACTCTACTCATCTCAACACACTCTTTGAGGTGGTCCTCTAAATGCCATTGCCCTTTTCCCAGAACCAACCAAAACATACTCCAGAGTATAAGGTGTATCTGGAATTAGAGCGGTCACACTATGAATCTTCTTCCTGGAATGCTGTCTCAGCTAGACAATTCTAAGGCACAATGGCACCTTGGGGAAAGGACTGAGAGATTTCCTCTTCAGAGAGAGCAGAACATCAACATGAGCCTTTAGTTTTCCCTGAAAATACGACTAAGGCTGTGTTTACTTCCAAAGCTACCACCTTTACTATACTGACTCCTTCTCCCACACTAAAAATATCTCTAATGCCTTTTTTCCCCATTACTTTTTGTACTTACAATAAACATGCTACTAACTTGTCATCTAAATCCACCTGAAAACCCAAGTCCACTTGGTGTACATTTAGTGTGGAGTATAAAAAGAGAAAGCCTGCTGCTTCCTGGCAGTGTTCTGTTTCAGCGGTGGTCTGTAAGCTGATGCAATGGGGGAAGCCTCAGGGAGCAGGAGAGAGGGGAGCTGGAAAAGATGCTGGGCCTGGGGACCACCAACCCTCAGGATGCTGAAAAATACTAGCTTCATACCATTTTATTAATTTACCATTTACAAATATATTTAAAGACGGTATTGACTGCCTATAATTTCTCTTTTATAGACCGAGAGAATCAGTCAATCCTGATCACGTAAGTAGACTTGATGCTTTGTTTTCACGACTGCTATAGCTGCTGGCTTCGGGACCTCTACTGACTTGGTTTTTATTCAACAGCGGAGAATCCGGGGCAGGAAAGACTGTGAACACAAAACGTGTCATCCAGTACTTTGCAACAATTGCAGTCACTGGGGAGAAGAAGAAGGAGGAAATAACTTCAGGCAAAATACAGGTGGGTCTGATGGACATGTCAGAATCATGACGGAAAGGGTGCTCAAGAAGCCCCACGTGTGAGCACTGCTGTTGTGTTTCTCTGCAGGGGACTCTGGAGGATCAGATCATCAGTGCCAATCCACTGCTTGAGGCCTTTGGCAACGCCAAGACCGTGAGGAATGACAACTCCTCTCGCTTTGTAAGTCTCTTGGACATTACCATGGACACTACTCACTGGTCAAGATTTATGGGATGTTTGTGAATACATTCTCTGAGTCTTTTTCATTCCCATTATACCAGGGTTCTTTCCTTTTCCTCTAAGCACGTAATAATATGGATCCAAGCCTTGTCCAAAAAGAAATGTGACCCTATATCTGAGTTCTTATCTTTCATTACCTACAATTATTCACAGATTTTTAAATTAAAATTGTTTTATCTACAAAATAGGAGATACAGCTTTTTTTTTAAACCTGATACCAATAGTGTCTGAATTGATTTACTATTAAAACTTTAGCACTTAGTGCTAATGTTAGTGTTTTGAGTTTCTCAAAGATTTGATATGATTCAGAAACGAAGTAGTAATATTAACTTTTCCTTCAAGGGTAAATTCATTAGAATCCACTTTGGCACTACAGGAAAACTGGCCTCTGCTGATATTGAAACATGTAAGTGCCTGGATAGTCTTTACCACAATTTCTATTTCTTATGACCTACAACACTGAACAGAAATAAAATTTGCATTTCATATGAATTTTTCTTGTTTGTTATTAATTTCTTTTCAGATCTGTTAGAGAAGTCTAGAGTTACTTTCCAGCTTAAGGCTGAAAGGAGCTATCATATTTTTTACCAGATCACATCAAACAGGAAACCAGAACTAATTGGTAAGAAATGTCATCCTTTCTTTACAAAATTTATCTCACCTACACCTATCGATGCCTGGTCAACTTGGTATTCCATGATGGAATTTTGTTAACTGTATACATTATCTTTATTTTGAAAATCGCTTTGTAAGTTTGATAGAAACTTATGTGTGCTCTTCATAAAAATTCAAAAGGAAAACTGAAAACACCTCCAAATCTTATCACTATGAAACAACCACTATGAACACTTGGATGAAATCTTTAAATACATACAGTAACTAGGATCAGAGTTACATGCTCTTCCATCATCTACCTTTTTTACTGATCAATAATATATCCTGGCTTTTTCCATTCTAGTGCCTTAGAATTTGTCTCATAATCTCTCATTTTAATGAAGAGGATATTTCTGCTTACTTTTGCTTTCTTCCATTTACTTAGAGATGCTTCTGATTACCACCAACCCATATGACTACCCATTCATCAGTCAAGGGGAGATCAGTGTGGCCAGTATTGATGATCAGGAAGAACTGATAGCCACAGATGTAAGTAAAACACAAGAAAATTAGAATGATTATTTTGGACGGAGTGATGGTCCCTCTAGATAAACATTCAGTTTCCAGTAGAAATCACAAAACTTCAAAGATGGGCATGACCTGGAGTCAACTGAAAAGACTGGCATGTGCTCCTACATCTCACTTTCTCTTAATAGTCTTAATGATCTATCCTTTCTGAATTTCCCTAAACCATTTTTTAAAATCTGTGTGTGTGTGCTCAGTTGCTCAGTCGTTCCAACACTTTTGCGACCCCACAGACTGTAGCCTGCCAGGTTCCTCTCTCCATGGGATTATCCTGGCAAGAATACTGGAGCGGGTTGCCATTTCCTCCTCCAGGGGATCTTCCCAATCCAGCGATAAAACCTATGGGTCCTGCATTGGCAAGTGGGTTCTCTATTGCTGAGCCACCTGGGAAGCCTCGTAACAGTAATAAGTGCTCTTTTATTGGAGCACCCAATAAAAGAGCACCCCCCCACCCCTCCAGTTCCCTGCTATGGTTGCTTATTTTTCCTTTTCTTGTCTATCAGTCATTTTGAAACTGGCAATTTGATTCAAGTTAAACAATTTTCCTTTGAATCCAGAAAATAAGTTAAATGCAGAGTCATTATTCTCCCATTCTATATTTCCACTTACTCTAAGAATTTAGAAACAATCATTTGGATGACTTTATGTTATCTTACAAGAATCTGTTCCACCTCTCAAAACAACAAGTTAAATAACTATCCACGTTCTCTATTTTAAATCTACTTTTGGCATCTTTAGAAGGTATGCACCTGTGATTCCCATGCTCTGTGCTGGCCTCTGACTGACCAGCTCCCTAGGTCTCGAATCTAAGGAGTTCCTTGCTCTGCAGCAGTACTGGCAGTTTCCTCGGTTTGACCGAAAAATCAGGAATCCAAATATGAAGTATTGATAGTACGCATGTGGATCCTAACTTGACAGTTATTCTACTGGTTGTATTGGCAGAGTGCTATTGATATTTTGGGCTTTACTAATGAAGAGAAGGTCTCCATCTACAAGCTCACGGGGGCTGTGATGCATTATGGGAACCTGAAATTCAAGCAAAAGCAGCGTGAGGAGCAAGCAGAGCCAGATGGCACTGAAGGTACCAACCTAGTCACCTGCCTGACTTCACGTCTGCTTGAAAATGATGTTCTTAACTTGCTACCCTTGAGCTCTCCCGAGAAGACAAATTCATTTCCAAGAATTGCATTTGAAAGTATACCTAGATAGGATATATGTGGCATGGGTATTAGACACATGTTGCTACAATCTCTAAGTTCTTTGGGGAACACTACCCATAATAAAGGTCTTGAACTTATTGGGGGGTGAGTGGAGAAGGTAAGAATACTCAAAAGATATTCTTAAAACACTGCACAAAATGCCTGTAGCTTATTATTTTTGTTTTGTTTTTTTTTAAGGAAGTGGACTGCTGTGGGCAATAACATCATTCTATCCTTTCTTCCTTTCAGTGGCTGACAAGGCTGCCTACCTCCAGAGTCTGAACTCTGCTGACCTACTCAAAGCCCTTTGCTACCCCAGGGTCAAGGTTGGCAATGAGTATGTCACCAAAGGCCAGACTGTAGAGCAGGTAGGTACATAATTCAAATTCACCACCAGGGATGCAGGCATTTTACAGTCCTCTATTAACCTCAAGAAATACTCCTTTCTTTTTCAAGGTAACCAATGCAGTGGGTGCTCTGGCCAAAGCCGTCTATGAGAAGATGTTCCTGTGGATGGTCGCCCGCATCAACCAGCAGCTGGACACCAAGCAGCCCAGGCAGTACTTCATCGGGGTCTTGGACATCGCTGGCTTTGAGATCTTTGATGTGAGTTGGTAATCAGTTCATAAGGGGTTTTTACAATAAAGCAACGGATACTTAGTAAGAAGAAATTTGTGAATATTACAACCTTTTATTACCACTGTCACAAAGTTATGCTAAAATTTAAAAGAGAGTGAATGGGTAGCTACTAAATATTTATTGTAGTGGCAATTCCACTACTATGAGAAATAATCCACTTAATGAGGATGCTTTAACTCTAAAGGGATCTAAAGGGAGTCAGGAATTAGGTTGGTGTAATGAGAAGTCTAAAAATCCCACAATGCAAAGTGAAGTTAATATAAAACATCAAAATAAATCTGTGCAATGTATAATATGCTCTCAATATATGGTAGAGAAACCACTCAGAAACATATAGGCAGATGATAAGAGCTGAGAAAGTATCAGTAGTTTAGAAACAGCATTAATAAACTCAATGCAAGGAACTCTTAATTCTCAATGTGATATGGGGTAAAAATTCGAGTTTGATTATAAAATACATTTTTTCTTCCTTATAATTTTAAAGAAGCTTATTTTCTTCTAATTATAGACACAACACTTAGGCATGGCAGAAATCATTGAAAATCAAAGAAAAGAATTCCAGACTGATTCCACTATATGTGAAAGTCACTCTGAAAAGTCACTTTTCACGAGTGAAAGTCACTCGTGTCTGACTCTTTGCAACCTCATGGACTACAGTCCATGGAATTCTCCAGTCCAGAATAGTGGAGTGGGTAGCCTTTCCCTTCTCCAGGGATTTTTCCCAACCCAGAGATCGAACCCAGGACTCCCACATTGTAGGCAGATTCTTTACCAGCTGAGCTACCGGGGATTCCACTATATATATCCACTTAATGTCAACATTTTGGCTTTTCTTTTCCAAAAAAATATGAGTGTGTGTTAACATATTGTACATGATATTAGATACTTGATTTTTTTAAATCTCACATTAAAAAATAAAGGTGGTGATTATTGCTCCCTCGCAATGTTGACTATGACTGCTTCCACACAACAGAGAGAACATTCCAGTCAGCTTCTAATAGGTTGCAAATTAGCTGCTAAGTGAGTCAATAGACGGAGAAGGCAATGGCACCCCACTCCAGTACTCTTGCCTGGAAAATCCCAAGGACGGAGGAGCCTGTTAGGCTGCAATTCATGGGGTCGCTAAGAGTCGGACATGACTGAGCGACTTCACTTTATTTTTTCACTTTCATGCATTGGAGAAGGAAATGGCAACCCACTCCAGTGTTCTTGCCTGGAGAATCCTAGGGATGGTGGAGCCTGGTGGGCTGCCGTCTATGGGGTCGCACAGAGTCGCACATGACTGAAGGGACTTAGCAGCAGCAGCAGCAGAGTCAATAGAAAATGCAAAAGATAAAGGAAATAAGTACAGAATAATTAAGCAGGAACTCAGAAAAACACCTGAGTCAATTTAAGCAAGTACAAGAAAAAAGAATTACTAATGATTTAAGATTTTGGATAAAATGACCGCAGAGAAACAGTAGATTTCATAGGTCCCCAAGGATTTTGGTATCTATAATCTAAAGGCTATTCAATATACACTTTTGAATTAAAAGTCCTATATTTTAAAATGCCCAATATGCAGAGAGAAAAGTAAACCCATCTGTTTATTTAGTTCAACAGCCTGGAGCAGCTGTGCATCAACTTCACCAATGAGAAACTGCAACAGTTTTTCAACCACCACATGTTCGTGCTGGAGCAGGAGGAGTACAAAAGAGAAGGCATCGAGTGGACGTTCATTGACTTTGGGATGGACCTGGCTGCCTGCATCGAGCTCATTGAGAAGGTCTGTTTCAAGTTTCAGAAACTATGTTTTATGATGACTAAATTATTCATACATCTTGTTTAAGCCTATAGACAGAGAAAAATGCTTACATAGAGTTGTAACATTGTGTTGTGGGCTGCTTCCAGCCTATGGGCATCTTCTCCATCCTCGAAGAGGAGTGCATGTTCCCCAAGGCCACAGACATGTCCTTCAAGAACAAGCTGTATGACCAGCACCTGGGCAAGTCTGCCAATTTCCAGAAGCCCAAGGTGGTCAAGGGCAAACCTGAGGCCCATTTTGCCCTGATCCACTATGCGGGTGTCGTGGACTACAACATTACTGGCTGGCTGGAGAAGAACAAGGACCCCCTGAACGATACTGTGGTTGGGCTGTACCAGAAGTCTGCGTTGAAAACTCTAGCTTTCCTTTTCTCTGGGACTCCAACTGGTGACTCAGGTAATGCTCAAAAAAATCCCAATGTTTTCTCCTGATATTACAAAACATGGTGTTAGACTGAAGCTAGTGATATCCCAGCCCAGGACGAAGGGTTGTGGCCAAATCCACTGTGCCTCCAAGTTCTGAGGAAGCAGGCTGCATCATGACATTCACTCCAGCACTGATGAAGGCCCTGCTGCCAACAGCCAGAAAGGAACTTTCAACATCTTAAGCAATGAAAAGGCTTGGCTTCTATCATTCTCTCCTGCTTCTTCCTCCATATCTGCTGCTTACTGAGTGTCACTGAGAAATGGATATGAACTTAATTGACATATAAGATTCATTAAGGCTCAAACAGACAGGCCAACTGCATTGGAAAAAATGCTCCATCTGAACACAGAAATCAACAAATGGGCAGCATATAGCCCTGTCAATTTAAAATTATATCTGAATGACATCTTTTCCGATTTTTTTCTCCAGAGGCAAGTGGTGGAACTAAGAAAGGTGGTAAGAAGAAGGGCTCTTCTTTCCAGACGGTGTCTGCACTTTTCAGGGTAAGGAGGAAATTGTTTTTGACACTCTCTTGTTACTTTGTGAATTTGTTTTTAAAAGCACAAGTCATTTAGGACAGGATTAACCTTAGCTAATGATTTCTGTTAATCGAGTTTTGGAGAGAAGAGCTTTAAATTACTTGGAAATTATTAGGTCATCTTTTGTGCTAAGCCAAATAGTAAAAAATATTTTATATGTTATAAAACGTAGTGCTCTGCTATTCATAATCTAATTGAGTTGTGGAAATAAGCAATGGTACATACCCAAAAAGACTAAGTCCTCAGTAGCTCTAATGAACATCTGACAGCTAGTCTTTAAGGAACCTAATATGGTATCCTTGCTCTTAATCTAGTCAATTCTCAATTGTAGCTGGCAGGTTCCCCTTACAGATAATCTTTATGCCCCCAAAGCTGACAGAGTTGAAAAGGGGAAGCTATATTTATGAGAAGTAGACCAAATGCAGTGCAGGCATGTTTCCTTACTGGAGAACCATAGAGTTTAGCAGAAGAAAGGGTGACCATCTAGGATGGGAAGCCAATGGCTTTGTGAAGGCTTGTGGGTGGCCAGGGGCCAGGGCTGAGAGGACGATAGTGCTTGGATACTGAAAAGATTCAGCTGTCAAGACTGCTTTATGTGTGTAACTCCTGCAAACTCGAGTGGAACAAGAGGTACTAAGAAGGAAACTGCCTCTCAGGAGAAGCTTACCAAGGTGCTATCTTAAGTGAAAATGGTCCACAAGGGTCATTCAACTCAGATGGACACTGATTTTATAGACATTGCCAAGCTTTCATAAGCATGTCTAAAACTCAGATAACAGGGTTTCCTGATTTTACAGGAAAATCTGAACAAACTGATGACCAACCTCAGGAGTACCCATCCTCACTTTGTGCGGTGCATCATCCCCAATGAAACGAAGACCCCTGGTAAGACATTCCAGAGACGAAGAACAAAGCATGACTGCCATCCCTCCCTTTAATAAAACTCTGCAATGACATGAACATGTATTTGTAGGGGCCATGGAGCACGAGCTGGTCCTGCACCAGCTGAGGTGTAATGGCGTGCTGGAGGGCATCCGCATCTGCAGGAAGGGCTTCCCCAGCAGAATCCTGTATGCGGACTTCAAACAGAGGTCAGCCTCTCCTAATTATGGGGTGTCCTGGAGTTTTAGTGCAAGCAAAGCAATTTAGTAAAAAACATGCCTCTATTTGTTATTTTTAATTTGCCACAAAAAGTGTAAAAAGTTATAAGCCTCAAAGCACCTTTAAAATAAAGATACACCACCTGGTGGGTACTCTGTGGACTTTTCACTGGATATACCATGCTCCTAGCTTAGCTCACGGATGTCCACTGTAACTTCAATAATTAGGGAACATCATTTCTGAGTGCTTAATATATTGGGGTTATTTCATTTAATCCTTCCAAAACCACAGTAGAGATTAAGCACTACCAATAGCAAATGCATTTATTGGTCATCTACACATTAATGTGAACCAGATTATAGAATCCTTTCCTGAGAACAGGGTCTGATGAGGCAGAATGGAAAGTTGCAACTGTGCAGAAAGGTAAAATGGAATAAAAAGACAGCAGATAACTAGATTGGCCATCTACGTATACAATGTCCTTCTTGTGAAGAAAATAATTGTTTTAAAGCTCTGACTTTTAAAAATCAATCATTTATGTTAGCTACTTCTAGTCTCATCAATAAACCAAGTTTTAGAAAACTATATTTACTTTATCAGATACAAGGTATTAAATGCAAGTGCGATCCCTGAAGGACAATACATCGACAGCAAGAAGGCTTCTGAGAAGCTCCTTGCATCCATTGACATCGACCACACCCAGTATAAATTTGGTCACACCAAGGTAATGGTCTCTAAGGCCCACCTGGCACTGTGTCTGTCCCTTTGGAGTCTGTGTAAAGTTTCTGATCTGCAACTCTGGCCATACACAGGTCTTTTTCAAAGCTGGTCTTCTGGGGCTCCTAGAGGAGATGCGAGATGAAAAGCTAGCCCAGCTGATGACCCGAACCCAGGCCAGGTGCAGAGGGTTCTTGGCAAGAGTGGAGTACCAGAAGATGGTGGAGAGGAGGTATACAAATATATTGCTTATTTAGTCATACTTTCCTTCTTCAGAAACACATTTGAGGTGGCTTACAATTAAGACTCAGATATCACAAGTCTACCAGAGTAAGAGGGATGAATAAGAGTCTGATGCCAAACTGGAGATACACATATACCAAAGTACTTAAGGTAGCAATCACCATGGAATAAACTGAATGCTCGGGTAAAAAAGAAAAAGTAAGAAAATTAAAAAGAGAGAGAAGCATAATAAAAAAGAGAGAGAGAGATGTGTCAGTCTCATCTAACGAGAAAACATACCACTGAGCAAGCAGAGGCAAAATGTTGCCCCAGCATTTGGTTCTAACATGAATTTACTGGGTCGATAATTAAATAAGATATTGAACTGCAGAGCACACATTTATTTTCAACAGCAGTTTTACATGAAATACAGAAACAACTTCTTTGTCTGATCACTTATATTATTGAATTATTATGATTTAAAGTATTAAGGGCAAAACTGGTGAAAGAACTTTTTCAATAAGTTAATACAATTTCACCAAGGTATCTTACTTTTTAGTGATCTACTCTGATGCAGTGACAGTGCTCTAAGGCTACAGGTCAGGTGTCTCAAACTGTAGGACACATATGAATAGGATCCACAGAGAGAAATGTATTTTACACTGATCCCTGTATATGCATGCATACCTGTGTGTGTAAATACATAATTTACGTGAAACAGATTTTCTATCACCTGTAGTTCTGCTAATATTTTCTACTATATTCTATTTCATTAAAAATAAGTTTGGTATAACCCCCCTATACACACACACACACATACACACACACACATATATATATACACTTGGGCAATTGACTATATATGAAGGCAATTTTTAAGAATAATTATATTAAAACAAATGTGATGATATTAAAGAATAGAATGCAAAAATCATACAACATTAAAATATAAAACCAGAGATTTTTCAAAGAAACTGAGTTTTTAATGAGTCTCTTTATCCTGCGCCTCACACCTGGCAGGGGTCTGGTTCCCCCTTGGCTGCTCTCAGCGGTGTTCACATAGGAAAGTTTGCAAAGCACTGAAGCAAAGCAGTACTTCTCAAAGGGTGGTCCTTGGACCTGTATCATCAGCATCTCTTACAAACTTGTTAAAAATGCACATTTTTGGCCCCATCTCATATCTGCTGAATCTGAATCTCTAGGGAAATAGCCCAGGAATCAGTATTTTAACAAGGTCTTAGCTGATTCTAATGCACACCAAAGTTTGAGAAGCACCAACGAAGAGAAATAAATGACTGATGAGTCCTTGACCACCACCCCCAAATACAATTTATTTCATTTGTGTTTTTGAAAGTGGTGAGGAACATGGTGGAAGGCAGAACCTCCAACTCTCATCACCAAGATTTCATCTCATTCCATCATCCACACAGCATCTAATTTGCATTGGTTAAATTTCAGGGAGTCCATCTTCTGCATCCAGTACAACATCCGAGCCTTCATGAATGTCAAGCACTGGCCCTGGATGAAACTGTTCTTCAGGATCAAGCCCCTGCTGAAGAGTGCAGAGACGGAGAAGGAGATGGCCACCATGAAGGAAGAGTTCCAGAAAACCAAGGATGAACTGGCCAAGTCAGAGGCCAAAAGGAAGGAACTGGAGGAAAAAATGGTGACTCTCTTGAAAGAGAAAAATGACCTACAGCTCCAGGTTCAATCTGTGAGTACCCTCTGTGCTGAATGCACCATGTCAGTGACTTCAATTGCACCATTTTCTTGACTTCACAAACACCTTGGATTTACAAATGGCCTTTTCTTGAAAAAGAATATTTCCAACTGCTTTTTTCAGTATTTCACTTAACTTTCAACATTCCTATGAAGAAGGCAAGAACTACTTCCAAATTGCAAATGGGAAATTGAAGAATTTATTTAACAATGTCACAAATTTAACAGCCATGAAGGAAGCAATTTAAAGGCAAGCCCTCAAATCTCAGTCATTTTTCTGAGAAAATGACTGCTTTAATGCTTCAACCCAGCCTTAAAAGTGGAGCCCTATTTTCTGAATACACATGTATAAGATTGCATTTAAACTCAAAAAAGACAGTCATTCTTATTTCTCTCTGGATCTCTTTTTCCCAACCCCCAGGATTTAGCCCAACAAATTGACTTGCAGTTATTTGAACTGAACTACCAGGGTAAAAGGCAGAGCTAGTGAACCCTGTGATTCTTCCTTTGATACAGATCCCGAGTTCTTAAGGTCTCTCCTCTGTTTATTGATTCAAGAAGAAGCTGAAATCAAAGTGGGACAGGCTTGGCACCAACATTCTGGCCAATTACAATCTCCCATTTCCTTAGTCCAAGTCAAGCAAGCCCAACAATGTCATGAAGAAATCCATAAAAAGGATAGCTTTCTTAAAATTTTTAAGCTATTTTCAACTTTTCCTATTGATAAATTAACTTATATGAGTTACATTTTCCTTAAAGCACAGTATCACAGCCACTTCATTTTAACCTCTCTTCATAGGTATTATCGTTAGTCAGTGAGTAAATATGTACTAAGCGTATCACTTGAAAGCAAAGGAACCCTGAAAAGTCCCCATTATCATTCATTCAAGCATTTTAAAAACTTAAGATATAAACAAACACTGAGAAGTTAAAGAAATTCCCCAGATCAGAGTAATCTAATAAGTCAGTGGCTGAACTGATTTTTATGAGTCCTTTAGTCATTTATAAAAACCTTATTGAGTTATATAGTTTCTCAAAATTACAAGTTCTGACATACTCTAAAATTCCTTTTGAGACTAATTCTTAAAATGGAAAAGGAAACCTTGGACAATTATAGAACTGTTATGGCCTATCAGCCTGGTAGGCTGCAGTCCATGGGGTCGCTAAGAATCGGACACGACTGAGCGACTTCACTTTCACTTTTCACTTTCATGCGTTGGAGAAGGAAATGGCAACCCACTCCAGTGTTCTTGCCTGGAGAATCCCAGGGACGGTGGAGCCTGGTGGGCTGCCGTCTATGGGGTCGTACAGAGTCGGACACGACTGAAGCGACTTAGCAGCAGCAGCAGCAGCCCAAATACAAAGGGGGAGAACAGCGTGGAGAAAGTGATTTGTTTTCTCTACAACTTCCTTGAACTTCTAGATGTTTATGGATCTTAAATCACAGTGTGTACAGCTGATAACGGATAGTACTCTACATCAGTTTTTACTGAATTATTGTTTGTTATTGATCTCTAAAATGAGACTTGCTCTTTCCAATCCATCTCCATAGTCAGTGCGCATCATATAACGTTCGGGTTGCTGCATCAGCACTTAACTTGCTCTACCTGCCCCCAATTCTCTCCCTCCATCCAGCCTGCTCATTGCTATGCCTGAACCAATCATTTTACAACTGCTTTCATCAACTCTGAAATGTAATTTATGAGACTGTCTTTGATTTGAAGTGAACTGAATTGGTTTGGTATAATTTACTCATCACAAAATCATATATTTTTTCCTGCTGATTAAGATTGGTCTCTTCTGTCAAGTTGGGGTGGTATAATAACTCCTTCCTTTAGATTACAGAAGGGAAAAGAGCTGTTTTGCTGTCCCCATTCCCTTCAAAGCTATCCTGAAGTCTCTTCTCTTGTCCCTAGAGAATCACTTAGCTACTGTCCTATATTACCATGCTCACTACCTGCCTGTGTGCAGCACACTTTCTTCTTTTATGTATCCAAAGACTGATATGGAGGCTCACTGATGAATGTATCTATCAATTTCTCTCTCTTTTCCATCCACCCCCAACTCTCTTAAGTAGAAACATATGTTGCTAGGAATTTGATTACTTAATGCCTCAATTAGAATTTAAAGTATCATAACCAGGATCATCCTCCAAGACTACAAAGGGAAATAATTTGCTAGTAGTGGCTACATCTGGAAACTTCTGAATGCTTTCCCTTCTCCTGATCCTTCCCCCAATAAGTTCATTTCTACAAAACCAAGTCCTATCCATCTCTCAAAGCCCAACTCAAATGCCACTTCATTCATTAAATCATATCTGAAACAACTTCTCTGATCTTTTATGTCACTAATTGCTTTCTGAATTAATCGTAGCTTGTTGGGGTTAAGCTTTCTAACCTACTGTAGAATATACTCTTCTAAATGAACAGGACAATACCTGATACATTTTGTTTTTCCCAAAATGTGGAGCATCTGGCAATCACACATGACAAGTGGTTCATAAAAGTTTAATCCAAAGAATTAATGGGGGAGATTTATACCATTATCATTGTATAATACTTCATTCTTACTTCCCAATTTTGATTTTGCTTTCAACTCAAGGAAGCTGAAGGCTTGGCTGATGCAGAGGAAAGATGTGACCAGCTGATCAAAACCAAAATCCAGCTGGAGGCTAAGATCAAGGAGGTGACTGAGAGAGCAGAGGATGAGGAAGAGATCAATGCTGAGCTGACGGCCAAGAAGAGGAAACTGGAGGACGAATGTTCGGAACTAAAGAAAGACATAGACGACCTTGAGCTGACACTGGCCAAGGTTGAGAAGGAGAAACATGCCACAGAAAATAAGGTATGAAACATACAAGGAAAGTTTATGTTTTTATCATTACTAGGCAATACAAGCAAAAAACGGAAGCCACCAAAATGTAACATGTAATGAATGCAAAGTGTTTTTACTTCCTAAGGTGAAAAACCTCACAGAAGAGATGGCAGGTCTGGATGAAACCATCGCCAAGCTGACCAAGGAGAAAAAGGCCCTCCAGGAGGCCCACCAGCAGACCCTGGATGACCTGCAGGCAGAAGAGGACAAAGTCAACACTCTGACCAAAGCTAAAACCAAGCTAGAGCAGCAAGTGGATGACGTAAGTCTAGGATTGTCAAGGAAATTTTCTTTCAAAGGAAGCTAAGCAATTCTTTTTGACTCAGCATTATTTGTATTTAGCTTGAGGGGTCCTTGGAGCAAGAAAAGAAACTTCGCATGGACCTAGAGAGAGCCAAGAGGAAACTTGAAGGTGATCTCAAGTTGGCCCAAGAGTCCATAATGGACATTGAAAATGAAAAACAACAACTTGATGAAAAGCTCAAAAAGTAAGTATGAAAGAATTGTTTATGGACTTGCTTCCAATGTTGACTATGGACTCAACTGTTATCCTTTACTACTTTTCAAAAAGGAAAGAGTTTGAAATCAGCAATTTGCAAAGCAAGATTGAAGATGAACAAGCACTTGGCATTCAACTGCAGAAGAAGATCAAAGAGTTGCAGGTAAGTTCATATTTCTATCAGTCTGGCTCAAAGAGCCATAGTTATGAGCATAAAGGAGCTCACAGTGAGCTTCTCCCCACCTCCAGGCCCGCATCGAGGAGCTGGAGGAGGAGATCGAGGCCGAGCGGGCCTCCCGCGCCAAGGCAGAGAAGCAGCGCTCAGACCTCTCCCGGGAACTGGAGGAGATCAGCGAGCGGCTGGAAGAAGCCGGCGGGGCCACTTCTGCCCAGATTGAGATGAACAAGAAGCGGGAGGCCGAGTTCCAGAAGATGCGCAGGGACCTGGAGGAGGCCACCCTGCAGCACGAGGCCACGGCGGCCGCTCTTCGCAAGAAGCACGCGGACAGTGTGGCTGAGCTGGGGGAGCAGATTGACAACCTGCAGAGGGTCAAGCAGAAGCTGGAGAAGGAGAAGAGCGAGATGAAGATGGAGATCGACGACCTTGCTAGCAATGTGGAAACGATCTCTAAAGCCAAGGTACTGCCGAGTCTGAGAAACTGTTATTAACAGCAATGACCCATTATGTGCACAGTCTGCATAGGGCCTTTACACACAGGTGATTTGTTCTTTGCAGTAATCCAGGAGGTAAACAAGAAAGATACCAGTATTATATTATTTCCACTCAATCATAGGAAGAAACTAAAATTCAAAGAAGCTGAGCATATTAACCCCACCACACTATTAACATAGGACAACATCTGCAGCGAACCAGGCTGTCCGTGTTCTCTAGCACTCCAACTGGGGAACACAGGTCTCCAAAATTCTCAACTATCCAACATGCAGTTTCACTGTACATAAGTAGGCAGTGAAGTATTTATAAATGCTTTTTGAAAATATGTCACTACATTTTTCACAAAATCTTTAGTACATGATCTTTCATTTTTTTATCACAGGCAGACCTCAGAGATATTGCAGGTTTGGTTCCAGACCACCACAATGAAGCAAATATCAAAATAAAGCAAGCCACTCAAATTCCCTGGTTTCCCAAGGCGTATAAAAATGATGTTTACACTATAATGTAGTCTATTAAGTGTGCAACAGCATTATGCCTAAAAAAAAATGCATCCCTTCATTTAAAAATGCTTTCTTGCTTAAAAAAAAATGCTAACCATCATCTGAACCATCAATGAGTCACAGTGCCAACATCAAAGATCACAGATCACTGAAACAAATATAATAATGAAGAAAAGCTTGAATACTGTGAGAATTACCAAAATGTGATACAGAGACATGAAGTGGGCCAATGCTATTGGAAAAATAGTGCTGATAGACTTACTGGATACAGGGTTGCCGAAACCCTAAATTTGTTTTAAAAAAAAAGTGATATCTGGGAAGAGCGATAATACAAGGAATGCCTGGAATAATGAATGAAGCTTCACAATTAGCTTTTTAAAACTCCCAATGTGTGTCTTCACCTTAGGACAGCAATCATATTATACAAGATAAAGAAAAAATTCCTATATATTACATACAAGACAATTTACTTTATATGTCAAAATAAATCTTTTTCTATTTTAGAAGAAATGGTAGCTGTCAATGTCTGCACTTGCTTCTTCCACTTTTCCTCTCACAGGGAAACCTAGAGAAGATGTGCCGAACTCTGGAGGACCAAGTGAACGAGCTGAAATCCAAGGAGGAGGAGCAGCAGCGGCTGATCAATGACCTGACAACCCAGAGGGGACGCTTGCAGACTGAATCTGGTAACTCTCTCCTCCTCCATGAGGCCTAAAAGTGGAGATGATGTGGTCTAAAACAACTGATATGTGAGAGCCTAATAAAAGCAACTGAGAACATGTGATTCACCGGACAGTTCAGACTCTCCCCCACGTACAAGGTTACTTAGGGACGATGCTGAGGTGAAGACTTCCATAGGACTGGGCCAAGCTCTGCTCCACAAAGGCCTTGAGGATTTGGCCACATAGAAGGGATGCCTGGGGCCAAGGGTTTTTCCATCATGGGTCCAGGGCTTCTGTTTTAGATCGTGCTTCCTTTTAGCTAAACCAGAATGAACCAAATTCCTGCATAGGGCAATGGATAACCCAGTCTCTCAAAAGTCTTATGAAACAGGGCCAATGTGGAATTAAAAAGTTTAACTCCCTTCTTTGACAGTTATTAACAGGTTTTGTACAATAATGTAACCCGAAAGAATCAGTTATGGAGAGGACAAAGAGAAGTTAAGCTGCATTTATTCATTTAGGTTATTTTCACCATAAAAATCAGAAAATTGACATCAAGCATGATGATGTCAATAGAGAATTCAACCACCCGAGCACTCAACTGAAAAGGGGGTGTTGAGATTTTCAACTTATTTCTCATACAGTCTTGCAAAACCTTTTCTTCGCTTTAACAAGTGGTGCCATATCATTTGCCTATCAGGTGAATTTTCACGTCAGCTAGATGAGAAAGAAGCTCTGGTGTCTCAGTTGTCAAGGGGCAAACAAGCATTTACTCAACAGATTGAGGAATTAAAGAGGCAACTTGAAGAGGAGATAAAGGTAACTAGATAAGACTCATTTCCCCCTACCCTGACCCTAATTGGAGTCCATTATACCAACTTTTACAGGGTTTTGAAGCTTAAGAATTAAACACTAAGTATTCAGTAAAATGAACATATAACTCTCTTCGCAGGCCAAGAATGCCCTGGCCCATGGCCTGCAGTCAGCCCGTCATGACTGTGACCTGCTGCGTGAACAGTATGAGGAGGAGCAGGAATCCAAGGCCGAGCTGCAGAGGGCGCTGTCCAAGGCCAACACCGAGGTGGCCCAGTGGAGGACCAAGTATGAGACAGACGCCATCCAGCGCACGGAGGAGCTGGAGGAGGCCAAGTATGTGCTCAGATATAAGAGAATGTGCAGAGAATGTTGAACATTGAATCACAGAAACAGAACCTTTGAGGATTCAGTGAATTAACTCACAAACATTCATTAATTAGCTCCTATCTGCCAGGCATTATCAGCCCCTGAGAACAGGATATGAATAAAGCAAACACCATCACTGACCTCTGAGCCTAAAATCTAGTTAAAAAGAATAACTCACACAGATAATCAGCCTTATTGCTGGCTGTCAGGCACACCAAGCTCATTGATGCTTCAGGAATTTGTTAGCCCCTCTTGTGTCTGGAACAACCTCCCCCCGCCAGATCTCCCTCTGGCTCTCTCTGACTTCTTTTAGATCTTGACTCAAACATTACCTCCTCAGAAAGGACATCCCTGAATATCTAAGAATAGCTGCCCACTCCTTACTCCATTTTATCTTCCTTCACTGCACTTTACATCTGCAATAAGTCGCTATGCATTTTCTGACTTGCTTATTGTTTATCTCTCTCTTCTTTGGAAGCTTCATGAGGCAGGGATCTTTTCTGTCCTATTCGCTGCAGTGTACTCAGCATCTGGTTCATAAAAGGAGCTCATCAATATTTTTTTGAATGAAGGAGATTTTTAATATGAAGTTCCCCACACTTTTCAGCACGGTAACAGTTCATAATTCTCGGTTTGGTTTCCCTCTCTCTACAACCATGTGTAATCTTCAAGGAAGAAACTGGCCCAGCGTCTGCAGGCTGCTGAGGAACACGTGGAAGCTGTGAACGCCAAATGCGCCTCCCTTGAGAAGACCAAGCAGAGGCTCCAGAATGAGGTTGAGGACCTCATGCTCGATGTGGAGAGGACAAATGCTGCCTGCGCAGCCCTGGACAAAAAGCAAAGGAACTTTGACAAGGTAACTTCTGCACAGCCTCCGGCCTCCACCACTGTTCTCTGTCCTTTCCAGCCAGGTAACCTCTTTTGGTGTGTGTTTCAGATCCTGGCAGAATGGAAACAGAAGTATGAGGAAACCCACGCCGAGCTCGAGGCAGCTCAGAAGGAGGCCCGCTCTCTGGGTACCGAGCTGTTCAAGATGAAGAATGCCTACGAGGAGTCCTTGGATCAGCTAGAAACTTTGAAACGAGAGAACAAAAACTTGCAGCGTGAGTCCCTTTCACTTTGAATAGTTTTCATGCCTTGGAGGTACCTTTCTCTTCTGTTTTCTGTCTGATCAAGTCTCTTCCCGTCTTTCACCCAAACAGAGGAGATCTCTGACCTCACGGAGCAGATCGCAGAAGGAGGGAAACGTATGCATGAACTGGAGAAAATAAAGAAGCAAGTGGAACAAGAAAAGTCTGAAATTCAGGCTGCTTTAGAGGAGGCAGAGGTATGAGTCAAAAATGTACATTGTAAACAAATTCAGAAAAGAATTAGGACTAGCCACATTCACTGAACAGAGGAATAAATGGCACAAAATTAGCGGAAGGAAAGGTGTGCAGAAAAGCTGCTAAATGTGTCCATTCCTGCTAACGTCATCCCTTGCTGTTGTTAAGGCATCTCTTGAACACGAAGAGGGCAAGATCCTGCGTATCCAGCTGGAGCTGAACCAAGTCAAGTCTGAAATTGACAGGAAAATTGCTGAAAAGGATGAGGAAATTGACCAGCTGAAGAGGAACCACATTAGAGTCGTGGAGTCCATGCAGACCATGCTGGATGCTGAAATCAGGAGCAGGAATGACGCCATCAGGCTCAAGAAGAAGATGGAAGGAGACCTCAATGAAATGGAGATCCAGTTGAACCATGCCAACCGCATGGCTGCTGAGGCCCTGAAGAACTACAGGAACACTCAAGCCATCCTCAAGGTAAATGGGTTCAGGAGATGGTCCCAGTACAGGTGGGTGACTGCAGCCCTGAGAACAAGGTGTCTCAATGATCGTTCATTCCACAGGATACCCAGATCCACCTGGATGATGCTCTGCGGGGCCAGGAGGACTTGAAGGAGCAGCTGGCCATGGTGGAGCGCAGAGCCAACCTGCTGCAGGCTGAGATCGAGGAGCTGAGGGCCACCCTGGAGCAGACAGAGAGGAGCAGGAAGATCGCAGAGCAGGAGCTCCTGGATGCCAGTGAGCGCGTCCAGCTCCTGCACACCCAGGTAAGATTCAGCACAAAGAATTCACCTTCAGTAAATGCCTATGACCCAGAAAAGATAAACTTGAATTTTTTATATAACAGTCAGGTTTTATACTTCTACCAAATTTTCACTGCATTATTGAGAAATCTTTCGCTATTTCATCTTGCATGTATTATTAGTGATTAACTTCTTAAAATATTCTAAAACTTGCCATATTCTTTTGTGTTAGTATCTTTATTGACCCTGGCTATCAATATTGACATTTTTATTGTGGTAAAAGAAATACTTGAACATGTTATAATTTTATCCTTGTGAGTAGTTTCACTGGTAAACGGCAGTTTAAAATTATAGAGATATTTGGTCTAATTATAAGAAATGTACAAAGATGCTAAATATTCTATAACATTTCTATTTTAATTAATTGTACTACATAACAGAATAATATTCAAGAGCATTTGACTTCCAAGTTTTTATCTGAAATTTTTATCAAACAGTGGCCACCACTACGTACTTTGGTAACATGATTAAAAGAGCATATAACTTACTTTCAAACAGAACACCAGCCTGATCAACACCAAGAAGAAGCTAGAGACAGACATCACGCAAATCCAGGGAGAGATGGAGGACATTCTCCAGGAAGCTCGCAACGCAGAAGAGAAAGCCAAGAAGGCCATCACTGATGTGAGCAGAGGGCCACACCGGGTCGTCAAGCTAGAATCTTGATGGGCTGTCTCACCTTCCTCAACTAGCTTTATTTTACTGCTAATTAGGCAGCCATGATGGCTGAGGAGCTGAAGAAGGAGCAGGACACCAGCGCCCACCTGGAGCGGATGAAGAAGAACATGGAGCAGACGGTGAAGGACCTGCAGAACCGTCTGGATGAGGCTGAGCAGCTGGCCCTGAAGGGCGGGAAGAAGCAAATCCAGAAACTGGAGGCCAGGGTGGGTCTCCCAGTATCTATCTATTTCCATTTATTCCCAGTGCCTTAGTGGATCAAAGTTCTTAAGCGCCTACTCCTTTGCAGGTGCGTGAGCTGGAAGGAGAGGTAGAGAGTGAGCAGAAGCGCAATGTGGAAGCTGTCAAGGGTCTGCGCAAACACGAGAGGAGAGTGAAGGAACTCACTTACCAGGTGCAGCAACAGTTTCTATCAGCTAAGCACTCCTTGTATATATAGGAAATGCTCCCATGTCATGACACAACAGTAGTGTGCTTTTGAACTAAGACTCTGTGGTTTGTATCATCTTTCAGACGGAAGAAGATCGGAAAAATATTCTCAGACTTCAGGACTTGGTAGATAAACTTCAGGCGAAAGTGAAATCTTACAAGAGACAAGCTGAGGAGGCTGTAAGTATTCTTAAGACAAAGGGAAGAAAGTCCTCTGTTAAGAAAAACTCATAAGTACTTAGATTTACTATTTAACTGTAGTAAATAAGCTGTCTGCATTATAGAAGACTGAGTACTTCTTAAAAATATTTGTACTTTTTTTTAATTTTTAAAGTTGACCTTCTATCCACAAAGAAACCTCAAAAAAATCTCAAAGCAGAAATAATACATTCTCTAGCCCTAGTGTGATAAAGTTGTAAAGTGATGAGAAAATATCAAGAAAAATTTCCAAGTATTTAAATGTTAAAAAACTGACTTTCCTAAAAAATTTTTGGATTAACTTGAAATAAAAACACAATTACTGAATAGTTTTTAACTGTAAATAAAATTTCATGGAAGATGAGACTTTTATAAACCTTGAATGTAGTCTGAGCTGTCCTTGAAGGACAATTCATTTCTTTATATGCTTTCATTATGAATCAAAAATAAAAATAAATGAAGAAACTGACAGTCCAATCAAGAAGTTAAAAATAATAGTAAAATAATGAAGAGGTACTGTTAAAGGTAATATAGAAATGAATGAATGAGTATATCCTATTTCCAACAGCTAATCTCAGTAATATCTTGGGAATTAATAAAAATAAATATATAATCAAATAAAAAGTGAGTGAAAGTAAAAACTCACAACATTACAAATGAGAAAGGGGACAAACCATATCAGGAAGAAGATTATTTTTTTAAATGCAAAATATGTAACTATCAAGGTGGTTGAAATCTTAAATAAGAGAATATAAATTATTAAATTGGCTGAATAAGTTACTTCAGAATTCCTTCTGAAAATGAACTCATTCCAGATAAGTCTTTCAAATTTTGAAGGAACAGATAATCCCTGAGCTATGTAAGCCACTTCAGAGCATGGGAAAAGATGAAAAGCTTTCCAAATCATTTTAAGAAGCTCGCATAACCCTCATACCAAAACCTGTCCAAAAGAGAACAGGGGTGGGGAAAGACACTAAAGGCAGTTTTATTCATGAGTATAGTTGTAGTGAAGATAAATTACTAGGTCACTGAAACCCGTACTTTATTAAGTAAATTGTCCATCAGTGATTAAATATATTTAATTCCTACAAACTAAGGATTACTTAATATTAAGGAGTCTGTCAACAGAATCATTACATACAAAGTAGGAGGGAAAAAGTGATTGCTTTGAAATGTGCCAAAATAACATATGATAAAATCCAACATTTATTTCCACTTAAAGAAGCTATTAAGAAATGCATCCTTAGTGATGAAGAATATCTAACTCAAGCGAACAGTCGTCATCTTCCAGCAAGCATTAACAAGCATGATTTTATCCTTGCCTTCTTTCCTGCTTTTATATTATTTCTTGCTTTACTTGTGGTACATATTTGTTACCCTGTTTTGGTTGCAAAAGT
Source organism: Bos indicus x Bos taurus (assembly GCF_003369695.1). NCBI lineage: Eukaryota > Metazoa > Chordata > Mammalia > Artiodactyla > Bovidae > Bos > Bos indicus x Bos taurus. Next base: position 30,552,395 of record NC_040094.1, on the reverse strand, counting down.
AGAGCTGCAATTCTTTATGAAGCATAAAGCCCCAGATAAATCTTAATTTCAATGATAAGCAAAGTCCAGGAGGTGGTAGGATAATAATGTCTCCTGTTGAGTATTCTAACTTTGTAGATGCCAAGTCCTTTCTTTCCTTAGGCCTACAGAGTCTATGAAGATGCTCAGTATGCATTCCTTACAATTCCATTTTTATTCTCAGGAGGAACAATCCAATACAAATCTATCTAAATTCCGCAAGCTCCAGCATGAGCTGGAGGAAGCCGAGGAAAGGGCTGACATTGCTGAATCCCAGGTCAACAAGCTGCGGGTGAAGAGCCGGGAGGTTCACACAAAAATCATCAGTGAAGAGTGATCGTGTCCTGATGCTATGGGATGACTGAAGAGAGGCACAAAATGTGAAGTCTTTGGTCATTTCTCTCTGTAATTATCATCTATCCTACTCTACTGCAAAGGAAATAAAGAGCATAGGGCACTGTATAAGCAATACCCTTAGACTGGTCTTTTCTTTCTCTCCTGAAGCAAAGTCAAAACTGAAATAATCATAGAATATAAACAATCCCATTTGATCTGCCACTAAGAAGTAATTATGCACTTGCTTTTATTTTAGGTCTATAGTCATACTTTGGGGCTTCCCTGGTGGCTCAGCAGTAAAGAATATGCCTGCAATGCAGGAGATGCGGGTTTGATCCCTGAGTTGGGAAGATCCCCTGGAGAAGGAAATGGCAAACCACTCCAGTATTCATGCCTGGAGAATCCCACGGACAGAGGAGCCTGGCAAGCTACAGTCCATGGGGTCGCAAAGAGTCAGACACGACTGAAGCAACTTAGGGGGAATAGTCATACTTTAAGACCATAATGTTGTCACTGATCAAGGAAGCCTGTTCTGATGAACAGAAATATGGAAATTACTTTTATTTCTTCCTAATCTTTCCTTGAAACTGGGGTCTAGTAGGAACTCAGAAAGCTCCTACTTCCTCTAACATGAATCTATTTTCCAGGTCTATGCAAGGAATGGCCCTAGTTATATTCTCACACAGGGGTGCCTCCTGAAGCATATCATGAATTCTCCTTGCTAATTCTCCTTGAATTCGTAGCTAATATGAATTCCAAGTATGGGTATTATTAGCACAGAAAGATTTTCATCATTAATACCAGTACACAATATATTCATAGTATATGTGCTGGATAATAGGTAACCACATGAAACAGTCAGATGAGACTTTTCTCTCTAGGAAAGCCATAAAGTCTGGAGGCAAAATATTATTCTATATATTATGTAATATCAATAGGCTGTTTATTAGCCTATGTTTCCAGACTTTATGGCCTCCTATAATTATGTAAAGAGTCAAAATAAATGATTACAAGTATCAATAAAATATGATCCCAAATAAATTATTCAAATGTATATTAAACCCACAGAATGATAAGAATTTGGTGCAAAAGCTAGATATAGTAGCAACCTGAATTATTTAGAGGAGTTTCCCAAGAGAATCAAGATTTTTTTTAAGCTGGATTTAATTGCAATGCATAGCCAAAAATATAACCTTCTTGGACAGCATAAAGTAAAGACTAAATGATGATTTCCCATCTGAATAAAAAGCACATCAGTCTAAATGGCCCTGCAAGAGAATTGACTTAATCATATGTGCGGAAGTAGTTGCACAGGTAATTTGGATCCACACTGTCACACTGGCTCAGGAAGGATGTGGAATCACTTCTCACTGCCCTGGCCCCTTTCACTGTGTTCTCACACCACCTGTAAATAGTTGTGTGCCTCAGAACTTGGCAGTAATGACCAAAACCAACGTCTATTTTCTACTTATTGGAAACTCTATCCAGAGTAGTCCAAAGGCTGTCTTAAAATTCCCACAGAACTCTATTGAGAGCATTATTAAAATGTTCTCTCTTCCTGAAACTACTCAACATTTTCCTGATAAAGTGTGTAAAAAAGCAAAATGATGCACCTGTGGTTACAAAGCAGATGAAGGCTAGGCTAGGGAAGCCCCTCTCAGACTCAAGTCTCCAAAGACCCTTCCTAAAGGTTTTAACCTACTCAGTTACCAGCAAGCACACCAGACTGCGAATCAGGTGCCCAGTGTCTACACTGCTGTGTCATTTGTGAACTCTCTTCTGTTCTTGGAATCTCCGTTACATTATTAGTGAAGTAACGAATAGCGGTTAGATAGTCCATTACAGCAATAAAATCATGTGACTGTTACAAACAGTATCTCCAGATATCTGCTTTCATAAGGCAGCCTCTTTGCACTGAATCAACTGAAATATCAGTACAATAATACAGGAATGGTTGCCAAGCAGGGTATATTAAGCAAATTTTGTCTCAGTCCCAGATAAACAATGCTGACATAAGAGATGCAAGACCATCGAGACGATAAGCCAAATTTTTAAAATTAAAAATCAAAATAGAAAATAATGTACCAGTATTGTTTGTAAGCAAAATGTGAAATATATACCATGGATAACTGATAGAGAAGTCACAGATGTTATATATTTAGACAGATAAATGCCCTGTTTTCTATGGTGAGTTTCATAGAGGAAAACAAATGTCACAAGCAACTTGCATCTAAAAAATAAAAGTGAAGGAAAATGATTTTGCTGGCTTGGCAAAAATGATTTGACAATGAATCAGGAGTGACTAACCAAAGGAAAAAAAAGAAGCTGTGTATCTTTGGCTGCTCTTCATGAGGAAAATTGTAAAATTAAATTTCCAAGCATCCTTGAAAAAGTACAATAAATTGGGAGAAAAAAAACATGGCTTCTTGGGAGAAACTATCTTTTTCTGGTGCTCTGGTAAAGAGCAGAAACTTTGCTCCCTAGTATAATATCTGCAATTGTGCAGGCAGTCGAAAAGACTCACACAGGCGATTCAGTGAAATACAAGAGCAGCAGGCAACAAAGTCCAGGGAATCCAGCTCATGGCTATCTCTGAAACAACACCTTACATTATTCCAAAGGCAGTCACTTTCAGGTTGCCAACAACTCAACTTATTTATAGGAGATTGATTTATACACTTAACCCAATGTGAGAGGAAATATTTCTAATTATATCCAAACATCTTTAATATGAAGGGAATTATGCTTGGAGACCTTCATTGCCAAAAACAGGTTTTGCCAAATATGATTTAAGAAAGAGGAGGAGGCGACGTGTTTTCCATATTTGACCCTATAAAAGTACCCTGGGGATGAGTATGACTTGTCTTTCCTCATAAAGCTTCAAGGTAAGTGTGTGTGAGGACAGAGCTCTGTCTGAAGGGCCAGCAGGGATGCCTGGCTGCCCGCATGCATGCCACACATCCTGGCTCCTGCTGCCCCTGGGAGCCCTTCCAGTGAAGCACCAACTTACTCCGCAGCAATTTTAATTAGATGTTTTGGTGTTCCCAGTCATTTCCTGCTTCTCAATTCAGAATCATTCTTGCTACTATTGGGAACTGTTCACATTTAATCAGAGGACATTTGCTCTTTTTCTTACAGTTCTGACCCACTTCAAGGTTGCATCTCCAAGGTAAGGCACTGGCTTGTTTTTCTCATTCCTTGCAAGGAGTAGGAAACCTTCTGCAGTGGTTTGGAGAGTGGTTGAGGGTAAGGGCTACAAAATAAAAGCATTTCAATTTCATGGCTGTTCATGCTTCCCTGAAAAACTCAGAGGGAGACTTTAGAAACTGGTTCTCATTAATCAGTATCTTTTGCAATAAATACAATGCTTCAGGAGTTTTTAGATACGTTGTTTTTTCTATTTCCAGCATTGCAGATTATCTTTTAAATAATTCAATTACAATATGCAACGCAGCATTTCACACCATTATTGCTCATTTACAGAGAAAATGTAAATGTCCTATCCTGCAGCTCTTACCACTGTATATAATATAAAAACCCTTGAGATGCAGCATTACTGGATTAATAAAATGAAGTGAATCTTTGACCTGGAAAAGTGGTTGAAATCTGCATGCTGTTTCACACTCTGTAAAATGAACATTTAAAAAATTATATGATACGAAAAATGATTGTGAGCATTTTCAGTAGGACAAAGGATTTTTAAAAAATATATTTTGCTGTGGACCATTTTTAAAGTCTTACTGAATTTGTTACAATATTGCTTCGGTTTCATGCTTTGGGTTTTTGGGCCCGAGGCATTTGGCATGTTAGTTCCCCTACCAGGGATCGAACCTGCATCCCCTGCCCTGGAAGATGAACTCCCAACCACTGCACTGCCAGGAAAGTCTAGACAATGGACTTTAACTGTGCTATCCAAACCACTGTGGTTTGAATAGAAAAATATTGAGAAGATGACTCAAGTGCTTTGAGTTTTTCTCAATAAAATATCTTTTTAAAATTATAAAATAGTATACCTGTGGCAGATTCATTTCGATATTTGGCAAAACTAATACAATATTGTAAAGTTTAAAAATAAAATAAAATTTAAAAAAAATTATAAAATAGGTTATATATGATTCTTATTGACAGGATTAATGAATGTTAAAGTGACAAGAGACAGATTTGAAAAGAAAAAGTTTCCTGAAATTTTTATGAGAATACTAGTAATAAAGCAAGAAAACTTAAGTAATAACTAATGTCTTTGAGAAATACTAAAGACAGGTGAAGAAGCTGAGTTTCTCAAAATTATGACACAGGAACAAGAGTAGTGGATGTAAAAACAGGATTTTTTAACTGAACAATGCAAAACAAAGCTCCTCACATTTATGCTTTCCTTTATTATTATGTGGTCCTTGTAAATTTCAAATCTATAATGAAAAGGTTTTCACCAGGCACTGAATAGTTCATATAACTTTAGCAACATAGTTGTATTGCTCTTTTAATATATAAAGCCAACTCTGGTCCTTACCCACACCCAGCATGTGTTCTAAGAGGTGTGAAGGATGCTATAAAAGGAACATACTCCCAGTCTGCAGGGTCCCTGTAATCTGATTGGAAGACAAGAAGTACAGGTGAAGGAGCTCGAGAAATCCTGCTGTCGTCTTAGCATTGTGTCTGTATAAGCTGATGATAAGCGGCTTTCTTTTATGCAAAAGAAACAGAGAAAGGAGTTATAATATCGTGTAGAAGATGAGCCAGAACCAACAGTCTCTTGCCAAATAAGTATCTGTCAGCAATGGTACAGAACACAGAGACTGCCATTTCACCTCCAGCCAAGCCAGGGAGGTAGTCATACCCAGCAAAGATGCTAGTGCTCAACCTGTCAAGGAATAAGGTTGGGTTTGTTTTTGTTTGTTTGTTTTTTAAAAAAAAAAACAAACATGAATCTAATGATCCAGTTTCTGAATTTCTGTAATATGTTTTCTTCCTCTGCCAGGCAGGGTCTTTGATTGGGCTGCCATCAATAAACTGCAGCCATGAGTTCAGACCAGGAAATGGCTGTTTTTGGGGAGGCCGCTCCTTACCTCCGAAAGTCTGAAAAGGAGCGCATCGAGGCCCAGAATAAGCCTTTCGATGCCAAGACCTCAGTCTTCGTGGCGGACCCTAAGGAGTCCTTCGTGAAAGCGACTGTGCAGAGCAGGGAAGGGGGGAAGGTGACGGCCAAGACCGAAGCTGGGGCGGTGAGTAGAGCATCTGGAGGGGATGCGATGGGGCCCCACTGCCCATTAGGAGAGCTGACACTTCTTTACTAACCTGGCTCCTCTTGTTTGACCTGACAGACAGTAACTGTGAAAGAAGACCAAGTCTTCCCCATGAACCCTCCCAAGTTTGACAAGATCGAGGACATGGCCATGATGACCCACCTGCACGAGCCCGCTGTGCTGTACAACCTCAAAGAGCGTTATGCAGCCTGGATGATCTACGTGAGTTTGTTCTCATGGACTCTGTTCATGCAGGCGGTTAACATTTTGAAAACCAGTATTAATGTCCTCATGAAACAATTATATTCCTTTTTTCCTTTATGGTGCAGACTTACTCAGGCCTCTTCTGTGTCACCGTCAACCCCTACAAGTGGCTGCCAGTGTACAATGCAGAGGTGGTGACGGCCTACCGAGGCAAAAAGCGCCAGGAGGCCCCGCCCCACATCTTCTCCATCTCTGACAACGCCTATCAGTTCATGCTGACTGGTACGAGCCTTGACCGTTTATCATACAAAAATTTTCACCATCTATAATCACCAAACGGGGAAGCTAAAACATAAAAAGATCCTTAGAAATAACCAAATCCAAATCCAAGCCCCCTAGTTGCACACCAAAAGTGAGCAAAGAATAGGCATACACACCCTGTCAAGTGGGGAAAAAACCTCCGTTCTCCTGATTCCACCTCCACAACTTTATCAGACCACACTGCTGCTCCAACCCAATTAAGCTTAATTTGTTTACAGTCTCCTTGCTGAGAAATATATGATTCATTTTATATATTCAAGTCACAAAAAAGGTTAAGTTAGAGCTGAATAGTATTGCCTGAACAGAAATGAAAAATATATGTTCAATCATTTTAGTACCCAAGTTTCTTGTTGATTTTGAATTAGATGGTTAAGAAGTGTTGTATGTCTTTAAAGTTATCAGAACCCATTTCAGAGATGGCAGCCTCTCTCTGAATGAAATGTATTGGGGGACTACAGCATTCAAATGGAAGCTGTTTCTGGCCCCTCTCCAAAAGACTTTATTCTGATTAAGGCATCCTCTCTGATCTGTCTTTGACCCAATGGCCTACTCTGGGAAGCCTGATCAGAGTTAGGGTTGCAGTCTGGGATCTTGAGACAGATAGATGTGTGTATGTGTGTGTGTGTGTGTGTGTCTGTGTGAGATTGATCCATAGAAACCAAATCTCAATCTTGGCCTAATTAACACTATTTGGAACTATGAAATACAGTCCGCATCCTGAGTGTACTGCATTTCTCAGTTATATGCATTTGTCCATGAAGAGCAGGCCATTGGAGCCTAGAGATAACAATGAACAGCTGTGCCTCTGGAAAGAACTGCTCTTTCCTTCAAACCAGAAGGACACACTTTCTGTGGAGTTCAAGGAGTTTAAAATGTGACAACATTTTAATGTTTCTCTTCCCCAACTTGAGAGATATAACAACATTGCATGTACCTTTATAATAATATACTGAAAAATTCTCCTAAATATGACACTTACACTCAATGCCCTCAATGTTTCCCGGTGGGAAGTTCTGCGTAAGTAGCTGGTAAATAATCTGATTGTCCACTGTTTTTCTTCTAGATCGGGAGAATCAGTCTATCTTGATCACGTATGTATTATTATTCTGACACTCCAGTTTTATTTTCACTGGGAAAATGACTAATCAAAGGAATAAATTAGTTCATGCCCCCGTATTAAAGCAATGGCAAATCAGCCAGGAACTAAATACCATTATTGTTTATTATAGGGTTCGGATTGCATCTGAATGTAAAATAGCAATGTCCCAAATTACATCATTTGCTAGACCAACCTTAAAAGTCCCAGAGCTTTCCAGGGATTAGATGTAAAACACTATGTCCACACGTGGCCAGAACCCAGTACTGGACAGCAAGCGTATATACCTTCTAAAGGCTGGACACTTTGTGAATATTACCAGTGGTTCATTTTCAAGGCTTACTGGAGGAATGTCTAGTCCTTCAAAGACCTAACTTGGGAGTATCTTTAGTCTAAGGAAGCAAAAGAACGCATGCATTGCTTCAGAGAGTTTTTACTAATCGTTTCATTTACTACATAATGGTTGAGTTAGTTGCTTCTCGGACTCCTCAAGCCCTGGCCTCAGCACATAGAAGAGAGCTTGACACATTTTAAGCACTCAAGAAACAAGTGCTGCATGATTAATGATTGAATGTCTCAGCTTTTCATCAATGCAAAGCAACAGAAATAATACGAGCTAAACACGGGCTGAAGAGAAAAACCTAGGGGGCTCTGACAAAGACATATAAAGACAGGCACATTGGCTAGTCAAGGGTAATAAAGGAAGCAGTTTCACTTGTCATAGAGCTTAAATTCTCACATTTATTTGACAACTGTTTGACAGCGGAGAATCTGGGGCAGGAAAGACTGTGAACACGAAACGTGTCATCCAGTACTTTGCAACAATTGCAGTCACTGGGGAGAAGAAGAAGGAGGAACCAACTTCAGGCAAAATGCAGGTGGGTCTGGTTGCCAGGGCAGCATGTGGGCTATCAGGTGAGAAACTCCCAAGCCCCACATGTGAGCACCGCTCTTGCCTTGGCAGGGGACTCTGGAGGATCAGATCATCAGTGCCAACCCCCTGCTGGAGGCTTTTGGCAACGCCAAGACCGTGAGGAATGACAACTCCTCTCGCTTTGTAAGTCTCTGGTCACAGAAGGGTGTTCTTTTAGATGCCAGAGAGGGCTGTCTGTGTTATTATTTCAATCTCTTTTACTGTGTGCTTCCAGTTTTATATACACCATCATCTTTTTCACTTTCAAGGGTAAATTCATCAGGATCCACTTTGGTACCACAGGGAAACTGGCTTCTGCTGATATTGAAACATGTGAGTAACAGGACCTCCTAAACAGAATCCGGAGTGACAGTGATGGATTGGAGGAACATCTTACAGCTCATACTGGGCCTGGAGCCTGTGCAATACCACTCACTGCCAAACACACCCCTGGGAAATGCCAGTCTAACTAGATCCAATGGTGTGCTTCACCCACTTCAGTCAGGGGCTGCAGAAACTGCCAGGAGTTGCTGGGCTTGTCAGAAGAATTCCAGCCTCACAAGACACTTCAAATTTTTATAAGAAAAGACTAAGATTAGGGGTGCATTATTTGGGTTTAGTGTATGAGATTTCTTCCTAAGTGTGAGCTTGATAAATTTGCTCTTAGTAATAACCCCTGTTATAAAGTGAGCAGAGATGCTGAGGAGGAACAGGTTATCAAGAATCAATTATACCCAAAATGTCAAGGATCCTCTGCATGAGAGGTGAATATGTCTTGAGCCAGAGAACATGAGTTTCCTTCAAGAGGTGGTAAGAGTAACCACAGTGATAGAGACAAAATTACGTGGTACCTCATGGGACCATTCAGCTGAAATCACAAGGGGCCAATGAAATTTTTAGTTCATGACCCCAAGAACCAAAGTCACTCCCAGAACTTTATCAGTTTTCCCTCTAATCCCGTGTCCACTTGCCATTGCAGATCTTCTGGAGAAGTCTAGAGTCACTTTCCAGCTGAAGGCAGAAAGAAGCTACCATATTTTTTATCAGATCATGTCTAACAAGAAGCCAGAGCTAATTGGTATGCAAGAGCTTAAATGTATTAAGTTAAAAGCTAACATCTTTATTAGTCCCTTCTAATGCAAAACATACACCCTAAATTCTATGTACCCAGAAATGCTCCTAATCACCACCAACCCATATGACTATGCCTACGTGAGTCAAGGGGAGATCACAGTCCCTAGCATTGATGACCAAGAAGAGTTGATGGCCACAGATGTAAGTTTCACATGCAGTTTTTAAAGCGAATTTGTATATATGGGAATGACAGTGACAACCCTGCTGTAGGTGTGGTTCAGGACACAGTATAAAGTCTCCTAAATAAGTTAGTGTCTTACGTCCTAATTCTGTCCTCTCATCTCTCCTGGCAGAGTGCCATTGAAATCCTGGGCTTCACTTCTGATGAAAGAGTGTCCATCTACAAGCTCACGGGGGCAGTAATGCATTATGGGAACCTAAAATTCAAGCAAAAGCAGCGTGAGGAGCAAGCAGAACCAGATGGCACTGAAGGTACCAATGAACCCCCAAGTGGGTTGAATGAGAGAAAATAGGCAACTCCACGCTCATGTCTCCTTTACACCTGAGCATCTGATGGACACACAAATCAAACCCCACATAGCAGTGATTCCCTCCTTACTCTGCCCCTAAGTGTTGTGGGGCCACAGCAGGCCATGCTGGATGTCTGAATTGTGTCTCTGCAGTTGCTGACAAGGCTGCCTACCTCCAGGGTCTGAACTCTGCTGACCTGCTCAAAGCCCTCTGCTACCCCAGGGTCAAGGTTGGCAATGAGTTTGTCACCAAAGGCCAGACTGTAGAGCAGGTAAGTGCACAACCTCTGTGAATCACATCCTTCCCAGGCCTTCACATCATGCCTTTATTAATGGCAATGATCATTACTTTGTCCATGAAGGTATATAATGCAGTGGGTGCTCTTGCCAAAGCCGTCTATGATAAGATGTTCCTGTGGATGGTCGCCCGCATCAACCAGCAGCTGGACACCAAGCAGCCCAGGCAGTACTTCATCGGGGTCTTGGACATTGCTGGCTTTGAGATCTTTGATGTGAGTAAGCAGAAACTTAGCAGGAGGAAAACTTACAAATCTTGCTGCCACAGTAAATGTTTAAAAAGATCCATGAAAATAACTACACTACAAACTGAACTGACACATGAAGGGAGATCAAAAGTCCATGAATGGACATCAGCTTTGGGATGAGACAGATCTGGGCTCAAACTGCACCTCTGTGAACTTAGATAATGAAAATGGTATTGACCCCAAACAGGGTAAATTCACCTAGGACCTGTACAGAAAGCTCCACATAACATGCTTATTTCTGTAAATCTTTTGCCATTGTAAGATTTCTGGATTTAAAGACCTAAGCACTGTCCCCCAGCACATAGTTTAGCATTTAGTAAATGATAAAGAACGTGATGAGGGTGACAGTGGCAGAAAAGATGGCCATGGGGAAGTTAATGACAAATTCAAAGCAGAATCCAGAGATTCTCACCTGCCCTCCATGGCCAGTAGAGGGGATGGAAATGGCATGGTAAATAAGCTCAAATTCATTTGCCTGAGACAGAATACCTCCCATACAGTTTACCCAAGTCTTCTCCCCAACAGCAGTGTCTCAGGTGTGTCTGATCGAGAGGTCTGATTTCCACACCTTTCTCTATGAGTGCATTCATGGACACTGAATGAGATTTTCTGGGTTTAGGAACAAAAGCATTTCCAGAAATCCTCAACCCAACATGGGAAGAAAGGAATAATCTAGTACCAAGCAATAATATGAAGAGTAATCCACAAGCTTTCAAATAAAAGTGCTAAGGACAGTGCAAACCTGCAACCTCTTTCCCATTTCCCTCTTACTTCACCCCCTAGAAATCTGTTTCCTGTCTGTAAGGATATGCTTAATCTGGACATTTCATGTAAATGACATCATACACTACTTAGAGCTTTGAACCCGGCTTCCTTCACTCAGCCTAGTATTTGCAAGGTTCACCCGTGTCTTAGAACCTCTTTGGCTTCTGTGTATGGGGACATCACTCTGAGTCAGGTTGTATTTTCATGCAGGAAGCAGTTAGGCTAACTATGTCAGAAGAGTCCTTTCAAAGAGAAGCTGTTATCACAAGAAGAATGTTCACTTGTATTTTCTACTTATTTAGTTCAATAGCCTGGAGCAGCTGTGCATCAACTTCACCAATGAGAAACTGCAACAGTTTTTCAACCACCACATGTTCGTGCTGGAGCAGGAGGAGTACAAGAAGGAAGGCATCGAGTGGGAGTTCATCGACTTCGGGATGGACCTGGCCGCCTGCATCGAGCTCATCGAGAAGGTTCGCCTTCCTTTCTCAGACCACAGGTCACACTGCTGACCCGTATTTAGAGGAAAATCACAAATCTCACTGCACACTCTGGTAAAAGGTTTCTATTGGTAACTAAGATCAGGGAAGGTCCTTTGGCCAACTCTGAGGTAGATGATCTGATGAAAGGAGACTGAGTCTTTCCTAGAGTCCAGAACTCTACCCTTCCTCATAGTCTGATGACAAGTCTGATTCTTAAACCATCTTTCCTTATTAAAGAGCTCTGAGGAGAGCATGATTCACTTATTTCTTTGTCAGTTTTGGAGCCATTCCTGCTGGCATTTGAAGGTGGAGTTCCTAGTACTTGAAAGCAGGGGCTCTCAGTTGTGCCAAAGACCCCACAGGTACTGAGTAAACCTGCACATTCCCCTAAGCTCGCTCCTAGAAACATTTTGGGGGAAGGGTGGGGTAGAGCCTTGGGATCTGCATTTTTACCAGGTGTTTCTGACACAACCCATCACACTTGGAGAAACATTGCTCCAAGGCTTTGGGGCAAAGACACAAACTCCACCAGAGGTCCTTCCTTGTTCATCTTACCCTCCATCATATCCCAGAGCCCAGCACACACCTGGGTATTGATAGACACCCAATTAATCCTTGCCATTTAACGACTTCTAACCAAAGAAATCAGTTTTCACTAACTGTAAAGAATGATATGATGTATTTACTCAAGTAGGATCAGAATGCTACCCATTACTTCTGCAGGCAGACAATTCAAGTGGCATGTTTCTTTTCATTCTCTCAGCCTATGGGCATCTTCTCCATACTGGAAGAGGAGTGCATGTTCCCCAAGGCCACAGACATGTCCTTCAAGAACAAGCTTTATGAACAGCATCTTGGAAAGTCCAACAACTTCCAGAAACCCAAACCTGCCAAGGGCAAGGCTGAGGCCCACTTCTCCCTCATTCACTATGCGGGCACTGTGGACTACAACATTACTGGCTGGCTGGACAAGAACAAGGACCCCCTGAATGAGACGGTGGTCGGGCTGTACCAGAAGTCTTCAGTGAAGACTCTGGCTTTACTGTTCTCTGGCCCAGCATCTGGTGAAGCAGGTAATTACCAACAGAATTCATGTCTACCTAAGGTATAAAATGAGATAAAGCAAGCCTGTACTACGAGTGCCTGTGGTTTCTCTTCCCCTCAGAGGGCGGTCCAAAGAAAGGTGGCAAGAAGAAGGGTTCTTCTTTCCAGACCGTGTCTGCTCTTTTCAGGGTATGGACCTCATTTTCTCTCTCTCATTAGATTCAGGAAATTAAATCTGAATTTACTGTGTGGGGAAGGGGAAGCAGTCTTGCAAGTATTCTAGAACTGAATGTAACTCAAGGAACCAGGGCAGCAGAGGTAGTGGTGCTGAGTCTCTCAGGAAGGTTTGGGGCAACTTGGAAGAGACAGTCAGCAGGTAGAAAATACAGGTGCCCGAAGGTCGGACTCCGTATAAGATGGTAACACTCAATATTGGGGCTGGGAAATATAGTCATTCGACACATAAAAGCTTCTTCTTGGAAAAGCAAATCAGGAGATTTTCTTGAGTTTCTGGGGGCGTCTAACTGAGGTAGAGGCTTAGGTGCATCTTGGCACAGAACTAAAATGAGTGGATTTTGAAAAGTGAGGGTAGAAAAAATAGTGGCAGGACTTGGAGGCTGTTCTAAAAGAAGAAAATAAGAAATCAGAGAAGGTGTGCTAAGAAATACCGCTTAAGGAAAATTTACTTACCTTTTAAGAATTCTATCTATAATAACTGAAGTTCCAGTTATTCTGAAAACTCAGAATTTCCATAGGGTGAATGATCTCTCACACTTGGTAATATGGCTGTCCATTTTCTGCCAATTCCCAGAAGCAGGCATTATAAGAGCCCTTTCTATGAAACCAGCAGGAGGGCACAGCTATGTAATTATAAAGAATAAACTTGTGCTAGAGAAGCAGATACAATTGAAAAGTTGGGAAAAGAAAGAAAGGGGTGAGTTGGAGGAAGACTCTGAATTTGTAAATCAGACTCCGTATCTCGTAAAACATAATGGGTTGAGTATTTCCATATGTTAATATGCCATAAATTTACACAATAAACTAGGAAATTCAACAGGAATGAACAACCACTTCAACAGCAAGTTTATAATGCACAAAGATAGGGAAAATAGAGCTATTTTCAGAGACAACCCTTGGCAAATTCAATCTAGATACTATTCACTGGATTAAACAAATTTCATGGATGGTGACAATTATGTCTATAAATATGAATGTATAAAAATGCTGCATTTTTAACCAGATATGTATATGGGTCCACAGGAGAACCTGAATAAGCTGATGACCAACCTGAGGAGCACTCACCCCCACTTTGTACGCTGCATCATCCCCAATGAAACTAAAACTCCTGGTAAGGCACATCTGATACCCAGACAAGCTCCTGCATGACTTCTCAGGAGATTATTCTATGGAAAACATCTTTTTTTTTTAGGGGCCATGGAGCACGAGCTGGTCCTGCACCAGCTGAGGTGTAATGGGGTGCTGGAGGGTATCCGCATCTGCAGGAAGGGCTTCCCCAGCAGAATCCTGTACGCAGACTTCAAACAGAGGTCAGACTTTCTCACTGTGAATTATTTTACAAGGTTCTTGTTATTGAATTTTTCAATGAAATAAGCCTATCCTTTATACCATCTATTAAAACTGGAAAAAGCAACAAATTTAACAAATTCCATATTGATATACCAAAAGTTTGACACCCTTTGAATATACAAAGAATAGATAAAGAGGTAGATATGATTACTTGGTTATGTGTTAGACTACCCAACCTTTCAACTGTTTCTGTAGTAAGGCAGAAAGAGTTCTTGTTGGTGACAATAGCTATATCACTTATTTGTTTGGCTCAAACAGATACAAGGTATTAAATGCAAGTGCGATCCCTGAAGGACAATTCATTGACAGCAAGAAGGCTTCTGAGAAGCTCCTTGCATCCATTGACGTTGATCACACCCAGTATAAATTTGGTCACACCAAGGTAATGGTCTCTAAGGCCCACCTGGCACTGTGTCTGTCCCTTTGGAGTCTGTGTAAAGTTTCTGATCTGCAACTCTGGCCATACACAGGTCTTTTTCAAAGCTGGTCTTCTGGGGCTCCTAGAGGAGATGCGAGATGAAAAGCTAGCCCAGCTGATTACCCGAACCCAGGCCAGGTGCAGAGGGTTCTTGGCAAGAGTGGAGTACCAGAAGATGGTGGAGAGGAGGTACTCTATGGGAAACTTTCTAACCCCATCAGCCTATGCCCTGTAATTCCGTTTCCTATTATACCTGACTTTGAACATTTCTGCTCCTATCACAGAGAGTCCATCTTCTGCATCCAGTACAATGTCCGTGCTTTCATGAACGTCAAGCACTGGCCTTGGATGAAGCTGTATTTCAAGATCAAGCCCCTCCTCAAGAGTGCAGAGACAGAGAAGGAGATGGCCAACATGAAGGAAGAGTTTGAGAAGACCAAAGAAGAGCTGGCTAAGTCAGAAGCAAAAAGGAAAGAACTTGAAGAGAAAATGGTGACTCTGACACAAGAGAAGAATGACCTGCAGCTCCAGGTTCAGTCTGTGAGTATCAGAAGCCATTGTCTACTATCTGATGCTAAAATTCCAATTCAGCAGCTACTAGGGGAGAGTCTAGATGGCACCTTATTGAGGGACTGATCACCAGTCTTTCCTAATTCCCATCCTCAAAGTGTTCCATAAAATTTCATATGCACTATTATGAACAGCTCTGTCGGAGGATCCTGTGCTGTTGAGAAGAAAGTAATAAAAGTGATTTTCTTTTGCCCCTGGTGTTTTTCCTAGCAGAATACGGGCAGGAAATAAAGTGATCTTTGCTCCCTAAGATTCTCCCCACTGAAAAATGCAAATAAGAACAGTGAAGAAAGAACAATATAGACAGTAAAGAGGGTGGAGACTCTATGATGAAAATGTACCAGCTGGAAACCAATATTGTGAATTTTTAAATCTGTGGCCTCCTGGCAACTTCCCTCTCAACTAGCTCTTTAGGAATCCTCCAGTACCTGAAAATATAAGATCATTGCCAAGATAATGGCAGCACTTTCTAAAAATAGTGTCAATGAGGCAAAGCATGAGTTGATGCTCTTGTTGTGATGTCCTAAGAAGTCTCCAGAGGCTTGGGAAGAGATATTTGATGAACATCACTGTCTATCCCATTTCTGTGACTCAAATGACAAGAAAATTTCAGCTGCCACCAATGAAATCAATAACAGAAATATTAAAAGTTACTCTCTAGTTCTCTGAATTCAGAAGGGAATCTACATCGCTTCTAGGGAGTGCACACATTTTAGACACATAACTAGAAAAAATAAAAGTGAATTATAAATACTTGGGTTGGCACTTCCCAAGTCACAAGTTGTGACTTCCCTTATGGTTTATGGAGTTCAAGATTTTTCAAACTGAGGATGGATTTATCATACCTTCAAAAATCAAGGGATAACTACATGGGAATTAACTCCTCTCAGTATAATATGCTCCAACCATTTCTTTTTTTTTCATTTACTAAACCTTTCTGGAAAACAATGCTAAATAAAGTCAGCTAACTGAAATTATGGGAATCAGGTTGGGGCTTCCCTGGTGGCTTAGATGGTAAAGAATCTGACTGCAAACACGGGGAGTTATCATGTAGGGGAGTAAAAAAATTTCATTGACCCTCTTAGGGTTCCTTGGCTAGGTCTGAAAATTAAACTCACAAAGATTGATAGGAGAAAAACATACAAACTTTATTTAATTTTTATGTATATATGTAAGCCTGTATAAGAGAATGAAGACCCAAAGAAGTGACCAGAGCATGAAGCTTTAATACCTTTGAGACAAAGAAATGATAAATACGTGAAGAACTGACAAGACAGGGGGTCCTGGACTGGGGTAGTAAGTGATGAAGAAACAGAAAGATAAGAGTTAGTTTAACAAGATTTGTTTATACAGCCTTCTCAGCCCTAAATTCCCCATCTCTTGTAATAAGAATGCCTTCTTTCCTCCCAGTACAGAGAGGGAACCTTCCACGTAGAAGGTTAGTGGCTTGTTTCAGGGAAAAGGGGCAAGAGGAATAGTTCAGAGTGGTCTTCCTGTTTCTGCTCTTTTCTCAAACTCCTTTAGCTTAAGATATTCATTGTGCCAAGGTACCATATTTTGGGACAGAATATCCTGAAACTCATCATTAATACGTTTATTTTATTATAATTTCACCAGGAATTGTAACTTAAATTCCTTTTTAAAAATCTCCAGTGCCTTAAATACCCAATAAATATTTCCTAAATTATGGAAAACTAATAAAAATTAACCTAAAGCTTTAAAGTACAATTTACTTATTTGGTTTCAATTCTTAATAAAATCTGAAAAGGTCCACAGAACAAGACCTAAAAGTGTCTACCATCCCTTCTCAGGAAGCTGATGCCTTGGCTGATGCAGAGGAAAGATGTGACCAGCTGATTAAAACCAAAATCCAGCTGGAGGCTAAGATCAAGGAGGTGACTGAGAGAGCCGAGGATGAGGAAGAGATCAATGCTGAGCTGACGGCCAAGAAGAGGAAACTGGAGGACGAATGTTCAGAACTAAAGAAAGATATAGATGACCTTGAGCTGACACTGGCCAAGGTTGAGAAGGAGAAACACGCCACAGAGAATAAGGTATGAAATATACTTCTATACAGCATATAGAGACTCTGCCATCTAATTAGGCTGCTTTACAACAGAGATCATCTCTTTCTTAACCTTTCTAGGTGAAAAACCTCACAGAAGAGATGGCAGGTCTGGATGAAACCATTGCCAAGCTGACCAAGGAAAAGAAGGCCCTCCAGGAGGCCCACCAGCAGACCCTGGATGACCTACAGGCAGAAGAGGACAAAGTCAACACTCTGACCAAAGCTAAGACTAAGCTAGAGCAGCAAGTGGATGATGTAAGTCTAGGACTGTCAAGGAAATTTTCTTTGAAAGTAAGCTAAGCAATTCTTTGACTCAACATTATTTACATTCAGCTTGAGGGGTCCTTGGAGCAAGAAAAGAAACTTCGCATGGACCTAGAGAGAGCCAAGAGGAAACTGGAGGGTGATCTAAAACTGGCCCAAGAATCCACAATGGATATAGAAAATGATAAGCAGCAACTGGATGAGAAACTCAAAAAGTGAGTATGAGAGAATACAATTGTAACCCACTCATTGTCTGGATCTCAAAAATATTACTTCACAGCACACAGAAAAAAAAAATAACATCTTTGACTTTTGATTTAAAGAAAATGGTACATTTCTGACTTGTAAAACACCCACTTAGCACTTCCTCATCACCAGCCATACAAAAATGTTCAGTTACACACAGAAAAGAAGACACGGTGTGAGCTAACATGCTGCTCTCCTAACAGGAAGGAGTTTGAAATGAGCAATCTGCAAAGCAAGATTGAAGATGAACAGGCCCTCGCGATGCAGCTGCAGAAGAAGATCAAGGAGTTACAGGTAAGTCCCTGGTTTCCACCAGTGTCATGCAAAATGACAAAATTACCAACTCAAAGGAGCTCACAATGAGCTTCTCCCCACCTCCAGGCCCGCATCGAGGAGCTGGAGGAGGAGATCGAGGCTGAGCGGGCCTCCCGCGCCAAAGCAGAGAAGCAGCGCTCAGACCTCTCCCGGGAACTGGAGGAGATCAGCGAGCGGCTAGAAGAAGCAGGCGGGGCCACTTCCGCCCAGATTGAGATGAACAAGAAGCGGGAGGCCGAGTTCCAGAAGATGCGCAGGGACCTGGAAGAGGCCACCCTGCAGCACGAGGCCACGGCGGCCGCTCTTCGCAAGAAGCACGCGGACAGTGTGGCTGAGCTGGGGGAGCAGATTGACAACCTGCAGAGGGTCAAGCAGAAGCTGGAGAAGGAGAAGAGCGAGATGAAGATGGAGATCGACGACCTGGCCAGCAACATGGAGACTGTCTCCAAAGCCAAGGTACAATCATGATTTAAGTCTTAAAAGAGATTTCTGTGGGACAGGTGAGAGCAAGCCTTTCAGGAATCATTAGCAACTGTCAGGATGAGATTATGACAGGAGGCTAGTGGCAGGAAGGGCTAACCCCAGTGTGATGGGGCGAGTGTTCCCTCTTACACGAGACTAGCTGTACCCCAAGACTGTGCATCCTGAAAACTCAAGTTCTTTCCAATAAAAAATACAATTCAATGGTATATTTTGAAATTTTAAAAACACCTCACCTTGAATAGGCTCTTTGTTTTCCCCTTAAGCACAAATACATAATTTGTTTCTCAAAAAAATTTCTTGAGCTGAATCGTTGACTATCACTATTCTCATATCACAGATGAGCCAACTGAGTAAAGGTTTTGAGTCACAAGGCAATTTCATGGCAGTACGTTTAGACTGTTATATTTTGACTCTTTCCATCACAGCCTAAGGCCTCTGTTGGTTTTGTTTGTAAAGATAGCTTATTCTCGAAGGAAATGAGTACAGCAGCTCCTATGGAATCCTGGGATTACTGCAGATTTCCATGATCCAAATACTTGAGATGATGCCATCTACCACTTTTTGAATGCAGGGAAACCTCGAAAAGATGTGCCGCGCTCTAGAGGATCAGCTGAGTGAACTTAAGACAAAAGAGGATGAGCAGCAGCGGCTGATCAATGACCTAACGACTCAGAGAGCGCGTCTGCAGACAGAATCAGGTGGGCATCTACCAGTCCTGACTTTGAATGACCAGTTTACCTTGGATTCTCAACTGGCTGATAAACCCTGCACTGAGTTACTTGAGCTCATGGGAGGTGCTGCTAATATGAACACCTTAGCTACCACCGGCTTGGACATGTATTCATCAATGCAATGGACATGAACTTGGACAAACTTTGGGAGATTGTGAGGGACAGGGAGGCCTGGCATGCTGCAATCCACAGGGTCACAAAGAGTCAGACATAACTGAACAACAACAGTATTTACTTTCACTTTTCAAAATGCTTCCACACATTAATTACTTTTTTACCCTCATTAGTCTGTATAATGTTATCCCCATTTTAATGATGTTAGATTACGGTTGCAGAGAAATGACCTGTCCAAGAATGCTTACTCCAGTCTTTTCCCTGAAGTCTTGACAATTTCTGGTAACACCACATTTAAGTAGGGAACTATTCAGGACCACGATCTAACCAGGAGCATGCAAGTGAGATTCAAAGAGTTCTGATTATCCAAACTGGAGAGTCTCTGCATTTACTCCTCCCCGTATGTACCAACTTGTCCAATTTTCTACCAAAGTTCTGCCTCCCCAAGTGAGAGGTGGAAATTGCTTTACGGGTCTTTTGAACCAGTAAAGCAATGGGTGGATCAAATTGTTGGAGAACCACTTTTACTCTTTCATATTCATTCAAATATTGTTCTTTCTAGAACAAAACTCAAGTAAGGCTTGTTATTACTGTTATACAGGTGGTAAGTACATTTCATGAAAAGAAAAAATTGTCTTCTCAAAGAATCAAAATGCCCCTTGTAGTTTCTTTTCCTCATTACATGTTTGTTCCTAGTAATCCAGTGGTATGAAAAAAAATTGGAAGTTGTGATTCTTATTAAATGTTAAACAGGTAAGGCTTCCAGGTTATCTGTTCAAAAATGGTGCTGAAAGGGTTTTCCCTCTTTTTAACATAATACATTTGACCCTTGAACAACATGGGTTTGAAGAGTGTGGGTCCACTTATACGTGAATTATTTCCAATAAAAATGCACTATAATACTAGATTATCCACAGTTGGTTGAGTCCATGGGTGTGGACAGAGAGGGCTGACTGTAAAGTTATATCTGGGTTTCTAACTGCTGAAAGGGTTGAAATCCCTTGGTTGTTCAAGGGTCAACTGTATAGTATATGTTCAAATTATGGTGCTTAAAGAATGGAAGACAAACTTAAATGACACTTAGTTTAGGAACTGATTTGTTATCCACAGACCAACTCATTCTTGGGGTGGAAGGACGCTTGACTGTCTCGATATAAAAATTCTTCCAGGATTTCTCTTTGAACATCAGTTCAAAGGGTGCTGCTCCAAGTCTCCTATTTTCCACAGAATAAATTCTGTTTCAGTCAAGTTTCAGTGGAAGGTAAACTAGTACAACACCATTGCCATAGACAAAAAACACTGGAATGCTTTTTGTTAGTCTGATTTATATTTCTTTTCACATATTTCTTCATCTATTTCTACTGTGATCAAACAATTTTAAATATCTCCTGAAATCTTTTCTGTTGTTCAGAAGAGTGTAATCTGCCTTAAAGTCTTCCCTACTTCTCATTTTCACATGGATGTGCTCACCAGGGTTGACGTAGAAATTCGTGGTTTGCTGTAATCCACACTCTGCATCATGTTTCAACCCCAGCTCCCTTTCCCCTGCTCCAGTTTGTATCTTGGGAGTTTTAATTTCCAAAGTGAGGTTGAGTTTTCTGGTTCTTGGTCTTTATAGGTGAATTCTCACGCCAGCTAGATGAAAAGGATGCACTCGTTTCTCAGCTCTCAAGGGGCAAACAAGCATTCACACAACAGATTGAAGAACTGAAAAGGCAGCTGGAAGAGGAGATAAAGGTTAGCCCTACTTATTACTGTTGTTGTTTCTGTCATTATACTTGCTTTTAAGGTTGTTTTCTGCTTACTTCTACAGATTTTCTTCTGGTGGCCTACAGGAGCTTAGGGACTAAACATCACTTTAAAGATAATAAAATTAAGTCACCAATTGCTATGTTCTCAGGCCAAGAGTGCCCTGGCCCATGCCCTGCAGTCAGCCCGTCATGACTGTGACCTGCTGCGGGAACAGTATGAGGAGGAGCAGGAGGGCAAGGCCGAGCTGCAGAGGGCGATGTCCAAGGCCAACAGCGAGGTGGCCCAGTGGAGGACCAAGTACGAGACGGACGCCATCCAGCGCACGGAGGAGCTGGAGGAGGCCAAGTATGTTCTAGACTTACTTAAAATGGAAATAGAGATAACAATCAAAGTGCACCTGATATTAAATACCATGTGAACAAATGTCCATTGCTCCCCAAACAAGAACTTAGGAATAGATCATACATGATATAAACTTAAGCAAGTAAAACAAATACTCTAGGTTATCTGGGGAAAGAAATTAAGTTAGAGGGTAGAAGGAAGAAGGACATGAGCAACAGGAAGCTGAAAGATTATTTTTTAAAAAGGAAGCTTTTGATGTCATCTTATATAGAGTAAGAGTCAATTATACTGTCCTGAGCTTCTCCTCCTTCTTAGCCACTAATGAAAAAATTGATCCAAAGTGATAGGTATGTAAGAGAAAAAACATCTGGCTTTAAACCACAGGTCCTCCTTTTGAGATGTAAAAGTACAGCTACTTGTAGAAGGAAAAAGAAATCTATTATTAAAGACTAAAAAGTAGACATTAAATTCTGCAATAAGAAAGAAAACATTCTTATATAAAGATTTAAATGCAATCAAAAGTTCAAGACTGAACTTAACCGGGAGAATCTTATTCTACAGAAAGTTTAAGGAAGGGACCTGCTTATTCAAGAGAAAACTTAAGAAGAGATCTAGTCATTTCTCCTGTGAATAATGTACAGCCAGACAGGAATGATAATGTTTTAGTGGATGCCTTAGAAGAGTATCTGTGTGAGCCTTTATTTCACATTTTAGGAAGAAGCTGGCCCAGCGTCTGCAGGATGCTGAGGAACACGTAGAAGCTGTGAACGCCAAATGCGCCTCCCTTGAGAAGACCAAGCAGCGGCTCCAGAATGAGGTTGAGGACCTCATGATTGATGTGGAGAGGACAAACGCTGCCTGTGCAGCCCTGGACAAAAAGCAAAGGAACTTCGACAAGGTAACTTCTGCACCAATTTCTGCCTCAGCATTCACATGTGGCTGAGGACAGCTGGTCACCTTCCGTGTGCCTATTCAAACCATCCACGGGCTGTGCTCAGCAGCTCCTGCCATAAGTAGGTGGGGAGGAGGGGGCACTCCTGTGGTTTCTACTCTTCTCATTCATAAGTATTTTTTAGTCCCCAGTCATCTCAACTCTGTTTGAAAGCTGCCAGAAAAAATGGTTTCATCCCATCCAACTTTCTCCACCAATTTCCTGACCATTCCTTGCCCCTCAGATCCTATCAGAATGGAAACAGAAGTATGAAGAGACTCATGCTGAACTTGAAGCCTCCCAGAAGGAGTCTCGCTCCCTTAGCACAGAGCTGTTTAAGATCAAGAATGCCTATGAGGAGTCCTTAGACCAACTGGAAACCTTGAAGCGGGAAAATAAGAACTTGCAACGTGAGTACACTTTACCTTTTCTCCAACAAAGAATTTGAAAGAATGTTTTCCTCACTGAATGAATTTTTAAATGTTTTTCACCAACAGAGGAGATCTCTGACCTCACGGAGCAGATCGCAGAAGGAGGGAAACGTATCCATGAACTGGAGAAAGTAAAGAAGCAAGTGGAACAAGAGAAGTCTGAAATTCAGGCTGCTTTAGAGGAGGCAGAGGTACACATTTTACTGTAGACTCTAAAACCATTTTGAAAGCAACTGAGATCGAATACATGCAAGAACAGGTGAATCAAGATAAAAGAAAAATAATTTTCACTCTGTAATAATAAATATGAGGATGGAAAATTGACCATGCATACAACAAACATAACTGGACATCAGAAACTATGTGCTAGACACTGAGAAAATAAAGATGAGGTCAGGGCCCTAAACTCAAGGGCATGAGCTAGCTGGGAAGATAGAATTATACAAAACCAACAACTCCACATTGCAGAAATTTCTATAACAGTGGAATAAAGATGCATTATGGTAGCACAAAGGTAGTAGCTAATTCCTATCTCCAGAATACTAAACACTTCCACTCCTTGCTAACGTCACCCCCTTGCTGTTGTTAAGGCATCTCTTGAACACGAAGAGGGCAAGATCCTGCGTATCCAGCTGGAGCTGAACCAGGTCAAGTCTGAAATTGACAGGAAAATTGCTGAAAAGGATGAGGAAATTGACCAGCTGAAGAGGAACCACATTAGAATCGTGGAGTCCATGCAGAGCACGTTGGATGCTGAAATCAGGAGCAGGAATGATGCCATCAGGCTCAAGAAGAAGATGGAAGGAGACCTCAATGAAATGGAGATCCAGTTGAACCATGCCAACCGCATGGCTGCTGAGGCCCTGAAGAACTACAGGAGCACTCAAGCCATCCTCAAGGTAAATGGGTTCAGGAGATGGTCCCAGTACAGGTGGGTGACTGCAGCCCTGAGAACAAGGTGTCTCAATGATCGTTCATTCCACAGGATACCCAGATCCACCTGGATGATGCTCTGCGGGGCCAGGAGGACTTGAAGGAGCAGCTGGCCATGGTGGAGCGCAGAGCCAACCTGCTGCAGGCTGAGATCGAGGAGCTGAGGGCCACCCTGGAGCAGACAGAGAGGAGCAGGAAGATCGCAGAGCAGGAGCTCCTGGATGCCAGTGAGCGTGTCCAGCTCCTGCACACCCAGGTGGGCATAACAGAACAGCAAAAGATACTGGAAATGAAAATCTTGCTCAAATCTTCATATTATTTAAAAATTTATTCACAGTGTTATATGGGGGATTAAAGTTTAAAATACGTACTATTTTTGAATTAACAAATATTTTTATTAATATGAACTATGACATTCAGAGTTGACTGTCTTGTAAAAATGTATTGTCAACTCAGATAATTTATGGAACAAGAAGGGATACTAATTAGTTATCTTAATTAATTAGCTTGTGGGTTCATTAGAACATTGGACACCCTGATTTTGCTCTCATGTATTAATATTTCTAAATTTGGTATTTTAACCAGAACACCAGCCTGATCAACACCAAGAAGAAGCTAGAGACAGACATCACTCAAATCCAGGGAGAGATGGAGGACATTATCCAGGAAGCTCGCAACGCAGAAGAGAAAGCCAAGAAGGCCATCACTGATGTGAGCAGAGGGCCACCCTGGGTGCTCAAGCTAGAATCTTGATGGGCTGTCTCACCTTTCTCAACTGGTTTTGTTTTACTGTTAATCAGGCAGCCATGATGGCTGAGGAGCTAAAGAAGGAGCAGGACACCAGTGCCCACCTGGAGCGGATGAAGAAGAACCTGGAGCAGACGGTGAAGGACCTGCAGCACCGCCTGGACGAAGCTGAGCAGCTGGCCCTGAAGGGCGGGAAGAAGCAGATCCAGAAGCTGGAGGCCAGGGTGGGTCTTCTGATCAGCCTATTCCCATCTCATTCTAATCTAATGTGCGATTTTTTTTTAGAATCTCCCACTGTTAGATGATGTGGGGCATACAAAGATTCAGAAGAGATATTCTTTGTAAGAGCTTATAAAGGGGGTGACTAGACTAGGGCATCGTATACTACATATAAAGCAGAGTAAAAGCAGCATTATGGTTCATCTGAAGAAGGAGAAATCCACTGAGTGAATGGACCAGAGTAAACATCTCTAAAATACTCATCTTGCAGGTACGTGAACTGGAAGGAGAAGTTGAGAGTGAACAGAAACGCAATGTTGAAGCTGTCAAGGGTCTACGCAAACACGAGAGAAGAGTGAAGGAGCTCACTTACCAGGTAAGGAAAATATCCCGTCTCTGTTTTCCCCTCGGCTACAAGGGATCAAAAAACCAAATAAACAACAAAATGGGATGGTATCTGTGCTTTCAAGAAACTCACTCTTGGAAATATTTCAGACTGAGGAGGACCGCAAGAACATTCTCAGGCTCCAGGATTTGGTGGATAAACTGCAAGCAAAGGTGAAATCTTACAAGAGACAAGCTGAGGAAGCGGTGAGTTCAGTCCCCCTCGGGGTGATGGGGCTGCCTCCTGTTCTCAGATATATCCAAGCCAATTTAGTTCAAGGGGTGAAAGAAATAGGGTAAAATAAGGAAGGATCAATGAAAGATGATTCAATGAATATGTGAAGAATGAACAGAAACCAACCACTTGACAAGATAGTGGAGAGTGTTCTAGGAAGGAGGAACAGCAATGCAAATCTGTTGAGTGGGAAAGAGCCTGGTCTGAGAGGTGGAAAGAATAGGGGAACAGCAATAGAGACCCCCCTGCCCTGGGCAGGGGGTGGGTCATGGGGTCTTCTAGGCAATGATAAGAAGTCTGGTTTTTATTCGAGGTACAGTGAAACACTGGGGAAGCCGCAGCAGGGTTTAAGCTGGTTTGGTCATGCCTTGATTTATATTTTTTAAAAAAGAATTCTGACTACTATTGGAGAATGGATAGTGAGACAACACTACTAGGTACAAGAAGACATTTTAGAAGGGTTTTCAAGTGGTCCAGTGGTTTGTGGAGAAAACAGAAGTAGAGAGATTCAAGATATATTTTGGAGGTCAAAACTAGAAGATATACTAATAGGTTTTGCTTGGAAAGACAGAGAAAGGAAAACAAGGATAATTAATCAGATTTATGATTTGAGTAACTAGGTACATGACATAAATTTACTAAAATGAGAAACTAAGGAAGGAACATATGTAGGCCAAGAAGAAAACAGGAATTCTGTTTTGGAAACATTGTTTGAGATATCATTATATATACACAGTGAAGGTGTCAAGTAAGCCTTTAAATATCAAGTCTCAGAAGGTCTTGGTTATATTCCAACCACTAGATCCTCAGCACTCCGCCTCATCTCATTTCTTCAGCCTGTGAATTATCTGAAAAAATAATAAAAATATGAATTTCCAAGGTATAGAAGTATAAATACATACATACCTAAATATCACAAATTGGTTCCTCTGACCATCTCTGGTTTTGTTTTTCCCCTGATCTAAGGTCTGAGAGAGAGAGAGAGAGAACATTTCTCTGGCTCCTACTCTTTCATTTATAAGAGGACCATCTGGGGTTTTTCTCAAGTTCTATTTTTTAATGACTCAAAGTTTTCTAAACGTTCTAAATTGGAAAGCCTTACTTTGGACAGTTCTTAATGAGCCTTTAAAAAAAGAATGACTACTAGAGACTAAACTAGAACTGGCCTTCCCAAATTTACTGCTATGTGCTCAAATATTCATATAATTCATATAATCAGGGAACACATCGACTGTTTTGGCAAACAACTTCCTGTTTAATTTTTAAACTGCATTAAGTGGCAATAATTTATACTCAAGTGACAATAATAATTTATGGGGCTTCCCTGGTGGCTCAGTGGTAAAGAATCCACCTGCAGTGCAGGAGTCACAGGAGATGAAGGTTTGATCCCTGGGTCAGGAAGATCTCTTGGAGAAGGGCATGGCAACCCACTCCAGTATTCTTGTCTGGAGAATCCCATGGACAGAGGAGCCTGGCAGGCTACAGTCCATAGGGTCGCAGAGTTGGACATGACTGAAGTGACTTAGCATGACAATAATTTATAGTCAAGGGTACTAGCTTGGTATAGTACAAATTGTATACATGTATTTTTAAGAGGTCTGGTTCCATTCTCAGAATTCTGGGAGGTAAGGGGAAAGAATAAGAGTCTGGAAAGCTGGCATATTTAGCAGTAGTTCTAAGATGTTTAGATGTTATAAAAAGAGAACTTTTAGTTAGAACAACTTGGAGACAAATGTCACCTGTCCTTCCTTGCTACCCATGACTTCAGAAACATGAGAGAATTTTTTTTTTTAATGCAAGAGCATTTCTCTAAGCTAAAAAAAGGTGTACTAGAGTGAACTGTTTTTAATTAATAGGAAATTCAAGACCCACTGATCTAAGAAACTAGAAATTTTTAACTTTCCCCCTCTTAAATGCATTTCCATTTATTCTCAGGAGGAACAATCCAATGTCAACCTCTCCAAATTCCGCAAGCTCCAGCACGAGCTGGAAGAGGCTGAGGAACGGGCTGACATTGCCGAGTCCCAGGTCAACAAGCTGCGGGTGAAGAGCCGGGAGGTTCACACAAAAATCATCAGTGAAGAGTAACTCATCCAAATGCTAAAAAGTGACCAAAGAAATGCACAAAATGTGAAAATCTTTGTCACTCTGTTTTGTACTTATGATTTTTGCAGATAAAAAATTTATCTGCAAGGAACTTGTGAGTCTCTTTTTTACAGTGTCAATTTATCTTTTGGTGCCACAAGAAACAAACATATTACTTATAACTTATGGTATTTAGTCACCAAAAATAAAACATGGAACGAGCAGCCAAGCCAGCCCCTGTTAGGAAGAGCCCTAAACACCACATGGCCCTGTGGGAAGAGCAGGTGAAGCCTAGAGGCAGATCTCAGACATACAAAACAAGAGTATGCAGAGCCGAGTGTAAATCGCAGCCGGCAGAGCATCAGCTAGTTATCAGGAGAAAAGGATTTCTCTTAGTGAATTTACTGACCTTCTTCATAAAATGGTAGGAAATCCTTGATCCTAAGACTGAGAACAAATAAAACAGCAATTACCTACATAAAAGAAAAAAGTTGAAAAAAATTGGAATAGACACGTCAAAGTATTTAAAATGCAAACTTTATATCCACTAAGTTGGGACTAGGACCCCTTGAGAGGGAAATATGTTTTATAGATTTTCTGGAATTGTTAGTTTTTTTGCTACTACAGATGTTCTGTTGTTTGTTTTACTGAGTCTTCTCACTTGTTAAGAATGAATATATTTTCAGTAGTTCTGTCTCTTTGGAAATTTCTGTGCTTTTTATAAGACTTTCTCCTAGTACTTCTACTAGCAACAGAAGGTCAATTGATCTTTCCAAAAAGTCGGTTCCCTGCTGTCATTATTTGATCTTTCGTTCCCACACTGTGCCTCTCTACAGTATACGGCAATTACTATCATTACTCTAACTGGTATTACTGCTACAGATTTACATGTGCTGAGGCCAGCATGGGCCTTCCCCTTATTTTTCACAGGCAGGGAGCAGGTTAAACAGCATTATCTTGTCTATTAGGAATGTATACAACAAAGGTCTTACAAGAACATTACACACCTCTTTAAAAGGAACAATACAAAATTAAATGTTTTTAATTACATTATCTAGTAGGTTAAGTTAATCCAACTGCACCCTCTGGATCTCAGCTCCTGGGGACGATTCCCTCTGGGGTATTACACACCTCCGTCTGCTTTCTACCAATCATTAGAGACAACTGTTTAATGCTACACCTCGAGTTGCACTTTAAAATACTTTATAAAGCAGTTTTTAACAGTCCTTAATATATGATTCAATTCTCTGCTAGTGGTTACAACCTAATATTCCAATCTCATATTGCCATTTCATTTGGCTACTGACTTAATGAGAAAACTCAATAGGAAAATGGACAAATGTTAAGCAGAAACACAGGAAAGAGAGGCAGGCTCTGACAATGGCAGCCAGTCTTAGTGGGACCTCACTGAATATTGACTGTGCTGGAAAACATGAGATTCCTCATGCCTCTTGGAACATGCTCCACCTCTTGGCTTGAACTAAAATCTGCTACCCACCAAGATCAGTGCTTCTCCAGAAGCTCTTGTAAGAGCTGACCATTATTCCCTAATGCCTTAAGAATGCCTTAGTCCTAAGCTAGAAATGATAACCCCCTTGACCCCCACTGCTGTTTATCCTCTTACAGAAAGCTCTTCCTTGAGAATCATGCTACCCTGCTATTCAACATACCTATTGATGACACCTAATGACTTCTCATTCATTGAAGATTTTGGCACCTCTCCTCTCTCCATGCAATTTGCACTACATTCCTGGTAGACGTCAGTGCCCACATGGATGGTTCATCCAATACACTGACTCCTGCCTCCACTCCATCTCTTCCACAGCCTTACTCTAGAAAATGCCTAACCTTCTAAGTCACCAAATCAAGCATCTCTCTCCTGATTTTCTAGCTTGCTTGTTGGACTATTCTCAACATAACAATTCTTTAACTCCATTGACATCTCCAATATTTTGACCTTTTGTTTCTTCCATATCCATCAGCCCCTATTTCATCTTTATTTTTCCCCCAGCTAAGCAAAAATTCATAATTTGGCTTTTTGTCTATTCTACTGACAGAATCCTAAACATCCTTGCCATCTCTTATCCCCTGTCACACTTGAGAGCAAAGACACTAATGAATCAAACAACTCATTACTCCACACTTCAGAGAAACTCCCAATCACTAACCCCAGTGAGCCTTCAGTGCAGGAGTTACGTAGTCAGCTTGCTCACTCTTACTTCTCTCTACTTCAAATCTTCCCACTCTCCTCAAATTTCCATTTCCCTCTTTGCCTGACAAAATGATCTCACATCCTGATTAAAAGAAAAAAGAAACTGGATGTCAGCCGATGAAAAAGGCCACCCATTTTTACTGCAAAACCAGCTTCTGATGTGGAGGTCTCTCCACCAATTCAGGGCCCTCTCCTCTGCCTGGCTCTGAGTCTCATCCCTTCCCCCTACTTAGAATATTTCTACGATGAACTATCCTTTTCTTTCAGTTTTATTTCCAATCTCTCCCACTCTACTATATCCTTTCTTAAACTCTCCCTTGACCCTATTTTTTTCTCCAGCTATTGAGTCATTTCTCTGCTTTTCTTTACAAGAATTCTCAAAAGTGTTATATATACAAACCGACTCTACTTCCTCACCTTCCACCTACTCCTTGCTTTAGACTTTTTAAGAACTGCATGGTCAATCTATCTACAACTGGGCAAAGCTGTGATATTAGGTAGAGAATCCCCAGTAGCTCTACCTGTATAACTCAGCCTATATGTCTTGATCTCATCCATAGTTTCTTCTTTCATCTTTCAGCTCCAAAACTAGTACACGTGTTTGATAACATTTATGTCTATCATTTAGATATTAAGGTCCAGAAAAAGTAAAACTAAATAAGTTGTGAAAATCTTAAATTTGAGAAAAAAATCAAAAGTTGGCTCTTCTTTCTGGCTTCAAGACTAACATTTTGGGTAAGTCACTAGATTTCTGTGAATCATTTCCATGGAGACTGGGGGAGGGGAGGCGGGGAACAGACTGACCAACTCTTCCACGGTAGTGTATCAAAGAAATAAAACCTGTAAAAGATTCAATCTGCAAATGTATGAAAAAGAAATTCTAAGTTAATAGGACATTTGAAAACAGTAATCACACTGATGGGTCATTTAAGCTAGCAGATGATAGCCAACAATATCACATCAGATCTCAGTCACACCAAGTAGATAGGTTTCCTGTCATGTTCAGCAGCAGCTGTCTATAGCAAAACCACCAAAACCCAATTTACATGTACTATGGGCATATGTGACAGCCCACTCATGTTCTCAACTCAGAGAGAGACAGTCTTATGGATACCATAGCTTTCCTCCCACCTTCAATAAAAATGTGTACTACCCACCTCATTTGAGCAACAAATAGTCATGAAGATTTGCCTGTTAACTAGGAATGTGTATTATGTCTCCTTCCATTATCCAGTGGAAACATACATGGAGTATCACATGGCATCTTGTTTCTTCAGTGAAAACATGTGAACTGAAGACAGCTATGTCCTCCAGAAAAGGACAAACGTGTTTATATCCACTCTAAATTCTATATGACTCCCCCACTGGTCTGTCACTACTGTCTACTCTGAGAATCTGCCTAAACTTTCTCCTTCATGTTTAGGAGACTTGAAAAGAATCCATCACTAGTGTTTCCAAGATCCGGACCTGGGATGGAAATTTTCTGCTTCAATATCCATCACTCACTGCTTCCAGTCATACTGTCAGATCTAAAATTCATCCCAGCTCCTTAATGGCTCTAAGGGCTAACAAATCCATTAGTTCTAAACTCCTCATGTCAAGCTCATTCTGTTGGACCAGTTTTATAGGAGAATAGTGGGAACCTGGCTTTGAATGCTGTGATGAATGATGCAACAGCAAAGCTGGAGAAATAACCTTAGAAGCACTGAATCCCCATCCCTATCAAATACCTATAAAGAACCCTAGATCATCCTCTGTCAAATTATTTATAGGTGTCAAGAAATATTTCTAATTATATCCATTCACAGCCACAGTCAGTGAATATTGTGCAAAGAGATTGCCAAAAAAGGTTTTGCCAAGTAGGTTCCCAGATGGGACAGCTGAGGTGGCTGCTGTGTTTGCAAAACGGTCTCTATAAAAGTAGAGTTGGAATGCCTCTGTCCTGTCCTTCCTCAAAAGCCTTTAAGGTATGTATACGTGGAAGAACACTTGGCTAGTCTTACAGTCCTGATAAAAATGATTATTCACTTAAGGGAGATGGCTACTATTTCCCAAATTTTAATTTCTCTCTCCGACACTCCTAAGATGACATCGTACACAATACAGTTACTAATATTTTGTGATTAAGTGGAAAAAAATCAAAGAATCTGCATTCTCTTGTTTGTCTTTCAACGGTAGTTTCTGCTTTGAGCCTGCTACCTTCTGCATCTGGTAACACAAGAGGTAAGAGTAATTTATTATTACACTCTAAAGAATAAAGAGATTTCTATATTGCTATGTCTTAAAGAGCTACCAGTTTATTTCCTAGTTTAGTATTGGGAATAGGATACAAGAAGCAGTTCTTCTTTAAAACTGGCTTCTCATAAAATTCTGGCTTTTCAGGCCACTTACTCACACAAAATCTAGTGACTCTTCTCTTTGACATGTGAGAACTTCAGAAAGAATGTAAGGATCACATCTAATATTTAATATGAACTATTACTGCAACTTAACCTCTGAGGATATTATCAGGAGGGATAAAATCAACAACGTGCAACAATAGAAGTCAAAATTCCCAGGTGCCAATCCAGGCTTTGCACCAACTCTATTTGCCTGGGTCAAGCCAGTTGGCTTTGTGTATCTTAAAATACAGCATGTTGCAGTGGAATTAGCACTGAACCTGGACTTAAGACAACAGGGCTCACATCCTAACACCACCACTCACACCTTTGGAACACTGCATGACTCTTCACCTTTCTGGGACTCGGTTACCTCATCAGTAAAATAAAGGAAGCTGAATCCTACGTGACTACTCAAGGGCCTCCAGCTCTTATAAACTATGATCTAAATCAGTGGTTCCAAGGACTTCTCCATGGAACTGAAACATTTAACGGATCTCCCTCACTCCATGTATTGGAACGTGTACTTTTACTACTACACTAGAAATATAAAATATACATAATGATAAAAACATACTATATATTTAATAACTATTTTGAATGAGTTTATGTTAAATATAGCAGCTATATTAGATATATTCATTAAAAGAAGAGAAAACATAGTTTGGGAATGTTGCTTGTTTGAACTTGAGACCATTATCACTGTGCGGGTGGATTCAAGGACCTTGGGGATCCTTGGGGGTTTCTGACCCTCATGTTGGGAAATGATTTATCTCAGACTGAAATGAGAAGCATCCTTTCTGAGTTCTATGGATACACTGCATCATAGTAATCTCTGCAAAGTAGATTTTTGTTAATTCAAAACTGCCTGGTGTGAAAACAAACACAGAAGCAAAAAAAGCTTTTCTCCTTGCAAGAGAAAGCCCTAGCATTAAATGTTCCAGTATCTAAAAAAATGTCTAAATTTCAGAATTGTCAAGAGACTATTAGGGGTACAAATTAGATAGATTTCAGAGATGCAGTACATGGCAAACACCCAAACTTTCTTAGTCAAGGGAAGTTTAATCCCGATGATTAAGGACCAAGACTTCTTCTGGAAAGCCTACAAAATGTTGAGGCTGTTGCTGTCTTTGCTGTTGGCAACCAACACATGGCTTTCCACCTTCTTTAACTCTGGTCACTCATCTGGGCTAAAGGACTTATTTTCTCATAATTAATTTTTGAGTGAGAAAAAAAGTTCACTTTGGCTTGAAACTTTATACTGGCTATCCATTTCAGAAGAGAGATTTATAGGGCTGAAGGAAAGTTATGACCAACCTAGATAGCATATTCAAAAGCAGAGACATTACTTTGCCAACAAAGGTCCGTCTAGTCAAGGCTATGGTTTTTCCTGTGGTCATGTATGGATGTGAAAGTTGGACTGTGAAGAAAGCTGAACACCAAAGAATTGATGCTTTTGAACTATGGTATTGGAGAAGACTCTTGAGAGTCCCTTGGACTGCAAGGAGATCCAACCAGTCCATTCTAAAGGAGATCAGTCCTGGATGTTCTTTGGAAGGAATGATGCTAAAGCTGAAACTCCAGTACTTTGGCCACCTCATGTGAAGAGTTGACTTATTGGAAAAGACTCTGATGCTGGGAGGGATTGGGGGCAGGAGGAGAAGGTGACAACAGAGGATGAGATGGCTGGATGGCATCCATGTCCATCAAGTCCACCGACTCGATGGACATGAGTTTGGGTGAACTCCGGGAGTTGATGATGGACAGGGAGGCCTGGCGTGCTGCATTTCATGGGGTCGCAAAGAGTTGGACACAACTGAGCGACTGAACTGAACTGATATTTTTTAAAAGAAAGAGAAAGGGGAAGATAAACATATAGATATATACCTAAAATAATAAGAATCAGATAAAAGCAACTGGTATGCTGAAATCTAGCTTAAAAAAATCATAGACCAAAGATACACAATCACTATGAAATTTTACTAAGAATTCAGATGTTTTAATTCAAGAGTCTTTTAAAGTTATCTTATGTTTAGATAAACCACTGACTTCCACAAATTTTAAGAACAGATTACAGAAAAAGACTTTTATATGACTTAGGATAAAATCATTTGTTGCATTTTCAGCTTTCACTGTACTTATCCTTTTACTTACCTAATACCTTTGAATTAATGAAGAGTATATTTGTGTTTGTTTTTTTTTTTACCATACAAACAATTTTAATCGTGTAGTTACAGTCAATAACCACTCCTAATCAGAACATTTCTGCATAAATAAAATTGTGATACACTTTTAAAAACAGCCAGCTGTAACAAAATAGCTGGTGTTTTCATAGCCATAAACTCATAAAAAAGAAATAACACCTTTATACAGAAATTTTATACAGATGTAGCTTTAAATTGATTGTAAACCAAAGGAAGACACGTTGCAAACATCAATTATTTTCACATTAATTGCATAATTTTCTAAGGTGATCTATTAGTTTTATTAACCTAAGCTTATTTGCATGATAGTAAAAATTGCATACAACAATAAGAGTGAAGCTTATAGTATGAATTGCTTGGATAACATAGAACACTTTTTATAGGCAACTGTGTAAAGCACTATATTTGTGTTTATCAGGTGTTTTCAACCTGGAATTTTGTTCAAATAACAGATTTACCTTTTCATACATCCAATTTTAATAATTTTCACATTCAATTAATAAATCTAGTTTTAATAATTTGAGGCAGGAGGAAAATTTCCCTGAGTAGTTGAGTTTTTAAAATAAGTTCATTTAGATGGTAAAGCCATTAGAAATAGTTATTTTCCATTTCTTTTATAATCACAATGTCAAAAAAAAAAAAGGGCAGGGGGTTTGGAAAAGGAAACAACAACAACAAAAAAAAAAAAAAGGAGAAGAAAAAATTCTGAACACATTGGAGAGGTTGCTGGTTGAAATGTCAATTACTCCACATTTGTCAAGGATGGATGGCTAATAACGCAGAGGATAGAATAGAGGCTTAAATATCACAAATACTAAGCTATCAAGATAAGACTTTCAAATCAGCGATCTGCTCTACCAGCACACTGGCATAATACACAGGAGTAAGTCCTCAAGTCAGAGTAAGGAATAAGCACAGCCACTGAAGCATACTGACCAAAAAGCAATGGGACGAGGTCCACCTGTGCCCTGGTTCACCGTCCAGCTCTGTCTCTCCATCTAGGTATTAGCTGCGCTGCTGCCACCAGTAACCTGCAGCCATGAGTTCAGACCAGGAAATGGCTATTTTTGGGGAGGCCGCTCCTTACCTCCGAAAGTCTGAAAAGGAGCGCGTTGAGGCCCAGAATAAGCCTTTTGACGCCAAGACCTCAGTCTTCGTGGTGGACCCTAAGGAGTCCTTCGTGAAAGCGACTGTGCAGAGCAGGGAAGGGGGGAAGGTGACAGCCAAGACCGAAGCTGGGGCGGTGAGTAGAGCATCTGGAGGGGATGCGATGGGGCCCCACTGCCAATTAGGAGAGCCGACATTTCTTTACTGACCTGGCTCCTCTTGTTTGACCTAACAGACAGTAACTGTGAAAGAAGACCAAGTCTTCCCCATGAACCCTCCCAAATATGACAAGATCGAGGACATGGCCATGATGACCCACCTGCACGAGCCCGCTGTGCTGTACAACCTCAAAGAGCGTTATGCAGCCTGGATGATCTACGTGAGTTTGTTCTCATGGACTCTGCTCACACAGGTGGTTAATATTTTGAAAAACAGTATTAATGTCCTCATTAAATAATTATATTCCTTTTTTCCTTTATGGTGCAGACTTACTCAGGCCTCTTCTGTGTCACCGTCAACCCCTACAAGTGGCTGCCGGTGTACAATGCAGAGGTGGTGACGGCCTACCGAGGCAAAAAGCGCCAGGAGGCCCCGCCCCACATCTTCTCCATCTCTGACAACGCCTATCAGTTCATGCTGACTGGTGAGTTGGATGTTTCCACGTGCATCTTTTTAGGAGATGAGACTCTAGGAGAGAGAGACTAACCATAGGAGAAAGAGACTCTACTCATCTCAACACACTCTTTGAGGTGGTCCCCTAAATGCCATTGCCCTTTGCCCAGAACCAACCAAAACATATTCCAGATTATAAGGTGTATCTGGAATTAGAGCGGTCACACTACGAATCTTCTTCCTGGAATGCTGTCTCAGCTAGACCATTCTAAGGCACAATGGCACCTTGGGGAAAGGACTGAGAGATTTCCTCTTCAGAGAGAGCAGAACATCAAAATGAGCCTTTAGTTTTCCCTGAAAATATGACTAAGGCTATGATTACTTCCAAAGCTACCACCTTTACTATACTGACTCCTTCTCCCACACTAAAAATATCTCGAATGCCTTTTTCCCCCATTACTTCTTGTACATACAATAAACATGCTACTAACCTGTCATCTAAATCCACCTGAAAACCCAAGTCCACTTGGTGTGCATTTAGTGTGGAGTATAAAAAGAGAAAGTCTGCTGCATCCTTGCAGTGTTCTGTTTCAGCGGTGGTCTGTAAGCTGATGT
The DNA here is from genome assembly GCF_003369695.1 of Bos indicus x Bos taurus. Lineage (NCBI taxonomy): Eukaryota > Metazoa > Chordata > Mammalia > Artiodactyla > Bovidae > Bos > Bos indicus x Bos taurus. The sequence continues at coordinate 30,515,844 of NC_040094.1, read as the reverse complement.
GATGAGGGGAACCTCAGGGAGCAGGAAAGAGGGAAGCTGGAAAAGGTGCTGGGCCTGGGGACCACCAAGCCCTCAGGATGCTGAAAAATACTAGCTTCATACCATTTTATTAACTTACCATTTACAAATATATTTAAAAATGGTATTGACTGCCTATAATTTCTCTTTTATAGACCGAGAGAATCAATCAATCCTGATCACGTAAGTAGACTTGATGCTTTGTTTTCATGACTGAAATAGCTGCTGGTTTTAGGAACTCTACTGATTTGGCTTTTTTTTTTTTTATCTTTATTTATTTTACACAACTGTAAAAATTATATATTATACATAGCATGCCTGCTCAGTCCGTGGGATTTCCCAAGCAAGAATACTGGAATGAGTTGCCATTTCTTACTTCAGGGCAAATATTTATTTTCATTAAAAAATTTTAATGCACAAATACATCTTTGTGTATTCAAATTAAACTATTTTTTGTAGTTTCTTCCTTTTCTTTCATGGTTATTAAGTCCTTTCTTATTCCAATGGCTCAATAATAGTTAACTTTGTCATTCATATTTGTTTTTCATAATTTTTTTTTATTTTTTATTTTTTTACTTTACAATATTGTATTGGTTTTGCCATACATCAACATGAATCTGCCACAGGTGTACACATGTTCCCCATCCCGAACCCCCCTCCCATCTCCCTCCCCATACCATCCCTCTGGGTCATCCCAGTGCATCAGTCCCGAGCATCCTATGTCATGCATCGAACCTGATCTGGCGATTCGTTTCACATATGATATTATATATGTTTCAATGCCATTCTCCCAAATCATCCCACCCTCGCCCTCTCCCACAGAGTCCAAAAGACTGTTCTATACATCTGTGTCTCTTTTGCTGTCTCGCATACAGGGTTATCGTTACCATCTTTCTAAATTCCATATATATGTGTTAGTATACTGTATTGGTGTTTTTCTTTCTGGCTTACTTCACTTTGTATACTTCCCTGGTGGCTCAGATGGTAATGCATCTGTCTACGATGAGGGAGACCCGGGTTTGATCCCTGGGTTGGGAAGATCCCTTGGAGAAGGAAATGACAATCCACTCCAGGACTATTGCCTGGAAAATCCCATGGACAGAGGAGCCTGGTAGGCTACAGTCCATGGGGTCACAAAGAAATATGACTGGGCAACTTCCCTTTCACCTTTTACACTTTGTATAATAGGCTCCAGTTTCATCCACCTCATTAGAACTGATTCAAATGTATTCTTTTTAATGGCTGAGTAATACTCCATTGTGTATATGTACCACAGCTTTTCTTATCCATTCATCTGCTGATGGACATCTAGATTGCTTCCATGTCCTGGCTATTATAAACAGTGCTGTGATGAACATTGGGGTACACATGTCTCTTTCAATTCTGGTTTCCTTGGTGTATATGCCCAGCAGTGGGATTGCTGGGTCATAAGGCAGTTCTATTTCCAGTTTTTTAAGGAATCTCCACACTGTTCTCCATAGTGTCTGTGCTAGTTTGCATTCCCACCAACAGTGTAAGAGGGTTCCCTTTTCTCCACACCCTCTCCAGCATTTATTGTTTGTAGACTTTTGGATAGAAGCCATTCTGACTGGCATGAAATGGTACCTCATAGTGGTTTTGATTTGCATTTCTCTGATAATGAGTAATGTTGAGCATCTTTTCATGTGTTTGTTAGCCATCTGTATGTTTTCTTTGGAGAAATGTCTGTTTAGTTCTTTGGCCCATTTTTTGATTGGGTCGTTTATTTTTCTGGAATTGAACTGCAGGAGTTGCTTGTACATTTTTGAGATTAATTCTTTGTCAGTTGCTTCATTTGCTATTATTTTCTCCCATTCTGAAGGCTGCCTTTTCACCTTGCTTATAATTTCCTTTGTTGTACAGAAGCTTTTAATTTTAATTAGGTCCCATTTGTTTATTTTTGCTTTTATTTCCAATATTCTGGGAGGTGGGTCATAGAGGATCCTGCTGTGATTTATGTTGGAGAGTGTTTTGCCTATGTTCTCCTCTAGGAGTTTTACAGTTTCTGGTCTTACATTTAGATCTTTAATCCATTTTGAGTTTATTTTTGTGTGTAGTGTTAGAAAGTGTTCTAGTTTCATTCTTTTACAAGTGGTTGACCCATTTTCCCAGCTGCTGCTGCTGCTGCTGCTAAGTCACTTCAGTCGTGTCCAACTCTGTGTGACCCCATTGACGGCAGCCCACCAGGCTTCCCCGCCCTGGGGATTCTCCAGGCAAGAACACTGGAGTGGGTTGCCATTTCCTTCTCCAATGCATGAAAGTGGAAAGTGAAAAATGAAAGGGAAATCGCTCAGTCGTGTCTGACTCTTCGCGACCCCATGGACTGTAGCCCACCAGGCTCCTCCATCCATGGGATTTGCCAGGCAAGAGTACTGGAATGGGGTCCCATCACCTTCTCCATTTTTCCAGCACCACTTGTTAAAGAGATTGTCTTTTCTCCATTGTATATTCTTGCCTCCTTTGTCAAAGATAAGGTGTCCATAGGTGTGTGGATTTATCTCTGGGCTTTCTATTTTGTTGCATTGATCTATATTTCTGTCTTTGTGCCAATACCATACTGTCTTGATCCTCTACATAGAAAACCCTAAAGACTCCCAGAAAATTACTAGAGCTAATCAATGAATATAGTAAAGTTGCAGGATATAAAATCAACACACAGAAATCCCTTGCCTTCCTATACACTAGTAATGAGAAAACAGAAAGAGAAATTAAGGAAACAATTCCATTCACCATTGCAACGAAAAGAATAAAATACTTAGGAATATATCTACCTGAAGAAACTAAAGACCTATATATAGAAAACTATAAACCACTGGTGAAAGAAATCAAAGAGGACACTAATAGATGGAGAAATATACCATGTTCTTGGATCGGAAGAATCAATATAGTGAAAATGAGTATACTACCCAAAGCAATCTATGGATTCAATGCAATCCCTATCAAGCTACCAACGGTCATTTTTCACAGAGCTAGAACAAAGTATGGAAATACAAAAACCTCGAATAGCCAAAGCAATGTTGAGAAAGAAGAATGGAACTGGAGGAATCAACCTGCCTGATTCAGGCTCTACTACAAAGCCACAGTCATCAAGAGAGTATGATACTGATTTGGTTTTTATCTGACAGCGGAGAATCCGGGGCAGGAAAGACTGTGAACACGAAACGTGTCATCCAGTACTTTGCAACAATTGCAGTCACTGGGGAGAAGAAGAAGGAGGAACCAACTTCAGGCAAAATGCAGGTGGGTCTGGTTGCCAGGTCAGCATGTGGGCTGTCAGGTGAGAAACTCCCAAGCCCCAGATGTGAGCACCACTCTTGCCTTGGCAGGGGACTCTGGAGGATCAGATCATCAGTGCCAACCCCCTGCTGGAGGCTTTTGGCAACGCCAAGACCGTGAGGAATGACAATTCCTCTCGCTTTGTGAGTCTCTGGGTCACAGAAGGGTTTTCTCGGGTCTTAAATGCCCACAAAGGCATCTCTCAGTCATTATTTCAATCTCTTCTTACTCATGAGCTGTTTTGTATGTAACATCATCTTTTTCACTTGCAAGGGTAAATTCATTAGGATCCACTTCGGTACCACAGGGAAACTGGCTTCTGCTGATATTGAAACATGTGAGTAACAGGACCTTCTAAACAGAATCCAGAGTGACAGTGATAGACTGGAGGAACATCTTACAGCTCCTGCTGGGACTAAGAGCCTATGCAACACCAAATAAGCTCTTGGGAAATGCCAGTCTAACCAGAGCCAAAGGTGTGCTTCACCCACTTCAGTCAGGAGCTAACTCTGCTATAGAAACTGCAAGGAATTGTTGGGCTTCTCAGAAGGATTTCAGCCTCACAAGACATTTCAAATTTTTCTAAGTAAAAAGTAAGACTAGGGGTACATTAGTTGGGTTTAGTGTATGAGATTTCTTCCTTAGTGCAAGCTTGATAAATGTTGCTCTTAGTAACTATTATTAAGTGAGCAGAGACACTGAGGAGGAACAGGTTATCAAGAATCAATTGTCAAGGATCCTATGTATGAGAAATGAATATGTCTTCAGACAGACAACTTTAGTTTCCTTCAAGAGGGGTAAGAGTAACCACAGTGGTAAAGACAAAATTACATGGTACCTCATGGGACCATTCAGCTGAAATCACAAGGGACCAATGAAATTTTTAGTTCATGACCCCAAGAACCAAAGTCACTCCCAGAACTTTATCAGTTTTCCCTCTAATCCCATGTCCACTTGCCATTGCAGATCTTCTGGAGAAGTCTAGAGTCACTTTCCAGCTGAAGGCAGAAAGAAGCTACCATATTTTTTATCAGATCATGTCTAACAAGAAGCCAGAGCTAATTGGTATGAAAAAGCTTAAATATGTTAAGTTAAAAGCTAACATCTTTATTAGTCCCTTCTAACATTAAACATATACCCTGAATTCTACGTACCCAGAAATGCTCCTAATCACCACCAACCCATATGACTACGCCTACGTGAGTCAAGGGGAGATCACAGTCCCTAGCATCGATGACCAAGAAGAGTTGATAGCCACAGATGTAAGTTTCACATGCAGTTTTTAAAACGAATTGGTATATATGGGAATGACAGTGACAACCCTGCTGTAGGTGTGGTTCAGGACACAGTACAAACTCTCCTAAGTAATTTAGTGTCTTATGTCCTAATTCTGTCCTCTCATCTCTCCTGGCAGAGTGCCATTGACATCCTGGGCTTCACTTCTGATGAAAGAGTGTCCATCTACAAGCTCACAGGGGCAGTAATGCATTATGGGAACCTAAAATTCAAGCAAAAGCAGCGTGAGGAGCAAGCAGAACCAGATGGCACTGAAGGTACAAAATGAACCCCCAAGTGGGCTGAATGAGAGAAAATAGGCAAGTAAACCGACTCCAAGCTCATGTCTCTTTTACACCTGAGCATCTGATGGACACACAAATCAAACCCTACATAGCAGTGACTCCCTCCTTACTCCGCTCCTAGGTGTTGTGGGGCCACAGTAGGCCATGCTGGATGTCTGAATTGTGTCTCTGCAGTTGCTGACAAGGCTGCCTACCTCCAGAGTCTGAACTCTGCTGATCTGCTCAAAGCCCTCTGCTACCCTAGAGTCAAGGTTGGCAATGAGTTTGTCACCAAAGGCCAGACTGTGCAGCAGGTAAGTGCACAACCTTCATGAATCACACATTTTCCAGGACTTCAGTTCATGTCTTTAATAAGAGCAATAATCATTACTCTGTCCATGAAGGTGTACAATGCAGTGGGCGCTCTGGCCAAAGCCGTCTATGAGAAGATGTTCCTGTGGATGGTCACCCGCATCAACCAGCAGCTGGACACCAAGCAGCCCAGGCAGTACTTCATCGGGGTCTTGGACATCGCTGGCTTTGAGATCTTTGATGTGAGTTAGCAGAAACTTCGCAAGAGAAAAGCTTACCAGTCTTGCTTCAGCAGTCATTACTAGAAAGAGTCTATTTAAAAAAACAACCAGTTAACACCGTAACACCTTAAATTGACACATGAAAGACAATCAAAAAGTCCATGAAAGGGCATCAACTTTGGGTTCAAACTCCACCTCTGTCACTTCCTACCTGTGAACTTGGATAATGGAAATGGTATTGACCCCAAACAGGGTAAATTCAACTAAGACCTGTATAGAAAGCTCATAGCACCCCAGATAATGGATCTACTTCTGTGAATCATTTGCCATTACAAGATTTCTGCATTTAAAGACCTAAGCGCCATCCCCCAGCACATAGTTAGCAGTTTCATAGTTAGCAGAGATGGCTGTGTGGAAGACAAGGACAAATTCAAAGCACAATTCTGAGATTCCTACCTGCCCTCCATGGCCAGTAGATGGGATGGAAATGGCACGGTAAAGAAACTCAAATTCATCTGCCTGAGACAGAATACCTCCCATACAGTTTACCCAAGTATTCTCCCCAACAACAGTGTCTCAGTGTCTGATCCAGAGGTCTCATTTCCACACCTTTCTCTATGAGTGCACTTATGGACACTGGATGAGATTTTCTGGGTTTAGGAACAAAAGCATTTCCAGAAATCCTCAACCCAACATGGGAAGAGAGGAATAATCTTGTTCCAAGCAACAATATGAAGAGTAAATCACATGTTTTCAAATGAGAGCTAAGGACAGTGTAAGCCGGCAACCTTTTTGAGAGTTTTCAATAACAGTTTTTTACTGAGATATAATTCACATCTCATACAGTTCATCTCATTCAGTTAAAGTACTGAATTCAATGGATTCTGATGTATTTACAGACGTGTGCAATAGATTCTAGGACATTTTCATCCACCCAGTGGGCAACCGCTCCCCCCTAAGCAGTTAGTTCCCATTTCCTTCTTACCCCATCCCCTGGAAATCTGCTTTCTGCCTGTATGGATGTGCCTATTCTGGACATTTCATGTAAATGACATCATACACTACATAGAGCTTTGAACCCGCTCAGCCTAGTATTTGCAAGGTTCACCCGTGTCTTAGAACCTCTTTGGCTTCTGTGTATGGGGACATCACTCTGAGTCCGGTTGTGTTTTCATGCAGGAAGCAGTTAGGCTAACTATGTCAGAAGAGTCCTTTCAAAGAGAAGCTGTTATCACAAGAAGAATGTTCACTTGTATTTTCTACTTATTTAGTTCAACAGCCTGGAGCAGCTGTGCATCAACTTCACCAATGAGAAACTGCAACAGTTTTTCAACCACCACATGTTCGTGCTGGAGCAGGAGGAGTACAAGAAGGAAGGCATCGAGTGGGAGTTCATCGACTTCGGGATGGACCTGGCCGCCTGCATCGAGCTCATCGAGAAGGTTCGCCTTCCTTTCTCAGACCACAGGTCACACTGCTGACCTGTATTTAGAGGAAAATCACAAATCTCACTGCACACTCTGGTAAAAGGTTTCTATTGGTAACTAAGACCAGGGAAGGTCCTTTGGCCAACTCTGAGGTAGATGATCTGATGAAAGGAGACTGAGTCTTTCCTAGAGTCCAGAAGTCTACCCTTCCTCAGTCTGATGACAAGTCTGATTCTTAAACCATCTTTCCTTATTAAAGAGCTCTGAGGAGAGCATGATTCACTTATTTCTTTGTCAGTTTTGGAGCCATTCCTGCTGGCATTTGAAGATGGAGTTCCTAGTACTTGAAAGCAGGGGCTCTCAGTTGTGCCAAAGACCCCACAGGTACTGAGTAAACCTGTACATTCCCCTAAGCTCGCTCCTAGAAACATTTTGGGGGAAGGGTGGGGTAGAGCCTCGGAATCTGCATTTTTACCAGGTGTTTCTGACATAACCCATTTGCCAGTCACACTTGGAGAAACATTGCTCCAAGGCTTTGGGGCAAAGACATAAACTCTACCAGAGGTCCTTCCTTTTTCATCTTATCTCCATCATATCCCAGAGCCCAGCACACATCTGGGTATTGATAGACACCCAAGTAATCCTTGCCATTTAACAACTTCTAACCAAAGAAATCAGTTTTCACTAACTGTAAAGAATGATATGATGTATTTACTCAAGTAGGATCAGAATGCTACCCATTACTTCTGCAGGCAGACAATTCAAGTGGCATGTTTCTTTTCATTCTCTCAGCCTATGGGCATCTTCTCCATCCTGGAAGAGGAGTGCATGTTCCCCAAGGCCACAGACACCTCCTTCAAGAACAAGCTTTATGAACAGCATCTTGGAAAGTCCAACAACTTCCAGAAGCCCAAACCTGCCAAGGGCAAGGCTGAGGCCCACTTCTCCCTGGTGCACTACGCAGGCACCGTGGACTACAACATTGCCGGCTGGCTGGACAAGAACAAGGACCCCCTGAATGAGACAGTGGTCGGGCTGTACCAGAAGTCCGCAATGAAGACTCTGGCTTTCCTCTTCGCTGGAGGTCCAAGTGCTGAAGGTTATTTTTAAGATCAATTATATATCCTTAAGAGTCTCAAAACAGAAATACATTGCTTATCAGAGACAGATACAACAAAATCTACCATTGAAAATACTGGCCAATGTGGAGCTAATAGAAAGAGGTATATTTAATAAGCATGGTATCATTCTAAGATCACAGACTTTCAAAGCTACAGTTGACACTATGCATCTTTGTCTATAGCCTCATTTCACCAATGAGGAAACAGAGACTCCAAGAGGTTAAGGGACTTACTCAGGATCATAGAGCTCATTTATACCATTTTAACAATATTGGGTTTTTCAAGGATTCAGCTAAGCTAGAAATGAGGACATCTTTTGCCAGCCCACCAGTGCTTAAGAAATTGAAGTTCGATTCTCCTAAACCCCAAATGCGCAAGTAACAGGACAAAGGTACCGGCAAATAGGAAATAGGACTTCCTTGCAGGTTACCAGAGGTTCACCATCTGGGACCAAGCATGCAACTTTGCCTTCCCTCCTGGAATTGTGTGCACTAAAGAGGCATTACTACTCTGTCTCCTGGGCACTTCCTGCAGGGGACAGACTTGGCCAGTTTGGAGTAGCTGTGTCCCATCCCTTGCCCACATATATTCTTTTCACCTACAAGTTTTTTTGTTTGTTTTTGTTGCTGTTATTCTAAATGCCTATTACATGAACCAACACATATCTTCTAATTCTAAAGTTGAAAGGGGAGAGACATGGAAAGAATAGGAATGACACAAGTGAATGAGTGCAAATTTAAATTCTCAAGGGAATTTTGGCAGCCATGATGTCTGTGGATAATTGTAAATAATTTTAATTTTTCCATTTCATTTTTCAGAGGGTGGCGGTGGAAAGAAAGGTGGCAAGAAGAAGGGTTCTTCTTTCCAGACTGTGTCAGCTCTTTTCAGGGTACAGTATATTCTTGAATTCCAAAGGATTACTTTTGTAAAAAATAATATTAACATAACTTAAAAAATTATTTTAAAGAAATATATGGTGAAACTGAGGTAGTGACATACTAAAAAAAAAAAAAAAAAACTGGAAAATTCCTTAAGGAAAAATTTAGCAAAAAGACCCATGGTGTGTCTCTTCTTCATGTAAACTTTTAGGATAAATTACTCATTTACCCCTTAAGCCCAATATCTAAAAGCCCTGCTAGTAAGCAAATTTCACATGAAATCAAACCCTCTTTGAAGCAGATGTAGTCAGTTACATCTACTTCATATGACTGAAGTCACAATACAAATTTTCTCTGATTGGCAGTGCTTGAGGAAAATAAACTGAAGTTGGCTGATTTTTTGTAATCCATTATTTCCTCTCTATAATCCATACATATGATTTCTCATGGTCATTATGACTTGTTCTTCATTGAGACAGCTCATTAAAAGGTGAAATGGGGACAAATTCACTAAGGATCATCGATAGGAACTCTCTTGTTGATGCAACTAGAAATTATTTTGAAACTTTTAACATGGTTCCACAGGAGAATCTGAATAAGCTGATGACCAACCTGAGGAGCACTCACCCCCACTTTGTACGCTGCATCATCCCCAATGAAACTAAAACTCCTGGTAAGGCACTTCTGATACCCAGACAAGCTCCAGTGTGACTTCTCAGGAGACTGTTATATGGAGAACATGTCTTTTTTTAGGGGCCATGGAGCACGAGCTGGTCCTGCACCAGCTGAGGTGTAATGGCGTGCTGGAGGGCATCCGCATCTGCAGGAAGGGCTTCCCCAGCAGAATCCTGTATGCGGACTTCAAACAGAGGTTTGTGTCTCTTTATTTTTCCCTTTCAGTGTGTTAGCCTATATAAAAATTGCCACAAAGCTCATTTGAAAGACTTTTCCCTGAAAAATGAGCTCCAGCCATTTTAAAGGTGATTGTAAAAGAAAGAAGCCTTGGTTTATATAGTCATTAAGTTTTTCATCCTATCTTCTCAAGTTTTACAAAAGGCATTGATGGTTTTAATGGAATTTTTTTCTCCAAAACTCAAATTAATTTTTTCAACGGTAGCTACCAAGACTTTCATTTTTTTTTCAGTGAAAACCCACATTTTTATATTCTTTTTATTCTGACAGATATAAGGTTCTAAATGCAAGTGCTATCCCAGAGGGTCAGTTCATCAACAGCAAGAAGGCTTCTGAGAAACTTTTAGGGTCTATTGACATTGACCACACCCAGTACAAATTTGGTCACACCAAGGTACCAGCAACCCTAATTTCTATCATAATTCACCCCCTCTGGGCTTTCTTATGAGCAGAAGTAACATATTTAACTTGTTCTTTGGCAAGGTTTTCTTTAAGGCTGGCCTGCTGGGAATTCTAGAGGAGATGCGAGATGAAAAGCTGGCTCAGCTCATCACACGCACTCAGGCCATTTGCAGAGGGTTCCTGATGAGAGTGGAGTTCAGGAAGATGATGGAGAGAAGGTGAGGAAACAAGTACAAGTCTCACTTCTCCACATTTTCATAGCTTAATCCAGTCATTATTTTTGTTGAGAGATGTTAACTTTCCACATTCTTCTTTACTTGCCTCTTTTCTTCCAACAGAGAATCTATCTTCTGCATCCAGTACAATGTCCGTGCTTTCATGAACGTCAAGCACTGGCCCTGGATGAAGCTGTATTTCAAGATCAAGCCCCTCCTCAAGAGTGCAGAGACAGAGAAGGAGATGGCCAACATGAAGGAAGAATTTGAGAAGACCAAAGAAGAGCTGGCTAAGTCAGAGGCAAAAAGGAAAGAACTTGAAGAGAAAATGGTGACTCTGATGCAAGAGAAAAACGACTTACAACTCCAAGTTCAATCTGTGAGTATGAGACATTGCACAGTTCAGCTACATAGCATCCAATCACTGACTGGATATGAGGCTTTTTTAAACTGAAGATTTATAAATAAATGGTTTCCACTGAAACATTTGTTGCAATTGTTTACCATTCAAAAATTCAAAACTCAGACCTAAAGAAGAGTAGACGCAAAGTCACAAATTACGCCCTCTACTTTCAATGCACATTCATGCATAGTTCGGTCATCAGTGAGCAAAGTCACACACATAAAAATCCATAAAAATTCTCCTTTCTTTCTAGAACCTTCCCTTGCATTATAATGTTCTCCTCTTAATAAATGTTTTTGTGCATAAAATGAAAGTTATGTTGCTTTTACCAGGACAGAAAAAAGGCTAAATTAATCCCCCCTCAAATGTGAGAAAACTGATCCCTAGAATGAATAAGTAACTTTTCCAAAGTAGCCAAGGAGCAGATTTTGCCAAAAGGCTAATTTATACTGATTTGACCTTCCACACACGGATATTTGGAAGAAATTCACTATTATATTTATTTAATCAGTAGGTTGCAATTACTAAAATTTTATGCATTTGATTAAGTTGACAAGTTAGTTGGCATATGTGTTGACCATTCTGACTGAGTCATTGAGGTTTGCTCCTTTTAATACATTGTTGTGTATTTGCAGATACAGCTTAAACAAATGATTATGTTTCCTTTCCCCCTCTAGGAAGCAGATGGTTTGGCTGATGCAGAGGAAAGGTGTGACCAGTTGATTAAAACCAAAATCCAACTTGAGGCAAAAATCAAAGAGCTAACTGAGAGAGCAGAGGATGAGGAAGAGATTAATGCTGAGTTGACGGCCAAGAAGAGGAAACTGGAGGACGAATGTTCAGAACTGAAGAAAGACATAGATGACCTTGAGCTGACACTGGCCAAGGTTGAGAAGGAGAAACACGCCACAGAAAATAAGGTACAAATCATGACCCATTTTAAAGTGTTTACAAGTGCGAGCTTGTTACTGATATATTTTAACTGCATATTTAATCGTGAAATTATTGAATATGAAAAGATAATATTGTTATAATTATGTCATCTCTTTAGTCTTCATCATTTTTATCCATTTACCTTGACCTTTATCTCCCATATTTTTCAGCTACATAGGCCTGGGTTAACTTTCAGTTTCCATTTTTCATCTCAGGTTGACATTATTCTAAAATATTACTGTGTTTCTCATCAAGACAACAGAATGTCATTAATATTCCTGTAATTTGTTTAACTCTAAAGGTGAAAAACCTCACAGAAGAGATGGCAGGCCTTGATGAAAACATTGCAAAGCTGACCAAGGAGAAGAAGGCCCTTCAGGAGGCCCACCAGCAGACCCTGGATGACTTGCAGGCAGAAGAGGACAAAGTCAACACCCTGACCAAATCTAAAACCAAGCTAGAACAGCAAGTGGATGATGTAAGTGTGAAAAACAGTGTTTCCTCTTAAGGTGAAACAAACTATTGTGACACGGAACCATCAGTGATGCTCATAAGCCTTTAATTGCTGATTTAGAAATAATAATTAAAGCTTTCCTGCTATTTGCTGTATCTTTTAAAATTCTCCTGTGCCTTTGAAAGGTACGTTTGGTGCTTAAGAACTGAAACAAATAAAATGCATTATAAACTTAGCTTGAAGGATCTCTGGAACAAGAGAAGAAACTTCGCATGGACCTAGAGAGAGCCAAGAGGAAACTAGAGGGTGACCTAAAACTGGCCCAAGAATCCACAATGGATATAGAAAATGATAAGCAGCAACTGGATGAGAAACTTAAAAAGTGAGTATGAGAGAATACATTTGTAAGCTTCTCACTATCTGGATCTCGAAAATATTACTTCATGGCACACAGAAAAAAAAAATTACATCTTTGACTTTTGATTTAATGAAAATGGTACATTTCTGACTTGTAAAACACCCACTTAGCACTTCCTCATCACCAGCCATACAAAAATGTTCACTTACACTAAGAAAAGAAGACTGGCAAGAAGACATAGCGTGAGCTAACATGCTGCTCTCCTAACAGGAAGGAGTTTGAAATGAGCAATCTGCAAAGCAAGATTGAAGATGAACAGGCCCTTGCGATGCAGCTGCAGAAGAAGATCAAGGAGTTACAGGTAAGTCCGTGGTTTCTGTCAGTCTCATCCATCACGACAAAATTACCAATTAGCTTAAAGGAGCTCACAATGAGCTTCTCCTCACCTCCAGGCCCGCATCGAGGAGCTGGAGGAGGAGATCGAGGCTGAGCGGGCCTCCCGCGCCAAAGCAGAGAAGCAGCGCTCAGACCTCTCCCGGGAACTGGAGGAGATCAGCGAGCGGCTGGAAGAAGCAGGCGGGGTCACTTCCGCCCAGATTGAGATGAACAAGAAGCGGGAGGCCGAGTTCCAGAAGATGCGCAGGGACCTGGAGGAGGCCACCCTGCAGCACGAGGCCACGGCGGCCGCTCTTCGCAAGAAGCACGCGGACAGTGTGGCCGAGCTGGGGGAGCAGATTGACAACCTGCAGAGGGTCAAGCAGAAGCTGGAGAAGGAGAAGAGCGAGATGAAGATGGAGATCGACGACCTGGCCAGCAACATGGAGACTGTCTCCAAAGCCAAAGTATGTACTAACCTGTCCCATTTCATCTTATTTTCCATGACTCAAAATGATTGAGTTTCTATATGATCTAATCTAACTGTACAAGCCTTAGATGTTATCTCAAACTTTAAAATTATTATTAATAGACAGTACTATATTGAAGTAAATTATTTTAATCTTCCTATCTCATTCGTAGAAAAATAACTTTAAACTTTGTCATTATTACCACGAAAGAATGAAAATACAGAAAAAAAAAAAACTTATGTAAAAACCATATTCTCCATGATGCAGAATTTAAATGACATTCTAGTTTTCCAAACGACAATAATCTAACTTTTACAATAGTTCATTTATTCATTTAGCCAAAACCAGGTGCCTCTGACTTTGCATCCAAGGCATTATGCAGAGCTTTGCAGTAGATAGGAAGGTAAAGAAAACTCAGCCCCTTTGTGCAAAGAGTTACAGCTCCCCAGACTTACAAAGAGAAGCATGTTATCTTTCCCTGTTTTCTACTTCGCACCGCAGGGAAACCTCGAGAAAATGTGCCGTACACTAGAGGACCAACTGAGTGAAGTGAAAAGTAAGGAAGAGGAGCACCAGCGCCTAATCAATGAACTGTCAGCCCAGAAGGCACATCTACACACAGAGTCAGGTCAGTGAACGAGGAGGGCCTGGAGTGCAGGGTACACCTATCAAAAGGGAATCATTTCTTTGGCCATGTACACCCCTTTATCATTGATATGTTATTCCTCCATCTTTTTACTGTGAGACAGTAGGTTGATTACAGGTTGTAATCAGAAAAAAATTTAATCTCAATGGGCTGAAGAGATTTTTTTTTTTTGCCTCAGCATTACTCAAAACACCCTCCTCAACCTTAAAATACCAAAGAAAACTCCCACACTTTTTGCAGAAAAGAGCAAGAAATAAACTTCTCAACAGCATCGAAGTTCTTGAGTTACTCTCCCTGTCATATGAAATAACAGAGTTCTGGTGTTATTTCATTCATTAAGCTATTCTTCACCTAGACAACAGAACTAAATCACCACATTCTGTCTCTCACAGGTGAATTTTCACGACAGCTAGAAGAGAAAGATGCTCTGGTGTCTCAGCTATCCCGAGGCAAACAAGCATTTACACAACAGATTGAGGAATTAAAGAGGCAGCTAGAAGAGGAGACTAAGGTGAGAATTCTCCAGCTGATACCTTCAGTCACTTGAACTCTGCAGCATGTCACCCTATCCAACTCTACACTGAGACTATCAATGATCAGAACATAAACTTATAGAGCACACTTTCTGTTGGTCCAGGCCAAGAGTGCGCTGGCCCACGCCCTGCAGTCAGCCCGCCACGACTGTGACCTGCTGCGCCAACAGTATGAGGAGGAGCAGGAGGGCAAGGCCGAGCTGCAGAGGGCGCTGTCCAAGGCCAACAGCGAGGTGGCCCAGTGGAGGACCAAGTACGAGACGGACGCCATCCAGCGCACGGAGGAGCTGGAGGAGGCCAAGTATGAGCTCTTAGCAAGGCGGGTGGAAAGAAATAGATGCTTTAAAATAGTGAAGGAAAAATAAAAGAAAGAGACTATTCCATGGAGATAGGGGAAGGATTTCAGCCTATTTATGTAGAGTGGTGGACTCCACCATATTCTCCTTATGTCAGCCCAGAGTATGTCCACTAGAGAACGGGCCAAGACCAGAGCCCTCACCCTATTCTGGTCTGTTACAAAAGCAGCTTAAATTTCTTTCCACCAAAATGAATTAATAACTATCAGCATATCCTTTATGAATTAAGAAGAATTCATTTTCTTTAATATAAGGAGAAACAGAGGCACTGAGACTACCTAGTACATTATTATGAATATTATAATTAACAGCAATCCGTTTATCCTTACCTGGAGTACTATTAGTTCAGAATAAGACTATCATACTTTCCCATCATTTAACTAACAACCAGTACCAATGAACTTACTAATTACACACGCTGTGGAATAAAACTCATGGGAGGTACACATGGAAGGAAAATAACCAATGCATTCTAGTGAAGGAAGTTTTCTAAAGTTTGATTTATCTCAGCAGTTGTCAGAATTAAACAATGAGAGAGTTTGATGAGCTTTTGCAGAGGAAGCATCCTGGTTATGAGTGTGGGCTGAAAGAGAGCAATAAGACTTTGGAGAAATGTAATAAGGGAATAATATTTATTCTCTCAAGGGACCAGACCTAGAAGACTATTGATTAATTGTATGGCATTGACAGTGTCACTCTGGGCCACAGTTTCCTCATTCGTAAAGAAGACAATACTAGAAAATGGCTGAGGATCCTATTCAAAGTTAAAAGTCTTTAATGCCAGGCTTCCTGTTCATGGCTGTCCCTTCTTCCTCACCCTCACACCCTCACATTACTTGCTCCACTAAAGTGCTTACTCAGAATCTCCATACCCCCCCCACCATTACCACCAGCACACACACCAAAATGACCTTGTACATTGTTGAATATCTCCAAGATAAAAAAGAATTCACTAGGGAAAACAGAACTGCAGAAGAGATAAAACAGGTGCTGAGAAGGTGTTTTTAGTAACAACTCATGGGCAAAGGAGCAAAAAGTCTTGGGGAAAATATGCTAGTCAGAAGCTTGATAACTGTTCATGGCGGTAACTCTGACTCTGCTCTTGGTCATTCACACTGACCAACTTCTCAGGAAGAAGCTGGCCCAGCGTCTGCAGGATGCTGAGGAACACGTAGAAGTGGTGAACGCCAAATGCGCCTCCCTTGAAAAGACCAAGCAGAGGCTCCAGAATGAGGTTGAGGACCTCATGCTCGACGTGGAGAGGTCCAATGCTGCCTGCGCGGCTCTCGATAAGAAGCAGAGGAACTTTGACAAGGTGGCTCAGCCTATATAAACTCCACCCACGTTTTATTAATACTTAGTCTCCCTTTCTCCATCAGCTGACAATTGACTGCTTTTCAGGTCCTATCAGAATGGAAACAGAAGTATGAGGAAACTCAGGCTGAGCTTGAGGCCTCCCAGAAGGAGTCCCGCTCTCTTAGCACTGAGCTGTTCAAAGTCAAGAACGCCTATGAGGAGTCCCTGGACCAACTTGAAACCCTAAAGAGAGAAAACAAGAACTTACAGCGTGAGTCTTTGTAGCGTTTCACTTTCAAAAATGGTAGACAGGTATCTTTTCAATTTTTCATCTTTCTCAACTGAACTTTGTGTTTTATTATTAAACTACAGAGGAGATTTCTGACCTGACCGAGCAAATTGCAGAGGGAGGAAAGCATATCCATGAACTGGAGAAAGTAAAGAAACAAATAGAACAGGAGAAGGGTGAACTACAGGCTGCTCTAGAGGAAGCAGAGGTACATGTTTTGTTTGCTCACTTATGCATTATACATAAATTGAAAAATTAATAGCCACTGAGATCTATCATGCTGCAAACTTTCAGGGGATAACTCATGTTATTCAGTAAGAAATATTGAATTGTACTTTAGGAATATAGAACTAAAAGGTTAACTAAGCTGTATTAGAGTTTGTGAGTTTTTATAATGCCTTCTTGAAGAAATCATCATAATGTACCCCCCAAAAGCACTCCTTAGATAATTTAAATGTTTCTTTTTCTAAAGGCATCTCTCGAGCATGAAGAAGGCAAAATCCTTCGCATCCAACTTGAGTTAAATCAGGTGAAATCAGAGATCGACCGGAAAATCGCTGAAAAAGATGAAGAAATTGATCAGCTAAAGAGGAACCATCTCAGAGTTGTGGAGTCAATGCAGAGCACCCTAGATGCTGAGATCAGGAGCAGGAATGATGCCCTGAGGATCAAGAAGAAGATGGAGGGAGACCTCAATGAAATGGAAATCCAGCTGAACCATGCCAACCGCCAAGCTACTGAGGCAATAAAGAATCTTAGAAACACACAAGGAGTACTGAAGGTACATTGGGATAAACAAACGTGGTGTTATACACTCTGGGAGTAATTGTGTGACTCAAATTTTAATATTTCAGGAGGACTATATGCCATAAGTCATCTGAATAGTAAAGTAATTCATTGAAGTTTTGCTGCACACAGTCGAATAACAGCTTAATTCTTAAAAGCCCAGGGCAGAATTTACTTTGTCATCTGAAAAGAAGACAAAGTGATGAGCGGTGACAAGACAGAGGTAGTGATAAATGATTTTAGCTACATACCACTGCACAAATCACTTCACTTACGTGGACTGCATGTGTTTAATGTATAAATAGAAACATAATATGTATATCTCTATTTATTTAACATTGATAAAATAAGACCATTTTATTAGCTCATCTCTAAGGATACTTTCCTAATGCAAAATTGTATAGCTTTATTCATGGCATTGTCTTTAATGACTCAGGATCTAAAATAATATAACATCACGTTCTTGGGTAGAACTGCCACCCAAGCTACAAAGAATTTGTCTTTAAAGAGACTTAAGGATTTTTCCTGTCCAATCACGCACTCAGTTGTCAAGATCAATGTGTGTACGTAACCCTAAAGTTGCATTTGCTTTAACTGGAGCGTGTGTAAGAGCCCTTTGCTCCATCTGCACAGGACACTCAGCTCCACTTGGATGATGCCATCAGGGGCCAGGATGACCTTAAGGAGCAGCTGGCCATGGTTGAGCGCAGAGCCAACCTGATGCAAGCTGAGATTGAAGAGCTGAGGGCATCGCTGGAACAGACAGAGAGGAGCAGGCGAGTGGCAGAGCAAGAGCTTTTGGACGCCAGTGAGCGTGTGCAGCTTCTGCACACACAGGTGAGGTTTGGGACTATGGTTGAGCAAATGCACTCCCTGAAGCTGAAGACCATTGCAGAGGATAAGCTTGTTCAACAGTAAGGAGGAACCTTGGCCAGGGTCCCTCCCAGGAGTTCAGGAAAATGTACAGCAGTAAATATGCACCGGGGTCCAGCAGATTCACAAATACACTTATAGGCTGGCTTAATCATGTTGATTTGAAATAATTTACTGTTCTAGAAACTTCTGTTTAAAAAAAGCACAAAAGACCCTCTATTAATAATCATATTTACAACATCGGTAACCCATCTTATCTTGTAACTCTAAGCTGCAAACAGATAAATCAGATGCAAGAAGGCCACAGTACCTCCAGTCAGCATTTGTTGTTTATACTGGATTTGTGAAATCAGTGGTGGTTATATCCTCACAATGGCTAATAAGCAGCACTTAATATTCATGTAATAAATGTCATGGAAAGACATTCACAATATAATAAGTTTAAAAAGCAATTTAATCATATAGAAAGCATTATCCTTTCTTTTAAAAATACCCAGAAAACATCCAGAAGTGTAAGCAAAGCTTTTATCAACAGTCATCTCTGGGTAGTAAGAATATAGTAATTATTCTTTGTCTCTTTTTTGCTAGTTTATATGTCAACTATTTTTTTTACAATAAGCATATATTATTTATACTTTTTTAAAGTTGCGATATATGGAAATAGCCATTATGAAAAGTTAAAATCACATACTACAAAATAATTTTAAAATCAAGTTAAAATGCATTTTTGTTACTCATCATTAGTATCCTTGAATTGACTGCATATTTCAAATACTGTCAACTTTCTAAAAATGTAAGAGATCCTTGGTTCATTTTTGTACCAATAATGATGCTATTTATCCATATAGAGCCAACAAATGTGAATAAACAACTAAAAATTAATAATCCATTCATCATGAGCCATGTGATGCCACCCGCAGCACTTCACATTTTTTCCTGGGGCAGTGGTCGTGCTTTATACTTACAGCAGCCACTGATAATAGTTGAATATGCTCGGTATCCAAAATTAATTTTCATCTGGAAGAATCTAAAAGAATTTTTATTAATAGATGTAGGTATGTAGAAAGAAGAGAAGTGAAACTTAGAGTCTACCTTTGATTTGGTTTTTATTCTGAATATTTATGATCAATAATTTTATGCCTAGTAAAAATAACAATGTAAATAGGTACAATACAATTAAATGACCTTGTCTTCTTTTTTACTAATCTGAAACAGAACACCAGCCTGATCAACACCAAGAAGAAGCTAGAGACAGACATCACGCAAATCCAGGGAGAGATGGAGGACATTGTCCAGGAAGCTCGCAACGCAGAAGAGAAAGCCAAGAAGGCCATCACTGATGTGAGCAGAGGGCCACCCTGGGTCATCAAGCTAGAATCTTGATGGGCTGTCTCACCTTTCTCAACTAGTTTTGTTTTACTGCTAATTAGGCGGCCATGATGGCTGAGGAGCTGAAGAAGGAGCAGGACACCAGCGCCCACCTGGAGCGGATGAAGAAGAACATGGAGCAGACGGTGAAGGACCTGCAGCACCGTCTGGATGAGGCTGAGCAGCTGGCCCTGAAGGGCGGGAAGAAGCAGATCCAGAAACTAGAAGCCAGGGTGGGGCTCCCAACCCGTTCAACTCCCATGCTGCTAGTTACAGCCAAGTGGCTAACCATCTTTGTACTCTTACAGGTGAGGGAGCTCGAAAATGAGGTTGAAAATGAACAGAAGCGCAATGCTGAGGCTGTCAAAGGTCTTCGGAAACATGAGAGAAGAGTGAAGGAACTCACTTACCAGGTGACGAGCTTTTCCATGTAATTCAGGCCTACTGCTTTCAAGAAAATAAAAATAAATTGTTTTCAAATTATGACACTATCTATTTGCTACCTCTTTCATCGCAGACTGAGGAGGACCGCAAGAATGTTCTCAGGCTGCAGGACTTGGTGGACAAGTTACAAAGCAAAGTCAAGGCCTACAAGAGACAAGCTGAAGAGGCTGTGAGTACCTCTACAGCGAGAGAAAAAGGTTCAGGAGCAGGGCCAGGTTTTGTGGAGACAAAAGGTCAAAGAATTTAAGAGGCTTTTTTTAAAGGCAAAGAACACAGAATTGGGAATATGAAAGTGGGTTTGAAAAATGAATATTTAGAAGGAAAAAAACCATAACACTAATTACCAGAGCCTTGGAGGTTCAGGTTCATTTCTTCTGACGTCTCCTTAAGTACTTTTCCAGACATGGTAGTATAGAAATGTTTCTTGGTTGTAACTCACTTCCCTCCCTATCTAAAACACTCAGCAACAACGAGTACTCGCAGAGGTGTGCAAATGAGGGCTCTGAATCTAAGCCTTATTTAAGTTTATGATGAATCCACCTCAGAACATTTCTTTTTCATTTGGTTGCAGTTCTCTTTCTCATGGGCTTCCCAGGTGGCTCAGTAGTAAAGAAACCGCCTGCCAATGCAGGAGACTCTGGTTCAATCCCTGGGTCAGAAAGATCCCCTGGAAAAGGAAATGGCAACTTACTCCAGTATTCTTGCCTGGGAAATCCCATGGACAGAGGAGCCCGGTGGGCTACAGTCCATGGGGTCACAAAGAGTCGGACACAACTTAGCGACTGAGCACTTAATGCACACTTTCTCATACTATTAATTCTAAAATCCTTCCTTAAGGTTCTCTGCATCCAATACTACCAAGGTACCCTGCTGCTAAGTTGCCTCAGTCGTGTCCAACTCTGTGCGACCCATAGACAGCTGCCCACCAGGCTCTGCTGTCCCTGGGATTCTCTAGGCAAGAACACTGGAGTGGGTTGCCATTTCCTTCTCCAATGCATGAAAGTGAAAAGTGAAAGTGAAGTCACTCAGTCGTGTCCGACTCTTAGCGACCCCATGGACTGCAGCCTACCAGGCTCCTCTGTCCATGGGATTTTCCAAGCAAGAGTACTGGAGTGAGTTGCCATTGCCTTCTCCACCTACTTTTAAGAATTTGTTTTACAGAAACAAGGTTGATTCAAATTCCTGCTACTTTGATCTCCCTGTTGTCACTGTAGCATCTTAAGTTTGCCAAGAAGAGAGTTAAATAAGAGATAATGAACAGGGAGTTATAAGCCCAAACAACACAGAGGCGAATGTGTGGGATGCCCTGTCCCAAACAGGTATATTACCAAAGAACAGAACCTTCTGCTTCTTACTTATTAAGCAAATCCTGTAGCTGCTCCTAGTAAGAAAGGCAGTAAGAATCAGGAAATGTCACATTTTCTTGTTCTCTCAAATGCATTTCTTTTCTCAGGAGGAACAATCCAATGTCAATCTTGCCAAATTCCGCAAACTCCAGCACGAGCTGGAGGAGGCTGAGGAACGGGCTGACATTGCCGAGTCCCAGGTCAACAAGCTGCGGGTGAAGAGCCGGGAGGTTCACACAAAAGTCATAAGTGAAGAGTAATTCATTCTAATGTGAAAGGGTGACCAAAGAAATGCACAAAATGTGAAATTCTTTGTCACTGTCAAATGTAATTTTAATACCAAGGAAATAAATCAGTAGAGAATTTTGCAATCTAAAAATACGTGTGTTTCTTAATTACAAGCTCAACAGTGCTATTAGAACTAAGTCATTTGTTCAACATTTGTTATGCTCCTACTGTGTGCAGTCAGAGACAATGACAAAAAATGAATGCGGTCAGTGAACCAACTTTAATAGAAGGCAAATGAAATGAAGCAAAGGTGTTTAATGGACCCTCAATTCCATTCAACCATTTTTACTGAGTACCAAGAATGTGTCTGTACAGAAATGGGCACCATGGATATGACTACTGTGTCCCTGCTCTTGAACTTCAAGCCAGCAAGTCATGGCAGTTCAGATTCTGGTACAGCATGCATACTCTGCGAGAAGCATGAAAACAAAGTGTGGTAACAACAGAGAATGAGATGCGAACCTGGGGAATCCAGGAAGGAATCTCAGAGGAGACGGAGTTAGCTCCTAAAAGATGAGTAGATAGCTATCATGTGAAAGAGAAAAGGAGATGAGCATTCTAAGAAGAGAAAACAGCATGAGATCTCAGAATAGTTGAAGCAGAGGCTCCATGAGCAAAGAGCATCTGAGAAGGCCAGAGATGGAAGCTGAGATCTGACTGTGAGGGGCACGGCCCCACACGCAGGCCTGAGGAATTAGGACAAGCATCTAACTGGTCGCATTTCATGTGGAGGAGAGTTGATGTAATTCTGGTAGTAGCATGGAGGATGCAGAAGAATAGGAAAGAACAGAGCCTGGAAAGACTGTGGAGCTTTTTACATGAGACAGACTGCAGATGACAGTGACAGAAATGAAGAAGAATGCAGCATGAAAGCAAGGCTCCAACACTGCTATAAGGAAAGGCCTGGGAGAGCATGAGAAAGGTAGGCAGTTTCACACCACTCAAACCTCACAGTTACTTTGTAGTTACAGATTTTATTTCCTTCCGAGGGAAAAGCTTTTCCTCGGAACCACCTATCTCTCCAAGAAGAAGGACAGAACTTTTAAGGTAAATCTTCCTTTTGACCCAATTTCTACATACACTCCTGCTTACCAAGAAACCTAAATTTTCTCAGTACCATACATATTTCAAACAAGAACTAGAAAAAATTTCTTAATATCAAAAAGAATGTGACTGAAATTTTATCACAGCCATTGCCAGAGTACTTTTTAAAAATACTTCTTAAAGCTTACAATTTGGTTTCACTCTGTAGACATTTAAAAACAAGCTAGTCGAATCCCAATTTACTCTTTTACAGGGCATCCCTCTCTCAAGAGGAAGCTACTGTGAGAAGTCTCCTTTCCCCAGTGTGGGAATCCTAATTAGCAATAAGGAACCTGCTTCATGAGAAGAGAATTTAAAAGCAGTAGAACATAATTATAAGGAATATTTTACCTAGGTCATGATGAAGACTAATGAAATATTCTGCCTCGAGTAGGCGTTTATTATCAAATGTTAATTAAATTCTGTAGAGTGAACCTATTGACCTCAAAAGCACTGGGCAATTGCTTTATTATCCTGTTTCCTAACTATTTAAATAATTGCTTATGTAGAGAGTTGAGAGTGGATTTCATTATCTAGGGGTCAATTACTCTGGGGTCCTTGATTAAATAAGGCAGCAAGGATTTAGCTAGTTAATATTCTTCTTCATCTTCTTCATAGATTAAGTGATTTATAGATTTATATCCTTATGTCTTACAATAAAACCACACATGATCATATATAAATACTTATAATGCTCTTTGTATTTTCTTTAACTGATATGAGGGATCATTGAGATTTGGGAACTGTTTCTAAATTATTGATACCAGATATAAGAATCCAAACAGGATGCCAGCAAGGAGAAAGCAGAAGGCAGTCTCCATGATTAATGTTAAATCAGGAAAAATGCAGGCAGTTTAAGTCCAATTCCTTCCTGATAAGTGTCGCTTGGACTTACTAGGATGGAAAGAATCTAAGACTGGAAGAAGACTGTGAAATGTTACAAAGAGCAAGGGACATTTTCTCTAACTTACAGATGAATCTATTTAAAATGTATGCAAGCAGAACTAAGCAGAGATGGCCATGCCCTAGTGTTTTGTATCTAGCCAGGCACCATTATACTAAAACATCTCCTAAAAATTTGTACAAAGGCCAGTTTCTTTACTCTCTATGCTCTTAGGACCATGAAAACTGAAAGCAAAATCTGGGACCATTAACATACTGATACTTGAAAAGATCATGAATGTTTTTCCCTCAACTCAATTCATAAGTCTCCACATAAGCAACAGGCACCAAAATCAGAAGAAATCTCAAGAGCCCTCTACTCCAAAACAGTACTTCCCCTTCTCTCAATCCTCTGTCTACATATCCTACTCGTAGAGACTGAACCCTTGGCTTCTTCAAGGATGTTGACTTTAATCTCTAATTAAATTGAGAATATACTAATCTCAACTAATACTCTAGCTAGAATTATTGGCTAACCAACTAAAAAGCATAGAAAGAGGTCTCTCAAGATGTGCCTGAAGGAAGGCAAGCTGGAGAGAGGGAAAGGCAATAAGAAAAAGTATCCACAGAGGCCATTTACTAACAATTTTGCTGAGGGCTTCCTTGGAGCATTAAGACTGCCAGCATCCTTCCTTGGGAGCCAAGAGATTACTTGAACCTTTTCTTTAGTGCTGCTCAAATGTAGCATGCATCAGAGTCATCTAGAGGTCCTGTTAAAATGCAGGTTTGGGGGTCTCACTTCCAGAGTTCCTAATTCAGTAGGTCTATGTTGGGACCCAAGAATTTGTATTTTTAACAACGCCCCAAGTGATGTTAGTGCTGCTGCTAGTTCAGTGACTACATTCTGAAAACCATGGCTCTAAATTATGACCAAATATTTCACAAAGAAATTACATATGATGTACAATTGCCCCACATATACACCTATCAATTCAGCCCAACCTCTCTGGGCCTCGGTTTCTTCATCTATAAAATGAAAAGGCTGAGCTGAAACAATCACTAAAATACCATGTAAATGCCTTTGAGCTCATGTTGGAAAGCACTGTCATTATAATTATATAAAATAATTACATCTTACATCTCTAGACTCTTTTATTTGCAAAACATTTTCACTTACAATTTATCAGTCACTAAACATTCACAATGATGTGAGACAGACAGAATCCTTTTGGAAACTGAGATACAAAGAGGATGATGGTTTGCCATAGTTGCATAATTAACAGGTAATAGAGTGAGACCTAGACCAGTATCTTCTAATTCAATCCTGGAAGAAGTGAGAAACCCAGCCTAGCCTGATCAGTGAGAGGTGCTGATGACAACCTTCCCCTAGAAACAAGGTCAGTAATCTGCATTTCATGAGAGGAAAGGAAGAGCAAGTACTCTTCACCTGGACATCCATATAGCTCATACCTTCATAGCTGCAGGATTCAGATCTATTACACCTTCTTAGAGAGGCCTTTCCCAGCTACTCAGTATCAAAAGACAACCCCTTCTCCCTGCCCTACCAATTATACTTCTAACTCCTTGGATTTACTTTAAATGTCTTCATGTACCTCATCACTCCTTGATTTTTTAAAATTTATTTATTTATTTTAATTGGAGGCTAACTACTTTACAATATTGTAGTGGTTTTTGCCATACATTGACATGAATCAGCCATGAGTGTACATGTGTCCCCCTTCCTAAATCCCCCTCCCATCTCCCTCCCCATCCCATTCCTCAGGGTTGTCCCAGTGCACCGGCTTTGAGTGCCCTGTTTCACGCGTCGAACTCGGACTGGTGATCTGTTTCACATATGGTAATATACATGTTCCAATGCTATTCTCTCAAATCATCTCACCCTCGCCTTCTCCCACAGAGTGCAAAAGTCTGTTCTTTATATCTGTGTATCTTTTGCTGTCTCACATATAGGGTCATCGTTACCATCTTTCTAAATTCCATATATATGCATTAATATACTATATTGGTATTTTTCTTTCTGACTTACTTGACTCTGTATAATAGGCTCCAGTTTCATCCACCTCATTAGAACTCATTCAAATGCATCCTTTTTAATAGCTGAGTAATATTCCAATGTGTATATGTACCACAGCTTTCTTAACCATTTGTCTGCTGATGGACATCTAGGTTGCTTCCATGTCCTGCTGCTGCTAAGTCACTTCAGTCATATCTGACTCTGTGTAACCCCATAGATGGCAGCCCACCAGGCTTCCCCGTCCCTGGGATTCTCCAGGCAAGAACACTGGAGTGAGTTGCCATTTCCTTCTCCAATGCATAAAAGTGAAAAGTGAAAGCGAAGTCGCTCAGTTGTGTCCGACTCCGTGCGACCCCATGGACTGCCGCCTACTCCGTCCATGGGATTTTCCAGGCAAGAGTACCGGAGTAGGGTGCCATTGCCTTCTCCGTGTCCTAGCTATTGTAAACAGTGCTGTGATGAACATTGGGGTACACGTGTTTCTTTCAATTCTGGTTTCCTCAGTGTGTATGTCCAGCAGTGGGATTGCTGGGTTGTATGGCAGTTCTATTTCCAGTTTTTTAAGGAATCTCCATGCTGTTCTCCATAGTGGCTGTGCTAGTTTGCATTCCCACCAAGAGTGTAAAAGTGTTCTCTTTTCTCCACACCCTCTCCAGCATTTATTGTTTGTAGACTTTTTGATAGCAGCCATTCTGACCAGCGTGAGATGGTACCTCATTGTGGTTTTGATTTGCATTTAGCTGATAGTGAGTGATGTTGAGCATCTTTTCATGTGTTTGTTAGCCATCTGTATGGCTTTGGAGAAATGTCTGCTTAGCTCTTTGGCCCACTTTTTGATTGGGTCATCTATTTTTCTGGTATTGAGCTGCAGGAGTTGGCTAAATATTTTTGAGATTAATTATTTGTCAGTTGCTTTGTTTGCTATTATTTTCTCCCATTCTGAAGGCTGTCTTTTCACCTTGCTTATAGCTTCCTTCATTATGCAAAAGCTTTTAAGTTTAATTTGGTCCCATTTGTTTATTTTTTATTTATTTCCATTACTCTGGGAGGTGGGTCATAGAAGATCTTGCTGTGATTTATATCAGATATTGTTTTGCCTATGTTTTTCTCTAGGAGTTTTATAGTTTCTGGTCTTACATTTATTTATTTATTTTTTTCTTGAAATACAGAATTTTATTTAGAAACTGTTTAAAAGTAGGAAAAAACCCTGTCAAGAAAGACCAGGTGGAAAATGGGTTCCCAACAAAATGGAATTTTAGGGCAACATTTAGATCTTACATTTAGATCTTTAATCCATTTTGAGCTTGTTTTTGTGTATGGTGTTAGAAAGTGTTCTAGTTTCATTCTTTTACAGGTGATTGACCAGTTTTCCCAGAACCACTTGTTAAAGAGATTGTCTTTTCTCCATTGTATATTCTTGCCTCCTTTGTCAAAGATAAGGTGTCCATAGGTGTGTGGACTTATCTCTCAGCTTTCTATTTTGTTCCATTGATCTATATTTCTGTCTCTTCACTAGTACCATATTGTCTTGATGACTGCAGCTTTGTAGTATAGTCTGAAGTCAGACAGGTTGATTCCTCCAGTTCCATTCTTCTTTCTCAACATTGCTTTGGCTATTCGAGGTTTTTCTGTATTTCCACACAAATTGTGAAATTATTTGTTCTAGTTCTGTGAAAAATACTGTTGGTAGCTTGATAAGGATTGCATTGAATCTACAAATTGCTTTGGGTAGTATACTCATTTTCACTATATTGATTCTTCTGATCCATGAACATGTTATATTTCTCCATCTGTTGTGTCATCTTTGATTTCTTTCATCAGTGTTTTATAGTTTTCTATATATAGGTCTTTTGCTTCTTTACAGGTGAATTCTACCAAAAATTTAGAGAAGAGCTAACACCTATCCTACTCAAACTCTTCCAGAAAATTTCAGAGGAAGGTAAACTGCCAAACTCATAGTATGAGGCCACCATCACCCTAATACCAAAACCAGACAAAGATGCCACAAAAAAATAAAACTACAGGCCAATATCACTGATGAACACAGATGCAAAAATCCTCAACAAAATTCTAGCAAACAGAATCCAACAACATATTAAAAAGATACATCATGACCAAGTGGGCTTTATCCCAGGGATTCAAGGATTCTTCAATATTTGCAAATCAATCAAAGTGATACACCACATTAACAAATTGAAAGATAAAAACCACATGGTTATCTCAATAGATGCAGAGATAGCCTTTGACAAAATTCAACATCCATTTATGATAAAAACCCTCCAGAAAGCAGGCATAGAAGGAACATACCTCAACATAATAAAAGCCATATATGACAAACCCACAGCAAACATTATCCTCAATGGTGAAATATTGAAAGCACTTCCCCTAAAGTCAGGAACAAGACAAGGGTGCCCACTCCCACCACTACTATTCAACATAGTTTTGGAAGTTTTAGCTACATCAACCACAGAAGAAAAAGAAGTAAAAGGAATTGGAAAAGAAGTAAAATTTTCACTGTTTGCAGATGACATGAGTCTCTACATAGAAAACCCTAAAGACACCACCAGAAAATTATTAGAGTTAATCAATGAATATAGTAAAGTTGCAGCATATAAAATTAATACACAGAAATCCCTTGCATTTCCATACACTAATAATGAGAAAACAGAGAAATTAAAGAAACGATTCCATTCACCATTGCAATGAAAAGAATAAAATACTTAGGAATAAATCACCCCTTGATTTTTAACTTACTCATTAATATCTATCTCCCTCAGCTAAAATAAAAGCTCCACAAGGGCAGGACTTTGTTTTGTTCACTGTTGAATGTCTGATGACTTGAATACTGCCTGGCATGTAACAAGTACTCAAGAAATATTTGTGGGATGAATAATACTCCAGTAATAATTTAACATGTGCCATGCACAGTGTTAGGGATTTTACATGCATTATCCCAAAATAAATCTCAAACCAGATGATATTTTAATTCCACTTTCTCAGTATTCAATAGAAATTAAACAAAAAAATCAGTAAAGATACTTCTGTCTCCAGGAAGATGAAGTGGACCTGCTTTTCCCTATTCTTCCCACTAATAACAGCTAAAACCCCTGGACATTAGACATAAAACTAACCTAAGAAATTCTGAAAGTGGAGAGAAGAAGATGGACCAGCCAGGTAAGTTCTCCAGGTTTTCTTTTTGCTTAATATGCCCCAGACTTGAAACTGAATAAGCAGACAACACAGAAACACAAATGGGTGCAGACCAAGAAAGCCCCAACAAGAATCTTTTCTCTCTAACCCAAGTACAAAGTAATGGGCAGCCTATCAACAGAAAAACTTTTAGATAACTGATCCAATCCAATCAAAAAAAAAAAAAAAAACCAAAAAGCTATGGCTGTATCCCACCACAGCAAAAGTCAAGGAGAAAATCTATTCTTTCACCCCATGAGGCTGTAATGTGGTGCCCCACCACCACTAGGGAGGTGTCAGGAGAGACCAAATAGGAAGAAAAGACTTTCATGTTTGCTAGCCAGTAATGGGACCCCACAAATGTGGTCAATAGATGGGATCCTTGACTCTCAGCCATCAGGTAACTCTTGTCCTTCTCACTGTCAAAGGAGGCCTAATGGGAAGTCAGCATTTTCACAACTGCGCAGTGGTAATGAGGCTGCTGCCCCGCAACTGTGGAGCCAGAGACAACCACTTGGAAGACATCCATCTGTACCCAGGATTAATAAGGAGACCTCCCTGTCAAGTGTTAACAGAAAGAAACCTGGATTTGTACCTCCACCTGGCAGTAACAAGGTGGTACCACCCCCTTACCTTAACAGAACAATGTCACAGAAAGTTAGATGAAAGCTTTAAATAAGATCCAGAATTACAGAACATAATATAAAAATGTCTAGGCTTCAGTCGAAGATCACTCATTATTCAAGAAGATCTCATACTGAATAAAAAAAGGATAAATGACTAGAAAAAGTCAAAATCAAGATGATAAGAGATGTTACAATTACCTGACAAAGATTTTAAAGCATCTACAATAAAAATGCAATTATGAACATGCTTGAAACAAATGTAAAACTATAAAGCCTCAGCAAAGAAACAGAAGATCTAAAATCTAAAATGGAAATTTTAGAAGTGAAAAATACAATAGCAAATTTTAAAAATGCAATGAACAGGCTCAATGGAAAAATGGAAGGGACAGAGGAGAGAATCAGTGAACTGTAATATGGAACAGAAATGATCCAGCCTGAACAAGTGACAGAAAATGAACAGGAAAATGTACAGAGCCTAAGGGTTCCATGGCTCCATCACAAACAAATCTAACATTCATGTTATCAGAGTCCTGAAATGAAGAGAAGGAACAGAGTGAAAAAGTACTCAAAGAAATAATGGCTGAAAAGTTGAAAAGTTCTAAACTTGTCAAGAGACATAACGTACAGATTCAATAAGGAGTTTATTCAAGTAGGATAAACTCAAATCCACAGCAAGTTCTATCATAAATGTCTGAATCCTAAAGGTAAAGAAAAATATCTTGGAAGCAGTTAGGCATACCATTTAATCAACAACCAAAGACAAAACAAAAAACAACAACCTGATTAAAAACATTGGCAGAGGAGTTAATTAGACATTTTTCCAAAGAAGATGTATAGATGGCCAAGAGGCACATGAGAAGATGTTCAATATTACTGATTACAGGAAAATGCAAATCAAAACCACAATGAGACATCACCTCAAGCCTGTTAGAATGGCTTTACCAAAAAAAAAAAAGAAAGAAAGAAATAACAAATGTTGGCAAAGATGTGAAGAAAAGAGAACCATCATGAACTGCTAATGGGAATGTAAATTGGTTATAGCCTCTGTGGAAAACAGTACAGAGATTCCCCAGAAAATTAAGACTAGAACTCCCATTTGATCCAACTATCCCACTTCTGGATATTTATTCAGAGAGTATGAAAACATTAAAAAGATATATGCACTCCTATGTTCATTCTCAGCATTATTACAACAATCAAGACATAAAAACCACCTAGGTGCTCACTGATGGATGAATGGATAAAGAAGATGTATACAGAATAGAATACTACTTGGCCATAAAAAGGTGAATTCTTGTCATAAACAACAACATGGGTGGACCTTGAGGGTATTACGCTAAATGAAATCAATCATATGGAAAAAAGACAAATACCGTATGATTTCACTCATATGTGGGATAAACAAACAAACAAAAGCAAACACATAGATAGAGAACAAAGCAGAACAGTGGTTACCAGAGGAGAAAGGAGTTGGGGGGGGCGGAATGGGTAAAGGGGGGCCACCTATATGGTGATTAGGTAGAAACTAAACTTCTGGTGGTGAGCACATTGCAGTGCATACAGGAACTGAAATGAAAACATGAAATGTACACATAAAACTTACCATACACTTCCAAAACGAAGATATGTGAAGGTCCAATAATCAGATTTAAAGATGTTCAATATCACTGGTCTAAAGGATACTGATTAAAATCATAAGAAGCTTCTACTATACATCCATAAGCATGGCTAAAATTATAAAGACTGACAATGACAAGTGTTGGCAAGGATGCTGGACAACTACATTTTTCATGTATACTAGTAAGGACGTAAAATGGTTCAATTGTGTTTTTTAACTGTCTTACCATTTCTTATAAATTAAGCACATACCTTTACGCCTTTTGACATAGCTATTCTACTCCTCAGATTGAACAAATGAAATAAAAGATACGCCCACAAAAAGAAAGAATATGGTTTGGCAAGAGAATAGATGAAAAAATATGGTATATCCTTACAACAGACTGCTACTCACCAATAAAAAGAAATAGAAGAGCATAGATAATCTAAACAACATTCCTCTTTGGCACAAGTCATGAAAAGACAGGAGTTACTTCGTTTTCTTGAAGATGAGGTAACTAGAGTCTCATATCGGAAAAGACAGAAATGCCTCAACCGTCTGTAATTCCTCTGCTTCTCTTCAATCAAGAGAAAAAATAGAAAAATCCTCAGGGCAAAGAGAACCTTAGGAATTGTAAGTTAATTCTTGGCAAGGACTCAGAGTAGAAGGACCATTAGATACAGTAACTTAATGCTGGCTCTGGGCTTAATTGTAAGCAGATACCAGTGAGAAGAGCAAGGACAATGGATATAAGCCAGACCTTGGAAGAACTTTTGCTCCAAGTTAAAAGAAAGGAGTTGTCACACAAGAATATCTGCATTGGAGAAGGGTTGGAATACACCAATAAACAAGTTTTAGCAAAATACAGCTCAGTTTTCTTATACATTGCCATCAAAACTCTTCACATGCTTGTTTCAGATCAGATCATGTCCGACTCTTTGTGACCCCATGAATCGCAGCACGCCAGGCCTGTCCATCTCCAGTCCATCCCTGTCCAACTCCCGGAGTTCACTGAGACTCATCATTTTAAATAAGGTTTTCCATTTCCAGGGTTGCATCTCAAAGAAAACAAGTGGAAAATGCATTATGTTGATCCCTATCTCAGATTAAAGTGAGTGTTAGGTTTCAACTACTCACCACATAATCAGAGCATCACTACTTAACAGGTGGCCACTTAATTAATCACAGACAAAGTAACTGAAGGGACATTTGTTTCTAAAGTTTTGCTATTAGAAGAAATGTTAGATGCACAGCCTAGGCACACCTCTTGTCCCCCCACCCCTACCCCATGTTTCTATAGGAAAAGAGTAGGATGGCAATTATTGCAATTTTAAATTTCAAAAGATGGAACAAATTGCCCTGGAATTTTACACCCTTATCCATAGCATATGAGAGCATCCACTCCCCCACATCACCATTTGCTACTATCAATTTTGATGACATATTTACGGTCATTTAAAAAATCAAAATGGGAGTAAGGACGAACCTTTGTTGGCAAAGTAATGTCTCTGCTTTTGAATATGCTATCTAGGTTGGTCATAACTTTCCTTCCAAGGAGTAAGCATCTTTTAATTTCATGGCTGTAGTCACCATCTGTAGTGATTTTGGAGCCCAGAAAAATAAAGTCTGACACTGTTTCCACTGTTTCCCCATCTATTTCCCATGAAGTGGTGGGACCAGATGCCATGATCTTCGTTTTCTGAATGTTGAGCTTTAAGCCAACTTTTTCACTCTCCTCTTTCCCTTTCATCAAGAGGCTTTTGAGTTCCTCTTCACTTTCTGCCATAAAGGTAGTGTCATCTGCATATCTGAGGTTATTGATATTTCTCCCAGCAATCTTGATTCCAGCTTGTGTTTCTTCCAGTCCAGCATTTCTCATGATGTACTCTGCATATAAGTGGTCATGTATGGATGTGAGAGTTGGACTGTGAAGAAGGCTGAGCACAGAAGAATTGATGCTTTTGAACTGTGGTGTTGGAGAAGACTTTTGAGAGTCCCTTGGACTGCGAGGAGATCCAATCAGTCCATTCTGAAGGAGATCAGCCCTGGGATTTCTTTGGAAGGAATGATGCTAAAGCTGAAACTCCAGTACTTTGGCCACCTCATGCGAAGAGTTGACTCATTGGAAAAGACTCTGATGCTGGGAGGGATTGGGGGCAGGAGGAGAAGGGGACGACAGAGGATGAGATGGCTGGATGGCATCACTGACTCAATGGACGTGAGTCTGAGTGAACTGCGGGAGTTGGTGATGGACAGGGAGGCCTGGTGTGCTGCAATTCATGGGGTTGGAAAGAGTTGGACATGCCTGAGTGACTGATCTGATCTGATCTGATGGTTCAGGCATCCAAAATGGAGCTAGATGGACATTTTACATGTGGTTTAAGACATATTCCTACATGAAAACTTGAATTTTCTCTGAAATGCATCAAACTCGAGGACACTAACAACCATTTTCAAAACATTAAAACTCTACAAACTTAGTTTTAAAGTACTCTCCCCACCATATAATCATTACAGACCCCAAAAATCCTTGCTTAACAAGCACCTTCACTTTTTACCTGTTCCAATCCCACTTCCTGACAGTTTATGCAGCCTTGTGGGATTTTGTCTATATAAATCTCTCCCATTTTGTAGTCTCAGTTCAGTTCAGTTGCTCAGTCATGTCCAACTCTTTGCAACCCCATGAACCTCAGCACACCAGGCCTCCCTGTGCGTCACCAAATCCCGGAGTCCACCCAAACCCATGTCCATTGAGTCGATGATGCCATCCAACCATCTCATCCTCTGTCGTCCCCGTCTCCTCCTGCCCTCAATCTTTCCCAGCATCAGGG
Organism: Bos indicus x Bos taurus; assembly: GCF_003369695.1. Classification (NCBI taxonomy): domain Eukaryota; kingdom Metazoa; phylum Chordata; class Mammalia; order Artiodactyla; family Bovidae; genus Bos; species Bos indicus x Bos taurus. Next base: position 30,482,024 of record NC_040094.1, on the reverse strand, counting down.
TCTTTTCAAATGAGTCAGCTCTTTGCATCAGGTGGCCAAAGTATTAGAGTTTCAGCTTCAGCATCAGTCCTTCCAATGGACACCCAGAACTGATCTCCTTTAGGATGGATTGGTTGGATCTCCTTGCAGTCCAAGGGACTCTCGAGAGTCTTCTCCAACACCACAGTTTAAAAGCATCAATTCTTCTGTGCTCAGCTTTCTTTATAACCCAACTCTCACATCCATACATGACCACTGGAAAAACCACAGCCTTGACTAGACAGACCTTTGTTGACAAAGTAATGTCTCTGCTTTTTAATATGCTGTCTAGATTGGTCATAACTTTCCTTCCAAGGAGTAAACATCTTTTAATTTCATGGCTGCGATCACCATCTGCAGTGATTTTGGAGCCCAGAAAAATAAAGTTAGCCACTGTTTCCACTGTTTCCCCATCTATTTGCCATGAAGTGATGGTCTAGCAGAACACAATTCAAGTGCTTCTTGTCCTAATAAAGAATAAAGCCCAAATAAATGCATCTTTATTCCAATCAAGTCTCCATTTCTGAAATTTTAGTTCAGTTTTGGTTTTGGTTTTGTTCAACATGATGGGTGAAATATACCAGTTGTCATTTGATCTTGAATATCCTGAACTTTGAGTATTTTCAAGTTTATTGGCCACTTGCATTGCCTCTTCCATTAACTGTCTGTCTGTATCTTTTGGCTACTTTTTCTATTTACTCGTATCTCCATTTCTTCTTGATTTTTTTTTACAGTTTTGCTTTGTTTTAATGCTTAAGATTTCAATTCATCTAGCATTTATTTTTATAAATGGTATCAGGCAAGGACCTAATTGTCCTTTCTCTCCCTGCCCCCAAGTGATCTGAAGTGCTATCTTTTGATATACTAAATTTCTGTACATGCCAGAAACCATTTTTGGACTACTAATAGTAGTTCTATTAATCTACTCATCTTCACCTACACTAACTTCACACTATTTCCATCACTACATTTCTAAAATATGTTTGATGTCAGGTAGGGTGGGCTTGACCTACATACAGCATATTAAAAAGCAGAGACATCACTTTGCTGACAAAGGTTGGTATATTCAAAGTTATGATTTTCTCAGTAGTCATGTAGGATGTGAGAGTTGGACCATAAGGAGAACTGAACGCCAAATAATTGATGCTTTTGAACTGTGGTGTTGAAGACTCTTGAGAGTCCCTTGGACAGCAAGGAGATCCTTTAGGATCCTAAAGGAAATCAGTCCTGAATATTCATTGGAAGGACAGATGCTGAAGCTCCAATACTTTGCCACCTGATGCGAAGAACTGATTTAATAGAAAAGACTCTGATACCGGGAAAGGTTGAAGGTGGGAGAAGGGGACGACAGAGGATGAGATGGTTGAATGGCATCACTGGCCCAATGGATATGAGTTTGAGCAAGCTCCAGGAGTTGGTGATGGACAGGGAAGCCTGGCATACTGCAGTCCATGGGGTTGCAAAGAGTTGGACACAACTGAGTGACTGAACTGAACTCAAGGGTGGGCTTGTTACTTTGTTGCAGTAAAAATTTATTATTCCTGGAAACTTGTATTCTTTTACTACAAACTGTGGTGTTGGAGAAGACTCTTGAGAGTCCCTTGGACTGCAAGGAGATCCAACCAGTCCATCCTAAAGGAGATCAGTCCTGGGTGTTCATTGGAAGGACTGAAGCTGAAGCTGAAACTCCAATACTTTGGCCACCTGATGTGAAGAGCTGACTCATTTGAAAAGACCCTGATGCTGGGAAAGATTGAGGGCAGGAGGAGAAGGGGACGACAGAGGATGAGATGGTTGGATGGCATCATCGACTCAATGGACATGGGTTTGGGTGGACTCCGGGATTTGGTGACGCACAGGGAGGCCTGGTGTGCTGAGGTTCATGGGGTCGCAAAGAGTCAGACACAACTGAGAGACTGAACTGAACTGACCTGAATATTGCAATTTGCTGTTGAATGACAGCTCTATCCTTCGTCTATTACTTCCAAATCTGTTCCCTTTCCATAGAGAAACATTACCGTAATCTCAGGAAATTTAGTTTTCATTGTCTTGGGGTAGAATAAATCAAGTGATTCCTAAACATCTACAGTTATTTATATTTCACCAGCAGCAAGCACAGTCAAGTCTACAATCCCCCACACACCCCCCACATACCCCCGCCTCTTTTCTTTTCCAACAGCTACTGGCTTAGTTTAGGTTCTCAACTCTTCCCTAAAATAGCACAACAACTGCTTAAGTAGGTTATCTCTGTTGCACTTTTCCAATCCATCTTCCATGATGCTACCATAACTGTGTTTAAAATGCAAACCTTAAAACGTCAGTTCCTTGTTTAAAAGACTCCAGCGATATCCTGTGACCTATGGTAATAGGGTCCTATCTTTTACATGGTTTTCAACAGAGTGATAATAGCCAATATTTATCAAATACTTTCTACACTGCCAGTTACTATGGTAGCTGCTTTACACATATTTCTCACTGATCCTGTGAGGATTAACTACATTTCTCATTAATCCTGTGAGGTGGTGGAAAATTATTATAATTGTCCTTTAACAGATGAACAAACTGAAGCCTACGGATATTAGGTGACTTGCGTAAAATCATATGAAATAACATCTGGCTAGTTACATGGATATTTAAGACACTGAGTGAGTGAGTGAGTGAAAGTCACTCAGTCGTGTCTGACTCTTTGCAACCCCATGGACAATAAAATCCATGGAGTTCTCCAGGCCAGAACACTGGAGTGGGTAGCCGTTCCTTCTCCAGAGGATCTCCCAACTCAGGGATTGAACCCAGGTCTCCCACATTGAAGGCGGATTCTTTACCAGCTGAGCCACAAGGGAAGCCCTTATACTGTGTACACCATAAAATACACGCCAGTTTGCAGCCTCTAAAACTTACCTATTAAAAGAAGTTCATATAATGAATTTTTAAAGTAGTTACTTGATTTTTTAAGCTAGATATAAAAAGATAGTCCATATACATGCTACCCAAAAGTAAAAGCAACACAGTATAGCAAAATATTAGCAAAAAAAGAACTCAAAGCAAACTACTACTAAAAGCAGCAGGGATAGTTCATATTTCATTTTAAAAAGATACAATCTACCAAAAAGACAAAACTATCATAAATTTCTATGGAGTTAGCAACTAACTTTGAATTACATAAACAAAAATCTGAACAATCTGATAATAACCAGAGTGGATTCTTAACTTACATCTATTAGAAAAATCACAGATCAAGTAGACAAAACTAAAAACAGATGATTTGAAAAACACAAATAATAAGCTGAATGATAAAATTTAAAAAAAAATTTGTAGCCAACAATGAGAGAACATAAATGCTTTTCAAACATCTAACACATACATTTTTAATGGAGGTGATATCAGTCCTTAAGAAGTAAAAATTAGTTCTTAGGAGAGCAAAAGAATCTTAGGCATTATAATAGTTTGTGCCTCACTATGGCCCCCAGGGAAAAAAAAGCTCAACCCTATCTGAAAAAACCTTATTGCTTAATCTCTTTTGTTATGGAGAAATTAATTTAAGTTTAAATTTCAATCCATTTAATTACAATCTTATGCTGAGTATTAATTTCTTAAAGAGAAATTAAACTTAATGAATTTAATTTGATTAATGTCTCTCTTCAGTGGGCAAGTTATTGAAAAAAAGGTTAAAATACACTGATCTAAAAAATGTATAAAAACTGAGTCATATGGGGGAAGACTATATCTAAATTTGCTTATACATACATAAAATACCTCTTAAGGACACACAGGAATCTGATAACTGTTGTTGACTCTGGGGAGGGAAACGCAATAGCTTTCTCACACTATTATAGTCTCACTTTTATTTATTTTTTTCCTTTTTTTTTTTAAATTTTATTTTATTTTTAAACTTTACAATATTGTATTAGTTTTGCCAAATATCGAAATGAATCCGCCACAGGTATACCTGTGTTCCCCATCCTGAACCCTCACTTTTAAAACAAGAAAAATAGTAAAAACATGATCTATGAAAGAAAATACTGATAAACTGGACTGCATCAAAATTTAAAACTTTTGCTATTCAAAAGGCACCATTAAGAAAATGAAAAGACAAGCCACAGACTACATGAAAATATTTGTTAATCATATATCTGATAAAGGACTTATATCAAAACATATATCTATATATGTGAGTATAAAGATCTCAAACAAATTATACGAAAATTATCCAATTTTTTAAATGAACTAAACAATTGGATACCTAGATAAAACACATAAATGGTAAATAAGCACATAAAAAGTAACCAAAATCATTAATTCATTAAGGAAATACAAATTAAAACCACATTAAGATACCACTCTACACTCACTAGGATATATAGCAAGCGCTGGTTGCTCAGTCATGTCTGACTCTTTGCAACCCCAGGACTATAACCTGTCAGGCTCCTCTGTCCATGGACTTCTCCATGCAAAAATACTGGAATAGATAGCCATTCCCTTCTCCAAGGGATCTTAGCAACTCAGGGATCGAATCCAGGTTTCCTGCATTGCAGGCAGATTCTTTACTCACTAGGATGGCTTTAACAAAAAAGGACAATACAAGTGTAGGTGAGAATGTGAAAAAACCTGGAAGCTTCATCTTATTGGTGGAAATGTAAAATGGCACAGCCATTGTTAGAAAGAATTTGGCAATTTCTTAAGAAGTTGCTGCTAAGTCGCTTCAGTCGTGTCCGACTCTGTGCGACCCCATAGACGGCAGCCCGCCAGGCTCCCCCATCCCTGGGGTTCTCCATGCAAGAACAGTGGAGTGGGTTGCCATTTCCTTCTCCAATGCATGAAAGTGAAAAGTGAAAGTGAAGTCGCTCAGTCGTGTCCGACTCCTAGCAACCCCATGGACTGCAGCCTACCAGGCTCCTCCGTCCATGCGATTTTCCAGGCAAGAGTACTGGAGTGGGTTGCCATTGCCTTCAGATCAGATCAGATCAGTCACTCAGTCATGTCCGACTCTTTGCGACACCATGAATTGCAGCACGCCAGGCCTCCCTGTCCATCACCAACTCCCGAAGTTCACTCAGACTCACATCCATTGAGTCAGTGATGCCATCCAGCCATCTCATCCTCTGTCATCCCCTTCTCCTCCTGCCCCCAATCCCTCCCAGCATCAGAGTCTTTTCCAATGAGTCAACTCTTCGCATGAGGTGGCCAAAGTACTGGAGTTTCAGCTTTAGCATCATTCCTTCCAAAGAAATCCCAGGGCTGATCTCCTTCAGAATGGACTGGTTGGATCTCCTCGAAGTCCAAGGGGCTCTCAAGAGTCTCTAGCAACTCAACTCCTAGTTATCTCCCCAAGAGAAATGAAAACAAATGTCCACATGATGACTTGTATGGAATATTATCAACAGCACTTTGCATAACAGCCAAAACTAGAAACAATTCAAATATCCATCAATTTGAATGGATAAACAAAATGTGGCACTATATCATAGACTACTAATTAGCAACAAAAATGAATAATCTGTTGATATATGCAACAGCATGGAGGAACTCAAAAAGCATATTAAGGAAAAGAAGCCAGACATGAAAGACTACCCACTAGAGGATTCCATTTGTATGAAGTTTCTAGAAAAGGCAAAACTACAGAGACAAAAAGCGTATCGGTTTTTGCCTAGGAGTTCTGATCTGGATGCTACCTGAACTGTTTTATTACATAAACACACAAACACAAATACAGACACACGAGGTCCCTCATTCCTATTTTATCTACTAAGAAGTAAACTGCATGTGTACACACGCACAAGAGAAAGAACCAGCAGCTGAAAGAGAATCCTCCCCCGCAAAGCCCAAATTTATACATCTGGAAATTAAAAAAAAGAAAACCACACTTAAGATAAATTGAGAGCTGAAATGGAAATAGAACTTTAAAATGACAATCGTACAAGGGTACTATAATACATATCAACCCCTGGGATTCAGCCAAAGTAGTAACCAAAGAAAATTTTATAACCATAAATAACATGCAAGATCATAAGAAAGAATGAAAATAAATGAAGTAAGCTTTCAGTTCAAGATGCTAGACACACACAAATAAAATAAACCTAAAGAACTAAAAGAATGAAGAAGATTAAAAGCAGAAAATAATAAAATAGAAGAAAACTTATTTGGTAAATCTAAATTAAAAAGAGCAAACACAAAGACAACACTTTGGCAAATATGATTTAAAATAAAAAGAACAAAATCAAAATACATTAAAAAAAATAAAAAGGAATAGATGACTACACAAGAGTTTTTTTAACCATAAAAAGATATGCACAAAAAAATGTCCAAAAAATCTATAAAAACTCACATGGAATGGGCAATCTTCTAGGAAAATATAAATCTTCCAACTGGGGGAAATAAAGGTAGAAACTGCATCCTGTCTATGGTAGTGGTTACAAGAAACAGTGCACATGAAAAACTCATAGAACAAAAGAAGTGAATTTTATTGTAAGTTTAAAATTTTTTAAAAATAGTAGCAAAAAAACATATAACTGTCACTTAGAAAGCGTGGATTTTGCTATATATAAAGTATACTTCAATATTCCTAACCATTAAAAAAAGGAGATTCTAATTTTAAAAGAATGTTAATATAATTTGTTTAAAGAATAAGAGTGTAAATTTCATTGGTGGTATGAAAATTATCTATGATATAATTTTTTAAGTAAAATGTAAAGCAAATATGTGCTATATATGTGTATATAGTTATGATCAAACTTATACGTCTATAACTTATCTTACTTCTGCATAATGAGATTACAGACATTTTTTTCTCTTTGCTTATCTGTATTTTTACTACAAAGAATACATATTATTCTCTAATAAATAATATTTTTTTCAGTGTTGGGTGGATGAGCACTGACTTAACGGTAGGGACTCAGTATAGAATCTTCTCTCCCCTTGGCCTTGCTGCCCAAGCCCAGACTCCAAGGGTGAGCCTTGGCAGTGACCCAAGGTAGTGAAGGAGGTGGGGGTTCCTATGGTAACAAAGAAGGAAAACGTGGTTAGGCCCCTAAAAGCAATGCTCGCTGAGGCTGTGATCATTGGGTTACCACAGGCATGTGTGAGAGTTTGCCAAATCAAATATAGCTCTTAGGAACTTACTTTGAGGCCCCACCAGGCACTGTCGAAGATTACCTTCCCAGCACACTAGAAAGCATTCTCTGCCGGCAGATTGGTCCCTGTCACATTATTTATAGGAGATTGGTTCACATACTCAAAATGATATGAATACTTCTAATTATATCCAAACATGACAAATGTCAGAACAAATTATTCTGAGGGTTCACGCTGCCAAATGTCTTGCCCTAACAAAGAGGAGCAAGCTGCGGCATCAGCACACCAGCTCCTATATAAGCACGATGAGCCCTCCCGGTACATCTCCACCAAGGACCCAGAGGTAAGTGAATGGGGGCCTTGGGACCTGCAGGGCTCCAGGGGACAGAAACAGCTTACCCCGCAGCCCATCTCTGAGCATGAAATTGTTCCTCTCAGCTCTGACTTTTATTTTCATAAAGCCATGGCAGGTTTTAATTCTGTAACTACCGTACTGGAATTTATTTAATTCTGTAATTTAGACCAGGCAAGTTTTAATTCTGTAACTATCTTACTGGAATTTCAGAGCTTCACTAAAAAGAAACTCGTTGCTTTACAGTTTTAGATGCTCCTGAACCTGCATCTTCATCTGGAATCCGGAGGTAAGACTCCACTTTATTCATTTATTGATGACAGAAGGGATGTAGCCTAACAAAGCTGGGGACAGCGCTTCATTGTACACCATTTCCTTACATTTTGCGGTTATGTAAATATGTTGTGCTTCCAAATGTCTGCTTAGAAATGCTGGGAAATCACTTCTTCCAAATGTCTTATTCTCAGAGACCACCGTCATTTGAGTTCCAGGATTAAAGGACCATTTGGGAAAGAATGAATTTTAACAGTGAGTTCTCAGCTGCACTTAACAACTGTCAGGGGCAATGGATTACTCCATGCCAACCTCCTTCTACTGACAAGCGTTGAAAACTTGGGTGTTTCACTAGTATTTTTTAAATACCTGTAAAAATTCTTAATCTAAAACATGTAAACAGAAATGAACATCTGCTTAAAACCATAGTATTTTAGCTACTTTTTCATGATTCACTGTAGTTTTTAGAAAGATTTGTTACTGTTTGTTTAAAAAAAAAATCACAAGAATTACACCCACAGAGTGCTATCACACTTTAAAATAGAAGGAGAGATTCTGGCCCTTCCCCCAAGTAATTCACTGCCTGAGAGTAAAGAAAAGACCCAATCAAAGTAATGAGCCAATGCTGAGACACATATCTATCAACAGAGGACAATGGCTCATATGCATGTGATAAACTCTTACACTTTTGTCTTTTCTTTTTCTGGATGAAGAGAAAAGAAGCCTGTGGAATTTATGCAGGATGAAACACCTTCATGCTGAAGCTCTCATTCCCCTGTGCTTAGATCTGTTAACTGACAGTTCAAATCCTTCATGCCAAAAGGAGAATGTTAAAAGAGATTTTGAAATTAAGGCAATGCTAAGTCTCTTGGTAACAAGCCAAATGATATATTTAAAAAAAACAACCCTAGAGTGATAACGATTTCTTATGAGGTTAATGACCCACCAAGAGATGTTTAATATAAAGTGGGTGTTAAAAAGAATTATTTGACTTACAAGAGAAAAAAAAAGGCCATCTAAAAGGCAAAAATGGTTTTGGTAGCTTGGAAGATATCAACTTTCATTTGCCCAAGACAAACTTTCCCTCCTAACTCTATGATTGTCCCAGCAAATGGCAGATGCAAACATTATGCATCTGAGGATTAAAGAATGACAGTTGCTATAAAACAATCCATCAACAACAGTCTTAGCTATAGATATTATTAGAGTTTAGAGATTAAAACAGGCAAGGATTCCATTCTCACTCAGCTGTAGGTGCCCTAGCCCTGAAGATCAAGACATGCCATCTGGGAAGGAAATTTTCAAAGCCCTAAAAATGAAGCCTCAGATTGCAGTCTCATTCCAAACCAGCCCTGTGCTAGTGTTATTAATACTTTATTAAGTTGAACGCTGGTCAACACAGGTTGGAAGAACAATTACAGTCCAGGCTGGGGATGGAACCTCAATATTTCTGTCATTTCAAATTTTTTTCTCACATGTATATAACTTCTGGTTTCTCTTTTCCCTCTCTCCCATTCTTTCCCCAAGGCAGAATTCTCTCTAAATAAATTGCAACCATGAGTGCGAGTTCAGACGCTGAGATGGCTGTTTTTGGCGAAGCCGCTCCCTACCTTCGAAAATCAGAAAAGGAACGGATTGAAGCCCAAAACAAGCCCTTTGATGCTAAAACATCAGTCTTTGTGGCAGAGCCCAAGGAATCCTATGTGAAGAGCATCATACAAAGCAAGGAAGGGGGGAAAGTAACTGTAAAGACAGAACGTGGAGCAGTAAGTAAAAACATAAGGAGAAAATCCTTCCCGTTTTATTTCTCCATCTCCTCACTTCAAGTTGAAGCCTTCCTTGCTCACAATTTCCAAGTCTATTGCCAATCCAGACACCCTTCCAGTCCATTAACAGACATCAGATTTGGAAGGTAAAAGAAATTCTCACTTCTCCCTTTCCCAACCACCAAAAGAACTTTAAGCCCCTAGTCAGCCTCCAGCATTTCCCTTCCATCACTCACTTCCCAGTCTAAATCTCCAAACCTGGGAGAAATAAAAACTAGTTTCTATCAAAAGAATTATTATCTACTTAGGTAAATAATGCATTAATCTTCCCATTACTTCCTCCCAAATTGAAGTTTCTTATAATAAATGGCAAGGAGAAATAAAAAATTAAACCCATTGAAGTAAAATGATATAAACGGATAAACCTGGGACATGAAAATGTGGGAGGAAAAAAGTAGATTTTAAAGAGTAGGATGTATTCTAGCTCATCACAGGAAACAGATTTTTTTTTTTTACCATCAAACTCTAAGATGAATACATTTTTGTGCTTTTATTTAAAGGACACTGAATAATATAATGGAAAGTGCCCACAATCGTAGTCTTATAACCAAAGCAGATACATATAAATCCTACTTCCAACCATTAATACAAACTTGACTCTCACTTTACTTGCCAGACTCTCACTGTCAGAGAAGATCAAGTCTTCCCCATGAACCCTCCCAAATATGACAAGATCGAGGACATGGCCATGATGACCCACCTGCACGAGCCCGGAGTGCTGTACAACCTCAAAGAGCGTTATGCAGCCTGGATGATCTACGTGAGCACCCTTCAACCTCTCTTTATTTCATCTATCTCTCCAAGTAGAATCAAATCCCACATGTTGAGTGTTCTGATTTTCTCAGACCTACTCGGGCCTCTTCTGCGTCACCGTCAACCCCTACAAGTGGCTGCCGGTGTACAACCCCGAGGTGGTGGCAGCCTACAGGGGCAAAAAGCGCCAGGAGGCCCCGCCCCACATCTTCTCCATCTCTGACAACGCCTATCAGTTCATGCTGACTGGTGAGTGAGTGATGCATCTATTTACAGAAATGTGGAAACGGAATCTTGAATGAACAAGTAGACTTTGGGCTTTGATTACAATAATACATTGCAGCCACACAGGGCTTCACTGTTTTCAAGAAACTTTCAGTGCTGTAACATCACATAATCTTCCCCACAGCCACTCTACAGATGAGTAAAATGAAGCTAGTCACTGAGTTCACTGACCTGCCCAAGCTAACCCAGATAGAAACTGGAAGCCTAAATGAAACAATTAGCAGACCTACATATATGTTGCTTTTCCATATTTTTTAATTTATGATTTGGAGAGGGAAAAAAGTTCAAATATATTTTTTTAGTATATTCACATCCACAGCAATCAAGGAAAATACTTACCAGCCATAGCTGGAAAGGGTTGTGAATTTCTTTATCTTTAATAGATACAGCCAACACTGCCAGCGTTTGAGATAGAAAGAACTGAGACTTCCCTCCCAAAGATTTTGAAGCATTTTCCTACTAGAATGGAAGAAAATAGAAATCCATCTTTCTTTGAAAACATTTTTTAAAAATTTATATCAAAGTCTGTTGCTCCTATCTTATCAAAACATAAACAAACAGCTTTGATACAAATTGCAGGCCCAAATATAGCATTAAAATCTTTTATCAGCATACACCAAATGTATTGCCTTTGGAAATATTCCAGATTCCTGAGTTTCCTGTTGTTCCATGAGATATTAGAAACTGGGGAAGATTTTGTTCCATTTTGGTTTCTCTTTTGTTTATTTTGTTGCACTGTTTTCAAATTGTCTTTTAAAGGAGAAAAGAAAGGGATAAAATACAAATCTTGCATTACAAACTGGCCAGCAATTCTATAAGGATTTCATGCTAGTAAACTGTCTTTGGTTGTCAACAGAACCTAGCTACCTTCCAGAAATTATTCAAATTCAGGCTCATTCCAGAGGTTTTAACATGCAGCAGTTGCATTTACACTGGTGGTATGTAAACCACCACCCCTACCAAGGTCCTCACTCCCCCAGCTTTCAGGGCTGCTCCAAATTCAAGATTACTTATCTCCAAACATGATTTTGATATAAAACCATGCAAAACTGTAGCATCTGACCAGGTTAGAGACTAAAACATTATTTTCTTACCTATGTTCCCACTAGCTGTGACATGATCTTTCATGATTTTTCTTCTATTGGAAAAAGAAATCAATCTGAATATGTTTCAAAATCTGTCTCTACTTCCCTAAACAGAGCTTTAAAGTTCCCTGAAGTCTATATGCACATCTAAATAGCATCCATCTTGTATCTATTTCTCTGAATAGGTTTTTTTTAGATTTACGAATGCTCTAGAATCTATCAGTACAAAATTAAAAATTTAACAGATCAGAAAATTGGTATAAATCCAACATATCAGTCATATAGAGTGACAGTTTTTGCATTACTTAGAAAATGTGTATAAAAGAGAGAAATAAAAGGAAATGAACAGTGACAGTTATTAATACAATTCCAGATCTCTTCCTTTTTTAGTATTACCAGCAGTCAAGTTAATATCAAGAACTGGGAGGAGGCCAGACAGCCGAAAAATATATAAACCAGAAGTCAAGAACACCAAAATATCTTAACAAGTGATGTATCTATCAGAAAAATCACTTATTCTTCCCTGGGTTCCTTTCTTTATCTGTTAAATGAAACTTCAGAATTCTGATTCTTACTGAAATAGCTACAGATGAAAGTATGTGATGCCTGGAATTTCCTTTAAAATAACCAAGCTTGGGATGGGAATATAGATTATATAAAATTGGCCATATAGTAACTACTGAAATGCTGTATACATAGGTACATAGGAGCTTTTAACAGTATTTTCTCTACCTTTGTATAGGTTTGAAATTGCCCATAAGTTTTTAAATTAATAAAATACCAGAAGAAACAGATGATTCTTTGCCTCTCATTTTCACAAATTTTACTCCAAGAGGCAAGTACTGTCTGGGAGCTATACCCAAAGCCAAAATCACAGGCAATATCTTCAAAATGTTAAAAAGAATAAACTGTATTTAATCTGAACAGAGTCAATAATCTTCATAGTGAATGTGCACTATTTTTAAAAATGATGGTCTTGATTTCTCTTTCACAGATCGTGAGAACCAGTCCATCCTGATCACGTATGTGATTTTTCCTTCTTCTCTGATTGGTGGTGATTGTCTTAGATGTTGACAATGTGAGCTGTAGTTCTGATCTCTTCTCTGGTTTTTATTTGACAGCGGAGAATCTGGGGCAGGAAAGACTGTGAACACGAAGCGTGTCATCCAGTACTTTGCAACAATTGCAGTCACTGGGGAGAAGAAGAAGGAGGAACCTGGCAAAATGCAGGTGGGTCTGATGGGCATGCGAGAATCATGATGGGCAGGGCGCTCAGGAAGCCACGGACTTCCTTGTGTTTCTGCTCTTGTGTTTCTCTGCAGGGGACTCTGGAGGATCAGATCATCAGTGCCAACCCCCTGCTGGAGGCCTTTGGCAATGCCAAGACCGTGAGGAATGACAATTCCTCTCGCTTTGTGAGTCTCTGGGTCACAGAAGGGTTTTCTCAGGCCTTAAATGCCCATAAAGGCATGTCTCAGTCGTTATTTCAGTCTCTTCTTATTCGTGTTTTATTTTGTACATAACATCGTCTTTTTTACTTGCAAGGGTAAATTCATCAGGATCCACTTCGGGACCACAGGGAAACTGGCTTCTGCTGATATTGAAACATGTGAGTAACACAACCATTGAAACTCAGGCAGATCAACCAGGGATGTCATTTGCAGGGATACTGTCAACACGTGGTGAGCACTGAGCCTGCCGCCAGTGCTGCTCGTGAGCTAATGCTGTAATTCTCCACAATCTCCGTGTGCTCTGCTTACCTTAGTGTCAGACTGACGGCTCTGCAGCACATTCTGAAATGCCAGTCTCAGAAGCAACTATGCCATTTTTTCCAGGACAAACAGTAGGACTATTCACGGGTTCCTATATGTTATCTACAGGTTGACAACACATTTCTGTGATTTGCTCTTTTTCTTTTTTTGCAGAAGGATTCATATTTATTGGTTCAAATAGAGTATCTAACATTTGCTAAACATGCATTTCACACTAACTGGCCACATTTCCACAGGTAGTCAAATTCTCAGAAAAGGGCCCATCCCTTGGCAGAGGGCCGGGGTAGCAGAGCCTGCCAACTATCACTTGGTCATGCAGGACTGACGGAGCCAGGTTGGCAGGCATTCTGTGATCTGCTCTTGATCTGAGGTTTGGTAGATGTTTCCAAGGTAATCCCTCACCAAGGAATCTAGGTGAGCTGAGGAAGGAGGGGATATTAAAGATCAGTTATAAGACAAAGGTCATAAGTCATCCATATGAAAAGCTGATTTGTTACTAGAGCATGCATACTTCACTCTTTGCTTTTAAATGGTGAGAACCTTGGGTAATTGCCATATGTATTTGGAATTCTTATATACAGTACCAACAGGATCAATCATCAAGTTGAAATCTCAATGAAGCCTATTGTAATATCCCCAATTTTAGCCAAAGACATTGTGGTTCATTTACTGTCTCAGCAGCATTGATATTTTTTCTAATTCCATGTCTATTTCCCCCTCTTTCCAGATCTTCTAGAAAAGTCTAGAGTTACTTTCCAGTTGAAGGCAGAAAGAAGCTACCATATTTTTTATCAGATCACTTCCAATAAGAAGCCAGATCTGATTGGTAAGAATGAACCTAAATTCACAGACAAAAGTTAAGATTTTTGTTAACTACTTTTAATGTGAAACATACACCCTGAACTCTGTGTCCCCAGAAATGCTCCTGATCACCACCAACCCATATGATTACGCCTTTGTCAGTCAAGGGGAGATCACAGTCCCTAGCATTGATGACCAAGAAGAGCTGATGGCCACTGATGTAAGACATAAACTCACTTTTAAAAAAATCTATTATGCATGGGAATGATAATAGCAACCATACTGTAAGTGTGGTTACCTTAGAATATAGTGTAAATTCATCAAAATATGTTAATATCTTCTGCCCTAACCTTTTTCCTGTCATTTCTCCTGACAGAGCGCCATAGACATCCTGGGCTTTACTTCTGAGGAGAAAGTGTCCATCTACAAGCTCACGGGGGCAGTAATGCATTACGGGAACATGAAATTCAAGCAAAAGCAGCGTGAGGAGCAAGCAGAGCCAGATGGCACTGAAGGTACCAATGAACCCCCAACTGGGTTTAAGACAGAAAATACGACAAGAAAAAATAAAAAGCTCTTCTAAACTCACATCTCCTTTGCAACTAAATTTCTGAAGGGCATGCACACATTACACATACTGCACTCTGTCCTCGCCCCCTTTTCCTCTTAGCATCTCCACATCTCCGTCATTTCTACACACACCAAATAGTGAAAATGAACCCTAATGGCCACTTATAAGTATGTATTTAAAAAGCACAACCTGGGGCCAGATCAGAGAGAGAGTAAGACAGAACCATATGCTTACTTTGCCTTAGAAATGACAAGAAGGTACACAGGATAACTTGGCATATGGGTGTGTTTCAGCACCAACTGGGTAAACCAAGCAGGGGGATACAATGTCTGCCCAAACACAGAGCTGGGGTGGAGGATATCCCGAGATATCTGTGCACGTGTGTGTTGTCTACATGTAAACCTGCAGACAATCTAGGCACCAAGTAAGATAAAAAGAAACTGAGAAAGAAAAGTCATATACTCTGTGGAAGGAATATGGAAATTACAGAAACCACCATGGAAGCTACAGTTATCTGCTCCTTTGAAGCCTTTCCTGACCATCCCAGTTCGACATTCTGTCTCCCTCATTTACATCATAGTCATTGGCAACATTTCAGAAGGGGACGAGGTAGGAATCATCCATTGAGATTTAGTTCCCACATTTTCAGATAAAGAAACTGGTCATTGATGGTAAGTTGGGAAGAGCAAAATTGAGATAAGGTGTATTCATGTCACCTTTCAACCATACCTAAGAGCAGGGACTCTGGCTTTTGTCTTACGTAAAGTTATTTCCATTAACATTGGACTTACGTTTGATTTTGCTAAATGACTCAAAAGCTGCTTGCAACAAATCACCAAAGGCCAGTGTAACTGACTGATCATTTATTAGCAAGTACATGCTCTAATGTACAGAAAGCCTTGCTTGACCTTCTATAGAATTATTTAAAGTTTTTTATTTAAATAATAATGAAAATGGATTGGAGGAACCTGGAAAGACTATCTTAAAGAAACATCTGCCATTAAACAATATTTCTTGAATTGTGTCTCTGCAGTGGCTGACAAGGCTGCCTATCTCCAAAGTCTTAACTCTGCTGACCTGCTCAAAGCTCTCTGCTACCCCAGGGTCAAGGTCGGCAATGAGTATGTCACCAAAGGCCAGACTGTGCAGCAGGTAAGTACACAACCTTCATGAATCACACATTTTCCAGGCCTTCAGTTCATGTCTTTAATAAGACCAATAATCATTACTCTGTCCATGAAGGTGTACAATGCAGTGGGCGCTCTGGCCAAAGCCGTCTATGAGAAGATGTTCCTGTGGATGGTCACCCGCATCAACCAGCAGCTGGACACCAAGCAGCCCAGGCAGTACTTCATCGGGGTCTTGGACATCGCTGGCTTTGAGATCTTTGATGTGAGTTATCTTCAGATTAATAAAAAGTGGGAGAAAGACAATCTGGGTTTTGATATATTGGGTATTCCCCAGTGGCTCAGTGATAAAGAATTCGCCTGAAATGTAGGAGATGTGGGTTCAATCCATGGGTCAGGAAGATCCGCTGGAGGAGGGCATGGCAACCCACTCCAGTATTCTTGCTTGGAAAGTCCCATGCACAGAGGAGCCTGGCGGGTTATGGTCCATGAGGTCACAAAGAGTTGGACATGAGTGAAGTAACTGAGCAGCAGCAGCAGCATGCTGGGTATTATTCATTTACATTTGTAGTGTCTACATCGCTTTCTCCAACATAGTACCTAGGACAAAATATCTAGGAGGTAACAGGATAATAGCAGTCGTAATAATAACGGCCACACTTTATCGAGAAGTCTGTATTTCTGGCACTCTACTAAGTACTTCAAATTGTTACCTCATTTAATCTTCACAATAACCCAAGAAGGAGTAACATACTTCTAATTAAATGTGGAGGAACAGATGCAAAAAAATCAGCACGCTTGCTAAAGATCCTCCAGCCACGTAAGGCAAAGCCAAGATAGGAACCTGGATCCGTAGTGTTTGGTCCATACACAAGGCTCCCTCCGTCCCATGGAGGAAAAAGGAGCTAAAAGGAGAAGCACAGTGACAGTTCATAGTCTTTCCTCTTCCAGCTTCATCTGACACCCACCATTTCCCCTCTGGGTCATTAGCTTCATCATCTATAAAAACGAAGGTGTCTATAAAGTAACGAAGATTACTATAAAGACTTCATCAGATCTTCAATGCTAGACCACACAAGGTCCCTACTTTCACAGATGTGACAATGAGAAGTTACCAAATGTTTGATATGAAGAGAAATTAACCTATTAATTTCACTTTGTACATCAAATAAAGGTCTTAAGAAAAGCTTTCCTTAATAAAGTGACAGCCAAAAGTGAAAATGTGAACTTCACCTTGAATTAGAGAGTGGGGTGGTAAAAAGGTGAGGCTTTGCAATAAATTACTTTCACCCTTAAATCTGAACCCATTACTCACTGGATTGTACTTTTGTTGTACTTTTAATGCACATTATTGCCCAGGCAATCTCAGAAGGGGAAGGAGGTCCATTCTACCAGAACTCTTGCTGTGTGGCTGACAGCTGTAAACAATGCCCAGAAATCACAAAAAGGGCTCATGTCAAAAATGATCCTTTCTTTCCTGGGATTTCTGAATAAACAATAATTAGTTCATAATTTTATTTCATTACTGAATTACACATATTTTCAATAAAAGATTTTTCAGTAATGAATTCTACCACTTTAAAAATCCATTTAACATTGGAAATTTGCTTTTGTGCAGTTCAACAGCCTGGAACAGCTGTGCATCAACTTCACCAATGAGAAACTGCAACAGTTTTTCAACCACCACATGTTCGTGCTGGAGCAGGAGGAGTACAAGAAGGAAGGCATCGAGTGGGAGTTCATCGACTTCGGGATGGACCTGGCCGCCTGCATTGAGCTCATTGAGAAGGTCTGTTTGACTTCTAAAGTAAATCTGAACTGTAAGCATAACCTTCCCAAGTGTCTTAAGCAACTTCAGAAAGTATTACAGTAATCTTAAATAGACTGATATCAGAACAAGTTAGAGAATTACTTTAGAAATTATTTCCTCTTTTCAGCTTTTACAGAAGGACCAGAGAATTTAGTTTCATTTTGTCCTGAGCAGTTTTGTTCTAACACTGACTCAAACCCAATTTGAAAACAGCACCTCTACTGAGATGGTCTACTTCACGAGAGAAACTACCTCATTTGTGACCCAAGACGTCAGCAATAGAAATAACTATTTTCTAAGTCAAAATTAATGCAGAGGTAACACAGCTAGAGCTTCTGTGAAAGATAATCTGTTTGGAAGTCAAGAAGTCAAATTGCTTATGCTTGTTCATAATCTACCTTTAAGGAGATTAAGTACACAAAATGTCCTATATAAAGTTTGGGTTATTTATACTATTGCATATAAAGTAAACATCATTCTAAGTCACTAAGTTCTTTTCATAGAAAAATAAAACTTTGACAATACATTAATTCACCAAGTAGGTGAGTTAATGTGATAAATACAGACATTTTAATGTCACCTCCACATGCTGTGCTGACATCTGGAGTTTGTATCTAGCTATTTTTTTACTTAAAAATAATGTTATGGATCGAATGTGAGAAAGAATGGTGGAAAGTCATTCTAGTGATAACAAAAGGACTATAAGCTTGATCCTGGTTTACTTTTTAAGTATATTTAATTAGGAGTGCTCATAATTCAATCAAATGACAGCCACTATACCTTTTGAGACAAGATAGACTGACACCAACGTCTGCTTTTCTGAATTCAGCCACTGGGCATCTTCTCCATCCTGGAAGAGGAGTGCATGTTCCCCAAGGCCACAGATACCTCCTTCAAGAACAAGCTGTATGACCAGCACCTGGGCAAGTCTGCCAACTTCCAGAAGCCCAAGGTGGTCAAGGGCAGAGCCGAGGCCCACTTCTCCCTGATTCACTACGCGGGCACCGTGGACTACAACATTGCCGGCTGGCTGGACAAGAACAAGGACCCCCTGAACGACACAGTGGTTGGGCTGTACCAGAAGTCCTCCATGAAGACTCTGGCCAGTCTCTTTTCCACATATGCTAGTGCTGAAGCTGGTACTTTCTGTGCCCCTGATTTAAATTAACCTATCCCCACAGAAAGTTTACATGCCATTCCAGCCTCTGGGATACATTCATTAATGGGTTTTCTTTTTATCTTAGACAGCGGTGCAAAGAAAGGTGCTAAGAAGAAGGGCTCTTCTTTCCAGACTGTGTCAGCCCTTTTCAGGGTAAAGTACAAATTTAATTCAAAAATCCATATGGTCTCTATGACTTATTAAAATTATAGGATTTAGAATAAATTAGGAGGGAATGGAATGTTAATAGGAATTATTTCAAATATTTCCTCTTGTTCAGGGTACTTCTGTAGGGCCGAATGTTTTACCCACTACTCCTTATTATGCTCATCTCATGTATTCAGGAACTCCAAAAATGCCTTTAGGAGTTTTCTGGTTCTATAATAAGGCTGATTTTTGAGGAAGCACAGCTGAACTTCAAAGGTCTCCCTGCGGAAAGCCGTATCTTTATTCCACTAATATTGCCCTTTGAGAACATTCCTGAGTCCCTCTTTGAGAATAAGCCTGAGACACATCCTTTAGGACATCTTTCCACCAAAATGCATCTTTGTCTTTTGAGGTAGATTTAATTTTTTGTGATAGCTGAAAATTACCTAAAGCCAAATCTCGTGATTTAAATGGATGATTAAGATAGAAAAATACCCGTAAAGAATTAAATAACAGTAATAATAACATTACTACAAATAATGTGATTCTCTTGGATGGCTTAAAAACTGGTTCTTCTAAAAGGGGACATATGGAGCATCTGATCTAATGGCTGCTTTGTCAGGATTTCTATGAACTTCTATAGCTAAGTCTCATTCCTTTTAAAACTAAAACGTAGATATAACATATAACCTAAACAAGAAAATGGCCCTGTTCTTTTCTCACTACCAATTTGCACTATCTCCCCAAACACACTCTTACACATATTTTCAGGATTAGAGACTCACATTACTTATTTTATATCCTAATAGTTAACTGAGATGTAAAAAATAAAGCAACTCTGACTTCTCAAAGAATATACCTAAGAAATACTGAAAAATATCTACATGCTGGTTTTCTACAGTTGAGTAAATCACCACTGTCTATCATAATCAGTTATTCTGTTTCTGGAATAACTGCCCCATATGCCTCAGACTGTGAATCATCCTCAGGTATCCGAGATCCACCTACAGAAGGTCATATAGTCTCGTGATTTTAGACTCTTCAAAAAACCCAAAAGGTTACAGGTCCCAGGGAATAATAAACTCAAGAAAGGAATCAAGCACTGGGACAGTGACTGACATAGGTCACCACTGTAGACTAGTACTGTGAGAATTATTAGCACTGAGAGAGGCAAGAGAGACCTTAGAGGTGATCTCAACCATTTTCAGATGAGACCCAGAGAGACAAAAGGGATTTCAAGCAGCTCGTTAGTGGCAAAGCAAGACGGTAGTCTTTTATTTTCTGATTCTTGCTCAAGAACACTTCATGTGCCTCAATGCCACTTGAATTGGCAGTTTGTTTACAGGACAGATCCTAGGTGTCATAAATGAATACCACAGAGAGCTATATTTCTCCGTAGCACTCTGGCCTTTCAGTTATTTGGCAGGCTACAACTCTTGAGACCCTTAAAACACAGAGCAACTGAAGCCTCATAGACTTAATAGTTAAGAGAGTGCCTAGGTTCATTTCATATAATTGCCAAAAAAAGCAACCTGAAATAGAACTTTCTCATCAAGTCCCTTCTCCCTGGTTTTCTAGGAAAATTTAAATAAATTGATGACCAATCTGAGGAGCACACACCCCCACTTCGTACGCTGTATCATTCCCAATGAAACCAAAACTCCCGGTAAGATCTAAGAGCACGAAATAATCAAACAGGCACAAGTGCGACAGTTGAACCGCCCAGCAGTATGCACTCTGATCTCTTTCTAGGGGCCATGGAGCATGAGCTGGTCCTGCACCAGCTGAGGTGTAATGGGGTGCTGGAGGGCATCCGCATCTGCAGGAAGGGCTTCCCCAGCAGAATCCTCTATGGGGACTTCAAACAAAGGCCAGTCACTCCTTGTTGTATTTCACTAAATGCTGTGCTTGTTTAATCATTTTTACTGTTGTCCTCTGTTCATTGTGTTCTATGTACCCTGTTTAGTGGGTATTATGAAGTAAGTCAAATAATATAGTCTTGTGGTGGTAGAACAGAATACAGGCTAGAGGAGGTGGCATTTCTTACAAATAGGAGGGAAGCATGCATTAGCTCGTGGAAAAATGGATTCACCAATATGGACAATTGGGTTTTCTATTTTGCTTTCTTTCTTTTTACTGATGTTTCTTTTTGGTGTCCTTTGACTTTCATATATGTTCACATCTTCCTAACCATTCATTCTTTCTTCAATGAAACAGATACAAAGTTTTAAATGCAAGTGCTATTCCAGATGGACAGTTCATTGACAGCAAGAAGGCTTCTGAGAAACTTCTTGCCTCCATCGATATTGATCACACCCAGTACAAGTTTGGACACACGAAGGTACAGCCGCTATTTACTTACAGCTGATCCAAGCACCGTCTGCCGTGTCTGTCTCTCCTGTAGTCTGTGGATCATTTGTGACTTTCCCTCTCTCCAGGTTTTCTTCAAAGCTGGCCTGCTGGGTCTTCTGGAAGAAATGAGAGATGAAAAGTTGGCCCAGATTATAACAAGAACTCAAGCTGTCTGTAGGGGATTCCTAATGAGGGTAGAATACCAGAAAATGCTGCAAAGGAGGTAACAACTATGCAGAGTATCAGGACGATGCGGTCCCTCCGGGACTCCACTACATCAGTCTTGCTCACTCATTAACTCTTCCATTTTTCAGTTCATATGCGCTTCTCACCCAGTTCAGAACCCACTCCTACAACACATCAGACTTTGCCCAAGCCCTCACATTTCGACTCCCATCAAAACTCTCTCCTCCCTCATTGTCTCCCTTCTATTCCTCTCACACACAGCTGCAGCAAGCACTGTTCTCATCATGCCATATTCAGTTGCAGTTCCCCATGGTCTCCCCTGTCAAATCCAAGTTGCCTCTGTGTCTGCCAAGGCCCTCTCTATTCCCCACCTCATCTGTCATCTCCAAATGCCTTGTCTTTTCCAGCCAGCCTAAACAGTTTGCTTATCTCTTATATTCTTATGTTTGCTCAAGCCCTCTCCTCTTGGCCTAATTTATTCACTCACCAGCTCACAACTTCCATTTCCTCTTCCCCTAATTAACCTCATCCAGCTCCACTGACCTAGCACGACTGCATTCCCTGTCCTTACACACACGTTTTGCATTCAGTCTGCTCATGCACACTTATTTATTTCTGCATTATAAGTTTTTCCAAGTCTTTCCATGTGTCAACATTATGGTGTATGCCTTCTTGGTTTATGGTTCTCATAAATTGGACCTGTAGAAATAGAATTTCCATTTTAATAAGCTTGAAGAAGCAAACACACTGTTCAAAGGCAGTAAAACTTTGCCAGTTTACTGCTACAGTGTGCAGAAGGGATATCTTTTATTACTATTTTTAAAATGTTATTTAAATAAAACAAATTTTGGAGCTCAATACAAGCTAAATGCTCTGTAGACAACAATCTAGTTGAGCGGGTAAGAATGAGTAATTTGAAAGGATTTGAGAAAAGCCAGTATATCATTTGAAGAAGCTAACAAAAGAAGTTCACAGAGCAGATAATTCAGGGGTAATTAAATAAGAGGAGAGGCTTCAAGGAATACATGATAAATCACAACCTCAACGTAGGTTCAGTTCAGTCACTCAGTCGTGTCCGACTCTTTGCGACCCCATGAACTGCAGCATGCCAGGCCTCCCTGTCCATCACCAACTCCCAGAGTCCACCCAAACCCATGTCCATTAAGTTGGTGATGCCATCCAACCATCTCATCCTCTGTTGACCCCTTCTCCTCCTGCCCTCAATCTTTCCCAGCATCAGGGTCTTTTCAAATGAGTCAGCTCTTCGCATCAGGTGGCCAAAGTATTGGAGTTTCAGCTCCAGCATCAGTCCTTCCAAGGTGGAGCAATTCAAAAAGCAAGCCATGCCCTTTCACGGTTCTCATCAGTGTGCCCACAGCTAAGCTGCATGATCCGCTTACAACTGCCATACCCACTCCCAAATCACTAACACTGTGATTTCTCAGATGTTCTTAAAATGGTGCATGCTGCTCATATATACAAAGTATCCCTCCTCTAAAGTCAGCTTCTTTGCTAGTGTGACAGGGTCTTGGGAACACAGAATCGTTAAGTATGAGCAGTGCACATTAGCCAACAGGTCATACTGAGGACCACTCTAAGGGGGAGTGGGTGGGAATGTGTGTTTATGTGGCCTGCATATAAAATATACAGAATCTGGCATATCATTTATATGTGGGGTGGTCATTAAAAGGGGAGTTTATATGTTTAAAAAAAATTACAACAACAACGTTGTCTCTAATGGATCAACCTACACTGATCCTTTCCTGTCATTTCAGAGAAGCCCTTTTCTGCATCCAGTATAACGTACGAGCCTTCATGAACGTCAAGCACTGGCCTTGGATGAAACTTTTTTTCAAGATCAAGCCCCTCCTCAAGAGTGCAGAGACAGAGAAGGAGATGGCCACCATGAAGGAAGAGTTCCAGAAAACCAAGGATGAACTGGCCAAGTCAGAGGCCAAAAGGAAGGAACTGGAGGAAAAAATGGTGACTCTCTTGAAAGAGAAAAATGACCTACAGCTCCAGGTTCAATCTGTGAGTACCCTCTGTGCTGAATGCACCATGTCAGTGACTTCAATTGCACCATTTTCTTGACTTCACAAACACCTTGGATTTACAAATGGCCTTTTCTTGAAAAAGAATATTTCCAATTGCTTTTTTCAGTATTTCACTTAACTTTCAACATTCCTATGAAGAAGGCAAGAACTACTTCCAAATTGCAAATGGGAAATTGAAGAATTTATTTAACAATGTCACAAATTTAACAGCCATGAAGGAAGCAATTTAAAGGCAAGCCCTCAAATCTCAGTCATTTTTCTGAGAAAATGACTGTTTTAATGCTTCAACCCAGCCTTAAAAGTGGAGCCCTATTTTCTGAATACACATGTATAAGATTGCATTTAAACTCAAAAAAGACAGTCATTCTTATTTCTCTCTGGATCTCTTTTTCCCAACCCCCAGGATTTAGCCCAACAAATTGACTTGCAGTTATTTGAACTGAACTACCAGGGTAAAAGGCAGAGCTAGTGAACCCTGTGATTCTTCCTTTGATACAGATCCCGAGTTCTTAAGGTCTCTCCTCTGTTTATTGATTCAAGAAGAAGCTGAAATCAAAGTGGGACAGGCTTGGCATCAACATTCTGGCCAATTACAATCTCCCATTTCCTTAGTCCAAGTCAAGCAAGCCCAACAATGTCATGAAGAAATCCATAAAAAGGATAGCTTTCTTAAAATTTTTAAGCTATTTTCAACTTTTCCTATTGATAAATTAACTTATATGAGTTACATTTTCCTTAAAGCACAGTATCACAGCCTCTTCATTTTAACCTCTCTTCATAGGTATTATCGTTAGTCAGTGAGTAAATATGTACTAAGCGTATCACTTGAAAGCAAAGGAACCCTGAAAAGTCCCCATTATCATTCATTCAAGCATTTTAAAAACTTAAGATATAAACAAACACTGAGAAGTTAAAGAAATTCCCCAGATCAGAGTAATCTAATAAGTCAGTGGCTGAACTGATTTTTATGAGTCCTTTAGTCATTTATAAAAACCTTATTGAGTTATATATAGTTTCTCAAAATTACAAGTTCTGACATACTCTAAAATTCCTTTTGAGACTAATTCTTAAAATGGAAAAGGAAACCTTGGACAATTATAGAACTGTTATGGCCTATCAGGGAGGTTTTGAGTGTATAAAAATGTTTCGTGGAAATATATCCATAGTATAAAAAATGTTCTTTTTCTTTTTTAAATTCAATCTAGTAACTAGAGAATGACCAAAGCCAAAATGAACCAATGTGACTAAGTCAAAATCTTTGAATATTATAGCTGAAATGCTCTTAACAATCATCTATTCCAACCCTCTTAATTACAGGAGATAACTGAGTATAAGAGGAATAAGGCAAATTTGAGACAAGAACTCAGGCTTTGGTCCTCCCACTCTTCTATACACTACTTTTTAAAACAGTCAATTGCTTCAATTCAGCCATTTTTCAGACTAATTTGTTTCTAAATCTATAGTCCCGGATCTAATTAGTTACATTTCTCCAAACAACGGAATAATGTTCAATTAACTTATACTCATACTGAAAAATTCATTAGCATTCAGTAAACACTTCTATTTCATGCAAAGAACAAGTTCAAAATAAGTAACAAATTCTCTAATTAGTTTAACGAATCTCCCTTCAGGAAGCTGATGCCTTGGCTGATGCAGAGGAAAGGTGTGAGCAACTGATTAAGAACAAAATCCAGCTGGAGGCTAAGATCAAGGAGGTGACTGAGAGAGCTGAAGATGAGGAAGAGATGAATGCTGAGCTGACGGCCAAGAAGAGGAAACTGGAAGACGAATGTGCAGAACTAAAGAAAGACATAGATGACCTTGAGCTGACACTGGCCAAGGTTGAGAAGGAGAAACATGCCACAGAGAACAAGGTATGAATCATACTGCCCTTTACCATGCAGAGACTGCCATCCATCTAAGCTGCTCCACTGCAGAGGTCACTTCTCTTTTAACTCTTTTAGGTTAAAAACCTCACAGAAGAGATGGCCGGCCTGGATGAAGTCATAGCTAAGCTGACCAAGGAGAAGAAGGCTCTCCAGGAGGCCCATCAGCAGACCCTGGATGACCTGCAGGCAGAAGAGGACAAAGTCAACACCCTGAACAAAGCTAAAGCCAAGCTAGAGCAGCAAGTGGATGATGTAAGTGTGTTTTTAATATCCATTTGGAAGTTTTTTCAATTTCCTTTAATTTTTAATGAAATTTACTTTTGCATTAGCTTGAAGGGTCTCTGGAACAAGAAAAGAAACTTCGAATGGATCTAGAAAGAGCCAAGAGGAAACTGGAGGGTGACCTGAAATTGGCCCAAGAATCCATGGTAGATATAGAAAACGACAAACAGCAACTTGACGAGAAACTTAAAAAGTAGGAACTCCCGAAAAAAATTCTATATGACACCATATTTCAATTCGTAGGAGTACTAATATGTCTTGTTCTTCTGTCTAAAGGAAAGAATTTGAAATCAGCAATCTGCTAAGCAAAATTGAAGATGAGCAGGCAGTAGAAATTCAACTACAGAAGAAGATCAAAGAATTGCAGGTGAGTCATCTCACTTCCTGGAGAAGGCAATGGCACCCCACTCCAGTACTCTTGCCTGGAAAATCCCATGGATGGAGGAGCCTGGTAGGCTGCAGTCCATGGGGTCGTTAAGAGTGGGATACGACTGAGCGACTTCACTTTCACTTTCATGCATTGGAGAAGGAAATGGCAACCCACTCCAGTGTTCTTGCCTGGAGAATCCCAGGGACGGGGGAGCCTGGTGGGCTGCCATCTATGGGGTCGCACAGAGTGAGATACGACTAAAGTGACTTAGCAGCAGCATCTCACCTCCGTTTGTTTCTTCACCCCAAAAACCTGAAATTGAGATGAGATCACGTTAACGTGCTATGTCACCGCCAGGCCCGCATCGAGGAGCTGGAGGAGGAGATCGAGGCTGAGCGGGCCTCCCGCGCCAAAGCAGAGAAGCTGCGCTCAGACCTCTCCCGGGAACTGGAGGAGATCAGCGAGCGGCTGGAAGAAGCCGGCGGGGCCACTTCCGCCCAGATTGAGATGAACAAGAAGCGAGAGGCCGAGTTCCAGAAGATGCGCAGGGACCTGGAGGAGGCCACCCTGCAGCACGAGGCCACGGCGGCCGCTCTTCGCAAGAAGCACGCGGACAGTGTGGCTGAGCTGGGGGAGCAGATTGACAACCTGCAGAGGGTCAAGCAGAAGCTGGAGAAGGAGAAGAGCGAAATGAAGATGGAGATCGATGACCTCAGCAGTAACGCAGAGACCGTTGCCAAAGCCAAGGTACCTGATACTCCCTTTATTTTTATTTTCCCAAAACTATCTTTCAGTTCAGTTCAGTCACTCAGTCGTGTCCGACTCTTTGCAACCCCATGAATCGAAGCATGCCAGGCCTCCCTGTCCATCACCAACTCCCAGAGTTCACTCAGACTCACATCCGTCAAGTCAGTGATGCCATCCAGCCAACAATTTTAGCTGAGATTAATAGTGCTCATAATGGGTTCCATGAAGGATGGGATTACTGATAAAATGGTACACGCTGGGAATTCCCTGGTGCTCCAGTGGTTAGGACTTTGCGCTCTCACTGCCGAGGGCCTGAGTTCAGTCTCTGGTCAGGGAACTAAAATCCCACAAGTCACATTCGGTGCAACCACAAAACACCAAAAAAATAGTTGAAGCAAAGTATCGAGCATTGTGCCAGACCTACAATAGGAACTTGAAAATGTGTTTTCCTCTTGTACTGAACATGCATTCCCAGCACCTTCCCTCTCAAGAATGCTCTGGTTTTCCTAGTCATGTGAGTTACATGCAATTGGTTTCACATTCAACTCCAGAGGGAGAAACTGATTGGCCTAAGTTGTCAATATAACCCAGCCCCATCAGGTAATTATTAATGATAATCTGTAAGAACCCTCACTGTTATCTGGCATTAAACATTGTTTACGGCACTGATCTAAAATTTTCTATTCTGATACATTCCATTCTATTTCGTTTTGTAAAATGCTGGATATGCTGCCCTGGTGGCTCAGTGGTAAAGAATCCTCCTGCCAATGCAAGAGATACGGGTTCAATCCCTGGATCAGGAAGATCTCCTGGAGAAGGAAATGGCAATCCACTCCAGTATTCTTGCCTGGAAAATCCAATAGACAGAGGAGCCTGGCAGGCTACAGTCTATGGGGTCATAAAAGAGTCAGACACAACTGAGCAACTAAAGCAACAAATAATTAAGATTGTTTCACAACCTTCTTTAAGTGTCAGCATCAAGTACCACTGGGATAAGTGAATAAGCTCCAACAATGACCACTTTAGGGACATCATGCACCCATCATGCTTGAAACCAAACATGTTCCATAGAGTTGGCCATAAGTTTCTAGTCACACTCGACATAGCTTTATGTCAACATAGCTTCACTCTAAAAATATTTTAAGAATCAAGTATTAATTTTATTTTTTACTGCATTCAGTATCTCATCTTTCATGGCTACGTGTCCTGTAGGGAAACCTTGAAAAGATGTGCCGCACTCTAGAAGATCAAGTGAGTGAACTTAAGACAAAAGAGGAGGAGCAGCAGCGGCTGATCAACGACCTGACAGCTCAGAGAGCGCGTCTGCAGACGGAAGCCGGTAGAGATTTCCCCACAGTCCCACAACTACGTCCTAGAAAAAAGCAATTTTGGGGATTCTGAGTTAATAGCAATACTCTCATATTACAGGGGGGTAAACAAACTACCAAAATTTGCTGACAAGGTCAGGAAAAAAAAAAGCAAGAAATAATCAGCAGTTCTAGTTTATTTGTTACTCTCCGATAGCAATGCTGCTTGTTAATCTCTATTAGCCTTGGACGGAGGAGCCTGGTGGGCTGCAGTCCATGGGGTCGCTCAGAGTCGGACATGACTGAGCAACTTCACTTTCACTTCTCACGTTCATGCATTGGAGAAGGAAATGGCAACCCACTCCAGTACTCTTGCCTGGAGAATCCCAGGGACGGGGGAGCCTGGTGGGCTGCTGTCTCAGGGGTCACACAGAATCAGACACGACTGAAGTGACTCAGCAGCAGCAGCAGCAGCAGCCAATTCTATAACAATATTTGAAGTATATATCTGTCAATTTTATGTATAATATATATACAAACCTTTAGGCTTATTTTTTTATGCCACTAGCAAATTCCTTTACTTCTATAATTCTTAGGTGAATATTCCCGACAACTGGATGAGAAAGATGCTTTGGTCTCTCAGCTTTCAAGGACCAAGCAAGCATCTACTCAGCAGATTGAGGAACTGAAACGTCAGCTAGAGGAAGAAACTAAAGTAAGTTTCACCAAAGATCTTGACTAATCAAATCTAAACATGTTCAGTTAGATTCTACTTTAAGTGTATAAGTTAACTATCACTGAAGAAATGATTTCAAGTCAGTGAACTCATACTTCCGCAGGCCAAGAACGCCCTGGCCCACGCCCTGCAGTCCTCCCGGCACGACTGTGACCTGCTGCGCGAACAGTACGAGGAGGAGCAGGAGGGCAAGGCCGAGCTGCAGAGGGCGCTGTCCAAGGCCAACAGCGAGGTGGCCCAGTGGAGGACCAAGTACGAGACGGACGCCATCCAGCGCACGGAGGAGCTGGAGGAGGCCAAGTGTGTACTGTGAACTCTGGAAGAGGAAAATGACAGGTTTCCTAGCTGAGCAACTCCCAGAAAGATCTGTGATGAGGATAATAACATAACAACAGCACAGGCTAACATTTACTGAGTGTATACCATGTCTCCAATACTAATATATATTACATATTAACATTTAAATGCTTTCATAGCAATATTACATCACATTGTTATTTGTATCCCTATTTTACAGATGAAGAAATTGAGACTGTGAGAGTTAACCAACTAACACAAGAGCATATGATTAATAAATAGTACAGCTGGGATTAGAATCAGACATTCTGATGCCAGAGACCACCTTCTTAAGTACTGAGGCACAAAGACAGATCTCTTAAAACTCATAATGGGGGCCACCCAAACTGTGCATAATGTCCAGGGTCAGTCTGAATAAAGTAAAGCCTTAGTCTGTGTACAGACTAAAGGAGATCTTCAGTAAATCTTCTAGAGCATCAGGGATAAGGGTTTTTGCATATGTTAGGCTTGTATATTTGGCACACAGTTGGGAATAAAGCAAGAATGTAGACAATTCAGAAGTGGGGTGGGGGGAAGAACCCCGCCTTTGCTTAGAATGCATGAATTGTCCTGATTTATTCCTTTCTTTTCCTGGTGAGACTCTCCAAATATACATGATTAAAAGAAACTGGCTATTTTTCTAGGAAAAAAAAAGTATATAAAATAAAATGGAAAGTCTGAGAAAGCAAAAGAATATGCCCAGTATATCTGTGCCCAACAGTTAGTCTCAAATCCTTTTTGGAATGAGGTGAGATATACATTAATCAATAGAATTACCCTTGCTAATCATTCTCCCTACCATACTCAATCAGAAGCCTGCAAGTCCCCAAACCATATGCAGTAAGATACATACAACATCAGCTCCAACAACAACCTCTAAGAATTCAAAAACAAAAACTTGCGTTCAACCATTCACCACTTTGGACCTTTTCATAGTTTATCCATCTAGAAAGCAGTTCTGGCTACCACAGTTTTGAAAGCCGTGCTACTTGACGTCTATTTCATAGTTCAGAATTAGGATTGTGAAAGGGGGCTGAGAGCTTAGCACTTACCCCTGTTCCTGACCTTTCCCCTTAATTGCCTGGCTAACTTCTCAGGAAGAAGCTGGCCCAGCGTCTGCAGGATGCTGAGGAACACGTAGAAGCAGTGAACGCCAAATGCGCCTCCCTTGAGAAGACCAAGCAGAGGCTCCAGAATGAGGTTGAGGACCTCATGCTCGACGTGGAGAGGTCCAATGCTGCCTGCGCGGCTCTCGATAAGAAGCAGAGGAACTTTGACAAGGTGGCTCAGCCTATATAAACTCCACCCACGTTTTATTAATACTTAGTCTCCCTTTCTCCATCGGCTGACAATTGACTGCTTTTCAGGTCCTATCAGAATGGAAACAGAAGTATGAGGAAACTCAGGCTGAGCTTGAGGCCTCCCAGAAGGAGTCCCGCTCTCTCAGCACTGAGCTGTTTAAAGTCAAGAATGCCTATGAGGAGTCCCTGGACCAACTTGAAACCCTAAAGAGAGAAAACAAGAACTTGCAGCGTGAGTGCACTTGAAATTCTCTATCCTATATGGCCTTGGCAGGACCTCTCCATTTCTGACCTCTTCTCCCTTCTGTTCACCCACAGAGGAGATTTCTGACCTCACTGAGCAGATTGCTGAGGGAGGGAAGCAAATCCATGAACTGGAAAAAATAAAGAAGCAAGTGGAACAAGAGAAATGTGAAATTCAGGCTGCTTTAGAGGAAGCAGAGGTATATATTATGATGTTGGGCAATGGTACTATGAAAGGGATCCATTATTACAGAGCTGGTGAAAATTTGAACTCATATAACCTTGATGAAGGGCAATTTGATGACAGTCATCAAAAGTCTTAAAAATGGAATACTATGACCTATCGGTTCCATTTCTAAGAATCTATCCCCTAAGACTGTCCTAAATGGAGGCAAAGTTTCAACATAAGCTATCCAATCCAAAAATAAAGTGATGCAATGATGAAATTTTCTACAGCCATTTAAATGTAATTAATACAGGGAAATATTTATGGTAGAGGATAATTTTTAAAGCAAGACATATATCTGCATATACAATTTTATCATGTGTAAATGGACATGGGTTGGGTGGACTCCGGGAGTTGGTGATGGAGAGGGAGGCCTGGCGTGCTGTGGTTCATGGAGTCACAAAGAGTCGGACATGACTGAGCAACTGAACTGAACTGAACTATGTATATATACAGGGAAAAAAACTAGAAGAAAATGCACCACATTAAAATTATGCCTCTGAGTGGAGGCACGATAGGAAGGTTTTCTCTGTTTTTATAAATTATGCCCACATGATGCAGTGAACATCTATTTTGTAATCAGAAATATATATATATATATGTTTTAAAACTGAGAATTTCTACAATAGGAATTAGTATAGCACTTTATACTTTACAAAGCACCCTTATTACAGAGCTTCCCTCTAAAATCCATGACTAAATAAACAGAAGGATGATTTACCTAGCAGAGTCCTGCTGCTGCTGCTGCTGCTGCTGCTGCTAAGTCGCTTCAGTCGTGTCCGACTCTGTGCGACCCCATAGATGGCAGCCCACCAGGCCCCACCGTCCCTGAGATTCTCCAGGCAAGAACACTGGAGTGGGTTGCCATTTCCTTCTCCAATGAATGAAAGTGAAAAGTGAAAGTGAAGTCGCTCAGTCATGTCCAACTCTTAGCGACCCCATGGACTGCAGCCTACCAGGCTCCTCTGTCCATGCGATTTTCCAGGCAAGAGTACTGGAGTGGGGTGCCATTGCCTAGCTGTTGTATTGTACTTTGTAAAATTAGACAAACTGATATTAGTAAGGGTTTGGCTCACAAGGGAATATCCTCCAGTCATTTTCCATTATTAATTGATCATTGTTTTGTTAAGGCATCTCTTGAACATGAAGAGGGAAAGATCCTGCGTATCCAGCTGGAGTTGAACCAGGTCAAGTCTGAAGTGGACAGGAAAATTGCTGAAAAAGATGAGGAAATCGAACAGCTGAAGAGGAACCACATTAGAGTTGTGGAGACCATGCAAAGCACACTGGATGCTGAGATCAGGAGCAGGAATGATGCCCTGAGAGTCAAGAAGAAGATGGAGGGAGATCTCAATGAGATGGAAATCCAGCTGAACCATGCCAATCGCTTGGCTGCAGAGAGCTTGAGGAACTACAGGAACACCCAAGGGATCCTGAAGGTAGATGGGTCCACTGTACAGCCCAGATGAGTGAGGGATGTAACCTGTCTCCCATTCATCACAACAGCTTGTTAAACCATCCATTTTTTTCCCTTTAACAAATTATAGCAATTCATAGTATGAGGGAGCTAAATTAAGTACACATAGAATATATTTTTAAAGAAATATTATGTAAAAAGGAAAATAACCCAGAAGCCCAGAGATATGATATGAGAGAAATTAGAAGAGTTTGGCGCCAATAGGCCTGGGGTTGAGTCTTAGTTTTGTCACTTACTAACTGCCTGATTTTAGGCAAGTTATTATTTAACCTTTCAGAACTTCTATTTCTTCCACAAAATAAGAATGAAACTACCACCTCGTAGGGTTACTTTTGAGGATCAAGTGAGAAAAGAGATGTCAAGTGATGGGTAGAGCATATAGAAAGTGCACCATAAATGATCCTAGCACGTGAAAAATAACCAGTTGATGGCATAAAACACAACAAGAATCCCTAGCTGGTAACATCGCCATTTTCATGCTCATTCAAATGGCAGGCCTGTCATTTCCTGTGCCTGGTACCAGCCCATTCTTCCAGTTCATCTCCTAGGATGTTCACACCTTCTTTAGAGTGTCTAAGGCCTTTTTATTAACCTAACAGGATACCCAGCTCCACCTGGATGATGCTCTCCGTGGCCAGGAGGACCTGAAGGAGCAGCTGGCGATTGTGGAGCGCAGAGCCAACCTGCTGCAGGCTGAGATCGAGGAGCTGCGGGCCACCCTGGAGCAGACGGAGAGGAGCAGGAAGATCGCAGAGCAGGAGCTCCTGGATGCCAGTGAGCGCGTCCAGCTCCTGCACACCCAGGTGACACCCTTATATCAAACAAATACTGTATACTGTGATGCTGCTGCTTCCGTTTAGTCGCTAAATCATGTCCAGCTCTTTGTGACCCCATGGACTGTGTAGCCCACTAGGTTCCTCTGTCCATGGGATTCTCCAGGCAAGAATACTGGAGTGGGTAGCCATTTTCTTCTCCAGAGGATCTTCCCAACCCAGGGATCGAACCCACATCTCCTGCTTTGGCCTGTGGATTCTTCACCACTGAGCCACCAGGGAAGCCCCACTCCATTTTTATAAATATGTGTATATTTAGAAGGATGGAGGAGATGCTTTAAAATATTAATTGCAATTATCTTGAAGTGATGAGATTATAGGTGATTTTTTGGTGTCTGTGTTTCTTTTTTAGATTTTATACCAAAAAAGGGACAGGGGTATTACTTTTTTTTTATTTAAAATTAGGGCTTGAGTCTTTAGATTATTTTCAAAACCATGATGTGGAATAAGCTTAAATAAAGATTATCCACTGACTACACAATCTGAAAATGCTCCATTTAATATTTCTCATTAGAAGCATGTCAGCATTCAGCCACTACAGTGCTTACAGTCCCTTTGCCTTGCACAACATTCAGCATCACTGACCTGCCAAGGCATTAAATACCCTAGTCATTTTGACAACCAAAAATATCCACCCCTAAAAGTTTCTAAATACCCACTGAGGTGGTATTGCTTCCCTTAGAGAACCACAGGGCAAAATTTTAAGAAAATGTTTTCAGAAGTACTCTTCTGAATTACTATTCAATACTCCCAAAGGGAGCAAAACATTCAAGTTAACAGAAAATAGATTCCTTCTAATAGAAGAACTCTCAGTGCCAGGCACTCTCACAAAAAGAAGCAATTCTTTTCGAACGTTTCAAGGATAGAATACTAGTGATGTCTGTTTGACATATAATTGAAAGAGCAATTAATTAATATAGGCATTTTTGAACCTCACACATCCTCACACACAAATCAGATGGGCAATCAGGGGACGCGACAAACCTTGCAAATGATTAACATTTTGCATGGAACAAACATTTAGTTTAGTGAAATCTTGCTATTAGGTCCCCTGTTTGAGTCAACAAGTAAGACATCAATAAAATCCCAAGTGTTCAAACTACTAGTCTTATAAATTTCCACTACTTTTAACAGAACACCAGCCTGATCAACACGAAGAAGAAACTGGAAAATGATGTTTCACAACTCCAGAGTGAAGTGGAAGAAGTAATTCAAGAATCACGCAATGCAGAAGAGAAGGCCAAGAAGGCAATCACTGATGTGAGCAAATGAGCATTTGTTTAATGATACTGTGTGTGTTACCTGCTATTACCAAGATTACGGTATTGTTTTATTTACTAATTAGGCGGCCATGATGGCTGAGGAGCTGAAGAAGGAGCAGGACACCAGCGCCCACCTGGAGCGGATGAAGAAGAACCTGGAGCAGACGGTGAAGGACCTGCAGCACCGCCTGGATGAAGCTGAGCAGCTGGCCCTGAAGGGCGGGAAGAAGCAGATCCAGAAGCTGGAGGCCAGGGTGGGTCTCTCAATCTCTGAATCTGGGAAGGGAAAAAGTCACCACCACCACCACCACCACCACCGCCCCCCCCCACCCCCGACCCTTCTCTCTTCTTGTATATTGATTTCCATCCTTACCCTGGGGCTGAGGACATCCACCCAGTATCATCAGTAGGTCATGAGTCAATTAATATCCCCCAAGACTGACTATATAATTATCTTTCTTGATTGTAGGTACGTGAACTTGAAGGAGAGGTTGAAAGTGAGCAGAAGCGTAATGCTGAGGCTATTAAAGGCTTACGGAAACATGAGAGAAAAGTAAAGGAACTCACCTACCAGGTAAGGGGAATAGCTTTCTAGAATATCCAGACTTCCTGCCCAAAGAAAACCTACAGACTGTGTGATACTCAAAAATAGCTACACATTAGCTTGATATATGTAAGGGGCAAATAACACAATCACCTATCACGGGCACTCTCCTAAGCCACAAAAATCAGGAATACCTTTAAAAATAGTGTAAGTGAAGAAAGAATATAGGTTTCAAGGCCAGGTCAACTGGTATTGGCATCTCTTACTTTTTAAACTCTGATAGGTTACCTAACACTAATCACCTGTAAATTCTACTCACCAGAGCAGGGAGGTAAGGATTAAAGAACTGTATAACTCTCTAACATAGTTCCTGCACATGGTATACTTATCAAGAGTGGCTACTGTTAATACTATGAAGGAAGCCTCAGTGTCGACCACATTTACCCCAGGCCCACCTGCCATCATATCAAAGTGATTTATGTCACCACCTATATTAGGTTTATTTTATTGGATTGAATGCAGACCTTTTTTTTTTTTTTTAACTTCCAGACTGAGGAAGATCGCAAGAATGTACTCAGGTTGCAGGACCTGGTAGATAAATTACAAGCGAAGGTGAAGTCATACAAGAGACAAGCTGAGGAGGCTGTAAGTATCTTTAAGCCCTTAAGAGAAGAATAAAACTTCTGTGGTATTAAGAGAATGTGTTAATTAGAAAGAGACACAGATGTAAAGAACAGACTTTTGGACTCTGTGGGAGAAGGCAAGGGTGGGATGATTTGAGAGAATAGCACTGAAACATGTATATAATCATATATGGAATAGATCGCCAGTCCAGGTTCGATGCTTGAGACAGGGTGCTCAGGGCTGGTGCACTGGGATGACCCTGAGGGATAGGATGGGGAGGGCGGTGGGAGGGGGGTTCAGGATGGGGAACACATCTATACCCATGGCTGATTCATGTGAATGTATGGCAAAAACCACAATATTGTAATTAGCCTCCAATTAAAATAAATTAATTAAAAACAAATAAAACCCAGGATTTATGACAAAAAAGAGATAAGTAAGAATATATCATTCTTAAGAAATGATATAAATTTGAATTTACTCCCAAATTCTAATTATGGAATAAGATTTCAAGAGGAGATATTTTTATTATTAAGCAATTTGTAGGGGTTGGGGGGAAAAAAGAAAATTCCAAATAACCCACCTTACTTGATAGCTGCAAAGAATCTCCAGTAGAAAATCTAACACCAAGATAAATATTCCTGTCCCTCTAGAAATGGGAAGAATCAAGTATTCCCAAAAGCCAAATAGAAATCTTTTACCCCAACTGACTCCTTCACTCACTAACCAGTGTCATCAGCAGAGGCTTATCCCTGCACACTTGCTATAGCAAATTGGGCTGTGTTGGAAGTCTCTCCAGCTTCACCTTTCCTGGTTGTTCCCCGTTCTTCCAGACACAACGTAGTCGGTAGGAGATAAGAAAAGCGCACACAAAAGGGAGCGACAGAACAGAAAGAAGTCCAGCCAACGGAGGGCATTACTTTCTTCCTAGCCCAATTTTTCTCCCATCTCTGTATACCAGAGTCAAAACATATGGCAAAAAAAAAAAAAAAAAAAATTAAGTGGAATTTTCCCAAAGTTAATAATTTGATCTTACATTTACTTTCTAATCTCTGTGACCATAGATGGTCTCTTCCTCCTTTCCACACAACCCATACATGGTAAACTGATTTCACATATACATGGGTTGGGCATAATGAGCCTGTCTCTTCCATTTCAAAACTGTTCCTTCTTTCATTCTTTAGAGTCAAAAAAGTAATTGAAACTACAAGTTCGGTCTGGATTTGAAGTCAAATATGACAAACAGACCATAAGAAAGAAGTATCTGAGTTGAGGAAATAATCCTGTTTCGTGACAAGTGCAATAAGAACCACGAAGTCTAATTCTCACAACTTTATTCTTAGGAGGAGCAATCCAACACTAATCTCGCCAAACTCCGCAAGCTCCAGCACGAGCTGGAGGAGGCCGAGGAACGGGCTGACATTGCCGAGTCCCAGGTCAACAAGCTGCGGGTGAAGAGCCGGGAGATTCACACAAAAGTCAGTGCAGAGTGAACACACCTGCCTGGTGCTGCCAAGGGCCTGAAGAAATGCACAAAATGTGCTATTTTGGGTCACTTGCTTTGTGATTTTTTTCTCTTATTGTTGAATAAATAAAAACCATAGTGAACTGATAAATTGAACCAGAGTGTAATTTTTTTATTTCCAGAATTCCTTATTCTCAAACACAGTTCTCACCTAGCTGTTATCTTTTAAACAGTATATATGCCTTTCCGGAACATTCAGTGTTTGTACCTTTCTCACCACCCAGCATCCCCTTTCCCATCTCCACCTCCACCACACACACACACACGCACACACACACAATTATCTTTTGCTGGACTTGATTCTATTAAATCTCTCAAGATTGTTACACATTTCTATGTAAAACACTCCCTGAGGTTACTCCTTCAGACAGGACCCATTCGTGCACCCACTCCATACAGCTACTGTGTACAGGGCCCTGCTCTCAGTTCTTGGTAACTGCCATGAACAAAGCATAGTTCTCACCCTCTAGGAGCTTATATTCTATAAGTAAAGAAAGGCGATGAACAAATAGGAAGCTGTGTAATGTGTCAGATAAGTGCTGATGAGAAATAAAAATAAGAAGAAGAAGGAAGCAGTTAGTGTTTTGTAAAGAGGAGTTGAGGAAGGCATCTTTAATAAGAACACATTTGAGCAGAGGCCTAAGGGAAGCAAGAGTATTCCAGGCAGAGGAACAAAAGAATATGCAAAGGTCTGAAGCAGAGGCAGTTTGGCAGGTTCCAGGGACAGGAAGGTGGCCAGCAGGCCTAGAGGAGAATCAGCAAGACAGGTACTGCATAAGAGAGGAAACCTGGGAGCCCAGAGAAAATGCAGGGCCTGAGGGCCCCCTGAGGACGTGTGTCTTTACTCAGAGATGGGAAATTTTGGGAGAGTTTTGAGCAGAGGAGTGATATTAACATGCCTTTGAAAGAATCACTCTGACTGCTGTGTTGAGAGTAGACTGAAGAGGGCAGAGGTAGAAACTGGGGAGACTAGTTAGGAGCCTACTGCAAAATAAAATATTAAAAAATGACAGTGGCTCAGACTAGAAAGATAGCACCAGGAGATGATGCGAAGCACATGATTCTAGATATACTGTGTAGTGTACACAGGATTTTCTGACAGATCGGATAGATGAATGGGTCAGAGAGAATGAGAACTTCTGAATAAAGGAAGAATATTCATTACTTTGCCAACAAAGGTCCATCTAATCAAAGCTATGGTTTTTCCGGTAGTCATGTATGGATGTGAGAGTTAGACTATATAAAGAAAGCCGAGTGCCAAAGAATTGATGCTTTTGAACTGTGGTTTTGGAGAAGACTCTTGAGAGTACCTTGGACTGCAAGGAGATCCAACCAGTCAATCCTAAAGGAAATCAGTCCTGAATATTCATTGGAAATAAATCAGAAACTCCAATACTTTGGCCTCCTGATGTGAAGAACTGACTCTTTGGAAAAGACCCTGATGCTGGGAAAGATTGAAGGCAGGAGGAGAAGGGGACGACAGAGGATGAGATGGTTGGATGGCATCACCAACTCGGTGAACATGAGTTTGAGTAAGCTCCAGGAGTTGGTGATGGACAGGAAGGCCTGGCGTGCTGCAAAGATTGGGTTGCAAAAATTCAGACATGACTGAGCGACTGAACTGAAGACAAGAAAGATTTAGTCCAGGATAAACATGAGGTGTTTGGTCTCTAGAAAACAAGGAGGAAATAAAACAAAAATGCAATCTAGACAAAAATTGTACCTATGCATGCCTGTCCTTCTCCATCTTCTACCATCCACTATCCCCTGCCTCCCAACCCTATCAGCCCACACCTTTACAGTACAAAATGAACAGGCCACAGTTTCATAAACATCTAAAGTTAATACAACAATTTAAAACCAGAAAAAAATTTAAATACTCTCCTAAATAAAACTTTGGATCAAAGAAGGAACCAAAAGTAGAATCATAAAAACTTTGAAAAGTAAACATAAGAGTAAATCTTTGTGACCTTGGTTCACACAAAGATTTCTTAGATGCCAACACAGAAACACAGCCATGAAAGCAAAAAAATGATATTCTGGATTTCATCAAAGTTTGTGCACCTTGAAAATCTCTATTAAGGAGAATGAAAAGAAAGCCACCAACTGAGAAAAAGTATCTGAGAATCATATTCCTGATAAAGGACTTGTGTCCAGAATATATAAAGAAATCTATCTTCACTAAAAAGAAATCACCCAATTTTTAAAGAACCAATATAAGACAAACATTTCACCAAAGAAAATATACAGAGAGCAAACGGGCATATGAAAAATGCCCAACATCATCAGTCATCAGGAGAATAATAATTAAAACATAATGAGATATCACTGACACACCTATTACAATGGCTGAAAATCCAAGTGTTAACCGAGAGGTAGAGGAACTGGACTTCTCACACCTGCTAGTGATCATGTAAAACAGCACAATCACTTTGGAAAAAAGTTTGCCAGTCTCTTAAGAAGTTAATTATCCATTTGTTCCCATCATTCCACTTTGATGTATTTACTCAAGAGAAATGAAAACCTATGTCCACACAAAAACCTGAACACAAATATTCACAGCATATTTATCTGTAACAGCCCCAAACTGAAAACAATCCAAATGAGCATCAACAGGTGAACAGGCAAACAGATCATGGTAAATTTATATAATGTAATACTTGTTGTTTAGTAGCTAAGTTATGTCTGACTCTGTGACCCCATGGACTGTAGCACACTAGGCTCTTCTCTCCATGGGATTTCCTAGGCAAGAATACCGAAGTGGGTTGCCATTTCCTTCCTGTTCTAAAGAACAGGTGGGGTTCTTTACCACTGAGCTACCAGGGAAGATTAAAATAAACTGTTAACAAACACACACCCCACACACACAAATGGATGGATTTCAAAATAATTCTGCTGAGTGAAAGTAGTCAGACCACAAAGTGTAGACTCCATTACTCCATTCATACAAAATTCTAGAAGCTAAAAATGAAACCACAGTGGTTGAAAGCTGACCAATACAGAGATAGGGATAGGGAGGTGGGATTTATGGGAGGTACAGAAGGGCAGTAGGACATATTGCAAAGGCCCAGGAGAAAACTTTGGAGGATAAGGCACACGTCCATCATCTTGATTCAGATGATGGTGTCACAGCGTACACATATGTCAAGACTCTTTATTATTTTTTTTCTCAATGAAAATAGAAAAGTATTTTATTTTTTTAAATTTTATTTTATTTAACGTTACAATTGTATTGGTTTTGCCATATATCAAAATGAATCTGCCACAGGTATACATGTGTTCCCCATCCTGAACCCTCCTCCCTCCTCATACCATCCCTCTGGGGATGCACCAGCCCAGTGCACCAGCCCCAAGCATCCAGTATCGTGCATCGAACCTGGACTGGTGACTCGTTTCATATATGATATTACACATATTTCAATGCCATTCTCCCAAATCATCCCACCCTCTCCCTCTCCCATAGAGTCCAAAAGACTGTTCTATACATCAGTGTCTCTTTTGCTGTCTCGTATACAGGGTTATTGTTACCATCTTTCTAAATTCCATATATATGCATTAGTATACTGTATTGGTGTTTTTCTTTCTGGCTTACTTCACTCTGTATCAATTATATACCCATAAGGTGTTTAAAATTTTTCACTGTGGGGGAATTCCCTGGAAATCCAGTGGTTAGAACTCCACTCTCTCACTGCCGAGGGCTCCGGTTTAACCCCTAGTCAGGGAACTAAACTCCCATAACATGTGGGGTAGGGGTGGAGGGGAGCAAAAGAAGGAAATTTCACTGGGGAAATACCGCAACTACAGTGCTTTGCAAAAATAATAATTAGGACACTGTATGTCTAAAGCCAGAGTTAAAATTTTGGATAGGAATCACATGTATTTACCAGTTTGGGGAAAACTGACTTATTTACTATGTTGATTCTGCCAATTCATGAATAAGTTATGTTTTTCCATTTATCTATTCTTTGATTTCTTTCTTTCTTGGTTTATAGTTTCCAGTACACAAGTCCTGTACATGTTTTGTTAGATTTACATCTAAATTTTTCTTTTACTTTTTGTTTTTAAGCAATTGTAAATGGTATTGTACTTTCAATTTGAGGGCTCACATGCTTATTGCTAGCTTAAAGAAATAAAACTGACATTTGTGTGTGTATCTTATATCTGGAAACCCTACTGAACTCACTTCATAGTTCTGAGTTTGGGGGGAAGGAAGTTCCTTGGGATTTTCTACATGGACAATCACGTGCCTCAGAAATCACTTAAAGTGAATCTAAATTAAAACTAAGTCCAAAATTACACAGTGAGGAAAAAGTCTGATTGGGGTTTTATCTTAAAATCAAGACAAGACTTCACTGGTGGCCCAAAAGATAAGAATCTGCCTGCCAATGCAGGGAACTTGGGCTCTGTCTATGGTCTGGGAAGATCACGCATGCCTCGGAGCAACTAAGCCTGTACGCCACAACTGCTGAAGCCCACAAGCCTAGAGCCTCTGCAACAAGAGAAGCCATCGTGGTGAGAAGGCCAAGCAAAGCAATGGAGACCCAGTGAAACAAAAAATAAATAATAAAAATCAAGTCAGAAGTATTGAAATAAATTTATTTGCTCCTGTACCTCACAGGATTTACACTGTAACTGCATCTCTGCTAACTCTTAGAACAAAGAATAAATCAGTGTTGGAGTTGGGAGGAAAGGGACATAGTTCCCAGGATCTTGTATGATAGGGCACCCTTTATGTTTGATTTTTGCAGTCCATCATAAAGAACGTCTTTTGCAGCAACAACAACAACGAAAAAAAAAAAAGTGTGATGCCTTTATTGCCTTCCTAATCCTTTGATCCTAAACTTACTCTCTCCTGAAACACTTATTGGATCATCATCTTTGCCCATTTTCAGATCTTTAATCATTAACTAGTTCAATGCTGCTGCAACACACTGGAATTGTTTTGCAAAATTCAAGCAGATTTCTAATACCACTTTCATCAACTTCAGGAAATTCTGTAAGTTTTGCAGTATTTGTCATTTTATTTTGCAATCATGCTGCATTGACTGTTGTATGTTTCCAACACCTGATGATCAGCATGATCACATACCACAATAAGGAATAAGAAATCTGACTCTATATTAAATGTTTCTTTTACTTTAACATTTTGTATTCTATAGCTTTTGCTACAAGATAAGAATGTTTCCTGTAGCTTGAAATATATAAGATAGCCCACTCCTAAGGCTCTGATCTTTAAGGGTATAACATTTTTCCATTTGTATAGAGATAAAAAGTTGCAAAACAGAGAATAACATTTATCTTTTGGAGGTTCACAGGAACATCATGACCTGACCTACATGGACAGCTGCAAGAACAAAGGAGTCCAACACCAAGAAGTTTGCAACAACCAACCACACTCCCTTCCCTTTTAGTATAAAAGAAGCCTGAATTCTAACTCAGGTAAGATTGTTCTTGGCGGTTCTAGTCCACCACCTTCTCAGTTTGCTAACTTTCTGAATAAAGTCACTATTCATTGCCCCAACTGTCTCTCAATTTATGGGCCTGTCATATGGCAAGTAATATGAGCTTGGACTTGGGACAATCATTAGTGAATACTTTTTGGTTTTTTATGCAATATCATTATGGTGGAGACAGTAATGACAGGCACCGCACTATAGCAAACCCGAAAACATCCATAGCCTTTGCTCAGGAAGTCTATTATATGAATTTCATAAAGATATACATAAACACACGTGCACAAGTTTACTAGAATACTATGACGTAGAACAAGAGTTAATATCATGATAAGAATTTCCATAATCTAATAAGCTGTAAAGGCATAACACAAAACCATGCTTACAGGCTGATATCCCAACTGTGTATTTGTTTAAAAACATGTTTTTTTAATTAAAAAAAATATTTATGTGTTTACAAACATAGGGGGAAAACGTATAAAAGGACTTACACCCAATTTAGGTAGAGATTACCTCTATGTTAAAATCTAGTAGTGATTTAAATTTTTCTTTCAGTATGTTTGATTATATTTTTCCACCTTTCTACAATGTGTACCTTAGTTTTGAAATTGTTTTAAATTCTTTTAATAAAATACAATAAATAATAGGAACTTGCTTCTTAAGATGTCTTCATATCCACTTCTCATCAAAGACATGGGTATAACTGACAAGAGAACGGTGAAGAGGAGTGGGTCATTTGATGGATGAGACCATTAACACAACTGCTAAAAGCTGCTGCCTTTCATCCACACTCTCGCTAAGGATTAACATTCCAGGGCTAACACAGCAGCTGTCAGTGAGCAAACTTAAATTCTACCTCCTGGCTGTGACAGAGGTTTGGGTGCATGTTACACACACCAGTGTCCCCAGGCACCTTCACTGCGGACTTAAGTGGGTCACATTTTCCTAAGTAGGAAGCAGAAGAATCAGCTGTGGGCAGATGGAAAGAACCTTACTTAACGGTGGAATTTACCAGCCTGATTCCTCCCTCCTGGCTCCAAGCCCCACCAAGATGCTGCTTCCGGAGCCCACAGAGAGAAAAAGAAAACCTCTTCGCTGATGAAGAAGAAAAATATCCCCCTTGGGGAACACACCCCAAACGTGACTTTTCTTAAATTACAGTAGCCTGACCTTCACAAGAGGTCAGGCTACTTTCTCAGCTCCTCACAAAATCTATAGCTTATGGCTCTCGCTCAGGGAAACTGAGGCACAACACAGTGGGAGCTCTCAAATTATAAAAAATATCATTAAGGGTATGGATGGGAAAGGTGGTACCTTCTGAGAAAAAGACTCAAATATTTTTTTTCTAGCATATTCAGCAAAGTAATTCAATTGATACCCACAATATTTAATACCCCAAAATGGATTTAGCTTATCCGAGGTATATGTATAAGCAATGTAATAACATGCCTATAAATGCACTGAAACGC
Organism: Bos indicus x Bos taurus; assembly: GCF_003369695.1. Lineage (NCBI taxonomy): Eukaryota > Metazoa > Chordata > Mammalia > Artiodactyla > Bovidae > Bos > Bos indicus x Bos taurus. The sequence goes on along the minus strand of NC_040094.1, from coordinate 30,437,761 downwards.
TTCAAATGCAATTTGATGACTTGAAAATTTTCAAAAATTTCCTTGAGGCCCAGTCACCAAGATCTGGGCATTTGAATTCCCTCCCCACGTCTGGTTTCACACCCTCCTCTTTCCACACACAGTTACTCTCTGGAATCTCAGAGAGAATGATGAAGGCCTTCCTCTCTCACATACTCGCAAACACAACACTCACCAGCCAAGCTCCACCACAGGTTCCAGGCTGGTTCCAACAATGGCGGCATTGCTTCGGCCTTTCCAGAAGACATAATGGAGTGCAAAGTCAAGTGGGCCTGAGGAAGCATCACTACGAACAAAACTAGAGGAGGTGAGCTATTTCAAATCCTAAAAGATGGTTGGATGGCATCACCAACTCAATGGACATGAGTTTGAGTAAACTCCGGGAGTTGGTGATGGACAGAGAGGCCTGGCATGCTGCAGTCCATGGGGTCCCAAAGAGTCAGACACGAATGAGCGACTGAACCGAACTTCGGCCTTTCCTTCCTCCCAGGATGCCCTGGGGCCCAGTCCTCCCAGGATGCCCTGGGCGCACTCCTCCCAAAATGCCCTTGCGTGCACTGGAAATGAATTCCTCACTTCTCTGGGAAATTGAAACCTGATTTCTTCCCAGTTGTTATTGGGGGCTTCTCTCCAAGTCCAGGGCTACTGATTTTTTCATGTGTTTTCAATGTTGTGTTCCACTCACCTACCCCTAACTAGCTCTTAAGCTTTCTGAGAGAACCAACTGCTAATCCGTGATGCCTGGAGCAATGTCTTTATAAGCCATTTGTTAAATGAAGAGCAGGTGTTAAACTGTTGTTTGAAAGAATGAACCAAAGCTGAGTAGGAAAAGAGCAGATTAGAAAGAATGAAGAGACAGAGCCAAAGCAAAAACAACACCCAGTTATGGATGAGACTGGTGATGGCAGCAAGATCCAAGGCTGCATAGGAACCTGGAATGTTAGGTCCATGAATCAAAGCAAATGGAGTGAACATAGACATTTTAGGAATCAGCAAACTAAAATGGACTGGAATTTAACTCAGATGACCATTATATCTACTACTGTGGGCAAGAACCCCTTAAAAGAAATGGAGTACCCCTCACACTCAACAAAAGAGTCTGAAATGCAGTGCTGCTAAGTTGCTTCAGTCATGTCTGACTCTGTGCAACCCCATAGACAGCAGCCCATCAGGCTCCATTGTCCCTGGGATTCTCCAGGCAAGAACACTGGAGTGAGTTGCCATTTCCTTCTCCAATGCATGAAAGTGAAAAGTGAAAGTGAAGTCACTCAGTCGTGTCCAACTCTTAGCCACCCCATGGACTGCAGCCTACCAGGCTCCTCCATCCATGGGATTTTCCAGGCAAGAGTACTGGAGTGGGCTGTCATTGCCTAGTACTTGGATGCAATCTCAAAAGCGACAGAATGATCTCTGTTAGTTTCCAAGGCAAACCATTCAATATCGCAGTAATCCAAGTCTATGCCCCAAGCAGTAATGCTGAAGAAGCTGAAGTTGAACAGTTCTATGAAAACCTACAAGACCTTCTAGAACTAACACTCCAAAAAGATGTCCTTTTCATTATAGGGGACTGCAATGCAAAAGTAGGAAGCCAAGAAACACCTGGAGTAACAGGCAAATTTGGCCTTGGACTATAGAATGAATCAGGGCAAAGGCTGATAGAGTTTTGCCAAGAGAACGCACTGGTCATAGCAAACACCCTCTTCCAACAACATAAGAGAAGACTCTACACATGGACATCACCAGACAGTCAACACTGGAATCAGATTGATTATATTCTTTGCAGCCAAAGATGGAGAAGCTCTATAGAGTCAGCAAAAACAAGACTGGAAGCTGACTGTGGCTCAGATCATGAACTCCTTATTGCCAAATTCAGACCTAAATTGAAGAAAGTAGGGGAAACCACTAGACCATTCAGGTATGATCTAAATCAAATCCCTTACGATTTTACAGTGGAAGTGAGAAATAGATTTAAGGGACTAGATCTGATAGACAGAGTGCCTGATGAACTATGGATGGAGGTTCATGACACTGTACAGGAGACAGGGATCAAGACCATTCCCAAGAAAAAGAAATGCAAAAAAGCAAAAATGGCTGTCTGAGGAGGCCTTACAAATAGCTGTGAAAAGAAGAGAAGCTAAAGGCAAAGAAGAAAAGGAAAGATATACCCATTTGAATGCAAAGTTCCAAAGAATAGCAAGGAGAGATAAGAAAGCCTTCCTGAGTGATCAATGCAAAGAAAAAGAGGAAAACAACAGAATGGGAAAGACTAGAGATTCCTCCAAGAAAATTAGAGATAGCAAGAAAACATTTCATGCAAAAATGGGCTCAATAAAGGACAGAAATGGTATGGACCTAACAGAAGCAGAAGATATTAAGAAGAGGTGGCAAGAATACACAAAAGAACTGTACAAAAAAGATCTTCGTGACCCAGATAATCACAATGATTTGATCACTCACCTAGAGCCAGACACCCTGGAATGTGAAGTCAAGTGGGCCTTAGGAAGCATCACTACAAACAAAGCTAGTGGAGGTGATGGAATTCCAGTTGAGCTATTCCAAATCCTAAAAGATGATGCTGTGAAAGTGCTGCACTCAATATGCCAGCAAATTTGGAAAACACATCAGTGGCCACAGGACTGGAAAAGGTCAGTTTTCATTCCAATCCCAAAGAAAGGCAATGCCAAAGAATGCTCAAACTACCGCACAATTGCACTCATCTCACATGCTAGTAAAGTAATGCTCAAAATTCTCCAATCCAGGCTTCAACAGTACGTGAACCATGAACTTCCAGATGTTCAAGCTGGTTTTAGAAAAGGCAGAAGAACCAGAGATCAAATTGCCAACATCCATTGGATCACCAAAAAAGCAAGAGATTTCCAGAAAAACATCTACTTCTGCTCTCTTGGCTATGCCAAAGCCTTTGACTGTGTGGATCACAACAAACCGTGGAAAATTCTGAAAGAGATGGGAATACCAGACCACTTAACCTGCCTCTTGAGAAATCTGTATGCAGGTCAGGAAGCAACAGTTAGAACCAGACATGGAACAACAGACTGATTCCAAATAGGGACAGGAGTATATCAAGGCTGTATGTTGTCACCCTGCTTATTTAACTTATATGCAGAGCACATAATGAGAAATGCTGGGCTGGATAAAGCACAAGATGGAATCAAGATTGTCGGGAGAAACATCAATAACCTCAGATGTGCAGATAACAGCACCCTTATGGCAGAAAGCAAAGAAGCACTAAACAGCCTCTTGATGAAAGTGAAAGAGGAGAGTGAAAAAGTTGGCTTAAAACTCAACATTCAGAAAACTAAGATCATGGCATCTGGTCCCATCACTTCATGGGAAATAGACACAGCAACCCTGACAGACTATTTTTGGGGGCTCCAAAATCACTGCAAATGGTGATTGCAGCCATGAAATTGAAAGACGCTTGCTTCTTGGAAGAAAAGTTATGACCAACCTAGACAGCTTATTAAAAAGCAGAGACATTACTTTGCCAACAAAGATCCATCTAGTCAAAGCTCTGATTTTTCCAGTAGTCATGTGTGGATGTGAGTTGGACTATAAAGAAAGTTGAGGGCTGAAGAATTGATGCTTTTGAACTGTGGTGTTGGAGAAGACTCTTGAGAATCTCTTGGCCTGCAAGGAGATCCAACCAGTCCATCCTAAAGGAAATCAGTCCTGAATGTTCACTGGAAGGACTGGTGCTGAAGCTGAAACTCCAATCCTTTGGCCACCTAATGCAAAGAACTGACTCATTCGAAAAGACCCTGATGCTGGGAAAGATTGAGAGGAGGAGGGGAAGGGGGCAACAGAGGATGAGATGGTTGGATGGCATCACCGACTCAATGGGCATGGGTGTGGGTGGACTCTGGGAGTTGGTTATGGACAGGGAGCCTGGCGTGCTGCAGTCCATGGGTTCGTAAAACGTCAGACACAAATGAGTGACTGAACTGAACTGAACTGGGAGGGCCAGCCCTCAACAGAGAATAAGGAAGAACGAGTGGGTGCGTGCTTAATCACTCAGTTGTGTGCCATTCTTTACCACTGGATGGACTGTAGCCCTCCATGCTCGCTATCCATGGGATCTTCCAGGCAAAATACCTGAGTGGGTTGCCATTTCCTTCTTCAGGAGATCTTCCTGACCCAGGGATTGAACCCACATCTCCTGCATTGGCAGGTGGATTCTTTACCACTAAGGCACTTAGGAAGCCCTATAGGAAGAATAAAGCTAGCTTTATAGTAACAGCTGGCATGTAAAACCCCATATCCTTAGCTGCATTTGCAAGACTTTAACTATCTGGCCCATGGCCACTTCTGCCACTTCATTACTTACTACAGTATTCCTGGCTCCTTTCATTCCTTCCCCACTGGCCTTTACTCTGTTCCTGTGCAGCCAAGTTCCCCTCCCAAAGAGTTTGCCTTTGTTTCCTCTGCCTGAAATACTGTGCCTGGTTGATATTCTCCTGGCTTGCTCCTTCAATAAGTGTCTGCTCAAATATCACATCTTCAGAGAAACCTTCCTTGATTGATCTATTTAGACACCACACAGCTACTGTTTCCTTATCCTAATTTTTCTTTCCTTCAGAGAATTTATCACTAATTGACACTTGATATCTGTTGTTCCCACATACACACACTCAAATAGAATTTTCAGGAAGGCAAACTTTGCCTGTTCTGTCCTCTAGCACTTAAAATCTTCTCAGCATGTTGTAAGTCCTCAGTGGTTGTTTGGTGAATAAACAATTGAATGAGTGTGTTATAGTTTTAAAATTATCAGTTCCACATGTGATTTTTATCACTATCCTGGCTTGGTGACAGATCTCAGCTCATTCCATTCAACCTCATCTTTACTATCATACCTTCAACAACCTTTTGGGTAGGGTGATAAATTTATCTGAGTTTGCCAAGGACTGTCCTGATTTTAAAACTGAAAGTCTCAGGAATCTCTTCAAATCCAAGCAAATTAGGGTAAAGGGTCACCCTGCTTGGAGATATCCAGGCCTCATCTTCCTTCTTTTGATTTATTGTTGTGTGTGGTGTTGAGGGGCAAGCGGTAACTTAAGAATGTTCTGAGGGGATTCCTTGGTGGTCCAGTGGCTGGGATTCTGCACTTCCACTGAAGGGGATGTGGGTTTGCTCCTTGGTCGGGTAACTAAGATCCTGCATGCTGCACAGAAGAGAAAAAAAAAAAAGAAGTTTTGTGCCATATGAACAAGAAAATGGGAAGACTGGATGAATAATAGTCTGGCTGTGGTCAGCTGGTGAGCCTCACCAAACAACAATAAAAAAGACACGAGAGAACAACATAGAACACATTGTCCTGACTTCCAGAGCCGACTGGCACTGCCAGTGGTTGGTACATTCTCTAGAGAAAGCTCCTGGCTTCTGAGTCTCAGGCTTGCCTGTTGACATGGTCTCACCCACTCTGTGTCACTTTCAAAAAGGAGCCTATGATGCATTCATTAACTCAGTTGTCACGAGAAGCCCATAAGTTAGGTATTATTATTAGCCCCATTTTACAGATAAAGAAACTGAGGCCCAGAAAAGCAGAAGAAGTTTTGCCTTATTGCCCAAATTCACACAGTTTAAAAGGTGAAGTCTGGATGTGAACCCCAACATTCTGACTCTCAAAGTCCACTCTAAGTGACTAAATTATCATGCAGATTTTAACCATGTAAATATACATTTGGGCTGTGCCCAGCAAAGTTTTTGATCATGGTTTAGAAAAATGTTTTTATTATAGAATAAAACGGTATGAATTTTTAAGAAAAAAGGTATTAATCATGAACAACAAGGTTCTACTGTATAGCACAGGGAACTATATTCATCCTGTGATAAATAATAACAGAAAAGAACATGAAAAAGAATGTATGTATAACTGAATTGTATTGCTGTACAGCAGAAACTAACACACTGTAAATCAAGCATAATTTCGACCAAATAAAAATTTTAAAAAGTAATCAATCATGCTTTCCTTTGTTCTAATGAGGCTTTAAGCAACTGAAGTAATCAAAGCGCAACATAAAAGGTGAAATGATGGAGACCTTAACTCTCACAGCCATCAGTCAAAGTTAAGAGGCCAGATTGAGGGAGGTCTTCAGTTTACTGAGCAGACTAATTGGTAGAATTTCTTCTCTGGACACAATGTTCCCAGGTCATGAACACATGCTCTCCAGGATGTTTTTGGAGAAGGATGCCTGGTTTGTGTGTAGTTCTGAGAAGCGTGTATAATTCTGAGAACGTTCGTGTCTTACAGGATCTTGCAAAGCCAGAAGCAGCTGTCTTGTAGTGAAAACACAAACTGGACTTGTTCTAGTTCCCACTCTGCCACTTACTAGCTGTACGACTAGTCACTTAATCTCGCCAAGCCTCAGTTTTCCCACCTGTAGAAGTGATAAATCTATGTCCTCGTTGACTAAAGGAAAATCAATTTAAGCAATTCTCTGGATAATCTCCTATCAACTTTTTTTTTGCAAAACTGAAGCGCATACATGCTAGCAGTGCACAGGTTATGTATTGCACTGGGCTTCCCAGGCGGCACTAGTGGTAAAGAACCCACGTCAGCAGACTCGAGAGACGTGGGTTTGATCCCTGGGTCAGGAAGATCCCCTGGAGAAGGAAATGGCAACCCGCTATAGTATTCTTGCCTGGAAAATTCCATGGACAGAGGAGCCTGGTGGGCTACAGTCCTCGGGGTCGCAAAGAGTTGGGCACAACTGAGCACGCACACACACACACACACACACACACACTGGATAATCCATCAGCTTTTTTCTTTGCAAAAGTGAAGTGCATAAATGCTAGCAGTGCAGAAGATTATGTGTTGCACTTGAAAGTGTTCTGAACTAGCACTCTTGGATCTGAGAGTTAAATGGGGAAAGTTCTGTTTAATTAATTAAGATTAATTAGGTAACCTGTCCGGAACCTCAATTTCTGATTCTGTAATGTCAGAGTTCGATTAGCTAATAATATTCAAGGCAATATTCTAGTTCTGCAAGCTAATATTCTCACTCAGTGTTTTTAATTAGGTGATTAAATATAAATATATATCCTTCACAAATGTACCTGTCCTGTGACTTTTGCCCAGAAATTTCTGTTCCTGGCGGCGGGAGACCTTCTTGCTGCTTTGTGAAATTTCATCTGTTACATAAGCTTTTAGATGGTTGTGAGGGGTGAGGGTGATCCTCCAATTAGGACAATTAATTGCCCTTTCTTCTCAAGTAGCCCTCCAAGCCACGACCTTGATTACACTTGCTTTCTGGGCCTCTCTAGTTGGCCCTGCTACCGCTTTATCCATCCAAATCATGTCCTCTGAATGCACTTCCTATAGTGATTGGTGGAGAGATTTGCTCCCAGGGAAATGAGGAAAACTTTTTCCTCCTCCTTGACACCTGTCACTCCTTAATCCTTGCCTTCAGGGCTTCCACCCCCACCATCCTGCTGACATTCATGTCAGGATCACCTCTGTGACTGACCTAATGCCCTTTTCATGGTCCTCCTTTTCTCCATCTTGCCTGTAGAGCTTTTTATTATATCCTCTCTCTTGAAAACACCACTTCCCTTGAGTTACTTTGACACAAATAAAGTCCCCGTCACTTTAGAGTTGACAAAATGATTTTGTAACAAGACTAGAGAAAGCCCTCATGGACAGAAGAGTCTTGAAGTTGGGAGAGATGGAACAATGCCGTGGGTGTGAGCTACAGACTACTACTCCAATTTAAAAAATAAATTCATATTTCCCCCTTCAGTATTGCTCCTGGGCTGGTGTCATGCCCCTAGATTTCTCAGCTGCTGTGAGGGCTGGATGAAAGGCAAGATTCTCTGATTTCATTTCCCTCCTCAAACCCAGCGGCATCAAAGTCCTGTTGGTCCTGCCTTCAGGGTATCCCTTGGGTTTTCTCTTTCCTTTTACATCTCATTTCTGTCCTGCTGAATCAAGGCCCTCTTTGTTTTCCACTATGATTATTTTTTTATATTCAATGGAAATAGATATTGTTTGCTTGCTAAGCCACTTCAGTTGTGTTCGACTCTTTGCAACCCTATAGAATGTAGCCCCGCAGGCTCCTGTGTCCATGAGATTCTCCAGGCAAGAATACTGGAGTGGTTTGCCATTTCCTTCTCAAGGCAAATAGATATTACTTGTATGTTTAATGTGGACTTCCCAGGTGGCACTAGTGATAAAGAGCCCACCTGCCAATGCAGGAGACACAAGGGACGTGGGTTCAATCCCTGGGTTGGGAAGATCTCCTAAAGAAGGAAATGGCAACCCACTCCAGTATTCTTGCCTGGAGAATCCCATGGACAGAGGAACCTGGCAGGCTACAGTCCATAGGATCACAAAGAGTCAGACACAACTGAAATGACTTAACACGCATGTATGTTTAATAAATATATTGAGTGGATTTTAAGATATTAATATAATGTGGGGTAGGCCCTCAAAAAATAAGTCTTGAGCTCAGAGAGATCTTATACTGGCAAACATATTCCTTTCACCTCCTAGGGTTCTCTCTCTTTTTATTTTTTTGCCAGGCCTAAGTGTGTGTGTGTACATGTGTGTGTATATATTTACTTTTCTGCTTAAAAACCTTGAAACATTCTCCAATCATCTCAGAATAATGCCCTGATTCCTTCCAGGGTCATCAGGAGCCCATCGGAGACAAGCCCAGCCCACTTCTCCAGCTTCACCTCCGTGTTACCCCCAACCCTTCCCTCTAGGCTTGCCCAGTCCACCTTCCTGAAACACCTTCCTGAAATCTTGTTTCTAACCACAGTCCCTGCAATCCCCCACGATCCCACGATTGCTTCTGGCTCCATTGTGTACAAGCTGTGGGGCCTTTTGGTCAATCACTTAACCCCCTTAGGCCTCAGTTTTCTGTGTGGACAACAGAAATAATAATGATTATTATTAGTACTTAATAATATAAGTAATATAACCCCCTAAGGCTTGCAGAGAAAAATAAACATAATAAAACATAAAATTTGTGACCCTATGGACTGTAGCCCACCAAGCTCCTCTGTCCATGGGATTCTCCAGGCAAGAATACTGGAGTGGGTAGCCATTCCCTTCTCCAGGAGATCTTCCTGACCCAAGGATTGAACCTGGGTCTCCAGCATTACAGGTAGATTCTTTACCCTCTGAGTTACCAGGGAAGCCCCTGTAAATTGGAAAGAACCTAGATAGCATATTCAAAAGCAGAAACATTACTTTGCCAACAAAGGTTCGTCTAGTCAAGGCTATAGTTTTTCCTGTGGTCATGTATGGATGTGAGAGTTGGACTGTAAAGAAGGCTGAATGCTGAAGAATTGATGCTTTTGAGCTGTGGTGTTGGAGAAGACTCTTGAGAGTCCCTTGGACTGCAAGGAGATCCAGCCAGTCCATTCTGAAGGAGATCAGCCCTGGGATTTCTTTGGAAGGAATGATGCTAAAGCTGAAACTCCAGTACTTTGGCCACCTCATGCAAAGAGTTGACTCATTGGAAAAGACTCTGATGCTGGGAGGGATTGGGGGCAGGAGGAGAAGGGGACGACAGAGGATGAGATGGCTGGATGGCATCACTGACTCGATGGACGTGAGTCTGGGTGATCTCCGGGAGTTGGTGATGGACAGGGAGGCCTGGCGTGCTGCGATTCATGGGGTCCCAAAGAGTCGGACACGACTAAGCGACTGAACTGAACTGATAAAAAGCATTATTATCATCATCTCCACAATCACCAGCCCCTTCAGAGCTCTCCTCTCTTCCAAAGTGGTACCATATCATTAGTAAGAACTCTGATAATATTTTACATGCACAACATACCTTATGGGTTTCAAACACCTTGTCCATACATCTAATCCACTGGGCATCCCACTCATCTTGGCGCTAAAGTTTACCTTGGAAAAATAAATTGTACTTTTTGTGTCTCTGTACTCTCTTCCCATGTCCATTACCAACCACCTCCTTTGGGGCAGAGTCCCTATTTCATGTCTCCATTCCTCAGTATGCCAGCACTCAAAAGTGCTGGGCTTGCAAAAGCGAAAGGTTATAGGCATTGGCTCTAAAGCCAGAGAGGATTTGAATCCCATTTCTGCCACTTGCTGGTTGCATGGCCTCAGGCAGGTTACTGAAACTCTCAATGGCCCAATTTCTTCAGCCATAAAATGGGGATAATGTTAACACCTACCTCCCAAAACTATTACAAAGCGTAAGTGAGCCAATATGGCTAAAGCCTGGGTACGTGGTGAGCTCTTAATAAAAATAAACTCTCACACTCATGGTGGATTCATGTTAATGTATGGCAAAACCAATACAATATTGTAAAGTAATTAGCCTCCAATTAAAATAAATAAATTTAAATTTAAAAAATAAATAAATAAAAATAAATATAAACTCTTACTCTTAAGTGAGACTCAGTCTGATTCCATTCTTTTCCACTGTATCACTCTGACCCTCTTTCAACACAGATTCCCCATGAATTGTCTTGACTGGTTTATTCACAGGAACAACATTTACTGAGCATCTGCTACATACAAAAGAGGCTGTCCCTTGAATAAAAGCGGCTGTGTGTTTGCCTGATCGCTCTCTGTTGCTTTGTTCTAGGCCAAATGTTGCTAAGAAACAGAGACAACTCTATGGACTGCAGTCTTCAGCCTTCTGTTCTCGTTTTCTTGAGCAGGGAGTAAGATGGTGTTCCAACAGCACATCACTAGTTACAAGAAAGTTCTTCATGGTTCTTTACTGGTAGGCTTCTCAGATTCCTTACCATGCTAATATTTATGGTGAATTTCCAATAGCAGGGAATAGAGTTGGCCACATTTCCCAAACTCATTTAACCACAGAACCTTTTATTTCACAGTTTCTCTCAGAATCAGCATTCTGTCAAATCTGCTTTAGAAAATGCTATTGTGGAAGTTTTATTCCTATCTGCTTCTTCCTCTGCCTACAGTTTCATTTTCACTAATGCACGTTGTCATTTGGAAATGCCTTACTTACATGAGACTACCCACTGGAAAACTAGAGAATCTTTTTTTTTTTTTTTTTAATTTAAGGATAGTTGATTTGGGCTTCCCCAGTGGCTCAGGGGTAAAGAATCCACCTGCAATGCAAGAGTCGCAGGAAATGCAGGTTCGATCCCTGGGTTAGAGGAGGGCATGGCAACTCACTCCAATATTCTTGCCTGGAGAATCCCATGGACAGAGGAGACTGGCCGGCTATAGTTCACAGGGTTGCAAAGAGTCAGACACAACTGAAGCGACTTAGGACACAGGCACGCATAGTTGATTTACAATATTGTGTTAGTTTGGGCTATATGGCAAAGTGATTCAGTTATTTTTTTTCAGATTACATTCCATTATAGGTTATTAAAAAATATTGAATAGAATTCAGTACACATTGATCATATACAACATAAACAAGTCAGACTGTATTACTGTAAATGGCTCTAACTTCTAATATGTATGGTTATTCCTACATATTCAAGCATCACTTCCGTCTCAGCCAAAAAAACCTATGCAAACATAAGAGTTGTCACACAGACTATGTATTTTCATTAGAACTTCTAGAACTTTATGACTTTTTTTTTTAATTTAAGCTTGCTCTTAATTTTATAATGGGGCTTCCCAGATGGCTCAGTGGTAAAGAATCGCCTGCCAATGCAGGAGACACAGGAGATGCAGGTTCAATTCCTAGGTCAGGAAGATCCCCTTAAGAAGAAAATGGCAACTCACTCCGGAATGCTTGCCTGGGAAATCCTATGGACAGAGGAGTCTGATGGGCTAAAGTCCATGGGGTCACAAAGAGTTGGATGTGACTGAGAGACTAAGCATAACAAAGCAGAAATCATCATATTAAGTCGAAGTAAGCCAGACAAATATCATGTGATATGGCATATATGTGAAATCTAAAAAAAAAAAATTGATACATACAAACTTATACACAAAACAGAAATAGAGCCACAGACATAGGAAACAAATTTATGGTTACCAAAGGGGGAAATGGAGGGAGAAAAGAATAAATTAGGAATTTGGGATTAACAGATACACACTACTTTATAGAAAATAGATAAACATCAAGGACCTACTACATAGCACAAAGAACTATACTCAATATTTTGTAATATAAGGAAAACAAATCTGAAATATAAATACACACACACACATATATATATATATATAACTGAAATACTTTGCTATATACCTGAAACTAACACAATGTTGTAAATCAACTATACCTCAATTTTTTCAATGTTAAAAAAAAGAACGGATATGTTAAATGGCCAATATTATGTTTTCTGGAAATTTCTGAGAAGAGGCACACAGTATCTCATGTTTACAGTCCTTGGTAAAGGAGACGTAATTAGTATCCATGCTATTGATCACCCATTGCTTGACAATTCATCCTGTGTCTCTGCCCTTCACTGACCTTCTCAACACACTCTGCCCCAGTTCTACTCAGTCCCTAGTACTCTCTAAGTCTCAAAGATCTGTGTCCAACGTCAAAATCCCTACGCAGCTGACTTGGCATTACACAGCCTCCGCTGGTCATTTATCCAAGTAACTTAACAAGAGTGAGAGATCAGTGCTACGACGCATTTACATCTAACAAGTAAATGGTGATCCCCAAATATAGCCAAGCTAGAGCGCTGGGCTTGCAGATTTGGGGGTATAAAGGGAGCCCCGCGGGTCACGCTTCTGAAACCGCTTTGACCGCAGCATCGTGAGGTAAGTGCTCACCAGTGCCCACTTTTCTGCTCCATGTCACTCTGATTATACCTGATTAGGTTATGCGGAAAGAAGAAGAGAAAGCAATACAGTAGCCTTTGCTGAGGACCTAGTAAGTGCAAGGAACTGTGTTAAGCGCAGTATGGAAGACAAGATGACAAAGCCTTTCAAGAAGCTTCTACAAGGAGTAAAAAGACAAGAATATAAGCAATTATGAGACCAAAAAAATTACCTTGCAGGATATGAAGCTGAATACAATGCATACTTACCCTTCTAATTGTTTAAGTCAATATTATAACATGCAGTCAGCAAATAAACCTGCTAATTTGTGATATCTCTTCTGCAATTGCCTTGAACTATTATTTGAAATTTTTGTGATCATTTAAATGTTTTTCTTATGTCAGGATATCTGGAAGATAATTGTGGGAAGAAATCCTCTCATGCATTTTATCCATCTCAGAATGCATCCTTAGTCTGCTTAGGAATGACTGGTTTCCAGATTGCTCTTGCACGGTGTGCCCGGTGGACTTTGGGCTGGGTCATGTCTGACCCTGCAGAAGCATTTCTCAGAAGAGACTTGGGAGGCTTTGATTTCTGGCCACCATCTTCACCAGAAAGCCTCCTGTCATACATTCACATAGCTAAGAGGAATCTTGAGATTTTCTGGTCTGTCTCATTTGACAGAAGGGAACCAAAGCCCAGAGACATTACAACAGCTACTTTACAGGACTGGCATTAGAAACCTAAGGTTCTGCCTCCACGTCTGGTTTCTTTTGAACTGAGGGTTCAAAATAAAATACTTAATCATTTAATTGTTTCTGGAAAAATGTGGGAGAATTTTAGGATGTAGCTAGAAATCTTTTAAAGACTCATCAAAGAAAAAGATAAAAGGAGGCAACCAAAGTAGTAAAGCAAGTGTTGAAATGTCTGTTTCTACCTAAATGGTATTTCATGACATGATTCTCTGATTCTATAGCAGTACTCTATGGTAAATGGGAAGTTGAAGGCAGATTTTATATGGGAAATTATTCAGACTCTTATGATACCTTGAGATCTTCATGCAGGTTATAAACTTGTGGACTGAGGTTAGTCCCAAATAAGTTATCAGCTGACGTACCTTCATCTTCTCCAACAGAATATAGTATATTTAAGAGAGTGCCCTTCCTAGACCTCTTAAAGAAGTCTTGCCTATAATTCACAACTTTTCTCCCATTGCCAAAGAACTCAACTAACTGATCTAAAGATTCAGGTAACAGTCTGGATGATTCTTCCTCTTCCTTTCTTCCCTGACCCCTCACAGCCCCCTACACTCAGCCAGAAGCATCATCTCTGTAAGTCCCCTAACATTTCATTTAGACTCTTACAGAATTTGCATTATTCTTCCTTGTATAAGGATTTATTTGACCACTTCTCTTACCCTGTACTATATTTTGCATTATTTTAGAGTAGAGACTGTCTTTATCCTTTTTTATACCTGCTTAAGGCGCTAACTCCTGGAGAAGGAAAAGGCAACCTACTCCAGTATTCTTGCCTAGGAAATTCCATGGACAGAGGAGCCTGGGTGGGCTACAGTCCATGGACTTGCAAGAGTCAGACATGACTTAGCAACCAAACCACCAAGGAGCTAACATGGTACTTGGCACACACAGAAGATACTCAAAAAAATTATTAATCAATATTGTATTTAACCAATTATTTAAAGAATAAAGAACTTAACCAAAAGGAAAATGGAAAATTTATTTCCATACCACACCATCTACTGTGTACCCATTTAAAAGTAGATAAATTTAGAACAAGCACAGTTCCTAGATTTATTTAACTCTTCATAGTTCATTTTTCTTTGTTTTTGTTTGGTTTTGATTTCTGGAACCACCACCCAAGAAGATACTTCATTTCTGAAGGACACTGACGGTTGCTTTGGGAACCAAGAAGGTAAGAGTTACTATTTCGGTTGGGAATACAGTAATTGATTGAAATTAGCAAACATTTTATACATTGTCATCCTTGTCGCACTCATAAGAAGCTAAAAATGGTGAAATTAAAATCATTTACTTAAGTATTTCTAAAGGCAGATTACAAATGTGCAAATTGTATCTAAGGACGAATGGCTTCCCAAATTTGCCCATCATACTGAGAATAATAAAATACACTGCAGAACTCTGACATGTAAGCTCCAAGCCAATATACTTAGTTGGCAATGAGCATGATGTTCATAGGCTCAAGATTCAGTCTTCACACAAGTCTAACTTTGAGGTGTTTTGAGCAGGGTCCACACCCCTGAGTCCACTCAGCTATGCCTTTACTCACAAATAATGCTGAGAGAATAAGGAGAAATGGATTCAACCTTATGTCCACTATAGTAATAAAAACACTTCCCCCTTCAAAATCTGCACTTTTGGAGGTAACTCGAGATGAATCAGGACCAAGGAAAGCAAAGTATAATTAAGTCATGACCACACCGCTGTTGACAAGATACAGTAGCTGAGAAATCCCCAGGAGAAGGATGTGAGTTGAGATCAGTGTCATGTACACTGACAGCAGAAAGAGGGGGTGGGGAGCAGTAAAAAGGTGGTGATAGAGGTTAGGTAGACCGGAATGACTATCTCCATTGGAAGACCCTGAAGGCTGGAACAGAGTGGATGGTTGAAGGGACACAGCTGTGTAGGCTTGGAAGTAGGTTAAGCTCTTAAAACCGAGGAGAAGCTAATTAGGGGACTTTCTGGGGGTAGAGCCTCCAGGGACACCACAAGTCATGCCAAGGGTGTTGGATCAGACCTAACAAGGCTAAGTTTATCAGCCAAGCATAAATGGTTTTAGCCTGGGCCCCAGAGTACAGTTGTATAAATATGGGGACAAGATCTGACTTAGCAACCGCACGTAGGCAGCGGATCGAGGGGCTTTGCTGGACAGTGACTAGTGAGTCAGCAGTGTGATGAGACTGCCAGAAGGCAGTCACCACCCCAGGCGTAACACCTAGGTCAGGAGAGGTGAGTGCAATGCTGACGGAGAATGACATGTGGTCTGGGTGCCACACCTCGAGAGATTAACAGGAGTGAGCTCACCGTGACTGTAAAGGAGGTGCCAAAGCAGCAGAAGAAGATGGAGATGGTCCTGGGCTTATTCAGCCTGGAAAAGAAAAAGCTAAGGGGAACCCAGAGCAGCCATCAAATTGGTGTAGAGTTGTCTTCTAGGAAGAAGATTTGAACTCTTTTTGTTGTTACCAAGAACGGGAATGAGGATGGAACGTCCTGAAGTCACAGAAACCCAGATTTCAGTTTAAAGCAAGAAGAATCTTTGGCCTGAGAAACCTTTCCCAAGTGATTTTCAAAAACTTCCAAAATTTTTCCAAAATGGAAAATAGTCATCCTGGAAGGTGTTCGAGTAGCCTGGACAACACATTTGCCAGAATATCACGGAGACAACTCATGCATCATCTACGCAGGGTAATAGAGGAAATGAAAAGATACTGGATTTTCAGTCACAGTTGGAGTTGTGGGTAGAAAAAGAGAAATCTCCACCTCAAGACTGGTCATGACCTGAATCCCAGATGGAAGGTCCTATTTTTCTAGGAGGCCTAAAGACATAGCTTGACCACAAGCTAAGCTTGACCACCCACCTTCAGACTTCAGTCTTATGCAATCATCACAAAGTTTTCAATATTCACGTAATACCAGAAACCAATTCATTTAGTATTTTGACTTGTTTCCTTTTTTTTTCTTAAATGTGTTTTTCAAAGCTACCTTATATGCTTGCTATGAAAGTGTGAACCATCTATATGAGTGTCAGCTGAGATATTTAGATATTCACAGTCTCAAACTGTACTCATACCTGCTGAATCACAATATCCATTTCAACAAGACTCCCAGTTGGATTCCTACACACCAAAGAAGAGAAACACTGCTTTCCATCACTATATAAACAAATACTTCACAGTCATACTACCCTATGTTTTTTCTTCAGTGTCTTATCTTTTTGCCTTTTCCTACTGTTCATGGGGTTCTCAAGGCAAGAATACTGAAGTGGTTTGCCATTCCCTTCTCCAGTGGACCACATTTTGTCAGAACTCTCCACCATGACCCATCCATCTTGGGTGGCCCTAGACAGCATGGCTCACAATTTCATTCAATTAGACAAGGCTGTGGTCCATGTAATGAGTCAGTTTCTTCTGATGCAAAGAACTGACTCATTGGAAAAGACCCTGATGCTGGGAAAGATTAAAGGCAGTGGGGAAAAGGCGGCAGCAGAGGGTGAGATGGTTGGATGGCATCACTGACTTGATAGACATGAGTTTGAGCAAGCTCCGGGAGTTAGTGATGGACACAGAAGCCTGGCATGCTGCAGTCCATATGTTTGCAAAGAGTCAGACATGACTGAATTGACTGACCCTATTTCATAAGTTCTAATTTTCTTCGCAATTTTCACAGAATATTATCTCTACACTTGGGATGCATCTTAGAAGCAATGAAAAAAGTATCATAATAGAGAAGGTTTTATCCTGTATTTATGGGATGTAAAATTGTTCATGGCATTGTAGATTTTGTAGATATTTGTAGAATAAGGTAATAAACTTTAAAATAAACATATCACTATTAAAATTAAGAAATAGTTGCCTAAATCACTTTGTGTATGACCATTGGGACTATGCCATGGTTTTAGAAAAGCAAAATAATGTTCCCAAACATCACTGTGTTTGAGGCCCCTGGGAAAAATTCGGTTTCCTCAGTCTCAACCACAGAGATTCTGTGGCAGGTGATTTTGATATGGATCAACTTTCAGCACTTTGGGTACCAGGCTGAAGTCAAGCAGCCTGATGAGATTTCTTCATGCTCTGGTCCAACCATTCTCAAAATGTTACCCATGGGGACTTCCCTGGTGGCCCAGTGGTTAGGAGTCTGCCTGCCAACGTAGTGGACATGGGTTAGATCCCTGGTCCAGGAAACTCCCACAACCGCAGAACAACTAAACCCAGGCACCGCAACTACCGAGTCAAGCTCTAGGGTCCATGTGCCGCAACTACTGAAGCCCAAGCACCCAGAGCCTGTGCCCCACAACAGGGGAAGCTACTGCAATGAGAAACCCGTACTCCACAACCAGTGTAGCCTCCCACTCATGGCAACTGGGGAAAAGCACTCACACAGCTACAAAGACACATCATGGCCAATTAATTAATCGATTTTTTAAAAAGAAAAAAACGTGACCCATGGATCCTTGGAGATCCATGGAGAGGTACCTTGGAGAGATACATGAGGTCAAAAAAATTTTAATATAATACCCAGACACCATTTGCCCCGTCTTCACTGTGTGGACGTAATGATGCAAAAGCAAGGATGGATAAAAGTTCTAGTGCTTTATTACAAACCAAGACATGGCACCAAGCTGTGCTAGCAGTCGTAGAAATCTTCACTGCCATATACTGACACTGGAAAAAAATTTTCTTTATTTAAAAAGTCAACTTCATTGAAAAAAATGACAAGTTTTGCAGCAGTGGAAATGATTGGTTTTGTCACACCTCAACTTCATCCACGTCTTCATAATATTCTATGTAATGGAACAGGAAGTCCGCGTGACAAGCTCTCCTGCTGCACACTGGACTCTGAGGGTTGTCTGGAGGGAAAGCACGTGTGCAGTTGTCTCAGCTGCAAGATGAACCAGCCACTTGTTTCATGAAGCATCCTTTTTCCTGGAAAGAATGACTAGTGGACAAACTATGGTTTCCCAGACTTGGATATTTGGCAGACATTTTCTCAAAAAACAATGAAGTATGCTTATCCAACTTCAAGGAAAACAAGTATTTGTTACTAATGATAGAGTTGAGCTTTCAAGCAAAAATTGAAATTTTGAAAGACTTGTGTCTACCACCATTAGCTTGACAACATCCTAATATTTGAATTTCCTAATGAGTGCTGATATTAATGACTGTGATTTTTTTATATTGTGCAATGAAATATGTTGATATTTGGAAGTGTTGTAGAATTCAGTGAACAAGGTTTCTCAAATGATTGATGTATGATGTTTATACATAGGTAAAAGTTTCATTCAAAGTTCAACACAGACCAACAGATTATAAGGTAACAGGTACCAAATGTTTGTTGATGTGGTTTCCAATTCTATGCTGCGACTAGCCTTTAAGAAAGTACCACAGAAACTATCATGTGTAAGTTTTGGTACAGTATCTAAAAAGAATATCCACAATCATTTGAAAGGACAATTAAAATACTTTCCTCTTCCAAATTACATAATTGTGATAATTTCTACTAGGATTTATCAACAGTCATTCTTCTTAGACACCTTTAAGATTTGGGAATGACACAGAGATCATGAGGCTCAAATATGATATTGAATAAGGAAGCGTTTTCTGAGTTCTCTTTTATTGAGCTCAGCTTAGATTCCTCTAATTGGTTCAGACTTCCACACTTGGAGCTGGACTTAGAGCTGTTCCAAAATCAACACTCAGAGTTGAAAGCAACCCCTCAAAAATTTTTCTTGGAGTAAAATATCCCCTTTAGCTTGCCCCCACTTGCCTGCTCTAGGCCCCCAAACCTGGGCCTAGATTCCGCAGGAACTGGGTTAATCCCAAGAGCTTTTGAATCTGGCCCCTGTTTGAATAGAGATAATAGGCCGGGCCCCTCAGCCCCCGCCTCAGCAGCCCTGGTGTCCCCAGCCCCTGCAGCCATGAGTTCTGATGCGGAGATGGCCATTTTCGGAGAAGCAGCTCCCTACCTGCGGAAATCAGAGAAGGAAAGAATCGAGGCTCAGAATCGCCCGTTTGACTCCAAGAAAGCCTGCTTTGCAGTGGATGATAAGGAATTGTACGTGAAGGGTATGATCCAGGGCAGGGAAAACGACAAAGTCACAGTCAAGACCCTCGATGACCGGGTAAGTGTTGATCTCAGACGTTCTTGCTAACGTGGGCATCCTCCTTCATCCTCTGGAGTAGAATATTAGAAATTGCATGCTGATCCATGGCAACCTGATAACAGAACAAGACTTCCATTGATCTACTTTATGGTGACACGGCAGGTGAACACTGCTTTGACACACACCTTTGCCCCTGTCTCTTCCTTTCTCCAAGGATTTGAGCTTTGAGAGTTTTTGTGAGGTTTGCTCTGGGGAAAGGGGAAGGCGGTGGTGAAAGAGGTTGGACTATTGAAGGGAGAGATGGATGAAGACTGCTGCTGGATTGGTGAATATTCCACATAGAACTCTCTAGGCTGCGGTGTGACTTAGAGAGGGAGCTCCAGAGGCAATGTCTAGTTTACTACAGAGAATTACAGAGCACCGTTCAAGGTGGCTGAGATGGTAAAGAATCTGCCTACAATACAGGAGACTCAGGTTCGATCTCCAGATTGAGAAGG
This sequence comes from Bos indicus x Bos taurus, assembly GCF_003369695.1. NCBI lineage: Eukaryota > Metazoa > Chordata > Mammalia > Artiodactyla > Bovidae > Bos > Bos indicus x Bos taurus. The sequence goes on along the minus strand of NC_040094.1, from coordinate 30,417,679 downwards.
TCCCCCGGAGAAGGGAATGGCTACCCTCTCAGTATGCTTGCCTGGAGAACTCCATAAAGAGGAGCCTGGCAAGCACATGTGTCCATAGGGTTACACAGAGTCAGACATGACTGAGTGACTAACACTTTCACTATTCAGTTCAGTACTTACTGGACAACTACCACATCTAGGTCACAGTGTCCATCACTTTGCAAAGGTGAGAAAATCTCAGTAACCATTTCCCCAAAGTTTATCATCCAGGATAGGTATCAAGAGTACATGACGGGTACAAATCGCAGTTCACAAATCCAAGCATACAAAACAGGTGATTACTATTGTTGTTGACTTAACCTCTGATGTTAGTCTCTTTAAAAAGGGCCAGAAATAAATTTTCTTGAGTTACTATTGGGTCCACTCCCAAGAGTTGTGCCACATTTTCAGTAATACCATATTGGGTCTCACTGTCCCCCTAAAGGATCTGCTAAGAAGCAAGCCCTGAATCTTCAAGACTCACAGATTTTTCCATCTCCCTTGTGCTACTCTGGGTGTCTCTCTCTTTAGTGTAGGGCAGTGGGGCAGAAGGGCCTAATTTCCTCTAGAGATGTGGCCTTTACCAGCAAATCTCCTCCTTTTTTCAGTAAAACCCTCAAAGCTCTTCTAAGGATATAGGCTTATGGCAAAGACTAGAAAGCCTTACTGGCTGTTTCTCTTTTATGCACTAGTTTCTACCTTTCCTGAGTAATGGAGTGCCAGCTGTATGCTTAAAAGGAGGGAAAAACAGATAAGGGAAAATTAGGTATTAGTCTCAAAATACTGTTTGGCCATACATGGCCATATGGCCATGGACCATACTCCAAGTCCAAATGTTTGAACTATTAGAGCAGAGGTGCAAGGAATTCTGGAAGCCTTGAAAAGACAGGGGAGAGCAGAGACAGGTCATGGATGAGGGAGCACCTAAGAAGAGCTCTGAAGGTAGCTAGACATAATTTCAATGTAGATATTCTAGACAAAGGGACCCATGTGAATAGAGATATCGAGGTGGAGATGTACCAAATATGCTGGAAGAGTTCTTTCCAGTATTCCAAGCTTGAGCTCACCGTAGTACTCACAGCAAATGGGGTACACAGAGACAAGCTTCTCTGGCCTTGGCCATCCTGAGTACCCCTGGCCACCCTGAGGTTGAAGGGCTCTACAGCTTTGCACAGGTGTAAGCCACTCCTGGTGCAGAATGGCACACTGACTTGGGGGCATCAGACCAGAGCTGGTTACACAGTTTGACCACATGTAGATTCAACAAGAACAGGTGTTTATGGACCATCTCTGGGCACAGATATGATCCATGATGCTATCCATGGTAATGGGGTCATCGCACCACAATACCTCAGCACTTTCTCCACACTGGTACCATGGATACTGAACATCAGCTCTCCCACTCATCACCTGCCTTTCCTCTCAATATCCAGACACTCACTCTCAACAGCGAACAGGTGTTCCCCATGAACCCTCCCAAGTTTGACAAGATCGAGGACATGGCCATGATGACCCACCTGCACGAGCCTGCTGTGCTGTACAACCTCAAAGAGCGTTATGCAGCCTGGATGATCTACGTGAGTTTGTTCTCATGGCCCCTGTTCATGCAGGCGGTTAACATTTTGAAAACCAGTATTAATGTCCTCATGAAATAATTATATTCCTTTTTTTTATGGTGCAGACATATTCAGGTCTCTTCTGTGTCACCGTCAACCCCTACAAGTGGCTGCCGGTGTACAACCCCGAGGTGGTGGCAGCCTACAGGGGCAAAAAGCGCCAGGAGGCCCCGCCCCACATCTTCTCCATCTCTGACAATGCCTATCAGTTCATGCTGACTGGTAATTTCCGTTTTTTATGTATTTCTTTTTGGCTGTGCTGGGTCTTCTGGAGAAGGCAATGGCAACCCACTCCAGTGTTCTTGCCTGGAGAATCCCAGGGACGGGGGAGCCTGGTGGGCTGCCATCTATGGGGTTGCACAGAGTCGGACACGACTGAAATGTCTTAGCAGCAGCAGCAGCAGCAGTGCTGGGTCTTCATTGCTGCACACTGGCTTTCTCTAGTTGCTGCGAGCAGGGGTCATTCTCTAGCTTTGGTGCTCAGGCTTCTCATGACGGAGGCTTCTCACCTACTCCAGTATGACTGCATCTTTAAAGACATCTGCAATGACCCCATTTCCAAATAAGGTCACATTTTGAGGTATTAAGGGTTGGGACCTCAACCTATGAATTTTGCAATTCAACCTATTGTAAATGGAAAACCATTGTCACCTTCAAGTAAAAGCGAAAAGGAAAAGAAAAATGCAGTGACAACAAATAAGCAACCATAAGTCGAATTATTAATAGAAGCTATGGATTCTTACAAGTTCTGGGTCTGAGACTTGCGTTTTTGTGGTTGCTGTTGTTAAAAAGGGAGATAAGAAAGTGCTAGTGAGGAGATAAAGATCTGTGAACGTGAAGAACTTTCACACCGTGGGACTCACTGTTCACGTCCCATGCTGCCCACATTACACATCCTACATTTGGGAAATCTGCACAAATTGTCTCAAAGAAGATTGTGTATGTTTAGTTGCTCAGACATGTCTGACTTTTTGTGACCCCATGGACTACAGCCTGCCAGGCTCCTCTGTCCTTGGGATTTCCCTGGCAAGAATACTGGAGTAGGTTGCCAATCCAAGGATCAAACCTACATCTCCTGCTTGGCAGATGGATTCTTTACTGCTGAGCCACTAGGGAAGCCCTAAAGATTAGATATACCCAAATCATCACACCACTAGTTATGGCAAACTCAGAACTGGACCTCAGGGGCTCTACCCACCCCTACCCAGTGTTGCCTTATTTGTACATCCTGCCTCTTGGTTGGTCATTGATTCTGTTCTGCTTCCCTCTGTATTTCCAGATCGAGACAACCAGTCCATCCTCATCACGTGAGTAACCCATGTCTGCTCTAGGATGACTTGGAAGAGGGCCATCCATCCCTTCCACTCTCCTTTATCTCACTTACTTTTTTAAAATATATATTTTATTCAAGTATAGTTGATTTACAATGTTGTGTTAACTTCTCCTGTACAGCAAAGTGATTCAGGTATATATGTGTATATATTCTTATAGATACAATTCTTATATATGCAATTATATATATACAATATATTTCCATATTTTTCCCATGGTTTATCACAGGATATTAAATATTGTTTCCTGTGCTATACGGTAGGACCCAGGTGCTTATCCATCCTACATATAATAGTTTGCATCTTCTAATCCAAAACTTCCGGTCCATCTGTCTTTCATCTCCCCTCTCCTGTTGGGCCTCTTTCCACCCATGGGTCTGTTCTCTATGTCTGCATATCTCACTTTTAAATCAACAGTGGAGAATCTGGAGCTGGGAAGACGGTGAACACCAAGCGTGTCATCCAGTACTTTGCAACCATTGCAGTCACTGGAGACAAGAAGAAGGAGCAGCAGCCAGGCAAGATGCAGGTGAGCAGCCTCCTGCCCCTGGAAGCCTTCTGGAATAAGTACAACTTAAATCTTGGGTGAGCACTAGGTATTCTGTGCAGGGCTCTGTGCTCAGCACAGATGTACAGGAAGAGGTCTTGCCTGGGAGTACTTAGGGGACAAGACAAGAAATGGCTCCACCTCGTGGACTCAGGCTCTAGCACAGGCCCCATCAGCAACAGCCCAATGACCTTGACCATCTCCACACCCTCCTCTGGAGAAGGAGTGGTTTAGGCCAGAGGTTCTCAGAGGATTGCTAGGCTCCCGGCCCAGGATTTCTGCTTGAAATTCCTATCTCACCTTCACAGTCCTGGCAGGTTGCATTTCTCTCACTTTCCCACTCTTCATGCAGCTGGTCTAGGGACCACACTTTGAGAACCACTGGGCTGGACAATAGTTTCCAGAGAGCCAGAAAGATAAGCAATCATGCATGGAAGGGGGAGAGTGAAAATTCTGCTTTCCATAAGAGGGCTTTTAAATAATAATTTTCATGAAATATTTTATGCAACTTAAAAATATTTTCAAGAATCACTGTTTCTATCATATGGGTCACTTTCGTTGCTCACAGTCTAAATTCTACTTCTGAACCCAAATATCTATATAAATGGACCTGGTGCAGGCAGTAACACAGGTCTGTACTCCAAAAATCTGTATTTTATAATGAAATGTTGTCAGAGAAAAAAGGCAATCTGGGAAATTGAGATGGAGTGGATAGTACTCCAAACAGGAATCTGGTGTGGCCAGAAGTCACTGTGATGCTGTGCTAAAACCCTTTCTTGGATGAGACCTTGAAGCCTCCTTCAGTAGAGTAGAGATAGGCTTCTGGGTACTTCTACATTCTGCACCGGCCACCAGCCTGGACTGTGTGACATCTCTCCCTAATCCCTTCCCAGAGCAAGCATACTTTAGAGTCACTAAGAAATTACTTCAGAAGATGTCCAAAGTCCTCCCTTTTCCTCTTTTATTATTTTTAGGGAACCCTGGAAGATCAGATCATCCAGGCCAATCCCCTCCTGGAGGCTTTTGGAAACGCCAAGACTGTGAGGAATGACAACTCCTCGAGATTTGTAAGACTCATTCCAACTGTCAACAGCCCCCAGAAACCAAACCCTCTCCTCCGGTGCTGGATGTGAGAAAATGGCCACACAAACTAGGGTATTCCCGGCTTCATCTACCCTCAAGTGATTCAGATCAAGCTGCCCAACCGGGATATTCTGATACACTTCCAAGAACATGCTGGCTTGTTCCCAGCACAGGGAGGATTTAGCTATGCTTCCCTAACTAATCAACAGCACCTTGGAGCATCCTGGGGCTTCCCAGGTGGCACTAGTGGTAAAGAATCCACCTGACAGCAGGAGACACAAGAGAAGTGGGTTCGATCCCTGGGTTGGCAAGATCCCCTGGACGAAGGCACAGCAACCCCCTCCAGTATGCTTTCCTGGAGAATCCCATGAACAGAGGAGCGTGGCAGGCTACAGTCCATGGGGGTCACAAAGAGTCAGACACAGCTGAAGCTACTTAGCACGCACATACACGCCCAAGAGCATCCTGAAGTCACAATGACTCAAATTCCACAAGTACAGAGCAATTTCTTTATGCAATAATTGGTCTTTTGGAGTGGAATCATTTTAAAATGCAGAAGTCCGTTGAGCAACATCCACTGACTTACTAGCCATGAAAACCTTAGTGTGAAGTTAGTTAGCAGAATTGACCTTCTCCAAGTCAGCAGGACGAAAAACCTGGTGAAGGCAGCAGAGATCAAAAATTGGGGAAAAATTTAAATCGAAGGCTGTGTCCCATCCTTCAACATTTCACTTAGAATTAGCTCAACCAAAGAGGCATTTACCTCCGACATTGGCAAATAAACAAATATCCAGTCTTCTATCGAATTTCACTGGCCAGAGGAGCAAGTGCCCAAAGGCACTTCCATTAAGGAGCTAAAACTCCTGAGAACCCAACACATAATTCACATAAACCTTGGCTGATCCTTCATTAGCTCTGCTTTAGGCTTCATTCAGAAAATACTGAGAATATCACTGAGTACAGTAGATTCCAGCGTCTGTGGGTGAACAAGCAAGGCAGTATTTTTGCCCTCGAATCTGCTCACAGAATGGCAGAGACCAATTTAATGAACAATGTAAGGAGGGAATATACACACACATACACACGCGTACATTCACACACACACACACACACACACATATATATACTATATGTAATTTCACCTCTGACTACCCCAAACTGAGTGAACCCAGGTGCTGAGTGGGTCTTTAGGGAGCCAGCTCCTCCTGGGAGCTAGGTTTGCCTGTAGTAAACAGTAAGGGGATATGAGGCAAGAAATCTCAGAAGTAGCACCCAGAGGCAAAAAAGAAGTTAGTTATTCCAACCAGGTTATCAATGCAAAGATGTTATGGAGAGTTTGAGCAAGACAGAGACCAAGGAGGCAGTCAGGTGAGAGGTGGTCCCAAGAGAGAGTTGAGAGGGAGCTCACAGGCATCCCCAGAGCTAAAGGGACAGAGCCATGGGCTTTGGGCAGAGCTATCTGAGGCTTGGCTGAGCTGGTGGGGGGACCGGATGCCAAGCAAATGGAGAGAAGGAAGTCCTCAGGCTTCTGGCATCACCCTTGCTGACCCTACATGTCCCACCATCCACAGTCTCACCTAACAGAGGCTGCAACAATACCATGCAAATAGAATGGCCACGTGTCAGTCTCTCAGTGGTTCTCTTTGCGACCCCATGGACTGTAGCCCATCAGGCTCCTCTGTCCATGGGACTCTCCAGGCAAGAATACTGGAGTGGGTAGCCCTTCCCTTCTACAAGGGATCTTCCCGGCCCAGGGATTGAACCCAGGTCTCCCGCATTGCAGACAGATTCTTCACTGTCTGAGCCACCAGGGAAGCCCAGAATAACCTTGGTGTTTGTCAATCTGTCGTTGGACAGGGGAAGTTCATTCGGATTCACTTTGGAGCCACAGGAAAGCTGGCATCAGCAGACATTGAAACCTGTGAGTCCAAACACACACCTTGAATTTGGCCCCAGGGTCATCTCCTGGGGAACACAAAAATCACATTGCTTTTTGTTACCTTAGATCTCTTAGAAAAATCCAGGGTGACATTTCAATTATCCAGTGAGAGAAGCTATCATATTTTTTACCAAATCATGTCCAACAAGAAGCCAGAACTCATCGGTAAGTTTCCTTAGTTACAATTCTTATCTTCCAAACCAGTGTCATTGGAAAAATCCCAGAGTCATTTGTGCATTAGACGCTAAAGGGATCTTCCTGCTCCACAGACCTGCTTCTCATTTCAACCAACCCCTTTGACTTCCCCTTCGTGAGCCAGGGAGAGGTCACCGTGGCCAGTATTGATGACAGTGAGGAGCTGTTGGCCACTGATGTAAGTATTCTGTGTGTTTATTTACTTAAGTGAGGAATTGTTGAATTTATGAACTGGGAGGCATCCATGATCTCATAAAGAAGCTGGGACAAAAGGATGCTCAGTGATTAGACCCAAGATCTTGGAGAATTTGTACAGATGGCACCCTGCCCCCACTTCAGAAAACTCCAGAAATGGGAATAACTGAAAGTTCTCCAAAACAGGCCTTCAGTTCCATTCTGCAGCCTTTCAGGGTATAACGTTTGCATGGATAATGGATAAGTTATTGTTCAAAGTCTTCAGGATACAAGACCATCTACATGGTTCTTTAAGAAAATCTAGAAAACACAGAAAAGTCTAAAGCAGGAAAATTCAGCCCCACTCTGCAGTAGCTGCCCCATTCCCCCGTCTATCTGCCCTTGGGCTCACAGGAAGCACACCTGTCAGGCCTCTGGCCTTTAGCCCTGGGGAGCATCTCCAAAGTCAAATATAACTAAGTGCATTGAGCACTTACATGTGCTGCTGCTGCTGCTGCTGCTGCTAAGTCGCTTCAGTTGTGTCCGACTCTGTGAGACCCCATAGACAGCAGCCCACCAGGCTCCGCCGTCCCTGGGATTCTCCAGGAAAGAACACTGGAGTGGGTCGCCATTTCTTTCTCCAATGCTTGAAAGTGAAAAGTGAAAGTGAAGTCGCTCAGTCGTGTCCAACTCTTCGCGACCCCATGGACTGTAGCCTACCAGGCTCCTCTGTCCATGGGAGTTTCTAGGCAAGAGTACTGGAGTGGGGTGCCATTGCCTTCTCCCTTACATGTGCTAGGAACTGAAAAAAGCTTTGCCTGCATCGTCTCCTTTAAGCATCAACAAAACCTCTAGGATTGGCCCCACTGTTGCCCCCATTTCATAAAGGTAGAAGCTGAGTCTTAGGGAAATAAAAACTCACAATTTGCCTGAAGACAGTTTGTAAACAACTGTCTGAACCCAGATCTGCCCAACCCTGAACTTACATTTTTAACTAAAATACATCTCAGTGTAGTACATCTCTACCCCTGAGTGGCTCCACCCTCTCGGAAGCTGTAAGAGCTTTTAGAGAAGGGTCTTATCCAATAGCCCAGGGGCCCTGTCCAGGGCCCAGCTCCCTGGCCTTCATTTTCTGCCATTTCCAGGTGATGCTGATTGTTTTTAAGGCAAGGAGAAAATGCTCATGATCAATAAACTTCAGTTAACGTCAGTCTGGCTATTGTATATTTTTAACCAGGTTTCCTCACCAGGTTTCTCCAGCCTTTACCACCTGGGCAGGAAGCTTAGTGACTGACACAAGGCGTCCCAGCACCCCGCCACCTCCCGAAAGTCCCTCCTGTTGTGTTGGCCACTCAATCATGTTCTCCTCTCTGTGATTCCATGAACTGTAGCCCGCCAGCCTCCTCTATCCATGAAATTTTCCAGGCAAGAATCCTGGAGTGGGTGGCCATTCCCTTTTTCAGGTGATCTTCCCGACTTAGGGATCAAACCCTGGGCTCCTGCATTGCAGGTGGATTCTCTACTGTCTGAGCCACCAGAGAAGCCAAAGCCCTCCTAAGGAATTCTAAAAATTCCCAAAGTAATATCTCAGGTCCTCACAGGAGACCCCAGCTGTCAGGGGCTGCCGTTGCTCCCCCCTCCCAAGGAGAACATTCAGGGCAGTGGTTTACCTATGGCCAGAACGGAGGGGGACAGGTGTCTCCAAGAGACTGCGTTCTCTAGTAATGCTTTCACCGGCGTCCTTTTAGCTTTTAGCCAGAGTTCTTTCTCTCTTTATCTGTAGCCACCCGCTCCTAGGACACAGACATGCACCAGCTGGGGTGGGATACAGATTCTAGGGCCTCAGAATCTCCCCTCCCTCAGTTTCTTATGCTGATTCTCCCTCCCTCACAAGGGAGTGCCACCCTGGAGTGCCTCCCTCTGCAATACCGTCCTACTGACACAGACCTGGTCTGTACCATCAGCTCCCCAGACACATCCAGACCTGTTTCAAATCCATCCCTGCACATTGCTGCAAACTCTCTTAGAATATCAATTCTTCACCTGGTTCAGTTCAGTTCAGTCGCTCAGTCGTGTCTGACCCTTTGCAACCCCGTTGAATGCAGCACGCCAGGCTTCCCTGTCCATCACCAACTCCCGGAGTCCACCCAAACCCATGTCCATTGAGTCGGTGATGCCATCCAGCCATCTCATCCTCTGTTGTCCCATTTGCCTCCTGCGTTCAATCTTTCCCAGCATCAGGGTCTTTTCAAATGAGTCAGTTCTTCACATCAGGTGGCCAATATTGGAGTTTCAGCTTCAACATCAGTCCTTCCAATGAACATTCATAACTGATTTCCTTTAGTATTGACTAGTTGGATCTCCTTGTAGTCCAAGGGACTCTCAAGGGTCTTCTCCAACATCACAATTTAAAAGCATCAATTCTTCAGCACTCAGCTTTCTTTGTAGTCCAACTTTCACATCCATACATGACTACTGGAAAAACCATAGCTTTGACTAGATGAACCTTTGTTGGCAAAGTAATGTCTCTGATTTTTAATATGCTGTCGAGGTTGGTCATAACTTTTCTTCCAAGGGGCAAGTGTCTTTTAATTTCATGGCTGCAGTTACCATCTGCAGTGATTTTGGTGCCCAAAATATTAAAGTCTGTCATTGTTTCCCCTGTTTCCCCATCTATTTGCCATGAAGTGATTGGACCAGATGCCATGATCTTAGTTTTCTGAATGTTGAGTTTTAAGCCAACTTTTTCACTCTCCTCTTTCACCTTCATCAAGAGGCTCTTCACTGCTTCACTTTCTGCCAGAAGTGTGGTATTATTTGCATATCTGACGTTATTGATATTTCTCCCAGTAATCTTGATTCCAGCTTGTGCTTCACCCAGCCCAGTGTTTTTCATGATGTGCTCTGCAAATAAGTTAAATAAGCAAGGTGACAATGTACAGCCTTGACGTACTCCTTTCCTGATTTGGAACCAGTCTATTGTTCCATGTCCAGTTCTAACTGTTGCTTCCTGACCTGCACACAGTTTTCTCAGGAGGCAGGTCAGGTGGTTTGGTATATCCATCTCTTGAAGAATTTTCCACAGTTTGTTGTGCTCCCCACAGTCAAAGGATTTGGCATAGTCAATAAAGCAGAAGTAGATGTTTTCTGGAACTCTCTCACTTTTTCAATGATACAATGGATGTTGGCAATTTGATCCCTGGTTCCTCTGCCTTTTCTAAAACAAGCTTGAACATTTGTAAGTTCACGGTTTACATACTGTTGAAGCCTTGCTTGGAGAATTTTGAGCATTACTTTGCTAGCATGTATGATGAGTGTAATTGTATGGTAGTTTGAGCATTCTTTGGCATTGCCTTTCTTTGGGATTGGAATGAAAACTGACCTTTTCCAGTCCTGTTCTCAGCCACTGCTGAGTTTTCCAAATTTGCTGGCATATTGAGTGCAGCACTTTCACAGCATCATCTTTTAGGATTTGAAATAGCTCAACTGGAATTCTATCACCTCCACTAGCTTTGTTCATAGTGATGCTTCCTAATGCCCACTTGACTTTGCATTCCAGGATGTCTGCCTCTAGGTGAGTGATCACACCATCGTGATTATCTGGGTCATGAAGATCTTTTTTGTATAGTTCTTCTGTGTATTCTTGCCACCTCTTCTTAATATCTTCTGCTTCTGTTAGGTCCATACCATTTCTGTCCTTTATTGAGCCCATCTTTGCATGAAATGTTCCCTTGGTATCTCTAATTTTCTTGGAGGAATCTCTAGTCTTTCCCATTCTATTGTTTTCCCCTATTTCTTTGCACGGATCACTGAGGAAGGCTTTCTTATCTTGCTATTCTTTGGAACTCTGCATTCAGATGGGTATATCTTTCCTTTTCTCCTTTGCCTTTCACTTCTCTTCTTTTCACAGCTATTTGTAAGGCCTCCTCAGACAACCATTTTGCCTTTTTGCATTTCTTTTTCTTGGGGATGGTCTTGATCACTGCCTCCTGTACAATGTCACAAACCTCCATCCATAGTTATTCAGGCATTCTGTCAAATCTAATCCCTTGAATCTATTTGTCTCTTCCACTGTATAATCATAAGGGATTTGATTTAGGTCATACCTGAGTGGTCTAATGGTTTTCCCTACTTTCTTCAACTTAAGTCTGAATTTGGCAATAAGGAGTTCATGATCTGAACCACAGTCAGCTCCCAGTCTTGTTTTTGCTGACTCTGTAGAGCTTCTCCATCTTTGGCTGCAAAGAACATAATCAATATGATTGCGGTGTTGACCATCTGGTGATGTCCATGTGTAGAGTCTTCTCTTGTGTTGTTGGAAGAGGGTGTTTGCTATGATCAGTGTGTTCTCTTGGCAAAACTCTATTAGCCTTTGCCCTGCTTCATTCTGTACTCCAAAACCAAATTTGCCTGTTACTCCAGGTGTTTCTTGACTTCCTACTTTTGCATTCCAGTCCCCTATAATGAAAAGGACATCTTTTTGGAGTGTTAGTTCTAGAAGGTCTTGTAGGTGTTCGTGGAACCATTCAACTTCAGGTTCTTCAGCATTATTGGTCAGGCCATAGCCTTGGATTACTGTGATATTGAATGGTTTGCCTTGGAAATGAACAGAGATCATTCTATTATTTTTGAGATTGCATCCAAGTACTACATTTTGGACTCTTTTATTGACTATGAGGGCTACTCCATTTGTTATAAGGGATTCTTGCCCACAGTAGTACATATAATGGTCATCTGAGTTAAATTCACCCATTCCAGTCTGTTTTAGTTCACTGATTCCTAAAATGTCGATGTTCACTCTTGCCATCTCCTGTTTGACCACTTCCAATTTGCCTTGATTCATGGACCTAACATTCCAGGTTCCTGTGCAATATTGCTCTTTATAGCATCAAACTGTACTTCCATCACCAGTCACATCCACAAATGAGTGTTGTTTTTGCTTTGGGTCTATCTCTTCATTCTTTCTGGAGTTGTTTCGCAACTGATCTCCAGTAGCATATTGGACTACTGTTCATGGGGTTCTTAAGGCAAGAATGGGAGAAGGCAATGGCACCCCACTCCAGTACTCTTACCTGGAAAATCCCATGGACGGAGGAGCCTGGTAGGCTGCAGTCCATGGGGTCGCTAAGAGTTGGACACTACTGAGCGACTTCACTTTCACTTTTCACTTTCATGCATTGGAGGAGGAAATGGCAACCCACTCCAGTGTTCTTGCCTGGAGAATCCCAGGAACAGCGGGGCCTGGTGGGCTGCTGTCTATGGGGTCGCACTGAGTCAGACACGACTGAAGTGACTTAGCAGCAGCAGCAGCAAGGCAAGAATACTAAAGTGGTTTGCCACTCCCTTCTCCAGTGGACCATGTTTTGTCAGAACTCCCCACCATGACCCGTCCATCTTGGGTGGCCCCTACATGGCATGGCTCATAGTTTCATTGAGTTAGACAAGGCTGTGGTCCATGTGATCAGATTGGTTAGTTTTCTGTGATTGTGGTTTTCATTCTGTCTGCCCTCTTATGGAGAAGGAAAAGAGGCTTATGGAAGTTTCCTGATGGGAGAGACTGACTAAGGGGGAAACTGGGTTTTTACCTGGAAATCTTGAAAAATCTGTGCACCTATAAGGTTTTCATAGGGACTTAATGAGATAACACAGGGATGGTGTTATTCATTTTAAAAATAGTCACCACCTAAAATGTTGAGAGTTATGTTTTATTCGGCAGGAATTTTTAGGACTTCAAGCCCGGGAGGCAACATCTCAAATAACCTGAGACAACTGCTCGAAGGAGGCTGGGGGGCGGGGGGGGGGGGGGGGGGGGGGGGGGAGGGGTGATGGGGGAGGTTGAGGGGGGAAGTCAGGTTATAGAGAAGCTTTACAACAAAGGTCGGGTAGTCTGAACATGAAAAGATGATTGTTAATTTAAAAAAAAAAAACAGATATCCAAACTTAAGGAATGTAGGGCTTTTCTATGTATGGGAAGATGCAAGAGTCTGGACTCACTGAAATCATTCCTTTCATATGCACCTCAGCTCTCTGGAGCCAGTATCCTGTATTTTCACATCCTGAGTTTCCTTAGAGCTTACTGGCTCTTGAAGGAGGGCTGCTGTCGCTGATGGCTGTGATATCTTTTGCTTACTGATATCGCAGGAAATATTCCATTTATCAGTGCCTAGTGCCCTCCCTAGCTCCTTTCACATTTGAAAAATTGCCTTTTCCCTTCCAGTTCTAATATTCTATGATGCCATGTCATTGCTATTCTGAACAACACTGGAATTCCTAGATGGCAACGCCAAGCTCACAAGCTCTTGGATAACATCCATGAGCCTGCCTCCTCCCAGAATCACACAATCGTTCCCAATGGCCTCGTCCAGAAAACAGCCTCAAATCTATGCACATTAGGACAGGACTCAAATCAGTGCTCACTGGATGGAAGCAAACAGATAATTCACATTTTCTTCCCATAATCTCCACCCACCCACACAAACATGGTCAATGAAAGAAATGGTTTTTAACCCCTAACTTAACATACGCCACCTGTCATCCACTTATTGGGGTAATGCCGTCTCGTGTGCTCTACAAAATGCCAGGAAAGAGCTGCATTGGGATCCCTGAGGTCTGCTGTGACGGCTGTCCTTCTCTCTAATTCCCAGAATGCCATTGACATCCTGGGCTTCAGCTCAGAGGAGAAGGTCGGGATCTACAAGCTGACGGGCGCTGTGATGCACTACGGGAACATGAAGTTCAAGCAGAAGCAGCGAGAGGAGCAGGCAGAGCCAGACGGCACAGAAGGTATCACACATGGGAAGGGGATGAGGTTCAACTCTCCACGCACAGAGTCGGACACAACTGATGCAACTTAGCAGCAGCAGCAGCAGCAATCAGAATAATGGTAGAAAGTGAAGTCGCTCAGTCGTGTCCAACTCTTTGCGACCCCATGGACTGTAGTCTACCAGGCTGCTCTGTTCATGGTATTTTCCAGGCAATAGTACTGGAGTGGATTGCCATTTCCTTCTCCAGGGGATCTTCCCAACCCAGGGATTGAACCCAGGTCTCCCACACTGTAGACAGACGCTTTACCATCTGAACAAAGAGTGAAACACGCAGTTGGTCTCTTAGTAAGTCCTTAACAAACACTGCCCTGAATTTTATTAACGTGACTCCCCAACCAGCAATGAGGTGATGGTCCCAACCAAGGAGGAGCTTGGGAACCAGCATGCTTCTACTTCTCAATGAGCTCAAGGCAAGAACCCAGGCTCATTCCAAAGTCCACCGAACTAGTGAACTTTGTGAAATTGCCAGTATTCAACTGAACTTGACCATCTCCAAATACTTGCAGGCAAGATTTTGTACTTCTCTCTCAAGTATTTGCATGGCACATTGAGCTCCCCTGGTGGCTCAAACAGTGAAGAATCTGCCTGCAATGCAGGAGACCTGGGTTTGATCCCTGGGTCAGGAAGATCCCCTGGAGAAGAGAATGGCAACCCACTCCAGTATTCTTGTCTGGAGAATTCCATGGACAGAGGAGCCTGATGGACACGACTGATGATTAACACTTGTAAAAATTAGGAATGTGTTCAACTTATATTAATTGTCCAAATGGTGCTTCCTTTACCTATACACCATGTTGTTGTATTATCAGATTCCAACAGTACTAAGTAGCTATATATTTTTTGTTGAAATTTAAATTTCAAGTTTGTCAAAACTGACCTATTACTAAAGACTATCTATTATAGAAAGCAAAATGAAAGTTCTTGAAAACCCAGGACCCTGAATTATGGGATCAAAACTCCAGTGCAGGCCTGGGACTTGTAGGAAAACATAAAAACATCCAAAAGCATTATAGACAATACTTCTGGGAGGACCCAAGGCCTGACTGGATGTTTTAGCAGCTGCTGGCTGTGTGACACTGCGTCTTCTTTTCCTTCAGTGGCTGACAAGGCTGGGTACCTGATGGGTCTGAATTCCGCAGAAATGCTGAAAGGCCTGTGCTGTCCAAGGGTGAAGGTTGGGAACGAATATGTCACAAAAGGACAAAACGTCCAGCAGGTAAATGGAAATGCTCTAAATCCAATCAACTCGAGTGTTTTTCTATTTTCAATCTCATCCTGAAGTTCTTTCAGTTGCAGGGGTCAGAAAAACATATGCAACTGGCTACAGACAGCATGGAAAAGGAATTCATTCTTCAGGCTCAGGGTAACTCGAGGAGGGCCTTGGTGCTATGAGGGCCTGGGACCAGGCAGTGAAGAGCCCTCTGGAGCCAGGCAGCCTCCTTCTCAGGGACTGTAGACTGTCTTCTCTCTCCTGCTCTCTGTTCTTACTAGGCGGATAAGCTTTCCTTACCTCCCCTACCGTGACCACCCCAGAGCTCCCAAGTTTACATCTTCGTGGTTCCATCCACATCCTGAGACCAACATCTTTTTGATCCCAATTCCAAATTCTCAGGAGAAACACTGTTTAACCCAACTTGGAGCAAATGTCCACATCTGGTTCAATTAGGTGTGGCCAGGGCTAGAGTCATGTGTTATATCCATGCTCGGTAGAAAACGAGCTTTGTAAATGAAATTGACCTCATGTACTGAGAAAATGCCTTGAGATAGATTTAATGTTAGGTTAAACTGTATGAAATTGCCAGTGTTCTGCTGCCTTTCAAGGCATCCACTTTGTAGGTTTCATAAAAATACTAATTTGAGGGTTGAATGAATGATCCTTTTTCAAGGTGACCAATTCGGTGGGCGCTCTGGCCAAAGCCGTCTATGAGAAGATGTTCCTGTGGATGGTCACCCGCATCAACCAGCAGCTGGACACCAAGCAGCCCAGGCAGTACTTCATCGGGGTCTTGGACATCGCTGGCTTTGAGATCTTTGATGTGAGTTGTTTGGGTAAATGATAGACCTCAAAGGGCCCTTCTGCTTTGTGTCTGCTCTGTTGAATCACCCCTGGATTTTCCAGACTCACTTAAATTATTTGGTATCTGAAACACCCAGTTCAACAGCCTGGAGCAGCTGTGCATCAACTTCACCAATGAGAAACTGCAACAGTTTTTCAACCACCACATGTTCGTGCTGGAGCAGGAGGAGTACAAGAAGGAAGGCATCGAGTGGGAGTTCATCGACTTCGGGATGGACCTGGCCGCCTGCATCGAGCTCATCGAGAAGGTAAGAAACACTGCTCCCTGGGGCAGCTCCTCATCGGCTGGGCCACCCCCTCTTTGCTCTAACGCTTCTCTGCTAACAGACTGGCTCCCTAAACCCATGTCCCCAGGCTCTGAACCTTCAGAGAGCTGAATTCCCAGTGCAGAAAGGGTAAATGTTTGGAAAGCTCCCAGAATCTGTTCAGACAATTAAAAAGGTATGTGAGCGATTAAGATCCAAGGGCTCAGTGATCCCCAAGAATGTGAATGAAGCCCAGGGGTGACTGGGCATTTCATACATACCTGAATTGTCCAAGGAGGAGGGACCATGGAGCAGTGGGCTTCCTGGAGGAATGTTACTATGAAAAGAGGATGATATTAACTTTTTAAAAAGGAATTCCCATCACATTTTGAGCACTGGTTGTGTTGGAAGCTTGTCTTCCTAAGGTGGCTACTGAAAAACCCAGATTTTATTGCTTAAAATATTACTCATATGATTTTTATGTCTATGTATGGAAGGAAATGGCAACCCACTCCAATAGTCTTGCCTGGAGAATTCCATGGACAAAGGAACCTGGCAGGCTACAGTCCATGGGGTTGCAAAGAGTCGGACACAACTCAGCAACTGTCACTCACTCACTCATGCAACTTTACATTTTTTGTAAATTTGTTCCTAAAAGGGAGTAAGTCAGGGAAATATAGCTTTTTTTTCCCTTCCTATGTAGGGAAAAACTTAGTTCTTCCCTGGTGTGTGTTTCTCTTCTATGAATTTGCTTTACTACTCACACAGAGCACTTCATTTTTTATATTTCTGGTCACCAAACACATGGAGGTTTTTCCTCACGACAGCAAGCAATCCTCTGCAACATTAACTGGTCAACCTACAATTTCACTCAGTTCTGGCACTCTCTACCCAGAGAGGCCAAGTTCAAGCAGTAGGTCCCCAGGTGTCCTATAACTTCTCACTTCGTTGGCTTTAAATCAGTTTCTCACAACCCTGTCCTCAGGTTTAATTAATTTACTAGAGGGGTTCACAGAGCTCAGGAAAACAGTTACATTTACCAGTTTATTAAAGGGTTTGATAAAGAAAACAGATGAGGGACTTCCCTGGTGGTCCAGTGGTTAAGACTCTGTGCTTCCAATCCTGGGCACCCGGGGCTGATCCCTGGTTGAGGAACTAAGATCCCACATGCCACATATTATGCCCAAAATAATAAATAAAATTAAAAGTAAATAAATAAAAAAAAATTTTTTTAAGGGTACAGATGAAAAGCCAGATGAAGAGACATATGGGATGGGATCTGGGAGGGTCCCAAATGCAAGTGTTTCTGTCCCCCACCCTCCCAGTGTGGACATGTTTGCCAACCTGGAAGTTCTCAAAATCACCTACAACTAGGATTCTATGGAGGCTTCCTCATGTAGGCACGATCAATCATTAGCTGCATTTCCAACCCCTCTCCACTCTCTGGTGGATGGGGGAGGGGATGAAAATCCCAAGCTTCTCATCACGGCTTAGTCTTTCTGGTGACCAGCCCTCAGCCAGGGGCCCCCACCCCAGAGTCACCTCAAGAGAACAACAGATGCTCTAGTACTCATCACTAGGACACTTTACAAAGGCTTTAGACGCTCTTTGCCAGGAACCAGGGACAGAGACCAGTATATATATTTTCTATCATCTCACAAAGAGCTGCACTTACATACGTGCAATTTCATCCCATGCTTTTTTTGCTCAGCAAACATTAAATAAGCACCTACTATGCTGTTGTGCTTAATGTCAAGCACTATTCTGTCTGCACCAAGCAGACCGACAGCCTTGTTCTCGCAGCACTGACATCCCAGTGTTCCTAGTAACAGTGACGGCACCAAAGAAGTTGCCCTTGGCTCCTCCCGAAGATGGAGTCATGGGGCTGTACTAGTGAACGCTGAGGACAGTCTATTATCCTCCCTCCAGCCTATGGGCATCTTCTCCATCCTGGAAGAGGAGTGCATGTTTCCCAAGGCCACGGACACCTCCTTCAAGAACAAGCTGTATGACCAGCACCTGGGCAAGTCCAACAACTTCCAGAAGCCCAAACCTGCCAAGGGCAAGGCTGAGGCCCACTTCTCCCTGGTGCACTACGCGGGCACCGTGGACTACAACATCGCCGGCTGGCTGGACAAGAACAAGGACCCCCTGAATGAGACGGTGGTCGGGCTGTACCAGAAGTCTTCGCTGAAGCTGCTGTCCTTTCTTTTTTCCAACTATGCTGGTGCAGAAGCAGGTGACATCCTTTTTTAAAATCCCCCCTTGTGGAAACTATGTAATCACTCACAGCTCATGAAGAACCAGTAATTGGACATGAGCTTCAGGATGACTTTGATTTGCCTGTTTCTGTGTTTCTTTCTCCTACTTCTATTCTTCCTCTTCCTTAAGAGATTGAGTTCTAATCATATGACCCACAATTCTACTCCTGGGTATACATCCCCCCCAAAAAACACTAATTTCAAAAGACATATGCACCCCAATGTTTATAGCAGCATTATTACAATTGCCAAGGTATGGAAGCAACCTGTGTCTATCACCAGATAAACACATAAAGAAGACATGGTAATATCTTGTATGTGTGTGTACACACACATATAATGGAATATTACTCAGCCATAAAAAAGAATGAAACATTGCCATTGCAGCAATAAGGATGGAGTTGGAGGGCCTTAAGCTAAGAGAAATAAGTCAGACAGAGAAAGACAAATACTGTATGATATCACTGACTTGTGGAATCTTAAAAAACCAAAATCATAGAAACAGAGATTGGATTTGTGGTTGCCAGAGGTGGGAGGTGAGAGCTGGGGAAAAATTGGGTGAAGGGGGTTAAAAGGTGCATACTTAAGATTATAACATAAATAAGTTCTGTGGTTGCAATGCACAGTGTAGCAACGATAGTTAGTAATGCTGTATTGTATATTTGAAAGCTGCTAAGAGAGTAGATTTTAAAAGCACTTAACCCAAGAAAAAAATTAATTATGGAGGTGATAGACGTTAAGTAGCAGTGATCATTTTGCAGTATATACAAATATCAAATCATTCCTTTGTACACCTTAAATTTATGCAATGTTATATGTCAGTTACAGCTCCATAAAATGGGTGGGGGTGGGTAGGAAGGCCATCACTGTGTCGTCAGGACTCACCAGACACACCCGCCTTTGTCTGTCTGTCTCCAGGCGACTCCGGGGCAAGCAAGAAGGGCGGGAAGAAGAAGGGCTCCTCCTTCCAGACCGTGTCCGCCGTGTTCAGGGTTGGTTTTTCACACCTTCCACATTCAGTTGCTTTTCTGCCCAGTGAAACAGCCTTTGGAAAAGTAAACGTGCTTCTTCTGGTTTGTGTCCCAGGAAAATTTAAACAAATTGATGACCAATTTAAGGAGCACTCACCCTCACTTTGTGCGATGTCTGATTCCCAATGAGACTAAGACACCTGGTGAGTGAGAACCCACCAGCACAGGACTCCCTGAAACATAAGCGAAATCCTGCGGCGGGTGTGCACACGTGTGTGTGTGCACGTGTCGGCGAGTCTGTGTGCATGTGTGTGTGTGCTTCCCTGAGGACGAGGTCGTGATAGCCTTTATCTCTTTTCGGTCTATGAAATAGGGCTCCCAGATTTAACAAATTAAAAATATGAGACCCCTCCCCATTAAATTAAAATTTCAGATGAGACAGTGAAAATTTTCTTAGTATAAATATGACCCATGCAATATTTGGGATATACTTACACTGAAATAATTATTTTACTGTTTCTCTGAAATTCAAGTTCAACTGGGCGTCATTTATTTCACCTATATCCCTACTATGAAATTATTTCCAAAATATTATGTATTGGGTTGGCCAAAAAATTTGTTCAAGGATTCCATAAGATGTTACATACAAACTCTTTGGCCAACCCATCATCAACTCAATGGACATAAATTTGAGCAAACTCTGGGAGATAGTGAAGGACAGAGAAGCCTGGCGTGCTGCAGTCCGTGGGGTCACAAAGAGTCGGACATGACTGAGTGAACAACAACAACAACACATATATAGGTACATTATATTCATAACTTTCATAAGGTTCTTAGAAACTCCCCCTCCCCCTAAAAATGAAGAGCCACTATATTTGGCAAATAATCGACTTAGGTCTTTCATAATAAAAGCAGAATCAGTAACAACTGTTTTCTGAGCACACTACAGTCACATTATTATGTTACGTATTATAACAGTATTATGTCACTGCTTATAACAGTTCACTGCAAGATAAGTGTACTTATCTCCATTTCATAAGTGAGAAAATCGAGAATCAGAGACCAGGTATATAGACATAGCACTGTGCAGTACAGTAGACCTTTAACCATCCCCAATCTTGGATTCACAAATATTCTTGGAGTAGGACTGAGTTTCAGGGTTCTTTGTCACAAAGAAAAGAACAGACCATCACATACACTGTGGCTATCAGCCAAGCTGTTCCATCCCAAAGGCTGAGGTTCCAGCATCAAGTCCTGCTTCAGCAACATTACAGGAAAGCAGATGATGCAGGAAAACAGCTCAGCTCCACCTGCAACTGCTCAAGGGCCCGCAGCTGAGTCCTTTAGCTTTCTGGTCTATAAAAGGAGGCTTGAATGGCACTTTACTGATTCATCAACTTAGTTATTTACTCACTTATTTACTGAGTGAAAATGATAGTCACTCAGTCATGTCCAACTCTTTACAGTCCCATGGACTATTATAGCCTTCCAGGCTCCTCTGTCCATGGGATTCTCCAGGCAAGAATACTGGAGCTGGTAGCCATTCCCTTCTCCAGGGGATCTTCCTGACCCAGGGATCAAATCCAGGTCTCCTGCATTGCAGGCAGATTCTTTACCCTATGAGCCACCAGGGAAAATTAACCCCCTTCACCCTCCTTAGAGGGTTGTTGTGAGAATTAAATAAGCCAGTACATGTACAGCATTTAAAACAGGGCCAATCATAAGAGAAAAAATTGTAACTGTGTATGGTGATGGGGGCTAACTGGACTTCTTGCAGCAATCATTTCATAATTGTATACAAATATGGTTGTACACCTGAAACTAATAAAATGTTATATGTCAATGATGCCTCAATTTTTTTAAAAAAGTGCTAGTAGATAGCACTACAACAGTAGTTGTAGGTGAATTTAAATAAACTCTGTCAGCTCATGATTGATGAGGCAGACGAAAATATGTAGGAGTGCATGCAATATAATAAATTATACGGTCAACCTCGTCAAAATATCAAACACAGCAATGACAGAGGAGGCTTCTTCTTTGCATATTCTCATGAAACCCTTACACATGATTACTTATTAGGCCACCAAGGAAAATAATAAAAACAAAACAATATAGGGAAAATACATTATGAACACTCTGCAAATGTTGGCTGTCAATTATAGTAATAATAAAAACTGTTGTTACTATGAGAATAATAATGATGAGAGACATTTCTAGACCAAGACAACCATTCTGTCTTCACCAGAGTCAAGAGCGATGAACAGGGCAAAGATTAATATTTTGGCTTTTAGTCCCATGGTTATGGGGTGCTAGAGTCTCCCCAGGATGTTGAGATTATTTCTACTGGCACCAAACCTTCCCATTCGAGTCTGGGTATCCAGGGGTCTTGTGGTGCCCAGATCATCAGAGAAAGCAGTGGAAACGCCGCTAACAGGCCCTGGGCTCCTCTCTCCCCAGGCGTGATGGACCACCACCTGGTCCTGCACCAGCTGCGCTGTAACGGGGTCCTGGAGGGCATCCGCATCTGCAGGAAGGGCTTCCCCAGCCGGATCCTCTATGGCGACTTCAAACAGCGGTAGGTCGCCTGCCTTTGCAGCTCTCTCCTTTGGAGGGTACCTTCTGCATCCCCCAAAGGCACTCCTGCAGCTGGGTGTTGGGTGAGCTCCCAAGGTTTCCATAGCATTCTTCTGCTGGGGCGACGAGCCTTTGCACAGAGCAAGGGCTGGACCAGCCCAAAGTAATCCCAAGATCAAGCCCAGACCACTCGAGCCTGACTGGGACTCCAGACCAGAGTTTCTCAACCCCTGCACTGTGGACATTTGGGGCTAGATAATCCTTTATCGTGAGGACTGTCCTGTGTGTTACATGATTTTAGCAGCACCCCCGGCCTCAACCCGCACCGCCTCAATCTCAGACATTGCCCAGTGTTCCCCAGTTGAGATTCCCTGCCCTAGACCAAGGCTCTCCTCCCGACTGCCATCTGGGCCCACAAGTCCAGGTCTTGCCCAGGGGGACAGGTGAGAAGAGGACACTCTAGAATGACCACTAGCCTGCAGGTCACAGCTGATTTCAAGGCTCTATAAGTCAGATAAGTCATCTCCTCTGAAAGCACCATCCCAGCCATGCACTCAGCTGGCCTTGCTTCCATACATTTCTCTCCCTCCTGCCACAGTTGGCTGGCCTAAAATCAACTCCTAGATTCCCCTCTGCCAGACTAGTCACTGTATAATAATCCATTTCCATGGCTGGAGCAGGAGAAGGTTCTGGAAGGCCTGGTCTCAGGCACAGAGCCTTTCGTAGGAGTTGATTCCATTGGGAAATTTTGCCCCTCGACTGAAAGCTCCACCCTCCCCAGAACTGCCTGGATGGTGGGGGGATGTAGGTAGGTGCCAGTCCTGATCTGGACTGCAGTGCAAGTGAGGCGTCTCCTCGGCTCCCGTGTGCTGGGCCCGCTGCTGGCATGGCCTTGTCCCCTCAGCAGCAGTGGCTCCCTGGATTCTGCCTCCCAGACTCCACCCTGGGTACAAGGGACACCACCTCCTCCTGTCCCAGAGAGACCGGGCTGGGACCCCGCTGGGCTCCGTGGCCCCAGGGCCTGAGCAGGCAGGAGCAGGAAACAGCAGCCCCTCGGGAAACAGCGGGCCCAGCACCCTCCCGGCTCCACCCAGGGCTGTGTCACCAGAGGCTCTTCTCCAGACCACTGACACGCAGGCCCCACGCCGACCCCTCCCCCTCCCTCGTCAGGTACCGGATCCTCAATGCCAGTGCCATCCCAGAGGGCCAGTTCATTGACAGCAAAAACGCTTCCGAGAAGCTTCTGAACTCCATCGACGTGGACCGGGAGCAGTATAGGTTCGGCCACACCAAGGTGAGCACAGGTGGGGCAGGGACGACCCCCACCCCAGGTAACCCCCAGGCCAGTGGGGTTAACCCCCAAACCCCCTTTTGAACTGTGGTGTTAGAGAAGACTCTTGAGAGTGCCTTGGAAGGCAAGGAGATCCTACCAGTCAATTATAAAGGAAACCAGTCCTAAATATTCATTGGAAGGACTGATGCTGAAGCTGAAGCATCCAATACTTTGGCACTTGATGTGAAGAACTAACTCATTGGAAGAGACCCTGATGCTGGGAAAGATTGAAGGCAGGAACAGAAGGGGATGACAGAGGATGAGATGGTTGGACGGCATCACTGACTCGATGGACATGAGTTTGAGCAGGCTCCAGGAGTTGGTGACGGACAGGAAGGCCTGGTGTGCTGCAGTCCATGTAATCTTAAATAATTGCACACAACTGAGCAACTGAACTGAACTGGGCTGCTTGTGAGCTGATGGGAGGAAAGGTTTCTCTTTCCCATTCCAAAAAGCCTGACCATCCCTTGCCCAGAAGCCCAGGCCAAGAGAACTCTGTCCAGGAATAGGAAGCTCTCTCTATGCTGATTTTAAGTGTCTAGAGGCTTAATTGGAAGCCCCAGCTCCAGCCCCAGCAGCCATAGAAGAAATCAACAGCAGCAGAGAATGAGTGCCCAAGGGGAGAGGGAGCCCAAGAGATCAGAGAACACAGAATTCCAGGGACCATGAGGTCCTGAGAAGAATTATAACCAATAAAAATGATCACCATTATTGAGCACATGTACATTGAGACCTGTGACATGCCTTCTATACACATTTTACCGAATCTTTCAGATCACCTGATGGTGATAAGGGTGGTACTTACCTCATGAGGTTACTGGGAGGCTCCCAGAGGACAAGAGACTTGTTCGAGGTCGCATGGAGAGTGGGTGACAAAGGGCAGCTGCAAATCCTGGCCTGACTCCAAAGCTCCGTGTTCTGAAAGGGGCCAGGGGACCATCAACCCCATTAGGGAAAAGCCTGCAGCCCCCACGGGTGCCCTGCTTCCCGGGAACATCACAGGGGCAGAGGAAGCCCTGCAGGTGTGGGCAGTGCAGGGAGGGGCCCCGAGGGTGGGACCCACCTCCTCAGCTGGGCGGAGAGATTGGAAGATGAGGATGGGGAGGCAGAGGCGTCTGTGAGTCCCTCCTGGTCTGCATCTGTGATTACATTTCTGCCCCATCCTTGCTTCCTGCACATGAACTCCATCAGAATCTGTCTGCTTGGGCCAGCGGGGCCTGGAACATACCTTGGAACAGGACACAGAGAGGCTCCTGCAGAGAACACAGCCTCCAAAAACAGAGTCCTGGGAGCCAGATGCCTGCTGGTCCCAAGCCAGGGCTCTGAAGGCGAGGGCTGGGGCTAGACAGAGATAGCCCCCCTTGAGCACACAGGCTAAGGATGAAGCAGGGCCCATCTCTCCTTTCACACAGGTATTCTTCAAAGCTGGGCTCCTGGGCCTCTTGGAGGAGATGAGGGACGAGAAGCTGGTGACCCTGATGACACGCACGCAGGCTTTATGCCGGGGCTACCTGATGCGGGTAGAGTTCAAGAAGATGATGGAGAGAAGGTGATGCAAGCTCTCGCCTCCCTGCCCTCCTCCCGGGAGCTGACCATCGCTTCGTGCTTTAATCTTAAGATGTTCACTAATTTGTCCCACATTTACTGAGCCACGGTTCTGTTCTGGGGCCTCTGCTTGACACTGGGGAAGCAGAAATGATCCCTGGCCTCCAGGAGCCCACAGAGGAGTGGGAAGCAGACACCTGCTCGGCTAGTTTTGTGGACGGATTGGGGGCTGGGGTTGGCATGAAAGGGCAGCAAAAAACAAAGAGCTTTCCAAAGGAGGTTTTGCATGGCTGGAGGAAGGGTGGCCTGTGGGTTGGGGGGAGCAAAAGCAGGACACTTGACTGAAGCGAGGAGAGGCTGGCAGTGGAGGTCCCCACCTGCCACCTTGAAGAGCCCAGGTTAAATCTTCCTCTTGATGGGGAGCCATGAAGATGAGTGAGAGGATCGGATTTGTTTCAATAGCTCAGACAGGTCACCTGGGGGACTTTCCTGGCAAGCCAGTGGTTAAGACTCCATGCTTCCACTGCAGGAGGCACAGGTTTGATCCCTGTTCCAGGAAGTAAGATCCCGCTTGCCACACGGCGTGGCCATAAAAAAAAAGCACACATACTCAGAGAGGTCACTGGCAGCCGCAAGAAGAGCAGGCCTGAAGGCACAAGAAGGGGAAGGCCAGGCTGTAGCAGAAGTCCAAATAGAAGATGACAGGACCTGAATTAGCAAACAGGATGGAAAGGATCGAATGAAGCTTGGAGGGCCTTCGTCCTTCAGTAATTCAACAGGAGGAACAGCAGCACTGTGGGCCAGTCCTGTGCGGGGATTCCCTGCGACCCCTTCCCCCTGATTCCCTGTATTCCCCTGTCCTTCACTACCTCCCGGAGTTTGCTCAGACTGACAACCTTAGGGTGAGCATTTTCAGTAGGGTGGTGGAGGTGGAAGCCAGGTGGATGGCACCTCTCTCACCTCCTAAATTTGCACATGCTGTTTCCTCTCCTCTTCGTTTCCAGAACAGACTCTGGAGCTCATGGGATGGGTGCAGCCAAGCTGCACCTCTTCCCACCTGACCCATAAGGGTGAAGGTCTTGGGCCCCACGGGGGCAGGCGGGTGGAGACTGCACCTTGCTGTGGTCCATTAACCCCAGTCCTAACAATACACAGGGACTCCATCTTCTGCATCCAGTACAACATCCGATCTTTTATGAACGTCAAGCACTGGCCCTGGATGAACCTGTTCTTCAAGATCAAGCCCCTGCTGAAGAGCGCGGAGGCCGAGAAGGAGATAGCCACCATGAAGGAAGACTTTGAGAGAGCCAAGGAAGAACTGGCCAGATCTGAGGCTCGCCGAAAGGAGCTGGAGGAGAAAATGGTGTCCCTGCTGCAGGAAAAGAATGACCTCCAGTTGCAGGTCCAGACTGTAAGTATCCCCCTGAGGCCAGGAGGATCCATCAGTTTATTCAAGCGATAGTGGTGCCACCCAGTGGGCTTGTGGGGTATTACATCGCTGCCCTGCTAGTAAAAGGAGGCCAGCCTGGGCTTGTGGACTCAATACACTGCAGAATACATCTGCAAAGTGAATTTGTGCTCACTTTATTTCTCCCTGTCTTCTACAGCAGAGTCAGATGTATTTTGCTGTGGGATGAGGGCGATGTGTCTGTCCTAATAAAAAATCTGTCAGTGATGTACCAAGTCTTTTTAAAAATCATGTAACTAAATCACTGGGAGTTTCCTGGTGGCCTAGTGGTTAGGATTCCAGGTTTTCACTGCCATGGCCTAGGTTCAATTCCTGGTCAGAGAACTAAGATCTTGTAGGCTGAGTGGTTCAGCCAAAAAATTTAAAGATAAAAACATTTTTAAAAATTAAAGATATGCATATTTTCAAAGATATAGGGAAAATGAAGCTGTATATCTAGTACATAACACTCTGGCAGCATAATGGTCTCATTTCAGAGAGCCAAGACATTTAGTGTTTGCTCTTTTTAATGAACTCCCAATACATTTACCTTTTGCTTAAGTGCACAGCACCTCCTCCTCCCCTTTCACCTTCCCAAGCACGGTGAGCACAAGAACAAGTTTTGGAACCAGATATCTGGGTTTACATCCCAGATCCTCCACTTGGCAGCTGTGTGACCTCAGGCAGGTGACTTATCT
This sequence comes from Bos indicus x Bos taurus, assembly GCF_003369695.1. Taxonomy (NCBI): domain Eukaryota; kingdom Metazoa; phylum Chordata; class Mammalia; order Artiodactyla; family Bovidae; genus Bos; species Bos indicus x Bos taurus. Next base: position 30,390,810 of record NC_040094.1, on the reverse strand, counting down.
TCTTTGTCCCTTAGTTTTCTCAACTGTGAAATGGGCACAGCAATAGCCCCTCACCTCTTAGGGTAGCTGGGAGGCTCAGATGAGTTCATGCATGTAACACAGGACATGTTCAGTAAACACAGAAGGCTATTCTTGCCGGACTCTTTTCATCCATTACCTTGAAATGCGTGTCCAGTTCTCACAACACTGAGAAGTAAGTAAGAGAGGATATAATGTGTTTACATTTAACATAACATAATCAGCTAATCGTGGCCACTCCAAGAGACTCATTGCAGAGCCTTCTGGGGAATGTACATATTTAATCACTTGTTTCTGTCTATTTGGGGTTTTCTGTTCTGTGGCTTAAGGAAGCAGGCCTCAGGAATTGTAAGAAGCACTAGCTGTGGAGAGTTTCAAAAGGTGGTCAAGTTTGGGGAATATTAGTTAGCGTGTGAAAGCACAGAGTGGATGCGTTGATCTTCAACTCGTGTAGGAGGAAGAGGGAGATGGCCGGGCGTCCAAATGTGACAAATTTGCAGAGGCTTCATGAATGCTACGTGCGCCTTTGCTTGAGAATTTCTATTAAGTAGATGACACCATTAGTGGCTAAAAAAAAGTATTTGGATGACATACATGAGTACGTGCATGCATGTGTGCACACATGTGCACATATGTGTGTGTGTATGTGTGTTTGTGGCGATGATCCATTCCTTGACTTGGGTCCAGATAATGGGCTTTTGGAGGGTAAAGCCCTTCCCTCTGGGGTTGGTCAAAAGGCTGATTAAAAGACAATAGTCTGTAAATAACACGATCCTGCTGTATAGCACAAGGAACTGTATTTAACATCCTGTGATAAACTATAATGGAAAAGAATATGAAAAAGAACGTGAATCTGTGTGTAAATGAATCACTTGGCTGCACAGCAGAGACTAACACAACACTGTAAATCAACTATCCTTCAAAAAATAAATTAGAAAAAACAATGATCTGTTTGGTTTTTTTTTTAAGGAAACAGAAAACCTGATGGATGCTGAGGAGCGGTGTGAGGGACTCATCAAAAGCAAGATTCAGCTGGAGGCCAAGGTGAAGGAGCTGAACGAGAGGCTGGAAGAGGAGGAGGAGATGAATTCTGAACTGGTTGCCAAGAAGAGGAACCTGGAAGACAAATGCTCCTCCCTCAAAAGAGACATTGACGACCTGGAGCTGACCCTGACCAAAGTGGAGAAAGAGAAGCATGCCACGGAGAACAAGGTGGGCATCCCCACCCCTCCTCCCAGGAGGAGACAGGTGGGGAAGGAATTGCCCGGAAGTGGGAGGGGAATGAATCCACCTCCACCCTGTTCTTAAACCTGTGGGCTCTTCCCTCGCTCCTGCTACCTGCCTGGTCACACCACAAGCTTCTAGCCCCAACCCTTCCTCCACAAAGCAAGAGATCCTTCAGGAGAAGCACTTGGCACAGGGAAGCCAAGGAACATGCCCATAGAGCCAGGCAGATGATCAGGGAGGCAGGTGGTGAAGGAGGCAGAAAACTGGACCACACCAAGGACTGGCAGGGAGGTTAGAGGTTCAGGGACCCTCATGCATTACTGGTAAAATGTAGACTAATGCAGCCTACGGGAAAGCCATCTGGAAATTCTTAGCTGAGTTAAGAATCCATGCATCCTTCAACCCAGTGATTCTGCTTCTGGGTATACAGACCAAGGAGTTCTTCTGCCAGGTCCATAAGGGGACATGTATGAGGAGGCTCATGGCAGCATTTCTTGTGGTGGGGGGATGGATGCTGGAGGCAGGATCAGGGTCCACCTGGGTGGGTGGAGAGGTGAGATGTGGAGGAGACACAACAGGGTGTACACACAGCCATTGGGACAATGAGATGGATGTAAAAGACCTCGTGCTGAGTGTGGGGACAGAGGGAGAAAATGAAACATATGGCATGAAACTGTTTATGTAGACTAAAATTACACGCACACAAAATAACACTTCACAAAAATACATGGAAAATACAGTCCATGATTCACATCATCTTTGTTGCCAGGGAGGTAGAGATGGCTCAAGGCAGTGTCGAATGGACAACTGGGTGTCAGTAGGGAGGTGACAGGGAGGGGTAGGGACTGTGGCAACCTGGAGAGCACCTGCCCTGCCCCCAGGTGGCAGCCAGGACCCAGTGCCAGCCAATTGTTGCCAGGTGGGGATGTGAACGCTGCATGGCCAGAGCTTCTGATTTTCCTTGAGGAATCAGACATCCAGATTTTAGGTGAAATCTCATTTTTTTTCCCCCAATGTTTACAACTTATTTAAAAGTTGTACACTATTATGTGGCCGGATTTGGCCCACAGGTCAGGAATTAACAACGTCTGGTCTGGAAGAGCGCTGCACGTGGGAAAAGCTCAGTTTAATGCTTTAAAGCTCCATGGTTGGTGCCCTGGCCCTGCTTCCTGACACAGGGGACTCCCCATTCTGGATTTTCTTGCGTAGCACCTCCTGCCTATTCCTCTTCCCCTTCCTGCCTCATTCTAAGCCCTGGCCAGCTAATAAACAAATTCCCATGGATATAATCTGATGAGTATAGGTTGATGTGTTGTTTTTTGGAGGCAGCATGTTTGCATGGATAATGTCCTTCTGTGTACCATATGATGTCCTCTTTAAAAAAAAAAATTATCCTAAAGGGCCCTGTGATAGGCCGGTGAGGACTGAAAAACATCAGAGGCTGCCAATTTCAGAATGATGCAGCCAACACAAGGGCACCTGCTGGAGAGGCAAAGAAGCAGTAACCAAAAAAGAGAAAGTCAAAGAAAAAAAATCAATAGCCTTTGCTGGAAGCTTCTGGTTTAATTGCTTGAACTGGTTTAAACTGGTGATATACTCCCTTAGGTAAAGAATCTTTCAGAAGAAATGACAGCGCTTGAAGAAAACATTTCCAAACTGACCAGAGAGAAGAAATCTCTGCAGGAAACCCACCAGCAAACACTGGATGATCTTCAGGTTGAAGAAGACAAAGTCAATGGTCTGATCAAAATAAATGCCAAGCTGGAGCAGCAAACAGATGACGTGAGGAGATTTCATTACTATGCCCTAACATTGACGACTCGCAGAAACAAAGACAAGATGAGGTCTACACGGGATGCAGGGGCTGAGGGTTCCGACTCTGGGGTCAGAATCTCTGAGTTCAGATCTCAGCCCCTTCCAAATAAATGTGGAATGCTGAGCGAGCCACTTAAACTTGTGACTCCTCAGTTCCCACCTTGTGAAATGAGGATTCAATTAGCTTTACCTCCAAGAGTTTTCATGGAAAGCTTAGCACACAGAGCGTGTTCAGTAAAATGTCAGCTGCTAATATCACCGCCACCATCGTCATCACTATCATCATCACCCTCAGCATCACCAGCACCAGCACCATCACCACCATCATCACCCTCAGCATCACCAGCATCATCACTACCACCATCACCATCATCATCGCCACCATCACCACAATCATCACTGTCACCACCATCATCACCATCGTCATCACCATCGTCATCAGCACTATTATCCCATCACCATCAGCATCACTGTCATCACCACCATCAGCATCATCACCACCATCATCACCATCATCGCCACCGTCATCAGTACCACCATCACCACCATCACCATCACCACCATCATCACCATCGTCATCACCGTCGTCATCAGCACTATTATCCCATCACCATCAGCATCACTGTCATCACCACCAGCACCATCACCACCATCATCACCCTCAGCATCACCAGCATCATCACTACCACCATCACCATCATCATCGCCACCATCGCCACAATCATCACTGTCACCACCATCATCACCATCGTCATCACCATCATCATCACCAATGTTATCCCATCACTGTTATCAGCATCACTGTCATCACCACCATCAGCATCATCACCACCATCATCACCATCACCACCATCATCACCCTCAGCATCACCAGCATCATCACTACCACCATTACCATCATCATCATCATCGCTACCATCATCACCATCGTCATCAGTACCACCATCACCACCATCACCACCATCACCATCACCACCATCATCACCATCATCATCACCATCGTCATCAGCACTATTATCCCATCACCATCACTATCAGCATCACCATCAGCATCACCACCATCACCATCACCACCATCATCATCACCACTACTATCCCCATCAGTACCACCATCATCACCAGCATCATCACCAGCATCATCACCATCAGCAGCAGCATCACTATCATCATCATTATTAGCATCCACTTGTAGGTCCTTGGGTTCCAACAGCTTCAATCCTGTTCTAACTTTGTTAAAAATGAGTTCCATTGGTAGTCTGAAAAATCACCATCAACCCCCTCCCTACCCCCACATCACGTTACACTTTTGTTCTTGATATAAGAGCCAGGTTTGAAGCTTTAAGGTTTCACTGCCAGTCATGGCTAGAATGTTTCCAGATTGCTACAATTGTCCTGAAGCCAGAGCAGGTGTCCTCCCCAACAACTCCTTTCCCTCACCACTCCCCACCCCCAAACACACATTCTTTGCCTAAATCTCCCCACAGCTGCCTGGTGCAGGTAGGGGAGAAGATTGACAGTATATAATCTAGACCGTCCCAGGCACAGCTGGGGCAGTGCCCTCCCACAGGTGCCCCGTTGTTCTGTCTGGGTAAGAGTGTGCATCCCCCAGCACCATGTTTCCATCATGGGGCATGGGTAGGCCAAATGGGCATCAGCTGAAAGAGGCACTGGGAGGCCTCGGGGGGGACCCAGCCTTTGCCAGAGGACAGAAGAGGGAGGAGGCAGGGGCCATGCTCCCTCCCAGGGCAGAGGTGAGAGCTCACAGCTGCAGGATCCCAGGGACACTGCCTTTGGCTAAGAGGCAAGCTCAGCTCCCAGCATATCTCAACCCTCCCCCACCATGTCTTCCCAGCTGGAGGGCTGCTTAGAGCAGGAGAAGAAACTGCGGGCTGACCTGGAGCGAGCAAAGAGGAAGCTGGAAGGAGACCTGAAGCTGTGCCAGGAGTCGATCATGGACCTGGAAAACGACAAGCAGCAAATGGAGGAGAAGCTGCAGAAGTAGCTCTTTCATGTTCACCTCTGTGTTTGAGCCCGAAAGCTAACTTCTGCCTGTGAAGGGCTCATCATTCGGGTATTTTAAATATATATACGTATCTGTTTGCAGGAAGGATTTTGAAATCAGTCAGTTACAGACCAAAATTGAAGACAAACAAGTTCACAGTCTGCAGTTACAAAAGAAGATTAAAGAACTGCAGGTAACGTGTGGACACCTTCCCCACCGACTGGAAATCCCTGTATCAGGGACCCCTCCTTGCTCTTTCCCCTAGGTTTCTCTTTTTAAAGTATTTATATATTTGGCCGCACTGGGTATTAGGTGCAGCAAATGACATCTTGTGTTGCATCATGTGGGCTTAGTTCCCCTTAGTTCCCGGACCAGGGATTGAACCTGAATCCTCTGCGTTGCAAGGCACATTCTTAACCATTGGACCCCCAAGGAAGTCTCATCCCCAGGTTTCTTTTGCTGCTTTTTTGTCTTAGTCCTGTTGGAGCTGGAGAGAATCTCCTTCCATTTTTTTGAAGTTAATATTCAAATTGTTTAAGTTGCATATAAATAGATTTTCTTGAAGATAATTAAAATTATCCATAGACTAAATATTATTGATAAGGGTGCTCTAAGCACCACTCCTAAGTCCAGGGTCCTTCCACCTTCTCGGAAATCCACTGCATCCTCTGGATCTTTTGTACACATGGATCTATGTACACAGACACAAAGAAAAATATATAGGAGATGCATGCATGCATGCTAAGTCACTTCCGTCATGTCGACTCTTTGCAACTGCATAGACTGTAGCCTGCCAGGTTCCTATATCCATGGGATTCTCCAGGAAGAATACTGGAATGGATCTGCAATGGATTGCCATGCCCTCCTCCAGGGGATCTTCCTAAAAGGAACAAGAATATTAAATAAATATGTATATATATAAACCTCTACATAATATATATGTATATGGGGACTTCCCTAGCAGTCCAGTGGTTAGAAGTCAGTGCTTCTACTGCTATGGGCCCATGTTTGATGCCTCGTCAGGAAACTAAGATTATCCAAGCCATGCAGCATGGCCAAATATATATATACATACAAAAAATATATACACTTAAAATATTATATAGAGACTATCATTACACGAGTTGCTCTCTTCATGTAGCTGTCCATGGTAGACATGAGTGGACATCTTACTACTTTGTGGTCTCCTGGACCATGGGCTGATCTGACCATTCCCCTATTGATGGGCACTTAGATTGTGGCCAAGTTTTCTTCCAAGGATTTAATGTTATAATGTATTCTTGACTATCCTCCCCACCATGTCCTCCCCAAAGTAGGGCTGTTGCCCAACCCCCCATGACCTTCCTGACCCAGTGACCCTTCCAGGCCCGCACTGAAGAACTGGAGGAGGAGGTGGAAGCAGAACACACACTCAGAGGCAAGATTGAGAAGCAGCGCGCGGACCTCTCCCGGGAACTGGAGGAGATCAGCGAGCGGCTGGAAGAAGCCAGCGGGGCCACTTCAGTCCAGATCGAGATGAACAAGAAGCGGGAGGCTGAGTTCCAGAAACTGCGCCGGGACCTGGAGGAGGCCACTCTGCAGCACGAGGCCACGACGACCACACTGAGGAAGAAGCACGCGGACAGTGTGGCCGAGCTGGGGGAGCAGATCGACAACCTGCAGAGGGTCAAGCAGAAGCTGGAGAAGGAGAAGAGTGAGCTGAAGATGGAGATCGATGACATGGCCAGTAACATCGAGACCGTCTCCAAGTCAAAGGTATCTGATGCTTTTGCTCTCTGCAAAGGCGAGGCAGCATCCACCTGCTGGGTGAGCAGGTACAGTTCCATGCCTGCAACTCACTGCATGTTCTCAACGGTAACACTCTCTCCACTTCCATCTGCTCCTGGCTCCCCAAATTCATTCAGGTCACCAGAGCCCTGATCCAAAGATCTGCTACAACTCAAGATCTCATCATTCATCCAGTCTGTCCCAAATGCTTCCAATCCATCTCCCATTTTCTTATTTATTTATTTGTGTGTCCATGCCTGCTAAGTCACTTAAGTTGCATCTGACTCTTGTGACCCTATGGACTATAGTCTGCCAGGCTCCTCTGTCCATGGGATTCTCCAGGCAATAATACTGGAGTGGGTTGCCATGTCCTCCTCCAGGGGATCTTCCCAACCCAGGCATCGAACCCAGGTCTCTTACGTCTCCTGTAGGTGGGTTCTTTACTACGAGTGCCACCTGGGAAGTCCATTTTTTTATTTGCTTATTATTTATTTGGCTGTGTCAAGTCTTAGCTGTGACACACAAAGTCTTTTGTTGTGATGCTCAGACTCTCTAGTTGCAGCACAAGGGTTTAATTCCTCCACAGCATGTAAGAGCTTAGTTCCTGGACCAGGGATCAAACCCGAGTTCCCTCCACTGCAAGGCAGATTCTTCAAAGTGGCAACCCCACTTTGAAGCTAAACTATCAAATGATTTGATACTGGGAACCCAGGATCCATTTTTCCCATTCATGTTGGCTTTTTTTTTTTCAAGAGTAATGTGGAAAGGATGTGCCGGACTGTGGAAGACCAGTTTAATGAGATCAAGGCCAAGGATGACCAACAGACACAGTTAATCCATGACCTGAATATGCAGAAGGCAAGGCTGCAGACCCAAAATGGTGAGGATGGGCAGGGCCCCAGGGTCCCACTGCACCACAGAAGAGGGTGGTCCAAACCCTGACGTGGGCCCACATCTGTTTGCCAGGGGAGCTAAGCCACCAAGTGGAAGAGAAGGCTGCTCTGATCTCACAGCTAACCAAAGGCAAGCAGGTCCTCACCCAGCAGCTGGAGGATCTCAAGAGGCAGCTGGAGGAAGAAACCAAGGTAAGGATGGATGCCTCCGTCTAGAAAGGTAGAGTCAGGTAGGACCTGAGAAGCCATGGAGCTGGTTGAGGGCAGTGCTGTGTCATGAAGTCTGATGCTGCTCCTCTCTTCCTTGCAGTAGGACAGGAAATGTTCTTGGAGGTTCCAGAACCTTGGCATTGGATCTCCTTCTTCAGAGCTAGAAAATTCTACCAGGGTGCTCCATCCTCGGAGCCCCTCTGTTCCCCAGTGGAGGGGCTGATAAACTCCCCTCCCCCACCACTGTACTAGCTGGGCCATCTCTGCCTCTGTGCATCTTCCCACTCTGCCCAGCAATCATTCCACCCCCTTGAAATTCCCTCCTCTCTCTCCCCCATCACTCTTTATGTATCACCAGCTACAACACCAACATTTAAGAACCCCCTCCTCCAAAAGGCTGGTTGGTTTGGAGGCGCTCTTGAAACATTTGCATAAATGCAAACACCATCATCATGTTCTTGACGTCAATATCAAGATATTTATAATTCACATCCCTCAACTAATCTGTCAACTCCTAGAGGGCAAGAATGATTTTTCCCCACTGTAGTAGTTAACAGTAGTTACAGCACACAGCAGAACAGTGCACACAGTGGGCGCTTAGTAAATGTTGTCGATGTGTGTTTGAGAACTAAAACACAAAACCAAGAGTGCCCAAAACTGCATATATATAGTTCTGGGGTTGCCATGTGCCAGCTAAAACTTACAGGGCACTTTTCTGGAATTCCAGCAAACTCCATCTGCCTCTCCTAAAAAACAAGAAAAGTGCTGTATTTGTCTCCCATCTTTCTAGTATATGGTTGGGGTTCCTGGGGGACTTGTGGGACAGAGGGAGTGGAGAGAATCAGAGCCTGAGAAGGCCCCTTCCAGGAGCAGGGCTGTCCTTTGGCCAGGATGCAGAAGGAGCTAAGCTTTCCTTCCTGGGAAAAGTTTGTTGTTTATTTGTGTCTTTGTTGTTGTTGTTCAGCTGCTAAGTCGTGTCCTACTCTCTGAGACCCCATGGACTGTAATCCATCGGGCTCCACTGTCCATGGGGTTCTCCTGGCAAGAATACTGGAGTGGTTGCCATTTCCTTCTCCAATTTGTGCCTTTAAAAGTATGCAAATATATGAGTTACTGCACTGGGCCAACCAGAAAGTGTGCTGTGACCATTATGATGAGAGCACCAGTTTCCTCCCGACCAGGTAGAAGTGAGTGATGGAGGCCTCCGCCATGTCCCCCTTCTGCTTGGGAAGTGGTGGCAGGGCCGTGGAAACTGCACAGCTCATGTCAGAATTCCCGGGTGGGGACACAGCCCGCTGATGACACCAGAATACACTTTTGGGGTTTTCATGGTCACAGTATTCCGAAAGACTGCATTAAGTAGTGAGAAGATCAACCCCTTTCTGATTCTCCTCCAATTATTCTGATTAAATAAGAAAAAGGTCTCAATTCGGATGTTGTTGTTTAGTCAGTGAGTCGTGTCTGACTACTCTGTGACCCCATGTGAGCCCGCCAGGCTGGTTAGTAGTCCATGGGATTTCCCGGGCAAGAATACTGGAGGGGGTTGCCATTTCCTCTTCCAGGGGATCTTCCCGACTCAGGGATCAAACCCAAGTCTCCTGCATTGGCAGGCGGGTTCTTTACCCCTGAACTAGGAGGGAAGCCCCTCAGTTTGGATACCATCTCTCTCACACTGGTGCATCCTCCTTACCAAAACACAAGAGCGTAGGACTAGGAGACAGGGTCACAGCCGCAAATTACTCAGCTAGAAGGTGGTAACACTGTCTTACCTCCATTGCATTTATTCGATTACCTTCTGTTTACCGCAAGTGTTAATGGTTTTCCACTTAAATATAATAGTCTACTTTTTAAAAAGTGAAGTAAAACAGGAGCTATGCTGCTCCAGCGAAGTTTGTGAAGGCAGCAAGCGAATGGTTCAAGTTGGGAAACACTGATTGAAACAAAATTACTTACCCTGGAAAATGACCAAACGGTTTTGCAATTTGCCACCACGGCGATTCCGCAGGCCAAGAGCGCCCTGGCCCACGCCCTACAGTCTGCCCGCCACGACTGTGACCTGCTGCGCGAACAGTACGAGGAGGAGCAGGAGGGCAAGGCCGAGCTGCAGAGGGCGCTGTCCAAGGCCAACAGCGAGGTGGCCCAGTGGAGGACCAAGTACGAGACGGACGCCATCCAGCGCACGGAGGAGCTGGAGGAGGCCAAGTAGGGGCTCCCAGGTTACACTAGGACAGACGACCTTAATACACAAGGGAGAGACAGGTGACAGGCCCTGTCTTCCTCCCTAGGCCTTCAAGTTTTCCTAAGCACACAGACCGGGTCTCCATGCCCTTCCCCCTGGGTCCTGTCCATTCATTCCACCTGGTCCCCTTGGCACCTCCTAGGTGACTGCTTTGCCACCAAACATTTTGGGGTTCTTCAGGTGATACTTAGCTCCTATCCAATCATCAAACTCTAGCCCTTGGTCTTATCAAATTCCAGTCCTTTATAGATGGCTCCATTCCCTCCTTATCTGACAGTTACTTCTGAAAGAGTCCACCTTTCCCAGCAACAGTAGGTCTGATCCTCTTAGGAAAAAACTGGCCCAGAGGCTCCAGGAAGCAGAGGAAAACACAGAGGCTGCGAGCTCCAAGTGTGCATCCTTGGAGAAAACCAAGCAGAGGCTCCAGGGAGAGGTGGATGATCTGATGCTGGATTTGGAGCGGGCCAACACCGCCTGTGCCTGCCTGGACAAGAAGCAGAGGAACTTCGATAAGGTCCTTCCCCAACACTCGATGCAAGAGATGTGTGAATGCACACACCTTCGGGGTAGCGGGAGGTGCAGAGAGCATCAAGTCCGGAGTGGAGAACTTGGGGCTTTGCACTGTCTCTTGATTTTGTGATGGTCCCTCTGAAAGGAATTTTATTTTCCATCAAAGTTAATTCAGATTACTTTGAGACCAGCATATCTTTCAGAATACAGCAGATGTCTGTAGAGATATCAGAGTTTAGAACCCCTGAGTTTGGGGAATCCCTTGTTTCTTTGGTCTCTAAAGATGGGAGGGTCCCACTTTGGCATCGCTGACATGACTCACTGTTAACATGACTCAGTTCCTGGCCTTCTCGGCTCTTGATGGGTCCCTCTGTCACCTCCTAGGTCATCTCAGAGTGGAAACAAAAACTAGATGAGAGTCAAGCTGAGTTGGAAGCAGCTCAGAAAGAGTCCAGATCTCATAGTACTGAAGTCTTCAAGATGCGCAACGCCTACGAGGAGGTGGTGGATCAGTTAGAGACACTGAGACGGGAGAATAAAAATCTGCAAGGTGAGCACTGCCCCTCGCAGGGGTAAGACAGCCCCCAGCTCTCTCCCCCCACTCACAGGAGTGCGACAGTCCCCCCTTCTCTTCCAGCCACCTCTCCCCGACTTAGCCACGGCCACCTCCTTCTCACTGCCCCACAAAATCCTCACATCTACTCCGTGACCCCAGGACCCAAACTCCACCAATGGAAGGCATAGTGGCAGCCAAGCCTCTATGTTCTCAAGAGCAGAGGGCTCCTGGGCTGCCAAGCTCCTACGCTGCTAGAGAACAGATCTTCCATGAATTCTGTCTCTACGTGGCTTTGTGTCCTCGGGTCTGACACTAAATCCCTTAGGGTCTCAGACTCCTGATCTACAAAATTAGACCAGACCCAATGCCCTCGAGAGCCCCTTCTATTTCCGAGACTGTGATTCTATGCACACTCTCCATGATTTCCTCCCTGGTCCTCTCCGTGACCATTTTGTAGACTGTGTGAAGATGCAGGGTCACAGTGTTCAGCTGTTCCTCCCTCTGCCCCTCCAGGTGAGGCCACACACCTGTGTCTTACCGACACCTCCCCCGAAAGGCTACACTGTATTTGTTCTTTCCTGTATCAATGTCATGAATGAATTGCCAGTCCCTCAGTTCCCTGCCAAAATTTGATCCTGTGCGATCAAACAGAACCTGTGGAAGTAGCCTGAATCAAGCCTGTCCTTTGCAGAAGAGATTTCCGACTTAACCATGCAGATTGCGGAAACAAACAAGAATCTTCAGGAAGTGGAGAAGACCAAGAAGCAGGCGGAGCAAGAAAAGTCAGACCTCCAGGCTGCCCTAGAAGAGGTGGAGGTAAGTGCCTGGGATGTGATGGAGAAGCACAGAGCACCACGGAAGGGGAACTAGACCATCTCCCTGGGCACCCTTCCGGCACTGGAGCTTTGCTGGAAAGAACATTCAGCTGCCTGCACCCCACGGTGGGGGTGGGAAGGGCAGCTGTGTCCTGCTGCTTCATCTCCTCCAAGTCCTCCAGTCCATCATATAATATTTTCCCTATTGAATAAATAAACCTGTCTTTATGTCCTCAACATCTCAGAAAGCAAGAACTCCATCACCAAACATCCTGAAAGCCAGCTCCAAATGCCTTAGCTTCAGCAAAGAGCTATGCACAGTCATATTTGGCCACTGGGAATTCCATGTGGCCCAAAGAGTGCAATGTCCTGATTTAATCATCCATGGTAGCCAGTGCAGGACAGATGGTTGAGATGTTTCTAAGGAAATTTCCACGACTCAGGGTAACAGGAGAGCAATTTCTCTTTCTCTGTCTTTTTAGAGATGAGGTAGGCTCCTGATTTATGGTCACTATTTTTTTTTAACAAAGACACAGTAATCAAATTTTTACTAATTCAAAGAGATGCTCTGTCCTCAAGACATAAGGCTGTTTGTTTATAACAAAGTTTCAGCTCTAGTTTCAGCACTAGTCACAACTTGGGAGCGAACCGTTTGACCTCTTTGAGCATTGTTCTAGTCATTTGTAAAACGAGCATAACGGCATCCATTTTATCAGGATGGGGATGAAAAACCTCGTTCCAGAAGGTGGCTGCCCCAGCACTCCCAGTCTCTCCTTTGCTTTTATCAGGGTTCCTTGGAGCATGAAGAGAGCAAGATCTTGCGTGTCCAGCTAGAGCTGAACCAGGTGAAATCCGAACTCGACCGCAGGCTCACTGAGAAAGATGAAGAAATCGAGCAGCTGAAAAGAAGCAGTCAGCGGGCGGCGGAGGCCATGCAGAGCATACTGGATGCTGAGATCCGGAGCAGGAATGATGCTCTGAGGCTGAAGAAGAAGATGGAGGAAGACCTCAACGAGATGGAGATTCAGCTGGGCCACTCCAACCGCCAGATGGCTGAGACCCAGAAACACCTGCGCTCAGTCCAGGGCCAGCTCAAGGTGAGTGGGCGGCCCACGGGGGACCTGGCGGGACCTCATCCTGCCCTGGGCTCCCGTCTCACCCCTGGCTTCCCTGTGAAGGACTCCCAGCTACACCTGGATGATGCCCTGAGGAGCAATGAGGATCTCAAGGAGCAGCTGGCCATGGTGGAGCGCAGGAACGGCCTCTTGCAGGAGGAGCTGGAGGAGATGAAGGTGGCCTTGGAGCAGACGGAGCGGACCCGCAAGCTGTCGGAGCAGGAGCTGCTGGATGCCAGTGACCGCATGCAGCTTCTTCACTCCCAGGTGAGTCCGTTCTTGCTGCACTCAGGGTCCACCCTGGGGGTCAGGCGGGATCCAGGCTCTGTGGAATGGAGTTTCCACCACTCCTCCCAGGCTAGTGGTCAAGACCAACTTTCATTAGGCTTAGTTCTTGGGATAACACTGTCTCTAGATGGAAGATGGCTGAGCTTTCTTTTATCCAAAGATAAAGAAGGATGAATTATTGCATAAAGGGGCTGGAGAAGGCTTCACAGATGCAGTAACATTTAAGCTGCAAGCTTAGATAATTAGGGCTTCCGTGTGGCTCAGACAGTAAAATATCTGCATGCAATGCGGGAGACCTGGGTTCAATCCCTCGGTCAGGAAGATCCCCTGGAGAAAAGAATGGCAACCCACTCCAGTATTCTTGCCTGGAGAAATCAATGGACAGATGAGCCTGGTGGGCTACAGTTCATGGGATTACAAAGAGTTGGACATGACTGAGCAACTAACACATACACACACTTAGATAATTAGGGTCGTCTTTTGAAATAATTTTTTTAAGAAAGTTACAAAATTCCTTGTTTTATTTATTTATTTTTGGCCATCCCACATGGCATGTGGGTTCTTAGTTCCCCAAGAAAGTGAAAGTGAAAGTCACTCCGTTGTGTCCAACTCTTTGCCACCCAATGGACTATGCAGTCCATGAAATTCTCCAGGCCAGAATACTGGAGTGGGTAGCCGTTCCCTTCTCCAGGGGATCTTAAACCAACCCAGGGATGGAACCCAGGTCTCACACACGGCAGGCAGATTCTTTACCAGTTAAGCCACCAGGGAAGCCCCAACCAGGGATCAAACCCTTGCCTCCTGCAGTACAAGCTCAAAGCCCTAATCATTGGACCATCAGGGAATTCCAAAAAAAAAATTCCTTGCTTTAAAAACTAGAGAATACAAGCCAAAACACAGAAAAATACCAACCATATCGTTAGCATTTGGGGATCTTTTATTCTAGACTCTTGTTTCTACACATAAATATGATTTTTTTAGTAAATGTCATCAGTCTTTTTGTGATTTTTTTTTCGTTTAACAATGTCATAAGCACATTTCTATATTTTAAAATAATTTTCCATGATACAGTCTTTTTAATGGCAGAAAAGTAGTCCATTTTAGTTGTGTATTACGACACTTTTATATAATCAGTCTTCTATGATTTGGTATTTTTAGATTGCTCCCAATAAAAGTTTTTATGATTAGAAGATTGCTATGACAAACTTCTTCATGTACATCCATGATTACTATTTCCTTAATATTCCTAGAAGTAAATAAACCCCTGGAAGCCCAATTTCATGGTCAAAACAGTAAAAGCATTTATATGCTATAAATTACTCTTTAACAAAGTTGTCCCAATTTTTATTCCTATTGGGAAAATATGTGAGAGTGCTTAGCAATTATTTGTTTTAATCTTCACTAATATTTATGCTTGAAAATGCCTCACTTTAAAATTTCATATTTCTTTGATTACTAATGAGGTAGAACATTTTGTCATATTTGTTGGTTATTTGTATTTCGTCTGGTGTGTCTTAGCTATTTGTACTTTTGCCCTTTTTTCTTAATGGTTTATCTTATTTACATATTAAGGAAGGAGATATTTTTTCAGCAGTGCACATTGCAAATGCTTTCTCATTTGTCATCACATTTACAACCCTATGGATAATGTTTGGATAATCAGAATTATTTTTCATTTCATATAGTGAAATCAACCATTTCCTTGTTCCAACAGCATTAATTAAATAATCTATCCTTCCTCAAATATTTGAAAACCTACCTTAATTGTTTATTGTTATTTTACCTACAATTCTTGAATCTGATTTGGGACTTTCTGTCTGATCAATAATGAGTCTTTTTTAATATTTTTTCACGTGAAAAATAAGAACCAGAACGTCCTCAACATTAGACTTCCTTCCCCACCCAACTCTCTCCCTTCCAATCACTGTAAGTGTCCATACGCAGCCTGAACCTCTGGTATCTAATTTTTCTTGTAGAACACGAGCCTGATAAATACCAAGAAAAAACTGGAAGCTGACATAGCCCAATGCCAGGCAGAGGTGGAGAACTCTATCCAGGAGTCCAAAAATGCGGAGGAGAAGGCCAAGAAAGCCATCACAGACGTGAGCTCCATTCTTTCCTCTCAGAGACACTGTCTGGAGATAAGAAAGGGGCTTCTAAGCCAGGGCCTGGCGAGTGGGTCTCCTCTCCTCAGCCCTGCAGTCAGTCAATGGTGGCTTCCTGGAGAGATGGAGACCGGAGGCTCAGCAGAGGCAGAGTGGGAGGGGAGCTGAGGGAGGGAGGACCAGCCTCGCAGCATCCTCCATGTGCCCGGGGAGGAGGGTGGGTGGCCCACAGACGTTTCCTGTGAACCACAGGCGGCCATGATGGCCGAGGAGCTGAAGAAGGAGCAGGACACCAGCGCCCACCTGGAGCGGATGATGAAGAACCTGGAGCAGACGGTGAAGGACCTGCAGCACCGCCTGGATGAGGCTGAGCAGCTGGCCCTGAAGGGCGGGAAGAAGCAGATCCACAAGCTGGAGAATCGGGTAGGGGGGCCAGAGGGGACTCTCATTCCCAGAGTGACAGAGGTTCAGCTGCCTCTGGCAGAACCACAGTCCCAAAACTTAGGTGGTGGGGAAGTGGGCACTGAGTCGATTGCAAGTGCCGTTTGAGGGCCACATGTGAAATTCCCTGTGAGCCAGATGTCCCTCCCCCTCCTTCCTCTCTGCCCTACACCCCAAGACATATACAGACCCACTTCAGAAAGGGTATCCCTCAATACCTGCAGTGCAACGACATACCACATGTTCACGGTCTATTTTTATTTAGATTCAGATCGATATTAACTGGGATGGGGGAAACATACTTTGCAGTCATAAGATCATACATTTGGGTGTAATTCATCAAGCTGCACTTTGATAAGGGGCTTCTCTGGTTGCTCAGTGGTAAAGAATCCACCTGCCAGTGCAGGACACTCAGGTTAGATCCCTGGGTTGGGAAGATCCCCTGGAGAAGGAAATGGCAACCCACTCCAGTATTCCTGCCTGGAGAATCCCATGGACAGAGGAGCCTGGCGGGCTACAGTCCATGGGGTCGAAAGAGTTGGACATGATTTGGTGACTAAACAACAATAAGCACTTTTATAAACAACAGCCCATCCTACGTAAAATCTGCCACTTTGGCTTCCAGTCCCAGGTCTCATTCCCTTCCTGGCTTTCCTAATGTCGATTTCCTACTGTCAAAATACAACTTGCGATTCTGGTGTCTTTCTCACTCCATCCAAAATGCAGGGCGATTGGCGCTTCCCCCAGGCTAACTCTCCAGCAACTTGCAATCCATACGCAGAACAGGATTGCTTTGTCTTGATCTGGGAGCATATTTTGTAGTTTTCAGTTTCTTTCCTGATGATTCCCTTCGTTTCCTGTACCCTTTGCTTTTCCCTTTCGACCTGGGATGGTTCATTTTATTTGCTTTTTAAACCGGGCTGCATTACCTGTTGGCAGTTTGGAGGAGGCCTTGGAGAAGGATGTGAAACTGTCTCTGTTGTCCCCGAGAGAAGGGACATGAAAGAGGCAGACATGATGAAGAGGTGGCGAAGAGAAGAAAACCACTTCTCCCACAGGAAAGACCCAAACGCATTCTTGATGCCAGCCTCCCAAAGATGTGGTCACCACACTTGTACACTTTAAATGTAGCCATTTTTTAACACCATAGTTCAAAATCCTCAATTCTTCGGCGCTCAGCTTTCTTCACAGTCCAACTCTCACATCCATACATGACTACTGGAAAAACCATAGCCTTGACTAGACGGACCTTTGTTGGCAAAGTAACGTCTCTGCTTTTTAATATGCTGTATAGGTTGGTCATAACTTTTCTTCCAAGAAATAAGCGTCTTTTAATTTCATGGCTGCAATCACCATCAGCAGTGATTTTTGGAGCCCAAAAAATAAAGTCAGCCACTGTTTCCACTGTTTCCCCATCTATTTCCCATGAAGTCATGGGACCAGATGCCATGATCTTAGTTTTCTGAATGTTGAGCTTTAAGCCAACTTTTCCACTCTCCTCTTTCACTTTCAGCAAGAGGCTTTTGAGTTCCTCTTCACTTTCTGCCATAAGGGTGGTGTCATCTGCATATCTGAGGTTATTGATATTTCTCCCGGCAATCTTGATTCCAGCTTGTGCTTCTTCCAGCCCAGCGTTTCTCATGATATGTTCTGCATATAAGTTAAATAAGCAGGGTGACAATATACAGCCTTGACGTACTCCTTTTCCTATTTGGAACCAGTCTGTTGTTCCACATCCAGTTCTAACTGTTGCTTCCTGACCTGCATATAGGTTTCTCAAGAGGCAGATCAGGTGGTCTGGTATCCCCATCTCTTTCAGAATTTTCCACAGTTTATTGTGATCCACACAATCAAAGGCTTTGGCTTAGTCAATAAAGCAGAAGGATCTTAAGTTCACCCTAAAAACAACCAGCACACAAGTGGTGAGAAAAGCCTGGGAGATGTGGCCTGACCCCTGTGCTCTCTTCTGGGTGCAGGTACGGGAGTTAGAAAGCGAGCTGGATGCTGAGCAGAAGAGGGGGGCTGAGGCTCTGAAGGGCGCCCACAGATACGAGCGAAAGGTCAAGGAGATGACTTACCAGGTAGGCAGTGACTCTCCTGAAACCCCAGCAGGCACCCTCTGGATCCCACCTGCAGAAGCAGCAGAGAATGGGTCTGGCATGGACCTTGTGTTTGCAGGCAGAGGAGGACCGCAAGAACATCCTCAGGCTCCAAGACTTGGTGGACAAGCTGCAGGCCAAAGTGAAGGCTTACAAGAGGCAGGCAGAGGAGGCTGTGAGTATGGGGTCCATCCCAGTCTCATAGGGTGGTCTTTATCCCACCCACCCTGACTCACAGCACTGCCCCTGACTCACTCAGAACTCCCTGCCCCTGTGAGCTGACCTCAAATACCTGGTCTTAATTCATGTCATCCCATCCTACCCCTGGCCCTGGCCCCCACCACCTCCATCCTTCCTCAGCCTCCCTAACTCCCACTCCCCAGTTCATGCTTTCAGATCTACCCTTGAGCAAACAGTGGAACCAACAGGGAGGAAATGGTTTGGGCTGAAATGAGCACTTCCCAAATACCTTCTGGGGACTCAAGGTCTGAAGGACTTTAATAGCAGGAAGCTGGGGTGGCGGGGAGGAGAGGGGTGGGGTCTTTCTCTTTGATAGATGAGAAATCCTTTAGGAAACTCTGGGTTCCACAAAGTTGGAGGGTTGCTTTACTTCAAGGGTTTCTCAGATTTTGCAGATGACGCGGGATGGACCTCATAGTGGAAGAGGTGTTCTGAGTTGTAGCATTTCTCACCCTTGATGGAACATGGCATCTCTTTTTAGTAAACAGAGCATCTCACAGGACTTGCACCCTGAGAGACAAAATCTGGGGGCACCTGCTCCAGATAAATGATGGAAGATGAGGCTTCTCTCCCTGCCCTTTGTCTTCCCTACTCAAGAGGCTGGGGCTTCCGTCCTGACCTCTGGGAAGCCGGTCTGGACTGGTTAAATGGGAGGAGGATTAGCACAGCTGCAGCAGAGCTGGCCAGGGCCCAGCAGGCCACTTTCATCAGAAACCCTTGGATGGTCCTCAACCAGACCCAGCCTGGCCATGGGAAGCCAGCACTGGGAGCAGGCACAGGGCAGGGGCAGGCACAGGGCAAGGGGGCATGGACCGTGAGTCTCTTGACACCTCTATGTGCCTTGGGAGACTTAGTCTCCTCTAAAGAGCTCTGAGGGGTGGGGATGGTACAGAGGAGGGGCACAGGGGAACAGGCAAGCATCCTAGGGGCAAAGTGACATGTTAATCACTCAGTCATGCCCGACTCTTTGCAACCCCATGGACTGTAGCCCACTCCTCTGTCCATGGGATGCTCCAGGCAACAATACTGGAGTGGATTGCCATTCCCTCCTCCAGGGGATCTTCCCCACCCAGGGATTGAGCCTGGGTCTCCTGCATTGCAGGCAGATTCTTTATCATGTGATCCACTGGGGAAGCCTAGGAAGCCCTATCCTGTGGGCAGCGGACCTCCAGGTGACTGCGCGGTGCACATGGTCAGGAGCTGCGGGCATCATCCTCACTGCTGGAGAGCTCAGCTCTCCCTCCTCTGACCTCAGGGAATTGGGGCCCAAGCTCTCCTGGCACCCCCGTTCCCACAGAGGCCGTCAGGGACCCAGGGCCTCAGAGCCAGAGGGAGGGGCTTCCTCAGCCTCCTGCCCCTTCGGCCTTCCCTTCAGGAGGAGCAAGCCAACACACAGCTGTCCAGGTGCCGGAGGGTCCAGCATGAACTGGAGGAGGCCGAGGAACGCGCCGACATCGCTGAATCCCAGGTCAACAAGCTGCGGGCCAAGAGCCGAGATGTGGGAGCCCAGGTGAGAGCAGACTCCCCACTCCAAACACCCTGAGACTCAGGACCAGGCAGCAGCCGCAGAGCTCAGAGGGTGCTTGTCAGTGTCCCTCCCTGGCTGCCGGCTGTGCCTTCACTGAGGTACTGCTTTAGCCAGGTCCCCGGGGGTTCCAGCTCACAGGAGCAGTGAGGGGCTGGGAGCCAGATGCCCTACTATCCCTGCCCCTCCCTCCCTGTTGCAAAAGGCAGTGCCCAAGAAGCCCCTGCTTTTGGGGGGATTCGCCCCATCTCCAGGGGCTCGACTAGTTTGCTTTTACAATGTACAAAGGGAGACAAAGCCACGTCTTAATGTTTTCCTGAGACTCCAGCCTCCCCAGTTACCCCACTTGAACACGAGGCCCAGCCTCACCTTTGCTTTGACTCATTTCCTGACTCATTTCCTGTGTACGATTCTTTTTCTCCCCCAGAAGATGGAAGAATGAGCCCCTCCCAATGCCTGTTGCCATGGGACACCTTGGGAGAGCAGAGGGATGGTGTCCTGAGAAATAAATTCTCCTGGCAACTCAGATCTCTGGCTCCGCTATGTTTATTATCACTGTCCGTTCTTCCTCCGTGGGGTGGTTCTCAGATTCTTGCCAGGTCTATTGTATAAACCATAAAGAAAGAGATGTGAAAGTGGACCCTCCTGGCCCTGAGTAGGAAAGAAGGAAAATCAACTCGCTGCAAGATAGACCACCGGCTCCCTAGCAGTTAAAAATAACTTTCAGATACCTGTGGGCCATTCTCTACTAGGAATTCATTATTTTTTCCAGCTCAGTTCCCCCGAATTTACAGACAGGGACACTGGACCCAGATGGATTAAGCACTCTGTAGTTATCCAGATTGGAGGAGCCCAGACCCCCAAGATCCCAGAGCCCCCAGGCTAGACACCTCCCCCCAAGACCTCAGGGCTCTTTCCCCCAGGCACCTCTGCTCTTCCATCCCGTCTCTCCTGGGGCGGTGTCTCCACTCCTCTCACACCACCCACAGGTCCCAGAACATCTTCAGAGGTAGCAGGTGCTCCTGAACACAGGATTCCTTCCTAGGACAGTTCCTTCGGGAAGGACTGCCCATAAGCTGGTCTGCAAGCTCTGCTTGTTCCTCCTTCCCATTTTCCTCCATGTGCACAGATCCTGTCCACGGTGCTCTGGCCAAGGATGAAGAGTGTGGCTAGTCTTATGGTCGCTCCCAGAGCCCCCTGACTCTGATTAAGTTGGGTTTCTTGCCCTGAAAGGATAGAAATGCAGCAGCATGAACAAGGACAGGATCAGGAGCCAAGACTAAATCTGAGCCTCAGACGGAGCACTTAGTAGCAATAGCTGTGTGGCCTGGCTTGGCCATGTACACTCTCTGAACCTGAGTTGCCTCAACGGTCAGACTGAGTCGTGTGGTCAGGGGCATGGACTTTGGGTTCCATCAAACCTGGATGGAATCCCAATATTATCACATACCAACTGTGTGGCCTTGAGCAACTTAAGACTAATTCCCTGGGCCTCACTTTCCTTATTCTGTAAGGCAGAGATAACAATAAAAATCATTGCTTCTCTGGGACAGATGGAGGGTTGGGGTGATGGCAAGGGGTGCAGAGTTTCTGGCTTACTATGTACCAGGCACTACAATGCACTCTCCTCTGACATCTTAGACAGTCCCTTCTCTCTGGCCTCTAGATCCGTCTTTGCATCTCATCACCAGCTCACCCCTCGTGCCGTTGACATAGGGATTGGCAGCAGCGGTGGTGGCAGGAAATGATTCTGAGGTCAGGTGACCTCAGATGTCTGACATCACCATCCCCACCATCACCGTCACCGTCCTCATCATCCCCACCATCACCATCATCCTCACCATCCTCACCATCTTCACCTTCACCATCCCCACCATCATCATCACCATCCTCAATATCATCACCATCATCACCATCACCCTCCCAGCATCATCATCACCACCATCACCCTCCCACCAACATCATCACCACCATCACCCTCCCACCATCATCATCACCACCATCACCCTCCCACAATCACCATCACCATCATCATTGCTATCATCACCATCCTTGGCACCATAATGCCTAAACTTAAAGACTGAAAAGGTCCATTAAAAAATGATCTCCTTCAATCCTCTCAATTTCATACACAAGGAAACCAAGGTCATTCTCAAAGTCCCCAGACACCAGATCCTAGCCCTACACTCCTGCCACGCCACTGCCCCACCCTCCCGATTAGAATGATAATACAGTTTCAGCTACGAATAACCATTCTATAAGATGCTGAGGATCCACGTGCCCCATTTTCGTCTTTTCCACAAGGGTCTCCCAACAATCCTGTCGGGAGGTCAGGCAGGTATTAACACCCCCGTTTTCTAGCAGACGGACTGTGGCTTTTCTGACGCTGAGAAGGAGCTGAGCTGGAAGCCCTTCAGACTCACGGTACAGCAGAGTCTCCCACGGTGGCCTTTCCCTGCGCATGTGGGGAAAGCCCTGGGCTGACCTTCTGGGTCCCAGTCCCACCCTACCACTCGCAGCTGTGCGATTTGGAACAAGTTACTTCGTGACTTTGAGCCTTTGCTGCCTCACGTGTAAAATGGGGTGTAATGATGTGCATTAGAGGGCTATTCTGAGAAGTAACTAAGAAAATGCAAGACATGCCCTTGGTCTGGAGCCAGACACATAGTTTATACTCTGGTAATGTGTCATCACAGTGGGCAGGGGTGACACGTGACCTCAGAGTGCAGGTGGAATGTCAGACGGGGGTTCAGAGGGGGCTGGGATTGGGCTGTGTCTCCATGGGGATTCCTCTCGTTTAAGGAGCTAATATACCATGCACTTGAGGGGCATCAAAAAAATTTCCTGTGGAATCACTTCTTTCTGACATTCCAAAAAAAAGCAGATATGAATTCCATCTGCTCCAACACTCCCCAGTTCACTTAGAGCTGCCTAGCATCTCTGCATTCACCCCACCCTGGTCCCCCAGATCTCTAGCACGTCACACTTTTCAGAAGGCCTTGGGAAAGTCAGGGAGTGTCTCTGAGCCTCAACGTGGAGCAGGAAGTCCTGGAATTTCCTACGTCAGGACAGAACTGTTGAAAGATTCACACCTGATGCGTGTAAGAGATTTTCCTAGTAACTATCCAAATTGGAGATGTTTTACTAACAAGAATGATAATAATAACGATACTGTTGGCTGCTGCTGCTGCTGTTATTAGTTTGAAACCTAGCCACCAAACCTGGGCTTCAAGTTCTGGGGGCCTTGGACAACAGAGCCTACCCTGACCTACAGGCCTCTTCAAAACAGAGCTTTGCTGCCACCTCCTGGCGGTGGGAAGACAGGCTTTTCATAATGCAGATGACCCAGAGGTCTTACCCCTCGAGTCTTGACAATAGACATTCAGAGTCAGAGGTGTCCTTGGGAAACAGGATCATCCCATCCAGGCCCCCGGTTTTGCAGATGATAAAATTCAGATTCGTGATGGGATCTGGTGACCCCCACAGGATGAAGTGTCAGAGCCAAACACCCAACTCTCAGGGCTCCCAGACCAGGGCTCCCCCTAAGTGAGTGTCCTCAGAAGAGGACCCTGCAGAATCTGAGATGGAGGCCTGGGACTGGCCGGGCTGTGAGTAGGCCCTGGTGATGGCCCTGGCAGCAGAGGGTGAGACCATGGCCAAGGGTCTTCTCCCAGGCCTCACTCCCCTTGTCCCAGAAATCACTGCCAGACTGGAAAAGAACGGTTGGTCCCCAGAGTAGAAGGCAGTGGGCCTCCACAAACAGCCTCCTGCTCCTAACAGGGTGGGTGACCAGACCCTGGGTGTCTCTGAGATGAAGGTGGCCTGTGGAGGTTCCAAATGTAAGTCTGTTGGCCCTTCTCCTAGGCTCCAGACAAAGGGAATACCCAGGTCCATAATGAGATACTCAGGTCAAGACCTTTGCCATCTGACCCTTCAGACCCCTCCCACTTTTCACTTGTCCCAAAAGAGGTCAAAGAAACAATGCTTTTCCTTGCCCTCTGGACTTTGGGTGGGTCCAGCCAACAGGGAGCTGAGATAGAAAAGCAGAGGGAAGAGGAAGAAGAGGGCATTTATTCCCTGCATCCTCCCACTCCCCAGCCTGCTCTGTCATCATCTCCACTGACCAGTCCCCTCACCCTGTTTGAACTTGGAGCTCTGCCTTATTCCCGTGGCCTCCCTGAACCTGCCTACATCTCTGTGCAGAGTCTCTTCCTCAAACACCCGACACGTTGTGCTGACCTGGGTGTGGCATCTGCTTCCAGCCAGAGCCCAGCTGGTACACACCCTGCCCTGCACATCTATTTCCCTGCTCCACGGCCCTCCTATGCAGTGGGGTCAGCTGACCCCACAAAGCACGGCTGCTTCACTGCACCATGTGTACATCTCCAGGTCATAAATCCCATTCTTATCACTAATGACCCATTCAGTTCCATTGCACGCTTCAACTCTGGCACAGGCCTCCTGCCAGATCAAGCTTTTAGGATCTCATCCAGGTCCCTGTTTTCATTTAAACCTGGGCTCACACCAATAGCTCTTGAACCCAGGAAGACGCAGTCATTTCCTGCTGAGATCTAAGTGGCATCAGTGGTATCCTGGAAACAGCTCGTACCAGCTCACAAGAGCCAGTTATGAAACTTTTAGGAATTTTGTGAGCCAGTTCTTAAGAGTTAAATTTTATAATTTACTTACTATTAAATTTAAATTTTATAATTTTACAATGAGATAAATTACAGCTCTTCCTCGACTTTCATCGTAAATTGAAAATACCATTTATTTGGAAATGCATTTGATACATCAAACCTACCAAACCATTATCATTTAGTTCAGCCTACCTTGAATGTGCTCAGAACACTTACATTTGTCTACAGCTAGGCAAAATCATCGAACACCGAGCCCATTTGAGAGTAAAGTGTTGGCTATCTCATGTGAGGTATTGAATACGCTACTGAAAGTGAAAAACAGAATGACTGTCTGGGTGCAGAAAGGCTGTAAGTATATCAGTTGTTTCCCCTCATGACTGCATTGCTGACGGGAGCTGTGGCTGGCTGCCCTGCCCAGCGTCAACAGAGGATCAGACTGCGTATCTCTAGGCCAGGGAAAAGATCCAAATGCAAAACTCAAAGCACAGTTTCTACTAAATGCATATTGCTTTTCTAAAGTTGAAAAATTGTGAATCGAACCATCAAAAGTCCAGGAATATCTGTATATTTTTTTAAAAAGGTAATAAAAAATCAATATGGGGACTTCCCTGGCAGTCCAGTGGTTATGACTCTATGCTTCCAATGTAGGAGGTATGAGTTCAATCCCCAGTAAGGGAACGAAGATCCAGCATGAAGCTCAGTGTAGCCAAAAAAAAAAAAAATTAATTAAAAATCAATACATAAAACTGCAAAAGATTGAAGGAGGAGAGGATGGCAGAGGATGAGATGCCCATCACTGACTCAATGGGCATGAATATGAGCAAACTCCAGGAGATAGTGAAGGACAGGGAAGCCTGGTGTGGTGCAGTCCATGAGGTTGCAAAGAGCTGGACACGACTTAGCGCCTGAACAACAACATAACTAATCTATTGCATTTATAACGATCTGTGATTTACAACTAATAAATCTGTGTGATAGACATACTCTCCAGTGGTTTGCTACTTACATCTCTTTCTGTCTCCACATTTAGGAATGTCATGGGGGATGCTGAACCTGGCCGAGGTGGAAATATTTACACCACAGAAACTGACAAACACTTTAGTCCAGGGCTTTTTATCTCTCTGCTTGTTAAACAGTTACCAGCATACCACTACGTGGAACCAATGAACCCAATAAAGACAAACCTGGAATTTGTATATAAAGATACTGGAGGACGTACTAGGTAGGCCAAGCCGACCCCCAGTTTCCACCAGTCCTACCAGGCCAGCTGATTCAAGGCAGCAGATTGAGAGGACTTCTCAGAGCCAAGGATTTCCTCCTTCAGAGTATGGGCAGGTGGGGAAGGCAGGAAGGAAATGTGGGCCAGGCCATCCTAGTCCCAATTCCACAGCTATCTCCTGGGCGTAGGAACTCATTCATCTGTGACAGAGAGTCAGCTGCAATGTCTAGGCAAGAAGGAAGATTTACTGGTTCACCTAAATGAACATTTCGAGGGTAGTCAATCTTCAGGCTGACTGGGTCCACAGATGTGTCATTGGATCTAGGATTTCAAACAGTTTCTTATTTTTCTCTTTTCTTTCCATCTGTCCATTCTGCTTTCCTCAAAATTAACTTTATTCCCCAGAAGCCTGCTCCTTTGTGATTACAACATGGCTAAGCTTGTATCCTGTATCTTCCCATCTTATGCTAGTGGCCTAGGAGCATCTTTTTTTCCAGGAGTTCCTGCAAAAGCCGAAGGGTTGGGCTTCACTGGTTGCTCAGTGGTAAAGAATCTGCCTATCAATGCAAGAGCCACGGGTTCGATCCCTGCTCCAGAAGATCCGACATGCCTCGGTGCAACTAAACCCATGTGCCACAGCCACTGAGCCTGAGCTCTACAGCCCGGGAGCTGAAACCAGTGAGCCCACATGCCACAGCTACTGAAGCCCTTGTGCCCTAGAGCCTGTGCTCCACGACAAGAGAGGCCACCGCAATGAGAAGCCAGTGCCCCGCAACTAGAGAACAGCGCCCGCTCACTGCAACTAGAGAAAGCCAGCACAGCAACGAAGACACAGCACAGCCCGAAAATAAAAATAAAAACAAATAAACAAATAATTTTTTTAAAAAGCTGAAGGGCTGGTTCTCATTGGCCTGGATGGTCAGGCCTGATGTCAGGAGATGGCAGGAGGACGGAGGGTTTTGACTGGTCAGTTCTAAGTCATGATGGTCCAGCCACACCCAAATCCAAAGTCAAGAGGGATGTTTCCTATTCCTCCTACGAGGTCAAGTTCCTACTCCCAGAAGAAGCAGTATAGATCACCTCAATTTGCTGCTCATGACCAGGGCTCACAAGCCAGGGACCGTGGGGCTTTGCTGAGTCTGATTTTCGGTTTGGGAATTGAACTGCCTTCCCACACAGTCACTGTGAGGACAAATCCATACACGGCAGTCAACCCCCTGGCACAAAGTGGGCTTCTAGAATGCCGGTTGGCATTTCCCTTTCTTCTTTGCTTGTCCCCACGAAAGAGGCACCATGGCCGGCCGCCTCAGAGTCTAAACAGGAGATCTCTCTTGGACCCAGCCGGCACACAGACCCAGCAGACATCCCTCGTCCTTCAACACTCCTGCTTAGAGTGTAACTTCTCATAACATCACATCATTTCCTCCCCCGCCAGTGACCTGAATTCCACCATGGGCCTCTCTCTCACCACCATTGGGAGGAGGAAGAGACTTTAGCTCCGAGGTACTGCCCTGCAGCTAGGGGCTTCCTGTCCCATGAGTCAGGAGGGAGAGGTCCGGGTGGGGCCAGACAAAACATCTGGACCCCGATCAGGACCCGGTAGGGATCTGGACCAGGCTGGTGGCCCTGCCGGGGTGTGACTCCTTCTAGAGAGCAAGCAGACGAGGCTTCCAGCCAGCCTTGGACAGACGGATGGAGGGACTCTCACATACTGGGAGCTGTTATAAGCTCTGGGAGTAAATTAGGGTAATAAATAATAAGACTTACAAGTGCCTTTCCCTCTGAGGAATTACAAGTTCATCTCAGACCCCAACCGCTCCACTGAGCGCCTCCCAACGTTCGCCCGCCTCACGGCCCTCACCCATTCCTCTCTGGGGCCCTTGGGTTTTCATAATCACCCAATTCCTGTTTCTCTCCATCACTAAACTGCCACCTCTTCAAGAGCCAGCACCCTCTTCATCATCTTAGAATCCTCCAGGGCAGGTGAGGCAGTCCACAGAGGTTGCCAGAATGGATCAATGTTCATAACAGCATTTTCATAACAATAAAATACTTGCAGGGCTTGTCAGAATCCTCTTGTTGTCTTTATTACGTGTGTTCTTTTATGGTCTTCTCTGATAAAAGCTTTATTAAATTAATTTTCATTATACCTCAAAAAAAAAAAATTGCAGGCCTTCCCTGGTGGTTCAGTGATGAAGAATCCACCTGCCAATGCAGGAACCACGGGTTTGAACCCTGATCCAGAAAGATCCCACATGCCACAGAGCAACTAAGCCCACATGCCACAGCCTGCGCTCTAGAGCCCAGGAACCGCAACTACTGAAGCCCGCACACCCTACAGCCCGTGCTCTGCAATAAGAGAAGCCACCACAGCGAGCAGCCCACACACTACAACTAGAGAGCAGCCCCCACTCACAACTGGAGAAAAAAGCCCGCACAGCAACAAAGACCCAGCCCAGCCAAAAATAAAATAAATGAATTTTTCAAAATCTTTTTACATGACTATTTTTAAAATTAAACAATCACAAATAACCTAAAATGCTTAGTAATTGAGGGCTATCTGAATACGTTGGGTCATAGTTCTAACAGCAGCTGATGTTAACAGAGCACTCTTCATGTGCTAGCTGCTGTTTTAAGAACTTAACGTGCATCATCTCATTTAATATTCACAAAACTTCTCTATTGTAGGCTCCTATTTTCTCCTCATTTTATAAGTGTGGTTCAGAGAGGTTAAGAATTTGCTTAATGTCACACAGCTAGTGAATGGCAGGGCTCGAGCTTGCAATTACCATGATAGTCTAGGATTACTCGGAGGGTTATGTATCTTGTAAGAGAGAACAGCACAAACAACATTTGAGTCCATCAAGATGCAGATATTAACGTACTTACTAAAAGAAGTTAAATGAAAGAAGCTTAAGTTAATACATACATGCCGATGACAGCCCTGTGTCAGACAAGCCCACAACCAGGATGATGAAATAGAGTTTCTCATCTCTTTGAGGTTTCATTTCTCTATAAAGCTGTGCATAATTTTCTAGAGTTATCTTTAGACTTTAAGATAAGATTTATGCCCTGGGGGCTGGGGAAACTACTTCCTAATTTGATAGAAGAATACTGGCTGAGATGTCAGGACTTGAGGCTGACTCAATTCTGCTCCTTCTCAGCAAACACATTTTACAGGGATCTTCCAAAACGAAGCCTTGACTGAAGCCTGGCTTCGGGGGAGTCCTGAGACATGGAGGTGGGGGCTTCAGGGTGGTGGGGATAGGGGATCCTTGTAAAGAGGGTCACAAAAGTGTCAAAGTAGTCATAAAAGCCCCTGTGTCTTGGTGTGGTCAGAGAGCCCCCTGTCCCCAGCAAAAGGAAGGCCCCCCTGTTATCTCCTCGAAGCCCTTCCAGTGAATCGGGTGCTTCAAGGGGGGATGCAGACAGGAAAGCCCAGGTCACCAGTGTTGAATTGAGGTGACTCTGGAGGGCAGACAGGAGACCCTGGAGAGGGCAGGGGTCAGGAGGCTCACCAGGGCATCAATCCAGGGGGCAGATGGACACTGCACTTTTCGGCTCTAGTGCAACTTCCTTCCTCCATCCTGAAGAGCTTCCCAGAAGCATGAGAGATCCAAAAATCCCCCCAGGCCTGGAGCCAACCTAGGAATGACTGAAGGAAATAGCCTCCCTGGTGGCTCAGACAGTAAAGAATCTGCCTGCAATGCAGGGAACCCAGGTTGGATCCCTGGGTTGGGAAGATCTCCTGGAGAAGAGAATGGTTACCCACTCCAGTATTCTCGCCTGGAGAATTCCATGGACAGAGGAGCCTGGCGGTCTACAGTCCATGGGGTCACAGGAAGTCGGACACAACTGAATGACTAACACAAGGTGCTCTACACAAGATGTCAGGAGGACAGGAAGAGGAAAGAGGAGGCAGGGCTGGGGGTGGGGGGAGGGGGGAGGCATGCCATCCACAGGTGCAGCCCGAATAGGGGTTGGGGTACGGGGGTGTGGCAACTGCTGCCTGAATAGCAATTGGGGGAACTGGTCCTCTTTAGTCCAGAGAAGAAGCTTGGGGGCTGGAAGCATAGTTGTCAGTTTCAAATATTTGGATAGCTGCTCATGACAAAAGAGAACATGCTGTAGTCAGAGGCTTCTGAAGTGTGATGATGCAGCAGCAGCAGCATCCCCGGGTGTTTAGAAACACAGACTCCAGGTCCCTCCCAGACACAGCGAATTCAAACATGGCCCTGAACCTGATCTCCAGGCCATCTGTGAGCACATCCAGTTCAAGAAGCACAGATCTGGAGTGATGCTACTCACACTGTAGTTCAGAGGCCAGTGCCCATCTCTGAATGGCTTGTTAATCGTTTCCCACAGATGAGTACAGACACTGAGAGTGTTTGGAAGCTTTTACAGCCATACGGTGCAGTGGTAAAGAATCCGTCTGCCAGTGCATAAGATTCAAGAGATGAGGGTTCGATCCCTGGGTCAGGAAGATCCCCTGAATGAGGGCTTGGCACCCCACTCCAGTAGTCTTGCCTGAAGAATCCCATAGACAGAGAAGGTTGGCGGGCTACAATCCACAGGGTCACAAAGAGTTGGATGCAACTTAGTGAATAAACAAGAACAGCAAACACCCTGGATTGGAATTTGGAACCAAAAAAGGACACTATTAGATCTAAGTACAGTGTGGAGTGTAACTGGTAATGCACAATGTTGGTTTTAGTTTTGTTAAGTGTGCCACGGTTATGTAAGACATAAACATTAGGGAGAACTGGGGAATTCCCTGGTGGTCCAGTGGTTAGGATTTGGTGTTCTTCCTGCCAGGACCTGAGTTGGATCCTTGGTCAGGAAATTAAGATCCCGCAAGCTATGTGGCATGGCCAAAAATAAAAAAACAACTTTAGGGAAAACTGGATGCGGGATATACTGGAACTCTGTTCTCTCTTTGCAACTTTTCTATAAATCTAAAATCAATCCAAAATTTAAAGTTTACTTATAAAAATTTAAAAATCTAAATGTAAAAATAAATTATACTTGTTTATTCCAGCACCGAACAGGTAGAAAATGATTTTTTAAATTATTCTGCTTATAATTGAATTTTTAAAAATCAATTTCCTAACAGCGAATAAAGCACATACAAGACCTCTAGAGAAAATTACAGAACTATTAAATTTTAGATCCTTAAGAACTACTAAAAAAAAATTTCATAAAACAAAGATACAGCATGTGAACTTATAGATGACTTTACAAAATAAAGGCATGGTTTCTTTCCAAATCTGTTTACAGACTCAGTACAATCCAGATCAAACATTTCTACAGTCTCGTATCTTCCTTCTCCCCTCAAACCCTTTCCCTCTCTCCCCTTTTCTTTCTTTCTTTTGACAAAAGTTAACAAGTTAATCCTACATTTTATAAGAAAATGCAAAAGATAAAGCATCACTAAAGCATTCTTGAAGAAGAAAAACAAGGTGGGAAGAAGGAGAGAGAAAAAAAGTTTTTTAAAAAAGAAAAACAAGGTGGAAAGATTTGCTTGTGTGTGTTCAGTCGCTCATCACGTCCAACTCTCTGTGGTGCCATGCACTATAGCCAGCTAGGCGTCTCTGTCCATGGAGTTTTCCAGGCAAGAATATTGGAGTGGGTTGCCATTTCCTACTGCAAGGGATCTTCTCAACCCAGGGATCAAACCTGCATCTCTTATGTCTACCTGCATTGGCAGGTGGATTCTTTACCACTAGCGCCACCTGGGAAGGCCCAAAGACTTGCTTGCTCTACCAAAAAGGACCTCTGGGGCATAGAAAAGAATGGATTAGTATTTTCTGTCTATTCATTCTATTAATTTTTGAAAGCTTGGTATTGAAACTCCAGTTTAAAATCTTAATTTAGCTACTTTAAAAAAAACTGTAATATAGAGTAGAACTATATTTAACTTTGTTCTGTATTTTCCAAGTCTCCTGTAAATGTTAATGTCATACTTTCATAATTCAAAAAAAAATTTTTTTAATTTAAAAAGAAAAGGTGGATTATTTTTAAAAGAATCGATTTACTTTTAACAAATACCGGGGCAGCCGGAAGCCCCAACACTCCAGACCATGGTGGTCCCGGTGGACAGGGCCCCTCGGGCTCAGGTAGTGGAGCCCGTCCCACAGGAGGTGGGGAGCGGCGCTGGCCAGCTGGCCCTGGTAGAGGGAGAAGAGGCCTGCCCGCTGCTGGGGGGCCAGGGTCCCCGGTGGAGCAGCGTCCTCTTCCTCCCCATGGGGCGCCCCCGCAGCGGAGCCCGAGCCTCCAGGACGCGCTCACGCCCCACGAGGAGGAGCAGCGGTGGTCTGTGCAGTTGGACCAGGGCTACATCTCCAGGAGCTCCCCGCAGCCCCACGACGACGACGGGGAGGGGGTCGGGTGGGGGAGGACGGAGGGCAGCCGCTGTCCCCCCAGGGCCTGAAGAGCCTGCGCAGCCTCCAGTTGCTGCTCTTCTTCCAGGAGCTTAGCAAGAACCCTGGCCTTGAGCCGGAGGAGCCGCCATGCGTGGCCCTCCCCTAGCCGGAGCGGTGAGTGAGCACGTGTACGCGTGTGTGCACGTGTGGGCTTGCATGCGTGAGGCCGCACCTTTAAAGGTAGCCAGCTTGACTGTTGGAGAAGGAAATGGCAACCCACTCCAATATTCTTGGCTACAGAATCCT
The DNA here is from genome assembly GCF_003369695.1 of Bos indicus x Bos taurus. Lineage (NCBI taxonomy): Eukaryota > Metazoa > Chordata > Mammalia > Artiodactyla > Bovidae > Bos > Bos indicus x Bos taurus. The sequence continues at coordinate 30,358,418 of NC_040094.1, read as the reverse complement.
GTGGACAGCGGAGCCTGGTGGGCTGCCCTATGGAGTCACACAGAGTCGGACACAACTGCAGCGACTTAGCATAGCATGCATACATGCTACAGAAAATAGCTTAAGATTTGAGGACTCTTCTGTGCCAGGCGCTATTCTAGGCCTTTTTCGTATATATACTCATTCAATACCCACAATAGTTCAAACAGGTGATTACTGTCCTTACCCCAGTTACCATCATTAGGAATACCAATGAGGACAAGGCCACAGCAGAGGACCTTAACGAAAGCCCTGGTCCCCAGAGGGCTCTGGCTACCAACACAGCTCCAAGAGATCTGGACACACACCAAGCTGCCCATCTGAGCACATCTGCCCAACACACGGTATCTCCAGCGGTGAACCCCCAGGTACCACCTGGGACCTCTAAAAAAAAAAAAAGACTTATTTCAGCCTCCAATCAGCCCCAGGCACTTACAAAGCTCCTGAAAGTGTTAGAAGGAAGAGGGGGGAGGGGGTACTAGGGTGCCAGAAAAACTTCTCCGAGAACTAAGATTCCTACTGATGCCAAGAACTAACTGGGAATTCCCAGAATGTTTCCTTTTGTTTTTTCCTCTTTAGCCTCTGTGCCCTTCACAGGACCCCTGGCATCTAACAAAAGCTGCCACAATTCTGTTTTAAAATGTTATGCAAATCATCCTCCCCCAGGGTCAAGGAGAAACTTAAGCAGAGAGCCAGAAAAAGAGGTGAGGGCTGCCCTGGCAGGGCCATCTATTAGTAGAAGGCCATGTGGTGGGGGCAGGGGCCCCAGAACAATCACAGTGTCTCCTTAAGTACAACCTTGGGTGGCAGGGGGAAGCTGAGGTTCAGGTCGTTCGGCTCCTATCAGCAGCTATCAGAACTTCTGGGGAGGAGTGATGAGCGGGCTTGTGTGTGTTTCCAGGCTGGCTTCCCAGCTGTTCTTAAGCCAAGGTCACACCACCCTGGAAGGCTTCTCACCACTGCTTACTGCTCTGGGCAGAGGAAAGAAGTAACAGCTAAGGGGTCTGGGACTTCGTTTAAAGTTTGTCTTTAGACTTGACCCTGGACTGAAAAATGTTGGTTGCCCTCGAAGCTAAAGACCAAGGGGAAATGGTATATTCCAAAAACTATGTGCCTCTCCCTTGCCAGACTCCCGAAGGTAATAATAACAACAACAACAGCAGTTATTTATAGAGTGCGTACTAGGGGCTTTCCAGGTGGAGCAGTGGTAAAGAATCCGCCTGCCAAGGCAGGAGGCATTCAATTCCTGAGGTAGGAAGAGCCCCTGGAGAAGGAAGTGGCAACCCACTCCAGTATTCTTGCCTAGGAAATCCCATGGACAGAGGAGCCTGACGGGCTACAGTCCATGGGGTCACAAAGAGTCATACATGACTGAGCGACTGAGCGCAGTGTGAGTGCCTACTATGTCCTACACACTTTCTAAGCCTTCACTCCCCTTTAGCCCCATGAGGAAGGAACCACTGTGCCCATTTTGTAGATGCAAAAACAGGTTAAAATTTGCCCAAAGCCACCCTGGAGCTGGGATTTAACCCTGAGGGTGACCCCGGAGCCCACACTCTCCTACATCTCAGTGCATGGCTCCTCTGATATAAGGAAGGCAGAAAATTCCAACCTGGTGTTCTCTGCAGGCCTCTGGTCACTCTCCAGATTCGGTTTGAGGCAGACTCTGAGCCAGACGATAGGACCCACCTAACCCTTGGGGTCACAGTGGGGGCTCCTTCGAGGGCAGCTGTGATCCTTCATTTACGGGTTCTCTAGAGGCCCTTTGAGGCAGGTTCTCGGGGCTGCAGTCAGTCCCCAGTTCTCCCTGCTGCAGCCACTCCCTCAGATGCTAACACAGCAGAGTCATGCTGATTCGTAGAAAGTCATGTGCTCTGACTCGGACACACAGCGACATCTCTGTCTTCCTACCCCAGGGCCTGACTTCATTGCATCTCCATGGGGACGTTCTAGCGCTCTGCTCAGGCAGGTGTAAGATCCTGAATAGCCACTGACAGTCACTGTGCATTTGGGGTTAGAGATTGCCCCTCAAGCCCCCATCTCAGCCACACACACACTAGCGCACCTCACTTCCTATGAACCACAATAGCATTCCTTGTCCCACAGAAGAACAAAACCTTTTTAAGCCGTCATCTGTACAGTCCTCGTCAGCCTATTTTCAGGCACTTATGAGAATCCCTTTCATTACTCCTCTGTCTGCCCTGACAGAGTTTCAAGGGTTTTCTTTAACCACCCTCTTCTCTGCCTGCAGCTGGATACGTGCCCCTCAGACCCCCACGGCTTCTCCGCTTTGCTCTCCCTCTTTCGTTCTCCCTTTCATGGTGAAGATTGATCTCTGCCCTGTAGGTGTTGTGAAGCTCCCTGCTACAGCTCTTTCATCTTCAGCCTGCCTCATCTGCGGTATTTTAACAGGAGCACCCTATAAGAGGGTCTACCCCTTCTCCCTCCTCAGATGTGGAAAGTTCTTTTCTGATTCGCTGGGCCTGCTCAGTTTCGGTCAATATTGGTCCATCCATTTCTGTTCTTCTTTGTTGATTTTACCCTCCCTGGGACCAAGCTGTCAAGCTTGTGAGGACAGGCACCCACCGTTTCATGTTTGAAACTACATCCCTGGGACCTGGGATAGCATCAGGCAAACAGTGCTCAGTCAATCAGTCGTGTCGAACTCTTTTATGACCCCATGGACTGTAGCCCACCAGGCCCCTCTGTCCATGGGATTCTCCAGGCAAGAATACGGGAGTGGGTAGCCAATCTCTTCTCCAAGGGATCTTCCTGACCCAGGGATCAAACCTGTGTCTCCTGCATTGGCAAGCAGATACTTTACTACTGAGCCACCAGTCAGGCACACAGTGGAGGTTCAATAAGTATCTGCAGACTTTGTTCAGCCCACCAATCCAACCTCCTTAACTGTTCAAGTCATATCTCAACATAATGCATTTGAGATGGGGAAAAGGAGGGAAAGGTGACATCCTGGAGCATCTCAGCTTGTCTTTCTTTTAAGGAAGAAAACTTTTCCCAGGAGCCCCAGCTACACTTCCTCTTCTTCTCACTGGCCCAAATCAGATTACATGGCCACATGTGGGAAATTCTGTACTTGGTTTTCCAGCTTCTGTAATTGCAGGCAGCTGGAGGGAAAAGGGGGGCCAGAAATTACTTGTGTAGTTAAACAACAGTGTCTTCCAGAAAAGCCTTCACAGAGAAACCACAAGACATCTGAATGAAGGCTACTCAAGCCATCTCAGGCTGGGAAATTTTTAAAAACTGAGAAGAAAGGCACACTTCAGACTGAGTTCAAACATTCTGACTTAGACTGCAGCTAGACCTATCCTGGGAAAAGCCCCCGGCTGGAAAGCACCTCTGCTGGAGGAAAAGCCCCTGTGTTTAAATACATGGCCCTTGGCTCTGGTGTGCAGCCAGAAATTCCATACCAGGAACCCAGATGATGGGTTATACTGTGGAGCGGGCAGAAACGTGGCCATATTATGCTAATAATGTGGCTTCATCAATAGTTAGGGATCAAAAGCTAGTGGAGGGGGCAACTCTCATCTCAAGTTAATCACATAAGCCCATCAACCTTGGATGAGATTACATCAGGAGTAAGGATAGAACTAAGGGACCAAGTCTACTTTCCCATCAAGAATATCCTTTTCCCAAACAAGCTGAACTGTATCCTTTACCCAAGTTATGTAAACACTTGCTACCACCATTATTATGGGTCCAAGTGTCTCATTTATGCTGACTCATGGGGCTTTGGGCTTCCACACACGGGAAGTTGGAAAGTGACAATTCAGTCAAAACAAAAATTTGGCATAACGCAGTAAAAAGGAAAAGAAAAATCCCAAACAAAGTCTCGTGTGTCTCCACACATGTGATTGGAGAAAACATACCCATGCATAATGTGAAAAAGCTATCCTGGCCTGATGACATCCTAAGCCCAGGCCTGTCCATGTACCTCTGACCGCATTCAAATGTTTCAAATCAGCAAATGATTTTGGACACCCACAATGTCTTTCTTTCATCTGGACGAGTTAAACCAAGTTACTTTGGGGTTTTGTTTATTTGTTTTTGGCCACACTGCACGGCATGCAAGATCTTAGTTTCCCAGCCAGGGATCAAACCTGTGCCCCTTGCAGTAGAACAGAGTTTTAACCACTGGACTGCCGGGGAAGTCCCTAAACCAAGTTACTTTGTGAAGAGAACAGAATTCATCATCGTGCTGCTGTGTTTAGAGACATTTTCAGCAAAATGAGCGCCAGCCTCTGCGACCTGCAATTTCATCCATCTATTCATCCAGTCATACACTCAGCCACCCAGCCCCCTATCGACCTATCTTTTCAGATAGATAGCTGTGTATCTATCTGTTCATCCATCCATACACCCATCCATTCATCCATCCATCCATCCAACAATCCTTCATTCATTTCCATGGGACTTTCACTATCCCCTCTTCTTCCTTGCTGCCTAGAGATGTACTTTCTCCCTGTTAGCCTTCCCTTTTCACAGCGAATGCCTTTCCCCTTCCTCATTTTGTGAAATCCCACTGATCCCGACAGTTCAGGTTCAATCTCTTTTGGAAGATGCTTCATGGACTTCCACTGTAAGCCCCAGAGTTATCTTAAGTCTTATGGTTCAGTTCAGTCACTCAGTTGTGTCTGACTCTTTTCAACTCCATGGACTGCAGCATGCCAGGCTTCCCTGTCCTTCACGAACTCCTGGAGCTTGCTCAAACTCATGTCCATCGAGTCAGTGATGCCATCCAAACATCTAAACCTTATCCTCCTGCCTTCAATCTTTCCCAGCATCAGGGTCTTTTCCAATGAGTCAATTCTTCACATAAGGTGGCCAAGGTACTGGAGCTTCAGCTTCAGCATCAGTCCTTCCAATGACTATTTAGGACTGATTTCCTTTAGGATTGCCTGGTTTGCTCTCCTTGCAGTCCAAGGGACTATCAAAAGTCTTATCAAACACTACAGTTCAAAAACATCAATTCTTGGCATTCAACTTTCCTTATGGTCCAACTCTCACATCCATACAGGACTACTAGAAAAACCATAGCTTTGACCAGATGGACTTTTGTTGGCAAAGTAATGTCTCTGCTTTTTAATATGCTGTCTAGGTTGGTCAGAGCCTTTCTTCCAAGGAGCAAGTGTCTTTTAATTTCAAGGCTGCAGTCACCATCTGCAGTAATTTTAGAGTGCAAGAAAATAATCTGTCACTGTTTCCATTGTTTCCTCATCTATTTGCCATGAAGTGATGGGACTGGATACCATGATCTTAGTTTTTTGGATGTTGAATTTTAAGCCAACTTTTTCACTCTCCTCTTTCACTTTTATCAAGAGGCTCTTCAGTTCCTCTTCACTTTATGCCATAAGGGTGGTGTCATCTGCATAACAGAGGTTATTGATATTTCTCCCAGCAATCTTGATTCCAGCTTGTGCTTCATCCGGCCCAGCATTTTGCATGATATATTCTATATATAAGTTATTTAAGCAAGGCAACAATATACAGCCTTGACATACTCCTTTCCCAATTTGGAACCAGCCCGTTATTCCATGTCTGGTTCTAACTGCTGCTTCTTGACCTGTATCAGATTTCTCAAGAGGCAGGTAAGGTGGTCTGGAATTTCCATCTCTTTCAGAATTTTCCACAGTTTGTTGTGATCCACACAGTCAAAGGCTTTAGTGTAGTCAATGAAGCAGAAGTAGATGTTTTCCTGGAATTCTCTTGCTTCTTCTATGATCCAGTAGATGTTGGTAATTTGATCTCTGGTCCTCTGCCTTTTCTAAATCCAGCTTGAACATCTGGAAGTTTTCAGTTCACATACTATTGAAGCCCAGCTTGGAGAATTTTGAGCATTATTTTGCTAGCATGTGAGATGGGTGCAATTGTGCAGTAGTTTGAACAGTCTTTGACATTGCCTTTTTTGGGGATTGGAATGAAAACTGACCTTTTCCAGTCCTGTGACCACTGCTGAGTTTTCCAAATTTGCTGACATATTGAGTGCAGCACTTTCACAGCATCATCTTTTAGGATTTGAAATAGCTCAGCTGGAATTCCATCACCTCCACTAGCTTTGTTCATAGTGATGCTTCCTAAGGCCCACTTGACTTCACATTCCAGGATGTCTGGCTCTAGGTAAGTGATCACACCATCATGATTATCTGGGTCATGAAGATCTTTTTTATATGGTTCTTCTGTGTATTCTTGCCACCTCTTCTTAATATCTTCTGCTTCTGTTAGGTCCATACCATTTCTGTCCTTTATTGAGCCCATCTTTGCATGAAATGTTCCTTTGGTATCTCTAATTTTCTTGAAGAGATCTCCAGCCTTTCTCATTCTATTGTTTTCCTCTGTTTCTTTGCATTGATCACTTAGGAAGGCTTTCTTATCTCTCGTTGCTATTCTTTGGAACTTTGCATTCAGATGGATATATCTTTCCTATTCTCCTTTCTTATGGTAATTCGTGTGGTACTTATATCTTATATTCTTCTCTTATTATGTAATAAATTACTGCCTTCAACATTTTTGCACTGTGGGATGGGTCTGGGTGGGAGGGAGGTTCAAGAGGGAGGGAATATATGTATACATATAGCTGATTCACTCTGTTGTACAGCATAAACTAATACAACATTGTAAAACAATTATCCTCCAGTAAAAAAATAATACATGGAAAAAAATTTCTGCACTGCTGTATTGCACTGCTCTTGTCTCTTGTGATTGACACATTTGTTTTATTTTTTTATCTCCCCGAGTAAATTGTAAACTCTGTGAGAAGAGAGACTATGGTTTTTACTTCTTTGCCACCTCCCTCCACAGCTGGCCTTTTGCATAGCATTATGCAAATTGTAGGCACTCAACAAATATACTTTGATTGGTTACGCAGTTTCATCTGTGAAGTGGGGATAATGTTTGTGTTATAGGAGTTCTGGGAGGATTAATTGAGACAGCGTGTATTAAAGAGCTTCTTAAACTGCAAAGTCCAAAAGACATTATTACTGATAATAATCACTTTATTTTTAATAAAATAATAAGTTAATAGCCATATGCTAGGTTATCTACAATCTGGATGACCAAGGATGTACCCCATAAACATTTCATTAGTACTTATAGAATCATTAGGTCCTACACAAGATACGAGAGCTACAAGGAGGATGGAACATAGTAGTAGCCTTCAAGGAATTCTTACTTTAGCAAAGGAGCAAAAACAGAAGTTCCTGCCATGTTGTGTGAGGCTACAGAAAGCTCTATAATACAGACACAAAGTGCTCGGAGACACTTAAAGGATTCATTTATCATGACTGGGGCATTAAGAAAAACTTCAAAGATGAACTGTCACTTGAGCCGACCCTGGGAGGTGAATAAAAGTCCAGTAGATGGAGAAAGAGGACAAGAACATCCTAGGGAAGAAAAAGAGTAGAAGTGCAGGGTGTTTGTAGAAGAGGACACAGGATTATCTGATTACAACCTAAGAACTTTGTGAACCGTGTTAAGGAACGTGAACTTGATTCCAAAGGCAATGCAAAAACTACAGAGAAGCGAAATGATGAGACTTGTATTCTGGCTAAATGACGATCAGGGACAATGCTTCCCACTGCAAATAACAGACATTCAATGAAAACTAACGTAAACCATAAGGACATTGATCATCTTACTGGAAATAAAGGGCAGGCAAGCTACAGGCATGGTACAACCAGCCCCATAAACACCCCAGAATCTCTCCAAGTCTCCACCGTGCAAACACTAGTTATTGCCTTTCCCTGGGGTGGCTGCAAAAAGGCAGTGCCAGTAACACATTCAGGCACAAATAAACCCTAAAGCATCTTCCCTACAGGTGCCTCTCCCCTCATCTCATTGGGTCACATGGCCCTGTCAGAGGAGAGAGGCACGTGCCATGCCGGGCTTGGGCCCATCATCTGAGCTGGAATGATACTGGAGCACCCACCATGATGTCCACCACAAAGAGCCTTGCTGCCAGCTTGCAGATGGGCTCCAAGGGGAGACTGAAAACAGGGAGACCCATTGAGGAGCAGTGCAAGATGGAAATTATACTCAGTATTTTATAATAACCAATGAGGAAAAAGGAATCTGAAAAGTCATATATACATGTATATATATATACATATAGATACATAACTGAATCACTATACTGTATACCTGAAACTAACATGACACTGTAAAGCAACTTAAACTTCAAGAAAAAAGGAGACAGAAAGAAAGGAAGGGAAAAAAAATATGTCAAATGCTAAAGTGGACTTTGGTGTTTTTTTTGGCTGCTCAAGGACTCTACTGAGGCAGAGTCCTACAGTAACTAGATAAGTAGAATATTCTGGATCTTCCTCTCCCAGCCTCCCGTGAAGCTCAAGCGTGGCTGGTGACCTAGACTGTCAATCAGATGCACACACTTCTAGGCTTTGAAATGAGGGGAGAGAGGGGAATTGAAGCTAGGAAAGAGGAACAGAGTGGGGCAGGGGATACCAGTCTTGACTTCCAGTGTCCAGGCCAGAGGGCTCAGCAGTGCAAGGCTCTGATCTCAGGAATTTAGTGGTGTCAACAGCATTCTTTTTTTACTGAACTAGTTCTGTGTCATGATCCACTTTTGCTGTTCTCTGACTGCAAAGGCCTGCTATATTCCTGTCTATTTGTCTATATATTCAATTAAAACTAATTTTTAAAAATCATTGCTTCTCCATACAAGCAACACATAACCCTGGAAAATGAGAAAATACAAATAAACAAAAGATAAATTTTAAAACTCTCACAACCCACCACCCAGTCATAATCATTGTAAACATATTCTTCCAGACTATTTTATCTGCTTATTATATTGTCTTTTCTATCAGTTGTTTAATAGTCCACGTATGATATATATCTAACCAGTACCGTCTGGATGGGTTCTGTACAGCTGTGTTTTGTTTTGCTGTTCTAAACAATGCTTTGATAAACCTCCTTATACATCTGTCTCTGCACATTTCTCTGATGGTTTCTTTTATTTCCAGCTTTATTGAGATATAAATAGACATATAACATTGTGTGAGTCCAAGGTGTTCAACACGTTGATTTTCATTTGCTACACTTACATATTGCAAAATGATGATCATCATAGTATTGGCCGACACCTCTATCCCATCACATAGGTACCATTTCTTTTTTGTGGGGAGAGAATTTCCAATCTGCTCTTCTTGGCAACTTTCAAGTATGTGATACAGTATCATCAGCTATAATCACCATGCTGTACATGAGATCCCCAGGACTTGGTAATCTTATAAATGGATGTTTGTACCCTTTAATCAATATCTTCCGGTTCCCTACACCTCCCACCAGCCCCTGGGAACCACCACTCTACTCTGATTCCCTGAGTTCAATTTTTTTAGATTCTCTTTGTCAGTGAGATCAAGCAGTATTTGTCTTTCTCTATCCGACTTATTTCACTTAGCATATCTGATGATTTCTTAATAATTCCTAGAGGTTGAATTGCTGGATCAAAAGACATGCATTTCCCTGTGAGGCTTTTCATTACTTATCACCAACTTACCCTCCAGAACCAATGTATACTCCTATCGGCAGATTACAAAAGGTTTTAAAGCTCCTGGAATTTTCACATGCGAGCCTGCCAAGCCAGGTGTCTACAAGTAGTCTGGTTTTAAGCTCAATGAAGTACTGTCTTTATATTTCCATAAGTGTGTTTCATTGACTCTAGTTTCTTATTTCCACCTGTTGAGATGATTATGTTAGCGACCCCATCTTCACTCCTGAGCATGAGATCTTGAGATTGAGTCAAGTTGGGGGTCTCTCATGAATCCTGCGTTCACATCACCTGCAAATCTAACTGTGTCCCTTCCATGTTTTCGCCTGAGTTATAGATGACATTGTTGGGTAGGACAGAGCCAAGAGCTGGCAATCTGTTGATGTGCCTTCAGCCCGAGATAATCATCTACAAACCTACCCAAAAGCTCTGGTGACACCCTGTATCATGCCTGGTCCTTCTCAAGGATCCGCCCACAATCCAGCAACAGACAGGTATAACGGCTCACACAGCAGGATGAGGCCCAGCCCTGCAGGTAGAGTCTCTTCTGGTCAGACCCAAGGTGTGTCAGTAGTTCAATGTTATTAATACTATGTTTGCATCCATGTTCTCACTACCATGATGAAACAGATGTTTGCCATATTTGTCTCAAATAATTTTCTTGAGGAAACAAGGTGTCTCAAACACAGCTGAAACCCCACTTCCATCCCCCAAAGAAGGAGCGATAGAATTCCTTTGCATTGTGTATGTTTAGTACACTTATATGTATCCATAGACAATGCACATTACTGAGGGTTTTTTTAATCTGAAAATTCTGTAAATCGGTGCAGCCACTATGGAAATGAGTATAGACATTCCTTTAAAAAGATTAAGAATAGAACTACTGCATGATACAACTATCCCACTTCTGGGTATTTATCCCAAGGATACAAAAACACTAATTTGAAAAGATATATGTGCACCAATGTTCACTGAAGCATTGTTTACAATAGTCAAGATAAGGAAACAATTTAAGTGTCCATCACATGAATGGAGAAAGAAGATGTGGTACACATACACTCTGGAATACTACTGAGCCATAAAAAAGATAAAAATCCTCCCAGCTGTGACAACACAAGTGGATCTTGAGGGTATTATACTAAGTGAACTAAGTCAGATGGAGAAAGACAAATACCATATGATTTCACTTTTATATGGAATGTAGCAAAGAAAAAAATCAAAGTAAGTGAACAAACCAAACAAAAGCAAACACATAAATTCAGAGAACAGAGTAGCCCTTATCAGAGGGGAAGGGGCAGCAGGGAGGGAAAAGTGGGTGAAGAAAGTTAACTGTATAGAAACAAAAGTTTTGGTGATAAGCATGCTGTAGGGTATAAAGAACTAGAAACATAATGTTAGACACATGAAACATACAATGTTACCTCAATAAAAAAAAATTAATTGTACAGCAGAAACCAAGACAACATTGTAAAGCAATTATCTTCCAATTAACAATAAATTTTAATAATTTAAAAATGCTAAAAAGATTTTAAAAGACAATTTGTTGTGCATTTTTCAGTTTGAAGATTTTGTTCTTGTTCCTCACAAAGGCCAGGGAAAAATGATCATCAGTACTGCTGACACAATGACCTTATCCCTAAATGCCTCTTTGATTGCTCCAAATGTTGGAATAGGACGTAGATACCAGTCATTCCTCTTGGTGGGTCAGCATCTGGATTGTTTCTCCAGGTCTTTGAGTACCCCACACCCCCATAAATCAGCACAGAGCTGATCACTGCTGACACCCACTCCCCAGCCTCCTCTGAAGCAAGGATATGGGCATGTGACCCAGAGCCTGCTGATCAGAGACATGCGTCTTAGACTTTGAATGCAAAGAATCACCAGCAGCTACGGAGAATGCTTCTCAAACCTTAATCTTCTCAAGAATTACCCTGAAGTCCTACTGAGACGCAGATGGCTGGGTCCCACCCTGAGAGAGTCTGACTCAGTAGGTCTGGGATAGAACCTGGGAATCTGCATTTCTAACGCTCCCAGGAACACAGCAGTGTCTTGAGTTTGAGCACCCTCTGTAATGAGGGCTGTGGTTCCCAGGGGAGAGTTCAGGTCCCAGGGCAGCCCAACTGACCCTGCACCCAGCATCGGCAGGGAAAACGGGGCTAGCTCTGCAGTGGAGTTCGAGCACTGTTTCTCTCTGGGGGCTGCTGCCACAGTCCTCCTGTCTTCCTGGCAATTCTATGAGCTGCTCTGCTCCCTTTAAATAGACTGTCTGGCTGCTCAAACTGGCCAGAGTTAGTTTCTGGTTAGCAGCAACTAAGACCGTTAACTGATCTAGTAGCCATTTTATTGTCTTTTAAATTTTTCTTTGAACCCTAAACCAGGGGTTCCCAACCTCCAGGATCTAATGCTTGATGACCTGAGGTAGAACTCATGTGATAATAATAGAAATAAAGTGCACAATAAATGTAATGCTCTTGAATCATTCCGAAACTACTCCCCCACCCCAGTCTGTGGAAAAATTGTCTTTCATGGGACCAGTCCCTCATGCCAAAAAGGTTGGGGACCACTGCCCTAAAGCACTCCCAACTTTAGCCTTCCTGACGTTATTATTCCGAATCTGTACTAATAGTACTGCATCCCTGGGATCTATGCCACTTAATTCATCTTTGGTACACATCTGTTAAAAATTACGATTTTCTTATTTCCAGAATAATGTATGCTTATTATAAACATATTTGGAAAACACCGAGAAGCTCATAGAAGCAAATTCACAATTATCTTTAATCCCACCACCAGAGACAACCATTATGAATGTTTTGTTATATTACTTTCAGTTTTTTTCTATATACACACAATTTTTATATATTTGAGATTATACAGTACACACAGTTTTTTTTTATAATTTTTTCATTCCAACAATATAAGTAAACATTTCCCCAGTCAAAAAATATTGCACAATATAATATGCAATAGCAACACAGCATTCCAGCATATGACGTGCTGTAATTTATTCAACTAACCCTTGCTATTTGACCTATATATATAGGTTGATTCAGATTTTTCACTAATACAAGTAACACTGCCAACTTCTGATTCAAAATAGCACATGGTGAGCAATTCTGACTATAACCTCTCCAAATTCTCTAAATTTCATTCATCCAACAAATATTTCTTGGGTGTGTACCATGTGTCACGCACTGTTCTAGTTGCTGAGGATAAAGAAATGAACAAAAATAGACAAAATTATCTTACCTTCACTGTAGCTTTCATTCCAGTAGGATGAATAGTAATGATACTACATGTCAATAGTATACACACAAATATACAATACACTAGTAATATGCCAACAATAAAATATGAGGGCAACTACCACTTATTAAATGTTTGCCATCTGTCAAACATTATGCTAAGCCCTTTCTGTGTAATAAATCCACAGATGCTATTATCATCTCCATTTTTCAGAAAAGGCCGTGGGCATTCTAACTTTCTCCTGCCTGCCCCCTCCCTTAACCTAGGAAGACCTGGTATTGAATCAGTTAAGTCGGAACCCCTCCTCAAAGGGGAGCGAGAGGAAGATGCCACCCCACAGAGCTGTGGAATCCCAAGTGAGAGCCTGTTTTAATCAAAGAAATGCACCAGGATCTGCATTGCTCAAGCCTTACTTCAGCTGTAGCCTGGGTAGGAAAAGGGACCAGCGTCTCCCATGAGCACAGGTGATTTGCCTTCTAACTGCTGACAAGTATTAGATCATGTGTTATTCAGAGCAACAAACCCAGAGACTTCCCTAGTGGTCCATTGGTTAACAATTCACCTTCCAATTAAGGGGCTGCTGCTGCTGCTAAGTCGCTTCAGTCGTGTCCGACTCTGTGCGACCCCATAGACCGCAGCCCACCAGGCTCCAGGCAGGAACACTGGAGTGGGTTGCCATTTCCTTCTCCAATGCAGGAAAGGGAAAAGTAAAAGTGAAGTCGTTCAGTCGTGTCCGACTCTTTTCGACCCCATGGACTGCAGCCTACCAGGCTCCTGCATCCATGGGATTTTCCAGGCAGGAACACTGGAGTGGGTTGCCATTTCCTTCTCCAATGCAGGAAAGTGAAAAGTAAAAGTGAAGTCGTTCAGTCGTGTCCGACTCTTTTCGACCCCATGGACTGCAGCCTACCAGGCTCCTGCATCCATGGGATTTTCCAGGCAAAAACACTGGAGTGGGGTGCCATTGCCTTCTCCACAATGAAGGGGACACAGGTGCAATACCTGGTCAGGGAACTCAGATCCCACCTCCAGCTCTTCTACTGAGCCCACGTCACAAAAGATCCCAAATGCATGCCACAACTAAGACCCAACACAGCCAGATTTTCTAAAAAAAAAGACAGCGAGAACAAAATCAGCACGGGGTCCACGAAAAAATCCAGTGGGGAACAACAACGACAAAGAAAGCAGATGCATTATTAGAAGGCCTAAAGGAAGAGCAAGCCACTGATAACCATCCATTGTTGCATCGGTAGGAAAATGCCAGGAAATTTTTTGCATCCACCAGAGGATACATGAAGACATGACCTTTCTGAAATATAGGATTACAAGGAAAAACAGACTCAGGTGAAAAGAAGACAGCAAGATAAATAAAAGTAGCATTAAGGGATTGATAAAGGAGGAATATAAGGAAACTGAGAACAATAGCAGATTACAGCTCATATCCTCAGTCCCTTTGCAAATGGTAGAATTGATGTTACCAAAAATGTTCGTTAATCAGACAATACCACATACTGGTGAAAACCTGAAGCGATTGGAATTTTCCCACGTTCCTCGTAAGAAAATTCGCAGGACAGGCAGACACACGAGGGTAATGGTTCCAAACCTGCTTTCTAACACCCACATGCCAGTCAGACCCTATACCAGTTAAGCCAGAATGCCTTGGGTGGTGGTGAGGGGGGATGAGCCACACATCAATAGGCTGTTGTTGCGTTAATTCCCACGTGATTCCAATGTGCAGTCAAGTTTGGGAACGACTGTTCTAGAGAAATCCTTATGTGTGTGCGCAGAGGATGACATATACCAGAATGTGAACTGCAACATTCTTTGTAATCGCAAGAATCCAGAAATTTCCCACTGTCCATGGGCAGAATTGATACAATGGGGTGCATTCACACAAGGAAACACTACAGCACCATAAAAACTAATTGCAGCCATATCCATCAGCATGGATGACTCTCACAGACGTGAAAATGGGAAGGGAGAAGCAATGCACAGAAGAGCATGTGTAACTTGATTGCACTTGCATAAGAAAAAATGCATTAACTAGACAATGTAAAAAGATATGCATGTTCATGGTATCAATAAGACTATAAAGAAATGCAAGGGAATGATAACCATAAGTTTCAGGATAGAGGTGACCGGGGAGGAGCATCTAAGATACTGTTCGATTTTAAACAGATGGTGGTAGCCTATTTGTTATACGTATGTTGTGAGTATTATTTTGCCTGCTTTAATTATTTTTTTTTTATTTTAAAAATTTAAAAAGGGGAGTATTCATGTGTAGGGACCAACCTGAAAATATTTTTCAAAATTCAGAGAAAAAGGGCAAAGAAACAAAAAAATGACAAGAGAAAAGTGCATCTGTGGAGGACACTGGATGGCCATAATGATACCTTTTATTATTATTATTATTCTGTAACATTCCCAGGTGGCTCAGCAGTAAAGAACCTGCCTACCAATGCAGGAGATGCAGGTTCAATTCCTGGGTCAGGAAGATGCCCTGGAGAAAGAAATGGCAACCCACTCCAGTATTCTTGCTTGGAAAATCCCATGGACAGAGGAACCTGGTGGGCTACAGTCCATGGGTTTGCAAAGAGTCAGACATGACCGAGCAACTAAGCACACAGGAATGCACAGCATCTTACATAAAAACAGGAATTTTTTTGCCAACTCAACATAAAGCAAAGAAAGTGGAAAGATTTTCTTAAGATCTCACCACTCAAAAATGAGATTTTCATAAACAGATGAGGATAAGAACTCCCAGAATCAGAAACGATGAAGAAAAAGATTTTCCTAAGTACAAACACAACTACAAACATAAAACAGCATTAAGATTATTGGGTAAATGTGTTGGAATAAGTTGATTGTATCTAACTCTTTGCTCCTGGCCTTGAATGCTTCCTTAGGCAAACTCCTGGAAGTAGAATTACTGACACATAAATAGATGTTCAAACAATAGTTGTTAAAAGCATAAATAGACAGAGAAGATTCCATAAAAGTAACATTCACACAGAAGAAAATTCTGTAAAACCATAGTGTCAGAGTTTAATTTTGAAGGTGGACTAAGACATGACTTTTATCTGACTTTTCATTTAGTCTGTGTTTTTTTTTTTTTTTTCCTTTCCAACAATGAATACATGTTACTTATATAATAAAAACAAAATGTGATTTTATAAGCAGGTGTATCAAGGGTAATTGCAGCAAGGACCTTTCCTAGGTCTTTCCTGGAAAAGCTCATGCGGTAAAAGCAACCTGCCTAATTTTAAAAGACTAAGAAAAAAGAGAGCTTGATTTTTAGCCAGATCCTCACAGTGGATAAACCTCATCATAGTAACCAGCCTCCCTCCGCCCTAGTATCTATGTCTCTGGGTATTCTTGCCCTTAGGTAGCTCCCCTCCCAATTATGAGAGTTGGTCTACGAAACCCACAGAATATGACAGAAGAGATGTTATTAGGTTTTAAAAGACACTTCCATCTTGGTCATTCTCTCTCTTTTGAATCAGCTGGTCTGGGGGAACCAGCTGCCAGGTCATGAGCAGCCCTGTGGAGGGGCCCATGTGGGAAAGAAGTGAGCCCCTTGCCAATGAGTATGCAGGCACACCATCTTGGAAGTGGATCCCCACCCCAGTCAAGCCTTGAGGTGATGAAGCTCAGCTGGGATCCTGACGGGGACCACACGAGATACCTGGAGTCAGAACCACCCAGTTAACCCTCAAAAACTATGTGGACTAATAATGGTTTATTGTTTTCAGCTGCTGCATTTTGGGGTCATTTGATCTGCAGCAATGGATAACCAATGTACCCTTTATAAACTGAGTTAGTAACTTTCAGGACCAGGGAGAAGTAAGGGAAAGGGTGTGGGGTGGAGAAAGGGAGGTGAAGACCTTGGACAGAGACACACTGGCGGGCCTTGGCTGCACCAAGCCTCAAGGCCGAATCCTACCTGGTACCCCATACCGGTGGGGCCAGCCAAGTACACAGCCACCAGTGGACGCTGAGGGCTAGTCAAGCAGAGAAGCATAGCCTGGCAAAGAAAGGAGGGGTCGTCCTTCTCCACTTTCCATGGGAGACCCTCAGAGCTGGCACAAGGGGCTGCAGGGAGGAGGGAAAGGGGTGTTAATAAGCAAAGTCATCTTCTGCTCCCCGAGCTGAGGGCAAGGAGGCTCTCAACTGACATGTGATGGAAGATGACAACATCTGAACATGATGGCACATTTCCAACTCTTAGTTGATGCTGCTGCTGCTGCTGCTGCTAAGTCGCTTCAGTCGTGTCTGGCTCTGTGCGACCCCATAGACGGCAGCCCACCAGGCTCCTCGGTCCCTGGGATTCTCCACCCAAGAACACTGGAGTGGGTTGCCATTTCCTTCTCCAACGTATGCATGCATGCTAAGTCGCCTCTGTCATGTCTGACTCTGTGCGACCCCATGAACAGTAGCCCACCAGGCTCCTCTATCCACAGGATTCTCTAGGCAAGAATACAGGAGTGGGTTGCCATTTCCTTCTCCTTCCTCGAAATGAAAACTATTTTAAACTGGAAGTGGCTGGACAGAGCTGATATTTATAAGATTGGGCTAACTTCAGTTTTTCCACTGCTGAGTATGAATAGGGTTTGGTTTTTTTTTGTTTGTTTGTTTTTTGAGAAGAAAAGGAAGTAAGTTATAAAAATAAAGCCAGCCTCGCTGGTACATGGCTAAGTGGTTCAATCAGAGCAGGGAAGTAAATGAATGGTGAGACCTGAGATACATATGCTGCTTCCTCTTGGGTGATATAAGCTGGTCAAGGTCCCCATACAGATGTCTAGCACACTTTCAAGATCTTCCACCGTTACCAATGCAGATATTTTAAAATTGCTTAGGCTCTCCTGCCCTTATAAATACTGCTCCTTCCTAGACCAGCTGCCCAACCAAACTTTCTGTGATGATGGACAAAGTTCTCTATCCACACTATCCAATAAGATAGCCACTAACCACACAGTTATCTGTAGAACCAGTTATCTTAATAGCCACTACCACATCTGTGCTCAGTCATGTCTGACTCTTTGCGAACACATGAACTGTAGTTCACCAGGCTCCTTTGTCCATGGGATTTTCTACCGGAGTGGGTTGCCATTTCCTCCTCCAGGGGATCTTCCTGACCCAGGGATCGAACCCATGTCTCCTGCATTGGCAGGCGGATTCTTTACCACTGAGCCACCTGGGAAGCTCCTTGATAGCCACTAACCGTCTAGTCAAGGCTATGGTTTTTCCTGTGGTCATGTACGCATGTGAGAGTTGGACTGTGAAGAAGGCTGAGTGCCGAAGAATTGATGCTTTTGAACTGTGGTGTTGGAGAAGACTCTTGAGAGTCCCTTGGACTGCAAGGAGATCCAACCAGTCCATTCTGAAGGAGATCAGCCCTGGGATTTCTTTGGAAGGAATGATGCTAAAGCTGAAACTCCAGTACTTTGGCCACCTCATGCGAAGAGTTGACTCATTGGAAAAGACTCTGATGCTGGGAGGGATTGGGGGCAGGAGGAGAAGGGGATGACAGAGGATGAGATGGCTGGATGGCATCACTGACTCGATGGACGTGAGTCTGAGTGAACTCTGGGCGTTGGTGATGGACAGGGAGGCCTGGCGTGCTGCGATTCATGGGGTCGCAAAGAGTCGGACACGACTGAGTGACTGATCTGATCTGAAGGGCTATCAACCCCTTGAAAGGCAGCCATCAACTGAGGGATGGACTTTCAAATTGTATTTAATTTTAATGAATATAAATAGCCACAAGGGCTTAGTGGTCCTTCATTGACAATGCAGTTTGAGATTATGTAAACAATTCTTTTTTTTTTTTTTAACTCTTTGGTTACCTTGGGTCTTCGTCGCTGTCCACAGGATTTCTCCAGCTGCAGCGCGTTGGGGCTCTCTTCTTTGTGGTGCACAGGCTTCTCGCTGCGGTGGCTTCTCTTGTAGCAGAACATCGGCTCTAGGTGCTTGGGCCTCAGTAGGTGCAGCACGAAGGCTCAGTAGTTTGGCTGATCCAGGTCTTAGTTGCAGCATGCACGGGATCTTCGATCCTGGTTGCAGCATGTGGAATCTTTAGTCGTAGCATGTGGGATCTAGTTCCCTGACCAGAGACTGAACCTGGGCCCCCTGCATTGGGAGCTCGAATCTCAGCCACTGGACCCCCAGGGAAGTCCCAGAATCAAATTTACAAAGTGTTTACAATAATATTTACACCAGGAAATTTTGAGCACAAACTGGCTATCTGATACTCTTTAAGAATTACTAAAATTTCATACTGAAGTATTTACAGATAAAATAATGTGATTCTAACTTTGGAGAAGGAGATAGCAACCCACTCCAGTATTCTTGCGTGGGAAATCCCATGGACAAAGGAGCCTGGCAGGCTACAATCCATGGGGTCACAGAGTCGGACACAACTTCATGACTAAACAACAACAACATGTGCAACTTGCTTTAGATAAGGGGAGTGGGGAGTGGATGGAGGAAACAAGGTGGGTTGAAAATTGGGGTTGTTTTTGGTTTGAGGAGGGTTGGTGTTTGGTTGATATTAACAAATGTAGAAGCTGGGCAATGGGTGTACAGGCCTCCCTTAGATTAGTCTCATTACATTTTTTTTTTAATTTTGAAAACTTTAAGAGTTTTTACTAATAAACACTGAATTGTGCACTTAAAAAAAAAAAGAGTTTTTAACAAAATGGGAAAGTACTCATCATAATATCCACTGGGAGGAAAAAAGCAATCTACAAAATGATAAACATACCATCAAATGGGGGATTTCTACCCATGGAATGAAAGACGTGGCCCACTGCAGTGGCTAGGAGCCCGATGGCTGAGTTCAGATTCTATGATACCCACTTGGCTTAGCAAACTTTTTTAGTTTCGATAAACCTCAGTCTCCTCATCTACAAAATGAGGCTCATACAAGAATGGATCTCTTAAAACTGCTGCAGAGATTAAATGAGCCTATTGATGAGATAATTAGCCAGTATCTGGCACACAAGTCCCATCATCACATCTGGAAATAGATTGATCAGCCGTTGCCGTTAGACCACCGTATTATCCAATTTTCCATAAAAGGGACGCCTTCCCTTTATAGTCAAGGGGGAAAATAACAGAACAGCTTCTTCTGTTATTACGTCTGTGTTCTGAAAAACTGTTAGCAAAGTAAGCTGATAATTTATCAGATGTTCTAAACTTCAGCAAAAGTAGAATTCCGGTTTATGCTTTCGATAAGTGGAATTCCCTGTGAACACCCTGTTTTGTGGCCTTTGCCACAAGACCAATTAGCAAAAGCATCTTCTGGAAGTTTCCTCTGGTCTAGGGTGGGGGTGGAGAGGGGAGTGTGAACTTGTTTCTGTGGTTCTCATTCTGGACCACAAAGCTCTCCACACTGGTGGAGAGACTTTCTTTGCTAATAATGCATACATAATTTCCCCTTTCTATTAGTTTGCATTTTTAAAGCAGTATATATCCTTCCATTGTCACCTTCTAGTTAGGAATCCCCTCCAAACCGAGAGTGGTGCTAATGAAATTTTATTTATCTTCTTTCGATAACATGAAAATCTTGCCTTATCCATTCCCTGTATCCTTCACATTGGGAGATAGACATGAAAGGCCATAAATAAAGTGTGGACCAACTGTCTTTATTTTTGCTCAAGAATAATAGCACTGTGTCTGTTACCCTGTTTCTATCTATATCACAAAGGCTGTTTTCCATTTTCTCCTATCAGTGGTAGCAAGTTCACAGAAACGAGACTAAACCAGAGACAGAGCAGGAGACAGAATATTGGCTCACATAACTGAGAAGTCCAAGGGGTAGGGATAGCTGCAAACATGGTTTAATCCAAGGTTTCTAATGTTTTCAGGAATTTCTCTCTCTCCATCATGAGGCTCCACTTTCTGCTATACTGACTTCCCTCTCAGATTCATTAAGATAAGGTAGCATTCAGAAGCTCCAAGTTTATAATCAACCATCTCAGCCACTCTAAGCAAGAAAGACTTCCCTGGTGGTGCAGTGGTTAAGACTCCATGCTTCCAATGCAGGGGAAAGCTCTCCACACTGGTCGATCCCTTTTCAGGGAACTAAGATCCCAAAAGCTGTGCCGTAAGACCAAAAAATTAAAAAAAAAAAAAGAAAGAAAGAAAGAAAGTGTAAAAGTCAAAGTGTCAGTCGCCCAGTCCTGTCCAATTCTTTGTGACCCCATGGACTCTAGCCTGCCAGGATCCTCTGTCCATGGGATTCTCGAGGCAAGAATACTGGAGTGGGTTGGCATTCCTTCTCCAAGGGATCTTCCTCACCCAGGGACTGAATCCAGGTCTCCTGCATTGCAGGCAGATTCCTTACTGTCTGAACCACAGTAAGACAGTAGTACTTACTGTCTTACATTAGTACTGTCTTTAGTACTAAAGTACGAAAAAAAAGGAAAATACTAAAAAAAAGAAGGCCTACCCCATTCCCAATCATTTGAGCAAAGTCCTAGTGACAATTCTCAATGATCTAGATCCAGTCACATAGCCAAGCTTCAAAACAGTCTTTAAGATTTTGATTGACTATTTCTGGAAGCAAAGGATGGAATCAACCCCCTTTAGCCAAATGGATGTTGAAGATGGATGGTTTTCCTTCAAAGATAAACTGGTAAGAGAAGATGGCAAATGGATGGCTGAGCAGACAAAAACAGCAGCTGTCCACTCCATGTCCCATAACAATATTTTTAAATGCCTTTTGACGGCACTGGGGAATCTCCTGCCAAACACACTCTTCCGCATCTCTGTGACTCTCAGTCCTTTGCCAGGAGCCTCCTATTCCAGTATCTTGGGCTTTTGCCCAGGAAGTGAAACCCTCATCATCACCATCAACATCACCAGCTGTTCACTCCCAGAATCCTCTCCTTTCTCTTCCAAAGTCACAGTCATCAGCTGGATGAAAAGATGGAATACCACCTGTAGCCTCAAATCCTTCCAAGTCCTTCTCAGAACTTTAAACTTCCAGAGACATAATTCAGATTTCCTGTGACTGCACCACTCATCTACACATGAATCAGAAGAAGTAGGTCATGGCTGGAGATTCTAAGCAAATATTCCATCATACCTTCTTATCTGTGCTCCAAATTAAATCCTGTATCTTGGAAATTCCCTAGTGGTCCAGTGGGTAGGACCTGGTGCTGTCTGGGAACACACAAGTTTTGTTTGTTTCTTCAATACATGTACCTGGCATGATGCTGAGGCCACACTAGATGATGCATGCCCTGTTTCTACTCTTGCCCTTTCCAAGTGCCCTTAAAAAAAGAAATACTAAGCTGAAGATAGCATTAGGAAGGGAATACCGAGGACTTCGTCTGTGATATATTTTTCAAGCTCGGAGGTGGGTATGTGAGTGCTCATTGTATGACTGGCTGGTCTTCTGAAGTACTTTATAAATTTAAAATTTTGTAGGTTCCAGCTCAAGCTGACAGATTGAAAAGCTAACCTGATCATATCACTCCCCAGCTTGGCTCCCCACAGCCCACAGGATGGCATCCAAGGTCCTCACAAGGCACACAAGGTCCAAGCTATGGCCCGGTCTTCCTTTCTTCCACCTGTAATGGTCTGAATGTTTGTGCCCCATTCATATGTTGAAGATCTAACTCCCAATAAGATAGTATTTGGAGGTGGGGCCTTTGGGAAGTGACTAGGGTTAGGTGAGGTCATGAGGGTGGAGCCCCTATGATGGGATGAGTGTCCTTATAAGAAGAGGAGGAAAGACCAGAGCTCCCTCTCCACACCATGTGAAAACACGAGAAGGCAACCTTCTGCAAGCCAGGGATAGCTCTCACCAGGCACTGAATCTACAGGCCCCTTGATCTTAGACTTCCCTGCCTCCAGAACTGTGAGAAATAAATGTCTGAGATATCATATTATTATATGAAGCCCTTTCACAGCCACTGCTTCATGCATCTTGAAGTGCAATGCTCTCTCTTGACTGGGTGCTTTGAAATCTGTCTCTCTCCATTTTTCCACATGGCTAACTCCTATAAACTCATTGTATTTGGTAGAGTAGGCTAATATAGATCCCAAAATGCAGTGGCTTAAAGAATATATTTATTTCTATTCATGTAGCAGTTGTGAGATGAACAATCCAGGTGAATGGAAGCTTTGCTCCTCATGGTTATTCAGAAACTCAGGTTCCTTCCAGTTTCTGCTCTGCTGACCTCCCAGTCCTCAAGATCATCTGCATGATGGAAGCTGGGTCACCATCACGTGCAGATTCCACCTGCAGGGAGGAGGAAGAGGGGTTGGAGAAGGCACGTTGGGATGTTTTTTGCAGCCCAGATCCTGAAGTGGTCCACTTCATTTTCACTCATGCTATTGGTGATAACGTAGCCACATGACCACAACTAACTGCCAGGGATGCTGGGAAATGTAGTCCTTCATTGAGCAGCCATGTCCCTGCCTAGAGTTGTCTTATAATAGAAGAATGATTTTCAACAAACAATTGAAGTTCAGAGCTTGAGTCCTCTGAAGAGCCTTCTCTATTTCCAACCTCTCTGTCTGGGTGATATTCCCTCTTGCAAACAGTGTGCTCGACAGCAGCTATCGCAGTAGTTTCTTACCACTCAGCTTTACCCATCCCCCTGTTCCCAAGTGGACTATGAACACAGTGGGTGTTGCTCTGTATCCTCATTGCCTGGCATTTGATAGAAAAATGAACACATTTTGAATAAAAGTATGGAGGACCAGCTACTTAATTTGCAGGGCCCAGTTCAAAACAAAAATGTAGGGTCCCCTGTTCCAAAAAGATTAGAATTTTAAGAAAAAAGCATCAGGAACTTCTCTGGCAGTTCAGTGGCTAAAATATCGTCTTTCGATGCAAGGAGCACACGTTTGATCCCTGCTTGCGGAGCTAATATCCCATATGCCTCTGGCCAAAAGTCCAAAACACAAAACAGAAGGCATATTGTAATGAATTCAATGAAGACTTCAAAAATGGTCCACATCAAAAAAATCTTTGAAAAAAGATTGGTTGGCCCAGGCAAGACCACAATAATAGGGTCCTCCTGAATGCAGGTCCCTATACACCTACATGGGTCACATGCCCATAAAGCCAGCACTGAAATTTTGAATAAATAAATGAATACAATTGAATAGCCTGAGTCATCCTCCATAAGAAAAGTCGCATATCTGTTGTATACCATGCAATGAGTGGAGATGAATCACACTTGTCCATATTTGGGAAGCCAACCTTTGCTCTCTCTATGGGGGAAACTGACTAGAGGTCATCTTGATGGTGAGGGCATATTCCTTGTCATTGAGGGGGTACGGACACAGCAGCTGGGGGGCTGCCAGCTCCCTGACAATCCAGATGCAGAACCTCTCACCTTCTTTTTGTCTCCTTTCAAACAAGTCACTGCAGCAGCAGTAGTCATCATGGAAATTTTCAGAGACTCCTGGGGCTGGGGAGACCTTAGAAGTCATTGCCAAGCAGTTCTCCAGCATCTGCTCAAACACCTCCAGCGACAGGGAACTTCCTACCTCCCCAGGCAGCTCCTTCTGTTTCTGACAGCTCTGCGGATGGAGCTCTTCCTAACAGAGGAGACGAAACCTCCTAGCTCGTGACTTGCATGCACTGGCTCAGAGCCACACGGAGGAAGTGTAACCCGGCTCCCATGCCCTTCAGGTGTTTAAAGGGCTCTGACGTTCACCAGAGAGCAGGGGTTGCCAACAAGCAGAAGAGAGATGGGATATGGGCCACAGATGTATTGTGTTTGGCCCAGGCAAGATTAAATATTGGTTTTGGTTGGTTGCCAACACTGAAAAATCTGGAGGGCTCATATAAAATGGAGAATCTAAGCATCTAAAACTTGGAAGCTCCAGCAATACTGAGCTCATCCCTCAATCCTACTTGCCACTAAGGATGCTGAAGAATAGATACTGGGTAGGTGACTGTCAGTCTTCACCATGGCCTGTTGCTTGGGCCTGTTGATATGGGTGCATATGCACTTGACTCACTTTCAGAATCCTTACCTTGATATTAATGTGCCCAGACTCCCTACTCTAGGAGTCAACAATGAGATGTAAACCCAAGCTTTTTAACTGGTTTCAGGTAAAGTTACTTAAAGAGTCTTTCATGCCTTTTTTTTTTCCTTCCTCCTCAGAATGTAGAGGTGTTGACTGATGTTTCAGCAGCTACCTTGTGACATGAGGTAATCTTGAAGATGGAGGCCACATACAGCAATGTTTGTTGAAACAAACAGATGAAGCAGGATCTTGGTTCAATAATGATTATAGAACTGCCATGTCAGCTCTCTCTACTTCTGAACTTCTTTTACCAAAAATTAATAATTAAAAAAACCAAACCAAAACCAAAAAGCCAATTAAAAAACAAAACCAAAAAGCCACTAAAAAAAAATTGGCTTTTTTCAAATTAAGTTTTTATTGTGGCAAACTCTATATATATACCAACATAGACTAATATCTACATGTAAAAGAATTAATTGAGACCTCTTACCTCACATCATATCTAAAAATTAACTCAAAATAGATCATACACCTAAACTTAAGGCTGAAACTATAAAACTCGTAGGCGAAAACATAACAGTGAAACTTCATGAAATTGGCTCAAGCAATGATTTCTTAAATATCACACAAAAAAGCATAAGCAATAGGAGAAAAAATAAATTGGACTTCATCAAAATTAAAAAACTTTTTGCTTCAAACAACACCTTCAAGAAAGTTAAAAGGCAGCCCACAGAATGGGGGAAAATATTTGCCAATCCTTTTTCTGACAAGAGACTTATATATAAAGAAGTATTACAACCAGAATATATAAAGAGGTATAAAATTTCAAATATTTTTTAGACATGATTTTAAAATGTGGAAAGGATTTGGAGAGACATTTCTCCCAAAGGAGATATACAAATGGCCAATAAGCACATGAAAAAATGCTCAACATCATTAGCCATCAGGAAAATGCAAATCAAAACCACAATAAGATACCCACTTCACACCCACTAGGATGGCTAGAATAAAAAATAACAAGTGTTGGCAAGGATGTTGGAGAAATTGGAACCCTTGTGCATTGCTGGTGGGAATGTAAAATGGTGCAGCTGCTGTGGAAAACAGTTTGGCAGCCCCTCAAAAAGTTAAACATAGAATTACCATATGATCCAGCAATTCCACTCCTAGGTATATATCCAAAAGAAAGCAGAAACGTAGGTATTTTTATACCAATATTCAAAGCAGCATTATTCACAATAGCCAAATGGTGAAAAATAGCCCAAGTGCCCATCCACAGATGAATGGATAAACAAAATGCAGTGTATACATACAATGGAATATTATTTAACAATAAAAAAGAATGAAGAACTGGACTTCCCTGGTGGTCTAGCGGTTAAGGACCCACCTGCCAATGCCAGGGACACAGGTCCCTGGTCCAGGGAGATGCCACATGCCTCGGAGCAACTAAGCCCGTGCACCGCAAGTGGGGCCCATGTGCCACAACTACTGAAGCCCATGTGCTCTAGGGGCCGAGAGCCACAATGAGAGAAGCCACCACAATAAGAAGCCCATGCGTCACAGGTAGAGAGCAGCCCCTCCTTGCCACAACTGAGAAAGCCCACGCACAGCAAGACCCAGCACGGCCAAGACATAGATAAATATGTATTTCTAATGAAGCACTGATACATGCTACAAAGGGATGAACCTAGAAAACACTATGTTAAGTGAAAGAAGCCAAATTAAAGATCACATATTATAGGAATCCATTTATATAAAATGTCCAGAACACGCAAATCTATGGAGACAGAATGGAGATTACAGGTTGCCAGGAGCTGAGAAGAGGAAGAAAGGGGAGTGACAGTTAATGGTAAGGGACTTCTTTGGGAGTTGATAAGAATGTTCTAAATTTAGATTGTGATGATGATTACTCAGCTCTGCAAACTAAAAATCACTGCACTGTACACTTAACATAGGTGAATTTTATGGTATGTAAATTATGTCCGATTCTTGTTAACTTCATGTTCTTCAGCAACATATTGGATCTTTCTCTCTGTTGCTTCATCTGTGAAATGGGAATAATAACCCATCAGCTATGTGAATTGAAAAGATGACATAAAGATAGATTTATAAGGTACCTCACTCAACGTCTGACATGGAATAGGCACTCCACAGCGGTGGTTCCCATCTTACCGGCCGTGCTTTATTAGTAAATATGAAATTGTGTTAATCTTGAATCAGCATCTTCTTAATCATAAAAGATTCAGCTCTTTTATTATTACTGTTTTGATTTTAAGGAATGGACTCATTTCCCTAAGTGTACTATCTTTATATACTAGTGATAATAAGAATCACTAACATAAATAATAACATTTCATGCAAAGATTGGCTCAATAAAGGATAGAAATGGTATGGACCTAACAGAAGCAGAAGATATTAAGAAGAGGTGGCAAGAATATACAAAAGAACTATACAAAAAAGATCTTCATTACCCAGATAATCACGATGGTGTGATCACTCACCTAGAGCCAGACATCCTGGAATGTGAAGTCAAGTGGGCCTTAGGAAGCATCACTATGAACAAAGCTAGTGGAGGTCATGGAATTCCAGTGGAGCTATTTCAAATCCTGAAAGAGGATGCTGTGAAAGTGCTGCACTCAATATGTCAGCAAATTTGGAAAACTCAGCAGTGGCCACAGGACTGGAAAAGGTCAGGTTTCATTCCAATCCCAAAGAAAGGCAATGCCAAAGAATGCTCAAACTACCGCACAATTGCACTCATCTCACATGCTAGTGAAGTAATGCTCAAAATTCTCCAAGCCAGGCTTCAGCAATACGTGAACCATGAACTTCCTGATGTTCAAGCTGGTTTTAGAAAAGGCAGAGGAACCAGAGATCAAATTGCCAACATCCACTGGATCATTGAAAAAGCAAGAGAGTTCCAGAAAAACATCTATTTCTGCTTTATTGACTATGCCAAAGCCTTTGACTGTGTGGATCACCACAAATTGTGGAAAATTCTGAAAGAGATGGGAATACCAGACCACCTGACCTGCCTCTTGAGAAATCTATATACAGATAAGAAAGCAACAGTTAGAACAGGACATGGAACAACAGACTGGTTCCAAATAGGAAAAGGAGTACATCAAGGCTGTATATTGTCACCCTGATTATTTAACTTCTATGCAGAGTACATCATGAGAAACGCTGGACTGGAAGAAACACAAGCTGGAATCAAGATTGCCGGGAGAAATATCAATAACCTCAGATATGCAGATGACACCACCCTTAGGGCAGAAAGTGAAGAGGAACTCAAAAGCCTCTTGATGAAAGTGAAAGTGGAGAGTGAAAAAGTTGGCTAAAAGCTCATCTTCAGAAAACAAAGATCATAGCATCTGGTCCCATCACTGAACGGCAAATAAATGGGGAAACAGTGGAAATAGTGGCAGACTTTATTTTGGGGGGCTCTAAAATCACTGCAGATGGTGACTGCAGCCATGAAATTAAAAGACGCTTACTCCTTGAGAGAAAAGTTATGACCAACCTATATAGCATATTCAAAAGCAGAGACATTACTTTGCCAACAAAGGTCCGTCTAGTCAAGGCTATGGTTTTTCCAGTAGTCATGTATAGATGTGAGAGTTGGACTATAAAGAAAGCTGAGCACCCAAGAATTGATGCTTTTGAACTGTGGTGTTGAAGACTCTTCAGAGTCCTTTGGACTGCAAGGATATCCAACTAGTCCATCCTAAAGGAAATTAGTCCTGAATGTTCATTGGAAGGACTGATGCTGAAACTCCAATACTTTGGCCACCTGATGCAAAGAGCTGACTCATTTGAAAAGACCCTGATGCTGGGAAAGATTGAAAGCGAGAGGAGAAGGGGATGACAGGATGAGATGGTTGGATGGCATCACCAACTCGATAGACTTGAATTTGGGTAGACTCCGGGAGTTGGTGATGGACAGGGAGGCCTGGCGTGCTGCAGTCCATGGGGTTGCAAAGAGTCGGACACAACTGAGCAACTCAGCTGAACTGAACTGATTGTAACAATAATGAACATTAACTGAATGCTAGCTCTGCAGCAGATACTGTACTAAGGGTTTTTAGTATCTCGTTTCATCTTCTCAGCCTCATTGTGTGTTAGGAATTACCTTAGAGAAGAGAAAACTCAGGTTGAGTTCAATTTACTCCCTACAAGTTCCCACAACAAGCAAATGGCTGGGCTGGGATGCTGGGCCCACCCGCTTAGTTCCAGAGCCTTTCGTGTCTGGCTTCTCTATCTACTCAATCCTCTGCCTCTAGCCCACCTAGTTCCTCTCCTTCCTAAAGAGCTCCACTGCTGCCGCCTTCAGGGCAGCTTGTAACCTGGGAGGCAGTGGTTAGGGGTTGGGCAGGAGAGGAAGAGGGGGAGGGGGGGGAACAGGGAGAGATGGGGAGAGGGCAAGCAGGAGAGAGAGGGTAGGAGCAGAACAGAAGTCACAGTCTGCTGTAACCTGATCTCAGGAGTGAGGACCCTCAGATCAGATCAGATCAGATCAGTCGCTCAGTCGTGTCCGACTCTTTGCGATCCCATGAATCGAAGCACGCCAGGCCTCCCTGTCCATCACCAATGCCCGGAGTTCACTGAGACTCAGGTCCATCGAGTCAGTGATGCCATCCAGCCATCTCATCCTCTGTCGTCCCCTTCTCCTCCTGCCCCCAATCCCTCCCAGCATCACAGTCTTTTCCAATGAGTCAACTCTTCGAATGAGGTAGCCAAAGTACTGGAGTTTCAGCTTTAGCATCATTCCTTCCAAAGAAATCCCAGGACTGATCTCCTTCAGGATGGACTGGTTGGATCTCCTTGCAGTCCAAGGGACTCTCAAGAGTCTTCTCCAACACCACAGTTCAAAAGCATCAATTCTTCAGCGCTCAGCCTTCTTCACAGTCCAACTCTCACAAAACCATAGCCTTGACTAGACGGACCTTTGTTGGCAAAGTAATGTCTCTGCTTTTCAATATGCTATCTAGGTTGGTCATAACTTTCCTTCCAAGCAGTAAGCGTCTTTTAACTTCATGGCTGCAGTCACCATCTGCAGTGATTTTGGAGCCCAGAAAAATAAAGTCTGACACTGTTTCCACTGTTTCCCCATCTATTTCCCATGAAGTCATGGGACCGGATGCCATGATCTTCGTTTTCTGAATGTTGAGCTTTAAGCCAACTTTTTCACTCTGCACTTTCACTTTCATCAAGAGGCTTTTGAGTTCCTCTTCACTTTCTGCCATAAGGGTGGTGTCATCTGCATATCTGAGGTTATTGATATTTCTCCCGGCAATCTTGATTCCAGCTTGTGTTTCTTCCAGTCCAGCGTTTCTCATGATGTACTCTGCATAGAAGTTAAATAAACAGGGTGACAATATACAGCCTTGACTGACTCCTTTTCCTATTTGGAACCAGTCTGTTGTTCCATGTCCAGTTCTAACTGTTGCTTCCTGACCTACATATAGGTTTCTCAGGAGGCAGGTCAGGTGGTCTGATATTCCTATCTCTCTCAGTATTTTCCACAGTTTATTGTGATCCACACAGTCAAAGGCTTTGGCATAGTCAATAAAGCAGAAATAGATGTTTTTCTGGAACTCTCTTGCTTTTTCCATGATCCAGCGGATGTTGGCAATTTGATCTCTGGTTCCTCTGCCTTTTCTAAAACCAGCTTGAACATCAGAAAGTTCACGGTTCACATATTGCTGAAGCCTGGCTTGGAGAATTTTGAGCATACTTTACTAGCATGTGAGATGAATGCAATTGTGCCGTAGTTTGACCCTCACTCCCCCTCTTTTTCTTAAGAGTCACCGGGTGGGGCTTAGGAGGCAGGAGATGCAAGAGACAAGGGTTTGATCCCTGGGTCAAGAAGATCCCCTGGAGAAGGAAATGGCAACCCACTCCAGTATTTTTTGTCTGGAACATCCCATGGACAAAGGAGCCTATCGGGCTACAGCCCAGGGGGTTGCAAGACTGAGCACGCACACAATGCACACAATGAGCTTGGGAGCAGATCCTTCCCCAGTTGAGCCTGAAATGACTTTGGCCTGAGCCAACATCTTGGTTAAGCTTATGGGACTCCCTGAGCCAGGGAACCTTGCTAAGTCTCACCAGGATTCCTAATTCACAGAAACTGAAAGATAATGTGTGTCTTGAGTTGCTTCATTTCAGAGTAATTATTATGGAAAAACAGGTAACTAATCGAACCACTGACTAGAGACTTCCCTAGATATACCCTTCATCTGTGCCTTTAACTTCCAGCACCAGATTAAAGAGCTCTTCTACTAAACACCCCTTGGGGAAGACCAAAGGGCTTTATGCAAGATACACTGGAGCACAGCCAAGGACCATTGTATTGCCAATTTGTGGGAAGGAGGCTTATTCTTTTAGGAGTATGTTCTCAACCAGGGGCAAAAATTGGTTCTCAGGAGGTAGAAGAATCTTACCCTTTGTACATATAAAGCACAGATATGTGTACAATACATAAGCAGACATACAATATATCCATGGTATTAACATTTCACGGGATTGGGGAGGGGTGGATAATGGTAATAAAAAGTTGAGAAAACACTGCTTCGGGATGACAAACCTGGCTGCCTGTGCAGGCGAAGAACTGCGGTGAAGAACAGGACAGCAGAAGCAGGAGGAAGCAGGGCAGGAGATCAAGAAAGCCCTAATAAGAAGACTTTTAGAAGCCTGCTTGGGGCCTGCCTCTCCCGGGGGTACTTCTGACATCCTGAACTTCTCCGTCGTGGAATTTAGCACACTGTTTTAATTTCCTTTTCTGCTGCTGCTGCTGCTGCTAAGTCGCTTCAGTCGTGTCTGACTATGTGCAGTCCCATAGATGGCAGCCCACTAGGCTCCTCTGTCCCTGGGATTCTCCAGGCAAGAACACTGGAGTGGGTTGCCATTTCCTTCTCCAATGCATGAAAGTGAAAAGTGAAAGTGAAGTCGCTCAGTCGTGTCCGACTCTTCGTAACCCCATGGACTGCAGCCCACCAGGCTCCTCCGTCCATGGAATTTTCCAGGCAAGAGTACTGGAGTGGGGTGCCATTGCCTTCTCCAATTTCCTTTTCACTTGTCAGTAAATCTGTAGAAGATAGGGACTGAGCCAGCCTAGGCCTGGCACATAATAGGAGGTCAAATAAAGACTGGCCACAGCTGGTGGTGCCCTGGGCCGTGTCTTCCCAGGCTCAGGACTCCCCGCTAGGCACCTGCATCCCCCCAACCCACCCCCAGTTGGGGTTGCTGACCTCACAGACCCAGGAAATCTGACCACCACAATGTAACTTCTACAATTTCTGGACAATGTGAAAGATCCCATTGCTTTATGGTAATATTTCATGAACAGGATCAACTCTAAGGTAATAAATAGGTAATCAAACAACCACAGGACAACTCAAACCCACTTAAATTTGGGATGAGAACCAGGTTAGAGGTGAGCTGACCATCCACCTTGGTCTTCCTCTGAAGACTCAACCTGCTGTGACTCAGATCAATATCTTGGCACCAACACTCATGGGTTGGGGAGCCTTAAGAAAGCTTATTAACTTCGCTATGCCTCAGTTTTCACATTTATAAAATAAGAGTAATTATAGTTCCTCCTCATAGGGTTGTTGAGAAACAAAATGAAGTGATGCATGTAAAATACTTTGAATGTTGCCTAGTATACAGTAGGAGAAGTGAAGTCACTCAGTCGTGTCCAACTCTTTGCG
Source organism: Bos indicus x Bos taurus (assembly GCF_003369695.1). NCBI lineage: Eukaryota > Metazoa > Chordata > Mammalia > Artiodactyla > Bovidae > Bos > Bos indicus x Bos taurus. The sequence goes on along the minus strand of NC_040094.1, from coordinate 30,325,922 downwards.
ACCCCGAAGACTATAGCCTATCAGGCTCCTCTGTCCATGGGATTTTCCAGGCAGGAGTACTGGAGTGGGTTGCCATTGCCTTCTTTAAGTGCTCCATAAATGTTACCTCCAGGCTTCCGTGGTGGCTCAGTAGTAAAGAAGGTACCTGCCAATGCAGAAGTCATGGGTTCAATCCCTGATCTGGGAAGATCCCACATGTCACAGAGCAACTAAGCTCGTGAGCTGCAGCTACTGAAGCTCTCATGCCCTAGAGCCTGTGCTCCACAAAAAATAAAAGCCATCGCAATGGGACGCCCTTCCAACACAACTAGAGAGTAGCCTTCACAGCAAGAAAGACCCAGCATAACCAAAAATAAAAATAAATAAAATTTTATTTTAAAAAGATCAGATGATTTTCAAAAAAATGTTACCTCCATTGATTAATGGGTCCCCTCATAGTAAGTGCTCTCACATATTATGGTGGCAGGCTCAGAGTGTATATTTCCTGCTCCAAAGTTATTCTCTCCTTTCTTCCTTGCTGGTAGAAATGGCTTCCCATGTTAGCTTTCAGAAATGCTGGACATTCATTTCCCGATTCCCTCCTAGCAAGAGATAACCATGGGCCAGTTCTAACCAATAAGGTATGAAGGGAATCTATTAGAAGTGTCTGAGAAATGTTTCCTCCTTGATAAGAGAAACATTTGAAAATATTCCTCTCCTTTTGGCTTCCCTGGTGGCTCAGAGGTTAAAACGTCTGCCTGCAATGCAGGAGACCTGGGTTCGATCCCTGGGTCTGGAAGATCCCCTGGAGAAGGAAATGGCAACCCACTCCAGTATTCTTGCCTGGAGAATCCCATGGACGGAGGAGCCTGGTGGGCTGCAGTCAACGGGGTTGCAAAGAGTCGGACACGACTGAGCAACTTCACTTTCACTTCCACTTCATGCTTTGAATGATCTGGTGATGTGATGCCTGGCACTGAAGCAGTCATTTTGTCAACATGAGGGTAGAGTCACATGAATAGCAAAGACCTGGACTCATGCTGATATCATTGATCTTACCCTGGAACCACCTACCTCCCACCTTCTGTTTAACTAGGACAATTCAAAACCTTTCATTTTAAAGCTGCTATGTCTCACTTTCTGTTATTTATAACCAAAAGTGTCTTACACGTCTTGCGAGTTTCTTACTTGTCTTACAAGGAGCTTAAGTAATATCGTAAGTTAAGGAATCCTTATAACATAATTCGACCCTGTGACAGACGTATTGTTCCTATTTCATAGGTGAAGGAGCTAAAAGCAACATGGCAGGAGTCTCAAAGATAAATTACTTAACTTAATCCTTATAAAAACTCTGTGAGGTAAGTCTTATTTCTATTGATAGATTTCTTCACAGGTTCAGAAGGTTTAAAAAAGTGCCAATTTCACATAATTAATAAATGAAGAGTCAAGACTTAAAAACCCAAATGTAAATACAACATTCTTCCCAATGTTCTTTGGGGCTACTGCTCAGCGCCCACATCTTTCTGGACATTGTATTCCACTGCCAATGCTGAATAAGTAAAAGTTCAGTAACACTAATTCAGGTCATGTCAACCTGAACGTAATTATGTTCATCGCTTAGAAAAGAGCATTTGCTAACTAAATATTAGCCATAATAAAGAAGAATGGTGGCGACGGCTAGATGAAATTCACAGTCTGAAGACCCATGTGCCAATGTATATTTCTGTCTTTAGGCTCTTGGAGAATTTATATTCCTGATCCACACTTCAATTGGTAATTGCCCAGCGTCTGTTCTTTTTAAATCTTTATTATTTTTTATTCTCTCCCAGATGTTGATTTGAGCGGCAGTGATTTCAGAATTTCAGTGAGAGGTCCAGCTGCTGGGTTTGGGACGTGTCCATGTTTTGTTTCTTTTCAATCCTTCAACTTGAATTTATGATGAGGTTTTGATGAATAGTACCCTTCTCCAGCCCTGCCCTCTTTGCATGTGTCTGAGTCTGCGATATCGTTGGTCTAATTATGCGGATGTGTCTCTTGCTGGAAAATTTATGTGATGACTGTTGCCAAGAACTAGGAGCCAGAACCAGGGATTTGTGGTCTAAACATCCTTGATGCTACTCTGGGCAGTATATTCAAAGTCAAGTCAGGGAGACCAGGTAGCTAGTTAATTGAGGGCGCTAGCAGCTGAGAGTTTGAGAAAGTGTCAGCTCTTCCGCAAACTGCAAACTTATGACAGAAATCAAGGATCTGGAAGGTCAATCAAGATAGGAGCAAAGGAAGGGAGTGGGTATAGGAATGGAGGGAGAGAAAAGCTGGGATGTGTGGGTGTGTGTGTGCTCAGCTGTGTCCAACTCTTTGCAGCGCCTCTGTCCATAGGATATTCCAGGCAACAATACTGGAGTGGGTTGCCATTTCCTCCTCCAGGGGATCTTTCCGATCCAGGGATCAAACCCTTGCCTCTTGCATCTCCTGCACTGGCAGGCAGATTCCTTACCACTGTGCCACCTGGGAAGCCCCAGTGGGTGGGCGTATTTACTATCTTTACATAGACCGTGCTTCACAGTTTGGGCCTTGGTCACCCTGAGACAGCTGGCACTATCTAATAAGCTTGGCTAGGTTCACTCACTTCTTGGCTTTCCAACTCATTTTTAAGTTCCTTGAAGTCAGAATCTATTCTAGTGATCTCTTGCCGTATAACAAGTCACTCCAATTTTCAGTGGCTTAAAATAAAGATAGTCATTTCTATGAGTCAGGAATTCAGGATGTTCTCAGTTGGGTAGCCTCACCCCTTCCTCCACTATCCTCCCGGTCCAAGGGACTCTCAAGAGTCTTCTGCAGCACCACAATTTGAAAGCATCAATTTTTGGCTTCATTCAGAGCTGTTTTGGCCACCTGATGCGAAGAACTGACTCACTAGAAAAGACCCTGATGCTGGGAAAGATTGAGGCCAGGAAGAGAAGGGGACGACGGAGGCTGAGATGGTTGGGTGGCATCACCAACTCGATTGACTTGAGTTTGAGCAAGCTCTGGGAACTGGTGATGGACAGGGAAGCCTGGCATGCTGCAGTCCATGGGGGTCACAAAGAGTCGGACACCACTGAACTGAACTGAACTGTTCCTCTCTCCCCTCCCCCACTAGGCAATAAACTCCATGAAGGCAGGGATTTTTGCTTCTTTTGTAAACTGTACTCACCATTGTTGCCAGGCAGAAGCCCAAGTTCAGTGTTACCAGAGCTTCTGATTTTCCAAGAGAAATTACGTAGCTGTATTTTTACGTCAAATATGATGTTTCAGTACTGGTATGTAATAAAATTTTTCAACAATATTGCACTGGCTAAGTAACTTAGAACCATGGATCTCTAGTTTATGGTCTCTGGCCTTGTGTAAAGAGGCAGTAGCCAGGTTTGGAAAGCAGGCTCAGAAAGGACAAAGCTCTTGTCCTTTCTGAAGGTGGGATGGAGTGGGGCTTGGTGGGGGTCCCCCAAAGGCCCCGGATTGACAAGTTTAATGATGGCCACTAGGGGGAGCTCCCCACTACCTCCTTCAGATCACACCAGCCCTGTCTCCACTCCCAGGGAGGAAGCCCTTTGATGGAACCCAAACAGGAAAACATGGGCAGGAGGTCCCCAAAGGGAGGCACATCTGGTGTGACAAGCAAAGTGGTCCAAGGTTCTGGGGTCCACGTGGCCGGATCTGTTCAGTCTTCTCTTGGGACCTCTCTTGAGCCCTCCCTGTGTTAGAATTTTTCTGGCTCTTCAGATTGGATTCCAGCTTCTCAAGCCCTAAGTGTCCAGATGTGCCTGGGCAGTGTCCTCCTGCAACGCTGGGCAGGGGTAAGGTGAGGCCAGTAACAGAAGAGACGGGAAGGCCCAAGCTGGGCCTGGACACAAGCTTCAGTGAACAAACTAGAGGGACTAAATAGCTTCTTCATGAACCACCATCAAGGGCACAGGCTGCTGGTCAAGAAGAGCTGGACTCAGGGACTTGGCCCTAAGGTCCTTCTGTCTCGTAATTACCAACAACCTCATGAGGGACGTGGTATCTCCATTTTTATAGACAAGGACAAGTGACCAGAGAAGTGACAAACCCAAGACCACACAGCTGTGAGTGGTGGGCTTTGATTCAAACCCAGTGCTGTCTGACACCAGAGCCCAGCTTCTGTCCGTCCCACACCTCTGCCCAGGAGAGCAGCATGAGTGGCTCAGGAAGCAATCAGACTCCAAGGACCAGAGAGACCTACAAAGCCCCAGAGTCCATCACCCCACTGGACTTGGGACTTTTTTTTTTTTTTAATATTCTAAGACAGAAAATCAATTTATTTTATTTAACTATTGCTTGTTATAAACATGATAGTTTAGGGAACATTTAGCAAAAAAAATTGAGGCAAATTCTATATGCTTCCAGTGGTGCTGAGTCAGTTGGACAGCTGTATGTAAATCAATGAAGTTAGGCTACCCCCTCACACCATATTCAAAAATAAACTCTTAATGGCTTAAAGATTTCAAAGCAAGACATGACACCGTAAAACTCCTAGACAAGAACATAGACAAAACATTCTCTGACATAAATCGTACCATGGTTTTCTTAGGTCAGTCTCCCAAGGCAATAGAAATAAAAGCAGAAATAAACAAATGAGACCTAATCAAACGTACAAGCTTTTGTACAGCAGAAGAAACCGTAAACAAAAATGAAAAGACAACCTACAGATCAGGAGAAAATATTTGCAAATGATGCAACCGACAAGGGCTTAATTTCCAAAATATACGAGCAGCTCCTAAAATTCAATACCAAAAAAACAAACCACCCAATCGAAAAATGGGCAGAAGACCTAAATAGACATTTCTCCAAAGAAAACATCATGCTCATGCTTAGTCAGCTCAGTCATGTCCGACTCTTTGTGACCCTTTGGACTGCAGCCCGCCAGGCTCCTTTGTAAATGGGATTTTTCAAGCAAGAGTACTAGATCAGATCAGATCAGATCAGTCCCTCAGTCGTGTCCGACTCTTTGCGACCCCATGAATCACAGCACGCCAGGCCTCCCTGTCCATCACCAACTCTCGGAGTTCACTCAGACTCACGTCCATCGAGTCAGTGATGCCATCCAGCCATCTCATCCTCTGTCATCCCCTTCTCCTCCTGCCCCCAATCCCTCCCAGCATCACAGTCTTTTCCAATGAGTCAACTCTTCACATGAGGTGGCCAAAGTACTGGAGTTTCAGCTTTAGCATCATTGCTTCCAAAGAAATCCCACGGCTGATCTCCTTCAGAATGGACTGGTTGGATCTCCTTGCAGTCCAAGGGACTCTCAAGAGTCTTCTCCAACACCACAGTTCAAAAGCATCAATTCTTCGGCACTCAGCCTTCTTCACAGTCCAACTCTCACATCCATACATGACCACTGGAAAAACCATAGCCTTGACTAGACGAACCCTTGTTGGCAAAGTAATGTCTCTGCTTTTCAATATGCTATCTAGGTTGGTCATAACATTCCTTCCAAGGAGTAAGCGTCTTTTAACTTCATGGCTGCAGTCACCATCTGCAGTGATTTTGGAGCCCAGAAAAATAAAGTCTGACACTGTTTCCACTGTTTCCCCATCTATTTCCCATGAAGTCATGGGACCGGATGCCATGATCTTCGTTTTCTGAATGTTGAGCTTTAAGCCAACTTTTTCACTCTCCACTTTCCCTTTCATAAAGAGGCTTTTTAGTTCCTCTTCACTTTCTGCCATAAGGGGGGTGTCATCTGCATATCTGAGGTTATTGATATTTCTCCCGGGAATCTTGATTCCAGCTTGTGTTTCTTCCAGTCCAGCATTTCTCATGATGCATTCTGCATATAAGTTAAATAAGCAGGGTGACAATATACAGCCTTGACGTACTCCTTTTCCTATTTGGAACCAGTCTGTTGTTCCATGTCCAGTTCTAAATGTTGCTTCCTGACCTGCATACAGACTTCTTAAGAGGTAGATCAGGTGGTCTGGTATTCCCATCTCTTTCAGAATTTTCCACAGTTTCTTGTGATCCACACAGTCAAAGGCTTTGGCATAGTCAATAAAGCAGAAATAGATGTCTTTCTGGAACTCTCTTGCTTTTTCCATGATCCAGCGGATGTTGGCAATTTGATCTCTGGTTCCTCTGCCTTTTCTAAAACCAGCTTGAACATCAGGAAGTTCATGGTTCACATATTGCTGAAGCCTGGCTTGGAGAATTTTAAGCATTACTTTACTAGCATGGGAGATGAGTGCAACTGTGCGGTAGTTTGAGCATTCTTTGGCATTGCCTTTCTTTGGGATTGGAATGAAAACTGACCTTTTCCAGTCCTGTGGCCACTGCTGAGTTTTCCAAATTTGCTGGCATATTGAGTGCAGCACTTTCACAGCATCATCTTTCAGGATTTGGAATAGCTCAACTGGAATTGTATCACCTCCACTAGCTTTGTTCATAGTAATGCTTTCTAAGGCCCACTTGACCTCACATTCCAGGATGTCTGGCTCTAGGTGAGTGATCACACCATCATGATTATCTGGGTCGTGAAGATCTTTTTTGTACAGTTCTTCTGTGTATTCTTGCCACCTCTTCTTAATATCTTCTGCTTCTGTTAGGTCCATACCATTTCTGTCCTTTATCGAGCCCATCTTTGCATGAAATGTTCCTTTGGTATCTCTGATTTTCTTGAAGAGATCTCTAGTCTTTCTCATTCTGTTGTTTTCCTCTATTTATTTGCATTGATCACTGAAGAAGGCTTTCTTACCTCTTCTTGCTATTCTTTGGAACTCTGCATTCAGATGTTTATATCTTTCCTTTTCTCCTTTGCTTTTCACTTCTTCTTCTTTTCACAGCTATTTGTAAGGCCTCCCCAGACAGCCATTTTGCTTTTTTGCATTTCTTTTCCATGGGGATGGTCTTGATCCCTGTCTCCTGTACAATGTCACGAACCTCATTCCATAGCTCATCAGGCACTCTATCTATCAGATCTAGGCCCTTAAATCTATTTCTCACTTCCACTGTAGAATCATAAGGGATTTGATTTAGGTCATACCTGAATGGTCTAGTGGTTTTCCCTACTTTCTTCAATTTAAGTCTGAATTTGGCAATAAAGAGTTCATGATCTGAGCCACAGTCAGTTCCTGGTCCTGTTTTTGCTGACTGTATAGAGCTTCTCCATCTTTGGCTGCAAAGAATATAATCAACCTGATTTCGGTGTTGTCCATCTGGTGATGTCCATGTGTAGAATCTTCTCTTGTGTTGTTGGAAGAGGGTGTTTGTTATGACCAGTGCATTTTCTTGGCAAAACTCTATTAGTCTTTGCCCTGCTTCATTCCGTATTCCAAGGCCAAATTTGCCTGTTACTTCAGGTATTTCTTGACTTCCTACTTTTGCATTCCAGTCCCCTATAGAGTAGGTTGCTATTTCCTCCTCCAGGGGATCTTCCCGACCCAGGGATCAAACCTGTGTCTCCTGCATTGCAGGCAGATTCTTTACTCACTGAACCATTGGGGAAGCCCCAAAGAAAGCATACAGACAGCCAAAATGCACATGAAAAGATGTTCAACATCGCTAATTATCAGAGAAATGTACATCAAAACTACAGTGAGGTACTATTTCACACCATTCAAAATGGCCATCATTAAAAAGTCCACAAATAAAAAAATGCTGGCAAAGGTGTGGTGAAAGGGAACCCTCCTGCACCGTTGGTGGGGATGTAAGTTGGTGCAACCACTATGAAGAAAATATGGAGGTTCCTTAAAAAACTAAAAATAGAACTACCATGTGATTCAGCAATGCCACTCTTGGGCATATATCTAGACAAAATTATAACTCAAAATGACACATGCATCCATATGTTCACAGCCGCACTATGTGCCATAGCCAAGACATGGAAGCAACCTAAATGACTGTCAACAGATGAATGGATACAGAAGATAGATAAAGAAAGAAAGAAGGTATATATATACAGTGGAGTACTACTCAGCCATAAAAAAGAATGTAATCATGCCATTTTCAGCAACACAGATAGACCTAGAGATTATCATACTAAAAAAGGAAGTCAGAAAGAGACATTTAAATACCATATGATATCACGTATATGTGAAATCTAAAATGCGCCACAAGTGAACCTATCTTTGAAACAGACACAGACTCACAGACATAGAGAACAGATTGCCAAGCAGAGGGGGGCTGGATTGGGAGTTTAGGATCAGCAGATGCAAACTATTATATATAGAATGAATAAAGCAGGGTCCTACTGTATAGCACAAGGAGCTATAGTCAAAGTCCTGTGACAAACCATAATGGAGAAGAATATGAAAAAGGATGTGTATATATGTGTAACTGAGTCACTCTGCTGTGCAGCAGAAATTAACACAACATTGCAAATCAACTACAGTTTAATAAAAAATTCTATATGCTTCCTGCATAATATATAGTGAGATCAATCCCACTTTATCATATGTAAATGTAGATAATGTTCAAACTTCTTTTTTATTTTATCTTTTGAGACCAATCTTTATTGCTTCAAACTATTGGTCACTAGTGAAAGGTCCTGGAATAAATCTAGCATGATATCCCTCCCCACGTGTCTCTGACCAGCTCTGATCAGAACTTTGTCTCCCTATAAGGTTACACACCAGCTTCTGCACCACTTAATCCTCTTTCCCTAAGGAGGTCTCCTGCATTTGACCAAAGTCCTCAGTGCAGGAACCAAGCCCTCCTATCCTCCTAAACAGCACATCTTTCATTTAAAAGCACCAGGGTGTAGAGAAAGGAGTTTCCCAGGTGGTGCTAGTGGTAAAGAAACTGCAGGAGATGTAAGAGATGGTTGTTCAATCCCTGGGTCAGGAAGATCCCCTGGAAGAGGACATGGCAACCCACTCCAGTATTCTTGCCTGGAGAATCCCATGGACAGAGGAGCCTGGTGGGCTACAGTCTATGGGGTCTCAAAAGAGTCAGACATGACTGAAGCAATTTAGCATGCATGCATTTTAGAGACAAGACTGGGATTTAAATCAGGATCAGTGGGTGCCAGGAGGTGAGCAGGAAATGGGGGAGGCAGGTTTGTCCAGCGCCAGCATCTCTTACCTGATGAGCCCCAAGAAGATCAAGGTCAAAGAAAGTTCTTCAGGGCTGTTCCTTGGTAGCCTAGTGGCCAGGATTCCGTGCTTTCACTGCTATAACACAGGTTCAATCCCTGGTTGGGGACCTGAGATCCTGTAAGCCTTGGGGCTAGGCCAGAAAAAAAATAAAAAGAAAAAGAAAGGTCGTCAAGCCTCATCTTTGTAGGCGTTTTGAACAAGCTTGCCTGCCAAGGTTCTCAGCCTTTGCTCTGGAGCAAGAGCTAACACTGGTCTGGCTTCCTTCTGGCCAGCTGCAGACTGTCAGGCAGGCCTCTGCCCCAGAGCTCCCCAGCTCTTCTGGTCTGCTCTTGTCCGCTTGGCCAAAGGAGACATCACTTGCTGGTGCCACTGGAATCAGAGCAATTACAGGCCCCTGCAGATGCGCTGGGGGTGCGGTGGGCGTGGCGGTTGAGCAGGCCGGAAGGGATCAAAGCTGATGGAGACGGAGTCTGTCTCACCCACTCGCCCCGCCTGCACACTTTCACTCCCTCGCGGAGTTACACGAGTTCAGTTGACAAACCCTCCTTCCAGAAAGTCTCCCAAGAGAACGCACTAATCAGATCCCACGAGAAGTTGTTCCAGCACCTTTCTTCCCTGAAATGCCATCATCCTGGGTCTAATGTACTGATTATGCAATAAGAAAATGTCTTCATTAATTTCGTAAGTAAAGCACATTAGCCTACTTTGGAACTCATGCTTCCTTGTGAAATCATGAATAATATCAGTTCCTGTTCCTAAATGGAACCCATAAGGAAAATCAAGAATAATTACTGTGTTTATTAACATTCGGTGATTAACATTTCAAAAGCAATTTAAATAAATACAGTGCAAATCTGAGAGGGGGCCCCATGGTAGGGATCTGTATGGAGTAGAACCACATTCATTGGAACCTGGGAAATTTAAAATTCTTATTTTTCAAGGTGGCTGTCGCTGACCTAGGCACCAAGGAATCTGTCCAAAGATCTCAGGCTGTGCGGGATGAGATGGGTCCAGGGTCGCTCCCAGCTGTTTCTTCTCCAAACGCAAGGGGAGCCTGGAGACAACAGTCCTTCCCCCTGTATGTCCCCCTCCTCTGTGAGAGGGAGATGGCAGCAGAGGACAACATTGACTGCAACAGGGGGAGCCCCTCAGGTGGGTGTATAAAAAGTCTGCAGGTAGGAAGTTTCATTTTTTAACTGGCTCTGTCCCAAATTTCCTATGCCACTGTGATAGGCTGAATAACAGTCCCCTTCTTCCTAAAGATAACCACACCCTGATCTCTGATGCTTGTGAATATGTTGCCTTGTTTGGGGGAGGTGGGTGGGAAAAAAGAAGAAGACTTTTTTTTTTTGGTCTTGCCACATGACTTGTGGGTTCTTAGTTCCCTGACCAGCGATCAAGCCTCCAGCAGTCCTAGCCACTAGACTACCAGGGAATTCCCAAAAGAAAACTCTGTAGATGTGATTAAATTCAAGGTTTATTTTCAGTTGAAGTATAGTTGATTTATACTGTCTTAGTTTCTTGTGTACAGAAAAGTGATTCGATTGTACACACATCTTTTTCATATTCTTTTCCATTATGTTATTTTTTCTTTTTTTGGCTGCACTGGATCTCAGTTGTGGCATGTGAGATCGTCCTTGCGTTGCATGGGCTACAGAGCACACAGGCTCTCTAGTTGAGGGGTTTGGGCTCAGCTGCACCTAGGTATGTGGGATCTTAGTTCCCCGACCAGGGATCAAACTCTCATCCCCTGGATTGGAAGGCAGAGTTTTAACCATCGGATCACCATAATAAAACGTTATGTTTTATTGCAGGTTCCCTGTGCTATACAGCAGGACCTTATTGTTGATCCTAAACTCAGGATCTGAAGATGGGGAGAGTATCCTGGATTAGCCAGATGGGCCCTCAAGGCCATCACATGCATCCTCATAAAGGAGAGGCAAAGGGAGATATACTACATGCAGACGACAAAGAGGTGATGTGACCAGAGAGGCAGAGACTGCAGTGATGTGGCCACAAGTGAGGGAGTGTCCACAGCCACCAGAGAGGCCAGGAACAAAACCTCCCCTACAGCCCTTGGAGGCTGCAGAGCTGGGCCAATGAAACTGATTTTGGACTTCTGGCCTCCACAACAGTGAGACAATAAAGGTATGTTCTTGTAAGCCACCGAGTTTGTAGTAATTTGTTATAGCAGCCATGGGAATTAATAAAGTCACCTTCATGACTTCTGCTAAGTCTGTACATGTACAGGTTAATTGTTTACTAACATTTGTCTTTAAATCAATTCTGAACTAATAATAGAACTTTCTACCTTCACCTTGTGCTGGAAAACATTTCATGAAATCCTAAGCTTGATATTCATAAAATTTCAACATCATTTTAAATGCTCATGCCTGTGCCCCCTACAATTACCTGTTAAATCAGCAGACCACCAATAAAAGTGCCCATCACTTATGAAACACTGACCCAGCTCTGCACAGCATAGGAAGGATCCACGTGCAGCTGGGCTTTCAAAACTGCTCAGTTAAGTTCAAATTTCACTTGAAAATAATCAGAAAAAAAGAAGGAATCAGCCCCTTTAAAAATAGAAGCCACTTCTCCAGCAAATTTTCACAGAGTCAGATTTTAAAATGCAGAATTTAGCAGAATCTTAAATCATTCTTTGTAGAGTTACGAACACATAGACAAGGACCCTGAAAGGAGGGAGCCATAGAATGTGCTAGCAGGAGGCTGGATCTGATGGCAGCATCTGGCTAAGAGGAATCTTGTTTCCCCAGCTCAAACCGGAACTGCATATCTCCTTTTGTTTCTTTGTCTTCTCTGCCTCAGGACAGACGGATATGTAGTAAACCAGGAATTGCTGTGCAAGGGAAGGGACTAGGATTTTTAAGGCTGAGGGATGGTGAGGTGGTGGAACTGATAAGGTTCCCAATTAGAGAAGAATATGCCAATTACTGAAGTTTCCTATGACTCAAGCAGGAGAATGGGCAAAGAGGAAACTTTCTTTTTTTAAAATTTATTATTATTATTATTATTTGGTTGCACAGATTCCTCATCGCAGCACATGGGCTTAGCTGCCCTGTGAGGGCTTCCCTGGTGGCTCAGAGGTAAAGAATCCACCTGCAATGCAGGAAAGACTTGGGTTTGATCCCTGGGTTGGGAGGATCCCCTGGAGAAAGAAAGGCTACCCAGTCCAATATTTTTGCCTGGGAAATCCCATGGACAGATAACCCTGGCAGGCTGCAGACCGTTGGGTCGCTAGAGTTGGACACAATTTAGCGACTAAACCACCATCATGTGGAATCTCAGTTCCCTGACCAGGGACTGAACCAACATCCCCTGCATTGCAAGGTGGATTCTTAATCACTGGACCACCAGGGAAGTTCCCAAAGCGGAAACTTTCATCCACAAAGTTGAAACTGCCCAACTGGGCATACCTGGGGAGGTCTCAATCTGCAAAAGGAGAGTCAGGTTAGTGTAGCTCATGTCTGGGAATAGATATGAATAAGTAGTGAATACTGAGAGTTAAGGGCTTCCCAGGTGGTAAGGAACCCGCCTGCCAATGAAGGAGACCAAGAGATGAGGGGGTTCAGTCCCTGGGTTGGGAAGATCCCCTGCAGGACGGCATGGCAACCCACATCAGTATTCTCGTCTAGAGAATCCCACGGACAGAGGAGCCTGGCGGGCTATGGTCCATAGGGTCACAAAGAGTTGGACACAACTGAAGTGTCTTAGCGCATACACGCATGCACTGACAATTAAATTCTAAAAGGGGCCAGTACTGGATCTGCATCTGTATTTCCCCATTTAAAAAAAAAAAATTGTTTCATCACAAGGCATGGCAAGGAGGAAGTACTTCAAACGTGTTTGATGGGAAAACAGATACATGAATAGATTCTTTTAGTTTATACATTACTGCTGAGAAATGTAATCTGAAAACAAAATTCTGCTTTTTATTTCAAAAAGGTCTGTAGCTTAGGTCATCCAGGCTCCTACCAGCCAAGCCTGGGAGAAATCAAGGCCTCTGGCCTCACCTAAGTGAATAGTCACATGTTTCCTCCTTTGCCCCTGAAACTCAGCACTGATCTGACCCATCCTCTGATCACTAGCATAACTCCAGGGCTCCAGGAGGAACTCTCTCCCTTCGGTTCAGTTCAGTTCAGTCACTCAGTTGTGTCCGACTCTTTTCGACCCCATGAATCACAGCACGCCAGGCCTCCCTGTCCATCACCAACTCTCGGAGTTCACTCAGACTCACGTCCATCGAGTCAGTGATGCCATCCAGCCATCTCATCCTCTGTGGTCCCCTTCTCTTCCTGCCCCCAATCCCTCCCAGCATCACAGTCTTTTCCAACTCTTCGCATGAGGTGGCCAAAGTACTGGAGTTTCAGCTTTAGCATCATTGCTTCCAAAGAAATCCCACGGCTGATCTCCTTCAGAATGGACTGGTTGGATCTCCTTGCAGTCCAAGGGACTCTCAAGAGTCTTCTCCAACACCACAGTTCAAAAGCATCAATTCTTCAGCGCTCAGCCTTCTTCACAGTTCAACTCTCACATCCATACATGACCACAGGAAAATCCATAGCCTTGACTGTGCAAAGTAATGTCTCTGCTTTTGAATATGCTATCTAGGTTGGTCATAACTTTCCTTCCAAGGAGTAAGCGTCTTTTAATTTCATGGCTGCAGTCACCATCTGCAGTGATTTTGGAGCCCAGAAAAATAAAGTCTGACACTGTTTCCACTGTTTCCCCATCTATTTCCCATGAAGTCATGGGACCGGATGCCATGATCTTCGTTTTCTGAATGTTGAGCTTTAAGCCAACTTTTTCACTCTCCTCTTTCACTTTCATAAAGAGGCTTTTTAGTTCCTCTTCACTTTCTGCTATAAGGGTGGTGTCATCTGCATATCTGAGGTTATTGATATTTCTCCCGGCAATCTTGATTCCAGCTTGTGCTTCTTCCAGTCCAGCGTTTCTCACGATGTACTCTGCCTAGAAGTTAAATAAGCAGGGTGACAATATACAGCCTTGACGTACTCCTCTTCCTATTTGGAACCAGTCTGTTGTTCCATGTCCAGTTCTAACTGTTGCTTCCTGACCTGCATACAGATTTCTCAAGAGGCAGGTCAGGTGGTCTGGTATTCCCATCTCTTTCAGAATTTTCCACAGTTCATTGTGATCCACACAGTCAAAGGCTTTGGTATAGTCAATAAAGCAGAAATAGACGTCTTTCTGGAACTCTCTTGCTTTTTCCATGATCCAGTGGATGTTGGCAATTTGATCTCTGGTTCCTCTGCCTTTTCTAAAACCAGCTTGAACATCAGGAAGTTCATGGTTCACATATTGCTGAAGGCTGGCTTGGAGAATTTTGAGCATTACTTTACTAGCATGTGAGATGAGTGCAATTGTGCGGTAGTTTGAGCATTCTTTGGCATTGCCTTTCTTTGGGATTGGAATGAAAACTGACCTTTTCCAGTCCTGTGGCCACTGCTGAGTTTTCCAAATTTGCTGGCATATTGAGTGCAGCACTTTCACAGCATCATCTTTCAGGATTTGGAATAGCTCAGCTGGAATTCCATCATCTCCACTAGCTTTGTTCGTAGTGATGCTGTCTAAGGCCCACTTGACCTCACATTCCAGGATATCTGGCTCTAGGTCAGTGATCACACCATCGTGATTATCTGGGTTGTGAAGATCTTTTTTGTACAGTTCTTCTGTGTATTCTTGCCACCTCTTCTTAATATCTTCTGCTTCTGTAAGGTCCATACCATTTCTGTCCTTTATCGAGCCCATCTTTGCATGAAATGTTCCCTTGGTATCTCTAATTTTCTTGAAGAGATCCCTAGTCTTTCCCATTCTGTTGTTTTCCTCTATTTCTTTGCATTGATCGCTGAGGAAGGCTTTCTTATCTCTCCTTGCTATTCTTTGGAACTCTGCATTCAGATGTTTATATCTTTCCTTTTCTCCTTTGCTTTTTGCTTCCCTTCTTTTCACAGCTATTTGTAAGGCCTCCCCAGACAGCCATTTTGCTTTTTTGCATTTCTTTTCCATGGGGATGGTCTTGATCCCTGTCTCCTGTACAATGTCATGAACCTCATTCCATAGCTCATCAGGCACTCTATCTATCAGATCTAGGCCCTTAAATCTATTTCTCACTTCCACTGTAGAATCATAAGGGATTTGATTTAGGTCATACCTGAATGGTGTAGTGGTTTTCCCTACTTTCTTCAATTTAAGTCTGAATTTGGTAATAAGGAGTTCATGATCTGAACCACAGTCAGCTCCTGGTCTTGTTTTTGTTGACTGTATAGAGCTTCTCCATCTTTGGCTGCAAAGAACATAATCAACCTGATTTCGGTGTTGACCATCTGGTGATGTCCATGTGTAGAATCTTCTCTTGTGTTGTTGGAAGAGGGTGTTTGCTATGACCAGTGCATTTTCTTGGCAAAACTCTATTAGTCTTTGCCCTGCTTCATTCAGATCCAGTCAAATAGTGCCTTGGAGCTATGGAGGACCTTCCCAGCATTATCCCTCCTTTTTCTGACACAGCATCCAGCACCTCTCCTTGGGAAGGTTTCTTTGAGATTACTGGATGGAGCTGAGCCAGCCTCCTTAGTTTCTTGGGGTGGCCCTATATCAGATTAAGCCAATCACTATATCCCATCTGCTTGCCCCTAGAGAATGTTCAAGGGAGGGGTCAAAGAGCGTCAGGGTCAGAAATTTTATTTCAGATGCTAGAAGAATCGCCATACCTCAACTGAATCTGAGAGCCAGTAAGACTGGAGATGCTGTCTGCCATGATAACGAAAAAGTTTTAAAGAATAAATTTGATGCTGCTGCTGCTAAGTCGCTTCAGTCGTGTCTGACTCTGTGCAACCCCAGAGACGGCAGCCCACGAGGCTCCCCGTCCCTGGGATTCTCCAGGCAAGAACACTGGAGTGGGCTGCCATTTCCTTCTTCAACGCACGAAAGTGAAAAGTGAAAGTGAAATTGTTCAGTCGTGTCCGACTCTTAGTTGATGAGGCTACATCAAATCAAAAGAAAGCAGAGCTAAGGTACAGAGAAGTGAGCACATTGTTTGAGACCCTGGATCCAGCCATGCCTGAAGCATCATATCCCTGTACCCTTCATTTATAGAAATAATACAGGGACTTCCCTGTGGCTCACTGATAAAGAATCTGGAACACACGGGTTTGATCACTGATCTGGGAAGATCCCACATGCCACGGAGCAACTAAGCCGGTGTGCCACAACTATTGAGGCTGTGCTCTAGAGTCCAAGAACCACAATTGTCAAACCCACATGCCCTAGAGCCTGTGCTCCACAACAAAAGCCACTGCAATGAGAAGCCTGAGCACTGCAACAAAGATTGGCCCCCTCTCACTGCAACTAGAGAAAAGCCTGCACAGCAACGAAGACCCAGCCAAGCCAAAAAGAAATTAAAAGAAATAATGCAATACATTCTTCTTTTTTTTCTCTTTGGTTGGATTTTCTATTATTCACATTTAAAAGTGTCGTGAGGCACAAGCTATACTTTTGTACGAACAGGGCATGTTCCTCTTCTAGAGAGGCACATTACAAACAGGTGTACCTGCTTGCTCAGGCTGGGGCATGGCCAGCCTATCTGAGTTCAGCCTGGACTGTAATCCCCACTTGCCCCATATGCCTGGTGTTCTTGCGAAGGGATTAACCTATACAATATACTCCATGACAACACAGTCATGACTCAGAAAGGATTTTCTCCTGGTTGTAGCCAGCCTCCAACATGGCCTCCAGTGAGCCTAACCTCTTATATCTTATGTCTTCCTTATGCTCTTATATAATCCTTCTGAGCTCCATGTAAGGCTGTGTAACCACTAAGACATTGTAGAAGTAAGATGAATCACTTCTAAAGCTAGGTCATAAAAATGACTGCAGCTCTGTCTTGCTGGCTTTTCAATCACTGTCTCTGGGAAAACCAGCTGCCATGTCAGGAGGACCCTCAAGCAGCCCTTTGGAGAGGCTCCCTGTGTTGAGAACAGAAGCCTCCTGCCAGCAGCCACCACCAGCTCACCAATCATGTGAGTGAGCCATCCTGGAAGTAAGTCCTCCAGCCCCAGTCAAGCCTTCAGATGATGCAGCCCCTGCTGGTATCTCAACTGCAATCTCATGAGCAACCTCAAACCAGAAGCACCCAGCTCAGTCACTCCTGAATGACCCACACAAACTGCGAGATAACAGACATTTAACATTGTTCTGAGATGCTACATTTTGCAAGAATTGTTCCAGAACAATAGGTAGGTAGTGCATGCTTCTTCATCCGACTTCTCTCCTCGGATCCATCTCTTCCTCCTGGCTAAAGTCCCCGATTTCCTTACCAGGCTACCCACCCCTGTTCCATGCAGCCCTTCAGTCTCATCCTTTTTCCTCAGTTGCGGTTTTCTCTCCAAAGATGACCCTTCAGTGCAGCCTCATGACCCCTCTCCTTTCCCTCCACCCCTGCCTTCCTCTTCCACCTGAAGAAATGGCTCTTTCTCCTTCCTACATCCCCATTCACTCTCCTCTTGACAAACTTCCCAACAGCAATTACAGTTAACAGTCCTTGCTATAAGAAACTAGATTTCTTCATGTGTCCCAACAGACTGGGTAACTTGAGGGGGTTGTTTTGAGACTACTGTCCACTCCTTCACCCCATCTCCCCAAAGCTCAGAGGGGAAAAATCTCCCACATCCCTTTCCGGTGGAGAAGTCCAGGCAGATTGAAAAGCCCCGTGAATTCTGATTTTCACAGGGCTTTTGCAGTGGCAGAAGAGGGTTGGGGAGAAGTATGCCACGATTGTCATGGCAACACGCTCCCTGGTGGGTCCTGGGCTGCACTCCCAGGCAGGGGAAGCAGTCCCAAGTGTGTCTCTCGCTGTGGGCATCAGACGACGAGCTGCCCAGGAACAGAAGGCGCTGAGGCTTAACAGGTGTCCCATCTCCAGAGGCAGACAGCCAGGTAACAGAGCCAGTAAGTCTGGCACTAGAGGAACAGGTAAGCTCGCCCTGGGGTCTCACCAGAGCCCCACATGGGCAGGTTTCTGTCCTCCCTACACTATTTTTACTCCCCGAGGAAGTGGTCAGTTCTGGGCTTCGGGTGACTCTTGCCTCTGGAAATAAAGGTCAGCAAAGTCCATCCTTCACTGTGTCAATGGGTCCCAAACTTAGTTGTTCATTGGCATCTCCTGGAGGTCTTTACAAAATGCTGACGCCTAGTTCCCACGCCCAGATACTGACTTATTGGGTATGGAGTACTGCCTGGCCATCAGGATATTTTTATGTCTCCAGGTGAATCTAATATATAGCAAAGGGTGGGAAGTCTTGCACTAAGCCGAGTCTCAGGTCTGTGCTGAAAATTTAAGCATGCACACATCTAACAACTTCTCAGCCAAATTTTCCATGGTTAATCCCAGGTATTGGAACTTGTCACAACCTCACTATTGGTGTTTCATATCATGAATCCAGCATAACATTAGGCAAAGCTTTGTAGAATGGGTGGTCAACAAGGAATGTGAGAGGAATGGGGTGGGTTGGAGACTCCCACGGGCCTCACGTTACCTCTTGAAGGTAGATCTGAATGGGGGATGTTGCACCAAAACTTGTGAAGTTAAAATTGTTATTTGTATAGACCAAAAATGGTTTGTGGTTGTTGTTTTTATATGGTTCAATCTAATACCAACTCGCTAGGAGGCAGCTGTTTCCAGTGGCTTCCGTAAGAAGGCAGGCATGGTGGGGGCTTAGGGAGAGGGTCAGAGTTCAAGGTTCCAATAGCTCCGCAGGGTTATCTGCATGTGATACACATGCAGTTATGGCATCAGCTGGAGTTATCGGCCCAATGTTAATTGTTGATCCCCTACCCTGACCTGCATAGACCTGATTCCCCATCTCAACAGCTGTCTTCTCAAAACATCAAGGCTTGATGCCCCTGCTCGGGAGGCTAACAATTCCCACTCTATAAGGACAGTGTTGCTGGAAGGTGGGACTCACCATGGGCTAAAATCGGACTTGGTGAAGGGCCACAGGTACAAAATCTCTCTTCATTATTCCCTTGCTTATTATGCATATTTAATTTTTTATTTTTTATTTTTAGCTTTGGTTTATAGAAGTCATATGCGCTCATTTTAACTAAAGAAATGATCCCAAGATTTATAAAGGGTCATCTCCTCCTACCCTCACCTCCATTTCCACTGCTTTTTCCTCCAAGTGACCAATGCTGGCAGCCACCTCATTTATTTTTTTGTTAGGAAATGAGTTGTTCCACATCAATGAATTTGCCCACAAATCAAAACTGTCCCTTTCTGTGAACCCTCCTACACTGTTGGTGGGAATGTAAATTGGTGCAGCCACTATGAAAAACAGTATGGAGGTTCCTTAAAAAACTAAAATTAGAGTTACCATATGAGCCAGGTATCCCACTCTTGGGCTTATGTCCAGAAAAGACGAAAATGCTAATTCAAAAAGATACATGCTCCCCAATGTTCATGGAAACACTATTTACAATATCCAAGATATGGAAGCAACCTAAATGTCCATTGACAGATGAATGGATTAAAAAGATGCAGTGCACATACATAATGGAATATTACTCAACCATACAAAAGAATGAAATATTTCCATTTGCAGCAACACGGATGGAGCTAGAGATTAATATACGAAGTGAAGTCAGTCAGATAGAAAAAGACAAATATTATGTGACATCACTGCTGTGTTGAATCTAAAAAAAAATTAAAATACAAATGAACTTATTTGCAAACCAGAAACAGACTCACAAACCTAGAAAAAAAACTTAGGGTTACCAAAAGAGAAAGGGTGGTAGAGGGAGGGATAAATTAGGAGTACGGGTTTAATAGATACATACTATTATATATAAACCAAGAAGGATGAAATATATAGCACAGGGAACTATATTCAATACCTTGTAATAACCTGTAACAGAAAAGAATCAGAAAAAAGAATGTATGTATATCTGAATCACTTTGCTGTACACCTGAAACTAACACAATATTGTAGATCAACTACACTTCAAAAAAAAAAAAAAAAATCCTGTCCCTTATACCTGCAAATACTTGAAAAACTGGGGGTAGTTTAAGCACTGTGGATGAAGCTGGCCATAGATGGAAAGTGTCCTCTCACTCCAAATTAATATGTTGTAACCTGACCCCCAGTGTGATGGTGTTAGGAGGCAGGACCTTGGGGATGAGACACAAGGATGGAGCTCTCACAAAAGGGATTGGTGCACTTACCAGAGAGACCCCACAGAGCTGCCTTGTCCCTTATGTCCTGTGAGAATATGGTGAGAAGACAGCCATCTATGAACAAAGAAGCAGGTCCTCACCAGACACTGAATCTGCTGGTACCTTGATCTTGGACCTCAGTCTCTAGAACTGTGAGAAATAAATTCCTGATTATAAGCCACCCAGTCTAGGGTATTCTGTTATAGCAGCCCAAGTGAACTAAGATAAAGATCATTCCGAAAGGTATTACCCAGTGCCTTGGCTTTTAAAATGGAGGGGCTCAGAGTCATTGTCACTCTTATAAAACTTTACATTCAGTTCAGTTCAGTTCAGTTGCTCAGTCTTGTCCGACTCTTTGCGACCCCATGAATCGCAGCACGCCAGGCCTCCCTGTCCATCACCAACTCCCAGAGTTCACTCAGACTCACATCCATTGAGTCAGTGATGCCATCCAGCCATCTCATCCTCTGTCGTCCCCTTCTCCTCCTGCCCCCAATCCCTCCCAGCATCACAGTCTTCCAATGAGTCAAGTCTTCGCATGAGGTGGCCAAAGTACTGGAGTTTCAGCTTTAGCATCATTCCTTCCAAAGAAATGTTTAATAGTTCACAAGCCATCATTCAATGCATGAAACCTACTTTGGTTTTTCCAGCGGGCCTGTAGAATAAGGGAGACACCTTAGCTCCTGTTGCACAAATGAGGAAACTGAGGCTCTGGATAGAAGAGCAAAACCCCAGGCTGGCATCCACACAGCCTCCTTTTCAAGCTTAGTTCAGGATCGGCTTACTCAGCTCTGCCCCCAGGTCAGTGCTGCTCTGTGTATTAATGAACGTCCATAACCAACATCTTAGAAACGCCTCTGGGTAAGACTATTTTATTTTCTTGTGTCTTTTTTTAGTGATCCTTCCATATTCCTCTCCTCACCAGTGTCAACTGTCAGCTAGCCCTTCCTCCTGCTTCAAGATACCTTGCCCCACATAGTACTGACTGAAAAATCAGCTAAGGAAAATTAGTTTGTTAGAATGGTTTGAAAGCAGAGTGAATAGGCTCTCACTGAGATTCTGAAGGACTTTCCTACGAGTTAGGTATATGGAAGAGGCTCAGGGGCACATACTTCCTTTTTTATTATGGAAAATTTCAGTCCTGTAAAAAAGGAAGACTGATGCTGAAACTGAAACTTCAATACTTTGGCCACCTGATGTGAAAAACTGACTCCTTAGGAAAGACCCTGATGCTGGGAAAGATTGAAGGCAGGAGGAAAAGGGGATGACAGAGGATGACATGGTTAGATGGCATCACCGACTCGATGGACATAAGTTTGAGCAATCTCCAGGAGTTGGTGATGGACAGGGAAGCCTGCATGCTGCAGTCCATGGGGTTGCAAAGAGTCAGACACGACTGAGCGACTGAACTGAACTGAAAAAAGGAGAGAGAAAAGAATAATGAATCTTTCCACGCAACCCCTGGTTAAAGTAGACCACCTTCAACAATTACCACGGTTACACATTTCTTGTCTTGTTCAAAATGCATTTTTGCTCAGCTCTTGTTGAATTCCAGATCCCTGAAGTGTCTGGATATTCCTGCACCATTACTATCAACTTTGAATACCCAGGAAGGACCACCCCATCATGCACCCTTTTCTTTCTTGTGAGTGAGTGAAAATCTCTCAGTCGTGTCCAACTCTTTGCCACCCTGACTATACAGTTCATGGACTTCTTCAGGCCAGAATACTGGAGTGAGGAGCCGTTCCTTTCTCCAGGGAATCTTCCCAACCCAGGGATTGAACCCAGGTCTCCAGCATTGCAGGCTGATTCTTTACCAGCTGAACCACAAGGGAAGCGGTCACTCAAGATGCCGGCACGGGCGAGGCCAAAGGGCAGTTTGCTACAAAGTTCTCAGGAAGCACCTTGTGTTCAG
The DNA here is from genome assembly GCF_003369695.1 of Bos indicus x Bos taurus. NCBI lineage: Eukaryota > Metazoa > Chordata > Mammalia > Artiodactyla > Bovidae > Bos > Bos indicus x Bos taurus. The sequence goes on along the minus strand of NC_040094.1, from coordinate 30,303,685 downwards.
CCCTATTTCCAGGGTCCGCAGTGAGTAGCTCATGCTTCTCAAACTCTGACCTTCAGGTGACTGAGGAAGAGCATTTGCCTGACCCGGGAGATCCTGCTGGGGAAGTCAGGAGGAATGCAAACCTGTGTTCTGTTTCCTTGCCAAGGTTGTTCTGGAAGGCTCTGGAAGGAATTTTTATTAGTCTAGAGAGAAAATAAGCATAAATTCCACCCGTTTATGACACCAAGCCTGGAAGTTTCCACATACCACTCTTGGGCTTCTCAAATCCCAGATTTAAGTCAAGTCTCTTCCATTCTGATAGCAGCCCAGGGCACACTCACTAGAGCTGGACTCTTGACCAAGAAGATTTCACAGATGACCCCTGGTGAGCCTATCCTTCCCATGGTCTCTTCTGAAACAGGTGTCACCCCCGCCCCCTACCCTCAAACCCCTGCTTCTGCAGATGACGAAGTAGAGCTTCGGGAGGTGAAGTCACTTGTCCCACACGTGTAATTAGTAAGCAGAAAAGTTAGGCTCAGATGAGCCTAATAATTTAAGTCTTCATTAATAAATGGAGAGCTAATTATAGTCATTGAAGAGCCTGTTCCTTTTCTGTTGTGATTAATTATGAATTTATTTTTAGTCTTTGGAAGAATGAAGACTCGTGGTGAGGTTTTGTTCTGAGCCAGAAACGTGCTATTCCTGACTGTCCTCCCGGGCCGGCCCCCTTTCCCTCGGGGACAACAACCCCAAGCAAGGTCGCCCGTGTGCATTTTTTTCAAGGCTCAAGATTCCCCAGGGATTTGGGTCCACTTAAGCAACTTTGGAGAACTATTTGCACACCTTGATAAGAGGGGCGCCACCTCCAGAATCCAGCCTCAGCCACACTGTTGGGAAAAGGAATGAGGGTCTGGTTTGTTTTGAGGGTAAGAGAAGCAGGCTGGATGGAAATAAAAAACCCATCTTGTGTGTCTGTGTGGACTTCAACAACAGCAGAGACCGGGAGCGGCGGCAGTTCTCTGAAACTTGTAAACTTCCAAGGAAAGATTGAGGAGAAGGGGGTGATGGAGGATGAGATGGTTGGATGACATCACCAACTCAATGGACATGAGTTTGAGCAAACTCCAGGAGATGGTGAAGGACCGGGGAAGCCTGGCACCCTGTAGTCCCTGGGGTCACAAAGAGTTGGACCTGACTTCGCTACTGAACAACAAAGCTTCCAGACAGCCCAGCCCTGACAGAGTGTATTTTCCCAGGCTTTACATATGTTAACAGCCACCATCAAGCTAGAGGTGGGGCTTGGCCCTGGAGACTTGCTGTCTCTTTAATGTGGCTTTGTCTATCTTTGTTGGGTTTCTCAATGACTTTTTTGTTGTTATTTACTCCCAAAGGGGAATCTCACTTCCTTACTTCCTGTTGCTGCCAGGGTTAGAGTGGGAATGGGGCAGACACTCCTTTACTACCCACTGCCAAGGACTGGTGTAAAGATACAGTTCTATTTCTAAATGCTATTTTTGGTCCCACAACTGACAATTTCTCCAAGGCCATTCTTTTCTTTTCTGTTCCTCTTTCTCTTCTCTTCTTGCTTCTTTTGCAAATGAATTTCAGTGGGGAAGTGAGGAACTGGCCAGATTCTGCTCTGGCTTCAGAGCCTGGTGGGTGGTTGGGAGGGTGAATGGGGTGGGAGAAAGAAGGGCTGTCTTTTCTCTTCCCTCCTCCCACCCTGATTTCTCTTCTCCTTCCCTTTTTACTCTATCCCATCCCCACTCTCTTCTTCTATAGTCTCTGTCTCTCTTACTCCCCACGATGGCTTCCTCTCCATATTTATCTATTCCATCTCTGCCTCCCAATTTCTGCCTGCCTCTGGCTCTTCTGCTTCCCTCAATAACATCTTTTTAAGTGGTGGTAGCCTGGCCAAATAGGATGCAAATTCAAACCCTTCCTACTTATAACTTACAACATTCTGTGATGGTACAAAGATTACCTGAAAATGTCTGGCAATCTTAGTGTTGAGGGTGATGTTTCTCAAAGTATGCTGCAAGGACTCCAGTAGTATTCTATTGGAGGTTTTATTCAAATAATAAAACAAAAAATTCAATAATCCAAAAGTTTTAATCAAAACACAGATTCCTGGGCCCTATTGTAGACCCACTAAATCTGAATCTCCAGGAATAGGCATCATTTTATTATTATTTTTTAATGGCTGTGCTGGGTCTTTGTTGCGGGACATGTCTTTTTTCTAGTTGCAGTGAGAGGAGCTATTCTTCCTGGTGGTGTGAGGGCTTCTCATAGCGGTGGCTTCTCTTGTTGAGGAGCAAAGTCTCTAGGCGCTTAGGCTCAGTAGTGGCGGCTCACGGGCTCTGGAACACGGGCTCAGTAGTCCTGGTGCACATGCTTAGCTGCTCCAAGGTATGTGGGATCTTCCCAGATCAGGGATCAAACCTGTGACCCCTGCATCAGCAGGCAGAGTCTTAACTACTGGATCACCAGGGTAGCACCTCCATGATTCTTATACACACTGAAGCTTCAGGATCTTTGGCTGCACCTCTTTTTCATTCCGATCCCAAAGAAAGGCAATGCCAAAGAATGCTCAAACTACTGCACAATTGCACTCATCTCACATGCTAGTAAAAGTAATGCTCAAAATTCTCCAAGCCAGGCTTCAGCAATATGTGAACCGTGAACTTCCTGATGTTCAAGCTGGTTTTAGAAAAGGCAGAGGAACCAGAGATGAAATTGCCAACATCCGCTGGATCATGGAAAAAGCAAGAGAGTTCCAGAAAAACATCTATTTCTGCTTTATTGACTATGCCAAAGCCTTTGACTGTGTGGATCACAATAAACTGTGGAAAATTCTGAAAGAGATGGGAATACCAGACCACGTGACCTGCCTCTTGAGAAATCTGTATGCAGGTCAGGAAGCAACAGTTAGAACTGGACATGGAACAATAGACTGGTTCCAAATAGGAAAAGGAGTACGTCAAGGCTGTATATTGTCACCCTGCTTATTTAACTTCTAGGCAGAGTACATCGTGAGAAACGCTGGACTGGAAGAAGCACAAGCTGGAATCAAGATTGTGGGGAGAATTATCTAACCTCAGATATGCAGATGACACTACCCTTATGGCAGAAAGTGAAGAGGAACTCAAAAGCCTCTTGATGAAAGTGAAAGTGCAGAGTGAAAAAGTTGGCTTAAAGCTCAACATTCAGAAAACGAAGATCATGGCATCCGGTCCCATGACTTTATGGGAAATAGATGGAGAAACAGTGGAAACAGTGTCAGACTTTATTTTTCTGGGCTCCAAAATCACTGCAGATGGTGACTGCAGCCATGAAGTTAAAAGACGCTTACTCCTTGGAAGGAAAGTTATGACCAACCTAGATAGCATATTGAAAAGCAGAGACATTACTTTGCCAACAAAGGTTTGTCTAGTCAAGGCTATGGTTTTTCCTGTGGTCATGTATGGATGTGAGAGTTGGACTGTGAAGAAGGCTGAGCGCTGAAGAATTGATGCTTTTGAAGTGTGGTGTTGGAGAAGACTCTTGAGAGTCCCTTGCACTGCAAGGAGATCCAACCAGTCCATTCTGAAGGAGATCAGCCCTGGGATTTCTTTGGAAGCAATGATGCTAAAGCTGAAACTCCAGTACTTTGGCCACCTCATGTGAAGAGTTGACTCATTGGAAAAGACTGATGCTGGGAGGGATTGGGGGCAGGAAGAGAAGGGCATGACAGAGGATGAGATGGCTGGATGACATCACTGACTCAATGGACATGAGTCTGAGTGAACTCTGGGAGTTGGTGATGGACAGGGAGGCCTGGCGTGCTGCGATTCATGGGGTCGCAAAGAGTCGGACACGACTGAGCAACTGAACTGAACTGAACTGAACTAGCTCAGACTCTAGATGGGAGAAGAGGGGAGAGGGTGGATGGAGCTCTGAATGCTATCTCTTCCTTGGAGGCCCAAATGCTAGGCTTTCCCCAGACTCCAGGAGAACTGGACCCAAAGTCCAGGCTTATTTTCAGTACACTAACTTCTTTTTCCTTCCCACTGTCTTCTTAAAGCTGACTCTCAAGATCACTGATTTCCCAGAAATCCACAGAATATCCACGAGACAAAGCAGGAAAACAGTGTTAGAACCTCTAGTTAAGTATAATATATATTTTAATATAACCCTTTAAAAATTTTAATCTTGTGTATTTTAAGATACTTATTAGCTTAGTGGTTCATGTATCTAATTTATAAATAATAGAAATATATATATATTGAGGAGTTTTACTGACAGAGGTGCGTAGTCAAGGTTTGGAGAACATCACTCTAGAATCAAGATATTATATATTCTTTAAGGTCAGGGACTATATTATTTTCTTTAACACACTATATTGAAGCATAACATTTATACAGAAAAGTGCACAAGGATGTATACAACCTGGAGAATAGCCCTGTGTAACTTGCACCCAGATCAAAAAGTAATTACCAGGATCCCAGATCCTTGGACCCCTGCTCTCAATACCCTTTCCTCCAATAATGATTCTCCTCACTTCTAGGAATTTCATAAAATGCCATCATGCTATGTATGGACTCTTTAGTGCTTTGTTGTTGTTGTTTTGCCATTATTTTGTTTGCTTGTTTGCCCAAAAGTACATCTGTGGGATGTTCATTCTTAAAGTGTAAAATTTTCCATTGTATAAATGTCATCATTTTATCCGTTCTCCTGTAGGTGAACTCATAATCAGTTCAGTTCAGTTGCTCAGTCATGTCCGACTCTTTTCGACCCCACGAATCGCAGCACGCCAGGCTTCCCTGTCCATCACTAACTCCCGGAGTTCACTCATACTCACGTCCATCAAGTCAGTGATGCCATCCAGCCATCTCATCCTCTGTCGTCCCCTTCTCCTCCTGCCCCCAATCCCTCCCAGCATCAGAGTCTTTTCCAATGAGTCAACTCTTCGCATGAGGTGGCCAAAGTACTGGAGTTTCAGCTTTAGCATCATTCCTTCCAAAGAAATCCCAGAGCTGATCTCCTTCAGATAACTCATAATAGTGTGGGGCTATTATGAATAGTAATAGCTTCCCTGGTAGCTCGGGTTTGATCCCTGGGTGGGGAAGATCCCCTGGAGAAGGAACACTCCAGTATTCTTGCCTGGAAAATCCCATAGACAGAGGGGCCTGGTGGGCTACAGTCTATGGAGTCAGACACAACCTAGCGACTAAACCACCAACCATTATGAATAGTGCTGCTGTGCACACTGTATACATCTTTCCCTGAGTGTATGAACACATCTCAGGCAGCTCTATACCTAGACGGGGAATGGATGAGCCACACAGGATGCTCCAGGCAGCTTTGCTAAATATGTTTTCCAACTGGTTCCTCTCAGCCATGCACGAGCGCTCCAGCACCTCAAAATATCAATACATGGTATTTTCTATTTTGCTTTTATATTTACCACATGATGAGTATATAGTTACCTTTTTATGATTAAAAGTATTTGGCCGTGTTGGGTCTTAGTTACGGCATGTGGAGTCTTTTGCTGCCGTGCACGAGCTCTCTAGTTGTGGTACGCAGGCTTTTAGTTGCTCCACAGCATGTGGGGTCCTAGTTCCCTGACCAGGGATCAAACCTGAGTCCCCTGCATTGCAAGGTGGATGCTTAATCACTGGACCACTAGGGAAGTCCCCCGCCCTTTGATTTTGATTTGCTCTTCTGATGATTGATGAGGTTGAACACCTTTTAATGTCATTGGTTGTTTGTATATCTTCTCTTATGAAATGCCTGTTCAAATCTTTTGCCCTTTTCTCTATTGTGTCATCTGTCTTTTTCATCTCGATCAATAGGAATGCTTTATATATACTCCACACTTCTCTTTCTATTCCAGGCCCAACAAACTGTCCGTTTTATAGAATGGGCTTAATAGCTTTTCAGATTGGTGCTGAATGAACTAGCACATGGGTGGGGAAGAGCATCCTTGTTGAATGAATGAGGCCTTTATACGTTTTTGTGTGTTTTTTGGCTTATGTTAGCAGCTTTCCTGAAATGTAGTTTACATACCAAAACATTTACTTGTTTTAAGTGTACAATTCAATGATTTCTGGAATTGTGCAGAGCCAATTGCCACAACTCAATTTCAGAATGTTGTCATCACCCCCAAAAGAAATCTCCTGCCTCTTTGTTTACCCCCTATTCTGACTTTCAGCTTCAGGCAACTGTTAATATATATACTGTCTCTATAGATTTGCCATTTCTGGATATTTTATATAAATGCAATCATACAACACTGGCTTCTTTGACTTAGTGCGATGGATATCTTTGAGTGCGTCCGTGTTGCAGCATGTATCAGTACTCTGCTCCTTTTTGTGGGTGAATGAGTGACCCACTGCATGGGTGAACCACATCGTCTCTATCTGTTCATCAGCTGATGATTGCTATTGTTTAGTCGCTAAGCTGTGTTTGGCTCTTTGTGATCCCATGGACTGTAGCTTGCCTGGCTCCTCTGTCCATGGAATTTCCCAAGCAAAGATACTGGAGTGGGTTGCCATTTCCATCTCCAGGGGATCTTCCCGACCCAGGGATCAAATCCGCCTCTCCTACAGTGGCAGATGTTTTGTTTTTTTTTTTAACCATGGAGCCACCCGGGAGCCTCAAGATGTACCACATCTTCTCTATCTATTCATCAACTGATGATGGGCATTTGTATTATTTCCACCTTTTGGCTCTGAGAAATCATGCTGCTGCGGATATTCACTGCAAGTTTTGTGTGGCTGTTTGTCTTCATTTCTTTTACCTAGGAGTACTGCTGGGTCCTATGGCAAATTTATGTTTAATTTTTTAAGAAACTGAAACTCATATTTCTCTGCCATCCATAGGCTGATGATGGAAAGGCATATGAAGCTGTCTCAAGTAAAAAAGAAATCCTGCCAGCACACAGCTATCAAGTGCATAGTGTTGAGAGAAAAGTTACAAAAGATGGAGTGGAGCCTGCTCTCAGGAGTTTACAGGCTAATCCAGATGTTCTAACACATGTGTTTATAGAGTAACTTGGCAGTATGGAAAATCTGAATCTGAACAGAGGTCCCAATAATCTGTGCAAAATGAATTCAGGAAATACTGGATGCGTACTTTTTGTGGCTTTAGGAAAGATAGATAGAAATTTAAAACAAACACGTTATCCCTCCCCTGAGTTACTAAGCAACTAATCAGTAAAATAAGGCCTAGTTATCAAAGAAGTTAAACAATTAGAGATTTAAATACAAAGTCAAGATAATACTAGAAGATGTGGGGTGCAGTGGGAATGGAGGGAGGAAGGTAAGAAGGAAAACAGAAAAACTTGTCTGTCCTTTGAGATCTTGTGAGAAAACAGAAACCCAGAATGTGTTCCTTTAAAATTGTGGCCTTTCCAAAAATGTAAGGGTTTCCAGTTCTATCACTGCCCTGGAAATCTTAGTTCAAAAAGAAGTGTTGGATAATAAATAATCAGGACCATTGAGCTAGATCAATAATAATGACTGCTAATATTTGAGTAATTAATGTGCCAGGAAGAAATATCAATAACCTCAGATATGCAGATAACACCACCCTTATGGCAGAAAGTGAAGAAGAACTAAAGAGCCTTTTGATGAAAGGGAAAGAGGAGAGTGAAAAAGTTGGCTTAAAGCTCAACATTCAGAAAACTAAGATCATGGCTTCTGGTCCCATCACTTCATGGGAAATAGATGGAGAAACAGTGGAAACAGTGGCTGACTTTATTTTTCTGGGCTCCAAAATCACTGCAGATGGTGATTGCAGCCATGACATTAAAAGACACTTACTCTTTGGAAGAAAAGTTATGACCAACCTAGACAGCATATTAAAAAGCAGAGACAGTACTTTGTCAACAAAGGTCAGTCTAGGCAAGGCTATGGCTTTTCCAGTGGTCATGTATAGATGTGAGAGTTGGACTATAAAGAAAGCTGAGGGCCAAAGAATTGATGCTTTTGAACTGTGATGTTGAAGAAGACTCTTGAGAGTCCCTTGGACTACAAGGAGATCCAACCAGTCCATCCTAAAGGAGATCAGTCCTGGGTGTTCTTTGGAAGGACTGATGCTGAAGCTGAAACTCCAATACTTTGGCCACCTGATGCGAAGAGCTGACTCATTAGAAAAGACCCTGATGCTGGGAAAGATTGAAGGCAAGGGGAGAAGGGGATGACAGAGGATGAGATGGTTGGATGGCATCACCGACTCAATGGACATGGGTTTGGGTGGACTCCGGGAGCTCGTGATGGACAGGGAGGCCTGGCGTGCTGCAGTTCATGGGATCTCAAAAAGTCGGACACAACTGAGCAGCTGAACTGAATTGAACTGAATGTGCCAGATGTTGCTCTAAACAGTTTACAGTTTTACTCATTTAATCCTCTTAATAACTCTATGAAAGAAATATTACTATCATCTTCTAATGGTAAGGAAAATGGGACTCAGAGAGGTTAAGTACATTGCCCAAGGGCACACAGCTAGAAAACAGCAAAACTGGAGTTTGGATACAGAGTCCAGAGCCTACATATTTAATCACCTCAAGTCGTGTAGTACAGTTATAGGACTCAGTCTCCAAATGCAGATGGGAAAGTAGATCCAGAGGTGTCTGGAGATTTATCTGAGATCAGGGATTGGAGTTGCACTCACTACTAGTCCAGTCTTACTTCTATCAAGAGTGACACTGGGTATCACCAGAGAGCCCATTATTAAGATGCCATTTGTGGATGAGCCATAGGAGGCACGGGTTTCCTGACTCCAGCAGAATGGACCCAAGGAAGCAGCGCTTCATGTACAATAAGCAGGTCTGACCTCTGCTGTTGACCGGCCACATGAGGGTGGGCAAGTTATACCCTCTGAGCCCAGTTTTTCTACTTGTAAACTGGGGGCAGTAGCCATACCAGCTCATAGGATTATAGGAATGAAATGAAAGAATGGAAGAGACTGACAGTCATTGCCAATTTTGGTACTGTTTGGGGCAGGTCATTTGGAACTGAAGTGTATAGGATGCTGTGTAGGCGGAGATTTCTCAAGTCCAAACTGGATAGCAGGTTGTTTTTAGGTATCCCACAGAATTCTGTGTTGCAGGAAGGCTCTGGACCAGTTGTCCTAACTTGATCTGGGTTATATCATCAGATGTCATATCTTTTTGCCTTTTCATACTGTTCAACTGCTATGTTTTTTTCAGTAATCATGTATGGATGTGAGAGTTGGACCATAAAGAAGGCTGAATGCTGAAGAACTGATGCTTTTGAACTGTGGTGCTGGAGAAGACTCTTGAGATAGCAAGTCTCTTAGACAGCAAGGAGATCAAACCAGTCAATCCTAAGGAAATCAACCCTGAATATTCACTGGAGGGACTGATGCTGAAGTTGATACTTTGGCCACCTGATGCGAAGAGCCGACTCATTGGAAAAGACATTGATGCTGGGAAAGATTGAAGGCAGGAGGAGGAGGGGGCGGCAGAGGATGATATAGTTGGATGGCATCATCAACTCAATGGACATGAGTTTGAGCAAACTCTGGGAGATTGTGAAGGGCAGGAAGGCAGGGAGGTGTGCTGCAGTCCATGCAGTTTCATATCATCAGATATGAAACCTGAGGTCAGTCTGCACATATGCCCCGATACAACACATTTTAGTCCCTTTTATGACTTGATTAGGTCGATTTCTTTTAGTGACTGTTTTCTGTACCAAATTTTGCAGCTCTGCTTCAAGGGACTCTTAGTGGTAACCATAGTCAAGAGTTTGTTTCCCCACGATTGTAGACATGCAAAGGTTGGTAAATTTGCAATCGATGGAATACTGTAAACCATCTGCATTTGTCAACTTGCCCCTGGCCAGAGGCCAGGCTGAGGCTGCTCTTCCAGCAAGATAGCTTTAATGCAGAATTTGGCTCTACAGTGATTTTCGAAGCTAGGGTGGGCCTGGACCTGAGCATTTAAAAGTTGCTCAGGTGATTCTAATGAGATCCACTGATTCTCACTAGAAAAATGTGTGAGATCTCAAGGTTCTTATAGCCCAGCTGGGCAGGTTTTGTAAAGGGTATCTAGGCAAGCATGTGTTTCTCTGGTGGCTCAGATGATCTGCCTGCAATGCGGGAGACCTGGGTTCAATCCCTGGGTTGGGAAGATCCCCTGGAGGAGCGCATGGCAACCCACTCCAGTATTCTTACTTGGAGAATCCCCATGGACAGAGGAGCTTGGCGGGTGAGATGGGGTTGCGAAGAGTCGGACAGGACTGAGTGATTAAGCACACAGGCAAGCGTAGTGAATGATGAAGCTGGGGGAGGTATTGTGTAGAGGGCCTGAAATGCACAGGCTGAGACTGTTGGCACTGAATATAAAAGGTTACTGAGTAGGACTCAAGGGTGGGTAATTAGAAGTATACATAGAGATTAAGGGGTTCAGCTATTCACAGTTTAGGAAACGGAATTTAATTTTCCTATAGAGTAGGCTAACAAAGCTTTTACTTCTATACCGCTCAGTTCAAACAAAGGTCAGCTTCCTTCAGCACCCCGGTCCACTGGTCCCAGCAGAGCAGGAGCTTGTCCAAAGGAATTTTGTAGGTCCCTGGCACATTGCGTGGATCTTAGTAGTCTCCCACTAATGTCTGTTGACAGAGTAAACGAGTGTAGACTTCTCGGCTTGGCGCATCTCGGTTTCAGGAGACGTGGTACCCTGGGCCGGTCTCGCTTTTGCATGTAAAGGCTGTTCCCCCTCTTCTCCCTTTATCGGTAATGACCTGCTTCCAATTCTACTAACTCGAGTTTTGACTCCGTCGCCGCCTCACTCGGTCCCACCGGCTGCCACCTGGCTCAGGAGTCGGCTTCAAGTCTGCCTCTCACCCCTCGTCCAGTTTCCGGTGAGTCAAGTTCAACCCCAGGTTCAACCCTGACAGTGACGGCCACACACACATTCCCTCACCGGCACCTCGGAGGAGGCGCACGCCCACCACCGGCCAATAGGCCGCGCAGAAAGGGGCGTTTCTAACCCCGCGGCTTTCCGGGGTGGGGGTGTGAGCCGGGAGACCCCTCCCGAGTAACCCGCCTGCTCTGCGAGGGAGCGCCCGGCCCTCAGCGGGCGTGGCCGCCCTGGCCCAGCCCCCGCCCAGCCCCGCCCCCGCGCGCAGAGAGGGCCCCCGCCCGGCCGCCAGCCCCTCTCCACGTCCGCTGCCCCTCCCTCGCCGCGGAGCCTGGCCGAGGGGGATGCTCCGGGTCCCACCTCCCCTGGGAGCTGCGCATTTCCGCGCGCCAGGGCGGCCTCGGCTGCGGCCGGCCCTCGCGGCGGACGCCCGCGTTCCGCGTCCCCGGGAAGTTGTCTCCGGAGCCCGCGGCGCCTGGGTCTCCTCCCCCTGAGCCCCGCCCCCCCGCCCCGAGCTGGGAGCCGCGAGCCGCCCGGCCCGGGGGCGTCGCCGCTCGCTCTCCGAAGCCAGCGAGTCTCGGTTTCCCTGCGCGGGGTGCACGTCCCTCGCCTGCCCGGGGAACCCCGGTTACCCCCGAGACGGCGCGCGCCCAGAGCGCGGGAGCCCGGAGCGCCGGGCGCCTGGGACCCCGCGGAGCCGCTGCCCAGCCCGCGGGGCTCGGCAGGGATGCAGGCTGCTGTGTGAGCCCCGGCGCCAAGGCCATGTCCGGCGCCCGCTGCCGGACCCTGTACCCCTTTTCCGGGGAGCGGCATGGCCAGGGGCTGCGCTTCGCCGCGGGCGAGCTCATCACGCTGCTGCAGGTCCCGGACGGCGGCTGGTGGGAAGGCGAGAAGGAGGACGGACTCCGCGGCTGGTTCCCGGCGAGCTACGTGCAGCTGCTGGAGGTAAGGGGCGAGGGCCGGGGCTGGGAGGCCGGCGCGCTCGCGTACCTGTTGCCTGTTCCCGGGAGGCCGGAGCCGCCCCTGCCGGAGGGGAGCCCGGGGGGCCGCCTCTGTGCGCTGGACCCAGAGCCGCGCGCTCCTGTGGGCGGTGGAGGCGGCGTGCGCCCTTGGGGCGTGGGCAGCGCGGGGTTCGCCCCCCGAGCGCTCCCCGTGCCGGGCCTCTCGAGCACATCGTGGCCGCCCTGAGGAAGCGAGAACTTGTTGCCAGTGTAAGCTCGGGAGCGGGCGGGCGCGTTCCGGCGGTGGCCGGGGCCGCCGGAGGGCTGCGGAGTCCGGCGGTCTAGGGAAGACGTGCAGACGATCGGGATGTGAAAAGTGGCCCCGGCGCCCCGAGCCTGCCGACCCGTGGACAGTTGTGCTGCGGCGGGTCAGCTCCCCGGCTGCCTCCGGGCCGTCCACTTACTGGTCAGCTGAGCCTGGCTGGCTACCAGCCCGAGCCCCGTCAGCAGGTCTGACCCGGGGGTGCCGCAGCCCCCAGCCAGCGCCCCCTCCCCTGGCCCAGCTCCCCTAGGTCAAGGTTCAGAACCTGGAAAGTGGCTTGTCCTGGGGTCCTGGCCTGGCCCCAGGTTTCACAGGACCTGCTGAGCCAAGTCGACTGGCTGTTTATTGTCTGGGTGACAGTTGGGAGGCCTCGCTGTCCTCTAATCGCTGAGCTCATGGTCACAGCCTGAGTGGGATCCGAAGTTTCTAAAGTCCTTTGGTGGGGGGTGGGAGGTGGTTTTACAGGACGTCCCCTTCAGCCTGACCCCAGGATTGCTGCAAAGACTAACTGTGAGTCGTCGGAAATATTATGTCAAAATACTGTCCAAATCATAGAGATTGAATTGATTAATAATTTAACCCCCACCCCCCACCGACCTACTTCACAAAGAACAAAGTAGCAAATTTTGACTGAAAATGCTCTGTGTGACTCAAAAAAGACAGACAGAAAGCCAGATAGGGGTGGAATGGTTATGGGTGAGTTTGCCTGAGAAAAACCCTCTGGAAACATTATCAGAAATCGAGCCTGGCCTCATAGAGATACAGTGATGTTTCTTTCAGGTCCAGAGAACAAAATCCCTCCTATGAGGCTTTAGTAGCCTTTGAGCAAAGTTGAGGCTGGAAGGAGCTTTCATGGGCTGTCCACTGAGGCTATTTGGAAACCTTCTTGGTTCTGTAATTTGAGAGCCAGGCAGCGTAGGGGAGGCGCAGGTGTTTCTCAGCTTTCCTAACTGCCTTCCTGAGATTCAGGTGTGAAAGAAAGCAAGTGAATGGCCCCTTATGAAGATCTGGAGCCTCCTTGTTTCTATTCCAGAAGCCCTGGGAGAGGCTCCTGTGGTAGAGTCCTCTGGTGGCCACACTTTTCCAGGAAACACTGATGTGGAAATCTGGCTGTTGGATGTCCGGTGAGGAGCGTCCCTGGCTGGACTGAGCCAGCTGTGTGTTGGGTGGGGAGTGAGGTTGGAGGGTTTGTCCACTGTGTTAGCGAGAGTGAAGTGGCTCTGCTTTTCCTTCCTGGGAGGAAAGGGAGGGTGAATCAGACCCAGGGGACAAACAGAACGATCAGATGGGACAGTTGTGGGTGTGTCGGTCACAGTTTGTGGTATATACATTGAGACTCTCCTATCTCCTAAGGGGCTTTCAGACCAGCACCCATCTGAGGGAGCAGTAACCCTGAGAGGGGCTCCCATTTTGTTAAGCACTTGCTAGGCACCAGGTATGGTCCATGCATTGTCACCAGTTCCCCTGACAGCCCTGGGAAGGGGAAGGAGCTATCCCCATTTTTGTAGGCAGGCAAATTGAATGAAAAAGGTGAAGGCAGTCAGCCAAGGAGTAGTTGGTTAGCAGCTCAGCTGGCTGAATATTACCCTTTGGGCCTCTGTCTCTTTTAAACTCAATATCCTGGGTCACACTGTACCAGAAGGCAAGTGAAGGGTCTGGATCCTTGTGGTGAAGGGTCTGTGTAGCTCCTGAGGTCAGCCTGCCGGAGACAGCGTCCCTAAGGGGCGGCAGAGATGCTGGGGCTACGGTGAGGGCAGCTGCTCCTACCCACTTGAGAAGCTCTCCTGCAAACCCTGATGTTTAATTTCACTCAGAGCCAGCTGTGTTTCCCACAGGTGGAGGGAGGAGTGGGCCTGAGTCCTAGGACTCTTTTCAGGGAAAAGCAGATGCAGCTTTGACAGGGAGGGTCTTTGTATCTGGGAACCTCATACATGAGCAGGCCTGGACCTCGAGGCTGAGGTTAGTAGAGATGGAGGATATGCAGGTAGGTTCCCCTGGGTTGCAGTGAGTCCCCAAAGATAGGCTGGGTTAGGGAATGCAGAACTCGCAAGGGGGTCGCAGGTGGTGGACTGGCCAGCATAGGGAATCATGGGTCTGGAGGACTGCCAGCCAGGTGTTGGTGCTGAAACCAGGTGGCCAGAGGAGCCCGTAGGTACTAGAGGTGGTAAACCTCTGCTAGTGGGGTGCCTGGCACTCAGCTTGCAGAGGGGCATGGAGTTCAGAAGGCCAGGGGAGCTGTTGGGGATATAAGTACAGACAGAAGGGGCTACACTAGGCTCCTGAGGCAGGATTCAGATGGGGGGATGCACAGCCTAGCCCCCACCCCAGTGCACCATTTGTTCTGATAGAGTGCTGTCAGGAAACCCCATCTTGGCAAAAATGTGCCAAAGATCGAGAGCCGTCTGTGCAAGATAGACACGCCTCAAGGATTTCCTCCTTGTTCATGTGGAAAAAAAAAAAAAGGGGAAGCACACCCCGTTGAGAGGAGTTGAGAGCTGACAGGGAGGTCAAAAGACCCGCCCTGGTGGCCAGTGAGCCCCTGAGCAGAGCCCAGTTTGACAGAGGTCCTGGTTCCTGGGGAAATCTTTTGGTCAAGACCCCAAGGAAATGAGGGAATGGGCTGCACATACTTGGCTTCCAAAGGGTGGCTTCCAGGAAAACCTCCGCCAAGCAGAGATGGGGAGCCCTGGTAGGCAGGGACTGGTCACAGGGATCCCACTCTTCAGTGGATGGGGCAGCCTTCCAGAGGGTGACAGGCGGAGGGAGCCAATTTTCCCAGAAAAGGGAGGAGGCGTAATAGATAAGATGCACAGCTGCCTAGGAATTATCAAGGCCCTTAGATAAAAGCCTAGAGGATCTGGTGGCTCAGACGGTAAAGCGTCTGTCTGCAATGCAGGAGACCCGGGTTCGATTCCTGGGTTGGGAAGATATATCTGGAGAAGGAAATGGCAGCCCACTCCAGTATTCTTGCCTGGAAAATCCCATGGACGGCGGGGCCTGGTGGGCTACTGTCCATGGAGTTGCAAAGAGTTGGACACGACTGAGCGACTTCACTTTCACTTTAGATAAAAGCAAGCAGAAACATCTTTCTTGAGGGTCTGATCCACCACAAAGAGCTCGAGGAGCTTAGAGAGACATGGTTGAGGAGCAGCTGAGGTGATGCTCTTACCTTGAATGGAGAGAATTAAGGATCTGGAAGGTACTGTAAAGCATCTGCAGAAACCTCTAGAGGTTTTGGGGATTAATCCTAGGGGTTGGGGGGCTGGTAATAAGATTGGAATGCACACACAATAGAGCTTTCCTTGAGCGAGGTGCTGTTTTCAGCATCCACAATCTGGCTGCAAGGCCTGGACTTCAGAGATAGTAACGGAATATGAGACTTTGCCAGTCAAACTAGTTGGCTGCAGAGGGTCACCCTTGCACGTCCTTCTCTCCAAGTCCTGTTCTCCCATTTTGGGTTCAGGTGATTGTGTTGCAGAAGTTTACAGAATGTTGCTGGGGGAGAGAGATGCTGGGCTGGGGAAGTGGGCTGTGCTGTGGATCATGAGGGATATTTTATCCATTGCTGTGAAATAAGCCCCCTCAAAACTTAGTGTTACAAAACAACTGTTTGTTACTATGGCACATGTTTCTGTGGATTGATGGGGCTCAGCTGGGTTGTTCTTCTGCTGGTCTTGGCGTCTCTCATGCATTTGCAGTCAGATGGTGGCCAGAGTTGGGGTCATGGAGGCTCCGCTGAGCTGGAACCTCCAGAAGGGCATATTCACTCACCCATCTGGTGCCTTTCATGTGGCTTCTAATGTGGTGTCTCATCCTCTGGTGCCTTTCTCTGCAGCAGAGCAGCTGGAGTTTTGACATACTGACTTCCAAGAAAGCAAAAGTGCAAACTGCCAGGCCTTCTTAAGGCTCAGGTTCAGACCTGGCGCATCGTTTCTGCCAGGTTTCATGGGCAAAGTGAGTCTCAGGGCCAGTCCCTGATTCAGGGTAGGAGGGCGGTTCATACAGGTGTGGGTACAGGTGTGACACTGAAGCAAGGTTCACTGAAGGCCATTTTGCAGACTGGCTACCTCACAAGGCTAGGGAGAATACCTGGGACAGATGATCCGTTAGAGGGGAAGGTGTACCAGGTCACATGGATGAGAGAGCTTCGGGGAGGTAAAATGAACAGACTTGGTCATTCTGCTAGGAAATTCTCCATCGTCATCCTTTTATGTTTTGTTTTTTTTGTTTTGTTTTTAAAGATGCCAGGGATTTCTTTGTAATGGCGATTAATGATGCAGCAGAATTTGAAACCAGATTTTTCTGTGCCTGAAGCCTGGGTCTGTCTCCTGAGCCACTGACAAACCAACTTTTTCAAGTTGGGGCTATTTGGTGCTGGTTGTTAATGGACATCATGCATCCGAACTGCCTGACATCTTGTAGATGCTCGATATGTTGCACAGATTGGTTTTAATACAGGGCCTTTCTTTTTGTAACATGGAGATTACCTAAAATGGGTGTGACCTTGTTCCTCATGCCTGTATTTTTCAAGGCAGTCATAAGCTCTGTCCACAAAAGAAATAATTAGGGCTGGTGGTTCGCGGAGCATGTGATTGTGACTGAAAAGATTAAGGTGCTTTCTGCCATCTTCACAAAGTCATCCTGCCCTTTGATTTGGGGGCTGTGGCCAGCGTTTGTGGCTCCCGCTGTGTGAAACTCTACCTACGGCCCACCCTCTGCCTCCGCTCCTGAGCAGCATTCCCCCCTTCACTGCTCTGTGCAGGTCTGGTCAAGTGGCCACCCCCTCGGGACTTCAAAGCAGTGGGCAGGGTTTGTGGATTCTCTGGATTCGGGGCATCTTCACAAAAGTTCCCTTAGCAACAAGTCGGCAGGAATCCCTGACATCTGTTAACCACCACGTGAATCCCCGGAGTCCATTACCAGTTAGAAACATGAATGAGATGCTGACCTGCTTGTACTCTTCCCAGCCCGAAGAAGCCCAGCTTTTATCTTACAGCCTGGTTGACCTTGTCTACGAGCACGGATGCTGGGCCTTACCTGGCTGGTGAAAGAAAAGGTTTGGTAAACCAGGAAATCTTGGATATAAGTTAGGTGTTAGGATTTTTATCCAGAGGTTGGGGTTCTCCCAGCTTGCCCACTTATTACTCCCAACAGCCACATGACAAGCTTTCTAACAGAATGTCAGCACGGGTCCCCAGCACTTAAAATTGCAAAATAAGTAGATTCCGCTCTGCCTGCAATGGCGAGGCTGCTGGATAGTGTTCCCTGCCCCCACCTGTTTTTGATTGAACTGTATATGGGATCTTAGTTCCTCAACCAGGGATCGAACCCATGGCCCTTGCATTGAAAGAGTGGCGTCTTAACCACTGGACCACCAGGGAAGTGCCTGGGTGGTGCTTATTCCCATGGAGAGAAGTAGAAGTGGTGGCCAGCTGGTGGGCTTGGCTTGTCCCTTGGAGCATCAGAGCATGGGTGACACTGTGGAGGTTCAGCTACGACAGGTGTGTGGTGCCAGGTTTGCATGGATTCCTCAGAGGACTCGCCCACCTCTTGCCTTTGCATTTAGTGTCTCTCCTGCCTCCCATCTGATAAAGATCAATTTTGTGAGATTAACTTCCTGGTTCACTGCATTCCCCTCATTTCTTGAGTTGGTAGCCAGACTCAGTCCCCAGGGACTCACATGTCCCATGTCCATACTACACTTTTAATCTCTCTCCTCCTCTAAGTGCCTTCTCCCCCCACCCTCTGAACCCTCTGACGGTGCATGTCACCGTCATCTCTCCAGTGTCACCCGACTCTACCCCTTCTTACCTTTCCTCTCCTGTTCGGTTGAGTGCAAACCTGGTCTGTTCTCCCTTAGAAACGTTCCTCAGAGCCTTCTCCTTCTTCGCTTGTGTTGGCAGACTTTTTCTGAAAAGGGCCAGGAAACATTTTCGGCTTTGTGGGCCAAGCGGCATCCTCAAGTTATAGCTGCGGTGCTGTGATGTGCAGTGCGCCGGAGACAGTGAGAAGCTGTGAGAGCACCCATATGGTCCCTGTCACAGCCACTCAGCCCTGCCTGTGGAGCACGAAGCAGCTCGAGAGGAGCCCTGAACCAGCGGGTGTGGCTGTGTGCTGATAAAACTTTATTTATGGACGCTGGGATTTGAATTTGTGCCATGCAGTATCTTTCTTCTTTTGCTTCATTTTCAACTATTTAAAGATGGATAGGCCAGGGACTTCCCTGGTGGTCTAGTGGTTCCCCTAGACCACCTAGGCGGTTCCCCTGGTTGAGGAACTAAGATCCCACGTGCCAAGGAGCAACTAAGCCCTCATGCTGCAGCTACTCTCGAGCCACAGCTAGAGAGTCTGTGCACTGCAGTGAAGATTCCCTGTGCTGTAAGACCTGCTGCTGCTGCTGCTAAGTCGCTTCAGTCGTGTCCGACTCTGTGCGACCCCCCATAGACGGCCTCCCACCAGGCTCCTCCATCCATGGGATTTTCCAGGCAAGAGTACTGGAGTGGGGTGCCATTGCCTTCTCTGAACTAAGACCTACACAGCCAGAAAAAAAAGATGGATAGGCCCTTCCTTAGCTCTGGGCTGTGTGTGGTTTGCCAATCCCTGTTCAGAAGTTGATCATTCATTCAACAATCCCTGAGTGCCTAACAATAGACTGTGAATGCTACTGTAGGTGAAGCAACGAAAGGCATAGAAAAGAAACTTACCTTTTAGTTGGAGAGATGGTAAACTAGCAAAAAAAAAATATATATATATATATATATGATTTTATATATATATATCTGATTTTATAGTAGTATATATGATTTTAAAGCAGGGTACTGTGATAAGTTAGGGGTGCAGGGTACAGGAAGGGGGGTTCCAGAAACTGTCAGAGAAAGCTTCTGCAAGGAGGGGATATCTGAGCAAAGAGCTGAGTGAGCCAGGCACATGAGGATCTGGGATGTGAGTGTTTGTTCTGCAAATGCAAATAACCTTAGAGAGGGGAGTATGTTTGATAGATATGAGAGAACCAGAATATTCCAGAATGGTTAGAGAGCAAGGACAAGCTTGGGATGTGGCAGAAAGGGAGGCAGGTAAGTTGGATAGTTACTTTCCTTCTCCCTACAGTATATGTAACTTGATTTTTCTCTATGAATTTATGTTTTATGTACCTGTTCTGCACAGTGAAAGAAAGGTACTGTCAAGCATTTGAGGTTCTTGCCTTTCCCTAGATTTGCATTTATGTTCTGGGGAATTTAACTGCAAACAGCGTCATTCCAAGGGCCCAGCTGTTCCTCCGTGTCCTTTGGGCCTCTGCTGACCTGTGCTTTCCTGTGTGGTTCTCTGTTTGTCTGTCCATACTCTTTTTGCCAGAGACAATCTCCTGTCTGAAGGGTCCCTCTATCTGGAGCCCCCTCTGCTCCTTCTCAGCGGTTTTTGGGTGGACAAAATCGGAGTATCATTCTCTGACACTCTCTGAAGCTTCTTCTGCCTCCAATGATGTGCTGGTAAATGTTTATTGATCAACTTTGGGGGATGGAGGATGGAAGTTCTGATTTGTAGCATCTGCCAATTTCTGGGATGTAAATACTCCCGCCATGGCCGATTTCAAGCTACAGATGGTTTCTTTTCATTGACTACATTGGACCTGTCATCTTGTGTAAAATTAAGGTATACAGCCTGTTCATCTGATAGCAGATATTATAACATGATAGCAACATTTAGCACCTCTATCACATTCCCTATTTATCCTTTCTTTTTCAGTGGTTCGTAGCTTTCGGTGTGATTGACAGGTTAGCATGCTCCGAGTTGTTTTGGAAAGCTCACCTGGGCTGTAGTGTGGAGGATGGATTTTAAAGGGCAGGAACAGGAGCAAGCAGATGAGTTCGAAAGCTGGGAGCAGGTTGGTGGGAGTGGAGGTTCTGAGAGAGAAGGGGATGGATTTGGAATATGTCTTGCAGGTTGAGTCAGAAGAATTTGCCAGTGGATTGACGGGGGACGTGAGGGGCCTTACCTCTGCAGGACTGTTGTGATGTACTCTATGGTATTTTCCTCATCCATGAATCGTCTACTCTGCCACCAGAGACCTCTTCCTTCAAAAATGAGCTAAAAGGCAAATAAAAATTGGGGAAAAGTTAATGTCCTTAATGCAGGAAGTACTTTTATAATTTTTTTCCCCCCAAAAGCAGAAACAGGAACACATCAGTATGCGAATGGGCAGGGAACTTGGATAGACACTTCATAATAAAAGATGTGCAAAGTCATCAGCATATTCAGTCTCATTAGTAATCAAAGAATTGTAATTTTTTTGGAAAAGGTAGCTTTAACGAAAAGCGTCAACATAAAAACAGAATGAGTCTTGGCTAGAGTGTAGGAAGATTGTCATATGCTTCCCAGAGTGTAATTTGGCAATACATCTTAAAACCATAACAATGTATGTGCCCTCTGCCCCAGCAATTCCACATGTAGAAATTTGGACTCGGGAAGAATCAAGCCATAAGCCTCAGAATACCCGTTGCAGCCTGTTTCTGTTATAGCTCAATTGGCCACACCCGACCTTCCCACCTGGAGGAACTGGTTAAAACAAGGTTCACCTGTGCCTCACACAAGGCCACCCATGCAAAAGGGGTTCAGCTGAATTTGAAAAATAAAACATTTTTGTCAGTGATGCTAAGTGTTTTTAATGGAGTTAGCGTGGTTCAGATTTCACCTGATGACAAGGCAAAATGAGCTGGTGTTTCCAAGAATGAACTGCTTTTTAAAAGCAGAGACTGTGTCCCATGCATTCTCTGATGTATCCTTTTGTGCAAAGACCCAGCTGAAGGAGTACTTGCCTGGCCCAAGGCCATGTTCTTTTAGATATCCTTAGTAACAGCAAATCTTTGTCTTTCAAGGGGTGCATTTGGTTTTTTTGGAAACAGCCAGATTTTATTTGGAGCCAAGTCTGGTGTGTCTGTATGTGTGACTGTCTGTCTGTCACCTTGTTGAAAAAAGGATGTAAAGCAGCTTACCAAAAAGCATACGGTACAGTAAGATAGAAGCATAAATACATGGGGAAATCTGGGGAAAGGAGAAAATAAGATGATGGAGTGAAGTCTGAAGAGTGTAGAAGGTCATTGAGTTAAGTAATGCTGTTCAGGGTTTAAAACGAGGTCCTCAAGTCATGATGTGTTTGAGCTGTTCTCAACGGGGAGAAACAGATGTTCTGAAGATGGCAGCATTGGGGGCTTAGGTGCTGTGTCAGTCAGGATGGGTTAGGGAATGCTGCTGTAACAAACAGTCCCCAAGTCTGAGTGCTTAAAAACAATATAGGTTCGCCTCTTCTCACACTGCCAGTCTATAGCAAGTCAGTTGGTGGCAGCGAGACCCTCCAGGAGGGACCCAGGATGAGGGAGCAACCACGGTCTTGGATCTTGCTGGGTGACCAACAGCACCTGGTTCTTAAAGCTTCTTCCCACAAGTGGCACATGGCGTTGGTGCTCAGATGTCATTGATGAAAGCCCAGCCACACCTCACTTCAAGTGGGTGGGGTGATGTAGTCCTGCCCGGTGCCCAGAAGGAGAGGAGGAGTGAGCTGCATGTATATGGACGGCTTTGGTGTCCACCAGGGTGTGTCTTCACTCAGGGGGATGCTCTGTTTCTGTTCTAGTTTAGTCTCCGTATTTTATGGCCATACCGAGTGGTGCTTCTCAAGTTGACTTTGATACCTCTAGAGCAAGGTTTCTGGATGTTGTTGGATGCAGATTCTGACTTAGTAGGTCTGGGGTTAGGCCGGGGACTCTGTGTGTCTGATAGGCTCCCTTGGAGTTCAGCCCCAGCATGGGCCCATAGCTACTGAGACCAGGATGAGCTTTTACTGTTCTTTCAAATCAGCTCCCCCTCCACCAAGCTCTCCTGGCATTTGCCATGCTCCTGGGCACACTAGTGATACTTGGCCTGATCCCAGACTTCCTGTGATTTTTTTTTTTTCTTTGCGGTAAATACATCTGTCAACGTTTGGTTCAACAAAATCAAATATTTATATTTGAGCACCTACTGTGTATGCTAGGCTCTCTGCAAGGCCCGGTGGATACAGTCGAGGCCTGGAGCCAAGGTCTTCTCTGGGAGCCCTCAGGGATGTGCCAGCCCCCCTAGGTGACTCTGGCAGATGATTTCTCTAAAAAAAACTTCAGTTTCACAACTTGTTCTACTGGAACGAAAGCCTTTCCAGAAGTTTTGCATCCATTGTTCTTTCTCAAATGCCTTCATTTCTCCACCCTTCTCATTTGCTTGTCAGATGCACAGAGAACTCCCATATTCGTCAACAAAAAAACTAATTAAGTTGTAAAAACTCTTCAGAGATGATATTTTAAAATTTCTACAGAAATGAATCCTTGTCCTAATTTAATCATGACAGAGGCTCCTTATTTTAGCGATGGCTCATGGAAGAGTGTCATTTGTTTTTGATTCATAATATAAAGTAGAAATAGAAATAGGAAGTTGGAGGCCACTCTTCTCATTTAGCAAGTGTTTTACTGATAAATAGCTACAAGCTTTTGTTGTGTTTGAAGTGAAAAATGAAACTGTTGAGTTCTGGATAATCAAGGACATACTTCACAGAAAATCTGCTAATCTGATGATGGTGTCGGTCAGTCCCTAAGTCGTGTCTGATTCTTTGTGACCTCATGGACTGCAGCATGCCAGCTTCCCTGTCCCTCGCTATTTCCCGGAGTTTGCCCACGTTCATATCCATTGAGTCGGTGATGCTATCCAACCACCTCATCCTTTGCTGCCCTCTTCTCCTTTTGCCTTCAACCTTTCCTAGCATCTCTACCAGCTAATCTTGTACTCAATCTAGTATTTTCGTATTTATAAAGAAGGTTTTGGATGCCTGGGGCCTCCTGCTTGCTGTGGGCACATGGAATCCACCTGTGCAACATACCATGTAGGACATTAAGCCAGCACTTATAATATTAATGTGCATGCATATCACAGGGGGCTTTTGTTCAGATGCAGATCTGGCTTCAGTGGGCCTGGGGTGGGGCCTGAGACTCTGCATTGTCTAACAAGCTTCCAGGTGCTGCTGGCCTCTGAGCCTCAATTTGAGTAGGAAAGCATTTGAGTACCCTAAGGGGTTTTTAAGTTTGCAAGCCATGATTAAATTCTGGAATTAGATTGGATTTAGTTTACTTTTCTTTCTTCATGGGTTATGTAAGACTACATAGGGTCATGGAAAGAACACAGGTTTTGGAATTAGACCTCAATTTGAGTCTGTTTAATCTGAGAGGTTTGAAGGTGGTAAAAAGGATGGTGGGCGGGAGGGTGGTATCTGGTGTTCCTATTTGCCCAGAGGGGTCTCTTGATCGCCATCATGGGTTGGAGGTGGGGCTTGGGAATGTTTCACCCTGGCTAGGTAAGGAAGAGAGGTGGCTGAGAGCTGAATGGTAGGCCCAGGGTCTTAACTACAGCATGCATGAACTTGACAGCATACAGAGAGCCCAGGGTGGTCTTGCCGGATACCAGTGTGTTAGGAAAAACATGTCCCCACATCTCAAGGCACTTGATCCCATTCCAAGGGGATGCTGGATGTGTTGTGTGGTTTGGTTTGTGGGCTGGAATGTGAGCCCTGTGGCTACCATCAGTGTGGACACTCTGCTCAGGGGCAGGGACAGAACCTCCTCCAAATGGCTGAAGAGTGCAGGGTCAGGGTCTGGCAGCTCTGGGTTCAAATCCTGACTCAGACCCTGCTGCCTGAGAGACCCTGGGCCGGTTGCAGAATCTGCGTAAGTTTCCTAGGGCTCCTGTGAGGTAGCCAGGCACCTTGTACACACTGTTAGTGGAGTCTACACCCCCCATGTTCTGGGGATCATGCCAAGACCAATACTGAGAGCTACCGCTTTACTGGACTTCCATTTATGGGGGTGCGGCTGGGGTGAGAGGAAACTCCCTCTTTCCCTGGGCCCCTCTGAGATCAAGTACAGGGCTCCCTGGTTGCAGTCCTGTGGTCAGGGCCTTCCGACCCACAGGCAGAAGTCACCAGAGCCTCTTACTGAATGTAGATTTGGATTCTGAGGGTCTGGGGTGGGACCTGAGAGTCTGCATTTTTAAAAAGGTCTGACAAGGAGATGCTGCTTGTCTGGGGCCCACACTCTTAGAAGCACTGCCGGAGAGCACTTCTCTGGATTTTTCAGGACCCAGATCCTACTATTTAAAGCAAGTGAAGCTGCAGCCGCTGGCCAGTTCTGGTTTATTGGAAGCTGCTGCATGATGGTTGTTGCTGCTCAGGCTGGGTTAATTAGTCTTAATTGCTTCTTACCTGGGTCTGATGGGCCTCTGGGTGCTCAGACGTTCCCCGAAGAGGCTCTTATAATGAGAAAAATGTCAGGAGAGGTGACGTGTTGGAGTTTACTGAAGGATTTAGGCATTCCTTTTCGTCTTTGCTGGTCCTGGGCCCACAGAAAGATTTGTTTCAAGGGCCTGGATGGGAAATTCTCTTCTGAAGGTGTTGCTGTGGGGCTTAGAACAACTGATGGTCTCAGAACTGGCGATGGAGTTAGTGCCGTAAAGCTGGCGTCTCCCACGGCCCCTGGATGCAGCCCTCAGGTCTACGTGGCTCTGCGCTTGGCCTGCCTCCTCTTGCCTGGATCACTGCCCTGGCCCCTAACCGCGCTGGCTCTGCCTTTGGCCCCTTGGTGATGTCCATTCTCCGTAGAAATGCCGTGGTGATTTCTCTAGCCAGTTCGGCCAAGGAACATTCCTGGTTAAGACTTTCCTTGGGTTTTTTTGTCTTCCTGATATAACATGACTTACCTTTGCTTATGCGTCCCCTCACTACCTGGATTCTGCCTCCCCTCCTGGTCACGTTTTTAGCCACTTCTCTGTATAGGCAAAGCTGGGAAGTAAGATTGTCACCTTGTATATAATGCACAGCAAGCCATACCAGGCCCTCCTGAAACAGGAGGGAAGAGGGCAGGCACGGTCTTTAAAAGAGTGATACAGCCGTTGAGGATGTGAGGTAAACGAGTCAGAACCTACTAGACCCAAGATGGCGGAGGATTCCACTTCCGGCGCAAGATGGTGGATGACTTGACTTCCGGGTCATAGACCTCAAGCCTTATTATATGCTTATCGTAATATATTAGCACCTTAATGACATGCCACCAGATGCCATGACAGTTCTGAGGCTGACCATAAAAAGGCCAAGATGGGCAGTGCCCCAATGCCTGGAAATCCCTGCCCCTTCTCCAAGATAGTTAGAATATTCTTCCCACTCATTAGCATACTAAATTACCCAACCCATAAAAACTAACAACCCCAGTATTCTGGGGCCTGTTTCACTTTCCAAGACAGCTCTATTTTCCTGCAGCAGTTCTGGAGTCTTAGAATAGGAGTGTCCTCAGTTTGTAGACACTCTAGTGTGTTGGTGTTCAGGGCTGATCTGACCTGGGTTTGAGTACTGGCTGTGCGAAACTTGGGGCCAGTCGCTTTCCTGTCCTTGGACCTTAGTTTCTATGTCTTTAAGACCCATGTCAGGCTTCCCTGGTGGCTCAGTGGTAAAGAATGCGTCCGCCAATGCAGGAGAGGTGGGTTCAATTCCTGGGTTGGGAAGGAAATGGCAACCTTTTCCTTCCCAAGGAAATGACAATCCTACTTCCCTTCTACCCCCTGGAGAAGGAAATGGCAACCTACTCCAGTATTCTTGCTTGGGAAATCCCATGGACAGAGGAGCCTGGCAGGCTACAGTACAGATCGCAAAGGAGTCAGACACGGCTAGCGACTGAACAACAGCAAGACCCGTATCAGAGGATCGTTGTGCAAGTTAGAGTTGTCTCCTTTGATGTCAGTGCTCTGCAGAGAGCCTGGTGTCAGGGAGCCGGATGTGCTTGTGGCCATCTATCACTCAGGGTTCTGGCTATTATTTTCTTAGTAAAAGAAACCTGCTTCCCTGAGCATCAGTTCAAACCTCTTGGTCACCATTTCTGGTGGAGACCTTGTCTCTCTGGCTCTTGTCACCTTAACTCAGTTTCCATCTTGGTTCTTCCAAGTTAAGTCTCTTTCCGTCAGGTTTCAGGTCATCATTGAAGATGTGTTTACAGGAGGATCACTGCCTTTTTGTGGATGGACCCTTTGTCATGGTGCATTTCGACCACAAACTTAAGCCAGAAATTCCTTTCTTGAAATGTCACAGTTGTCTGACTCTCCTCCCATCCGGATTCTCTCTGAATGTGATAAACCCGCCTGGGAGTGACCAAGATTAGAATCTTAGCTGGAGGTCAGCAGTCCAGGGGAATTTTATCTTAGAGCCTACGGCAGATAAACCCACTTATAAGGGCAGGTTTTTTTTTGCAGAAGATTGCCTCCTGAGGCCTGTGGGTAGGGTCCTGCTCAGAGTGAGGGGGTCACAGGACCCGTGGATGTTTTCAAGCTGATGTGTTTGCTACGTGGCCCTCGATTCCTTCTTTCGGCCAGCCAGCTGCCGAATTTCTGAGCATGGCTGCTGTAGGTTCTTTGCAGGTAGAACGGAAGCACAGTAGTGGGAGATTCTGCCTGTGCCCTGTATCCCTCCACCCTGGCTCCATAATCTGATTCTCTGGCAGCACTTGCAGGGCTTTCTGCTCATTGTTGTCCCCTCTTTGCATTCCCCCATGAACCAGGCACAGAGAAAGCCTGCTTTCTGTGCTCCTGACAGCTCCCTCCCCCCACCCGCCACAGAGAGGGCAGGGAGGGTTTTTTTTTTTTTTTTAACCTTTATTTATTTATTTATTCTGAGCAGCATGCAAGATCTTAGTTCCCTGACCAGGAATTGAACCTGTGCTCCCTGCAGTTGGAAGCACAGAGTCTTAACCGCTGGACCACCAGAGAAGTCCCTGTCTTCCCGCTTCTGACTCTTCTTTTGAAAAGAGGAGATAATCTGGTCTTCAGGGAAAAAAGGAGTATCAGTGTGAATCTTTTAATTGTTCACTTGCCACTCGGGCCAGATGACTGATGCACACCATCTGGGAATTTGGGATCAGAGAGACAGGGAGCTAAGGTTTCTGGAGGTTCATACGGACAGCCATGGGATGAGACCTGATCTGTGCGTGCCCTCAAGGAGCCCTGTGGTGGGCGTGGCTGTGGAGAGCCTGGTGTTGTTGAGAATTTCAGACCTGCCTCCTCTGCCTCCCTGAGGAGAAAACATTCTGAATTAAATTGTAGCCACGCCTCTTCCTCCTCTGTGCAGGGTCCTCTGTGGAGCCATTTCGAGTGTGTTCAGCATGTGGGGAGAGACTAGCCTGGCCAAAGCAATACCAGCCATTCCAGGGAGATTGTGGAGCCAGCTCTGGCCTGAGCCCTTTGCCCCGACTATGCCCCTGGTCCAAGAAGATGACTGCTGGTGCATGAATGGAGGCAGGGGAGCTGGAGCTGGCCTGAAGTCTGCGTCTCCCAGACCTGGGGTTCTCTGGTGCTGGTTCCTGGGATCTGACACAGTGCTGCTCTTCCAGGGACTATGGCTTGATCATTCTCCTGTTCAAGTGACTCCCAGGATTCCTCCAAGAAACCTGAGCACTCTGGGGGACACAGTTTGAAAAGCGCAGTCTCTCGGTCCACTAAATGCCAACCCTCTTCTCTGCCCATCAGGATCACTTTCAGTTAGTTCAGTTGCTCAGTCGTGTCTGACTCTTTGTGACCCCGTGGAATGCAGCATGCCAGGGCTCCCTGTCCGTTGCCAACTCCCAGAGTTTACTCAGACTCATGACCATTGAGTGGATGATGCCATCTCATCCTCTGTTGTCCCCTTCTCCTCCTGCCTTCAATCTTTCCCAGCATCAGGGTTTTTTCAAATGAGTCAGTTCTTCGCATCAGGATCACTTTAGAGGATGCCAACTCGAGTGCCATTCCGCGGTGCTTCTGAATTGAGTGCCAGGGCATGGTCAGGGTGCCCTGTTACTCTAGGTGGCTGGTCTGTTTTTTAATCAGTCCTGGGGAAATGATTTCTCAAGGAAGCAGCAGAAGGTGTAAATTACGTTTCACTGAAAATCATCAAGACTATATTCAGCTACAGCAGCAAGTCTCTTGCAAATAGGGACTGATGTGAGATGCAAGCAGGTTGGAAAGAGTCACAGTGAGGACCTGCAGCTGGCTTGATTGACGGTCACAGAGGCACATGCACTTGGCTTTCTCCTGTTTATAGGGGAGAGGGATGGAAAAGCAACAATTATTCTCAGAGAACTGTACCCCAAGGGGGACGGTTTTAAGGTGACTGACATCCACCTTGGAATGGACGAGTTTTCTGTTAACCTGCTTCTTAGTAAGTATTCCTTGTATTTCCACTGAGCCAGGAACGCTGGGCTTAGGGCCGGTGTCCCCACTCTGCCCTAGCCTCTTGTTGCCGTCCACAATGTCCTTCTGAGTCCAACAGAACCCTCTCCACTGGCTCCCTGCCATCCCTGTGTGAGGGTGCTCCTTGTGGGGATGAGCACGGGGCTTCATAAACCTACCCCCGCCTCCTCACTTGCCCTCTCCTGGCGCCCAACTCTGCACCCCCTGCCTTTGCACGGCTGCACCTCTCTCTGGGGTCCCTTCCCCCTCCGGCCTGTCTGGGGAATGATAATCCCCCTCCAGACCCAGCCCAAGTGTGGCCTTTGACCTCTCCCCAGGCAAGCAGGTCATTCTTCCTTGGCTTCCGTAGGGCTTCCTGCTGTGGTGGCCCTGACCACACTGGGTTGCAGTCACTCCTGTCCTGCACTCTGAGCTCCTCCGGTGCAGGAAACCTGCACCTGCATTGTCGTGGATCTTTGTGATGCCCAGCTTGACACAGTGCTTGGCATCCGTGAGATTTGGCTGGGTGACTGTTGGAACACCGGTTGGGTAGACAGATGAACTAAAGAGTTTGAAGAGAAGGCTTGCCAAATAACAATAAAATTCTTTTAAAAAGGTGATGAGTTAAGTGAGGTCAGTAGAGTGACTTTAGAAGAAGAGGAGGTCAGGACACAGACACAATGAGGAAGGCTCAGGAAGGAGACAGCTGTCTGCAATCCAAGGAGACAGGCCTCAAGAGAAACCAGCCTGCTGACACCTTGATCTTGAACTTCAACCCTCCAGACAATAGATTTCTGCTGTTTGAGGCCCTCGGCCTGCAGTTCTGGCCACCGGAGCCGACTCCTCAGTTCAGTTCAGTCGCTCAGTCATGTCCGACTCTTTGCGACCCTATGAATCACAGCATGCCAGGCCCCCCATCCATCACCAACTCCCAGAGTTCACTCAGACTCACGTCCATCGAGTCAGTGATGCCATCCAGCCATCTCATCCTCTGTCATCCCCTTCTCCTCCTGCCCCCAATCCCTCCCAGCATCAGAGTCTTTTCCAATGAATCAACTCTTCGCATGAGGTAGCCAAAGTACTGGAGTTTCAGCTTTAGCATCATTCCTTCCAAAGAAATCCCAGGGCTGATCTCCTTCAGAATGGACTGGTTAGATCTCCTTGCAGTCCAAGGGACTCTCAAGAGTCTTCTCCAACACCACAGTTCAAAAGCATCAATTCTTCGGCGCTCAGCCTTCTTCACAGTCCAACTCTCACATCCATACATGACCACAGGAAAAACCATAGCCTTGACTAGACAGAACTTTGTTGGCAAAGTAATGTCTCTGCTTTTGAATATGCTGTCTAGGTTTGTCATAACTTTCCCTCCAAGGAGAAAGCGTCTTTTAACTTCATGGCTGCAGTCACCATCTGGAGTGATTTTGGAGCCCAGAAAAATAAAGTCTGACACTGTTTCCACTGTTTCCCCATCTATTTCCTATGAAGTGATGGGACCGGATGCCATGATCTTCATTTTCTGAATGTTGAGCTTTAAGCCAACTTTTTCACTCTGCACTTTCACTTTCATCAAGAGGCTTTTGAGTTCCTCTTCACTTTCTGCCATAAGGGTGGTGTCATCTGCATATCTGAGGTTATTGATATTTCTCCCGGCAGTCTTGATTCCAGCTTGTGTTTCTTCCAGTCCAGCGTTTCTCATGATGTATTCTGCATATAAGTTAAATAAGCAAGGTGACAATATACAACCTTGACGTACTCCTTTTCCTATTTGGAACCAGTCTGTTGTTCCATGTCCTGTTCTAACTGTTGCTTCCTGACCTGCATACAGATTTCTCAAGAGGCAGGTCAGGTGGTCTGGTATTCCCATCTCTTTCAGAATTTTCCACAGTTTATTGTGATCTACACAGTCAAAGGCTTTGGCATAGTCAATAAAGCAGAAATAGATGTCTTTCTGGAACTCTCTTGCTTTTTCCATGATCCAGCGGATGTTGGCAATTTGATCTCTGGTTCCTCTGCCTTTTCTAAAACCAACTTGAACATCAGGAAGTTCATGGTTCACGTATTGCTGAAGCCTGGCTTGGAGAATTTTGAGCATTACTTTACTAGCATGTGAGATGAGTGCAATTGTGCGATAGTTTGAGCATTCTTTGGCATTGCCTGTCTTTGGGATTGGAATGAAAACTGATCTTTTCCAGTCCTGTGGTCACTGCTGAGTTTTCCAAATTTGCTGGCATATTGAGTGCAGCACTTTCACAGCATCCTCTTCAGGATTTGGAATAGCTCAACTGGAATTCCATCACCTCCACTAGCTTTGTTCATAGTGATGCTTTCTAAGGCCCACTTGACTTCACATTCCAGGATGTCTGGCTCTAGGTCAGTGATCACACCATCGTGATTATCTGGGTCGTGAAGATCTTTTTTGTATAGTTCTTCTGTGTATTCTTGCCACCTCTTCTTAATATCTTCTGCTTCTGTTAGGTCCATACCATTTCTGTCCTTTATCGAGCCCATCTTTGCATGAAATGTTCCCTTGGTATCTCTAATTTTCTTGAAGAGACCTCTAGTCTTTCCCATTCTGTTGTTTTCCTCTATTTATTTGCATTGATCACTGAGGAAGGCTTTCTTATGTCTTCTTGCTATTCTTTGGAACTCTGCATTCAGATGTTTATATCTTTCCTTTTCTCCTTTGCTTTTCACTTCTCTTCTTTTCACAGCTATTTGTAAGGCCTCCCCAGACAGCTGTTTTGCTTTTTTGCATTTCTTTTCCGTGGGGGTGGTCTTGATCCCTGTCTCCTGTACAATGTCACGAACCTCATTCCATAGCTCATCAGGCACTCTATCTATCAGATCTAGGCCCTTAAATCTATTTCTCACTTCCACTGTATAATCATAAGCCGACTCCTATAGGGCCCTAAACCTATATTTGGGTGGGAGACTTATTTATGTAATTCTGTGTGGTATTGACATATAACAAGGCTGAGCACCAAAGAATTGTTGCCTTCGAACTGTGGTGCTGGAGAAGACTCTTGAGAGTTTCTTGGACAGCAAGGAGGTCAAACTAGTCGGTCCTAAAGGAAATCAACCCTGAATATTCATTGGAAGGACTGATGCTGAAACAAGCTCCAGTACTTTGGCCACCTGATATGAAGAGCCGACTCATTGGAAACGACCATGATGCTGGGGAATATTGAGGGCAGGAGGAGAAGGGGACGACAGAGGATGAGATGGTTGGATGGCATCACTGACTCAATGGACGTGAGTTTGAGCAAACTCCAGGAAGTGGTGAAGGACGGGGAAGCCTGCTGTGCTGCAGTCCATGGAGTTGCAAGGAGTCGGATAGAACTGAACAACAACATGTGGGATCAACACTTTGGATGTGGCGGTTGTCCTGGTTTTCTCCTTCACACGTGTCCCCTTGTGAACACATGATATGTTTCAGATCCTACACTAGAGTATGAGCCCCACGAGGACAGCTGTGCATCATGTTTGTTTGCTGTAGGATCCCTAAAACTCAGCACACATGAGGGCTCGTGTAGAAGCTAGAATGTCTTTTGGATGAATTCTGTCTGAAACAATGGCCTGAAAGTCAAATACCTCACTCTGGGTCTAAATCCAGAATTTTTAATTAAAATCACTGGTTTTCTGTGTTCAGCTAGCTCTCTGCTTCAGGCTCACCCCACAAGGTGGCTTCCTGCTCTGTGTCCTCTGTCTCTCTCATCTCTACCCAGCCACCAAAGGTGATTAAAATGTATTGAAAATCAGAAAAGAGTTAATTTATTAGTTTTTCTTGACTCTCGGTGGGCTGAGCCACAGATTATGTTAAGCTAGGTCGTATCAGTCAATGAGTTTGAGTGCTGTGACCTTCCCAAGGGTTAACCCAGTGAGGCCAAGGATTTGCTTACTGCAGCATGCCTGACACCGATGACAGTGGCTGGTCCAGAGCTGGGGACTTACTCATATTTAGGAAATCAGCGATTCCACCAGTATAAAGGTGAAGTGAAGGTGTTAGTCTCTCAATCATATCTGACTCTGGCATGTGCCTCATGGACTGTAGCCCGCCAGGCTCCCCGTCCATGGGGTTTCCCAGGCAAGAATACTGGAGTGGGTTGCCATTCCCTTCTCCGGGGGATCTTCCTGACCCAGGGATTGAACCCAGGTCTCCTGCCTTGCAGGCAGATTCTTTACCATCTGAGCCATCAATATAAGGGGCAGATAGATAAATGCTTGGCATTTCCTGGTGGTCAGCTGCAGTCTTTTCTGCAGGAAAGCCACCCCGTGCCTCCAGGCTCCCATTGTCCCTGATCACTGGCCTGTTTTCCTCCTCAGGCTGCTGCTGGTGGTTCCTTGTCTGCAGCCCCCTGATGAAGGCACCCTTACCTCCTCAGTGTAAGAGAAGAGGTCTGCTTCTATACAGCACAGCTTGGCCGGTCTGGTGTGTGGAGAGGGCCCCTTTATTTGGAGAAACTCATGACTTGCCTGGGAATTTTTGACTCCTTTATCTTCCTCTTCCTCTGCATCTGGTTTTCTCATTTTTGTTTTTATCCCTGACTCCCTTTAAAAAAAGTGTGGTTAAACTCACACACCACATCACACTTTACCATTTTAAAGTATACAGTTCAGTGGCATTTAATACATTCGCAGTGTTGTGCAGCCACTGCTGTCCTGTTCCAGAACATTCTCATAATCCCCTAAAGAAACCCTGTACCCGTTAAGCAGTCATTTCCCATCCCCCTACACTCCCCAGTCCCTGCCAACCACTCATCTCTTTTCTGTCTATGGACTTGCCTGTTCTAGGCATTTCATATCAATGGAACCAAACAACGTGTGCTCTTCTTGTGTCTCGTTTATTTCACTTATCTTGATGTCTCTGTGGTTCATCCATGTTTCAGCATGTGTCAGGACTTCATTCCTTTTCATGGCTGAATAATATTACATCATAAGGATTCACCACGTTTGCATATCATCAGCTGATGATCCTGTGGATCGTTGCCATATTTTGGCTGTCGTGACTAGTACCATTCACCACTACTGTCTCTGGTTCTGCTTCCAAATGCTCTTTAATTTTATGTCCAGAATGCATAGGTTACCTCTGGTGGCAAAAGCATTGTAAAATGAGAAGGCAGAGTCCTGGTGCTCCGTTCTCCCTCCATCTCTGAGATTGTGTCAAGCCTCAGTTTGCTCATTTCCAAAAAGGGTGTAGGATTCTCAGCCTTCCTTACTCAGCCAGAATGTTGTATGAGGCACACGTCGTAGAATATGAGTTTAAGCCTTTTCCAAGCTGGGAAGTCTGATGTCAAATGAGAGTCGCTGATGTTCCTCATTTTTTCCTATGCTTTTTCTCACTTTCTGTTTGTCTCTCTGCTTCCTCTTTTTTCTTTATTTTGCTAACGGCTGCCCTTGGATTCCCTTTTCCTTTCTTCTCATTTCCTCTTTCTTCAGCTGGCTAGGGATGTAGGAGGTGGTCTTCTGTCCATTGATGTGCTGGAGATGAACAAGATGATGGATGTAATATGGGCATCCTTGGAAAGGGAGGGTGGTGGGTGGCAGAAGCTGGCAGTTAGCAGAACTGGCTGGGGATGGGGTAAAGTCAGCCACGGCTGGACCCAGTGGTAGAACATGGGCTGAGACATTCCTGCCGTTCTCTTGGCCTTGGCTTTAGAGACTCCATTTACAGGCAGTTTTGAGGCCTTTTGCAGTCTATATAGTAGGTGGTTTGATGGATACTTAGGCAGATATTAGAATCCAAATAAGCAGACCCAAGGGACACTTGGTGGAAAGCTGCAGATGGAGGCTATGCTTTTCATGGTGTTTTACTTTGCAAATGCTACATCTTCTGCAGTCCTGCATGTGTTGTTTTCCCAACTGAAGTTTAAGCTTCTTGAAGGCAAGGGTGATGGTCCTCTTTTTTATTTCTATCCCCTGCGCTTGCACATGGTGTCCTTCAGAGATTCTGGACATAAGTGGTGTTGAATGTATGTGATAAGAACTTTGTTTAGTCCTACAATGGTTGCAGGGGGCTTCCACATGGAAGTTTTCATGTGTCTTCTCAACAGCCTGGCAAGGTGAATTCTGTTTCTCAAATCTACAAACTTAAGGCTTAGAGAGGTTATGGAAGTTGCTCTGAATACACAGCCAGCTGGAGGGGCTGTTGGCTTCCTGGTTGCAGCAGCAGGGAGGTTTTACATCGGATAAGAACCATGTGGCAGCACTTATTCGGGGAGATGGGAAATCAATCCTTGTGCAGTTAGACCCCATTCATTTTGGAGATTTTTTTTTTTTTTTTTCTGGACACCTTAGAATTTCCGAGTCCAGAAGAAGTTCTGTTGGAGTTGCAGGTGGCCTTCCCTGTTAGTCAGGATAGATTCCTCTTTTCTCAACAAACTTTAGAGACGCCTCAAGGAAAGCTGATATCGTGCTACGTTGGTGTGTTCCTCATTTGCTACCAGCGGGGCTGATTTAAGGAACTGTTGTCATTCCTGGTGACAGCCTTGGAGCCAGCTCTCAATGACGTTGCCATTTGGAACAGGGTTCTTGGGTCACTGTCGGCATGCTGGGTTGGATGAAGTCTCTGAGAAGTCTGGCTCCGATGGGGTCTTGCAGGAGGGATGAGTGTTTTGGAGTGAGAGAGCCTATGGGGAGAGCGTGCCTGGAGGAAATTGGGTCAAGATGTTTGGTTTTAACACCTCTGATTTTCTTCCAAATCGGAGAAGGAAAAGATTCTAACTTAAGGGATGAAGGGAGATTTAGAGTTTTCCGTGAATAGAGCTCAGAGCTCCTTGGAGCCTAGGTTCTTCATGGCTCAGGTGAAGCTGCAGAGGGAAAAGCCATGCCTGGCATTTAGGAGAGCCATGTGCTTGGCTGGGCATATTGCTGAGCTTAGAAACCACATGAACTGGTAGGGTTCATGCTCAGCCACAGAAAGTGCCACTGTCTTTGAGTTGTTCAGGAACCTGTGTATATGTATTGTTGGGGAGGTGGAATTTTTAAGCTTAGAGATCTTCCCCAAGGTGACAGAACCACTGAGTATAGTTAAAGGGCACTTCCTGCCCATTGGAATCCTTAGGCGTGTTAACAAGATAAGTTCAGGGCATCATGGACTTTGCATTCTAGTGTCCATGGGGTCACAAAGAGTCAGACACAACTGAGTGACTTCACTCCCTCACTCACTGAAGGCAGCAGACCATAAACAAAACTAAGCAGGGTGATGACTAAGAAAATTTGAACCGGATGGGCAAGGAAGGTCTTATTAGGAGAGGACATTTGAGCAAAAGCTCTGGAGGAGGGAGTAAGACTTTGGATTTCTGGGAGAAGATTGTTCTAGCCAGAAGGCAGAAGGGGAACAGCCAGTGCAAAGGCCCTGTGGCCTGAGCATACTTTGAGTTCAGAGCAGCAAGATCAGGGTGGCTGGGCCAGGTGAGGAGCTGGGTGTGGGGTAGGGAGTATTGGAGGTGGAGGGCATCAGGGCAGGTGGACCTTGGAGACCCTCAGGAGGTCCTAATTTTTACTTTGGTGTTCTAGGGGGAACTGTTAAGTAGAGATTTGATGTGACCTGATTTATTTATTTCCCCCCCATTTTATTTATTTATTTTTGACTGTGCTGGGTCTTCACTGCTACACGAGCTTTTCTCCAGTTGTGGCGAGTGGGAACGCTCTCTAGTTGTGGTGTTTGGACTTCTCATTGCCGTGGCTTCTCTCGTGGAGCATGGGCTCCAGGGCATGCAAGCTTCAGTAATGGTGGAGCACAGGCTCACTAGTTGTGGCTCCCAGGCTCTGGAGCACAGGCTCTCGTTGTGGTGCACGGGCTTAGTTGCTCTGAGGCACCTGGGATCTTCCCAGACCAAGGATTGAACCCGTGTCTCCTGCGTTGGCAGGCGGGTTCTTTACCACTCAGCCACCAGGGAAGGCCTGCTTTTCTGTTTACAAGAGTCACTCTGCTGCTTTAAGAATGGGTGTGGGGGATGCAGATGGAATGGGGGGGAGAGTGAAAAGAAGATGAGTAAAGACATCATCGCAGCAATACAAGTGAGGGGTGATGACGGCTTTGACCAGGGTTGTATAGTTGGATTTTGGCTGTAGTTTGAAGGCAAAACCAGTGGGATCTGGTGATGATGGATTGGATGTGTAAGGTTTGAAGAGAGCTTAAAGATGAATTCAAGGTTTTTTGTTTAAGTGACTGGATGGAAGGAGCTGGTACTAAATGAGAAGGTGAGGACTGGAAGTTGTGGATATTGGGAGGATATCAAGAGTTTGGGCGTGTCAAGTTTCAGATTCCTATGTATAGTCGAGTCATGATAGTGAGTAGGCGTTTGAAAAGAGGATGCTTGAATTCAGGGGAGAAGTTGGCTGCTATTGTGACTTTGAAGTCTTTCTGGTGTAGATGGTCTTTCAAGCTGCTGTTCTGAATGAGGTCGCCCGGGGAGTTCTATGGATAGAGAAGCAGGCCAGGGGTGGGGCCCAGAGACACCCTAAAGAGGGTGAGGAGGAAACCAACCTCAAAGGAGAAGGTTCAGCCATGGGGAAGATGGGAGGGAAACCAGAAGACCAGAGCAACTTCATTGAGCTCTGAGACTGCAGCTCAGGGTCCTTGAGACTGGGGGCTCTCAACTAGGCAGCATTAAGTACACCATGCCTCTGTGCGCCTGCGCAGTCGCGTCCGACTCTCTGCATGGACTGTGGCCGGCCAGGCTCCTCTGTCCGTGAGATTTCCCAGGCAAGAATACTGGAGCTGTTGCCATTTCCTTCTCTAGGGCATCTTTTTGACCTAGGGCTCAAACCCGCATCTACTGCATTGATAGGCAGATTCGTTGCCACTGAGCCACTTGAGAAGCCCATTAAGCACTAGGCACACCCCAAACAGTGTTTGAGATGAAGTTTGCAGGTTATAGGATGATTAGAATTTTCTTCTGATTTTTGTATCCTTTTGGGTCAAGCACAGTCATCTTAGCATGGCTTTAGTCATATTTGCATTTTCTGTAATCCCCCCACCCTCATGGCTAGGCCTCACTGGCAGCCTCATCCACAGATAGTTTGGGGAAGGAGCTTTTAATTATTAAGTTTTAACCACACAAATCACACATGAATTAAACTTTACATCCACAACGGGTGGGCTTCCCAGGTGGCGCAGTGGTAAAGAATCCACCTGCCAATGCAGGAGATGTGGGTTTGATCCCTG
Organism: Bos indicus x Bos taurus; assembly: GCF_003369695.1. NCBI lineage: Eukaryota > Metazoa > Chordata > Mammalia > Artiodactyla > Bovidae > Bos > Bos indicus x Bos taurus. The sequence goes on along the minus strand of NC_040094.1, from coordinate 30,266,150 downwards.
AGTCAGGAAGATCCCCTGGAGGGGGAAATGGCAACCCACTCCAGGGTTCTTGGGTGGAAAATTCCGTGGACAGAGGAGTCCATGGCGGGCTACAGTCCATGGGGTCGCAAAGAGCCCAACACAACTGAGCGTGCACACATACTCCACAGTGGGTGGAAGGGAATTATATTTTGGATGGCAAGGATGTTCCAGGTCTTATTTGTGGTTTGTGACCATCCAGAGGCTATTTTTTGAGGAAAGATTTCCAAGTAAGCTGAGAACATCAGTATACCTCACCCTAAGCACCTCAGCATACTGAGGTGGTTAGTAACACTACTAACCACAGTACTGTGTTGGCAGTTATTTTATTCTTTTGAGGTTAAATTTGCATACTGTCAAGTGCGGATATTCTAAGAGTCATTTGTTGAGTTTTGACAACTGCCTACATCTGTGCAGCCCCAGACCCTATCAAGTTCCAGAACATGACTGTCACCCACAGGCCCCTTCCTCTCTCGGCCCTCACCCTCACCCACCAGAAGCAACCTTGGCTCTGATTTTTTTTTTTTCTACTCTAGAATCTCACTGTGGTTTTAATTTGCATCTTCCCAATGACTAATGATGCTTCTCACCTTTTAAGATACTTACAGGCCATTAGGGTTCCCTCTCCCGTTAACATGTCTAAGGATGACTTTTAATTTGAGGGTGGGGGACCCATGAGGGAAGGAGTCCAGTTGATTGGCAGGGGTACCAGGAGTATATTCTTGTAACAATATGATTCCAAGGTGTCTGCCATTAACTGAATGGCATACCCTATGAGACTTTCCAACAAGGAAATGCTGATATGTTAAGAAATCCAAAAACCAGGTGGAGGAGTGAAAATTTGAAGCTTGTCACTCAAAGCCTTATCTTCTAATCATTTCCAGTTATAGGACTTTGCTTCCAATGACTGTCAGTCCAGCAGAAGGACTCAAAATCATTAGCAGATTCATAAAGAGATTTGACCAACAGCTGCTAGAGGAAGTGTGGCTTTGAGTTCCCCATGCTGGTGTCAGACTGGTCCTCGTATTGTCAGGCGAGGGTGCTGGTGCAGGCGTGGAGGTTCCCAGGGCAGTTGACAGCAAGGGATTTAAAAAAAAAATTTCCCTGGTAAACTGCAAGGTTGACTTATCTTGCGCTTTAGAGCTTCAGGTCTCGCCCCATCCTTTGTGGGCAAGGAGTCTGGTTTTGCTGTAGGCTTATAAGTGGTGGGTATTGGGTTGACCAAACAGTCCATTAGGGTTTTTCCATAACATCTGACGGAAAAACCTGAACGAACTTTGTGGCCCACCCAGTATTTCCTCCTCCTCCTCGGGCCCCATCTGTCTGATCACGCAGCTGGACACATGTGGCCTTGTGACAAAGAGTGGGCTCTACTGGGGGGGGGGAAGTGAGGTCACCCACATCCTCACTTAGTTCTGTGTCTTATCAGCTGTCATTTTCTAAAGGAGCTATTGGTTGGGGGGTGGGGGAGGGAAGGTGGTCACCAGAATGTTCTTCCAAGGAACCTGTCCTCAGTGACAGCCGTGTCTGAATTGCACCACTGAACGGTGTGTCCATCAGAGTGTGGAGGGCAAAGAAACCTCTTAATTGTGGAGGCAGTGAGGAGTTTAAAGAAGGGAGTTTTCCCAGAGATGTAGGTGGACTAGGGGATGGTGAAGTAGGCCCTGGGAGGCAAGGGGAAGGAGTGGTGACAGGAAGCTGGAGAGAGGTCTGCAGCTGGAGGGGCGAACTGATAGAAAGATGTTGCAACCAACCACAGCCCACAGAGAGGGAGCAGGTGGAAATGCCCGGATCTCGTTCTTCTCCTGAATCCTCACCTCCCACCTGTCTCCCCCACTGGCTGATCCCCCTTGTTAACCAGTGGACAGGGGAGTCCTTAGCTGCAGTTCACGCAGGCTGGCCTCCCAGTGCACAGAGCAGGGAGAAGGGCCAGTACAGATGCCAGCGTGCAGGTGGAGAGTCACCAGCCCAGAGGTGTTTTCCAGACCTTGTCTCATGTTAAAATGGCACTTACTTGCTTTTGGAGAAGGACATTTAAAACCCTCTTGGAGAATTCTTGGAGAATTCAGAAGAGAGCCTGGAAACTGATATGAGATAAAATGCAAATACAGAGTATGTGGATCTTGAACATAGAGATCTTCCTCAGCTTGCTTTTAAGTCAGGAAACATGGCAGAGGCGTCCTGTGGTTCGTGTTGTCAAGGGGCTGGTGGAGCGGAGGCGCCTTGGAGGGATTGTGGGTCTGGGAGGTGGGGTGAGCCAGAAGGACCTCCCTGGGCTGGAGGTAGCTGGCAAGTCCACTCCTGTTGTTCAGTTGCTAAGTTGTATCTGACTCCTTGCCACCCCATGGATAGTAGCCCGCCAGCTTCCTCTGTCCATGGGATTCTCCAGGCAAGAATACTGGAGTGGGTTGCCATTTTCTCCTCAAGGGCATCTTCCCAACCCAGGGATCGAACCCTAGTCTCCTGCATTGGCAGGCGGGTTCTTAACCACTGAGTCACCTAGGAACCCTGGGAGGTCTACTTACTGCTACTGCTAAGTCACTTCAGTCGTGTCCGACTCTGTGTGACCCCATAGATGGCAGCCCACCAGGCTCCCCTGTCCCTGGGATTCTCCAGGCAAGAACACTGGAGTGGGTTGCCATTTCCTTCTCCAATGCATGAAAGTGAAAAGTGAAAGTGAAGTCAAAAGCTCAGTCGTGTCTGACTCCTAGTGACCCCATGGACTTCAGCCCACCAGGCCCCTCTGTCCATGGGATTTTCCAGGCAAGAGTACTGGAGTGGGATGCCATTGCTTTCTCAGAGTCTACTTACTAGGGAAATACAATTACATATCAAAAAGAGAGGGAGAGGGATGTCCCCAGCGGTCCAGGGGTGGGACTTGGTGCTTTGACTGCTGAGGGTGCATGTTCAATCCCTGGTCAAGGAACTAAGATCCCACAAGATGCACAGTATGGCCGAAACAAAACAAAAGAGATGGCGAGAGAGGAAGGTCATGGCAGAACCTAGGTTGTACTGAACAAGAAGGAAAACTCAACTCAGAGTGGAGAAGCAGCCGGCCAGGTCAAAGGTCAAGAACCCAGTCTCTAGACTGGCTTGTGGAACATGAAATACAAGGGCCAGGAGGGGGAAGGCTGTGAAGTGAGCTGAGCCTAAGTCAGTTCCTGGTGGGAGAGGTTATTCTGTGGAATCTCGACTCCAGGTGATGCTTAGCCATGGCTGTGGAGGATAATGGTCCAGAGTGTGGGGTTCTGCTGCCACGTAGTAGCTGTGGGACCACAGGAGGGTTACTTAACTTTTTGTATCTCAGATTTCTCATCTCGTAATGAGACCATTTTAATACCCATCTCATAGGGTTGTATTAAAGTTCTAGTAAGTCAGTAGACATGAACCTTAAAATTATGCCCAGCATAGAGTAATTGGGCTTCCCTGGTAGCTCAGTTGGTAAAGAATCTGCCTGCAATGCAGGAGACCCGGGTTTGATCCCTGGGTAAGGAAGATCCCCTAGAGAAGGAAATGGCAATCCACTCCGATATTCTTGCCTGGAAAATCCCATGGACAGAGGAGCCTGGCAGGCTACAGTCCATGGAGTTGCTGGTAGTCAGACACGACTTAGCAACTAAACCACCACCACCACCACCACCACGGAGTAATTAGGCAATTAGTGTTACCTGTTAACATGATTGTCATTTGAAAAAATATTGTTCCAGCCTCAGGAATTAAACCAGCATCCCCTGGAGGTAGGGCTTAAGCGTTATGCTATTTTTAAAGCTCCCTGGTGAGTTGCTGAAAACCATAAGCCACTGCTTTGTGGTTTAACCTTCAGGTTCTCTGAAGGCTGCTTCTGAACTGGAAAGGACCAAGTGGAACAGTTTTGGGGGCAGGGAGAAAGAGAAGAGAGGTCCCACCAGGGAGGAGAAAGTGGAGAAAAGCTGTGATCCAAACTGATCTTTGAGATCAACTGGGATCCTTGAGATCGCAGCAGACAGTGAGCCAGAGAAATTGGCTTGAGTTAGCATCTATTTGGAAGCTGCCTTTTTTCACAGAGGTGGCTTTTTGAAGCACAGCAGTCATTTACACTTCAATATGAACAGGTACTAGGATTCTCTGGTTTTGAATAGGGTACGGTTGGGGGACTTTAGGAGGGCACGGGTATCAGAAGGAAGAGTGTTGGGGAAAGGGAGGTGGAGGAAGAGGAGAACTTTTTACATCAATGTTTTCTCATCTTGAAGAGTCAGTGGTAGGTAGGATTTAGGACTGGAGGTTCCATGAAGCTTCGTGGAGATGAGTTTTAGGGGTGTTTATGTGTGTATGGCTTAGGTAGGGGTTGATGGTGGTGCCCCTTTTATGAAACACTTCTACAGGGTAGGTTTCCCAGAACACAGTGCAATAAACATCTTTTTTCAACTGTAATGAAGATATTGTACAGGTGGCTTGGAGCATCACAGATCAGTAGCCTCTTGGAAAGTATGCAAGAGGCACCTGACATACACCTCCCTGAACTGGCACTGTTAAAGCCCATGTGTTAAGAGAGAGGTCCTTGAAGACAGGGACTATCTCTCTTTCTTCTGTGATTTTTATTTATTTTTTTAACTTTATGTGTTTTTTTTTTATTTTTTTCCTTTTTTTAAAATTTAATTTAATTTTATTTTTTCTAATTTTATTTTATTTTTAAACTTTACATAATTGTATTAGTTTTGCCAAATATCCATAATTGTATTAGTTTTGCCAAATATCAAAATGAATCCATCACAGGACCCTGAACCCTCCTCCGTCCTCCCTCCCCATACCATCCCTCTGGGTCGTCCCAGTGCACTAGCCCCAAGCATCCAGTATCGTGCATTGAACCTGGACTGGCATCTCGTTTCATACATGATATTTTACATGTTTCAATGCCATTCTCCCAAATCTTCCCACCCTCTCCCTTTCCCACAGAGTCCATAAGACTGTTCCATACATCAGTGTCTCTTTTGCTGTCTCGTACACCGGGTTATTGTTCTCATCTTTCTAAATTCCATATATATGTGTTAGTATACTGTATTGGTGTTTTTCCTTCTGGCTTGCTTCACTCTGTATAATAGGCTCCAGTTTCATCCACCTCATTAGAACTGATTCAAATGAATTCTTTTTAATGGCTGAGTAATACTCCATTGTGTATATGTACCACAGCTTTCTTATCCATTCATCTGCTGATGGACATCTAGGTTGCTTCCATGTCCTGGCTATTATAAACAGTGCTGCGATGAACATTGGGGTACACGTGTCTCTTTCCCTTCTGGTTTCCTCAGTGTGTATGCCCAACAGTGGGATTGCTGGATCATAAGGCAGTTCTATTTTTTTAACTTTAAAATTATTAATTTATTTATTTTGGCCAGAGTTCGGGATCTTAGTTCCTGGATGAGGGATCAAACCTGCACCCTCTGCAGCAGAAGTGCAGAGTCTTAACCACTGGACAGCCAGGAAGCCCCTCTTCTGTGATTTTTATTTTTTATTTATTTATTATTATTTTTTTACTTTTTAGTCTTTTTATTTTTTTTACTTCTTTTTATTATTATTATTTTTTACTTTACAATATTGTATTGGTTTTGTCTTCTGTGATTTTTAATATGATCTCTTGTACCTGGGCACTGAGAGTTGAAGAATTTATACTTGAGTTTACATCTTGACTGTGTGACCTTGACTGAGACACTCGGTCGAGGTGGACCTGATTTTGTCAGATGTAAAATTAAGCTATCAATAATGAGAGCTGTAAGGGTTAAGAGATCAATGTACGTGAAACCACCTCTGCACTGCAAAGTGAAATCACAGAAACTCAGGGTATTGTTATCCATCCTCTTGTATCCCACCAGGATGTCTTAGTCAGTGCTGAGCACATAATTGTTTCCTGATAAAATCTCTTTGGGCAGCTGATTGCTTTCCAAAGTGTGTTGCTATAGATTTGGGTTTAACCCACCTGTTATGATGGTCTATGCCTCATCTTTTGAGGGGACTCATCCCTCTTCTCTTTATCCCCAACCCTGTAGTCCTGGTGGGGCGTATCCAAACAAGGTAAGTTGCTAAGCTGGGAGGAAGTTACCAATTCCCTCCTAAATTGGGGAGGTGCCACCTGCAGAGGACAGCCAATCAGAGGGGAGAAATGGCACCCTGTTGACATTGTGTGAACCCCTGGAGCCAGTCATCGCTGAACTCCACCCATTAATAGGTGTTTATACACCCCTCCCTCTACCCCCTCCCCATCCCTTTTGGCTTAAACTTGTGGGTTACTGAAAGCCTTGGCTCTCTTTCCCTTTCATCCTGGAAAGCAGCAATGGTCTCTTTTGTCCTGTTAATAAAAGGGAAAGAAAGAGGATGTCACAGGTAAAAAGTCAAAACTGGAAGATTTTAGTTAACATATATATACCATATCTCGGAGAAGGCAATGGCACCCCACTCCAGTGTTCTTGCCTGGAGAATCCCAGGGACAGGGGAGCCTGGTGAGCTGCCGTCTATGGGGTCGCACAGAGTCGGGCACGACTGAAGTGACTTAGCAGTAGCAGTATACAGTATCTTCCTGTAAGCAAATGCTATGCTGCCACTGAATGATGTAGAAGAATATTTAATCAGGAAAAGTCTCACCAAGGAACAATGAACATGTGTTAGTTTTGCAGTTAGAAAACAATCTTTGAAAGAAGTTTTGCACTAGGAAGAGGGCTTGCCATCAAGTCTGGGGAAGCTCAGAGCCAGCCCTCACTGACAAGTTTCTTTCTTTCATTTTCTTATTTATCAAGCACTCATAGAGCACTTGCTACACGCCAGGTGTTGTTCTAACTCCTCTCATCCTCACAGTGACTTCATGAAGTAGTTTCTACCATTGTCCCCATCTTACAGGTAAGGCAACCGAAGCCCAGAAGTAAAATGGCTCATCTGTAGTCATCACAGTGGCTGGGTTAAAGCCCAACAGCCACTTCCCCAGGTCGTGCTCCAAACGACCCCAGGATGCTGCCTTTCACAGACACATACTAACTACTGGCTGAAAGGAAAGAAGTTATTTTTTAAATACAGGGATAGACGTTCATAGAGAGAAGACAGTGTGAAGAGATAGAGATCAGTGAGATAATCTTTTCTTTTTTTTCTGTTGCATTTTGCATGTGTGCTAAGTAGCTTCAGTTGTGTCTGACTCTTTGGGATCCTATGGATTGTAGCCCACCAGGCTCCTCTGTCTGTGGGATTCTTGAGGCAAGAATCCTGGAGTGGGTTGCCATTTCCTTCTCCAGGGAATCTTCCTGACCCAGGGGTTGGCCTTTAATCCACTTTAAATTTATCTGTTCTTTGTTTTAGTTGCTATATTTTTTCGGTTTTCACATTTCGGGTGTCCTCTTTTTCTGATGTATTGTCACTGTTTACAGTTTCTAATTACCTCCTGAGATTTTTATGCTTGTCCTTAACTCCTTGAGCATAACATGCCTAATAATTTCATGGAATGTATCTTCTAATTGCAAAAAAAGCAAAAAAGCCCACTACCACCTGAACTGTGTTCAGTCATTCATTTTATTTTTCCTTAAGGATATAAACCAGTTAAGGGAAAGAAAGAAAGAAAGAAAGAAAAAACAGAGAAAGGAAGGAAAAGTCAGATGCAGGAGGGGGAAGGGGTGGGAGGGAGAAAGGGAAAGAACAAGTTAAACCATACCCAAGAACACATGGGATTGAAGGTAAGATGATGTCAGCTGTCCATGTCAGCCCTGATTTTCTCTGGGGCGGTAATGAAGTGAGTAACCCCTGTTAGGGCTGCCCTGCGCCTCTTAGTGAGTTGACAAATGACTATTCCTAGCTCTTTGTTTTTATAGTACATTTTAAAAATTGAGATATAATTCACATACAATAGAATTCACCCTTTTCAAGTATGCACTTCAGTGTATATTCACTATTTAATCCTAGGACATTTCTGTCACCCCAAAAAGAAACCCTCTATCCATTAACAGTTACCCCCTTCTTCTTCCCTCCTCATTCCTGACCACCGTTAATCTGCTGTCTATCTCCATGGATTTGCATGTGTTAGGTGTTTCATATAAATGGAATCACACACCGCGTGCCTTTCTGTGTTTGGCTTTTTTTTAGCATGATGTCTTCAAGGTTCGTCGGTGTTTTTGCATTGTCAGCAGTCCATTCCTTTTTATGGCTGAATAATATTCCACTGTGAATAGAGAACATTTTATGTATCCGTCCTTCAGTTGATGGACATTCGGGTTGTTTTTGATTTTTGGCTATTTTGAATAATGCTGCTACAGTTTGTGTGCACATTTTTGTGTGGACAGTTTTCATTTTCTCTTGGCTATATACTCAGGAGTGGAATTGTGGGGTCACATGGTGAGTCTGGGCTTAACTTTTTGAGGAACTGCCAACCTATTCCCAGCTCTTTAACCTCTAGTCCTTAAATGTCATTTATGGAAGGCTGTAAAAAGATAACCTGCTGCTTCAGTCTGTGGCAGTATCTTAAGTTCTCTGAGATAGGATATGGCTTGCCCTTAAAAATGGCCCCTCTTCTGTTGAAGCTGACGTGCCAAGTGCCAGCCTTCTGCAGCAGGAGATTGGTTTGTGGTTCCTCCAGGCCACCAGTGGTGATTCATGACCAGCAGAAAAGAGTCACCAGAAGAATGGTGTAGAGAAGGACCTAGGTTAATCCGAACCAACAGAGCCACTCCCCATCCCACAAAAGTGACTCCCCAAAAACCAAGATGCACCTAAGACATTAAAAAAAAATCCTTAAAACAGGTGATCCTGACTCTTTCCTGAGCTGCTCAGTCAACAATGCCTGCTGTTGGCAATAATTAAGGTTTGCAGGAGCTTGAAGGTCTATTGTGTTCTCACATGTAACTCATGGTGGGACCGTGAACTTGGGTGAGCAGTGACCCCTCCCATTCTCCTGATTTTCCAGCGGAGGACTTAGGAGGCGTGTCATTTGTGATTTGCTCCAGGTTAGGAAGTGGATGTTGGTCAAGCACAGACAGAGCATTCAGACTCTGATGCAGAGTTCTGTGCTCTTTTATTTCCAGCTCTTGGCAGCGCTCACACTCGTTTTAAAATGTAGATAAAGGTACTCTGGTTTTCTTTTTGAAATCAGCAAGTTATTTAGAGAGTTGGAGCTTGGTTTGGGCATGCTTTGATAAAATTGTGGTCGGATTTTTGGCACGAGGGAGGAGGTGGCCGTGTGTACCCCCGACCCCATCCTGTGTGTACAAAGGCAGTTTACCTAGTATACTTTTACAAGTGTGTTTTCTGTGTTTATGTGTGAGGTTTCTTTACCGTGCTTGGCTGGTCTTAGAGTCTCACTTTGAGCTCTAAGAGGAAATAGAAGGATGTTCCTGTTATTTTAATAGCTTGTAAATTCCAAACGGCTAGATAGGTTCAGCTGGGATCAAACGTCGTTTACAGAAACTTTCAGGATGTTTCCTTTTGTCTGAGTGTTTTAAGAATCTACCTAATTGATGTTGTCTGGAAATTTTTGCAAGTTTTAGAGACGCAGCTATGTATTTATACTTCACTGTGGTTAAACACAGGGACACATATGTGCCTCTCCCCCCACCCCCACCCCCCCCAAAAAAAACCCAAACTTCACTGCTTGGCTTTGCCCAAAATCATGAAAACAACTATTCATGAGCCAATACCCAGACACATAGAGGACCTTGTGCAAGTAGGATGAACAAAATACTTTCAAATGTTGTTAAGCGAATTGGGAAGGTATGCGTAAGAATATTGCCATTAACAAAAAATGTAAACTGGGTGACTAAGCATTTGAAGAGGGCTTTTGGATTTCCTTTTAGCTTGTTGAAATTTTTGATTTAATAGGTAAATCTCAATTTAGCGTGCCCAAAGGAGCACAGATTCTGAAATAGTAGGCCCTAAAGTAAGGAATTTTTACCGTCTCACTGCAGGAAAGGAGTGCCCTATTTTAAGCCGTCATCCCCTGATGGTGATGTAGCCTGTTACATTCTGAGGTGGTCAGGTTCCAGCTGCAGTGCATCAGTGCAGAACAGGGGCAGGGGGCGGGGGGGGGGGGGGTGGCGCGTCTCAGAGCCCCCCTCGGAGTTTTCATTTCAGGCAGGTTCCTAGTGATGCTGGTCCGTGGCCCACACTTTGAGTAGCAGGGCCCTGGAGAACTTGCCTTCTGTCTTTTGAGAGGATTTTGCTTTGTAAGGAAAGATGTGAAGGTCCGTCACAGTGTGGGAGACTCAGCCAGGACCTGGTCCTGGGGCATCTTTTCTTGGGTTGACCCGGGAGGTGAGCTGGGCTGGGTAGAACATTTCGTTTCTTATCCATTCTTTCTGTTTGATACTGGTTTTGGTCACAAAACCTGTTGATTCAAAGGATGTGTGGCTCATGCCCTGGATCCTTCCCACAAACCTCCTGCCTTTGGATCAGTAGGAGCAAGTTTCATCATTGAGTTGGCTGCTCTTAGCCCCACGGAGACAAAATAATGTGTCTGTCCACCTCACTGAGCCCCTGGGCTTTGCTCTAGGATTATGCCCCTCTGAGAGCTGGGAGATAGCCCTCATTTCTGGGGGTGTCAGGGAGCTTTGCTGTCACGCCCCCTCTCCCTGAGCCCTGGTCACTCAATGACTCCCCGGCTGCTTGTCCTGACCCAGCCATTCTGTCTGCCCAGCTGCAGGTGTGATGGTGTCCCCGGCAGGAACAGAGGACCCATGGGTGCCCCTTTTCCCCACATCAGGACCAGGCCACCAATTAGGCCGCCGCACCCATAGGAACTTGGAACCTGATCCTGGGGACCCGGCTCTGCTTAACCTCAATGCTGTATATATGACAGACTGCCAAGGCCAGGGTGGGGCTTCACCATCTAGTTTTAGGACTTTGAAGGTTTCTCCCCAGCCTCCGCCACCTCCTCCCTTAACTACACTTTCTAATGATGGGATTGGGGGCCCTTCTGGTCTTAGGTGCTGCCTGCACTTGCCTGGGCACCTTTTCTTTGGACTGACCTGAGCATGACTCTCTCCAGAGGAACCTGGGGGTTCTGTCCTTTCTGCATCCCATTCCCAGTGCTTCTCTGAAACACAGTTTGTTTTCCTGCCTTTGCATGTACACTGGAGCATTCTTTTTCAAAAATTTTATTTACTTATTTTTGGCTGTGCTGGGTCTTTCTTTATTGGGCTTCCCTTGTGGCTCAGCTGGTAAAGATTCTGCCTGCAATGCAGGAGACCTGTGTTCCATTCCTGGGTTGGGAAGATCCGCTGGAGAAGGGATAGGCTATCTGTTATTCTTGGGCTTCCCTTGTGGTTCAGCTGGTAAAGAATCCGCCTGCAATGTGGGAGACCAGAGTTCGATTCCTGGGTTGGGAAGATCCCCTGGAGAAGGGAAAGGCTACCCACTCCAGTATTCTGACCTGGAGAATCCCATTTGACCCTGCTCATGGGCTTTTCTCTAGTTGTGGCGAGCGGGGGCTACTCTTCATTGCGGTGGCTTCTCTTCTTGCAGAGCACAGGCTCTGGCTCACCGGCTTCGGTAGTTGTGGCACACAGGCTTAGTTGTCCCAGGGATCCAATCTGTGTCCCCTGCGTTGGCAGGTGGATTCTCAACTACTGGACCACCAGGGAGCCCCACTTGAGCATAGTGCCTTCACCAATACCTGTCTCCATGCCGCTGGCAGATGGCTCTGGACACCAGCGTGCTTGTAGACTTGAGCTGAGCGATGCTGTCCGCCAGGGATGGGATGCATTTTTTCCCCTATGGTTTCCCACCCTCTGCCTGGGACAGCCTGTCTTTCTTGAATCATCTTGGTGGAATGGCCCAGCCATGGTTGAGAACTCCTTTTTGAGACCTTGCTATGCATCTACAGAAAACACTCCTCGTCTTTGGTACCAAGTGGCTTCTGTCGTGAGTTTTCCCCTAGCCTCCCCCCACGCTTGTCTCTGATTAGGGATTTTTTATCCAGATGATTCTGGTCAAGAGATGGGCAGATCAGATCAGATCAGATCAGATGCTCAGTCGTGTCCGACTCTTTGCAACCCCATGAATCGCAGCATGCCAGGCCTCCCTGTCCATCACCAACTCCCAGAGTTCACTCAGACTCACGTCCATCGAGTCAGTGATGCCATCCAGCCATCTCATCCTCTGTCGTCCCCTTCTCCTCCTGCCCCCAATCCCTCCCAGCATCACAGTCTTTTCCAATGAGTCAACTCTTCACATGAGGTGGTCAAAGTACTGGAGTTTCAGCTTTAGCATCATTGCTTCCAAAGAAATCCCACGGCTGATCTCCTTCAGAATGGACTGGTTGGATCTCCTTGCAGTCCAAGGGACTCTCAAGAGTCTTCTCCAACACCACAGTTCAAAAGCATCGATTCTTTGGCGCTCAGCCTTCTTCACAGTCCAACTCTCACATGCATACATGACCACAGGAAAAACCATAGCCTTGACTAGATGGACCTCCTTTGTTGGCAAAGTAATGTCTCTGCTTTTGAATATGCTATCTAGGTTGGTCATAACTTTCCTTCCAAGGAGTAAGCATCTTTTAATTTCATGGCTGCAGTCACCATCTGCAGTGATTTTGGAGCCCAGAAAAATAAAGTCTGACACTGTTTCCACTGTTTCCTATGAATTGGTGGGACCGGATGACATGATCTTCGTTTTCTGAATGTTGAGCTTTAAGCCAACTTTTTCACTCTCCACTTTCCCTTTCATCAAGAGGCTTTTGAGTTCCTCTTCACTTTCTGCCATAAGGGTGGTGTCATCTGCATATCTGAGGTTATTGATATTTCTCCTGGCAATCTTGATTCCAGCTTGTGTTTCTTCCAGTCCAGCGTTTCTCATGATGTATTCTGCATAGAAGTTAAATAAACAGTGTGACAATATACAGCCTTGACAAACTCCTTTTCCTATTTGGAACCAGTCTGTTGTTCCATGTCCAGTTCTAACTGTTACTTCCTGACCTGCATACAAATTTCTCAAGAGGCAGATAAGGTGGTGTGGTATTCCCATCTCTTTCAGAATTTTCCACAGTTTATTGTGATCCACACAGTCAAAGGCTTTGGTATAGTCAATAAAGCAGAAATAGATGTCTTTCTGGAACTCGCTTGCTTTTTCCATGATCCAGTGGATGTTGGCAATTTGATCTCTGGTTCCTCTGCCTTTTCTAAAACCAGCTTGAACATCAGGAAGGTTCACGGTTCACATATTGCTGAAGCCTGGCTTGGAGAATTTTGAGCATTACTTTACTAGCATGTGAGATGAGTGCAATTGTGCGGTTGTTTGAGCATTCTTTGGCATTGCCTTTCTTTGGGATTGGAATGAAAACTGACCTTTTCCAGTCCTGTGGCCACTGCTGAGATTTCCAAATTTGCTGGCATGTTGAGTGCAGCACTTTCACAGCATCCTCTTTCAGGATTTGGAATAGCTCAGCTGGAATTCCATCACCTCCACTAGCTTTGTTCGAAGTGATGCTTTCTAAGGCCCACTTGACTTCACATTCCAGGATGTCTGGCTAGGTCAGTGATCACACCATCGTGATTATCTGGGTCGTGAAGATCTTTTTTGTATAGTTCTTCTGTGTATTCTTGCCACCTCTTCTTAATATCTTCTGCTTCTTTTAGGTCCATACCATTTCTGTCCTTTATCGAGCCCATCTTTGCATGAAATGTTCCTTTGGTATCTCTGATTTTCTTGAAGAGATCCCTAGTCTTTTCCATTCTGTTGTTTCTTTGCACTGATCACTGAAGAAGGCTTTCTTACCTCTTCTTGCTATTCTTTGGAACTCTGCATTCAGATGTTTATATCTTTCCTTTTCTCCTTTGCTTTTCGCTTCTCTTCTTTTCACAGCAATTTGTAAGGCCTCCCCAGACAGCCATTTTGCTTTTTTGCATTTCTTTTCCATGGGGATGGTCTTGATCCCTGTCTCCTGTACAATGTCACCAAAGCAAAAAGAATACCGAGCTGTGGATGTGACTGGTGATAGAAGCAAGGTCCGATGCTGTAAAGAGCAATATTGCATAGGAACCTGGAATGTCAGGTCCATGAATCAAGGCAAATTGGAAGTGGTCAGACAAGAGATGGCAAGAGTGAATGTCGACATTCTAGGAATCAGCAAACTGAAATGGACTGGAATGGGTGAATTTAACTCAGATGACCATTATATCTACTACTGCGGGCAGGAATCCCTCAGAAGAAATGGAGTGGCCATCATGGTCAACAAGAGAGTCCGAAATGCAGTACTTGGATGCAATCTCAAAAATGACAGAATGATCTCTGTTCATTTCCAAGGCAAACCATTCAATATCACAGTAATCCAAGTCTATGCCCCAACCAGTAACGCTGAAGAAGCTGAAATTGAACAATTCTATGAAGACCTACAAGACCTTTTAGAACTAACACCCAAAATAGATGTCCTTTTCATTATAGGGGACTGGAATGCAAAAGTAGGAAGTCAAGAAACACCTGGAGTAACAGGCAAATTTGGCCTTGGAATATAGAATGAAGCAGGGCAAAGACTAATAGAGTTTTGCCAAGAAAATGCACTGGTCATAACAAACACCCTCTTCCAACAACACAAGAGAAGACTCTATACATGGACATCACCAGATGGTCAACACCGAAATCAGATTGATTATATTCTTTGCAACCAAAGATGGAGAAGCTCTATACAGTCAGCAAAAACAAGACCAGGAGCTGACTGTGGCTCAGACCATGAACTCCTTATTGCCAAATTCAGACTTAAATTGAAGAAAGTAGGGAAAACCACTAGACCATTCAAGTACGACCTAAATCAAGAGACGGGCAGGGGCTATTGATCCCCAAAGTTGTATCTGCTGTATAGTTTCCTTCTAGTTGAAAATCTATATGTTTTCTTATAAATTCAATGTCCATAGATACTGATTTACATAGTCATTTCCCAGACCTTCTCTTATCTGATATTAGGGGTCCTGCAGAGATTGGCCACCTTGGGGCTGATTTCACAGCTTATGGGATTCACTCTGGTCTGATAGATTCAAAACCACCAAGTGCATCCTGAGGTCTGGCATGCTGTGAGTACTCATTCTCTTTCACTTGGGGTTGGTTCAGCCCCTGGGCCCAGCTCTGCCCATAAGCAGCAGAGGTCCATCTGTCTTCTGTGCACATTTGGTGAGCGCTTGGCAGCCATGGTCAGGACACACTCCTGGCTCTATTTTAGGGGCAATGAGGAGTGTAAATGGGTCCAGCAGCAGATTCCTCAGCTTGACACAGCGCCCCAAATGGAGCCAATCACCAGCTTCACCCCCCTCAGCTGTTGGGAGTCTTGTGATCACATCTCAGTGGGCTGCTGGTTGACCAGTCTCAGTCTTCTTCCTCCAAGCTGTCGGAGTGTAGAATCTACCACCTGACTATTCCTAGCCCTGGCAGGGTCAGAGGAGGGCTAGGGCTGGGGCCTGAGCCCTCTTCAACGGGCTCCTTTTTCCTCCACACTCACCAACTCGAGCTGTAACACACACCTGACCCAGGAGTCCTAGAAGCTGAAGGAGGACCTGGAGCGGGTGGTGGACCAGTTGCTGATGCAGGAGGACTGTGTAGGGGGTCGAGAGTTGTGGTCTGGCTGCTGCTTTGTGTCTGTGATGTGTCAGTGCATCACCTACAAGAGGTGTGAACTGCAAGGTGACTGTTACTTCTCTTTTACCCTCCGACCTCCCAAGACTTTTCCTGTGGTCCACCCTGAACAGGACATACAGGAAAATGGGTTCTGAGAGCTGAAGTTCAGCCTAGCCAAGGTGACCCATTAGAAATCCATGACACCCCAAGAAGGCTGGCTGAGCTGATGGGCAGACAGCACATTTGGGAGTCAGAATGATCTAAAGTTAGGGAAATGGTTTGACCTGTGCCTCTTCCTTGAAGGGGGAATAATAGTACTGCTGCTGCTGCTAAGTCGCTTCAGTCGTGTCCGACTCTGTGTGACGCCATAGACGGCGGCCCACCAGGCTCCCCCGTCCCTGAGATTCTCCAGGCAAGAACACTGGAGTGGGTTGCCATTTCCTTCTCCAATGCATGAAAGTGAAAAGTGAAAGTGAAGTTGCTCAGTCGTGTCCAACTCCTAGCGACCCCATGGACTGCAGCCCACCAGGCTCCTCCGTCCGTGGGATTTTCCAGGCAGGAGCACTGGAGTGGGTGCCATCGCCTTCTCCGAATAACAGTACTAGTACCATTCTTTGTGGACCTCCCCGGTGGCTCAGTGGTGAAGAATCCACCTACAGTGGAGGAGACTCAGGTTCGATCCCTAGGTCAGGAATATCCCCTGGAGAAAGAAATGGCAACCCACTCCAGTACTCTTGCCTGAAAAATCCCATGGACAGAGGAGCCTGGTGGACTACGGTCCGTGGGGTCACAAAGAGTCAGACATGACTGAGTGACTAAGCAACCTACCGACCTTTTGTAGAGGGTTACTAATTGCAAGGATTATATTGAATCAAGGGTGTCAAGGGTCTCACTTTGCTCCTGGATGCAGGGTAAGAAGTCTTGAGACCTCTTCACAGTTCTGGATGCTATCCACGGACATAATATCTCCACATAATTAAGTTTCGGTCTGTCCCCTTCATAAATGGCTTCATATCAGGCTTGTGTATTCCTTGTGTTAAGTCCATTCCTAGGAAGCTTCTATTTCTTCTTGTTATTGTGAATGAAATTTAATTATATTTTTAAATTGGTTATTGATGATGTATGGCTCCAGAAGGCTGTTAATAAATAACCATGTTCTATCTTAAATGGGAATTCCTCTGGGGTGTCCTGCTAACTCTCTAATCCTGGCCTTTGGCTTTTAGATAGCATGTATTATATTTTCTACTAGCATTTTAATATCTTTTTAATGTGTGTTTTTCTCTGTCCTCATGGAGCGTATATGATCAGGCTGCTCCTAACACCAAGAAGAGCTATTTTTGGAGCCACACATAGATGTGGAATTTTATCAAATGATGCCTTATCAGCATCTCTCAAGATACGCATAGATTTTAAAAGCCTTTTTGGAATTTTAATACCATTAATGATATTAATAGATTTTCTAGCAGGACAGTGTTGAGATCAGAGGCAACTCAATGGAGAGAGTGTAGAACAGAGTGTCTGAAAAGCCAGATTCCAGCTCTAGTTTGGTTCTCGGTTACAAATCTGACCTTGGACCAGTCTGTGTGCTTCCCTTTTCCGTTTAACGATAGCTCGCGTCCGTGTTTCCTTGTCTGTCATGTGGCCATAGCTCTGCTTTCCCTCCCTTTCTTGTTAGTGAGTTGGAAGGATCACAATGAATCAGTAGTTCTATCCTCTACATTTGTTTAAATGTTTTCTCATCTAAACAGTGACAAAAGTGCAAAATGAGGGGCGTCACCATGTTCCTTATTGGACTGTCAACGAGGAATTCATGTGTCCATTCAGTCATTCCTCCAGCAAATATTTATGGAGCAACTGCAGCGTGCCAAGAATTGTTCCAGACACTGGGAATACAGCCGTCAATGGAGTAGACCAGTTCACTTCACAGTGGAGCTGACATCCTGAGAAACACACACTTTCACACATATGTCAGCTAAGTGATACATAATATGAAGGTCTACAAAGCAGGGGGAGGGGGTGGAGAAAGAGGCGGATGTGGGGAGGTTTACTTTAAGTGGAGTGGTCAGCAGAGGCCTTTCCGAGGTGACATTTGAGCAGAGAAAGAAATGCAGATGGGCAACGAGCCACATGGAGATCTGGGGAAGGATAGCCATGCCTTGAGTTGGGTGTACTGGCGGGAGGAGGGGATTTGAGTTCTAGTAGGTCAAGAAAAGTAGATGATGCGGTATCTTGTGGACCTACCATAGGTGCTGTCTCTCTATTTTTTATTTTCAGTATGAAGGGAAGTCCTTGGGGATGAGGGGGTACGTTGTGAACTGTGAGTGACTTGGTAGCGCTTTGCATCCTAGACGGTCTCTCTGGCTGCCTGATGAACTGAGGCCGGTTGTGAGTTGGGGTGGGCAGATCCGAGGGGATGGTGATCCAGCCTGGGATGATACACGGAGGTGGTGACGAGTGTTGAATTTGGGGTTCACGTCTAAGGAGGCGCTGACGGGATTTGTTGATGAATTGCTAGCCTCATCTTAGAGATAGCTCCTTGGCTTTTCCCCTGAGAAGGAAATGTGTCAAGCTCCTCTTTCCTGAGATGGGAACTCTGGCCCACATTTCCCACAGCATCATTGTGCTGAGTTTAGAGAAACCCCGAGGACCCCCAGCAACTCTCCAAACCTCTGGCTGGACCAAGAAGTGAAGATAAATCACCAAGGGGTTTGGACGTCCCTGGAAGAAATCCCCTTCCAAGGCCGAGCTTAGAAACGCAGTTTGATCAGATCCACGGAGGAAGCCCCCCACCTCCCATGGGTCATGGGAGGTTCGTTTGGAAAGGAAGATGAGCAAGTTGGCGCCCTGCCCCAAGTTACAGTTGGCGGTAGTCACAAGATACTCTTCCACGGGTGACATCGTGATTAGTAAAAGACAGACCGCGCTTGGGAGGCATCTGCTTTAATTCGGGGCGTCTAATCTTCCTGCAGACAGCCCTTTGTCCTGCACTGGCTGCAGCCAACGCGTGCTGCTCTGGGGCCAAGTTGCTAATTTATGTCTTTGCCCTTTCAACTTTCCCTCCAACTCTGAACCAGAAAAAGTCTCATCTCTCCTCAAATCTTACGGCTTCAAGTCTTCCCCCATGGTTTTCTGCTGGTGTTCCTTCCTTTGATCTTCTACTGGGAACTTATTTCCTTCCAAGAGCTGAGACATGCAGCTCTGAGCAGTGCAGACACCCTCCCCCACCTTGGCTGGTGGGCACCCCCATCTCCACCCCCAGTTCTGAGCCTGTATTATGTGTGCTAGTGGGGCAGGGAGCTCAGAGAGTGGTACCAGAACTGTGAATGGATAGGAAAGAAAACGGCATCATGCCTGCACTGTCCAGCTCATTCCCTCCATGTGGAGATGGGAGAGCACAAGTTAAAAATAATCTTAAAAGGCAAAGTTGGAAATATAAACAAACGTAAACCGGCAGGGTGTGATGGAATGTTCATAGCCACCTCCCGCCCCTGATTTTATTAGTTTAGAAGAAGTCTGGCCAACCCAGTTCCTTGCCTTCATCGTGGCAATCCAATCTGAGTGATGGGCAGGGAGGGGCAGAGTTAGAGCAATCTGGAAAGCTAGTTTCAAGAAGAAAAGAGGAAGGGCTGATCTTGAGGATGTGTGTATGAGCATCTCTTGGTCTGTCTTTCGGAGAAAAATGTCTGCTGGGGAGAAAGACCCAAGCCATGGGGACACAGGAGGAATTTAAAGTTTTCTGAAGCAGGAGGAAGATGTGGTCTTTGGCTGACGCCTGCAAGTCAGATTGAAAGAGAAGAGGTGAAGGTTTTAAGTTTTGCTCTGTGCTGTGAATTGGACCCCTTTTCCTCCTTTTAAGAAGAGACTGAGTAAAGATCGCATTGCTTTTATAACAGTTTTTGGTCACCTGAGTCACGTTTCTTTGAATGTGATACCATGGGGAGGCTGAGTCATGGCTGTGTAGACAAGGAATTCGATGACGTGAGGCGATTATCTGTGTGTGCACACGAGCATGTACACAGAGGCACATATGCAGAATGGGTGGGGTTGAAGATAGAGAATCCAGAATTGCTGGATTCGATGGTGACTGTGCTTAACCTTCTAAGGAACTGCCTGAGGAGTTTCCAAAGCTGGGGCGCAGTTTACATTCCTCCATATGAGGGTCTTCCCATCCCTGCCAACACCTGTGGTCATCTATTTGATTACAGCTGTTCTAGTGGGTGTGAAGTGGCATCTTGTGGTTTTGATTTGCATTTCCCTGAATGCTAATGATGTTGAAGATCTTTTCAAGTGCTTACAGGCTATTCATATATCTTCTCTGGAGAAAGGTCTTGTCAAAGCCTTTGCCCCTCATCTTGAGTTAAATAACAGATATCTTTTTCTTACTGAGTTGTGAGTGTTCATATACTCCAGATTGAAGTCCTTTATCAGATACATGATTTACAGAAACTTTCTCCCATTCTGTTGGATTGTCTTTTCATTCTCTTGAGAGACTCCTTTGAAACATAAAAAATTTAAAATTTTGATGACATTTTCCCCCTGCATTGTCTCCTGTGCTTCTATTAAGAAACTGATGTCTAATCCAGCGTCATGAAGATTTACACTGTATTTTCTTCTATGAGTTTTATAGCTATAGCTCTTACCTTTGAAACTTAGATCTATTTTGAGTTAATTTTTGTAAATGATGAGATAAAGACGTCAGTTTCCTTCTCTTGTATGGGGTACGGACACGACTAAGCAACTAACACACACACTCTCTGGTCCCAGCACTGTTGGTTGGAAAGAGTGTCCTCTCTCTGTCTTACGGGCTCGGCACTTTTGTACTTTTGTCATCAACACATCTTTTAACTATGTTAAGTATTTAAGTCATTGGCCAGGGAAACATCTCATGTATGATGGTTGCGCAGAGGGAGAAATCAAATCAGTCAAGGATCGTTTATGTTAAAAGATGCCCTTTGTTGGAATTTTAAACAAGAGTTTGATGAGCACTTTAACTGCGAGTGAAAATAGGCGGCAGATGATGCAGTTGATTAAATACAAGTCACGAAACACGGAGTTGTATATTCTGGCCCCTTAAGGGGGATTAGGGGAGGCACTTGGCCTCGGTTCACTCTGGAATTCCATCATCCATGGACTGAAAAACAGAGCTAAGGGCATCAAGTGTGGGTCTGTGAGCACGAGCAGCCCCTCTGTCATATGTCACCCCAAGCCCCCTTCCTCAGAGGCTCCTTAGCTAAGAGGTAAATGCAGTGACAGAGGGCAGCAGTCGTCTGGGGGACTCTGCACAAGTTGTTTCTTGGCCTTGATTTAGGAAAGGGATTAGGGAATTATTTCCTCTCAAAGCCTCCACCGCAGAATGGAATCCTGGAGCACCGAGGCCTCTGCCTCCCACGTGTGGGCTGGGTGGTGGAGCCGCCCCGGAACCGTGGGTGTGGGCCAGGGGGAGGCATGCACGGCCTCATGGGGGGACCCGGGACCCTGGCCAGGCCAGGGCCATGTGCTGGGCTCCCAGGCCTGGCCTGGCTCCCTGGAAACTGGACCCGAATCCCCCTCCAGCTCGGCTGTTTCTGGCAGTCCACCCAAGCCGAATGCCCCAGAGCCGAGGGTTAGCTAAGCCCCAGATGTTTAGAACCCTGACTCAGTGTTTGTGTGTGCTCCGTTGAGGGCTTATGTGGCCCCCGAGGTGGTCCTGGAATTGCTCAGATCTTTGTGTGGTTCTCGGGTTTCATCCCTGTTTCCAGGGAGAGGGTTCCAGCATTTGCTCAGGGCTCTTTGTCCTGGTCTGCTCAGCCTGTGGGAACTTGCCCTGTCTCAGGGGCTTCAGGGAAGGGTGGTGGTAGGGGCGGTTCAGGTCTTGGAGGGGAATCTGGTCAGAGCTCTGGGCTTAGAAGGCTTCTCTGCCCAGGTCCAGTGTTTCCTGGGTTCAGGTTAGTGTCTTTAAAGTCAAAGTTTTCAAGTAAGCAGTGTGTCCTCCAGCCCTGAGTCTGTCCCTCTGTGTGCGTGCTAAGTCACTTCAGTCATGTCCGACTCTTTGTGACTCTATGGCCTGTACCTGCTAGGCTGTTCTGTCCGTGGGATTCTCCGGGCAGGAGTACTGGAGTGGATTGCTGTGCCCTCCTCCAGGAGATCTTTCCAACCCAGGGATCAAACTCATGTCTCTTAAGTCTCCTGCATCAGCTAGTGGGTTCTTTACCACTAGCGTCATCTGGGAAGCCCGTCCCTCTATGAGCCGACAGTTGAAATGCTTCCAGGAAGCTGGATGGAGCTGTTGATGACAAAGGTTCTGGAACAAAGAAAAAGTGAGCCTTTCATGCAGTACCTCAAGCCCAGGTTTCCTCCAGACCACAGAGCCAGTAGCAGGAGCCCACCCACCCCCAACTGCCAGGCCCCAGCATCACCCAGCTGCAGACTTTGCAAAAAGTCTGTGTGGTACCCTCAGAGAAACCAGTAGTCCCCCTGATGTAAACTGGAGCTGGGTCTAGAAAGGGGCTTATGGAGGGGAAGGGAGGGCCCAGTGATGCCTTCTTTCCAAGGCTCCCTGAGTCCCTGCTTCTTAGCTAACCCCAGCATTCAGAGCAGAAAGACACCCACAGTCACGGAACGTTGCTTCATCTTGAGTGGGGATGATGGATTCAGATGCCAGGTACCAGGTGGATCGCTGGGCTCCGAGGAACAACATGCCACTGGCAACAGGCAGCCCCGGCCGATTGTGGGGAAGCTTTGCCCAGCTGGAAATTTGAAATCACCCCGTTCTGTAATGTTGGTGATTGATTGAGGCTGAAAACAGCAGCCAGCAACAGAGTATGCCAGCCAGGATTACCAACCTCTGTCTGCTTGCAACCGCTTCCTGCAGAGGACATTCGGTTCTAGGCACAGGGTGACTCACCCGAGGTTGCCAGGCCGGTCAGCAGTGTGCACTCGCTTGGATCTAGACGCCCCCCGGGCTCTGGTGCTGTGTCCAGCCAACTCTATGAGACCCAGTGTGGTTACAGAAGGATCACTCAGCTTAGGGAAGGTGCCAGGCAGGGGTTTGAACCCAGAAGTGGGCTCTGCTCTCTGGCTCTGCCACTCTGCTCTCACTGGGAAAGGAGGTCAGGATCTGTTGGTTCCAGATCATGTTCTCTCCCCACAAGCCCCCCGGGATTGGTCCTGACCCTCAAAATAGGGCTGCTGTTTGACCAGCAAGTAGCATCCCCTAATTCTGTGGGCTGTTCAGGAATGAGAGGCGATCTTGTGGGTGTGTGTGCGTGCCCACGTTCTTTTCCTCTCCTCCCTCTCACACATTTATTGTTCCTGGGTTTTCTTTTTTGGCCGCATCTTGCAGCATGTGGGCCCTTACTTCCTCTGCTGCTGCTGCTACTGCTAAGTCACTTCAGTCGTGTCCGACTCTGTGCGACCCCATAGACGGCAGCCCACCAGGCTCCCCCGTCCCTGGGATTCTCCAGGCAAGAACACTGGAGTGGGTTGCCATTTCCTTCTCCAATGCATGAAAGTGAAAAGTGAAGGTGAAGTCGCTCAGTCGTGTCCGACTCTTAGCGACCCCATGGACTGTGGCCCACCAGGCTCCTCCGTCTATGGGATTTTCCAGGCAGGAGCACTGGAGTGGGGTGCCATCGCTTACTTCCTCTACTGAGAATCAAACCTGTGCCCCCTCCCTTGGAATGGAAGCTCGACATCTTAGCCACTGTACCACCAGGCAAGTCCCATTTCTGGATTTTCTCCCTGAATTCCAAGGAGTTCGCCAGGAGGCAGAGACCCGGAGAGTTGAAAGAAGAAGGAGATGCGGGCACGCCTTATTTTATTGCATTTTGAAGATACTGCATTAAAAAAAAAAAAAATCGAAGGTTTGTGGACACCCTGCATTGTCAGATGATGGTTAGCATTAGCAATGAAGCATCTTTAAATTAACGTATGTATTTTTTTCCAGATATAATACTGTTTCACACTTAATAGACTATAGTAGAGTGTAAACATCTTTTACACACACTGGAAAACCAAAAAAAAAAAAAATCTCTCATGATGTACTTTGTTGTGGTGGCCTGAGACTGAACCCACTGTATCTTCAAGGTGTGCCTGTACTTTTCTCTGCCTGGGAAGTGGCTCCCCATTGGTAGGAAAGACCTGTTTAACCCATGTCCTCCCTGAGTCACTAGGTCAGGTCATTGCTGGCAAGTTGGTGTCAGGGAACCTGAGTTAGTGTTGCCAGGCTCAGCACCTGCTGTAGGTCCCCTGCAGCTTAGGGGGCTGCTCTGAAGGGCGCAGTGGTAAAGAGTCCACCTACCAATGCAGGAGACCTGGGTTTGGGAAAATCTGGAGAAGGAAATGGCAACCCATGCCAGTACTCTTGCCTGGAGAATTCCATGGACAGGGGAGTCTGGTGGGCTTCAGTCCATGGGGTCACCAACAGTCAGATACAACTTATCATGCAAAGTAAGTACTGAGAGGAGAGCAGGTGCCACATGAGTGACAGACCAAGCCACAGACTAGCAGCATCCTCATCGGGCAGAGTCTGGGAGCTCACTGCTTCCACCTGGTCCAGGCCCCTCTGACTACCTGATGGGAATTGAGGTGAAGCGTCAGAAGTGGGAGAAGGGGTATGCGGCTGCTGCTGCTGCTAAGTTGCTTCAGTCGTGTCCGACTCTGTGCAACCCCAAAGACAGCAGCCCACCAGGCTCCCCTGTCCCTGGGATCCTCCAGGCAAGAATACTGGAGTGGGTTGCCATTTCCTTCTCCAGTGCATGAAAGTGAAAAGTCAAAGTGAAGTCACTCAGTTGTGTCCGACTCTTAGCAACCTCATGGACTGCAGCCTACCAGGCTCCTCCGTCCATGGGATTTTCCTAGCAAGAGTACTGGAGTGGGGTGCCATTGCCTTCTCCAGAAGGGGTATGAGGGGAAGTATTAATAAATAAAGCGGGGGGCATGTGTGCTAAGTAGCTTCAGTCATGTCCGACTCTTTGCAACCCTTTGGACTGTAGCCTGCCAGGCCCCTCTGTTCATGGGATTTTACAGGCAAGAATACTGGAGTGGGTAGTCATTTCCTCCTTCAGAGGGGCAGGGGGGGTCTTACTGACCCAGGGATTGAACCTGAGTTCCCTGTGTCTCCTGCATTGCAAGCAGATTCTTTGCCCATTGAGTGATCAGGGAAGCCCTCTAGCTGAGTGTTTTCTGGATGTTTCCTAGTCCGTTAAGGCTGGTCCAGAAGAAGGCCAAGCAGGAGTTTGTCTAAGTTCTCCACTGGCTCTCATACTCGGTGGACCCCTCATGCCAGCCTTGTTCCCAGCATCACCCACTCCCTCACTCTGTCACCATTCACGCCCCTTTTCCATCCTCCTGGGAAAGAAAGAACAATCTTCTTTTTTTCTCCCTTTTAATCATATGTTTTGCGAGTTGCTTTTTTTCTTTAAACTTAATATATGTTAAATGTCTTTTTATGTGAGTAGATGCATCTATTGTTGTTCAGTCACCACGTGATGTCTGACTCTTTGTGACCCCAAAGACTGTAGCCTGCCAGCCTCCTCTGTCCTTCAGTATTTCTTGGAGTTTTCTCAAATTCATGTCCATTGAGTCAGTGATGCTGTCCTACCATTCTCATCCTCTGTTGCCTCTTCTCCTCCTGCCCTCAGTCTTTCCCAGCATCAGGGTCTTTTCCAATGAGTCGGCTCTTTACATCAGATGGCAAAAGTATTGGAGTTTCAGCATCTATCAGTCCTTCCCATGAATATTCAGGGTTATGTCCTTTATTCAGGTTATGTCCAGGATTGACTGGTTTGATCTCCTACCAGTCCAGGGGACTCTCAAGAGTCTTCTAAAGCATTATTCTTAGTGTTTGCTTTTAGTTCATTTTTTGGATAAACTATTTATTACTTCTAATCCCCTAGTGATGGACACTGAGGTTACCTTCTTTTTCTTTTTTTGCTAGTATTAAGATCACTAAAGTCAGCATACCTCCTGAGGCATCTTTTCCTGGTAGTTTCCAGTTAGGCCTATGGTGTGCTTTTTTTTTTTTTCCCTTTAAAGTCTGTATTGAATTTGTTACAATGTTGCTTCTGTTTTATGTTTTGTTTTTTTTTTGGCTGTGAGGCATGTGGGATGCCAGCTGCCTGAGCAGGGATTGAACCCGCACCTTCTGCATTGGAAAGTGAAGTCTTAACCACTGGACCCCCAGGAAAGTCCCTCTGCGGTGTACATTTTGACTCATGCTGTCATTACCCTTCAGAAAGGTGGTGCCAGTTTACAGCCCTCGAGAGTGCCTGCTGCACCATTCACTGGCCAAGACTGGCATTTGCAGGCCTAAAGGAGAAAAACGTCGAGAACTGGTGGCAGTGTGTTCTACCAACACCCTTATGCCCGAGACACCTGCTCCTTCTCCAACATCAGTCTCTCTCCTCTGTGCTTTGCTTTTGCCCATCCTTCAAGACCCAGTTAGCACCCTGCCACTCCCAGGAAGTGGGCTGCTATGATGGAAGGAAGGCTAGACTTGAAGGCTGAGGTCCGAATCTTGGCTCTGTGCTTCAGCGCTGTTCAGTCACGGCTGACTCATTGTGACCCCATGAACTGCAGCATGCCCGGCTTCCCTACCCTTAATTACCTAAGAAAAATTTCTTGTCTTCTCAGCGACTCTTATTTTCTAATCTTTAAAATGGGAACAGTAATACTTACCTCACAGAATTATATACTTGGCACGTAGTGGGTGATGAGTAAATATCCACCTCTCTCTCTCTTTTTTTTTAATTGGAGTATAATTAACCCACTCCAGTATTCTTGCCTGGAGAATCCCCATAGACAGAGGAGCCTGGTGGGCTCTATGGTCCATGGGGTTGCAAAGAGTTGGACATGACTGAGTAACCAAGCACACACATAATTGTTTTAATTATAATTGTTGTGTTGGTCTCTGCTGTACAACAAAGTAAATTAGCTGTATGTATACATATATCCCCTTCCTCTAGAGCCTCCCTCCCACCCATCCAGGTCTTTATTTTCAGGTCTCCTTCAGTTATTCTAGTGCATGTAACTTCTCTCTCATCTCCCTGACCCCTGGCACCACATCCACCATGGGGCGCCTTTGTCCTTGAAGACTTGACCTATGAGTGATTTGAGTCTTTGAGTCCATGGTGGTAACCTAGGCTCTTCCTGAGTTGTTTTTCACCACTCAGACACCTGGAAGGTTGCATGAATGTGTGTCAGAATCACTGTGGTTCCGTCAGACTAAAAGGAGATCTTAATGAGATCTGTTGCGACCTACAAATGAAGCCACCTACAAATGATGCTGTGGGTTAGATGAGCGGGGCCCATATCTGCCAATAGGATTTGTGCCTGGGGTGGTTGGGCGGGGGGCCAGCAGGGCATCGGATATCTGGGCCCTTTCCTTTGGGATTTGGTCAGTAACTGTGTCCTGGAGACTGTGTTTCTTCCTTCTGGGACCTGTCCTGTTGAGTCTCATTTCCCCAAATCCCCATACTCAGATGCTCAGCCGTGTCTGACTCTTTGAGACCCCATGGACTGTAGCCTGCCAGGCTCCTCTGTCCATGGGATTTTCCAGGCAAGAATACTCAAGTGGGTTGCCGTTTCCTACTCCAGGGGATCTTCCTAACCCAGGGATCGAACCTGAGTCTCTTATGTCTCCTGCACTGGTAGGCGGTTTCTTCACCACTAGCACCACCCCAGGCAATGGCACCCCATTCCAGTACTCTTGCCTGGAAAATCCCATGGATGGAGGAGCCTGGTAGGCTGCAGTCCATGGGGTCGAGAAGAGTCGGACACAACTGAGCGACTTCACTTTCACGCATTGGAGAAGGAAATGGCAACCCACTCCAGTGTTCTTGCCTGGAGAATCCCTGGGACGGGGGAGCCTGGTGGGCTGCCGTCTCTGGGGTCGCACAGAGTCAGACATGACTGAGGTGATTTAGCAGCGGCAGCAGCACCACCACCCAGGAAGCCCAGGTCTCACTCAGTGGGTCTCACTTAGGACCCATGTACTCGGTTTTCTGAGTCTTGTGGTGGGTGAGGGCTGGTCTTCTCCCGGCTGTGCTCTTCCTTGTCCACCTTCAGCCTGGCCTGGCCTGTCCTTGTTGGCAGCTCGTGCAAGACCCTGGCACCAGGGGCCAGTCAGAGCTGGGGGGGCCAAGTGGGGAGCCTTCTCGGGCACAGTGAGGGCCCTGTTTTCCTCCCCCACCTCACCGGGGGCCCCCGTTCCCTGCAAGGAGAGTCACGCTTTCCCCCTTGAGATAAGAATAGAGCCTGACTGTGCCCCAGGACAGAGTCCAGCTTCTTCAGCCGGGCCTCCGAGGCCTGGCAAGGGCTCCCAGATGGTACTGGCATGAGTGGGCCCTGGCCGCCTGCCCCGCCAGCCCCTTGTGCATTGTGCAGCGGGGACACTGGTGCAGTGTGCGTGCCTGCCCGGCCCTCCACCCACTGCCCAGAGCCCTCTGTCTCCAGGCTCTGCTCAGGATGGAGGCGCCTGGCCTGGATCAGTTCCCCCAGGCTCTGTGGTGCCCCTTGCCTTCCCCAGGAGGGCCTCTCACTCCACCCTCCCAGCCGTGAGACCTCCTGTGAGCAGCCAGGCCTGACTTTTCCTGGAAGGGAGGACTGGAGCTGTGGCTAGGAGCGGAGACCAAGAAGAGGCCATCCAGAGGGCTGAGTGTTGAAGGCAGGGGGCCCAAGGGACAGGAGGCAGGAAGCAGCAGGGGCCTCGGATAGAGTGGTGGCGGGGTGCTGGGGCCTCTACCTTTGTTGCTGTTGTTCAGTCGTGTCCGACTCTGCGACCCCATGGGCTGCAGCATGCAAGGCTTCCCTATCCTTCACCACTTCGCGGAGCTCGATCAAACTCATGTCCATTGAGTCAGTGATGCTGTCTAACCTTCTCTTCCTCTACCGCCCCCTTCTCCTTTTGCCTTCCATCTTTCCCAGCATCAGGGTCTTTTCCAGTGACTTGGCTCTTCACATCAGGTGGCCAAAGTATTGGAGCTTCAGCTTCAGCATCAGTCCTTCCAATGAATTTCAGGGTTGATTTCCTTTAGGATTCACTGGTTTGATCTCTTTGCTGTCCGAGGGACTCAAGAGTCTTCTCCAGTACTGCCTGTGTCTGAGGTGGGAGCTGGAACAATCTTGCATCAGGCTGACAGCAGGACTGACCCAGGAGCTGTTAACCAGGCACAGGGCATGGAGTGTCCCCTGGCTCTTTTTGTGATCATGTTGGGGGATTCCCGGTGCCCTTTTTAGCCTTCAAATTCTAAGGCCAGGCTTCTCAAACTATGGTCCTTGGGCCAGCCTCAGCCGTAGACCTGCTCAATCAGAAAGCAGTGGAGCCCTGAAATCTGTGTTGAGCATGTTCTCCAGGGACTTCTGTTGAGCGTGGGAACCCTGGGACCCTGCTGATTTTAAATATAGTTTTCTGTGCTTTTTCCAGAGTCCAACAGGTGACTCATGAGTGTTGAGGCTGTGGCAACCTTGAGGGCCCCATCTAAAGACATTCAAGTAAAGAGATATGAAAATATGTGTTTGAATATGGGGTCCCCCATTTAATCTTAAAAAAACAGAGATCTCAGCCTGCACATTTAATTTGACAGCATGTCCAGTCGTGTTTGGGGTTTACGGGGTGAGAAAAGCCAGGGTTCATGGCTGTCAGTAACTGGTTTGTGCAGTGTAGTGTAGGCGTGGTTGGGAGCCAGGGTTTTCCACTTTGCACTGAGGGCTTTCCACCCTTCCTCCCATGGTTGTTAACCAACCCGCCACACACGTCAACTCAGGTGTTTGGGGGCGATGTGCTGCCAGCGAAGGTTGACTGGGTCCCTCTAAGAAATGCTGGCATAGACACTAGCTCCTCTCTCAAGAAGAAAGCACTGTTTGTGAGTCTTCAGTGGGAGGGCGGGATGAAGGCAGATGCAACGGCTGACCGTTTGAGTTTCCGAAGCACCGTCCCTGGGTTGGGTCTGGGAGAGGCAAAGAACCATGTTCACAGATGGGAAAGTCCACTCTCAGGGGTCGGGTCATAGAGCTCATCAGTAAGTCATGTCCTCTGATGTTCTTTTCCTTCCGTCTTGCCAGCTGCAAGGGCTATGGTGCAGATGGCCCTTGGGGCATGGGGTTTGATGGTGCTAATGAGAGTGGATGTTGTGTGACCTTTAGTGAGAGGTCAGGCTCTTGCCACATGCTTTGGGGGCCTTGTGTCAAGGGCTCACAGGGCTCCAGGCAGCCCTCAGCCCACCGCTTCCTAAGTCTTCCCCTGCAAGAATGGGTCTCAGTGAATTTTGAGATGGCTGTGGTGCGCCCTGGGTGGGAGGGTTGCCAAGTTCTTTACTGGGATGCTGGAGGCCCCCGGGAAGCACCTGGACTTCTGAAATTTCACTAGAAAGCCTGGGATTGGAGAAGCAGGAGAGAGGTTGATGAAGAAGAAGCAAGCAGTCTCAGTGGCCCACAGTTAGATCTTCAATACTCCAATACTCTTAACTAAGTAACAAGCCTGTGGCCTCACCGATGGGTGCGTGCGTGTATGCTAAGTCACTTCAGTCCTGTCTGACTCTTTACGACCCTTTGGACTGTAGCCCACCAGGCTCCTCTGTCCCTGGGATTCTCCAGGCAAGAATAATGGAGTGCGTTGCCATGCCCTCCTCCAGGGGATCTTCCTGTCCCAGGGATCAAACTAGTGTCCCTTACTTCTCCAGCACTGACAGCCAGGTCACACAGGTGGCTAGGCTATTTTAAAACAGATCTGTCCAATCAAAAATATTTAAGTAAGGACTTCTCTGGTGGTCCAGTGGTTAGGACTCTGATTTCTGCTGCAAGGAGGCACCGATTCAATCCCTGGTTGGGGGACTAAGATCTCATGTTACACAGTGTGGCCAAAACATAAAATTTAAAAAAATTTAATAGACAGCATTGACGTAGCACTTGTTGTTTTTCAGGTACTGTTCTAGAGACTGTACATTTATTTATTCACTCATTTCATCCTTGCAATAAACCTATGAGTACTACCAGGCCCGTTTTATGAGGAAATTGAGTCACAGAGCAGTGAAATAGTTTCTTCAGGGTCACCCAGTCAGCGACAGGATTTGTACCCATGCCATCTCTCTCCAGAGTGTGTGACCTGAACGACTGGTTGCTGTATTGATTTTGTATGTGCCTGCCACAGAGGGGCATGGAGCCCCCATAACTCAGTGCAGCTGTAAGGTGTGGAGCTCAGAGCATCTCTGCTGAGAGTCATCACCGGGGTCTGGGGATTGAGTCCTGCTCTAGCTGAACCATTCAGGGGAGACTCCATATCAGGGCTTCCCAGTGGTAAAGACGCTAGTGGTAGAGAACCCACCTGCCTATGTAGGAGATGTAAGAGATGCAGGTTCAATTCCTGCTCCCGGAAGATCCCCTGGAGGTGGGCATGACAACCCACTCCAGTATTCTTGCCTGGAGAATCCCATGGACAGAGGAGCCTGGCGGGCTACAGTTCATTGGGTCGCAAAGAGTCAGACATGAATGAGGTGACTTAGCGTTTACACATGCAGTAACAGGGCAGGATGGGAAAGTGACGGTGCCCCATCTTCTCAAGTCTCCTCCATTTCTGGAGAGAAATGAGACTGGAGGGTTTATGGCAGGGCAGAGGGAGCCTGGGGCCTGCCCTGGTCCTGCTGGATGAACAGTGGAAGGAGATGGATGGTCCAGAGGTCCAAAGACTGTCAAGGGTGTGCATCAAAGGCCAGTCTTGACTTTCCTCCACACAGGAAGAGCCTTTGTGCTCAGTTCACTTGCAGTCCCCCAGTGGTTAGTGCCACTGATAAGAGAGTTCCAAACTGAGGTCAGAGACTTGAGCTGCCAAATGCTTTTGGTCCCCAGATGGCCTAAGTGTGATGTCCTGCACGTCATCCTCTGCCTCTGGGCTGCCATGGGCTGGGGAGTGAGCACAGCTGGGCAAGAGGAATCAGAACCTGCTCGACAGAGATGCTCAGAGTGGAGGGGAGGCGATGGTGCTCCTTGGGAACGTGTTGGTCTGCAATATGGAACAAACAAGTGTGTCCAGAGGCCCTAAAACCAGCTGATGCTTTGGGATGGTGACCAGGCAGGGTGTAAGGACAGTCTGTGGGCAGCTTCCGCAGAGACCACTGAGTTGTGACTTCTGCTAATCCAGGTCCCGGTGGTGATGGGGGTGTGAAGTGGGAGGGAGAACGTGGGCCAGGCCCTTTGACCAACAATCCGACACTCTTGAGGGGAGGGGAGGTCTCCGTTGTGATTGGCATGCTTGCGGGAATCCTGTGGATGGTGAGCTTCTGCTCTTCTGTCACCCTTCTGGAATGACTGTCTTTAACTTCTCTCTCCTTGGATAAAATGTGTAATAAAATGTAATAAACTGTAAAAGAAAGCATGTTCATGAAAGTGGGGCTGTGCCCGGGGCTGACCTCCGGTGAGCACTCAGTGACTGAGGGAGGGAAGGAGGAAAGGAGGAGGCTGAACAGCTAGACAGTTCCTCCTGGAAAGAAGTTGTTTCTTCTTGGAAACAACTGTAATATTTTGAACCAGTTAGAATTGCTGCCCACCGTCCCCGTCTGCTCTGAACTCCTGATTCCCCTTGTTCTGTTTGTTTTCTTCCATCACCTTCTTCTTTTTAAAAATAATTTTCTTTCTTTATTTTTGGCTGTGCTGGGTCTTCATTGCTGCTCAGGCGTTTCTGTAGTTGCAGCAAGAAGGGGCTCCTCTCTGGTTGCGGTGCTTGGGCTCCTCATTGTGGTGGCTTCTCTTGCTGGAGCCCGGGCTCTAGGGTGCACAGGCTCCCAGGCACTGGAGCGCAGGCTCAGTAGCTGTGGCCCACGCACTTAGTTGCTCCTTAGTATATGCGATCTCGGATCAGGGATTGAACCCATGTCTCCTGCATTGGCAGGCAAATTCTGTACCACTGAGCCACCAGGGAAGCCCCTTCATCACCATTTTAATATTCTTTATAGTTTATTTATTGAGTTGGCCAAAAAACATCTGAACAACTTGGCCAGCTCAGTATTTATTGATTTTTATTGTCTGCTCCCTCTACCCCCATGCAGAAGTCAGTGGTCCACACAGACAGGGTTTTTCCCCTTCTGTTTGATCACTGACATGTCCCAAATGTCTAGGAGCAGTGCCTGACCCTGGGTAGGTACTCACTAAGTATTTGTCAAATGAATGAATGGATGGAAGTGCCAGGGAAGGGCTTGGCTTGTGCTGTCTGTCCCTGAGGATCCGCTTGCCGTAGGTGTTGGAACATGTTATCCTCAGGGAGGGGCAGGCCTGCGTCCCCTGGGAGGGGCCCACACAGTCTGGCCACCTGCCCTTGGCCCTCTTTGTCCTCCTGATTTCCTGGGCCCCTAGAGTAGGACTATGTTGATAGTGTCCAGCAGCTCGGACACAGAAAGGCTTTCTAGGACTTGTGGGCTGGACAGTGAGGACCCTTGGGGGCCAACCGGAGCCAGACCAGTAGTGAGGTGAGCTCTCCTCAATTGAGGATCCTGGAGTCTGTGGTCAGACTGTGGTCAGACTGCATTCCTGAATCCCGCCTAACTACCCCCCCCACCCTACCGCCGCCCTGGCCCCCCATCCCCACAACTCAGATTCCACCTTCCGGGCTGTGAGAAGTCGAAAAATTCCAGATTGAGCAACGGTAGGCTGAGACAAAATCCCTGTTGACTCAGCCTCTGTCTTCTTGTCTTGCAACTGGTGCCTGACCCAAAGGATTAACCGTGGTCATCCTGGCTGGCCCTACACCCTGGGCCGCCGCAGGGCCCAGGCGTGTCCCATTACTCTCAGGATCAAACCCAGACCTCAGTCCTTAGCCTGCTGTTTGGGCCCAGTCCGGACCCCTGGCAGCACCGCCGTGAGAGCCTTCAGTTGTGGCCAGCAAGTCCATTTCCAGCCTGAGCTCATCAGTTTTGCCCCTGACCTCCTGACCCATATCCAGTTGGCATTGCCACTCAGCCTGTCCACACCACCCGCAGCCTGTCCTGCTCAGTGAACTCCAAGTCTGTCGCTTCAGCCGCTCTGGCCAAAAACCTTGACAGCCCCCTCCCGCCGCTTTCTCTCACGTCCTGTGTTTGGTTTGTCAGATAAGCACGTGAGCTCCTCCTTCCAGATACGACTTAAAAAAAAAAATTTCCAACCATCCCACTGCTGTCATTTTGCTCTGAGCCACAGCCACCAGCATCATGCCCTTTGATTTGAACAGTCGCCTCCTGACTCAGAACATCTGGATGGGCCCCTACGATAGCAGAGTAAATGCCGACGAGGTCCCCACCACAGCTGACAAGGAGCTACACAGTCAGACACGTGACTGCCCTGACTCTGGGGCCTCTGCTCCCCCTCCCTCGCTCACCTCCCTCACCCTGCCTCTCTGGCCCTCCTGCAGCTGTTTCAGGCACGCTTCCTCCTCAGGGCCCTGGCAGCCCCGCATGGCTCACTCCCTGCAGTGGACTGAGTAATGGTCTCCACTCCAATGGACTAGTAATGTCCATGGCCTAGTCCCCAGAGCCTGTGGGGACGTTACCTTACAAGGCAGATGGGATTCCGCAGGCGTAAGTCACTTAAGGCTCTTGTGATGAGGAGGTGGTTTTGGATTATTCCGATGGGTCCAATGTAAGGACAAGGATCTGTAGAAGAGGCAGGCGGGAGGGTCATGTCTGGAGTGGATGTGACAGCAGAAGCTAGAGACTCAGGATGTGGGGAAGGGGCCTCGAACCAAGGAATGCGGGCAGCATCTAGAAGCTGAGAGGAGAGGCACGGACGCAGGTTCTCTTTAGGGCCTCTCGAAGGAGCTGCCTTGCCAGTACCTTGACCCCTTTCTAGGCCTCTGACTCCAGAACTGGAAGACAACACATTTATATTGTAACTTTGAGCTTTGGTGTTCTTGTTGTTGTTTGGTCACTGAGTCATGTCCGACTCTTTTGCAACCCCCAAGGACTGCAGCCTGCCAGGCTCCTCTGTCTGTGGGATTTCCCAGGCAAGAATACTGGAGTGGGTTGCTATTTCCTTCTCCAGGGGATCTTCCTGACCCAAGGATCAAACCCACATCTCCTGCATTGACAGGCAGATTCTTTACCACTGAGCCACCTGGGAAGCCAATTAGTTTGTGATAGTTTGGTACAGCAGCCAGCAGAAACGAACCCACTCTTTCATCTCTTTTGAGTCTCTCCCTCACCCCACTGTGCCCACCCCTTTGCGTTACTTGGTTCTTTTCCTCCATCACTTGTCACATTTCAACAAAACTGAGTCATTTACTCATCTATCCAGCTGTTGTGTGTCTCTACTCACAGGGGTGTGAGTTCCGTTAATGTTACGATGTAGCATTGTCAGAGCCTAAGAGACCTTGTTGATCTCTAAACACAGCCTTATTTCATCAGAGTGAGATGAGGAGGGGTCCTGCTAAAAGCTATGGTGTTGCCAGGGTAATTTCTAGAGCCCTGAGGGCTCAGACCTCCCAGTGCTTCCACTCTCAAGCCGTTATCTCTTTAGGGCTCCTCCTCCCTGAGGCCACACCCAGGGATAGCAGGGCCTGCTCACAGCCGGTGCTTAGAACTTGAAGGCTGGGAATCAGTCTTGGCTGAGGATTCTCCAGGCAAGAATACTGGAGTGGGTAGCCATTCCCAGGGGATCTTCCCGACCCAGGGATCACGCTCGAGTCTCCTGCATTGCAGGCTGATTCTTTACTGTCTGAGCCATCAGGGAAGCCCTCCTTTCCCTTGGCAGAGGAGTTGGTGGGTGAGGCAGGGTCTTACAGGAAGCCTGGAGATTCTCCCCAGGGAGTAGGGATGGGGAAGCTGATGGTCTTGTCCCCAGCAGCCTGTGTGGAAGATGGAGTGTTTGGAAGAAGGAAAGGAAGAGAAGATATGAAACAGTAGTGATGAGCAAGCAGGTAGGACAAGAGTTGTGTACCCACGATGGGCACCTGGGCTTGAGGACCCCAAAATGACATGGCACATGGCCAGGGAGGAGCAAAGGATATAGAAGACCTTCTTTTTAGAGGGCCTGAGGTTTGCTTCCCCAAGACACAGCTGCAGGGTGCAAAGGGTGACGGGTTGGCTGTTGGGAAGACTCCTTCCTGCTGTCTTCTCCAGGGAGGACATGGTTTGAAAGGCTTCCTGGATTGGGGAGGGGAGGTGACATTTTTGCCCCTCTCCCCGCAGGCTGCTGCTGAAGTGCGGTTAGTGATGAGCCTACAGCTGTGTTTTTGCACTGCTCCACCCTCCCTCCCGTCCGCCCGTCCCACAGGGCTCCCCCTCCCTCCCTCCCTTGTCCTCCCCCTGCTGGCGGGTGACTCACTCTGCTCTTGTGCAACAGCCCAGGCTCTCGGAGCAGAGTTGTTTTCCTCGGTGCATCAGCTCCCCTCCTGATTTATGTCTTTCCATTTGGGTTAATGCTTTCCACATTTGGGTCTGAAGATTAGTGTGTGGCTCAGGGCTGCAGCCACCAAAACCCCAGCGCCCTGCTTGGGTCTGGCATGGAGAAGCCAGCTAGCCAGCCCAACAGACAGCCAGACAGAGGGCAGCTTGGAGCTTTACCTGGAGGCCATCCTGCCTCTGGCCAGCCTCCTTGCCTCCCGGAGAAGGCAGAGAGGGAGGCTCACAGGCTCTGCACCTGGCTTGCCCGGGACTTGTGCTGTTTCCTGTGAAGGGCGCACAGCGTGGAGGGTGCGAAGAGGTAATCGCCCGAGCCTGTGACTTCCCATCAGAGGAGCTGCATCGTCGTCGGGAAGTGAGCAGCACAAGTCATAGGGCGTGGAGAAGTGATATCTCTGTGGCTGTGAAAGCTGCCGTACAACACATTGTGTGTGTGTGTTTCTCTCTCTCTCTTCGTGGAACAATAATATTACCTTCGTTGCCATGGTGTTGTTGTGGGGGTGGCTAATTGGACGCAGACCTGATACGGGCTGGTGTCCATAGTGATTATCGGACGCAGCCGTGGAGCCCGCTTGCATTTGCTCCCCTAGCTTGAGAGGCTGGCGGGGCATCATCGCCATGGCAATGGGCGCCCTGGGGTAGGGTGGCACCCTGGTCCGGAAATGGACCCAGAAACCAGGGCTTAGGCAGGGGCCGGAGCAGCCCTGATCACTTCCAGGGCTGGAACACAGCCTGGGTTTGCTGAGGACCAGGGTTTAAGGAACTCCTCATCCTCCTCGGAGGCCCTGGACCACAGGGGAGCGGATGGGGCATCTGTGGCACCGGGAGGGCCGGGGGGTTGACTCGAGGCTGCTTGCTGTGCAGCTGTTCCCCTGGGCCTCCTCACCTGGCAGGTGCCATCTTCCCACCAAGGTTGTAGCATCCATGCAGAAGGAGGTATATGGGGTAGGTTTTAAACTCTTTGTTGAGTGTGAATCCCAGGAATGTATCTTTGTTAGTTTTATTTTTACTGAATATGTCATATATAGATGAATTCTGACATTTGATGAGCACTAAGAAATACAGCAGGCTTCCCAAGTGGTGCTAGTAGTAAAGAACCCGCCTGTTAATGCAGGAGACATGAGAGATGCAGGTTAGATCCCTAGTTCAGGAAGATCTGCTGGAGGAGGGCATGGCAACCCACTCCAGTATTCTTGCCTGAAGAATCCCATGGACAGAGGAGCCTGGCAGGCTACAGTCCATGGGGTTGCAAAGAGTCAGACATGACTGAAGTGACATGAGCACATTTTTACTGAATAGGTAATATATAGATGAATTCTGACATTTGACAAGCACTAAAAAATAGAGTGAACGTTGGCCTACCTCTTACCCCGTCCTCTGCCTCTCAGTTCACCTCTCAGAAGTGAGCAAGTTATCACTTTCTTGTGGGTGTGGAGGAAATCATGCAGATGTTTGCAAATGTACATGTGTCTTTACTTCCCTTCACACTGTGATGGCTTCCTCTTCTTCACCTTGCTGCTGCTGCTGTTTTTTAAACCCTGTAACAATAAATCAATGGAAAGAGCATATTTTGTTTGTTTTTTAAAATGCCTTCCTGCCTCATTTCACCAATGTGCCTTCCTGGAGGAATTTTGATGTCCACAGATGTCCATGGCCCTGATCTGGGCCTTGTGGGCACAGGCATGAACAGAACAAGCCAGCCCTGTTCGAATACAGCATCTCGTGTTGTCTTTTCAATAATGAAATAAGCAGAAAATCATGATCCTTGAGCACTTAGAACTTTACCTCGCCCTGTTACAGAAAGGGAGGTGTTGGTTTTCTCTCGCCACAAATGTAGTAGTTTCTCATCCCTTCCATAAATCTGAAGAGCCAAAGTCTTAGATGAGTCATGAGGTTAAAAATCAGTGTCCCAAGACTGGCTTCTCCTGGGGGGGGGGGGGGCATCCATTCCTTTCTTTTTCCATCTTCTAGAAGCTCCTTCCAGGACTCGGGGCTGCACGTCTTACTGCTTTTTCTCCCCATTTCTGGCCTCACTTTGGCTTCCTTCCCTCTTTGACCTCGTCTCCTTCTTATAAGGACCTTTGTGAGTGTATTTAGGGTCCAGCCAGATAAACTTCTCATCTCAAATTCCTTAGCTTAATTACACCTGGCACATCCCTTTTTTCTTTTTGCGAGTTCCAGAGATTAAGATGTCGCTCCATTTGGGGGCCCGTTTTTCAGCCTGCTCCAGGGAGTAGCTTTCAGTACTTGTAGAAGAGCAAGTTTGTGTGAGAGAATGTCATTAACCAAGTCGGGCCCTTCCCAGGTGTTTCCTATTGGTGGAAATGGCCAAGACTTGAACTATTCCTTGAAGGTCTGATGTTCTAAATCAATGCAGCTCACTGTTTACAGTGGCCAAGACATGGACTCCTCAATGCCTGTGGACAGACGAATGGATAAAGATGTAGTACATATATACAATGGAATATGATTCAGCCATAAAAAAAAGAATAAAATCATGCCATTTGCAGCAACATGCATGGACTCAGTTCAGTTCAGTTGCTCAGTCCTGTCCAACTCTTTGTGACCCCACGGACTGCAACACGCCAGGCTTCCTTGTCCTTCACCAACTCCCAGAGCTTGCTCAAACTCACGTCCATCGAGTCAGTGATGCCATCCAACCATCTCATCCTCTGTCATCCCCTTCTCCTCCTTCCTGCCTTCAATCTTTCCCAGCATTAAGGTGTTTTCCAATGAGTCAGTTCTTTGCATCCGGTGGCCAAAGTATTAGAGTTTCAGCATCAGTCCTTCCAATGAATATTCAGGACTGATTTCCTTTAGGATTGACTGGTTTGATCACCTTGCAGTCCAAGGAACTCTCAAGGATGGACTCGAGATTATCATACTAAGTGAAGAAAATCAGAGACAAATACCATGTATCACTTATATGTGGAATCTAGAATAGGACACAAATGAGTTTACCTACAAAAGAGAAACAGACTCACAGACGTACGGAACAGACAAGTGGTTGCTAAGGAGTGAGGTGGGAGAGGGATGGATTGGGAGTTTGGGGTTAGCAAATGCAAACTATTATATATAGGGTGGACAAGCAACAAGGTCCTACTCTATCACATAGGGGACTATAATATCCTATGATAAACCATAATGGAAAAGAATACGAAAGAAACTGTTTATATATGTATAACTATATCACTTTGCTGTATAGCAGAAATTAACACAACATTGTAAGTCAAATATACATCAAAAAAAAAAAAGAAAGTGGTGCAGCTTACAGTTGGGTCTCTGCATCACCTGGGGATTGTGGGGAAGGCCCAGAGACCCAGATCTTATCCCGTGTCCATAAGCCTTGACCTTGTGCCCTTCGTGAACTCTTCATTGACTCTGTTCCTCAGTGAAGTTTGAGAAGCACCCCTCTTAGGAGTCATCTCGGGGATGATAATGTGTGTGTGTTGGGTGCGGGGGGTGGGTATGTGTGGGAGGTGGAACGTCTTGTCTTCCGTGAGTAAGCACCGAAGCTGGGCTGCAGACAGGAAGCGCTGGAGGAGACCAGAGGAGGGGCCGGTGTCTGCAGAAGCAGCCGCCACCTGAGCCACACCTGGGAGGCAGGCAAAGGTGCGGCTGCATGGAGAAGCAGGGAGGGTGCACCAAGCAGAGCGGAAGCCTTGACGGCAGCGCAGAGGTAGGAACAGGCATGCTACCTGTGGGGACACGGAGGCCGTGTGGGGCCAGAGGGACAGGAACGGGGAACTGGGCCGACAGGAGGAGCACTTGACAAGATTCACCTGCGAGTGTTTGCAGGCTCAGGATAGGGCAGAGGCAGGATTCTGTCTGCAGTGTCGTCGTGGGGATGAAGGCTGGGTGGTGGCAGGGAAGGTGGAGAAAGGGTGATTTAAGAGGAAATCTGAGTGGCTAATTGAGCAGGTGTGTCGGGCGCCGGAATGCTATGAGCCAGCCGGACAAGGTCCCTGATGTTGGAAGTCTGCTTCGGGGTGAGGAGGCGTGGGTGGGGTTGGGCAATAAGCAGACAAATCCAAATAAACAAGGAGGGCCTCAGCCCGTGGTAAATGCTGTGCAGGATTAAATTGGTTCCTGTGGTTGGAAGTGACTAAACAGTGGCTTTAGATCGGTGCTTGTGGGGGAACCTCCCACTTAAGCCGATGTCTGGATCCGGCCATGGGAACGAATTGCTGGGGAAAGGCAAAGGTAACAGCCCATGCCAAAGCCATGAGGAAGGACCGAACTTTTTCCAAGGAGCAACTAGGA
This sequence comes from Bos indicus x Bos taurus, assembly GCF_003369695.1. Classification (NCBI taxonomy): domain Eukaryota; kingdom Metazoa; phylum Chordata; class Mammalia; order Artiodactyla; family Bovidae; genus Bos; species Bos indicus x Bos taurus. Next base: position 30,225,996 of record NC_040094.1, on the reverse strand, counting down.
GAGCGAGGTCGAAGCTTAATCTGCAGCGATGGAAATGTTCTGGTCATTTCCGGGTCATCCGTTCTGGTCATGTGGCCACCAGCCCCATGTGACAGCTCAGTACTTGAAAGGTGTCTGGGAACAGTTAGGAACCAAATTTCACATTTTATTTTAGTTGTCACTGTTTTAACTTTAAAAAAGCAACATACGTCTGGGAACCACACTGCATTGAGTGGCACAGAGCAAAGAAGGTTGGTGTGGCTGGAGGGGATGTGGTATAAAATGATGAGGGATCGGGTAGGTAGAAGGGCAGACTTTATTGCTTTGTGAATTAGGCGAAGTAGTTTGGATTTCTTTTTTCAAAGAGCAGTGCAAAGTCTTTGGATGACTTTGGTTGAGGGGGTTGATGTAATCTGATGACTGTATTCTAAGTTCTCTCTGGTTGCCATGTAGAGAATAGGTTGGAGGGGATGGAGAGCCAATTTGAAGATCACTGTGATGATACAGGGAGTGGTGATGGTGCCCTGGGAACGGGGTGGCAGCACTGGGTGGATTCTGGATGAACTTTGGAGGTGGATTGACCGGAGTTGAGAGGGATTAGATTGGGAAGGTGGAGAACTTGACCCTGGGTAGCAGCATTGTGAGAAGTCTGCTCAGAAGTCTGGCTACGTCTCAAAGTCTGGGTAAACTGTACCCAGATCCCTGACCTGCAGAAACTGAGACTCCGTGTCTGTTGTTTGAAACCACTGAGGTTTGGTTTAATTTGGTACACTGTGGGCTTCCCTGGTGGGTCATTGGTAAAGAATCTGCCTGCCAGTGCAGGAGACATGGGTTCGATCCTTGAGTTGAGACGATCCCTGGAGAAGGGAATGGCAACCCACTCTAGTCTTCTTGCCAAGATAATCCCATGGATAGGGGTGCCTGGTGGGCTACAGTCCATGGAATTGCAGAGAGTCGGACATGACTGAGCACACAATACTGATACACAGTAATATTATTTATTACTAATTATTATTTGCTTATTTGCTAGTAATTCTATTAGTAAAATAACTAGTAGAAGAGGCAAAGGCAGTGTCCTCAAAACCCTTCATCTCCTGGCTTTACTTTCCTCTATGTTGGCAGCATTTTCTAGCTTAGTCACCTCTTCAGAAAGATGCTAAAAACTCTTAGTAATTCCAAGGAAAGAGGAATATCACTGGGCAGCTTTCCAGTGGAGCCTAGGATGGCGTAGTTGAGAGGTGGGGTCATCCTAACCCCCATGGACTGTGGAAGGAATAAGAGTGATACCCAGAGGAAAATTAAGGTCAGCTGATTCCGGTGGGAGAGGAATGGAAATCTACCCGGCATGGTAACCAATGAGACGTGGCAGTGATGGAATCCTTGATGTGAGCCTGGAAGGCATTTGAGTGGACAGGTCCAGCTCTCAGGCAGAGAGGGACCTGAATGGCTGGTGTCATCAACATCAAGGGAACAGTCTCAAGTGTAAAGGCAACAGCTGCAAGGAGCTCGGGGAATGAGGTCGTGGGAAGTGGTGATCCCCGCGTTAACTGTGTGTGAGATTTGGTGTGCCCGTGTCCACGCAAGGACATTAAGAAGAGAAAATGGCAGTGAGATGCCAGGCAGGCAGATAGGGACCAGTCTTTTGAAAAGTCCAGCAGCCAGATTTTGTTCCTCTGTGCTAATAGGCGAGGTTGCCAGTTGCAGGCCTAGAACTATAATGAAATTAATCACAAAAAGGCAAGGCTGCCAGGAACCATATACATCACTTGTTTCATCATCTGTTAAACCTGAATTATTCCCCCAAGACTTCTTTTAACCTAAAGTTTCCGTTTCCTCCTTCTGAGCCTTCAGAACTCCTAACAAGGAGGGGAATAGCTGCCTCTTTTCCTCCCTCTTTCCTGGTCGCCTGTGAAGGTGCTAAGGAGCTAGATTAATAATAAGCTGAGAATATTCCTCCAGCCCAGCAGGAGTGAAGAGAGAGGTCCTGGCCCTGTCCTGTCCCCATCATGTGCCTTTTGGTATGAAGTGGAGCCTGATTGTGAGTTTGGGAGGAAGTTAGCTGTCAGGTCTGAGCAATGCTTGGTTTGTGAGAGAACAAAGATTTCTCAGGAAATAAGATTGGGCAGAGGCCATCACATGGACTGGCCACAGGGAGACTAATTTTGTAAAAGTCATGAAGATGCAGCTTTGTTTTTTTTTTTTAACATTTTATTTTGTGTTGGGGTGTAACTAATTCACACTGTTTTGGTAGTTTTAGGTGCACAGCAGAGAGAGTCATACATAGACGTGTATCCATTGTCCCCCAGACTCCCCTCCCATCCAGGCTGCCACATAACACTGAGCAGAGTTCCCTGTGTTATACAGTAGGTCCTTGTTGGTTATCCATTTTAAATATAGCTGTGTACAGATGTCCATCCCAAACTCCCCAACTATCCCATTCCCCCTATTCTCCCCCTCCCCACAGCCATGAGTTCTTTCTCTAAGTCTGTGAGTCTGTTTTGTAAGGAAGTTCATCTTTGTATCATTTCTTTTTAGATTCCACATATAAGGGATGTCATACACTATTTCTCCTTCTCTGACTTACTTCACTCAATATGACAATCTCTAGGTCCATCCACGTAGATGAAGCTTTCTTTTCAAGCCCAAGTGTTACATGCAGACACAATGGCACTGTTGTAACTGCCTGGGATGGCTCGCTTCCCTTTGGTATCAGGTGTATTCCATAGAGCAAGCGTGCAGAGTGTTAGAGGGTTCACTTCATGCCTGACCATCCAACTTGGCCACCGGAGCAAGAATCCTGCGGGAGACATAAATTGGAAGAGGAATTAAGAACTCCAGTTTGTCCCTCACTTCCAGCCTCCACACGGAGAGAGGCTGACTGCCTCTGCCAAGTCCACTCCAGGCCAGTGGAAAGATGCCCCTCTCAGGTCACTTGACACTGTGACCCACTTTAGACTTCTCACCAGCCAGAGACGCAAAGTCCCCGCCTGCTCCGGCTGCCCCCTTCAGCCTGTGTAATGGTTGGAAACCTGGCAGGGCTTTCTGCATCACCTTTCCTGGAGCTCCGCGGGAATGCGTCCTGGCCTTGCAGGGGCTGGTGGGGCAGGCACTGTTTGGTAAACAGGGGCGGGACTGGGGGAGAGGGGGAACTGGACGGGCGGGTCCCCGACTCCCTCTGCTTTTTTCCAATGACTCACAGGCTGTGATGCTGGAAGGGGCCTCTGGGATAGATCATCTGCTCCAGCAGGCTTATTTCACAAGTGCGATTTCAGAAACAGGGCTCAGGGAAGGTCCCAGAGCAGTGAGTGTAGGGGGAGGGGGACGTGGGACCCGTCACTCGTGTCCACTCATGTCCACTCCCAGGGCCACATGTGCCCTTATTTATTTAGACCCTGATGCTGGGAAAGATTGAAGGCAAGAGGAGAAGAGAGTGGCAGAGGATGAGATGGTTAGATAGTATCACCTACTCAGTGGACATGAATTTGGGCAAACTCCAGCAGATAGTGGGGAACAGAGGAGTCTGGCCTGCTGCAGTTCACGGGGTCGCAGAGTCGGACACAACTTAGCAACTGGACAACAACATATATATGGCAGGGATGGGGTAGGAATGGAGTTTGGTTTTGGACATGTTGAATTTGAGGTGTCAGTGGCCTGTGTTTCTGAAGCAAAATGTGGTTTATCAGACTTCCCTGGTAGTCCAGTGGTTAAGAGTCTGCCTGCCAATGCAGGAGACTTGGGTTCAATCCCTGGGTCAGGAAGATCCCCTGGAGGAGAAAATGGCAACCCACTCCAGTGTTTTTGCCTGGAAAAGCCCGTGGACAGAGGAGCCTGGCAGGTCTACAGTCCATGGGGTCGCAGAGAGTCGGACACGACTTAGCAACTAAACAACAAGGTTTTGTATTCTCAGAATAGAGGGTACTAGGAGTTGCTGTTTTCAATGAGGTCGACAGGAAGGGTCTCCGGTTGCGAACGTTTGAACAGAGACCCGAATAAAATCAGGGAACAAACCTGTGGGGTCTGAGAAGTGTGTTCTGTGGGGTGGGGAGGAAAATGCATGGGCCAAGAGTGGACAGGCCTTCATTGGGTCTGGAATAGAGGAAGATGGGTAGGTGGGAAAGATTTGACTGGAGGCATGACATGATTTCTTTTAAAGACTGAGATGAAATTCACCAAACCTAAAATTAACCTTTTAAACTGTAAAATTCACTGATCCTTAAGTGTATTTGCAATATTGTGTGACCATCTCCTCAGTCTAGTCCCAAAACATCTTCAGCAACCCCAAAGGAGACCTTGTACCCTTACACATTCATTGCTCATCGCCCCCATCCATCCCTCCCCGCCACTTGAAGCTCATGGTCTTTAAAGACTTTTTTAAACTATCTTCTTTTTCTGAATGGTGGGAGGAACTTCTTTTGGCTTTAGGGTAGGAATGGTGCTTGCCTTGAGCAGGTGGCTTGTTTTATCCTAAGGACACGGAGGACCCTTTAGCCAAACACATTTCCGTCTTTGCTCTGGCTGCAAAGCTTCATGCCAGATTTGGGGGCCACCCCTTCTAGTGCGGAGAGATTGGACTGGAGAGGTCCCTGACCATAGCCAGACCGCATCTTATTTTTCCTGCTCCAATTTTCTCTATCCACTTTGGCGCTCCCAGGGTCTGGACCAGGGAAATGGATCATGGGAACTTTCACTAATTCTCTCCCCTCCACTCCATCCTCCCAGCTTCTCCCCGCTCTGAAATCAGATGTGCTGCACTTGACCTCCCTGCCTCGGGGTTTTGTGCCCACACCACGTGTCCCCCCCACTGCCAGCGTGGAAATCAACAGCTCCAGAAATAGCATGCGTGGCAGCCCGCCCTGGGTCATTAGGGTGATTTATTTCTCTGTTAGAGACGCCGGACTGGGTGAGGATTTACCTTGAGTCCCTTCATTGCGCTGGGCTGAGCCTTGTGAAAAGAGGCTCGGTAATTAGGGCCGCGTGGAGCCTCCCTCAGCCCAGCCTGTGCGGGTTTAATGAGAGTCAGCCAGAGGCCAGGGAGCTTCAGGTTGGCACACGTGGTCCTCATCTCCTGAACTCTCATTGACTCAACTTAGGGGCCCAGAGGACCGGACTGTTAAGAGGTGAGGAGGTTGCCAGCAGCTGGGTTCCCTGGGACCTTGAACCCCTTCTCCATCCTCCTTCCGACCCCAGCCCACCTTCTTGGTGCCCCTAACAGAACCTCAGTTTCGCTGGCTCAGTAATGTATTCTCCCCACCACCTTTCTTTTTTAAAGCAGCACAAGCCTCTCCTTCACTCTCTTTAATGTTACTGAAATTGTACCTGGTGCAATTGTGCCTTGACAGCGAGGTGGGGGACGTCTGCTCTGGGTGAAGCCCCAGCCTCCCTTTTGACCCAGCCCATCAGGATTTTATTCTCTCCCCTCCTTCTGGATATACTCCCTAACAGGCAGATGCATTTCTTATTTTCAATTATTTTCTTACTAGAGGATGCTTAGGGCCCTGGCGGGGCAGGCTTCCCTGGTGCCTCAGGAGTAAAGAATCCGCCTGTCAATGCAGGAGATACGGGCTCAATCCCTGGGTCGGGAAGTCCCCTGGAGGAGAAAATGGCAACCCACTCCAGTATTCTTGCCTGGGAAACCCCATGGATAGAGGGGCCTGGCGGGCTACAACCCATGGAGTCGCAAAGACTCAGACACATCTGAGTGACTGAAAACCATCACATCATTGGGGCCTGTGGATTTCAGAACTCAGGGACCTCAGACTTCAGCCCTTCTTCCATTTCTGAGCTGTAAAGGGGTCATCGTTTCTGAGCTCAGCGGTGGTGGGCTGACTGCCTTCTGAGATCTTAGGCTTGCTGAGTCCATCCTCTTCACAATGATGAAGGTTTTGGAACTGTTTGAGGGAGCTGTTCAGAAAGGCCTCTTGATTGTTTCATTCATTCATCATCCATCATGATTCAGTGAATCTTTATTGAATGTCTTCAGTGTGCAAGGCATGTCTGCTGGATGCATTGTAGACACCCAGCATGGGCACCTGGCCCCCTGCATCCCAGGGACCAACAAGCTCATTGCCAAGCAGGGACAAGTCCATGCCACGCTCCAGCATCAGCCTTTTCTGGCAAGTGTTATTGACATGGTGATGATGCTTAGTGCCTCTCAAAAAGCATCCTGGCCCACTTCTTCCCTGGTGATCCCATCTTCCGGGAGACATGTGCCTGCTCAGCAGAAATCAGGGCAGTTTGTGTATACACCACCACCCCCGCGCCCCCCCCCCCCAATCCCCCCCCACCACAAACACAAACACAAGCCACCCGGGGAGGCCAGACCCTGCTCCCTCTGCAATCTGGGCGGGTGGGATGTTTCCTTCACGGATAGTTTCTTTTGTGAGTTTTCCCATGCATACCTGAACCTCTTAATGGACTCTCCTAAAACTAAGTGGGAATCACAGTTGTTCCCTTCGTTTAGAGGGCAGGGGAAAACCTTTCGTGTAACTGTTCCCTGTATCTGCTTGTGCCTTGGGGAGGTCCTTTGTTAAATTGACAGAACCATTTTTGGTTATTTGGGAGCCACTGAAGGATTTCCAGGTTGGTCTGAGGGGATCCTTGTAGCTTCTAGGCCTCCTCTGCCTGCAAAGGCCTCTAGAACTGGGATCTCTTGGGAATCTGTGCTACAGCTCTGAACCTCTCACTCCATGCCCCTATCTGTGCTGTAGTTCAGGTAGCTTTGATTCATGCTGAGATCATGCCTGATCCCCCAGCAGATCTCTTAGCACACCCATTAGGATCCATGAAGAAGCTTTGGTCTGAAACTGGATTTCTGCACCGACCACAGTTCTTACTGATTTCATCAGCTTGTGCAACCTGAGTTGATTCACTTTTCCCATCATGTTTAACGGGCTTCCCTGGTGACTCAGATGCTAAAGAATCTGCCTGCAATGTGGGAGACCCAGGTTCGATCCCTGGGTTGGGAAGATCCCCCAGAGAAGGGAATGGCAACCCACCCCAGTATTCTTGCCTGGAGAATTCCATGGACAGAGGAGCCTGGCAGGCTGCAGGCCATGGGGTCACGAAGAGTCAGACACGACTGAGTGTCTAACACTTGGTTTTAACTGAAACTCTGCTCCTATCCCCTCTGTTTAGAGAGCCCAGAATAAATTCAGGTTCCTTATGATGGTTTGAGAGCAGGGATGGTGCCAGGTATTGCAAATCCTGTGCCAAAGCCAAGGAAACATGATCCCTGCTCTCAGAGCCTCAGAGGGACATGTTGAGACCCTGTTTACCCGTCCTCCCTGCTGCAGAGTGTAAGCATTCTCAGCTGATTAGCTAATGACTTAGGACTGGGCTAGTGTGATGCCAAAAACGTGAGTCACTCACTTACAGGTATGGGCAGCAGTGCGCATGTTCTGTTGCCATGGGAACGTGAACGTGTATTCATCTCCAAGCAGAAAGAATTTACTTCCACTCCTCAGGGATGTGGATGGTTCCCACATTGTTCCCCGGGCATGTCTGTTCTCCCTAAGGCTGCAGCGTCTTCACCCCATCACCCCATCCACTGTGACACTTTTCTGGGTGAGTGTCCTGACCCAGTGAATGCATTGCCCCACCCCCAGCCCTTCTATTTTGTTGGTGCAGCCAACATCCCACTGTGCCTCTGATACCCAAGTTGAAGTCCCAGTGACCTAATTGTAAAGCAGGAGAAGCAGGAATGTTTTCTTGAGGCCAGGCAGCCTGATGAGGTGACAGGAGCCAGACTTTAAAGTTTGAACAGATTTGGCTCAGGTTCTGGCGCTGTCACTTATGAGCTGTGTAACCTTGAAAAAATATTTTTCTTCCTCTTCAGTGTCCTCATAGATAAAGGGGGGTTAATCCCTATGTTGGACTTCCTGGGTGGCTCAGTGGTAAAGAATCCGCCTGCAGTTCAGGAGGCACGGGGTTCAATCCCTGGGTCAGGAACATCCCCTGGAGAAGGGAATGGCTACCCACTCCAGTATTCTTGCCTAGAGAATTCCATGGACAGAGGAGCCTGGCAGGCTGCAGTCCATGGGATCACTAAGGGTCGGACACAACTTAGCAACTAAACACCACCACCACCATCAACAAATCCCTGTATTACCAGGTTGTGGGAAGGATGAAATTAAAGCATGTCAGTCTGCTTCGTGCGTCACTGAGTACATTTTCTTATTCTGTGCCCCAGCACCCTGGGGTGAAGCAGTGACGCTGAGTACCCTGAGGCATTACCTCTGGCTTCCCAGGTGGCGCTAGTGGTAAAGAACCCATCTGTCGATGCAGGAGACTTAAGAGACACAGGTTCGATCCTGGGTCAGGAAGATCCCCTGGAGAAGGAAATGGCAACCCACTCCAGTATTCTTGCCTGGAGAATCCAGTGGACGGTGGAGCCTGGCAGGCTGTAATCCATAGGGTTGCACAGAGTTGGACGCTGCTGGAGTGACTGAGCACACCACACCCAGGGACATCCTGGAGCATTCAGAACTCTGGACTGTGGGCTTCGCCTACCTTATGCTGGCTGGGTGATGTGTCATACGGGGTTCTTTGGTCACAAACTTCAGAAACCAATTCTTCGATGTAAGCAAAGTGAAATTTATTACAAAGATTCTGGAAGCTCACAGGATGGACAGGAGGCTGGGGATATCTTCTGAAAGCAGATAGAAACCAAGATGCTCGGTTGTGTGGGGCCAGGAGGTAGGACTGATAGGAATAACTTTAGAGCGGGACTGATAGGAATAACCTTAGAGCGAACAGAGCGTGCTCAGGTGTGCTTGGTCGTTAAGGGGGAAACCCCATGCGTCTCTCCGGGTGTCAGCGGAGAGCATCTGGCGGCAAGCACACCTTTGCCCTGTCAAAGAGGGAGGAACTCCCACTGGCATCCCTTAGGGCTTATAGAGGGAGGGCTGGCACCTGGATTCAGAGATCCATGGAGAAAGTACCTAGTAGGAGTGCCTTTTTTTCGTAAAAAAAGAAAAGAAAAAGTACAATGGTGTTAAGGTTTGGGTAAGGGACACTCGGCAGCTTAAGCAACAAATGTTTGCAGCTGTGATCTTGGACAAATTTCACTGCTTTCCTGAAAATGAGAGACTTGAACTTGATAATCTCAAAGGACCCTTGGGTTTCTAATAGGACTGCTGCAGTGATGAAATAGCTTTCCACGGGAAAGGATAGGATTTAGCATTAGGTGCCTTCTTAGTTCTTTGTTTTTCTCCGGAAGCCTCCTGCTCTGCAAGATATGCAGTTAATGACCAATATTTTCTAAAACCCACTTAGTTTTAACCAAAAAAAGAAGTTATATGTATCTACTATATCCCTATTTTAAAAATCAACTATAATTTATATATTTTACAATAAAGTATATAATTTACCATAAGTGTATCATGAAAAAAGTGAAAGTGTTAGTCGCTCAGTCGTGTCCGAGTCTTTACAGCCCCGTGGAATGTAGCACGCCAGCCTCCTCTGTGTATGGAATTCTCTAGGCAAGAATACTGGAGTGGGTTGCCATGCCCTTCTCCAGGGGAATCTTCCCAACCCAGGGATGGAACCTGGGTCTCCTGCCTTGCTTCTCCTGACTTCCTTGGTGGCTCAGACGGTAAAGAGTCCGCCTGCAATGCGGGCGTTCCATCCCTGGGTCGGGAAGATCTCCTGGAGGAGGAAATGGCAACCCACTAGTGTTCTTGACTGGAGAATCCCATGGACAGAGGAACCTGGCGGGCTACAGTCCATGAGAGTCACAAAGAGTCAGACACGACTGAGCGACTAAGCACAGCGTTGCAGGCAGAGTATTTACTGTCTGAGCCACCAGAGAAGCCCAAATGTATTATAATTTACCATAAATAAATAAAATGTGCTGTAAGCTATTATTTACCATAAAATTCACCCATTCTCACGATATAGGTCAGTGACTTGACAAATATATACACCTGTATAACTGCCATTCCAATTGACGTCTGGAACATGGTTCTGAAAAGTTCTCTCTAACCCATTTGCAATCAGTTTTTCTCCTATTCATCTCCTCAGGTCACCTCTACCTTCTACCCTATAGGTTAGTTTTGCTTATTCTAGGATTTCATAGAAATGGATCATGTGGTTTGTAGCCTTGAATCTTGGCTTTGTACCCTTGAAGTTTGGCTTCCTTGAATAGGATAAGGTCTGAGATTTAGCCATATTGTATCAGTTGTCGATTCCGTTTTATTGCTTAGTAGAATTTCATTGGTTGACCATACTCGTAGACCCAAACTTAACCCATTTGTCAATTGATGGACATTTGGGATGTTTCCAGCTTTTAGCTATTATGAGTAATTCTCCGAACTTTTGTATGTAAGTCTTTCAGACATGTTTTCATTTCTCTGGTATAAATACCTAGGAGTGAAATTGTTGGATCATATGATCAGTGTATGTTTATATAAGAAACGGCAAAACTAGTTTCTGCACTTCACTCGTCACTCACAGCAACATATGAGCTTTCAATCGTCCTAGGTCCTTGCCAAGATTTTTTTTTTAACATTCTAGTGAGTATGAAGTGGTTTCTCATTGCGCTTTCAACTTGTGTTTTCCTGAGGGTTAGTGATGTTGAACATTTTTCCTGTGCTTATCACCATCTCTGGATTCGACAGGTATCAACACTTGCCAAATGTCAGTTAGAAATACCACATTCAGTTCAGTCGCTCAGTCATGTCCACCTCTTTGTGACCCCATGGACTGTAGCACGCCAGGCTTCCCTGTCCATCACCATCTTCCGGAGCTTGCTCAAACTCAAGTCCATCGAGTCGGTGATGCCATCCAGCCAATTTATCCTCTGTCGTTCACTTCTCCTCCTGCCCCCAATCTTTCCCAGCATCAGGGTCTTTTCCAAGGAGTCAGTTCTTCACATCAGGTGGACAAAGTATAGAGTTTCAGCTTCAACATCAGTCCTTCCAATGAATATTCAGGACTGATTTCTTTTAGAATTGACTGGTTGGATATCTTTGCAGTCCAACTGACTCTCAGTAGTCTTCCCCAACACCACAGTTCAAAAGTGTCAATTCTTGGGCGCTCAGCTTTCTTTATAGTCCAACTCTCACATCCATACACGACTACTGGAAAAGCCATAACTCTGACTAGATAGATCTTTGTCGGCAGAGTAATGTCTCTGCCTTTTCATATGCTGTCTAGGTTGCTCATAGCTTTTCTCCCCAGGAGCAAGCGTCTTTTAATTTCATGGCTGCAGTCACCATGTGCAGTGATTTTGGAGCCCAAGAAAATAAAGTCTGTCCCTGTTTCCCTTGTTTCTCCATTTATCTGCCATGGAGTGATGGGACCGGATGCCATGATCTTAGTTTTTTGAATGTTGAGTTTTAAGCCAGCTTTTTCACTCTCCTCTTTCACTTTCATCAAGAGGTTCTTTAGTTCCTTTTCACTTTCTGCCATAAGGGTGGTGTCATCTGCGTATCTGAGGTTATTGAATTCTCTCCCAGCAGTCTTGATTCCAGCTTGTGCTTCCTCCAGCCTGGCACTTTGCATGATGTATTTTGCAGGGTGACAACATACAGGGTGACGATAACACATTCCTCGGCATTAAAAAAAAAAAAAAATCCCACGTGTTCCTCCAGTTCTATTCCCCTTTCTCCTTGTCTCTACAGAGGTAACCACTCTTCTGTGGTTGGTGCCTCGTTTCCGTGAACATGTTTAAACTTTATATTACCGTGTATGCATCTACAGGGGCTTCCCTGGTGGCTCAGCGGTAAAGAATCCGCCTGCCAACGCAGAAGACGCGGATTCGATCCCTGGGTCAGGAAGATCCCCTGGAGAAGGAAATGGCAACCCACTCCAATATTCTTGCCTGGGAGAACCCATGGGTAGAGGAGTCTGGCGGGCCACAACCCATGTGATCACAAAAAATCGGGCATGGCTGAGTGACTAAACCACAGCAACAGCATGCATCTGCAGTAAACATTTCCTAATGTCTTATGTCTTTTGAAACTTACATGAAATATAGTTCTGTTGGTGGGATTGGCTTTCTTCACGCATGTTTTTGAAGTTTATCCAGGTCAGTGTGTGTAGACCTGGTTCATTTTTCTAGCGCATGCGTATCTCATAGTTGATTCCTGTGGGTGGACTTTTTAGATTATTAGAAACAACTATACGTTTCTTCTTGTGCACTTCTGTGAGTATTCCTCTGAAGCAGGTAGATACCTAGAAGATTATCTGGGTCTCAGTATGTACCTTGGGATTTTGCCACTTGGGATTTTGTATTTTTCAAAGAGGTTTTGCAAATATACACGTAATGCTACTCGCAGAGTATACAATATCCACTCCCCTTGCCAAGAGAGCACACTTATTTTTGCCATCTGAACGTGTGAAATATTGCACCTCAGATTTAACTTGGGTTTATTTTCCCTTCATTGCTAGTGAGGTTGTGTATATTTTCATATGTGTGTTTGCTTTCAGATTTCCTCTCCTGTGCATATCCTATTCACACCCTGCTCACTTTTCCATCACGCTGTCTTTTAAGCCTTGCTTTTTCATATTTTTTAAATGGCATATTTTGTTACATGGCATTTAAAAATTGTGATCTAGTCAAATGCATGTATTAACTGCATAGACTGTTTTTATTGAGGGCGTAAGATGGTCCTCCCATCCCCAGAATTTGCTAATGTGTATTTAGGATTTTTACACCTGTGCTCTGTGAGGTTAAGAGGTAGGCTTTTGATTCTTACTTTGTTTTCCTTTGAAGATTTGTATCAGAGTATTCTAAAAGGAATTGACTGTTTTTCTATTTCTGGTAGAGATGGTGTAAATGTTGCCTTTCCCTCGAAGGTTAAAGAGAACTTCGTCAGTAAAACCACATAAACCCATTATCGTTTTTTAAGGTAGATTGTAAACCGCAGAATTGATTCCTTTGAAGGTTATGGATCTACTCAGGTTTTCTATTTCCTCTTGAGTCAATTTGAAATTTTTCTGAAAAATGATCAGTGGCAGGAGATAGCAAACAGTCAGGCGGTTCCAGGACTTGTGAGAAAGCAGCACCTTCTGCCGACTCAAATTCCAGACACCTAGGTCAGCTGAGGAGATCAAAGGGAAAGCACTGCAGGGCTTTGTATTATTCAGAAGGAGAAAAGAGTTATCAATTAACTGTGTGCTTGAAGTCAAGTGTACATGTAAAAAATGTCAGTGTAACCACCTAAGTAGTATAAATAGACTCTATAAATACCAAGTTTGTGGATTGGAGGGAAAATAAAGAAAATGCAGTCCATCCAACAGAATGCAAGCAGGAGGGAGCAGAAACCGTAAAGCAAAAAGCCTGGTAAATAGAAAGCATGTCATTACGATGGCCTGCAGGCAGCATCTCCTCCTAAGATCCCTTTCTGGATCCTCAGTTTTTCCGCTTAGCACTGCACCCATCCGTCACCCTGTGCCATGACTGCCCGTCTGCCATCTTTCTCTCTTTACAGAAGGCAGACTCTTCCCAGAACCTGACTGGGTCATATTTTTGCTGCTTATCAGTGCCTGACATATAGTAGGTGCCCACTTGGTGTTTGAACGAGCCTGGCAAACAATTTAATAAGTAAGTGAACAGATGGGCTAATAAATCTGGAAAGGTTACTCTATCAAGTTTAGTGGCTGTGGGGAGACATTTTAATCAGCGATTGCCTTAGTTGATCTGTGAGGGGGGAACTGAGGAAGTAGCTGGAGCCAAGGATTTGACCGGGGGTAGGAATCAGCGTGAGATGCCTAAACGGGACAAGAAGTGAAAGTCGTATCCAGCTGTTTGCGACACTATGGACTGTAGCCTGCCAGGGTCTTCTGTCCATGGAATTCTCCAGGCAAGAATACTGGATTGGGTAGCCATTCCCTTCTCCAGAGGATCTTCCCAATTCAGGGATCGAACCTGGATCTCTTACATTGCAGGTGGATTCTTTACTGTCTGAGCCTAAATTGAAACCACCTCTAAAGTCTTCATTCAGCTGTCTGTGTGGCTGTTACATACTTCAGTATGTGGTTAGTACCTTGAGAGGTACCTTATGCAGCCGACAAAGAGCCTCTGCTGCAAATCAGAGTTTCCCAAACATGAACCAGAGCACGGGTCACCTGTGCCCTTAGCAGAAAGCAGATTTTGATGCAGGAGGTCAGGGGAGGGTCCTGAATGCTGTGTTCCTAACCAGCTCACTGTGGCTGGTGTGTGGACTGGGCTTTTTGGAGCAAGGGTTCATGCTGTCATCTTGTCATCTACACCTTGGCTTTCCCCAGGGCCTCGGGGACAACAGAGGAACTCTAGACTTAAGAGAACAGGCTCAAACAAAAACCATTCTGACTTCCAGAATTGTTATCAGTGACCCTGAAAGAGCCCAGCCCACGCTGGCTGGGGAGGGGTATCAGCTAGCCTCAAGCTGTGTTTCATCCTCTTCCCCATTTTCCTGTTTCTCAGGCTGAGCCACTGGGCCTGTTAGGACACGTCGGATCCTGGGAAGCCCTCGTCTTTGTGATTCACATGTCACTTGTCACTGTTCTCCGGCCCTGCCACACTTAATCTGAGCAATCAAAATCCCATTTCCTTGCCTCATTCCTGTGAGCCTTTGCCTTGCTGTCACTAGGGTCCCCGGCCAGGGAGGGTCTCCTAAATCTCCATTTTGCTGCCCACCCTGGGCGAGACTATGTCATTCTGCACCCTTGGAATCATAACACAGCCTGGGAACTGTAATACCCTGTCAACCAGCTCGCTTCTTTTTAGCCCGTCTCCCCCTTTTTAGAGAAATGGCACAAAACCAGTGGGCAGGTAAGCCAGTAATGCAGCAGTCCTAGGGCCAGACAATCCGTGCACGTTGGTCCATCCCCAAGCCTCTGTCCACAGTCTCCCCCCGCCCCACCCCCGGAAACAGTGCTGGCAAGTGGTCCGCTCTTTTCTTTGTCTTATGCTCATTATCTGCTCCCATGGATCCAGGAGGCTGGTGGACAGAAAGATCATTCTCTCAGTAAATGATGGAACTTGGGGTTTCTCTGGGCATGGGGTAGCTCCAGGACTTTACAGGAAGGGTGTTGTAAGCCAGAAGAACCTCTTACCTAGCAAGAAAATCGAAATTTGAATGCCTTTGGGGCTGTTCCCAGACCGTGGGCAGAAGAACCCTCCCCACCAGCTTCTCTAGCGCACTCCTGGTCCTCAGTGAGCTGCAGCCTTTGGCTTTTCCCAGGATGGGCAGAGGTGACGCTGCCCTGAGAGGAGGCCCAGGATGACCACGCCAGCCAGCATCGCTGTTGTGGAACAGATGATGGTCAAAGCAGGCTGCATGCTGGCTTTGCGTCCCAGGGCCCCAGCCTTTCTTATTATTAACTTTGGCTGAGCAAGCTGTAGACCAGGTCGTGTCTGCTACCGGCCCCCATGAGGCAGGTGGTGGCCACAGAGTCATCCGAGCAGCTCTGTTGGCTGCATGTTGGAATCACCTTTGAGTTTGCAAGGCAGCCATCTCCAGGTGTCTCCCTGAGACATCCTGTTTCACGGGCCAGGGGATTCCTGGGCATGCAGGTGGCTATAAAGCTCCCAGATGGGGAATTTCCTGGTGGCCACTGTCACTGCCATGACCCCAACTGAGGAACCGAGTTCCCACAAGCTGTGTGGTGTGGCCAAAAATAAATTAAAAAAAAAAAAAAAAACTCCCAGGTGATGTTCATGGGCAGCCAGGCTGAAAACCACTGCTTTCGAGGATGACGGGGAAGATTTTCTTCATCCTGTAAGGACAGTTTTTGAATGGCCCTGTTGAGTTTTCGTGAGATGACTGCAGTCTTTTTTTTTTCATGGGACATTTCCTGGTTTTTAGGTAGGCCCCTGACCTGCAGGCTAAGCCCTCACCTCTCTGGCACAAACACCTGTTGGGTGGGGCCCCACCTCTCCAGCTCTCTGCTCACAGGCTGTTCACTGCACGTGTGGGGGAGTAATCTGCCTTCGGCTGTTTCCTATTCTTGTTCTTGGCTTCAGACTCAGAGCCCAGCTCCACAGAAATAATGGTACTGAGCCCAGTCTCTGGGCGCTTCCCACTACCCCTACAACAACCCTACTGGGTTCGTATGATTTTTGATCCTGTGCCTCAGATGTGGAAAGTCATTTGGCCAGGGGGATGGTGGAGCCAGGACTTGAATCTGGGTCTGTTTTCCTCATCAGCCCAAGCTCTCAGCCATCCCCACTGCCTTTCTGTGCTTGGGGTTCCTTGGTGCCTTCCTGCCTGCTGCCTCTGGATGGTTTCTGAGTGGGACCCTCTGTTTCTGATTGGATGGCTCCTTAAAGCCTTTGGTTGGGTTGGACCAGAAGATCATGTGGTATTGGGGAAGTGGGAATCAGGGATATCGTCCCATGTTTGAGAAAAAAGGCACATTTCCAACTTCAGAATGCTGCCCTCATCCCGGACCAACCCCCACATCCTAGATCATGACTTGCCTGTGAGAAACCCTCTGCCTGTCCCTCCCAGCTCCTCCTAATTTAGGAAATTGGCCAGAAGCACAGCATCTCTGGTGGCATTTTCTGTCCCCAAGATCAGGCCAGTAGCCAAGGCCAGCTGAATGGAGCTCAGGGGAGCAGAAACTAGGGATGAGGGAGAACAGGGCCCAGGCTGGGAGCAGAAGGGGCACCTGCCCCAAGTGGGTGCTGATGTTGCGTGACTCCTGGGCACAGTGGCCGCAGAGGTTGGAGAACAGGTGAGCCAGTGGGGCAGGGAGGAGCTGGAAAATGCCTTGGGATGGGGCGTGGGGCAGACAGGGAACCAGCCAGCAGCACCTGCTTCCCTGCTGCCTGACAGTGAGCCAGGCAGGGCAGGTTCCTATAGCACGTAGGGTAACCGTGTAGCATGTTCCAGAAGACTGGGCAAAGGTGGGTCTCAGTGGTCCACAGGCAAGACTTTCCGAACCATTAAATCACAAAAGGAGAAGTGTTTTCCTTTTGCAGTGCTCTCAGTTAAGGAGAGTTTGGGGTGGTGCTGAGTGAGAACAGGCCTCGGCAGGTAGCACTGTCTAGTTACGACTGAGTAGCATCGCTTGTTTTTTTTTGTTGCAGTTATTTTTGTGCTGTAGATTTCTGGCAGATGTTACTAGTTTTCCATTCAGAGAATACTATTAAGATTTTCTGAGAAATGTGTTTTTTTTTTAAGTAAAGAAAGAGTCAACTAAAAATATTAAGTAAACAAGAGTGGTATGATGTCATGCCAAAAATGATAGTGAAAGATGAGCTCCCAAGGGAAGCTGGATATAGGGGGTTCAAGGTCACCAGCTGTAGGGTCAAATAGACCAGGGCTCACACCCATTAAAATGGGATCTTGGGCAAGTCATTGCATGCCTGTAAGCTATAGTTGACACCATTGTAAACCGTGAATATTATATTAAATAAGGTCACGTGTGTCGCATGCTGGGCCCAGTGCCTGACATATAGAGAGTGATAGTAAGTGGTGGTGATTATAAGAAGTGCTCATCAGTGTGAAATATTGCAGTTGCAGGCCAGTGTTTCTGGGAGAAAAATGCTGTCAATGAGCACAGGCCAACCATGGGCCAGCACGCTGTGTGAGGGAGTGAGCTCTCCATCAGCACAAGGGTTTTAGAGGCTTGTCCCTTGCTTAGGGGTCAATGGCAGGAATCTGCCACTGAATGGGCCAGCCAGACAGCAGGAGAGGTCCCTTTTAAGGAACATTCTATATCCAGTGTGGAGAAACCGTTAACAGAGCCAGCCCAGGACTGCTCTCCTTACAGAGCATGCTTGCAGTGTTGGCCTTTGGCTGATGCCACTTGGCTCTAGGGAGGGTTCCCGCCATTCCAGAAATGATAAGCTGGCTCTTAGGTTCTTTCAAACATTGTGGTTCATTCTGAGCACCTGCTTTCCTTCTGGGAGTCTGGGCTTTTGCTATGTATCAGGCAGAGGATGCCTATGGGATCATGAGTGCGTGCTCAGTCACTTGGTTGTCTCTGGCTCATTGCAACCCCTTGGATTGTAGCCCACCAGGCTTCTCTCTGTCCATGGAATTTGCCAGGCAAGAATACTGGAGTTCCATTTCCTTCTCTAGGGGATCTTGCTGACCCACAGATCAAACCTGCGTCTCCTGCATTGGCAGGTGGAGTCTTTACCCCTGAGCCACCAGGGAAGCCCGCCTATGGGACCAGCCCCTGATCGAGCCCCAGAGCTCTGAGTCTCTGAGCATCCCTGGTAGACACACTTCTACCCATCGCAGCTGGACAAATTCATTGCATCTTGTGTGGCTGCTCTGGGAGGAGACTCCTGCAAGCTTTGCACCTGGTTTCCTCAGGGCCTGGCCCCAGACACTTTTTCCCTTTATTGATTTTTCTTTTTTTTGGTATTTTTGTGTTATAATAAATCATGGCTACATACTGGTTCTGTGAGTCCTCCTAGTGAATAACCAGACCTGGGTGGTCTTGGGAACCCTGACACAGCTGGTCTCTGCCTTCCTGTCAGAGGAGAACCCAGGCTCCTTCAGCCCTTGAGGGAAGGGGTGTGGGGGTGTGGATGCTGCTTCTGGGATGAGCTTGCCTATCAAGAGTGTGTTGGGGGGCTGCCCCTCTCAGTACTGGTGTGATTTCACTGAGCTGCTCACGAAGCAGCTTAAGAGGTTTGGGAGGAGCTGGTGGATCTTTTCACATGAGGCCTCAGTCTCAGCTGTAAGGCGTATGACATTCTGAAGGACAGATCACAGGCCGGGACTAGTTTGTGCAGAAGTGTCCAAGGTCAAGACCAAGACCCAGTGACCAAGGTCGTTTGATATAGATAGTGTCAGAGACACCATACCCCGGCTCTTTACAGAATGTGAGGTGACCATACCTCCGAGTCAAGATTATGGGATATTGCTGTCAGCTTCTCTCAGTTACAGAGTTAGCCGTCTCCTAGATGGGGGTCTCTCTAACAACTTCTAGGGGATGGTTTCTTATCTCTCATCAAGGCCCCTGCCCCCAGCCAGGGCAGAGCAGGGTGTGCAGTGTCCAAGCTGTATTCTCAAAGAACTGTCACCAACTGGAGAGTGACAGACATTCTGGCTTGGTGCTGGTTGGGCGGGTGGCCTGGTTTTTCTGTGTGGGTCTCCAGGGAGCTTTTCAGCCAGAAGCAAGCTGGTGGGGGCGGGGGCAGTAGTCTGCATGGAGGAGTGAAGGGGAGGCATTTAGTGACCTGCAAGGAGCCAAAGTGGATCATGGCTGCCCATGCAGAATGTCAGGGACCACGCAGTCCTTATGTGTTAGCTGTGTGTGGGTTTCCATAAGAGGCCTTAAAATGAGTGTGGTGCTATTTAAAAACGGCTCTCTTAGCCTGCCCAGGCCATCCTGGGCACCCTGTAAGGGACTACCTTGAGTGTTGGCAGTGTTACAGGAATGCCTGTGATTTGGGGAGCTTCCCTGGTGGCTCATTGGTAAAGAATCTGCCTGCCAAGCAGGAGTTTCCGTTTCAATCCCTGGGTTGGCAAGATTCCCCTAGAGGAGGGCATGGCAACCCATTCCAGTATCTTGCCTGGAGAATCCCATGGACAGAAGAGCCTGGTGGGCTACGGTCCATGGGGTCACGAAGAGTTGAACACAACTTAGCGACTAAACAACAGGGCTTTGGGGAACCCCACCTTGCCTCACCAACCAGGTCAGCAGACCGCAAAGGAAGCTCAAAAGTTTGGTTTTGTTCAGGGTGTTTCTGTGGAGATGTGGGCGTGTCCTGACCCAGCTCCCCACGTTGTGGGGGCAGCTTCCAGTTGGGAGGGGGGCCTTCCCCAGTTGCTCGAGTCCTCTTGGGGACTGGCAGAGGCCGGACACCCCACTTAGATCCGAGTCCACCCACATACTCTTGTAGGTGTGACCAGCCTCTGTTCTCCCCACGGTGGGGGTGGGGATGTCACTCCAGAGGCAAGCCTCCCCGACCCGGCCGGGGAGCACCTGTGATCTACAGGTCTGGTTCTTTCCAGTGGGTGGTCTTTCCCTTCCTTTTCTCTGGTGCCAGGGCCCCCTTAACAGCAAGTACAGGCCAGAATCATCGCAGCTGTAAGAAACAGCCCAGCTGGACATGGCTTCCTTCACACATCACACTCTCATTTTCCCTCCTTTCTTCCTGCTTCCAGTACAAAGGGGATGCCTTCCCCCATCCTACCCCAACCCTCCCACTCACTGGGGACATTATGGTTTATGTGGGGGTATGTTCTAATTAGCCTTACCTTGATCTGAGGTCATACTGCATTTTATCCCTCAGCAGACAGCCCCCTGACTCCAGCTCCCCAAAATGTCACTGATCAGACCTCATCCAGGAGTGCAAGCCACACTGGGCCGAGCCTGGCACTCTGCTCCCTGCAGTTCTTCTACTCTGTCTTTTAAAGACTCTGTGGTTATTTCCTCTCCTAGTGCTGCTTGGCCTGCCCAGGAGTTCCCCGCCATTCTGTGGAGCCCTGCTGGGCAGTCCTGTGAGGCCTAGGAGGTGTGAACCGTGGCGTGCCTTGTCCATGCTCACGTGATGGTCTGACTTGGCCAGGATGAGGGGAGATGGCGAGAATGGCTCCCAAAGTTGCGTCCGCATTCCAGTCCCCAGGCCCTGGGAAGTTACCGGATTTGGGAGAAGGGTCTCTGCAGATGTGACCAAGTTAAGGATTTTATGATAAAGAGATTATCCCAGATTATCCAGATGGTCCTAAATGCAGTGCTGGGTGTCCTTATTAGAAGGAGGCAGAAGGAGATGCTGCTGTGCCTGCAAGAGGAGGAATCTGACCAGGAAGGCGGAGACTGGAGTGATGTGGCCACAAGCCAAGGGAGGCTGGCAGCCACCAGGTGCTGGGAGAGGCAAGGACAGGATTCTCCCCCAGAAGTTCCAGAGGGAACATGGCCTTGCCAAAAACCTTGATTTCAGTTCAGTCATACAGATTTTGGACTTCTGGCCTCCAGAACTGAGAGAATGAATATATATATATACACATACACACACACACACACACACACACACACACACACACACACACACACACACACACACACACACACACACCTGAGAGAAGTACATATTCTGAGAGAATACATATAGACTTAGTTTTATGCTACCAAGTCCATGGTAGTTTTTTGCAGCGGCCATAGGAAACTAATACGGAGGATATTTGGGAATGCATGTCTCATTGGAAGAAGACTTTACCTTGATAGAAGGGGCTGAATCTCTCATACTTTCTGCTCTATGTTCTTTAGAGTTTGCTGCTGTTGATATTATGCCCTGGCCTGTGCTGAGAGAATGTTAGGCACAAATCTTTCTATTTCATCTTATATAAATGCCTCTCAAATTGGCTTCAGACAAAAAGGGAATTTATAGTTTGGTGTAACTGAAAAAGTCCCAGAATGTCAGCTTCAGGCATGGTTTGATCAAGCAACTTACACAGTATCAGCAGTCTGATGTCTGTCTCTCTCCCTACTCCCCTATCTCTTCCCTCTGTCCCTCACCAGCTCTTTTTTTCCTTCTGTGTAGCTTCCATACTCAGGAGGTTTTTCCCATAGGGTGTCAAGATAACCATCATTTATCTTACTGCATTTACCATTAGCTTCACATTTACCTTAATTCCAACTAAAATCCAGGAATTGAGCACCTGGGTTACTTGCCCCCTCCAGAGCTAGTCACTGTGGCCCGGGGAATAGACTGTGCTCCTTAGAGAGGCGAGGGCCACCTCTCTCCACAAACCATGATGACGGGGTAGGGGAAATATGCACCCCCAAAAGAAAATCAGGGCACTCTCAGCAGAAGTAGGGGTGTGTTGGGGGAAGGCACACTGAGAAAGGTAACTGTCACAAGTTGCTTCTGGCTTGGTGTTTCCTGGAGATGTAGCATGCTGTTGGAGCCCAGGGTGGTTTCCAGGCCCCCAGATCACTGTTCTTGGAGATACCAGGTCATGCCTTTGAGGCTTTCCCTCTGCTGCAAAAATCCAAGTGTGAAAACAGACGTCCACATCCCCACATGTCACAGGAGATGGAGATGCTGACCCCAGAGTTCCCGAAAGGAGGGTATTGGATGAGGGAGCCAAGAGGTTTGTGTCCAGCAGCAGCAGCTGCTTGCATTAGAAAATCCCATTATCAAAGCGTCTTTGAACTTCTGTTGGCATTTACATGACTAATGTTCGATCTGGTGAAAGCCGTGCTTGGAAAAGGGAAGTGGGGGTGGGTGCTCCCACCACAATGGGGCTTTCTCTTTGGCAACAGTCCAGGAGGGAGGTGACTCACTGTGGGGACTGAACCACAGAGGGGCTTCTGGAGCCACATGAAGACAGGATCCCTCTGCCCCTTGGAGGTGGGAGCCCTGGGGCCCGGGTCCAGAAGGAGGCATTCTGCAGGCAGAATGCTCAGTGGTTGAGCTGTGCTGGGTGGCGGTCAGGAAGCTGCCACACTGAGCAGGTGAGAGGAGAGGTGACTCACTAAGAGGTCCGGAGCCAGCTGTGCAAGTTCAGCAAGTTTCTACGGAATGCATAGAGCTTTTACACCATCGTAGAGTCAAGAAATCGTAAGTCGATGTCAACAAAAGTCACCATAAGCCAGGGACCATCTGTGCTTCCAGAACCTACCTCCAGGCTTGTGGTGAACGTACATGAACTGATGAGGACATTTAGCCATACAGTGTCGTGTTGTGTGTTTATTGTTGTGGTTGTTATCACCTGAAAATGAAGATGGTTTTTCACCTTCCTCCGGTGTTGGTTTGCCTGTTAAATCAGATAGTGTTCATCCATGTTTGGAGCCGAGCCTTACTGTTCTCCGTTCAGTAGAGTTAAGCTCCTTGTGGACAAGGCCCTTCTGTCTCGGCTGCTATGGTTTCCAGGTCTAGATGGTGTCTCGAGCTTAGTAGAAGCATGGCAAGTGTTTGCAGGACAGACAGATGGACGCACGTGGTGTGCTGTGTGGCCAGCACCTTGGCGCAAGGGGTCCTGAGTGCCAGGGCATCTCACTCACGGGGCTGGCTTCACTAGAGCTGGTGTTTCACATGCTTTGGGGCAGAGATGGTGGCTTTGGCAGAAAATGCTGGATAATTGCCACAGAGAAGTTAAATAAGCAGTAGGTGTAGAGCAGAGAGCAGGGGATTGTCTGGGCTGCAGGACATGGGGACACATGTGCCCATGCCCGGTGCCACCGTGCCTCTGCTCATCATTGTGGTGGAGGTGGGAGGGAGTAGGAACTCCTTTGTCTGAATGACAGAAAAGTGGGGTTCACAGGTCCTGCCTGTCCCTGCCAGGGAATTGCCAGGAAACCATCACCAACTCGATCTCTGCTGCTGCTTCTTGACCCACTCTGGGAGCCCCGGCCGGTGAATGGCCCAGGGGGTAGGATGGAGGTTGCCTGTGCGGAGGCGCATCCTTTCTGACCCTTTCGGTCTGCAGGGCTGGACGGGGCCTCCTGCACAGCCCTCCCCTCCCCAGGCTGCCCCAGCAGCTGCGGCTTCACCCATGCTGGGCTCCCCTGGCTACCCACAGGAGCCCAGGGGCTGGAGGGCTTTTGCTGTGGGGACTGAGACCTCTAGGTCATTAAGTACTCTCAACAGCTGCTGGTGGCTCAGCCCTCCTGGGAGAGAGGAGAGAGAACATGGGCGTGTGAGCACTTCTGGATTGCAAATTCAGGGGTTTCTGAGACCAAACAGCATATCAGACAGCAAAGCAGGATTAGTCATGTTATTTGAAGTTGTTTATGTAAAGGGATTTAAATGATCTATGTCCACTGTGTTCTTGGGCCTTCAGTGGGCAGGGTGCATTTTATTTGTTTTTAAAGCTTGTATGTATTTCAGAAAAGAATCATTTGAGGATGATTTTGGAACACAGAATCTACTTTAAAATATTAAACAGAATGGTAAGTGTTCCTCCTTCATCGTGAGTCACAGCTTCTCCTAAGGTCCAGTGGTTGGTCTCTCCATGGAAATGGACTTGAGTCAGGGTCACTGAGAACCTGATCAGTATTAGGCTGTACCAGAGTTTCTCAGCCTCGTCCCTACTGGCATTTGGGGATTTGGGGGTGAATAGTTCCTGGTTGTGGGCTGGGGGGTCCTGTGCATTGTAGGATGTTCAGTAGTATCGTTGGTCTCTACTCACTGGATGCCAGTGGTCAACACAATCATGCCACCCACCAGATGTCCAGAGCCCCCCTTCCTGGAACCTGTGAGTGTATTAGGTCACATGGTCCAGGGAATTGACGTTGCAGATGGAATTAAGGTCACAAATCACACCTTGTGTTATGTCCCGGGATATGTTGCAGTGTCTCCTAGTTTATGGTCTGTGGGAACTTGAATAAAATTTGTATCCCACTACTGTGTGAAATGGAGAAGACGATGACACTCCAGTACTCTTGCCTGGAAAATCCCACGGACGGAGGAGCCTCGTAGGCTACAGTCCATGGGGTTGCTAAGAGTCGGACACGACTGAGCGAATTCACTTTCACTTTTCACTTTCATGCATTGGAGAAGGAAATGCAACCCACTCCAGTGTTCTTGCCTGGAGAATCCCAGGGATGGGGGAGCCTGGCAGGCTGCCGTCTATGGGGTCGCACAGAGTCGGACACGACTGAAGCGACTTAGCAGTAGCAGCAGCAGCAACTGTGTGAAAATTGTTTAAATCTTGATTATGTTGAATTGGTTCTCAGTGCTTTTCGGGTCTACTGTACTTCTCTGTCTATTTATTCTATTAATTTTTGAGAGTTTGATATTGAAATGCCAACTAAAAAATCTTAATTTATCTACTTAAAATAATAATTGATATATATATATAATGGAACTATATGTAACCTTGTTCTGTATTTTCCAAGTCTCCTGTATATGTGTTATCATATTTTCATAATTTAAAAAAATTAAAGCAAGAAAATAAAAAAAATTGCAGAGCAGTTGACCTGGAGGTGAGTAGTTTGGATTATATAGGTAGGCCCCAATATAATCACTAGGGTCCTTATCAGTGGAAGAGGATGAAAGAGAGAAAAACCAGGGAACTTCCCTGGCGGTCCAGTGGTTAAAACTCTGTACTTCCAATGTAGGGGGCGAGGGTTGGATCCTTGTTCAGGGAATTGAGATCCCATATACTACTCATTACCTGCTCCCCCTCAATCAAAAAGAAAAAGAAGAAACCAAAGAGATCAGGGGCTTCCCTGGTGGCTCAGATGGTAAAGTATCTTCCTGCAATGTTGGAGATATAAGGAGTTCAATCCCTGGGTTGGGAAGATCCCCTGGAGAATGGCATGGCTACCCTCTCTGGTACTCTTATCTGAAGAATCCCATGGAGAGAGGAGCCTGGCGTTCTACAGTCCATAGGGTTGCAAAGAGTTGGACACGACTGAGTGACTAACACTTTGATTTTTCAGAGAGATAAAAGCAGCATGAAGAAGACTCGATTCACCATTACTAGCTTTGAAAATGGATGAAGGGGCCAGGAGCCAAGAAATGCAAGTGGCTTCTAGAAGCTGAAAATTAAGACAAGGAAACAGATTCTTCCCTAAAACCTCCATAAGGAACATAGTCCTGCTGACACCCTGGATCTAGCCCAGTGAGACCCATTCTGAAATTCAGAACTCTAAGAAATTTGTGTCGCCTTAAGCTACTGAATATCAATAACCTCAGATATGCAGATGACACCACCCTTATGGCAGAAAGTGAAGAGGAACTAAAAAGCCTCTTGATGAAAGTGAAAGTGGAGAGTGAAAAAGTTGGGTTAAAGCTCAATATTCAGAAAACTAAGATATGGCATCTGGTCCCATCACTTTATGGGAAATAGATGGGGAAACAGTGGAAACAGTGTCAGACTTTAGTTTTGGGGTCTCCAAAATCACTGCAGATGGTGACTGCAGCCATGAAATTAAAAGATACTTACTCCTTGGAAGGAAAGTTATGACAAACCTAGATAGCATATTCAAAAGCAGAGATATTACTTTGCCAACAAAGGTCCGTCTGGTCAAGGCTATGGTTTTTCCAGTAGTCATGTATGGATGTGAGAGTTGGACTGTGAAGAAAGCTGAGCGCCAAAGAATTGATGCTTTTGAACTGTGGTGTTGGAGAAGACTCTTGAGAGTCCCTTGGACTGCAAGGAGATCCAATCAGTTCATTCTGAAGGAGATCAGCCCTGGGATTTCTTTGGAAGGAATGATGCTAAAGCTGAAACTCCAGTACTTTGGCCACTTCATGCAAAGAGTTGACTCATTGGAAAAGACTCTGATGCTGGGAGGGATTGGGGGCAGGAGGAGAAGGGGACGACAGAGGATGAGATGGCTGGAGGGCATCACCGACTCGATGGACATGAGTTTGAGTGAACTCTGGGAATTGGTGATGGACAGGGAGGCCTGGCGTGCTGCAATTCATGGGGTCACAAAGAATCGGACACAACTGAGCGACTGAACCGAACTGAAGCTACTGAATTTGTGGGCATTTGTCAGGACAGCAATAGGGAACCGATACTCCTGCCGGTCACTCCTACCCCCATCGTGACAGCCAGTAAATGTCCCCAGACATTGCCAGATGTCCCCAAAATTGCCCCAGTTCAGAAACACTGGCCACTCGAACCACCATGCTGTTTCCCTAGAAACTGGGGAAGAGCTTCTCTGCTCCACGATGCAAATGAGGCCGGGAGTGGGTGCACCCAGCACGATTGGCTGTATGCCCAGCACGGTTCTCTCTGGAAGGAAGGGACCATTGGTGTAGAAGAGGGCAGGGGTGAGGCTTCCCAGGTAGTTCAGCTGGTAAAGGACCCACCTGCGATGTGGGAGACCCGGGTTCGATCCCTGGGTTAGGAAGATCCCCTGCAGGAGGGCATGGCAACCCACTCCAGAATTCTTGCCTGGAGAATCCCCACAGACAGAGCCTGGGGGGCTACAGTGCATGGGGTCACAAAGAGTCGGACACAACTGAGCGACTAAGCACAGTGGGGGCCACAGCTGCTCCCCCAACCCCTCCCCGAGGCTCCTGGTGCTGTCACCAGTGGCTGAGTGTGCTTGTGCATATTTGTGCAAAACTAGAAAAGAAGTTGAACTATCTTCAAGTGCACCATAAAAGAGAATATAAAAATGCAGTAAATGTCAGCTGAAGCAGCCTCGCTCATAGAGTCCTCGGTGAGGAGGACTAGCACGCCGGGTGCCCCAGCACTGTTTGTAAGCATTGTGGGCGGGGAGGAGAGGCCAGGGAGCCCAGCCCGTGCTGGGGGCCACCAAACCTGGGCTCTGGGCCAGACACTCAGACCCCGGTTTCCTTCTCCCCAACCCTGATGCTGTAATTCTGTTTATTTTGCCGACTACGAAGTCCATATGGTTCTGATTTTGCCTTTGTGATCCGTCATCTCTGCGTGGCTTCGGAGCCAGGGTCCATGTGAAGCAGCTTTGAAGTTGTCCTTCTGGGGTAAGCGGGACGTGGTGCCTTTCCAGGGTTTGATTGGAGCAGTGCTCCAGGAGTTGAGAGTAGGAGGTGGGCGGCCAGGTCAGAAGGGAAGAGTGTTTGCAGAGCCTGCAGCCCTGTGTGCAGCCCAGGGCCCCTCCCTGATCCTCCCAGCTCCTCCCAAGACTGAGGTCACAGTGACTCTTCCTTCCAGGCATCCCAACAGGACGTGTGATTCCATGTCAGTTAGAGCTGTGGCCCCTGCTCCTCCCTGCAGGGCAACGGCTGGCCTGGGGGCAGAATAAAGGCAGAGACGGGGAGAGGGGGAAAAGAGGAAGAGTCAGTGAGCAAGGAGGAGGTGGAAAAAGGCATTGTCTGCATCTGTACTTTAGACATTAAAGGGCCAGAAGGATCTGTGATGGACTGGCCTTAGATGGATCTAATGGATGTGTGGAGGCCAGTGGTCCCCAAATTTCAGCATGCATTGGAATCATTCACCCCAAAGGCTTGTCAGAAACGGACTGTGGAACCCCACCCCCAGAATTTCTGATTCAGGAGGCCTGGGTTGATGCCCCAAAGTTTCTACTTCTGATCAGATTCCCAGGTGATGCTGCTGCTCCTGCTCCTGGTCCAAGGTGGAGAACTATTCGTCTAAAACAAGAAGAGGCTCTTTGTAATTAAAAGCGGTATCAGTAACTAATAGTTCTCAGGACTTTACAGTTTATTGGTGAGGGCCCCTCCCTTTTTAAAATTATAAATATAAATAAATTTTATAATAAATTATAAATTTTAGTTTATAAAAGATAATTTTCAGGTATACAACATACTGATTCAATATTTTTATAGATATAAATATTCCATTTGAAGTTAATACAAAATAATGGCCATATTTCCCTATGCTGTACACTGTATCCCTGTTGCTTGGGAGGAGCCCACTAATGATCTGTTCTATAAGGAGACAGCATCATTGTCTGTGTTTTGTTTTTTCTTTTTCAAGGTGAAAGTAGCATGTATTTTAGTTTTTTCTAGACAATAAGATTGACCTTTTTAGGTATACAGTTCTGTGAATTTTAACACATTATAGACTTATGTGACCACCACCTGAGCCAGGATATAGAAGAGCTTCATCACTCTAAGATCTTCTCTCCTACCCTCCCTTTGCATTCATCCCCTCTCTGACCTAACCCTTCATGGGTCATCCATCCTTGTACAGTGGTTTTGTCTTTTTGAGAATATCATACAAATGGAATCATACAACAGGTAACCTTTTGAGACTGGCCTCTTTAATATCTATGAGATGGGTCCAGGTTGTGGCATATATCGATAGCTTGTTCCTTTGCGTTGGTGAGTAATATCCCATTGCATGGATGTTCCATAGTTTGTTCTTTAGTACCTGCTGAGATCCTTTGGGTTGTTGCCAGTTTGGGGTTCTTAGGAATAAAGCTGCTATGAACATTTGTGTACAAGACTTGCTGTGGACCTATATTTTAATTTCTTTGGGGTACGTGCCTAGGAGTGGAATTGCCGGGTCATCTGGTAAGTATATGTTTAACTTTGTAGGAAACTGCTGAACTGCTCTCGAGTGGCTGTACCATTTTGCATTCCCACCAGCAATGGATGAGATTTCCAGTTGCTCTGCATCCATGCCAGCACTTGATATTGTCCATCTTTTAAATTTTAGTCATTGCAGATCATGTCTGATTTTGAAATACGTAATCGAGTCTCAGAAAGGCGCAGAGAGTTGTCTAAGGCCCCTTGGCTCTTGGTGGCTCCTTGAATAACAGAATCCATACCTTTTGACTTAATGGCTGTGAGTATTCTGGGTGGTGGCTGTGCTGAACAGCACTGGTGGAGGGCTGTTCCACATGCCATACCAGGAACCAGGAGCTCCTGTGTGAGATGGGGGCTGTAGACATATCAGGGCTTATGTGGCAGGGTTAAGGCATATGTCCAGGGACGAAGGAAACAAGGAAAGTAAAAAACAGAAGTGAGAAAGGAGACAAGATGCACATCCTAGAATTGCAGAGGTAGGAGGGACTAAGCTGCTTCTTCAGTCCCTCATCCCCCCTGCCCTTATTTTTTCTTTTTAACTTTTATGGTGGCTCAGTGGTAAAGAACCCCCCTACCAGTGCAGGAGACACAGGAGACACGAGTTTGATCCCTGGGTCAGGAAGATCCCTGGAGGAGGAATTGACAACCCACCAGTATTCTTGCCTGAAAAATCCCATGGACAGAGGAGCCTGGTGGGCTACATTCCACGGAGTCACAAAGAGTCAGACACTACCGAGGACACAGTTAACTGACTTACAGTGTTGTGTTAGTTTCTGGTGCACAGTAAAGTGAGTCAGTTATACATCTGTGCACTCTGTTTCATCCATATAGACCATTACAGAATATTGAGTAGAGGTCCCAGTGTTATACAGTAGGTCCTTATTAGTTATCAATTTTACATATAGTAGTGTGCCCCCTTATTTTTACACTGAGGCTCAGAGAGGGGAAGCTGCCTGCCAAATGTCACTCAGCTCACTGATGCCTCTTGATTGCGTGTGGCCGACAGATGACAGAAGCCACCTTTGTTTCCAGAAGCTTCCTTAGAAATAACACAGGCTGCTTCCCCTTGGTCCTTAAGGAGTAGAGCTGCAGATAGACACACCTGGTCAGGGTCACCGCACCCCTTCAATGTCCTGGCCTCAGGTCTGTTCTGGGTAAGGAGTTGGCTTCAAGAAGGAGCTTGTGCAGAGGGCCACGGCCACAGCTGAAAGCAGAGGGGTGACTTCACAGGGAGGAGGTTGATGGAGGACCAGGCCCTTCTGCTGAGCTGTCCCACCCACCCTCGCGGGGGAAACGGCACAGCTGTCCTGGAAGGCTGTGGACATGCTTACCCGATTGCAGAATACTTACTTTCGTTTTGAATATCATTTGTTTGGTTGCCACAGCAACGTCAAGTCTCTATTTTAATGCTAACCTGCGTGGCTGCAACTTTCTATATATAAATGCTGCTTTGCACAGTGAATTAGCTGATGCCACGGGGAAGCAGCGGATGTGGAGACAGTGGCAGAAAATGACCAGCGGGTCAGCTTTGCAAGAGGAGGGTCTGTGGGGCTGAGGTGAGTGGGCACCCAGGGCGGTGCTACTGGTCTGCGGGGCAGATGCTCGAAGCTCATTGGAGCAGGGTGAGAGCGGAGTGGGGGAGGCAGCCCCCACACCTGCCACACCTGCGGAAAGCCAGGAGGCAAGTCCTTCTTGGACGGCCTCCTGCTGGGTGGGGGCGGTGTGAGTCTTCAGTTTCCCCACAGATTCCCCCTTCCTCTTCCCTTCACCAAGTCTGCCAGCGGGGGACCTGAGGCTCCTGAAAGAGGAGCCAGCCTCTGGGCAGAATGGTGTCTGCAGTGAGCTGAGTGCTGCGTCAGTTTTCCTTGTTTTCACTTTGACTGGGTTCCCTGGTCCGGAACTTCGCCTCCTCTCTTTAGCCTTTTCTCCCTTCCCTGTTGGGGCTGGGTGGCTCCACGTGGTACAGGTAGAGTAGTCAGGAGAAGCCTGGAAGGGACCTTGGGAGTCGGCTGGTTCAACTCCCTCGCCTCTAGATGAGGGCGAAGCCCAGAGAGGTACACGCTCTGCCCGTGTCACACAGCCGGTCAGAGAGACTGGGGCGGGAACCAGCTCCCCTAGGATCTTCTGACTTGGGTACCCATACCTCCTGTGGGCACTTCTGTCATGGGGTCAGGATGGCTGAGGGTATACACACCAGGCTGCAGAGAGGGGGCCCATTACTCGGGGGTGCTTCTTTCTTAAGTCACAAGTTGGGGGGGCATGTAAGGAACCCAGGATTACATAACAGGATCAGAAGCCATTAAGGCTTCAGGAAAGAGCATGGAAGTTGGAGTCTGGAAAACTTGGATTCAACAGATTCAGCCGCTTCCCGTGTGACCACTGTGTCCACTCTTCCGAGGCTGGATTTCCCCAGGGAGTACGGGCATCTCTTCCCCAGCACTGTTGTGGACGGTCAGTGTCCCAGCTGGTGTGGACCTGTCGGCGACAACACTGGGGCCCTCGTGGGGGTACATGCCTCTGAGGACGAGGGGCCTGGAAACCACGAGCATCCACGCGGCTCCGTTCCCCAGTGACAGGGAGAGGCTGCCGCCAGCAGCAGAGGGCTTTGCTGGAGATTGGGTTTCAGACATGCCTTGAAATGCACTACTATTTTATCATCGTTTAGAAAGTGTCATCTGGGCACCCTCTTCCATGATATCAAACATTCAACCGATATTTTAAGTGTGCTAGATCCAAAGGCTCGGACCCTGTTCTTTTTTCTTTCTTTATTTTTCCTTGGCCGTACCATGTGGCTTGTGGAATCTTCGTTCCCCAGTGAGGGATCAAACCTGGGCTTATAACAGTGAAAGCACAGAGTCGTAACCACTGGACAGCCAGGGAATTCCCAACTCTTCTTTTTATTATTTTTTTAAAAATTTTATTGGAGTATAGTTGCTTTACAATGTTGTGTTATTTTCTACTGTACAGCAAAGCACCAACTCTGTTCTTGGAAAGAGGAAATGTGTACAGTAATCCTGGGTGCCCACAAGTGCAGAGAGTCTGGTGCAGAGAGATTGGAAATGAAGAGCTTGCATGTCTCTCTGGGCGGCTCAGGAAAGTGCAAAGTAAGGGAATCCCTTGCAGGAATTTATGATGGAGAGTGGGGGGGTAGGTGTCCAGTGGGGAATTTAGAAAGAGGAGCTGTTGAGAGCAGATAAAGCAGTGTTTGTTTACTAAAGCAGGCATCACTAGCCACCTTGTGTCTATAACCTGTATTAGCCAGCATGGAAAAGAGGGGAAAACAGCAGAGTGCGTTGCGTGTGGTAAAAGCAAGTATTGCCTCGTGAAACTTTTGCTTTGCATGTATATTGGGTTGTGAAATAAAATGTGCTTATTACTTTGGGTCAAACTTTCAAAACAGACAAAAAAACGACAACTGCTGGCCTGGAGTGGTGACCCAGTGAGCCTGAAGTCTCCTGTGGGTGGCTGGGAGTGGATGTCCTTTTCAAGGAAGAGCTAGAAGGAGGAAGTATGGGTTCTCAGTGGGGAGAACCCACGCAAGCATTATCTTGAGAAGCTGGGGTGATGCAGTGGGCAGTTCAGATGGGGCCAAACAGGCCAGCTGGGAGGCGTGAGGTCAGGGGACCAGGGGACCAGAAGGCATCCCCTTCTCCCAGGACCTGAGAGCAGAGTTCCCTTTGGGCAGATTGAGAAGGATACCTGTGATCCTTGCCCACTCCCCCTGCTCCCTCCCCAGCGGTCCCAAAACACACATTCCCCTGCCCCGGAGCCTTGCAGAGCTCTGCACTGCTTAACGCGAGGAATGAATCCAGCCGTCCTCATCCCCAGGCACCATGCTTCCAGAGTTCTGGCTCCCCAGCTGCTCAGTGTGTGTGATCCCATGGAGGAGGTGGATCTCTGCTCACTCTAACAGCTGTGTCATCCACCTTTATACCCGATGGATGTGCATCTGTCCTCCCCAAGGCTGTGGTACTGGTTCACTTTCTCCTCCTCCTGCTCCATACTTGGCTTTGCCTCTGAACGCCTTCTCTGCCTCCCTGCCCAGCTGGTGATGCATGCCTCTCTCCTTAAGCTGTATATCAGCTTCCTTACTCACTGCCTCCCCTTCCAAACCTTCTCATCAACTGTTGAAGCACCATTTTTCCATAGACAGAGTAGCATGGAATTTCCAGGGTCCACCCTTCTGGTTCCCAAACCTCATCCCATGCCTCTCTTCCAAAGAAGGTTGGAGCCAGGCTGGGGTGCTCAGCTCTGGGTGAGATGTAGTTGGTCACACGTTTTCAGCCCTTGGAAGCTGTGTCCTGATACCCCGGAATTTGGTATTCAGTTCACTCACCAGGTGTCTTAGTAGTAAGAGGTCTTAGCAAGAGGGTGACTAATACTGGGTTTTGTTGTTCAGTCACTCAGTCATGTCTGACTCCCTTGCTGCCCCATGGACTGTAGCCAGCCAGGCTCCTCTGTCCCTGGGATTTTTTTCCCAGGCAAGAATACTGGAGTGGGTTGCCATTTCCTCCTCCAGGGGATCTTCCAAACCCAGGGATGGAACTCGTGTCTCCTGCATTGGCAGGCGGATTCTTTACCACTGAGCCACCTGGGAAGCCCTAATACAGGGTAAAAGTGCTAATTATACCTTTAGTCTAGGATGGTGGTATTCAGTTCTTTAACACGAGGGCACCCTCTCTTCAAATGACTGTTTAGGCAGGTCCACAACAATTAAAACCAGGAGCTACACACTGGTGGCCAGTGGGAAAACTCCAGGGGCTTTTGGTGGTGGTTTTTTGTTTCTGCCCATGGTTTCATTTAAAAGTTGTTGAGTTGATTACCAACCTCCAAAAATCTACAGATTTTATAGTAAGAATTCAAATCTCCAGCCTCTCTTGCAAAAAAAAAAAAAAGACTAGTTTTGACGACACTGAGCCCACTGTCCTGCATGACATCAATATGCTGATGATGATGGAGGGTGTTCCAGTTTGACCCAGTCCCCACCCATCCCTATTGTGATCGCCAGCACTGAAAACTATAATGAAACCGTTGCCAGTATTTGTGTGATGTTTTTCTTAGGGTTAGGAAATAGGAAATAGACCCTGCACCCATGTGTATGAAAAGAAGGAAAGTGAGAGGGTCAGTGGTTTCCAAGAAGATACTAAAGAATCTTATTTTGAAAGTGAATGTATCAGTCTCCTAAAGATGAATCTTTAAGGAATAGACTTAGAACAGGTGCTTTTTTTTTTTTTTTTTTGCCTTGAAATCAGTGGTTCTCAAAGTGTGATGCCTGAACTAGCAGTCGTATCCCTTAGGATTTTGTTCAGAAATGCAGGTCATTAATGGTGCTGCCCAGACCTGCCGATTCAGAAACACAGAGGGTGGAGCCCAACAGTCTGTGTTCTGATGGCCCTGCTGAAGAAGCTGAAGGCTGAGGACCACTGCTCTGAGGCTCAGAGCACAGACAGGCTTCCAGCACCCTGTGTGGTCACTTTCCATCCTTTTAAGACCCAGAAGGGAAGAAAGGCAGGGACCCCTGACCAAAGAGAAGGAGTTGAAGGTTTCACCTGACGCCACTCCAGGCAGAGTCCTGTGCATGTTTTGAGGGCAGGAGGGGTTCTTCTGGCTCCAGAATCTCCACAAATCCCAGCACTTTGTCCGGCACTTCCGTCTCTGCATCCCATTGGGGGCAATCGTGGTGAGGAGCCCTAATGCCTTTGACCATCCTGGGGAGATGCATAGTCACTGTGCTGGCTTCCCAGGGAAACAGCAGTGTGTGACCCCAACAAACAAGGCCCAGGAATGAATGACATGACGAGGGCCCAGATTGGCTGAAACTTATCATAGGTGACCAGGCATTCATGGGCTGGGAGTCCTTAGGTGGAAATGTTAATAATATACCAATTCTTTTAGCACTCAGATGTAAGAGCCCATCACAGATGTATATTTCAGCTCTCTCCTTGGTAACTCAGGCTGCTGTCATCATAGCTGATCACTTGGCTTCTGTCCACTTTCTCTCTGGTTAAAGGCTTTAATGACTTCAGTGGACAGCCTAAGTGAGCCAAGAGAGTACATTTTTTCCCGAGTGCCTTTACTTGAAGGGCACTAGGCCTGTGAGATGCTTGTTTCAGAGACCCTGACTGAGCCATTGTTGCCTTCTTTGCCCCTGGCCCATTTTGTTCCTTTATGATTTGGGGGCCCCTGCAGCGTGTGGTATGTAAGAGCCCTCCCAGCATAAAATAGGTAAACACATGGGCTGTGTGTCTGCCTCTGCCTTCCTCCTTCCTCTCTTCCCCTTACCCTCCCCTTCATGTCCTGGTGACCCTGGAAAATTAAGAAACCCACTTTCTTAGTGGACTGACAGTCTTACTCAGAGACTGAAGGAGCTCCATTGATTCAGCTGTACTTGTTGGGTGCATTTTCTTTGTCTGGGGACAGATTCGAGTAGGACTCTGTTCATGTTCTCAGGAACCTCGGGTAAATAAGCCGTGGCGACCACTCATCATCAACCCCTGAACAAGGCAGCCGTGGCAGTGATGAGAGGACCAGCCCAGGGGGAGGGAAGATGGGCTGGTGGGGTGGGGGTTGTGGGGGACATCTCCTGGGAGACAGCAAGAAGTGAGAAGGCTGGCCCACCAGACAGAGCAAGATGGATCTCCATGCTGGCTGGAGCAGGATGAGCCAGGATGAGCCTTAATTCATGGAGGAACCGGGGAGATGACTTGGGGTCAGTGGGCAAGCATCTACCTTGAAGACAGGACACTGGGCTCAAACCAGTTCTGTGTCTTGTTAGTGGTAAGACCTTGGTTTATTCGATTCTAAAATGAAAATGATTTGATTATAAAATGAATACTTCTCTCCCAGGATTCTTGTAAAGGTCACATAAGCCACAATAGATATGTTACTGACCCAGGATTGACAGTGCTTAAGCAAGAAGAGCTCCAGAGAAGATAAGGACAAATGGTGAAGTGCAGACAGAGGGAATCGATTTTGCGGGGGGAAAGAGACCTGGTCCTTTGTCCTCCTTGTTATCCAACATGTGTGCTCAGTCATGTCTGACTCTTTGTGACCCCATGGACTGTAGCCCGCCAAGCTCCTCTGTCCATGGAATTTCCCAGGCAAGAATACTGGAGTGAGTAGCCATTTCCTTCTCCAGGGCATCTTCCCAACCCAGGAATCAAGCTGGCATCTCCTGCATTGCAGGCGGATTCTTTACCACTGTGCCACCTGGGAAGCCCAACCTGTCTCATTTTTAGGAGCTTGAAGTCAGGGTTGGAAGCATTCTCTCCAGGTGTCCTGGCTGATGGCAACAATTCAAATGAAGGCACACGCGGGCCCCTTTGGGAAGGTTGCCAGGCCCTTGTGTAGGGCTTTGTGTAGGTGGGTTCACAGCTCTTGTGCAAGGCCGTGTCTGTTTCTTGATCTGATTTGCTAGCGGTCACCAACTTCCCAGGAACCCTGGTGATATAGGTGTTTCCAGGCCCCACAGATTTTACTGGCCCCTTCTGCTGGTCCCCAAAATCCTAGTCTTGCCCCACGGAGCGTGCTGATTCCCTGTCACGTGCTGTTCCTCTTTGTCCTTCAGCGAGCTCGGTCTGTGTCAGGAAGGTCATATGGTGTCACTCTGAGAGGTTAGCCCGCAAGCTGTGCAGCAGGAGTGACTCAGCGTTGGGGACCTCAGCTGATGAGTCTCCTAAAGGTTGCTCAGTGGTTTCATGGGGATGGAACAGTGTGGAAGTACAGCTGATACTTACAAAGTTTCTTCCATCATTTTGGCCCTCTTATTCAGTCTTTGCAAGAATTTTGTGCAGGGGGAGGTGGTATTTCCGTTTTTGCATGTGGAAAAGAAAAAGAGGTTCAAAGAGGTGAAGTGACTTGCCTGAGGTTATATGGCTGGTACGCTGTAGAACTTACACTTGAACTTCCTCTGCCCTGGCTGAAGGTGAGAAGCTAGGTTTAAGGACAAGCAGAGGCATGTCTGTGGCCATCCATGTGGTTTGTGGGGGTTGCCTCTTCTCTTTCTTATCCGTGTCCACAGCCCAGACATCGTGCATAACCTTCTTTAGGGAGCCCCCGTCGCGGAGCGGAGGCTGTGGTTCCTCGAAGCCTCTGGAATCTTCCAGGCCTCCTTGTTGGAATGGAGCTTTGCATTTCAATGAGTGGAAAAAAAATAAGCAGAAGAGGCTTTGCCAAAAGGGAAAATCAAGTGCGTTTATGACTCCTCTTTGTGTGCACAGATGTTTCCTCCCGGGTCACCCCCCCTTTGCGGGGGCTCACTGGCCACAAACAGATGGGAAGTGGCTCATGGTTGAGCTGAGAGCCAGACTTGTTGGCAAAGGTCTTCTTGCATGGAGCCGTGTGGGGGTCAGCCTGGGGAGGGGTCCTACGTGGGGTTTGGCTTCTGCCATGCCATCTGGCCGGACCTAGTTCTCCAGCCCTGATGGCAACATTAGCACCAAGGCTTAGGGCCAAAGATCAAGGAGGAGGAGGCTTGTCGTCTAACCTCAGTCTGCCTCTGAGCCTCAGTTTCCCCATCTGTAAAATGGCAACATGAGATTAAGTGATCTCTACAGTCCTTCTGATCTCTTAATTTTTGTGTTAGCCCTGCATTGGTTGAGTAAGTTCTTTACTGTTGCTCATTTTGTCTTAGTTCATTTTCTTAAAAATAAAGACATTCCCCCCCCCACCCGACCAAATCTCCCTGTCATTTGAAAGATAACACTATGAACCCTAATCTGATAAATAGTTTTCATTTTAGGGGATGGCAAATGAGGTGTGACATGTCAAGGGGGGTTTTACTAGCAAATGTTATCTAAATATTTTGTATTCCCTGGTGGCTCAGTGGTAAAGAACCTGCCTGTCGATGTAGGAAGTTCGAGTTTGATCCCTGGGTTGCGAAGATCTCCTGGAGAAGGAAATGACAACCCACTCCAGTATTCTTGCCTGGGAAATCCCATGGACAGAGGAGCCTGGCAGGCTGCAGTTCATGAGGTTGCAAAAGAGTCAGATACGACTTAGCGACTAAAACAACAATAAGTGAGATGGGATATATCGAGGGAGATTTTATCGGCAAATATTATCTAAATATTCTTCATAAGGCTATATGCATGCATTAACTCGTAATGGAATAAGTTAAAGCGTTTTTTTAAATGCACTTAAAATGAATATGCTCATTATAGAAAACTTGGAAAATGCAGAAATAAGAAAAAATAGTTAGCATTCTTTTCTGTTTTTTTTCTTTGCTGTGCATATTTGTCTACATAATTGGGATCATATGGTACATCTAACATTGTATATGCTGATTTTGGGGGGAAAGGCACTATTTACGACTACATCTTTAAAGAAGAATTTTTAATTTTTAAAATTAACTCTAAATTTTGAACGTGATGAAATAAATTGCAACAGCCAGAGGAATCCCGCAAAACAAAGACAGCCTTTGTAACATTTTCATGTGTTTCCTTTGTGCTCTGCTTGGAGTTGGGGGGAGTGTTATTTTCCGTGGTTGAGATCATGCTGCATACTCTCATTTCTAAAACTGGAACCACTCAGAGAAGATGATATAAAAGAGGGTTTTGATGGCGGAAAACATTGGCTATTGAGGGGTTTATGAGTCTTTCCTGTTTAAGGGTGTGGAGGAAGATTTGGTTCATTCAGTGTGAGTTTTGAATGTGCAGAAGATCATAACCCAAGTTCTTTGGCAGAGAAAGTGGCCCCTGTGATGTTCCCACATCACTTGGACCGTGGTAGATGAAGAAACAATGACTTGTTGTTGGGTGTGTCTCCCAGCGCAGCATCCACAAAGCTTCAGTAGCTGCTCCCCCCAGCCATCGGCTTGTGCTTGGACAGAAAAGGTGGCATCAGTTACTGATGTGCCCCACATGTGGCCAGAGGCTTCGTCTGTACTGGCCGTAAAGGATGTTGCAGGAGAAACGTGTATCATAGTTCCAGGGTGGGAGGAAAGCTGCAGAGGAGGACCAAGGGAAATACTCGGTACCAAACCCTGCAGCTGGACAGTCCCCCAGACTGCACAGTTTGCTGGATTTCTGAGTTGAGGGTCGGTGCACTAAGGAAAGGAGAAGGCAGTGGCACCCCACTTCAGTACTCTTGCCTGGAAAATCCCATGGACAGAGGAGCTTGGTAGGCTGCAGTCCATGGGGTCACTAAGAGTCAGACACGACTGAGTGACTTCACTTTCATTTTTCACTTTCACGCATTGGAGAAGGAAATGGCAACCCATTCCATTGTTCTTGCCTGGAGAATCCCAGGGACCGGGGAGCCTGGTGGGCTGCCGTCTATGGGGTCGCACAGGGTTGGACACGACTGAAGCGACTTAGCAGCAGCAGCAGCACTAAGGAATGCATCTAGGAGATTTCCCTGGTGATCCAGTGGTTAAGACTTCGCCTTCCAATGCAGAAGTGGAAGTTTGATCCCTGGTCAGGGAGCTGGGATCCCACGTGCCTCGTGGCCAAAAAGCCAAGGCATGAAACAGAAGAAGTGTTCTAACAAATTCAACAGACTTCAAAAATGGTCCACATTAAAAAAAAAAAAAAGGCATTTATATGGTTATTCCCCTGGCAGCATCTTCTTAATTTTGATTTCTCTCTCAATGTCTGGAGAGTAAGTGGGTGGTGTCTTCAACTTGCATGTCTACAGGAACATTCCTGTTCCTTTCATGACAAATATTAATATAACTCAGCTGGATATGTACATCTTGAATGTCTTAACTTTTTGGACAGAAACTCACATTTACAGCTCAGTCTTTTCCATCACTCAACAAATGTTTATTAGACACCCACAGGGATGAACAAAACCATGGTGATGCCCATTAAACTTTGACCTCAGTGGGATATGTTTTCTAGCACTTTCAGATGGTCCACGCCAGGCCCTGATGAGCTGTGAGCGAAATAAAGCCTTCCCCACATGGAGCTTTTTATTCTAGTGGGAAGTGTTCTCTGTTAGTAGGAGCAGAGGAAAAGTCTGGAGAAGGACTGATTTCCTGATAGCATTTTTCTTGTGCTTGTTGGTGTGCATGATTTTTGTCATTGATTGTTGATTTTCATATATTTGTTCTGGTCTTTTCTAGTGGAATACTACTTAAACCTACACTGATTCATTATATCCTTGCTTTCTGTGCTTTTCAGTTTTGGGTGATCCTTTTAAGTTTACTTTGCACTTTACTGATTTAATATTTTTATTTATCCACAGCTGCTCATGTGGCTTTAAATGAGCAGTTTTCATATAATCGTTTCCTCATCCCTTTTCTTCGTTACGTCATCCTTTCTGTTTTGCCTGTTTTTTTCCATTACAGTTTTTCTGTTCCTCTCTAAGGGGTCACAGCTTCTTACATTCTAGCAGTTTCCTGCCATTTTAAATTACTTTTTGAATTACTTTCCGAGATGTGCTCTTCCTTTGAGCCTTTGGGATGGTGTTTCCTCACTCATTTCCCATGTGTTTCCCCTCCGTTTAAACTTTCTTAACAAGGCAGGATCTATGTAGACTCTGCGTTATACCAACAGAGTATATAGATCATCTGTCACAGGCTTTGGCACTCTGTAAACTTGGGGGAAGGTGGAATCCCTTTTCACGTTTGCTCAGCTGCAGGTTCAGTGGTGTACTTATATCTCCCAGTCCGGTCCTTGTTTGCAGATTGGCCGTCACCTGCTGCATTGTCTTGTACTGCCTGGTTCTCTGCTCTTCCGAATGGGTGGAGGGCATGATAAACCCATCCTGGCCCCATCCCCGCGCACTGCTGCCAGGGCACCCTCCAGACTTGACCTGTGGGATCCAGACTTCTCCCAATAACCAACATCCCTCCCAGGCCCCTGCACCTGCCTGCACTACCTGCTGGCTCATTTTCTGGGCATCTCTGTGCTGAAACGGGTGGTGGAGAAGGAGGAGCAGCCCTCAGGCTGCTTCTGAGCCACAGGGGCTGGCTGTTCAGTGCTCAAGTGGGTGCAGATCCTGTGTATCACATCAGGACCCCAGAATGATGAGGGTGCCAAGTGCATCTCAGATTAGACACAGACCAGTGAAGGTGTAAAGGGCTGTTTCCCCTTTCACAATTAGTCTGTGCTTTGTAAGATTTTCTCCATTCACTCCACTGGCCTTAAAGGTTGTTGTTGTTCAGCCACTAAGGTGAGGTCAGGTGTCAGATATCTGACTCTTTGCAACCCCATGAACTGCAGCACACCAGGTTTCCCGGTTCTTCACTATCTCCCGGACTTTGTTCAAACTCATGTCTGTTGAGTTGATGATGCCATCCATCCATCTCATCCTCACTCTTCTTCTCCTGCCCTCAATCTTTCCCAGCATCTGGGTCTTTTCTAATGAGTCAGCTCTTCGCATCAGGTGGCCAAAGTATTGGAGCTTCAGCTTCAGCATCAGTCCTTCTAGTGAATATTCAGTGAAATTTCCTTTAGGATTGACTGGTTTGATCTCCTTGCAGACCAAGGGACTCTCAAGAGTCTTCTCCAACACCACAGTTTGAAGACATCATTTCTTCGGCACTCAGCCTTCATGGTCCAACTCTCACATCTGTACATGACTACTGGAAAGCCCATAACTTTGACTATACAGACCTTTGTCAGAAAAGCGATGTCTCTGCTTTTTAATACACTGTCTAGGTTTGTCATAGCTTTTCTTCCAAGGAGCAAGCATCTTAAAGGTTCTGGAGGATTTTTTCCTTGGATTCCGATTGCCACTATTTTTGGATTTTTCATAGCTTGGGTGGGTTTTATCTTTTCTTCTTATTGCCACTTTAGCCCAAGGTTGACAGAGGTGTTCACGGGGCTCCTGCCAATGCCCCTTCCCACAGGAAGTCCCCTGCATCCCTCTACTGTCCTCTTGGTCCTCCCTGTGGTGATTCAGGCCCACACCAGGGCCCTCATTCCTGCAGTTGTGGTTATGTGGTCACTGAAGAATTCCAGTTTGGTTTTCTGGGATTCAAAAAAGAACCTCCTAAACCACTGCCTGGATGCTGTGTACTAGTTTTACACATCGCCTGAGAGTATGTTTCTCCAACTGGCTGAGTTTACAACTAAGGATATACAAAATGATCTTAGATGATGATCATTTCTTATCTCCTAAGAAAACTTAGGAGATAAGTTTTTAAGCTCCACTGATTTCGCTGTGTAATATAAAAAAGAATCCAAACCCAATCAAATCCATGGTTTTTAGATATTATTGCTTTGGGCCAGGCTAAATTGAGGTTCCATGTAAGTCTGTAAAAAAGCAGTTAAGGAGGGACTTCCATGGCGGTCCAGTGTCTAAGAATCCACCCTCCAGTGCAGGGGACCAGGGTTCGATTCTTGGTCAGGGGAACGAAGATCCCACTTGGCTGTAACTACTGAGCCCGCACGATCTAGAGCCCGTCCTCCACAATAAGAGAAGCCTGCAATGAAGACTCTGCAGGCAAAACACCACCACCCACCAATTAAGTAAATCATAGTGTAGCTGATGCATGATGATGGAAAAGATTTGATAGCAGAATGTGAGTGACTGAGGTTCGGGAGATGCTGAGTGGGGGATCCCATAGTTCTAGAACTGGATCTGTTAGGAGGCCTTTTAGACAAATCAGGTGCCATTTCTGATTATGTCCACGTGATCTGGGGACTCCTTTATGATGGGGACACATCTCCCTTATGAGGGGCCTTGGACCCCACCATGTTGAATGCAAGGAACTGGCTGCCAATCACTTCACAGGAGCCACCGTGTGGCCAGGTAGGCTGGGCTGGCCACTGTCTACATTCAGCCACATCCTCTTTCTTGCTTTCTTCTGAGCGACATCTCTCTGAATGTTCCCTCGCTTCCCTGTGCATCCTCAGGCTCACTGATGCCTTGTGTGCCCGTGTTCAGATTTCCATACCCACCTTACTTCCATATTCCTCTTTCTGAGATTAGCAGGGGAAGTAGCCTCTCTGTAGTCAGCAAGCACTTTTTTCATTATCTCACATGGACACTTAACTCCACATTTCTTCTTAAGATCCTCTCCACATCATTTCCTGTGACTCTGATTCTCAGAACCTGCATCCGTTCATTCCCCGTCATGTAGCCCCTGCATGTGAGGCATTGGGCTGGTTTGGAGGGGAAACAGATTAAGACCTGGGTTTTTCCCTTCACCTTTAAGAATCCTGAGAGAAGCCCATGGAGATGGAGGGCATGGAGGTGGGATGGATGCATTCTTCTGCGACTTGAACGCGACACCCCCTTCTCCCGCCCCGGTAGGTTCCCCTGTGCATCCTTTCTGCATGAACTCAGCGTTGACCTGGAGCAGCAGCGCCCAGTCTTTTTGGCACAGAGTTTCCTGGAAGACAATTTTTCCACAGACTTGAGTAAGGAATGGTTTGGGCATGATTCAAGTGCATTACGTTTATTTTGCACTTCACTTCTATTATTATTACATTGGCTCTACCTCAAATCATCAGGCTTTAGATCCTGGAGATTGGGGACCCCTGACCTTTAGGATTTCACCATCTCCATGCAGGTGCTCCAGTTCCATGTGCTAGACTCACCGCGGCTGCCCAGTGATCACTTTGAACTTGGACGTGTCAACAACAGACTCCACCACAACCCCCCAGATGGCTCTTAAGGGCTGGATCACAGTGCGACTGGTTCTAGCTTCCCTTGCTCCCTTTGGAGTCGACTTTTACTATTGCTCCTTCTCCTGACGTCTCATCAGTTACCAAAACTTATTCTACTTCTTACTCAGTGTCTTCCTGCTCTGATCAAGCCCTTCTTTTCATCCCTGCTGTCCAGCAAAGTCTGTATCTTCTGAGGAGCCGCCCCTCCGCCTCCCAGATGAAAGTGCTCTGCCCTCCTCTGGATTCTGAAAGATCCTATTGTTCACCAGCTTATCAGTTGGCGCTCCTTACAGACTCCTCTGTATGGTTCTTCTTTTTTTTTTTTTTTTAACACTTGTGTTTGTCTGTGGCTTATTAACCTTCCAAATTTTTAGAAGTCAGTTCCTACATATAATACTTGCCCGCATCATCCACAGCATTCAGGAAGGTGTCATTAGTAACTTGATTACTTATGAGCTTGATTAGTTATTAGTTCGGAGAAGGCAATGGCAGCCCACTCCAGTCCTCTTGCCTGGAGAATCCCAGGGACGGGGGAGCCTGGTGGGCTGCCATCTATGGTGTTGCACAGAGTCGGACACGACTGAAGCGACTTAGCAGCAGTAGTAGTTATTAGTTGCTTGATGGATCAGGTAGCCAAGGGGCTGCATATGGGGTGGGTGTGTCTTTGAGACCCTGTACTGTAGAGACTCCACAGGCTGGTGAATAATTTCTCCCTTC
Source organism: Bos indicus x Bos taurus (assembly GCF_003369695.1). Taxonomy (NCBI): domain Eukaryota; kingdom Metazoa; phylum Chordata; class Mammalia; order Artiodactyla; family Bovidae; genus Bos; species Bos indicus x Bos taurus. The sequence goes on along the minus strand of NC_040094.1, from coordinate 30,181,911 downwards.
ATCACTCTGAAGCATTTAGAAAAAGTGAGTCATCACCATCCCCAGATGTTCTTTCTTATTAATTATCATTACAAGACAACATAATTTGTCCAACGGGGGTCCCTCAGCAAACGTGGCCTATTTTGGTTGACAGCGTTCAACTTGACTGAAAAAAAGAATAATTACAGGAGGGTTGGTTGCATCTAACTCCATTCAACTTGGGGAAAACGAAGCTTGGTGGAAATGATTGTGGGTCTTTTTGCTTTTGGATTATGGGGCTCCATAGGTAGAGACATACTTATTTTCAGGGACCAGAAGGAAATGAACAATTTGTGCTTTTTCACAGCCAACTGTACTGGTAGAGGACTATTCGTAAAGCAAAAGAAATATGACTTCTGGATTGAATGCTAGGATAACCCCAAACAGGAAACCTATTAGAATGTGTATATGAGTAAATGTTAACTTGGGTGATTCCTAAAGACCAAAATCTCTGCAGAACTTTTATTTCTACTCTATCTAGTTCAGGTCAGAGCAGATCAACCTCCTGGATTATAATGGTCCAGAAGGGCCCCTTGCCTCTGGCTGGAGAACCACCTTGATGGTGATTTCTGTGTTGCCTACAGCAAGGCATTATTGTCTGTGGTTGTATCAGCTTGTCTTTGTGGTGCAAGGTCAGAGCCACATCGGGGCTGAATGGCCTGAAAAGGGTCCCCTCTTTGCTGTTATAAAAACAAGAAGTCGTGGGCTGTAAAAGCTTCCATTGCCATTTTAATCCCAGAAAACCAGAGGGCTGGCACTTGCCTGGTGGTCCAGTGGCTAAGAATCCACCTTCCAACGTAGGGGGGCCCAGGTTCGATCCCTGATCAGAGAACTAGATCCCAGATGCTGCAACGAGGAGTTTGCATGCTGCAACTAAAGATCCTGCATATTGCAATGAAGATCGAAGATCCCGAATGCCGAAACTAAGTCCTGGTATACTGGAGGGGGTTGCCATGCCTTCCTCCAGGGGATCTTCCCATCCCAGGGATGAACCCAGGTCTCCCGCAATGCAGGCAAATTCTTTACCATCTGAGCCACCAGGGAAGCTCAGCCAAATAAATAAATACATGCATTTAAAAAAATCAACCCCAGAGGGCTTGAAGGTAAGGGTCTTGGCTGTCTAGGTGCAAATGAAGTTTGCTCTCATCTTCTCCTGGGTGGGAGCCCATTTCCAGGAGCAGAGAAGGACCTTGCTTTGTATTTCAGGGCATGGCTGGTCCCACAGCTCAAGGTGTAGGTTTGCGCCTGGTCTTCCCTCCCAGCCACAGAAAGGAGATAATCCAGCAGCCAAGGGAGGACCCTCACCTCTGGATATGTGCTCACTTCTTTTAGTGGCTGGTTTGGGACCATTTTACATATGTAGATATAGCCCATATCTAGACTGCGTGCATGCATGTGCTCAGTAGTGTCCGACTGTTTGTGACCCCATGGGCTGTAGCCCGCCAGGATCCTCTGTCTAGGGGATGCTCCAGGCAAGAATACTGGAGTGGGCTGCCATTTCCTTCTCCAGGGGAATCTTCCTGTCCCAGGGATTGAACACTGGTCTCCCACATTGCAGGCAGATTCTTTACCATCTGAGCCACCAGGGAAGCCCAACAGGTGTTATCTCATTGTGGTTTGAATTTGCATTTCCCTGTTTCCCTAATGACTAGAGACATGAATGTCGTTTCACTCACTTATTGGCCATTTGTGTATCTTCTTTAGAGAGATATGCTTGTAAAATCGGGTTGTTTGTTTTTTGTTGTTGAGTCTAAACCTTTTGTGTCCAGGGAAGCTGTAGCGCGGACTCCTTCAGCCCCTGCTGATAGTAACAACATCAACAGTAATAACTCACATCTCCCCCGCACTGTGCTAAGTATTTACATGGATTCTCTTCCCCTTTGAATCCTCACAACAACCTTTTGGGAGAGGTACTCTCTCTCTTTTACAGTTGAAGGAACCAAAGCTTAGAGGTCTTGCCCTGTGTGTCTCAGCTAGTAAGCAGTGAACCAGAAAAGACATGACCTTGATCAGACTGTGTCCCTAGTCAATAGTACTGATGTCCCAGCCCCAACCAAGGGTGGGCATTGAAACCTCCTGCTTAGACACTTCATTCATGTGTTTGAGAGAAGAAGTGATGATTTACAGGAAACCACTCAGTTCTTTTTTTCCATTGAGTCAGCTCTTCGCATGAGGCGGCCAAAGTATTGGAGTTTCGGCCTCAGCATCAGTCCCTCCAGTGAACACCCAGGACTGGTCTCCTTTAGGATGGACTGGTTGGATCTCCTTGCAGTCCAAGGGACTCTCAAGAGTCTTCTCCAACACCACAGTTCAAAAGCATCAATTCTTCTGTGCTCAGCTTTCTTTATAGTCCAACTCTCACATCCATACATGACCACTGAAAAAACCATAGACTTCACTAGACGGACCTTTGTTGGCAAAGTAATATCTCTGCTTTTTAATATGCTGTCTAGGTTGGTCGGGATTGGGGGCAGGAGGAGAAGGGGATGACAGAGGATGAGATGGCTGGATGGCATCGCTAACTCGATGCACATGAGTTTGGGTGAACTCTGGGAGTTGGTGGTGGACAGGGAGGCCTGGCGTGCTGCGATTCATGGGGTCTCAAAGAGTTGGACACGACTGAGCGACTGAACTGATATGAACTGACCCAGTCCTTGGGACCTCAGTCCCTCCGGAAAACCATATTTACTTCGATGTCAAGAATCAGTTTCTGAAATCCCTAAGATTTGCATCTGAAAGCGAACCCAGAAAGGCAGGGCACTTGTAAGTGCTAAACCTTCAGCTGTTCCAAAAAGCTTTGTAAGTGGAGTGACAGGGAAGATTCACCAAGGTGCCAAGTCCTTGCCAAACTCATGTCATTGTTGGAGACAGTGTTGCTCTCGGAGTCCAGTCCTTTCTTCACATGAAACCAACAGATCTCTGGTCCCCAGGCTGTTTTCGTCTGAGATGCCTGGCATCGCCTCCTCTTTTATCCTCTGTCTGTCCAGGTTTGGTAGTGTCAAGGGCAGAGTGAAGGCAGAGGACCCTCGTCTTGTTTCTCTGGGAGCTGTAGCTTTTCAGCCCTGGACGGGTGTAATACTATGGTTCTTTGGGAGGGCATTCTCCATCCTTTTTACGTTGGTTTTTATCTGGCCTTGGGTTTGCACAGCTGGGGCCGGAGCCGGGGCCAGAGCCGTGACTTCGGTTTGGGAAGAAGTTGGCGGAACATTCCCTTGCAGGGCCTGGGCAGACCCAGGGAGTCCCGCCTAAAATACAGTGGACAAAGGAGCTCTTGTCCACAGGCCTGGGGGTGGGAGGCAACTGGTCAGTGACACAGGCTTGGCCATTGTGTGTCCTGACCTCAGCCAACTTTTTTTTTAGCTGAGAAAGGGGAAAAAGAGAGAGTGCAAAAAAAAGAAGAAAGCAAGCAAGCCTCCAGACCCTTTGCATCTGGAAAGTCCAGAATGCATCGTTAATTTCCTCACAAGCGCTGGAGCAGATTTGGAAGGAACTGTGCAATGTAGTGGGTTCTTTGTGAAAGAACAGCAGTGTGAAAAGCCACAGGAACATCCTCCGGGCTGCTCGGAGCCCTGACCCTGGGGTAGCTGCCCGCCTGGGCCTCATTTCCTGCATAGGGGGCCCATGGTGAGGAAGCTGGCAGCCCGGAGACCTCACACAGGATCCTGAGTTAGCAGCCCCCAGAGAAGATGAGCTCGCCTCCGATGGTAAGACTCGATCCCTCTCACCTGCCAGTGTGTCAGCAGCTGGCTTTTCTGTGCATGTTTCTGGGATGAGTTCGTCATTGCAGAGAGGCAGTTCTGAGAACTCTCTGAAATACAGGCTCCCAAATGCTGAGTTTACAAGTCTGGAGTGTCAGGGGCACCTTTCATGGGTCTGAGGCCAGAGTGATGGGGGGAAGGGAAGGTATGGGCTGATGTTTGAGAAAGCTGGGAAGGAGGGGGAAAAGACGGAAAAGGGAATGTTTGTTGGGGGAAAGGAAGTCTTGCCTCCATCTTGCTACCTGGGAAGGCAGTTTAGTTCAGTGTGACGGAGAAACAGTGTGATGACGTGAGTTTTTCTATGATGGGGATTAGAGTTCAGGTCTTGCCTCCATTGCCTAACTTCTCCCACATCCTGGTTTCTGCCCACCCCCCAACCCCCTACTCCATGACCCAGCTCCAGCTGGGACAGTGGGCAATAAAAGTCCATTAAAGGATACAGGTCCCCAGAAGGTAGTTGGGTGTCTGCCCATTTAAGCCAGTGTTGACACTAGGGTTCCAGGTTGGGCTCGTTGCTTCTGTCCAGCTTGGTGGCCGCTGCAGTGACCGCCCTAAAGATGATGGATGTTCCTCCAGTACTTTCTACCCCCCTGACTGGGTCAGAACCAGCATCTCTGATTTTGGCATGACTTCTGATAGGGTCTTGCACCTGTAAGGAGGAGGAGAGATGATGCTAGTTGGCCTCTGACTGGTCATGTGACCTGGTTTCAAAAGTGCATCTGAATTGCCCCAGGACCTTCGCAATGGAGAGCCTGGCTCTAGGGTGGGGCCCAGGACCCTGTGTCTCTAACCAACTCGCAGAGGACTCCCCAGCTGTTGGCTGAGGGACCACACTTGGAGAAGGACCGTTGTAAAGAACCCAGACACTGTCAGTCCAGGGCCGACAGTTACCGTCACTCAGGACCTGGCTGCAGAGCGCTGGGCGGGTCTGGTCATGTCTGTGGGTGGCAGCAGGGAGGTTTACAGGGAAGAAGGGATTAGCAAGGAGATGAACACTGAAGGGCATTCAGGGAGCGGGGAGGAGCCCGGTAAAGCTCTTGGCAAGAGAACGAGGTGTGTGGGGCACCAGCCATTGGCAGGTTACAGAGTGAGTGGTGAGCAGAGGCCACTGTCTGCCGGCAGGTTCAGAACTGTTTTTCCAGAGCCTGCCTTGGGTGTGGGGCGAATTCTAACTTCTGATGTCTAGAATCTCAGGACACCAGGTGGATGTCTGGTTTTAGGCAAAACAGAGAGCAACCATGTGTGGCTGTAAGAGTGACAGGGAAGGGGCGGACATGGGCCATCAGGACATAACTCACTAGAATGTCCCACGGTGAGAGGCAGAATCACTGAACTCTGAGGCAGTGAGGCACAAGCGCAGGTGTTTGAGGTTAAGGCAGCGTTCCAGGCTCTCATACCTCTGAATCCCATGTCTACCCTTGAACATGACTTTTTTCCCTCCTACAAATATGGCACATCCCTCAAAGAGTTACACTAACATCTAGGATCGTTGAGCATCAGGCTGTATATTTTAAGCGGAAACAAACTCAGCCCTGGAGACCATCTTGTCCAACTTCCGTATTCTTGAAATGAGGAAATTCCGTACCAGCAGAGATGAAGTATGTTGCTCAAGATCTCACAGCAAGACAGTGGCCGTGCTGGGTCCATATTCTATTCACGATGCCCCGAGAGCGGTGGTAGACTCCAAACCTCAACAGCCATGTCCTCGGATGTCCCACTTGTCTAGTTTCATAGGCACCAGGAGCTGAGGCTCCAGAAATGGCAGCTGACTTGGGTTGGTTGGAATCACACCCCTTCTGACTCACAGTAACAGTCGCAGCCCCTCTTAGCCTTAATCTCCCTCTGGTGCTCATGGTTCTGAGCCCATTAGGAATCACCAGGAACAAGTTCACAGAGTTGGAAGTCTTTGATTGAAATCATTGGGAGCACACGTGGTTGGCACTGCAGAGTAACTGGAATTCGTCCCTACGGGGAGAAGATTGGTCACCCCAGGTTCCTTTTGGTCCCTGTGGTCCTGAGAGCAGCATCCATGAAGCTGGATCATCTGGATCTCGGCCACAGACAGAGCATCAGAGACCCTCACCTTTGTGCCCTGGTGAGCTCTACTCTGCCTCCCTTTTAGACAGCACTAACTCTCCCGGAGGAAGCCCGCTTTTGCCCCAGAGCAGCTGTGGGCAGCAACTGTGTCACCTGTCTTTGAAGCTCCTTTTCTGGCAGGCAGGCTGCTTTTCATGAGGTTCCCAAGCCTCTGACTGCCCGGACTAGCGACTTTCAACTCCCTGACTTACTTCTGAGCTTCTAAAATACATTTTGAACAGAACAGAATGCTTGGGAAACTCGATTATGGGGTTTTCTTCAGAGTCTTAACAACTTATAAGAGTGCCAGGAACGGCATAAAGTATTTTAGGGTTTTGCACCTTAATACTGAAGGAAGGCTATATTTCTTTTTCTCCTTTATTTTTTCCCTTTCCAATACCAAGTGTTGGCAAAATTCTCTTTTTCCCAGGTTTTTTACTTTGAGAAGGGAAACTGGACTTGGCATCATCTAGAAGGGCCTTCACCCTACTAGGAGCTCCCTAGGGAGGGTGTTGCATGTGGATGAGCCTCAAATGTCCTGCAAAAGTACCTTCTAGAATGGGATAATTGATGTCATTATAAAGTAGTATAGAAAATCTGGGATTTTTTTTTTTGCCTTCCCCCCCAACCCCGGATCTTCTTCTAGGATGCATTTTGAGATCCTTTACAACTATGTCATTCAGTTCCTAAGTCGTGTCCAACTCTTTGCAACCCCATGGATTGCAGCCACACTTCCCTCTCCTCCACTATCTCCCAGAGTTTGCTCAAAGTCACGTCCGTTGAGTTGATGATGCTATCCAACCATCTCATCTAAGGGAAGTGTTAAACTTTACCCCAACTCCTTCCTCTGAAACATAGAGACATTACAGCCACGAAAAGGCTAGAACAGTGACCTGTGGCAGAAAAAGGAGAATTCCGGGTTCAGTCTCCCCACAGAGGTTTCAGGTATATTGCCCACAATTCAGTTATCCAACTGCTGCGGTTCAGTCACTAAGTTGTGTCTGACTCTTTGCGACCTGGTAGACTGCAGCCTGCCAGGCTCCTCTGTCTGTGGGATTTCCCAGGCAAGAATACTGGAGTGGGTTGCCATTTCCTTCTCCAGGGAATCTTCCCCACCCAGAGATCAAACTCACATCTCTTGTGTCTCCTGCTAGGCAGGAAGATTCTTTACCACTGAGTCCCCTGGGAAGTTTAGGCATAAATTTTTATTTTAAAGAATTTTTTTTTAATGTGGATGGTTTTAAAAGTCTTTATTGAATTTGTTACAATATTGCTTCTGTTTTGTGTTGTTGATTTTTTTTTTTTTGCCCCCCCCCCCCACGAGGCATTTGGGATCTTCCTTCCAATCAGGCATCAAACCCCTACTCCCTGCATTGGAAGGTGAAGTCTTAACCACTGGACCACCATGGAAGTCCTAGGCATAAATTTAATGATTTCCAATTGCTGTTAATCACTTCACTGTTCTCTTTCCCACCAATCCCTAGTCTGCAAGAATGAAGCAGTAGTTCTAGATCAAAGGAGTTTCAGATCTCTGCCTCTGGAGCCCAAAGGAGTTTGGGGGGAAATTGTGCATAAAAAGGGGGGGAGGGGAGTTTCATGAACATTTATGTTCCTCTTCAGGAGGTTTCTGCCATCTCTCTTGTTTATGTGGTGGAGGCTTTTGCAAGTTCGCGCCAGTCATTTAAATGCCTTGAGATTTCCCTCATGGCAGTTTTGGCCTCTGTTATGAAAGATGCTCCTTGGGGTGTAGAACCCCAGTGTTTGAGGGCTCATAACCCCTGGTTTCACAGATGAAGAGAAAGAAGTCCAGGGAGGCAAAGGGGACCACGTGAATTACAGCTCGTTGCCTGGGAACGCAGCCTCTCTAAGCCTGGACCCCTGTGTTTTCTGCTGATGCTCCCAAAGTGGAGGTAGGATCTCAGAACAGCCCCTGCTATTTTTAATCTGTCAGCGGAGGGGTGGGAGGAAGGGAGCCGACATTCTCAACAGCCCATCAGGAAGCTGAGTTTGAATAAAATGTCTCTGTGAATCACAAGCTGGGGAGCAGAATCACTTGGGTTTTTCCTGCTCAGAAGTTAGAACCGGCTGCCGGGAGCTCACCACCTTGTCCTTTAGAGCGCGGAAACATCAGGATGAGACACACCTGAGACATGAGACAGGCGTTAGGGGTTCCCCAAGCCCCTCCAGACTCCAAGGAGGGGATACAACTGTGGCTTCTGTCTTACTCCTGGAGCATTCTCCATACTGCAGGAGCACCCACAGGAACCCCCATCCCCCTTCTCCCCACCATGTGGCCCTCAGCATGGCCACAAGGACTCTGGTTTCCTGCTCCTAAACTCGTCTGTAAGCAGCAAGAGGGATTGTGATATTCAGTGGCACGTTGATGCTGTTCAGTCAATGTGGAGATTCTCCCAGGAGACTCTGAGGAGTGAGCCCCTCTCAAATCCCAGCCATACTGGATGGTGCCCCAGGAAAAGTACCAGCCGCTCAGAATTCCCCATCTCTTTCATTGTCTTTTCTAAAACCCTGTTAATTGACTCTTCTGGTTTATATCTGTGTGGAAGGTGCAACAATAATGTCTTTCCTCCAGGGTCGGTGAAGTGGGGCTCATGTAAGAATGTGTGCAGGGCTGGTACAGAAGCCACTTCCAACACTATCCGTTCCTTCTTACTCTCTACTGCTTGGCCCCCGGACACTGCAAGGCCATGAAGTGGCCTCTGAACCTGGAGGGTTCATTCATCCAATTCATTCTCATAATTTGTGGTATTGCTTGCAAAGCTTTTCATCCATCCTTGCCCTGCTGGAGACCCCATGGTTTCCAGTTGAGCAAGTTTTCCTGTGAGAGTTGACTTCCTGTACCCTTGCATGGGCTACATTGTAATTGTGTTCATCAAAATTCCTGGTTCACCAGATCACTCCCTTCCTTTTCAGGGTCAGAAAATACAGAGTTGATTGTTCTGTGTCCTCTGCCTATTCAGTCCTAAGAAACATGCCCAGTGAATTGATGGGCCCCCAGGGAGGCACTGGGTGGAGGGTGGGGTGGGGGCTTGCTGATGGATATTCAGAGTTCCCGGGACCCTCACTAAGTCTTCAGGAGACAGTCTGCAATGCTCAAAGTAGTTCAGCCTCCGGGCCCAGGGCTGGCAGCTTTGTGGGTGCCGGGAGAGAGCCCCCATGGCACTGATGTTCACTTCTCAGAGCGGTACCAGTCTCACCCACGGTGTGAGGCTTCCTCTAGCAGCATGGTGGATGGAGAACAGTGGCAGGTTCAGTGGGGGGATTGTGGAAGGTAGCTGATGCAGACAAGGAGTTGGAGTGCACCTTTTAAGCACTTGATTGGTAAACATCCTGAGCCTTTATTGGTAGAGCGATGTATTTTGAGCGATTCCGTTCGTGAAAGGCAAAGTGACATAGTGAGGGACATGTGACATAGTGGCCACATAGAATGGCCTCAGCATCTTCTGCATAACGATCCACAGGTGTCTTTGGAATCGTGGTCACAGAGGAGCTGAGGGCCACTTTATTTATGCTCCTTTACTGGAGACACCCTCCTCCTCCTCCTCCCACTTAAAGGGTTGTAGGACTTTATCCTTTCGTTGCTGTGTAAATGTGTTGTTAGACGGTGTCGGCTTGTTGTTGGGCTTTGAAATCCCATTTTGCCTGGAGCAGTACAGGACCTTCCTGTGTGTCTTCTTTGAGCTGAGGAAAGTTTTCCCCCAACCCCAGAAATCTTTGTTTATAGTTTCTTTTCTGTTTTGGCTTTTGTTCTAGCTTCTTCCTCGGGAATACCTAGCACCTTGGCCTGCTCTTCTGTTGATTCCGTTTTCATGTTTTCCCATTTCCTTTTGCATTCCGGGAGGGAAAAAAAAATCTTCAGTTTGTTTTGTCCATAACTGATTCTTTTTTTTTTTTCCCTTTTTGCAATACTGATTTTATATTCTGTTGCAACCAGTGTGGCTGTTCCTTCTGTCACTATCTTTTAATTTTCCGTACAGTTTTGAGCACATTCTGTCCCTTTTTTATATCACTTTTTAAAACAAATTTGCCTTTTCTTCATTAGTTTGTTCTCTCCTTATGACTTTTGTAGCATAAATGCTGTACATTCCTGCCTTCTTTTGTGGTCACTCAATGGTTTCCTGGAATTTTTCTTCTGGAGATCAGATGAGCTCATGAGTAGAAATTTGTGCTGCTCCTGAGGCTTCCGGATGCTGTTCCTCAGTTTATTTCCTACACTTGAAAAAACACTGTATTATCTGGTCTCCCCACCTCCCTGTACTTGAACAGTCTGTTCAGTCAGATCCATGAAGAGCTGGGATGTGTTCATGGGTGTGTGTGTGTGTGCATGCGCGTGTGCACGCATGCATGTGCATGCTCAGTCATGTCCCAATCTTTGTGACCCCGTTGACTATAGCCTGCCAGGCTCCTCTGGAGTGGGTTGGCATTCCTTTCTCTAGAGGATCTTCCCAACTCGGGATTTGAACCCAGATCTCTTGCATCTCCTGCATTGGCAGGTGGATTCTTTACCACTGGCACATACATTGCTTGGACTGCTGTTCTCTACTTGTTTAGTGAGAAAGCCTCTCAAATCTGTTTGAAGCCTAGTTTCTGTTACAGTTCCCAGTTTCCGTTCATTTATCTGTCCATCCATCCATCCAATATTCTGAATGCTGAGCTTAGAGTAAAGGTAAGAACAAGATGGACGTGGCCTTGCCTTCCTGAATGTTTCTTTCTTGTGTGGCCTCTCTTCTGCTTCCACCTGTTTCCCCTCTGCCGCCTCCTTCTCCACCACCTCTTCTGCCTCTTCCTCCTCCTCCCCTTCACTCTGGCCAGGTCTCCAAATCTCTAACCCCTAGAAGATCCACTCGAAGACCATGAACATGCTGTCAACATCCATCCTCTTCCCACCAGCCTATAAAAGTACTGTGAGGACTACACTTCCCAGAATGCCCTGTGCTGTTGTCATGGGTCCCCCTTTCCTCCCCAGTTAGTGTCTGTGAGTTGCTCTCCATGGACAGAAAGGCTGCCAGAGCCAGAGAGAGCAATACTTTCACCTGTGAGATAGAGGCAAGGTGCCAAGAATTCTCGTAGACACAGCCTGTGGGCTGGCGGCAGCAGTGTGGAAGGCGGGGCCCCACTTCATGCCTGGTTTCTTAACCCATAGCCAAAGATGCTCTTTCCTTGGGTAGCCGTTCCCAGCTTTGTGTGGGGCTCTCTCCACCCTGAACACATGTCAGCAGAAGGCGTGGGCTGGACTTGAGTCTCTAGTCTCTGGCCCGACCAGGTCTTGGTCCTCTTGGTGGCTCCTTTGCAGCCCTGTCTCTAATTGGTTGGCCCATGTTGAGTGACAGTAGAGGCCGCTCTGGGCCGTTGGGTTCAGGACTGCTCTGGGCGCACCTGTAACAAAGTGGTTCCCGGGACCTGTGGCTCCCAGGCACCCCTGGCCATGTCTCGGCTGCCCCCAGGTGTCCCAGCTGGCCGTGTGGTTGAGAAAGGAGAACTTGCTGCAGAGTTCTTTGTGGAGAAGCCTTCAGGCAGTGCCAATCACAGCTCTGGGCTCATTAGCAGTCATTGCCATGGCAACAGGACTGCCAGAAAGTGGCTCGTTAGGCTGACAACTTCAGCACTGTTATATATAGATCTGGGTGTAGGGGGGTGGGGGCTCCTGGATATGCCTTTCTTTAGCTCTTCTATTGCTTCTGGGTTTGGGGTGTGATAAGACGTGGAATGGGGGGACCTTAAACCCGTCTGATCCGACTACAAAATCGAGTGTCTGACGACCACCCGTTACCACCAGTGAGGACCATCTGCTCACATCTGTGGAAGGTAAGAGCAAGATGCTCCTGCAAGTCTCCTGAAGGGCGAGGAGTCCCGGGTTGAACTTGAGGCTACCGGGAGCTGAGTGTTGGGGTTTGTACTGCCTGGAGGCTGCAGAGGGAGACTGGGTCTCTCTTAAAATAGTCTCTCTGAAGGGTCTGGGCTAGGGGCTAGGAGTCTTTTCTTTCATACATAGCCAGGAAGCCAAACACTGTCTTTTTATAAATTGTTAATTTTCTGTTCCCAGTTTTGATTTAAGAAGTGATCGTTTCTCTCCATCACTCCCTCTCAGGAAAGCTGCAGACCCTCTCTTCTGAGTTCACTGAGCATGAGACTTAAGGATAACATGTTAAAAGGTAGCTTCCCAGGCTCAAGGTTGATTTGAAGTCAGGACTCCAGCATCTGTACTTTAACCCACATCCCAGGTGATGGATGGGGTGTCTTAGGGACCACACTTTGAGAAACACTGCTGTAGCGGGGATTTGTTTTTAATCTCTGGGTGACTTCCCTTTGTTCACCTGCTCTTCTGCCCCTCTCCCCGTCCCACCCCAAGGGGGAATCAGTAGCCATTACTAAGAGGAAAATTTTCTTCTGTTGTGTTGTTCTAAGTAAGGAGACAAGGAAGTCAGCCCACAGACGGGGAACGTGACTGCTTGCACGTGGGTGGTGATATTTCTGCACATCTCCTGGGGAGGCATATGTTCGTTTGGAGACCGTGAGACAGGCAGGAGGATCAGGCTGGGGTGCCGTCCTCCTCGGGTGGGATCTGGAATGTCAGGTGGTCCAGGCGAAGATTCGAAGCTGATCACAGACAGCTGGGGAGAGATGGGCTGAGGGTAGCCAGGATCTGAGTTACTGGATGGAAATCTCTCGAATAAAGCTGATACTGTAAAGTTTGGTTTCACCAGTTAATTAGCTGTGCAGCTTTGGGTGAGATATTAAACTCTCTGAGTCTCGGATTCCTCCTTTTAAAATGGGGGAAGAAAATGGCATCTCTGCAGCAGGCTTGTGGTGATGATTGAAGATGAGTGTGTGAGGCACCTGGCTCAGTCCTTGGTGCAAGCAGTGGAAGTCATTATAGGTGATTGCTGGTGGGGTCCGAGCCCAGATGTTTCTTGAGGACCTTCTAGACTGGGCTTCTGAAGTCGTCTGGAACCTCTGCATGTTCCATAGGAAATAGGATGAGTGAGTAGGTAGACACGTGTCTTCATTTGAAGGGTGGGGGGCAGAAGAGCCAGAATTTGCTTTAGATTCTCAGAGGATGGGCTGTCATATACCGTTGAGCAGGTTCTATACTGAACAAGGGGGCCCAGGTTGGGAGGAGGTGAGGTCAAGGGAGGCCAAACCCAGCCTTGCACTCGGGGCCAGCCCATCTGGAGAAGAGGCGGTATTTCCTGATTCCCACAAAGCTGTGCTGTGCATGAGGTTAAGAATTTCTGAGTTGGAGGAAACTGGTCTCATCTCCCCTGATTCCCACTTCTTCTGACCATCTTCATTGTAGGTGTGGCCCCCAACCTCACCCTTCACCCCTGCTTCTAGTTCCTATTCCCATGGGAAAGAGCTGCTGAAATGGAAGGGGAGAAGCCACAGGACTAGGGAAGGGAAGGGAAGGATTTAAGTTGGAAGGAAACTAATTAGAAGTATAGGTTTGGCAGAGACCTTAATTACTGGGTAGTTCCTCATGCTGAATCCTCTTGATTGCTCTGGGGAAGCTTTCCCAGGAGGCCTGGCCCTCTGCAACCACAAGAAGATAATGGTGGTTTGGGCCACTTAAATGACGGCCTGCAGGTGGCAAGGCCAACTCTGTGTGTGTGCGTGTGTGTTAAAATACACCTGTACCTGTGTGCGTGCGTTCGACTCTCTGCAACCCTGTGGTCCATAGCCCACCAAGCTCCTCTGTCCATGGAGTTCTCCAGGCAAGAATACTGGGGTGGGTTGCCATGCCCTCCTCCTGGGGATCTTCCCCACCAAGGGATCAAACCTGTGTCTCTTGCATTGGCGGGCGGGTTCTTTACCACTAGCGCCACCTGAATAAAGCACAGGGAGCTCAGCTGGGTGCTCTGTGATGACCTAGAGGGGTGGGCTTGGGATGGCCCAGAGGGAGGAGATGTATGTATACATACAGCTGATTCACTTCGGTGTACAGCAGAAACTAACACAACACTGCAATGCAAGTATACTCCAATTAAAAGAAAAAAATACACCTAACATAAAAGTTATCATCAGTGACACATACACATTCTCAGTTTTGTGCAACCATCACCACTGTCTATTCCAGAACATTCTCATCATGCCCAAAAAGGAGTCCCTGTACCTGTTTTCCCCTCCCCGCAACCCCCTGACAACCAGTCATCTGTTTTCTATCTCTAAGGATTTTTCTATTCTGGATGTTTCATTGAAATAGGATCATACAGTATGTGGCCTTTTGTGGCTAGCTTATTTCACATGGCATCATTTCAAGGTTCGTCTGTGTTGTCATGTATATCAATACTTTATTCCTTTGGATGACCAAATCTTCCTTTTTATGGATACACATGGGCTTCCCTGGTGGCTCAGATGGTAAAGAATCTGCCTGCGGTGCAGGAGACCCAGGTTCAGTCCCTGGGTCAGTAAGATCCCCTGGAGAAGGGAATGGCAACCCACTCCAATATTCTTGCCTGGAGAATCCCATGAACAGAGGGGAATTTGTCGGTCTGTTCATCAGTTGACAGATACTTGGGTTGTTTCTACCAGTCGTCGATTGTAGATGCTGCTGCTGTGAATGTGTATACAAGTCTGTGTTTGAGCGCTGTTTTCAGTTCTCTTGATATACCCAGTTGTCCACACATCTTTGATTCCTGACTTACTTTAAACCAGCTAACAGGAGGGACTTCTCTCTGGAAGAAGGGAGACAACAAGGGAACTGTGCCTGCCTTGTGGGTGGGAGGTGGAAGCAGAACACAGCCAGATGGCGTGCGGAGCGGGGCCCCGTGGCCATGTTAGAGGGGAGGTGGAGACCATCTTTGCCATGTTGGCCCAGGTGCCCCCGTCCCCTCTTTCAGCACCCCTACCTTCTGGGCTCAGCATCCAGGAGACCTCTCCAGGTACCTTCCAGAGGGCCCTGCATCTCCTGGATGGGGGCAACCTCAGAGCGGTCATGGCCCCTCCTTGGTCATCAGTGTCTTCAGATGGAAACTCGGGCTTCTTCTGACCCTACAGAGTTAGGCGAGTTCACTAGTCCTTCTAAAGAGAACAGCACCACGCAGCTGTGGAGACAGGACAGGCATCACTGATGCTGTTTCACAGGTGGGACCCAGAGGCACGAAGGTCCAGTTCACTCACCCCACCAGCCCAGCGCAGGAGAGGTCGTCTCACCAGAGTGTGAGAGTCAGTGTCTTAACCCGCCAGCCTCCCCTGCAGGTCTGTGTTTGCCTTTTAAGTTGAGCAGTCCTAGAAATAAAAACTTCAGGGAAGTGACTGTGAATGGTGACATTCCATCTGCGGTGACGGTGGGGCAGAGGCCAGGTACGTGCCCCTGAACTTCACATTGTAGGAGGCAGAGGCTCTGTGAAGCTTGGTCTTGCTCAGCCTTGAATGGCTCCCCTTTCCTCTGGGAACCCCCATTTATTGAACACAGCAGGTGACAGGTACTGTCCTTGGTGGCTAGTGTGTTATTAATTTCCACGGTGTCTTCCACAACCGGGCTAATATCGCCACCCTCCTTTTCACAGATGTGGCAACAGACAGCTGGTTGAGTCATTTCCCCAGGTCACGTGGCTGCTAAGAGGCTGAGTCAGGATGGTGAGCCAGAGACCAGAGGACTGGTTTTCACTGTGCTTCTGGGTCTGTCTCTCCTCTGCAATGTATTTCTGATGACATCCATTTCTGATACCTCTTAAAAATCTCTCATTATTTTACCAGGTTATTTAGACAAGCTTCAATCCGGCCTTTCTTCATGGATTCTATAAGTTACTTTGGGTCAAGCAGAAGCAACCTGGTTCTAGAAGGTTTCTCTCTTGGGACTTCCCTTGTGGTCTGGTTTTCAAGACTCCGTGCTTTCAATGCAGCGGGGGTGGGTTCAATCCCTGGTCAGGGAACTAAGATCCCGCATGCTGCGTGGTGTGGCCCCCCCACAAAAGAACGTTTCTCTCCTCAGCCAACCCTCTGACCCTCCTCTGTTTTACTCCCACCTCCACTCAGCCAACATGCCCATCTCCTGCAGGAGGGATATTTTATACACAAAACACAATACTCATCATAGGGTTTGCATGTGTTTTTACCACTTTCCAATCTGGGAGGGGCTGAAGCAGTGTCTGGACACCCAGGTAAACATGCAAAGCTGTGTGCTTGGGCTCAGTGGACATTTTCTGCTGAGGAGGAGGCCTCCTGGCTGCTGTCTAGCCCTGGGAAGTTCTTCTAGAAGCCAGTCTTCTGCAGAGTCAGAGGTGCTGTGAGTTAACAGGTGTGGGAGTCGGAAGCCATTAGGGCATAGGGGAAGGCTTTTAATTAAACTGTGAACATTTGTAATGAAACATACACCACCACTCCACGGAGGGACACAGGGAGGCTGTGTTTACCCCAAGTCCCAAGAGCAACTACAATTGATCCCATCCCGCTGAGGGTGTGCAGGGCACCGCAGGAAGCAGAAGCATGAGACTTTGCAGCTTCAGAGAAGCTGAGAGCAGTCTGGGAAATGAGTGTCTCTACTGCTCAATTTCAATCTCTTATTTTCCCAAACAGTGGTCATCAGTGACCAGAACCTGCCTCTTCTGGTATGGCTGGAGGATTCTGAGGGCACTTAAAAGCTGATGAGTTTTAATATTTCTGAACAGGATCCAGCTTTGCTGAGAAATTCACCACACCTCTCCTCGTGTGGCTGGAATTCTGATTTTAGTCAACTTACTTTCTTCACAAGGAATAGCAATTGTCTGAGAGGCTAACTTGAGCCCTCTTTTCTTATTTTTCAATGTTCTTTATTTAGGTCACAACTTTTTTGTTGTGTGTGTGTATTAACAAAAATTTAGATGCGAGAGATAAGCAAAAAGAAAAGAATAAAAAATTCCTCATAATCCCACCACTACAAATCACCTCTGTTTAGCCTTTGTGTCTTTATCTTGTTTTTCTGTTGTGTACTTTTTCTCTGACCTTATTTATTTATTTTTAAAGAAAAGTACTGTCACGCTTAGTTAAAAGAATTAAACCACACATCAGTGCATACTGTGGAAAGGAAGAAGCCAGTTTCACCTCAGCTTCCCAGTTCTCTCTGCCATTTAGACATTTGACTAGAAAAAAACCAACTATTTGGTGGTCCTGGAGAGTTTCAGATTCCAGTGACCCCCCACCCCCCACCCCCTCAGGCAGGTGCAGCATCCCTGTGAGTGGTTTCCTAGGGGCCCAGGAGAGAAACCCCAGCCATGTTCATTGAGCACATCTCCACCCCCCATCCTATGGGGGGAGCTGTCCCTTCTGTGGTGGTTCTGAAAATCTAAGTGCTTTTCACCCGTCATTGCTCAGGCAACCTCCATAATCACACCTGTAGCCTGTTACCTCCCCCAGGGAGGCCTGTAGGCCACCACACCACCCCCAACCCCAACCAGCGTCGAGCCATTCTAGGGAGACTTCATCTGCCTCTCACTTCCCGGTTGAGAGACAGCTGCAAAAATGCCACACGTGTGTGACCTTCTCTTTCCTCCTCCACAGAAGCCTGGAATGGTCCCCCCTCCGCCGGGAGAGGAAAGCCAGACTGTTGTCCTTCCACCGGGCTGGCAAAGCTACTTGTCCCCTCAGGGCCGGCGCTACTATGTCAACACGGCCACCAATGGTGAGTCCTGCTCCGGGCAGCGTCTTACAGCAGCCCCCGGGGTCCTGTCCGTCTGGAGGGGCACCTCTCTCCTCCACCTCCTGTGCTTTAGAGCTTTCCTTCGAACTCTCCCTCAGAGGCTGCCAGGATATCTTTCCTTCCCCCAGGCCTGGGTGGCAGGAGGTTGAACCAGGGTGGGGAAGCCTGTCCTTCAAGGTTGGGGTCATCTTTGTAACCTGGCATCTTTGTGGAACCCAACCTCATGGTCTGGGACCATATTTTCCAAGCTGGGATCTTGTAAGGATCTGTAGTCCACAGCTGGTTTAAATCAAATCAAACAGGTTAAGCCACTGCATGATTTCTGGGAGCTTGGAATGTGCTGATTGATACCCAAACGGGTTACAAGAGTGGGGTTTTCCTGTGATTTCAACACAGCATGGCTCTCTTCCCTGAAGTATCTCACTTGCTGGTGTTTCTTAGGATGTTCTTTGGGAAAGGCTGGGGCTACTTATGGGTTTATTCTAACCAGTAAGAGAGGTCCACATGCATTTCCGAGTTGAGTCAAGATCACTTCTCTTTGTCCCAGTAATTGTGGGCATCCTGAGCCTTCAGAATGACTCCAGGATCCCAGCTCATTGCCGTAGAGTGACCTGCAAGAAGGGTCATAGAAGGAGAAGCGGTAGGAGCCATATAACAAGGTGGGCAGAGTGATGTGTAGGTTGTCATCTTGGACCAGACAGAGCAAAGCCAGCCATCAGCTCTGTCTCTTAACCCCAGGGCAGTTGCTATAAGAAAACAGAGAGGATGGAAACCCAGAAAATGAGATTTGGTGGGAATCTGTGCCAAGGCAGAATGTGAAATCTTACCTGAATGCACCTGTTGACACCTCACTTCCCTCATCTGTGCCTACCTGACTACAGCCACCTCCTCCCACCTGACGGGGCCATGGATATGGTTTATGTTAATGAACCTGCAGTCGGGACCTGGTGAGAGAAGAGCCAGCTGCTGTTTTAAGGGAGCAACAGAGAAAGCAGCTGAAAACTGCCACTTGGGGTGGTTGGTTTGTTTACATCTCCTGGCAACTCGGCCTTCCGCTCAAGGGGGTGTTCTAGTTGAAGACTTAACCGGGGTTTCTAGAAAAAAGGAAGTGGAACTCCTTCTGACCATGCTAATCAGAAAGAGTCTTCCTCAAAATAAACATGTGAGCCGCTTTGTACTGTTATCAGATTATCAGACTTTGAAGTTTCGGAGGAGAGTGTGTTTATGTGCAGTTCCCCATCTGTAAAATACAGAAATTGAGCCATATGACCCTGAGATCATCAAGAATTTGGCTCCATCCTTGTCCTGAATTAGCTCCTGTTGCAAAGGAGCAGAGGGGTAGAAGTAGCTTTCTCAAAATCTCAACTCATTTTTAAAAAACAACCGTGTAACAAACAGTCCACTGCTGATATACGCTCTCCTTCATTCAACTAGCCCTCTCTTTATTAGGGGGATAGTTAGGTCGCATTTTACCAGGCAGGGCAGACAGCTTTTTTCTGAAGCCCAGATGTCATGCCACTGGGTCCTGGAAGATAGTGGTCACAAGAGATGCTAGACCAGGGGTCAAACTCTTTTTCTCTGATAGTCCAGGTGGTAGATATTTTAGGCTCTGAGGCCCATGGGGTCAATGTCACAGCTACTCGACTCCACCATTGTCATGTGAAAGCAGCCATGCTGCTGCTAAGTCGCTTTAGTCGTGTCTGACTCTGTGCGACCCCATAGATGGCAGCCCACCAGGCTCCGCTGTCCCTGGGATTCTCCAGGCAAGAACACTGGAGTGGGTTGCCATTTCCTTCTTCGATGCATGAAAGAGAAAAGTGAAGGTGAAGTCGCTCAGTCATGTCCGACTCTTAGCGACCCCACGGACTGCAGCCTACCAGGCTCCTCCATCCATGGATTTTCCAGGCAGAGTATTGGAGTGGAATGCCATTGCCTTCTCCAGAAAGCAGCCATAGATGATGGTAAACCCATAGGGGCAGCTGTGTTCTGATAAAACTTTACTTAGACCCTGAAATGTGAATTTTCAATAGCTTGCATGTCATGAAATAGGCTCCTTTTTTCAACCATTTAAAAATATAAACACTGATCTTGGCTAAGGAGTTTCCAAGCTGTATGATGACATAACATGTATTGGTCCACAGGCCAAACTGGCAGGTGACACCTCTCTGGGCTCTCTGTCATTCCCAGTAGGACCTGCCCTGCTCACCCCTCCCCATTCTCTCCCAAATGCTCACAGTAATCCAATAATTACATTTATTATGTACATATTACATGTCAAAATGTGTTAAATTAGCCGTAAGTAATTTTATTTAATCTACTCAACAATTCAGGAAAACAGGGGCTTTCAATAGGGACAATTTTGTTCCCCAGAGAGCAAGTCTGGAAAGAATTTTGATTGTTCCAACTGGGAAATGTCCTGGCATCCAGTGAGTAGAGGCCAGGGATGCTGAAAAACCTCCTGCAATATACATGCAAGTTTTATTCATTCATTGTTTAATTCATTTTCATTTGTGTGGTTGATTGAATTGTTCATGCAACAAGCATGTTTTGGGCCTCACATATGGTCCAAGCAGAGTGTTGGATGCTGGGATATAAGAATAAAAAACAGCCTTGACTCTCAAAATGCTAATCTTCTTATAGTAGTAACAGATTTTATTTAATTTATTTTTATTTTTTGGCTGTGCAACTTGCAGGATCTTAATTCCCTGACTGGGGGCTTGAACCTGGGCCCTGGCAGTGAAAGCCCCGAGTTCCCTGGACTGCCAGGGAATTCCCAGAAGCAGATTTTAAATGAATCGAAATTTAATTACAATTGTGAGAAGGGTTGTGAAGGAGAGAAGTCCATGGTGTTTTGAGAGCATGTCCCTTAGAGACCCTGGGAAGTCAGGGGAAGCTTCCTGGAGGAGGAGGTACCCTTCAGCCGAGATGGGAAGCATGATGACAACATTAGCCATGTTTGGAGGGATCGTGCAGACCCTCAGGGTCATGTTAAAAGTTGTACTCTTTAGTTTTAAGGGACTGGGAAGACCAGATGTCTTTCTAATTCTCTCTGGGACCTCAGTCCTGTTTTGTCTGGCTTTTGGACTGCTTGGTAAAGTTTTGAATCTGACCCCCTTTTCTGCAGGAAGGTACTGAAAGCAGCCTCTCGGTCTTCTCACACCTACGTTCATCTGACCCCCTGACTCCTGGAGGCATTTGTGTCTCCTCACCACCAAACGGGCTGCACCCACCTTTCTGCCCCAACTCTTGGATCTCTGCCGGCATGTTACTCAGGCCAGAGCCAGGCACCACTGCCAGGGAAGCAGAGCCCCTGTGCTCAGCCGCCACGAGCCATTTCCCTCTTCTTCCTGTCTGTCTTCCTTTGCTCCAAGCTCTCCTAGTCCCTGTAATCCCTAATCACTTCTTTCCCAGGGGGTGCTGGGGTACAATAGACATGCTGTCCCTGTTTTTACACCACATACAAATGTAAGGAGTTTAAAGCCCAATTTACATTTGTATTGCCTTGCTCTGGCTAATCTGCTTATTTTCAAATCCATTTAGGATTTTTCTGCCTGGGAATTGTCCCAGGGCCGGCTGCTGTGCTATGCTGGGCTATGGGGTTGCAAAATCAGAGCAGAGGCCGTCTTTGCCTTCAAAGATGGAAGGTCTGATGAAGGCAGAGAAACCGGAAACCAATAATGTTGCGGGTGTTAGCGTGGAAATCTGGGGGCTCATTGAAGGGGGCCACCAGCTTTATCTGGGCATCAGACCAGTCTTTGAAAGGACAACGCTACTTGACTTAGGTGTTCCTAGCTGTGGTGTCAGCCGGGGGAGGCTGATGTGTTGGAGCAGAGAGAGAGGGACTTGAGAGTCTGATTCACTAAAGACCTCCTCTGGGTGAGGAGGAGTTGGGACTTTGCCCTGTGGGCATGGCAAGCGATGGAAGGATTCAGAGCGCTGGCTTGACATCTCGGAATGTTGTGGAAGGCTTGCTTGTGCTGCAGAGTGAGGGGTCAGAGGATGGCGAGCAGAGGCCTGGCAGACTCGATGAGAAGTAATGAGGTCAGCTCCACGGCAGCAGCTGTGGCTGGAGAAGAGGAGGTGGGATACGTCAGGAGGGATATGGCAGGTCCTGGAAGGTAGAACTCACAGGTTCCTTTTCTGCCTTATGTGCTGGAGCCATGTGGTGAGAACAGGGGATTCAAGGGAGGAATGGCCTTGGAAGAAAGAAGATGAAGCCCTGTTGAGCATGCAGTTCCCAGGGAACATTCAGGGAGAGATGGCCAGCGCATGTTGGATGGATGGGTCATGACTCAGAGGTCATCTGGGCTAAAGATGCGACTCTGGGGAGTCTTGTGGGTTCACAGCATGGTGGGCAGAGAGCAGGATGGATTTCACCCCTAATTGCCCCTTGGCCTGACCTTGTTTTTCTGGAACCAACCTGCACAAGCATGGGTGAAGCCCAGAATCCGCAAAGAACTGAGATCAGGAGTTCCCTCCCAGGGCAAGCCTCCAGGAGGAAGAGAGCCCGGAAGAACCATGCTTAAGGGAGGGACAGAGGGGGCTTGGAAAGAATTGTTAGAGATGGGAGGTATCCTTGAAAAGGCAATGTCATGAAAGGCAAAGGAGACAAGATTGTCAAGACAGACTGAAATATAGATCAGATTCATGGTGGAGGGATATTTTAAATCCCTAGAGAAAGCACAAACTATTTAATAAATGGTGTTGGGCCAGATGGCTAACTTTTGATGGGTAAGTTAATGCTCTTGTTTTCATATAAACAAACTCAGCTTAAACTTGGGTTTCCCTGGTGGCTCATTTGGTAAAGAATCTGCCTGCAATGCAGGAAACCCAGGTTCATACCTGGGTTAGAAAGATCCCCTAGAGGAAGGCATGGCAGCCCATTTCAGTGTTCTTCCCTGGGAAGTCCCATGGACAGAGGAGCCTGGCAGGCTACAGTCCATGGGGTTGCAAGAGTCGGACACAACTTAGTGACTAAAACACCACCAAACTCAGCAAGACCATCAGAGCATGAGACTTAGGGAAGCCCCCATCTCCCCTCATCTTCTCACAGTTTATGGCTCCCAAAAGCATTTTGTCAAGCTGGGTGGCCCTGTGCCCAGGCCCAGGAACCCTGGGGGTTCTGGTATCAGGAAGCTGTTCATGCTCTGCTGTTCTGGAAAGTGCTCCATTCCACCCAGAGTTGACTCAGTTGCTAAAAATGAGGGTTGTGTTTAATTTCTGGATTTTGACTTGTTAATAACTAGCCTGTTCAAGAATCTAAACTAGTGTGAAGGGAGACCTCTTATTTGTATAACAGATAGTTGCATTTCAAGAAATATAGCACAAAATTGTTTTGTTCTGTGTATAATTGGAAGGCCAGATATGCATGTTTAATCACTTCACAGTGCTACAGTCCTAGGTATTCAGGTCTTCTTTTTGCAGAGATGCTGACTTTTTAGATATTGTGTGGGATATATTTTACCATTTGGATTTTGAAGGGGTATTTCCAGCCAGTAATGAAGGCCAAGGGCTTCCCCAGTGGCTCAGCAGTAAAGAATCTGACTGCAGTGCAGGAGACTCAGGTTCAATCCCTGAGTCGGGAAGATCCCTTGGAGGAAGGCATGATAACCCACTCTAGCATCCTTACCAGGAAAATCCCATGGACAGAGAAACCTGGTGGGCTGTGGTCCAAGGGGTCACAAAGAGCTGGACACAACTGAAGTGACTTAGCACACTGCACACAATGAAGGCCAAGATGAGTTTTGTTTAGTGTATGTCAGTATTTGACTTCTTATTTCCGTATACTCTACATCTGATAGTTACACTGCTCTGTTGTCTTTCATTTCTAAAGAACGAGGATCTTTTGGGAGGCACCTTAGCCCTGTTTCTCTAGAAAGCATAGCCTGAGACAAGGATTAAGTGTTAACACCTTATTTAGGAGGTATAAGCCTAAAGGTGAGGATGGGTGAGAAGGGGAAGGGAGACAAAAGAAGATGCCCTGTGATGCTGGCTTCCCTCGTAGCTCAGACGGTTAAGAATCTGTGTGCAATACAGGAGACCTGGGTTCGATCCCTGGGTTGTGAAGGTCCCCTGGAGAAGGGAATAGCTACCCACTCCAGAATTCTTGCCTAGAGAACCCCATGGACAGACCATGGGATCACACAGAGTCTGACACGACTGAGCAGCTAAGCTAACACCTTTCACTTTCAAGGCCAAAGTGGTGAGGATGGGTGAGAAGGGGAAGAGAGGCAAAAGAAGATGCCCTGTGTGATGCTGGCTAGCCTTAACCCTGAACTGACAGTGAACTGGTCGCTCAGCAGCTATGTTCACATCTCTGCAAGGTTTGCAGAGAGGAGTCCTGCCTTTGCGTAGTCCACGGGAGAGCAAGGGGTTTTATCTGTGCACCTTCTTCTTAGCTCTTGTTCCCCATGGGCCATCCTTCTCCACTTGGGAGAGCTATTTCCGCCTCTTCCCCCAACTTTGGGGTTGTATCATCTGAACCCCAGCAGCCTCTCAGAAAGCTTCATTCCACTCCCATGGAGTGGTGCTTCTGCTAAGCCCAAGGCGTATGGTCAGGTCTAACCACAGTAAGAGGAGACAGTTAATGGAAATGTGAGGAAGAGCTCCATGTCAGTCCAAACCTGGAGGCTCCTGCAGCATTACCCATCTCTCCACTGTCAGACCTGGATGACTTGATTGTTTAGTCTTTCTGTGACCAATGACTTTTACTCCACAGTCATCCTAGGGGGATCCTTCCAAATCATTGGACACAGTGGTTGGCAACCTATAGCCCTTGTACAGCTTGTACAGGCAATCCACAGGGCTTGTACAACTTGCAGCTTTTTTTGTTAAAGTTTTACTGGAACACAGCTGTGCTCTCTTATTGTCTTATTGCCTAAGGCTGTTTGTTATTACCTGAAGATGGCAGAGTTGAGTATGGTCCATATAGCTCACAAAACCAAAAATATTTACTCTCCGGCCTTTAAAAGAAAACATTTGAGATTCCCCAGCCTAACAAATAGAGCCCATTCATTTTACACATGAGGAGGCGGGTCCCCCATGCGGTAAAGGGACTTGGTCACAGTTACCTGGCCAACCTATGCCTACATCTTCTGTCTTGTAGTCTTTTCCTTTTGCCTCAATATCCAAGAGGATGAACATGGGCAGTGGTGACTTAATTTGCAAAGAGGACAACTGAGTTCATGGATTAGTAGAAAAACAATCTGAAATAACTTTTATTTTTAAGAGAAATGCCACTGTCTTTTGAGAGTGTCAGCTGAAACCCAGGAGAGCTGGGAGTTGTTTTTAAGCTCTTTTGACAAAGAATTCATGTGTATAAACGTTTTATTATGTTTGCAAGCCCAGCTTGGAGGATTAAACCAGGATTTGAGCTTTTGGATTCATTTGCCAAATAGTCGGCACTTTTCTTGATTTCTGGTTTTAATTTTTCTTTAAATGAGTAGATTCCCACTTAACTTTATTACACCAGGAGCTAATGTGAGTTTCCGGATCAGTTTTCCAGTAGAACACTTTTTAAAAGCTTTCTCTGAGCTTTTCTTTGTTACAAATAATTGGGTACTTTTCTAACTCCCCAGAGAGAGCAACTCTGATAATTCTCAGTTAATAAAAGTTGCCCTAAGAAACTTCTGCATCCGAAAACATTAGTCTGTTTTCATCTATCCATCTGTGTTGAACAAATGTGAGATTAAAAAGATGCGTTTATTTGGCACATTCAGTTGATTGAATTAGTTGTGTGTGTGTTTTCATGTTTTTTATTTTGGCTGTATAATTTTTCTTTAACAGACCCTCTCTTAATGGAAGGGTTGTTGTTATTTTTCAGTTGCTCAGTCGTGTCTGACTCTGTGACCCCATGGGCTGGCTTCCCTGTCCTCCGCTGTGGCCTGGAGTTTGCTCAAGTTCATGTCCATTGAGTTGGTGATGCTATCTAACCATCTCATTCTCTGCTTCCCTCTTCTCCTGCCTTCAGTCTTTCCCAGTGTCGGGGTCTTTTCGGATAAGTCAGCTCTTCACATCAGGTGGCCAAAGTATTGAAGCTTCAGCATCAGTCCTTCCAGTGACTATTCAGACTTGATTTCCTTTAGGATTGACTGGTTTGGTAAAGGCTGTTGATCAAGACTGTAAATCTTACTATTAATCTATTTCTGTGGGGGTTGTATTTTTTCCTTTCCAAGAATTCATTTTAATTTGTAATGTTACTGTAACACTTTATTATACAACACATCTTATTTCTCAGCAGTTTTTCATACCAGTAATCTCTTAGAATTTTGGCAAATGCCAAGTGGGTTAGACAGTCGTTCACACTGCCAGTAAGTTGAAGTCCCATAAAAATCAAAAGACAAAGGAGACAGGAAGACAAAATGTTACTTTGAAGATGTTGACTTATTGGCTGTTAGGTGGAACCACAAATTAGTAGCAAATGGTTCAGGTAGGAAATAAAAAAGAATGTGTGGCACATGACCCAGCAATTCCACACCTAGATACCTATCCAAGAGAGCTGAAAACATGTCCACACAAAAACTTATACATGAATGTTCATAGCAGCATTTTCATAATGGCCAGAAACAACCCAAATAATATCCAAAATAAAAAAAATCTGGTCTTATCCTTGCACTGGTAAGTTCTTCAGCTGTAAAAAGGGATGCAGTACCAGTGGGTGTATGCCTTATGCATGGGAAGCCTTGAAAGTATCATGCTAGGTGAAAGAAACCAGACATGAAAAGCCGTGTCTCATATGATTCCATTTATATGAAATGCTTAGAACAGGCAAATCCGTAGACCCAGGAAATAGATGTGTGGCTTCTAGGGTCTAGGGGGGGAGAGGTGATTTCTCATGGGTGTCCTTTTGAGGTGATGAAAATGTTCTAAAATTAGATAGTCATGGTGGTTGAACATCTCTGTGAATACACTAAAAGCCCCTGTGAGGGATGCTTTTAGAGAGAGAGTTTCATTGTCTATGAGCTGTATCACGATAAAAACAGGTGTATTGTGGAGGGGACCAGTTGGTAACTTTCCTGGTGTCCTTCCAAAACAAGTCCTTAGATGCCCCAGTTGAACATTCCCTCTGCCTGATTCCCAGACTTTGGCGGACACAGAATCACAGAGGGAATTTGTCTAGAAACATCAACACACCGGACCTACTGCTAAACCTACTGGCTTGGAATCTATTATTTGGAAAGAGTGAAAATTTCTGCTTATTATATTTTTAAGTGTTTTCTTGTAGTCACCTCCTCTTTTTGACTTGTAAGGTGACAACTAGATTGAGGACAGCATGGCCAGTGGATCAGATATTCTAAACCTGGGGAGTCAATGTATTTATTTATGTACTTGTGTTTTTTAAATAAATTATTTATTTATTTTTTTATTTGGCTGTGCTGGGTCTTCGTTGCCATGCGAGCTTTTCTCTCTTGCAACGAGGAGGGGGCTGACCCTTTAGTTGCACACGTGGGCTTCTCATTCTCATTGTTTCTCTTGTGTTGGAGCACAGAGTTCTAGGCCCAAGGGCTTCTGCAGTTGCAGTCTGTGGACTCAGTAGTTGGGGCACATGGGCCTAGCCACTCCATGGCATGTGAGATCATGAGATCAAACCTATGTCCCCTGTATTGGCAGGCGAATTATTATCCTCTGGGCCACCAGGGAAGTCCTGCTGAGTCAGTTTAAATCCAATTTTCTCTTTCGGAAATTCATTGAGAAAATATGGCTTTGTTCAAACAAGTAAACATGTGTTGTAATCCCAAGGTGGAAGATTATATAAGTATAAACTATTGTAATTAAAGTATAATGTCATGGAAAAGCTACTTGAAGACAACTCAGTTTTACAGTGACAGGGAACCAAATGAGTATAAAACTACCAGGAAGGGCCCTTCACTGGCTAGTGTCTATATCCTTATGTGTCGTCAGGGTAGCGCACTTGAGGCTGTTTCTAGCTTTTACACTTATCCTCAGAACAGGATGTAGTGGCAGGTCTTATAATTTCAAAGCTTTTGAGTCAATAGCTCAGAAAGAATTTTTTTTTTGAATCTCGGTGTTTTTGTCATTAAAAAACAACAACAAGACCCATGGGCTCTAGTTTCAACTTTGTTTCTAGCTGCAACTAAGTCAAAGAATTTGGGGCTTCTATTTTTCATTTTCCCATTCTGTGTAGCACTCTGACATCTAGCCAGAATGAACACCATCCTTGCCTTCAAGGAAGTGCAGCTCTATGATGACTCCATTTCTAGGGCAGTGGTGTCGTAGTGCCTCTGAGTGTGGTGGCGGGCGGCAAGACAAGCTCAGAACCTCACCTCCATCCCAGTGAGCTGTTCTGCAGAGATTCAGGTAGACTCAGTGTCTCACAGTGGGTTGTCTTGAGGCCAGAAGCTGTCCACAGAAGCATTTCATTCTGTATGCACCACCCTTAAAGATGTTGAATGAACTGCCAACATTGAACATTGGGAGGTTTTTCATAAGCACCCACATACTTGTCTCCTTTTGAAAAAGCGTGAGGATTTTCAACCCACCTTCCTGCCTGAACACAACTGGATGGATCTGAGCAGGTCGCCATCACTCCTGATTTTTCTTAGACTCGAGAGTCTGCTTCCTTCAAGCATCTTATGTGTCCAGTGCTTGTGTGGGCTTGAGCTTTGACCTACGTTTGGACGTAGCCTTGTGGATTTACAATGAGTATTGCAGGGGAGAACTGGTATTAGACATAAAGTCAGGAAGCTATAAATACAGTTGGAAATCAGAGATTATGAAAGAGGACCAGGCAAGAGATTAAAGAATCTGGAGAGAAAAGACTGGCTCACTTCCACAAGGATCTGTCAGACTCATCCCACACTCTGTCTTATACCTGGAGCTTTTGTGTGCATCTGACATGTTAGTGCAGGAAGCCCTGCCTTCGGGGTCTTCCGTAAGGCCCATGTGTGTGTTGGGGGGTAAGGTGGGCTCATGTGGCTGCAGCAGGAAGTTGGGGTACACAGGGAAGGGCAGTCTGGACACAGATAGCCATCGATACTCTTGAAAGGTTTAGGTCCCTTGGAGTCAGTGGGATTCTTGGCAAAAATGGAAATTATCCATAGCTTATATCTGATGAGCAAGTGGGCCAGGACCACGTGGATTGGTTATCAAGCCACAAGTGTTTATTCAGTGCCTCCTCTGTGCCCATCTCCAGTTATGCACTTGGACTGCTCCTTGCAGGGGCGGTGTGGGCGAACACAATGCAAAGGACTTCGTGAGCGCTTCTTGGTGGAGATGAGATCACTGAAGGAGACTTTCCTCGTGGGTTGCAGCCCATTCTCTTTGCTGCCTAAGTAGACCCCTGAAGGTCCCTTCCAACTCCGAAATCCTGTGCAACCAGGAATTGCCGAACCACTGTGTTCATCACCCCCTTGAAATTTGGGGATGCGCCTCTGTACGGAGAGTTGGCGTGGCTCCCGGCAATCAGACCTTCATCACTGGAGGAAGATCTTGGAGTTTGGGAATAGCTTCTTGTTTCGGTCCAAGTTGGAATCCAGAGTAGGCAATGCTCTTGCAGGAGGCGTGGGAGGAGAATAGGCTGAAAAGTTAGTGGAGCGGGATGAGTGTTGTTTGCCCGTGCTCTCCAGGAGCGGGATGCTGGGCTGGGCGTGGGCTCTGGGAGCCTCCACTGAAGGATCTTGCTGTCCTTGGACAGATCATGGGCTGGGCCTTGCCCCTAGCGGGCCTCCTGGACATTCCTGTCAAATGAGATGCTGCCCTCCTGCCGGCTGTGGTTATTGCCTATCTGTGCGTCCAGCCTGGCATAACATCCCGCCTTCCTCAGTTCCTGTGCAGAGGTGGTCTTGTGTTCTGGGGACTCTTCTGGAGCTGAGATGCGCAACTGGAGCTTGAACGGGGCCTGGTCTTTTTTGTATGGTGCAAGAAGCATCCAAGAATGCCAGGCCCCATGGTCTGTGCCATGGAAGGAGGTGTGTGCTAGGCAGGAGTCAAGGACCCCGTCCCCTCCTCCCTCTCCATTTCTCCTTCCTCCCTCTTCTTTTCTCCCTCCCTGCCCCCCGTTCCTCCCCCGTCATCCCCTGCTACAGATAAAGACTTCAGTTGCTTTCAGCTGCTTTTGTATAAAATTCACATGTGCTAATGGGGGAGATGCTGCAGAAAAAGGTACAGATTGGACAGAGCAGGGAAGCCTTGGGAAGCAGGACAGAAGGGGCCAAGGAGCACAGCATTTTTTGATACAATATCCCACCCAGCTGGCTCAACTCTTTGATGAATAGGAAGCATGAATTCCTATTGCAAGCTATTGTGTCCAACTCTGCGACCCCATGGACTGCAGCACATCAGGCTCTTCTGTCTGTGGGATTTCTCAGGCAAGAATACTGGAGCGGGTTGCCGTTTCCTCCTCTAGGGTATCTTCCTGACCCAGGGATCAAACCCATGTCTCCTGCATTGGTAGGCAGATTCTTTACCACTGAGCCACCAGGGAAGCCCCACCCCCACCAGGTGTGCAAGCGCAAAGCCACCTTAACTAGCAGGTTTTAAGGATGGAGTGGAAATCCTTAAGAGGCTTCCACAACAACCTGAACATCTGTGATCCTGACAGATTTCTTCTTTGCTTTCAGAGCATCTTTGCAGTGAGACTCACTTTTTCTTTCTCTGACTCTCTCAGGCCAATTACACTATCTGTTGTGCGGTTTTCAGCAACATACTTGTTTGGGGGGAAAGGGTAAGCAGTGGATGCTTTCAAGTCAGAAGTAATTCGTGGGTTGGCTTGATGTACTTTTCAAAACAGGTTTTTTGGACACCCCCCCCACCACTGCCCCACAGCTTTATCTGCAGCCCCTGTAGACAGGATGTGAACTGTGGCAAAGAACTCTGTTCTTCCTTGTCTTAGTCTGCGTCTGCGGTTCTCAAAGTGGGGTCCCCAGACCAGCAGCATCAGCATCACCTGCGCATTTGTTAGAAACACAGTGTCTCAGGCCTCCCCCCAGCCCCGCTGAATCAGACCCTCTGGGGTGGCCCCGCAATCTCGGGCTTAACCAGCCCTCCAGGTGACGCTCAGATCATCTAAAGTTGGAGGAGGCTGCCCCTTTTCCCAGCGTTTTAGCATCTCCCTTACTGGATGAGGAAACTCCCCTGGTAGCTCCTGCCAATGCAGGAGATGGGGGTTCGATCCCTGGGTCCGGAAGATCCCTTGGAGGAGGGCATGGCAACCCACTCCAGTATTCTTGCCTGGAGAATCCCATGGACAGAGGAGCCTGGCGGGCTACAGTCCAGGGGCCTCGCAGAGCCAGACACGATTCAGTGACTAAACAACAATAATTAGATGTGCCTTTTAGATTCAACTCTGCCCATTTCTTCCTCATTTTGTTTGTGTCGTCCTCTCTACCCTGAATGCCCTTTCTTGATGTTTGAGAAGAGCTCCTTTCGCCCAGAATTTCTATACCTGTTGTGCAGTGTGGGTTCATGATAAAGACCAGGCACCTGAAGGTGCTTTGGGGCTGCTTGTGCCTTGGGGCTGGCCCGCCTTTCCCAAGGGCCCAGCAGCCTTGGAAGTGTCTTCGTGGCTACACCTCGCGGAGACGATTGCTGATTCCTTTTTTCCCAGAATAACCAGAGCTCTTTCTGACAGTTTCTTCCAGCTTGCGAAAAGCAACACTCTCAGTGGTTCTGAGCATTATTTATAAAATGTAAAGTCACACCTTTTACTGGAAAGTCTTCTAAATCTGCATTAGCAAAGCAGAGCAAGGGGAGTCCATAGATGTTGAGTTTCTCAGAAAACAAAGCAAAAAGATGATGTTTGAGTGGAAAATACCAGTTCGTGGGTAGAGAAGCTTCTGAATAGTTGAATGTTGTGACTTTTTAACCCCCCTTGGAGAGGTTATGGAAGCCCTACTTGAGGGCATCTTAAGACATCACAATTCAGCCTGGTCACAGAAAGAGGTTCCAGATGTGGATCTAATGGCCCTGGGACTGGTGTTGGTTGTTACAGGGCAGTGCCGTTTGGGGATTGTAGGTGGGCAGAGACTGTCTTGTAGAGAAATAGAAGCCCACCTGAACAGTTTATGGGGAAAAAATAAAAGACCTTTATTAGAAGGACATGGGGTATCTCACAAAAGCCCCCACTTAAGAACCGAAAAATCAGCTGCGTTGTTTGTCCTGGGTCTCTGGGATCTCATGATGTCGGTTCCTGGGTTGATTTCATACATATTTTTCTCTGCAGACTTGCCTTTTCTCTTTAGCAGCCATTTAGCAGAAAAAGATCCAATGGGTGGGGGGAAAAAAGTGTCTTAGACTGCACTTCTCCAATTTTGACTGAGAGGAAGCATCTTTTCTTATGGGTCATTTGTAATTGCTTTCCTGTGACCCACCTGTGTATGTTCTGGGCTCTTTTTGGGTTGGGCAGCTGGCTTGATTTGTGCTTCATAGTCTGCGAGGGGGAATTGGTGCTCTCTCTGCTCTCCATATGGATGGTTCGGAGGGTAAAGAATCTCCCTGCAATGCAGGAGATGTGGGTTCGATCCCTGGGTCAGGAAGATTCCCTGGAGGAGGACGTAGCAACCCACTCCAGTATTCTTGCCTGGAGAATCCCATGGACAGAGGAGCCTGGCAGGCTACAGTCCACGGGGTCACAAAGAGTTGGACATGACTGAACAAGTAACACTTTGAATTTCACTTTCTGGTCTCCATGGCCCTTCTTTGTTTCTGTCCTCTGTGTATCTTTTTATCTATACACACGTATATGCACTTACTCATTTTTAACATCAGCCACTGGCAGTGTAACTGGACTGACTTCTAACAGGGCTTTGAACTGAGTCTTCATTCATTCATCAAACATCTATTGACTGCCTGCATACTGGCAACCAGGGAAACAGCAAGGCATTTGTTTGACACAGTCCCAGCCCTCGGAGCACACCTCTGGGCGGACTGGATTTGAAAGCAAGTGTTGCAGCTGAGCTAGGAAGAGCTCATCCAAGTCCCCGAGGGCAGGGGCAATACTGTGAGCTCTCAGCGCCCCTTCCCAGCCTCATGCCTATTCACAGGGTTCAGAAAGCCTGAGTGATGCTGGTGGGGAAAACACAGGACCGTGAGTGTCCCAGCCGGGCTGAGAATATCCCACTAGCCCTGACCTGCCAGCTCCATCCACGCCAAGCACCTGGGACCAGGATTGCGTAAAACTTATCTTTCCAGTTCAGGACTTTGCCTCAGAAGCTTAAGATAAGGTTTCCTGGGGAAGGCCAGGCCCTGTTGGAGTGCTTCCTTCTGCAGCCTGCCCACAGGCTAGAACCTTCTGACACTGGGCTTCCTTCTCTACAATGCTTTCTACCCTCTCCTCTTCATCAGCTCCTCTTCTAGGAAAAACCCTAAGGACTCAGTCGTGCTAAAGGGTTTGTGATGGTCTGTGTGATTCATAAGGCTCCCCCAGAAGCTAAAATAGATAATAAAGCCACAGGCCAAAGCAGAGGCTTTTGCGCACAGATATTATAATCCTGATATTTTTAAAACATCAGGATGGACATGGCATTTCCAAGGGCTCCTTAAGTTTCCATACATTGCTGTCACACGTCTTGCTTCGTGTTGTTTTTTTCAGTCACTGAGTCATGTCCGACTCTTTTTGACCACATGGACTGTAGCACACCAGGCTTTCCTGTCCTTCACCATCTCCTGGAACTTGCTTAAACTCATGTCCATTGAGTCAGTGATGCCACCTGACCATCTCATCCTCTGTCACCCCCTTCTCCTCCTGCCCTCAATCTTTCCCAGCATCAGGGTCTTTTCCAACGAGTGGGCTCTTTGCATCAGGTGGCCAAAGTATTGGAACTTCAGCTTCAGTATCAGTCCTTCCAATGAATATTCTAGGTTGATTTCCTTTAGGATTGACTGGTTTGATCTCCTTGCTGTCCAAGGGACTCTCAAGAGTCTTCTCCAGCACCACAGTTGGAAAGCATCAATTCTTTGGCGCTCAGTCTTCTTCACGGTCCAACTCTCACATCTGTACATGACCACTAGAAAAATGGTAGCTTTGACTATATGGACCTTTGTGGGCAAAGTGATGTCTCTGCTTTTTAATACACTATCTAGGTTTGTCATAGCTTTTTTCCCATCTTTTAATTTTGTGACTGCAGTCACTGTCTGCAGTGATCACGCCTAACCCCTCCCCTGGGGTTTGTGTCTCATCCGGGTACCTCCCAGTCTGGCTGGTTCCTGTCATGATTTTACTGTGGACTCTACCCCGTTTTTCCCACATCTGATTAATCCCTGATACTACTTGTTAAAATGCTAACTTCTGGATTCCACCCAAGATCTGCTAAACCAGAACCTTTGGGCACAGGGTCTGGGAATCTGTGGCTTCAGCAGATGGCCCCAATGATCCTGATAAGAGGCCAAGTTTGGGAAACAGGCCTGGAGCTTTACCAAATCACTGTGCTGAGGGCCTGGGTCCTGAGTGTCCAGGCTTTGATTTGATGCGATTTCCTTTTCAGGACCCATCTACAGTTTTCTCAGCCACACAGCAGGGATCGTAATATCTGTGAGCTGGCAGTTGGCTTCCCACAGCTGTTGGTTCAGTGACCAGACACCCTTTTTGTTGTGTGGCATCAGCCCTCGTCACTGCCGGCTCAAGTTCAGGGATTCCTGCTGTGTTTGCCCGAGTCTGTGCTCTATGAGGAGGTTGGGGATCCTAAAGGGATTGAAGGACAGGCTCAGAGTATTCCAGGTGGGCCCTGCATCCCCTCCCACTAGAATTTCTCTGGCAGCTCCCGACCCCGCTCTTGCAGGACTGAGCCAGCTGGAGCCAGTCCAGAGCTTGGCTCAGGCCAGTATCAAAGGGCCAGGGCACTGCCGGGGCCACTGGTTCATCCACTGGCCTCTGTATCACCTATGAAGTGTGCATCAGGACCCCTGCCCCGCCCAGATCACAGGGTTGCATAAGGAGCCTGTGGGTTGCCACGTGGAGGGAACTTTCTCTGGTTAACTCAGGGACCCCCTTCAGCTCTGACGTGCGTTCTCACACCTCTAACCTGTCAGCATCACAGAGGGAGCCTGCCTTTGCTCTCCCTTTGGGAGATGTGCTCTGTGAAGGTGGATGGGGCAGAGTGGGGCGGGAGGAGCTGGTGGGGTGGAAGCTGGGAGGCGGAGGGAGGGAAGGAAGGAAAGAATGGAGAGGAGTTTGTTTTATTCTTGTCATTAAAGTCTTGAGGGCTTCCTCTGTCTCAGAGACTGTGCTGTATATGCTCGTTGGCTGCTCATCGCAGGACCACGAGACTACAATCGTGTTACCCCACTTTGTATGCTCAGTTGTGTCCAACTCTTTGTGACCCCATGAACTGTACCCCTCCAGGTCCCCTCCAGGTTCCTCTGCCCATGGAGTTTTCCAGGCAAGAATACTGGAGTGCGTTGCCGTTACCTACTCCAGGGGATGTTCCCAACCCAGGGATTGAACCTGTTTCTTGCATCTCCTGCATGCGCAGGCAGATTCTTTCCCACTAGCGCCACCTGGGAAGCCCTCACTGTAAGGAAACTAAGATTGAGGACCCAGTTACAAGGGGTGGACCTGGGATGCAAACCTCTGTGTGACCCCTGAGCTCTTAGGAACACCTCCAGGTTGCCTTAGAATATTTGAGGGGTGTTTTTAAACACCCAGGTGGTGTTAGTGGTAAAGCACCTGCCTGCCAATGCAGGAGACATAAGAAATGTGGGTTCGATCCCTGGGTCAAGAAGATCCCCAGAGGAGGGCATGGCAACTCACTCCAGTATTCTTGCCTGGAGAATCCCATGGACAGAGGAGTCTGGAGGGCTACAGTCCATGGGGTGGAAAGAGTCTGACACAGCCAAAGCGACAACATATTAAACACCCAGGCCAGGTTCCCTTCCATTTCTTTCCTTTCTTAAAACAACGAAGTCCTGGTAAACCCAGTTTTGTAGACATGTCCACTTCTCCTTCCAATTCTGAAAGGTTTTTAGATGCACCTCACAGCTTGCAGGATCTTAGTTCCCTGGAATCCAACCCCAGCCCCCTGAAATGCAAGTGCAGAATCCTAACCCCTGCACCGCCAGGAAATTCCCTGAGAGAGGTTGTTTGCGAGAAGCTTTTGTGTCCTTCTGTTTCCACATGGTCTGTCTCTCCCAAGGGCATCCATACTGGGTATGAGCAGGACCCCAGAACCCATTTCTTCCTCAGCTGGTGAAAGGGAAAGTCGCTCAGTCTTGTCAGACTCTTTGCCACCCCATGGACTATACAGTCCATGGAATTCTCCAGGTCAGAATACTGGAGTGGGTAGCCATTCCTCTCTCCAGGGGATCTTCCCAATCCAGGGACTGAACCCAGGTCTCTCTCATTGCAGGCGGATTCTTTACCAACTGAGCTATCAGGGAAGTCCTCGGCTGGTACCTATGGTTATTTCACTTGATAGCCAGTGGGGGCAACAGAGAGCCACTACCCCGCCAAGAAAATGAGTCAATCATGAGCCAGGAGTCTACTGGTGTGTGAGGTAGAGGGAGGGAGGTGGAGGGCGAGCAGGGAGGGGGCAAGGCTTACAGATCCACCGAGACCAGTGGCCTAGGTCCAGGGGCTCACTGACTCTCCCAATACCTATAATGCATGCAGGAAGCGGCCTTAACAAAGGGAGGTGAAGTTTAGAGGTGACTTTAAAGTTAATAACGCCTGCCTTGCTTTTTTTTTTTTTAATCATCATAATAATAGTTATGATGATTATTTTAAGGAGGGGGTATCTGTGCTCTGAAACCAGATTTACATCACTTTCCACCTTTCAACTTCACACTCTCCAAAAGTTTTATTCTACACAGAGCAGCTGCTGTAATGGGGAAGTGGAAATTTCTGGCTTTTCACGTGGTTGGCTGGAATAGCAACCTCCCTTAGTCTGATTTGATCCACGCTCAGCAGTCAGCTCATTTATGTGTGTCTGGATCCCCTGGTTTCAGCGAGAAAAGTTCAAGTTGAGTTAGAATTGCCTTTAGAAATAAAACATGTTTTCTCATGAATTGGTCAGAAGTTTTCCAAGCGAGGGTCTCACTCCTTCCATTCTGTCTTCACTGATCACCCCCCTCCCCCCTGGGGCCTTTGGGACCTGCATGGGAGCAACTGTTAGGAGCCTGGATGGTCACCTGAAATGACCTAGAGCCCCAGAATGGAAGCCCAGAGGATGCAAGGGGGCCCCAGTCCAGGGTAACTTGAGCCCCAAGCTGCCATTTCAGTTTTGCTTTGGTGCTTTGGCTCCATCAAGGAGCCTGGTGTGCTGTAAATAGATTAGGGAGTCTCTTAGAGGAAAAGACCTGGGAATGGCTTCCTCCCTGTGGGTGGTGTGGTCATCTGGGGCAATTTTTCCTGCTGCGGATGAGATCATTCAGCTAGAGCCCCAGGGACTCTCTCCAGATGTCCGCCCGGGCTGGCCCCATTCCTGCCCCAGGCTCGAAGTGGCTTTGTGTTTTGTGTTGACCTGAGCTGGCCAAGACCAGGAGGTGGACTGGGTGGAATCCTTCAGGCATCTGCATTGTCCATGATGGAGCCCTGGCAGAGGTTGGGCAGAGAGATTCAGCCCTTACAGGGATAAGGGTCTCCAGCCTCTGGGGGCCGGTGAGTGACCCAGGTCAGTGAGTGCAGGGCATGGGGCCTTCCTTTGGAATCCAGCATCTAGAGCGGGATTCTGACTGCAGGCAGCATCTTCCTGTGATTTCAGGGTCTCCTCTTGCAGACCCCTGGGAGGGCTGCATGGAGGGAGAAGCATTGTTGTTGGGACTTGACAAATGGACAGGATTCTGACACCCAGAGTTGGGGGCAGGAGGTGATTGGGGGTGTGTGAACAGCTACAGCAAAGACGTTCTGAGACCAGTGAGTGTGTTACCTGGGCTGGAGTGAGGTCAGCGTGGATCCATCTGGACAGACAGATAAGGTGCCTGTGCTAGAGCCTTGCTGACTGAGAAGTGGGGCAGTGGGTGGGGGTGGATGCAAAGTTTGGACTTTATTCTCTGTGCCATGTTGGAAAGGGCTCCACAGAGGACTCTCCAGGTGAGTGCTGACCCCCAAGTGGGGAGACATGTTAGGGGTGAGATGGAATGAGGAATGTGATGGAGGTGGATGCCTCTAGGCTCTGGGAACTGATTGGAGGTGGGTGGGGGGACCCAAGGGGAGCTGATGAAGCCATGAAGGTTGGTCCCCAGAGCCACGGGGGGCCAGGTTTGAGGAGAGAGCCTGAGCTGGGTGCTGTGGGCGTGCAGGCAGCAGTGTGGTCAGGCCGATCTGGCAGCAGAAAGGAAGGTCTTTTTGGAAACAAGACTGAGGCTGCAGGCTATGTCTGGTCCCAAGGGGAACCCACCTCATGTTGTAGGGAGGCTGTTTTAACATCTGAATTTCCCCCGCATTTTCACATCCAGCCTCCATGATCTGTTTGCTTTACTCAACTCCGATAAGGCACCTACTGTGTGCCCCTGTCATCCTGCTTCATGCTATTACAGCCCTGTTTAGGTGCCATCTTCATCCCCATTTTACAGTTGAGAAAAACAAAACACAGGTGGCTTCCAAAGGTCACAGGTCACAAGCGGCCAGGCCTAGACCACTTTGCACTGCCCTCGACCTCCGAGCAGGCTTGTGGTCTTCACACAGTCTCCAGGTCATGGTGCTCTCAGCTCCAGTCCAGGTGTCCGTCCTCCTCCAGGGAGGCCACTGAGCCTGCCCTCTGGTTGTCCCTCCTGGAAGACCCCTCTGCTCTCTCGTTCCTGGTCACATTCTCCCCGCAGCTTCCCTTGCTCCCCCCATTTTCTCTCCCTTAAGACGTGAAAGAGCCGTATTACCACCCAACTGCTAGAGCCATAAAACCCTAAAGTCCAAACAGTGGGTCTCAAGGTTTTGATCAAAGTCTGGGGGCAAGAGTCTTGGGACCTAAAAAGACCAGTCAGCCCAACCCTTTCATTTTAGGTAAATAATCAGAGGACCAGAGAGATAGCGTGACTTGCCCAAGGCTGCCCAGCAGATGAGAAGCAGATCTGAGGCAAAGACCCCAGTTCTCTCGAATCTCAGCTGAGAGAAGCTATGGGAAGGTTGTGCTTGTTTTTGTTTTTAATATTCGAAACAATTGAATTTTCAGTAATCGAATTTTGGATTCAATAATGTCATATCCATATATCAGATTAACTTTAACAATAACTTGACACTAAATACTTGTAAATGGGCATTTGGCATGAACATAGCAGCTGTCTTGGGTGGATGCCACTCTTGGTCTCATTTTACAGAGGAGGAAGCTAAGGCACCAAGGGGACGATGAGCTTGGTCAAGATCAAACCTGGTAATGAGAGGCAGAGCTCGTTTAGACCCAGGCATTTGGCTCTAGACTCACTGCTTTTACTTGGTGGCTCAGATGGTAAAGAATCTGCCTGCAATGCAGGAGACCCACGTTCAATCCCTGGGTCAGGAAGATCCCCTGGAAAAGGAAACAGCAACCCACTCCATTATTCCTGCCTAGGAAATCCCACGGACACAGGAGCCCAGCAGGCTACAGCTCATGGAGGTCACCAAGAGTCGGACACAACTAAGCAACTAACAACCGCTGTGCTGTCGGCCCTTTTAATTGTTTTGGAAAGATACCCACAGAAGTCCAGCTCAGTAGTTGCAGAGCTCAGGGTTAACTGCAGCATGTGGGGGTCTTAGTTCCTCGACCAGGGATTGAACCCGTGTCCCCTGCATTGGAAGGGGGATTCTTAACCACTGGACCTCCAGGGAAGTCCCGAGAAGGCATTGTGTTTTTTTTTCAGTAGATAACTTAATGAGAAGTCTTTGCTCACAGCTGTGAAATGGGTGAAGTAGCGTTTGGGGGCTGATCGTATAGCTACAATATTAGCTTTATTTCTGGCTGGGCATCAGAGGAGAGAGAAGTGTGTGATCAAACACAGCAGCTGTAATTCACACAAGGTGTGGAATTGGAGAAGCAGGAAGGGAGTCATCTTCACAAGACACAGAACCTGGGTCTCTGTCCAGACCCCTGCCCAGGGCTCCTTCCTCTGGGTTTTGGGGTTTCAGATGACAGTGGGCATTTGGGGAGTGATGGCCAGTTGGCAGTTGAGGTTCCAGGATAAGGAACTGAAGTGGAGATGTGTGAGGGGGGAAGGGAGGGGCATTGGGGACTGTTTCAGAGGGTCCCAACCAGGAGGCCACCTTTTGGTCCCAGCTTCATGGAGAAGGGTCCCCAATAAAGAGAAGCTTTGTTGCCCTGGGGGGCAGGAGAGACAATTATATGGGAGCAGAAGGCAGATTCTGGCTTCCTGGAGTCAAAGAAGCAGGTGATCCAGTGCAGCTCTGTGACACTCAGAGCTTCTGCCCGAGGAAATTCTCAATATGATTTTCTTTTTTTTTTCTTTCTTTGACCAGAGACCACCTGGGAGCGTCCCAGCAGTTCTTCTGGGATTCCAGCCAGCCCTGGCCCTCACAGGAGCTCTCTGCCTCCAACAGGTACTGTCCACACGCTATCTCAGGGCATCGGGATGGACCACACTCACATGCACCTTCATGGGAGAGGCCCAGCTTCTGGAGCCTGGATCTGAAACCTGGCTGTGGATCTCATGGGCCAAACCCGGGAGGGGTCTTGAGGACTCGGAGGCCCCGTAGGCTGTTGCCCTGTGGGATGGTTTCACTCTGGCAGTGCCAGCTGCAGCTCTGGTCTCTCTCACTCCCCTCGGGTGCTTAGAGGAGGGGGATGGCTGGGTGAGGTGAGGCAGCAGAGCTCTTGCCTGTCTGCGGGCGTGAGGACCTGAGCAGCGGCAGATTCACTCCACGTGGTTTCAGAAGACATCAAGGGGTAGAGGTTAAGGAGGCAGATGTTTACTCCTAACAGGGCGTCTTTAGGTCTCCTCCACCACTGAGAAATCAAAATGTGATGCCAGCGCATTATTTAGTGAAGATTGCTCGGCTTCCCTGGTGGCGCTCGTGGTAAAGAACCCACCTGCCAATGCAGGAGACGTAAGAGACACAGGTTCAGTCCCTGGGTCTGGAAGATCCCTGGAGAAGGGCATGGCAACCCACTCCAGTATTGTTGCCTGGAGAATACTACAGACAGAGGAGCCTAGTGGGCTGTAGTCCATGGGGTTGCAGACTGGACATGACTGAGCGACTTAGCACTCACACACATAAAGATTACTACCGTCAGCAGAATTCAGAACCGAAGTGGTGGCAGAATAGACCTGGAGAATCATCTGAGGCCTGAGAGAAGGGATGGGGGGCTGCTTTTCATGAAAAGTTCTTCTAGGCTATTAAAATGTTTTTATTTATATTTTTGTGTATATATGCATGTATACACACACACACTTTTTTTTTTTTTTTTTAACTTAAATTTAAGAAGGAACCCCCTGTGGGGCAGAAAAATGGGGCATTTCCTCCTGGTTTCCTGGGGATGCAGCCAGGGCTACATTCTCAGACCGAGTCCCCAGAAATGGGGCCAGTTAGCCTTCCTAGTGGTCATATGACGGTAGGCATTTCCCGGCACACTGCCTTGTCTTTTGTTGCTGTTCTTGTGTTTTTTTAACAATAGAAATGCTGGTGTGAATACTGTGAGGTGTGGCCCTCTATCCTGGCTGGCTCCAGGCCACCTAGACACTAGAGAGGAAACCCAGCTGTCTTTTGCAACCACAGGGGGGTCCCCAGAGCAGGACAGGGATGTGACACGGGCAGGGAGAGGCTGGGGCGTGTGAGATGACAGGTGATAACCCTGCACAGCCGGGTTGTGCCGGAGCCAGTTTGGAAAGCTTGCCCTTTAGGTCAGTGCGGTCAGCTCTCCGAAGCCTGCTGCCCCTGGCACCGTCCCCAGAAGCATCCTGTCCCCTCTTTGCTGTGGACGGAGCCAGCCCCCAGAAGGGGGGTTGTGGGGAGAGGCTCAGATCCAGGGAGAACTGCCAGGGTGGGCAGGGCATCAGACAGAGAGTGTGGCCCCCGACCTCCCTCCTCTACCTCAACCCCCTGCGGCCCGGGGCACCTCCTTCCCAGGTCTCTGCCAGAAAGGGCTTTGTAGTCAAATAGAGTTGGAAATCCTGCCTCCTCTCTCCACCTTTGGAGATCACACATCAGCTAGGAGAATGCCTGGACTGGACCCCATTTAACTCGGTGTTTCTGTCCTTGTGTGTGTTTGTCCACATCAAACTTAAGCTTCTCTGGCTCAGCTTCTTCTCTGGCTTCTCTTCTCTGACTCCGTCCGTAGTGGTTCTCAACTCGGGGGTGATTTTGCCTTCTGGGGGACATTCTTGGATGTCACCAGTAGGGGGTGGTGCTCCAGACATCTAATGGGGAGAGGCCAGGGATGCCACTCAACCCCTGACAGCCGTGCATGTCAGCAGTGCCCGGCTCGGAAGCTCTGTTCTAGAAGGACTCAGAACCTCAGCTCAGCACTACTCGGGGGTCAGACGATGGACTACAGCCTATGACAATGAGAAGCAGCCACAAAACACGCAGGACCCCAGCTCTGGATTCTCAGACCCACGTTTTTGGGTTGGTTTTGTTTTGTTTTTAAGATTTATTTGAAGATAGTTTTATTTAATTAATTAATTGTTTTGACCGTGGCATGTGGGATCCTCCTGACCAAGGATGAAACCTGCGCCCGCTGCAGTGGGAGTGCGGAGTATTAACCACTAGACCACCAGAGACGTCCTCAGGCCCACGTTTTATTTCCCAGTTTTAATATCTTGGAAATCAGTGGTGTGTCCTAGTCTAATTGGAAGCATCCTTTTTTTTTTCTTTCTCGATAGTGCTTAAAATAAGTGTGCCTCTAACAACCAGTGACATCTTAGATTTGTGACATTGCAGCTCCTTAGATTGAGGTCTCAGGCACATCCCTGCTCCTTGCCAGGCCTCACTTTGCCCACTTATAAATGGGAGGAAGATGCGGCTCAGGTCCTGTCCAGCCCTCCATGGCTGTGATTTGTGGTCCTCTCTGCCCTGGGGCGTGAACACACATGTCAACTCTCCATCCGCCCTCTGGGGTGGAAGAGAAGAGAACCCACTAGTGAGGCTAAGGCAGGATCTGTGATACCCTGACATCTTCTTTTCTGGTTTTTAAATAGAATCTTGAAAAATAAAGCAATAGCTAGGTTGGTATTTCTCCCTACAGGGGAGCAGCACCAGGATTTTCCCAGCCATTCTTTCTTTCAGTTTTATAAGCAGCTTTCAGGAGATTGATTTTTATTGTGGAGAGAGAAATAGACTTGATGAAGACATGACGTTGCTTCAAAAGCTGACCATCCCCATCCTCGAGTTCCTGGGGCTGTGGGCGCCTCGCCTGGAGACCACTCAGGGCCCTGGATTGAAGCCCCTTTTGTTCTGCTCCTGCTTCTGCAGAGCAGCAGTGATGGAATCGAAGCCTTTCCATTCAAAGAATGTACAG
Source organism: Bos indicus x Bos taurus (assembly GCF_003369695.1). Classification (NCBI taxonomy): domain Eukaryota; kingdom Metazoa; phylum Chordata; class Mammalia; order Artiodactyla; family Bovidae; genus Bos; species Bos indicus x Bos taurus. The sequence goes on along the minus strand of NC_040094.1, from coordinate 30,139,096 downwards.
ACATCGTTCTCAGTACTGGGGGTACATCCTCAGGCAAGCCAGACTTGTGGGGTCCCTGGTCCCAGGAGCTACATGCTAATGGGCAAGTTGGATAAACAGGCAAACGTGAACTTGATCAGATGTTCGTTGCATGGTCAGTGGGACAGATGACTGGGGCATCAGGGGCGGCCTCACTTTAGGTCAAGCTTTAAAGACAAGGAGGAGACGGTATGTGTGGAGGGTGGTGGTGGAGTGTTCTGGGCCAGGGGACAGCGGGTGCAAAGGCCCTGGGGTGGAAGTGATCTTGGCACATTTGCGAATGGAAAGCAGACCCGTGTGGCTGGAGGGTGGGGGACAAGAAGAAGGGTGGTAGGTGATGGGGGCGGGGGAAGTCAGGGTCCAGAGGAAGGTATTGTTGGGATTTCCCTCTGAGTGTGAGGGTTGGGATAGGGGGTGAAAAGCAGTGGAGGTGTCTTGTCTTTCTATGCAGCTACCCACTTGAAGCCACTGGGCAGCTCTTGGTTAGCAGTGATGGGGTTGGGGGTTGCCTGCAAGGTGGGTGGGGGCGTAAGGATGATGTGGGAGGAAAACAACCACGTTTACTGACTACAAGCATCCCATATGGTCGTTCCTGAAGGTCATGGACAAACAGGCCAGGAAGAATATGGGTGGGAACCACAAGTGAACCCAGCTAAGCCAAGCTTAGATAATGCCCCTTCAAAGAGGCAGAGGGGTGGAGGCGACCTTGGGGCTCAGGTTGACTTTTTTTCTTTTGGCCACACCACTTGGCTTGCAGGATCTTAAATCCTTGACTAGGGATTGAACCCATGCCCCCGGCAGTGAAAGCCCAGAATCCTAACCACTGGCATTGCCAGGGAGTTCCCTCAGGTTTACCCTTGAGTTGAGCTTCTGAAGAGGGTTGGCAGGACCGCTGTGGACAGGGCCAGTTTGTTCTTGGTCCAGGTTTGTCTGATGCCTGAAGCTCAGCCAGCCGGGTTATAGCCGGGGAGAGACCTGAAACACACCCAGTACCCACTCCCCACAATCTGGACTCCACTCTTGGAATGTTGGGGGCCACTTTGAGTCAGCACCGGACCCAGGACTTTCCGTGTGTGGAAAGTGTGTGGCCTCCTCTTGGATCACAGTGGGAGCTGTGTTTATTCAGTAACTTTATTAGAAGTATTTAATGCCAGGGTTTCCCAGTGGGGTCCATGCAAGTCAGCTTGAAACCCCAACAGAATACCGAAGGCTCTGTTCAGTAACTACTGCATGTATTAAGGAGAAGGCAATGGCACCCCACTCCAGTACTCTTGCCTGGAAAATCCCATGGGTGGAGGAGCCTGGTAGGCTGCAGTCCATGGGGTCGCGAAGAGTCGGACACGACTGAGCAACTTGACTTTCATTTTTCACTTTCATGCATTGGAGAAGGAAATGGCAACCCACTCAGGTGTTCTTGCCTGGAGAATCCCAGGGACGGGGGAGCCTGGTGGGCTGCCGTCTATGGGGTCGCACAGAGTCAGACGCGACTGAAGCGACTTAGCAGCAGCCGCAGCAGCAGCAGCATGTATTAAAAACCATCTTTGGGCTGGTTTAACATGCCATGCAGCAATAATGATTCATATGGAGAGAAATAGTAATAGGCAGATGGAAAGAAAACACGAGTTAAAAATAAAGTTCTGGGAATTTCAGGTAAGAGTTGCTGGGTCCAGTGGATGCCAGCACAGACCTCTAGAACTTTCTGCCCTAACGGAAATGTTCTGTCTCTACCCAGTATGGTAGCCGTTGACCACATGCAGCTCCCGAATACTTGAAATATATCTGCTCTGCCTGAAGAATGAAGTTTTCATTTTATTTAACTTAGTACTTTTCAAGTTTTAGAATAATTTTAGGCTTACAAAAGGAAATTGTGAAGACAGTACAGAGAGTTCTTATATAGCCTGTACTCAGTTTCCAGTAATGTTTTATGTATTTATTTATTTTTTGGCCACACCACATGGCATGTGGGATCTTAGATCCCCGATGAGGGATGGAACCCAGGCACCCTGCATTGGAAGGTGGAGTCTTAACCACTGAACTTCTGGGGAAGTCGCTCCCCTAATGTTAATGTCACATTACATAACTTCAGTCCATTTATCAAAACTAAGACATCAATGTAGTACAGTATTATTAACTAGTCTGAATTTCATTTGATTTCACCAGCTTTTTCAGTGTTGTCCTCCTGTTCTGGGATCCCATCCTGGGTACCACCCTGCATTTGGATTATATTTAAATGTAACGTGTTAGAATTTGAATAGCCACCTGTGACTGGTGGCTGCCCTATCAGATGACAGAGCAGGCAGGCATGCATAGAGAGTGAATTCCTTTCTGAGCTTCTAGGCCCGGACAGACGTGGGTTGAACTTGCATTGTGTTTCCCTTCGGGATGGAGGAAATCTGTCACTTATTGAGCTGCTCTGGGAGTGGGGGTGTTGGGAAGCCTGGGTTCAGATTCTGGCTTTGCCCAGCCTGGGGCTTGATTCTGCTGAGGGGTCATGCTTGGACAAGCAGCCTGCCTCCAGCAGCCGAGGAAAGCCAGATTGCAGGGGAGGGAGTGAGGTCTGTTGTTGATCAGGCAGGGCCCGCCTTTGAGTACACGCAGACAGCTGTGCCCCGCTATGAGCAGAGCACCCCAGGAAACAGGCTTCAGAACCTAGGCCTCACCCCCAACACATCTTCTTCTCCAGATCAGGAAGCCCCAGCCAGCCTTTCCCTCCCACATAGGAGCAAGTGGAGACCCTGGCCCGCTGCAGAAATACAAGCTGCCGGACCCAGAGCGCTTTCAACTAGGAATCACTGTTGACCCCAGGGGAAGGGCATGGGGCTCCACCTGTTCCTTGAGAAACATGCCCCTGTTGGCATTCCTTTCCTGGGGGCCCTTGCAAAGGCCTGTTTAACCTTTGATAACCAGGACAGTAGACTCAAATTTCCAACCTTTCACATCCATAGACACATAAATTGTAAGTTCTCTTTGGGGAAATATAGTTTACATCTTAGACAACCGGGGAGGCAGTGGGGACTGGGTAGTCAGACAGAAATGTAAAGAACAGAAGGATTTCCAGACCAGAGGGCTGTAAATGTAAAACTTCTTCCCTAGACAGACCTGGCCAAATGTGGCACACACTTGGGAAGGTGAATATGATGAAGAGCATCCTTTTAAGGCCACACAGGGCATAGTGGGGCAGCGAGGCAGGGATGGTACCCACCAATCTGGCGTGGGTATTTGCCTCAGTAACCTGACTTAAAACCTACTTTCCCACAGCCCCAGTTGCCTTTCCCAAAGTGGGTTCCATGACAGCACCTCTGCTTTCCTGGCACCCCCCCCTCCCCATCCTGGTTCTTTGTCCTTGTAAGCTTGGGACTGCCATGGTTCTGCCTTGATTGAGATTTACAGAGCACATCGGCATATTTAAAAAAGGCCTACCGTCAGATCCTGCCCTTTACTTTCACTGCAGGTCGCTTACAAGGAATGTCCTGCAGAATTGGTTGTTGTCACCTGCCTGGGGAGATACCCTGTTCCTCCAGGTTCAGATGTCGTAGGAGTGAGGCGAGAAGGATTTCCAGAACAGGGGCTTCCCAGATGGCTTTACATTGAGGAAAGAAGTTACTTGTTTATTCCAGAGACAAAGGAGATGAGCCACACCTGCTGGAGGCATCCAGGGCTGGTTTTCTTGTTTGGAAGAGTTAAGTCTTATCTTTAGGGTGTTTTAGAGAACAGGACCTGGACATTGGGGCTTGGAGAATAAACCATCTTACATGGCAAATTGGAGTTGGGGAATGGAGTCAGAGTTATAGGGAGGGGGTGAGTTCTGGGCCGCAGATGATGCTGGCAATTCTCTGTTGGTCTTATTTCTGTTTCTTTATCCACCGCTCCACCAGCAAATGACTTCTCCTTTCCACAAATTATATGCCCCCTTCTCTCACTGTAGAGAGCCCTCTCTTTGTTTAACTTCCCATAAAGAGGAATGAAGTATGTGTGTGTGTGTTTCTATTTGTGTTTGAAGTTACTAAAGTTACTAGATAGAGCTTTCTGTTCCCTTTTCTTATCTTAAAAACAGCTGAATTTGGTATTTTATATATGTTTTTTTCTTGTATCCCCAACTGAATTATGGTCCTTATGGTTATGAGTGATCTTTGACTATATTCTATTTCATTTTTACCCCTGGGAGGCTGGAGGCCTCTAAAGCACCCACCTCTGGCCGTGTTCAGTTTTGACCTCACCCTCAGTAAGCCAGGGGGCCCAGCGGCATGGGGATGCCCATCGGGACCATCTCAGGCGAGCTGTAACGGTTCAGATCCCCAAGGATGAAGGTGTGGGGACCGTTGGAGTAAAATGCAGTGAGACAGGGTGTTAGAGGAGAGGTGCTGTATGGGGAGAGATGGTTGAATGGAAAATTAGTTTTTCTTTCCCAGTAATTGTTTTGACATGAGTGGTAATTAGCCAACCGCTGACAGGCCAGAACTGAAGCGAGAACAAGGGGATGGATTAGGGGCAAATGCCATTGCATTAGATGGTTCCTGGCCGCTGTTAGCGTGGGGGCCGCCAGTCTGGGGGAGGCTGCAGGCGGGACAAGGGCATGTTGAGGGTGCACTTTTGGGGGGGGTGCTGTGGTGGGAGAAAGCGAGGATCAGAAAGACTCTGCCCTCAAGAAGATGGGGACCACCTTGGGTTACAAGGACCCAGTAGCATTAAAGGTAGTGACTGCTTCTAAACTAAGGCCTGCTCAGGTAAGAGCTTTCATATTTCATTTTCGTAGTCAACTGAACTGTGGTCCCATTTTTGTTCTTGTCCTTGGTGGGTTTTAGGATCAGGGCAATGCTGTCTTTGTAGAATAAACTGAGAAAGTCACCAGGTGTATTTATACTGTGCAGTGTAAGCCTATATATTTCTTTCAAGAGTTTGAATGACTTTGCCTATAAAACCATCTGGATCTGATGTCTTTTGACAGGGAGGTCCTTTTTCAAATGTTTTACTTGTTTTGGTGTCTCTGGTATTCTTTGAAATCATTTTGATCATTTGAATCTCATGGAAGGTTTTGTATTTATTAGCATAGAACTACAGATCAAATCTCTTGCATTAAAAAAAAAAAAGTCTCTGTTTGCAGTCTAATTCCCAATTTTAAGCATTTGTGTCTTCTTTCACTCTCAAATTAGGCTGATCTGCCTTTTTTATCTTTGTCATTCTCTACCCTTCAACCCCTCAACCAGCCAGAGTTGCTAATATCATCCTGTCTCCTAACTTATTAATTTCTCTTGCCATATTTATATCCTTGTCTCATGTTTTCCTTGGATTAATTTTATTGGCTTTTAAATTTTTTTCTAAATTCTTGAGTTGAATGTTTAGTCCATTTATTTTTATTCTCTTGGCCTTGGTAATGCAATAATTAAGGCTATGAATTTTCCTCCAAATATAATTCAGGCCCTTTCCCATTTGTTTTGATATGTTATTTTTCATTATTTTCAAAATATTGTGTAATTATAGTTTGAAATTGCTCTTTGACCTGAGATTATTTTTTAAGAGGGCATTCTCTTAAATGTCCAAGCTTCTCGGGTCAGGGTAGGGGGAGAGATAGGGACCTTGTCTGTCTGTTCTTTCATTATTTCTATCTACTTTTATTGCTTTCCAGTCAAAGAATATATCTTGTGTTATTTATGCCTTTTGCAATTTATTGATACTTTATTTATGGCTTAAGTAGGCCCAACATTTTTAATGTACCGTGGCTTCTCAGTAAAAAGAGATTATCTGTTTATAGGGTATGATGTTTAATCCATCTAGTTCAATCAGCCGTTTAAATTAAATCACTGAGACATTCCACATCCTGACTTTTGTCCACGAAATCAGTCCTAGCCTGAAAGCAGTATTAAGGTTTCCTACTGTTGCCTTCGAATTCTCCAGCATTTGCGTTTTGTCCATTTTAGTGCCGGGCTCCTTGAGAAGTTAAGTTTCTGGAATGTTATGACTGCCTCATAAGTAGTATTTATCTATCCAGTCTAGTCTGCCATTGCTGTCACGGCCTGTGCCAACCTGGGTAGGTTGTCCTCTGAGGCCTCAGTGTTCAGTGTTGCCCTTGGAATCCTACCCCCGACCCCTGCCTTTTACCTAGAGGACTCTTGGATAGAATCAACAGCTTCTTGAGGGCCCTGAGTATAGACCAGGAGCATGGTTGGCCACGTGAACCTAACTTGTTGTTCCTTCTTGTGTCCTAAGCCACTGCCCTGGGCCCCCGCTGTGTGGCCAATGCTTTGTTTTCCTGGTCTGTCTGTGCCCACCCTTCTTCCAGAGTACCCGGCCAACTGTCGGATCAGGAGAGACCCAGTTACCCCGGGAATCTGCTGAGTGCATCTCTGCTCACGGGTGCCCTGAAATTTTCCCTGCAGTTGGTGGAGAATGGGGGACACACCCCCAGGATGAAAAGGGCTCTCCGTGGCGTGGCCTTCACACCCCATTGCTTGCCCCTGGCCCTTGCCCTAAGAATGGGCAAATGGTCATAACTATAGTCCCTCCTCCTTTACCTCCTCCCTCTCTGTTGGGTTCTGGCAGCAAGACCCACGAGTGGACATCAGTGTGTCCATCTTTCTTCAGGCTGACCTGCAGTGATGTGTTGTAGCAAATCCTCCAAAGCCTGGGGCGTCAGGAAGATGGCTTTCCTGGTGTCCAGAGATCATACAAGCTTGGGGCTCAAGGCCACTAGATTAAGGACCTTCGTGAAAAGAGGATTCATCCATTCTCTTTTCATGAAGTGTTTTATAATTGAACGGATCCCTTCTGCAGGTGTGGATTTTCATCCCAACAGAGTGGGTTTGGAGACTAGGTAGAAGTGTTCCCATTTTACAGATGCAGAAGCTGAGGCTTCAATAACTGTATCCATGAGAGGGCAGCACCGCCTCTGGGAACTGAGGATGCGTGGGCCTCAGTGTGTATGTGTGATGTCAGGACCAGGCAGCAGTGTTGGGGGCTTCAGATAGGCCCCCCTGGGAGCTTTGAGGCCATAGAAATTGGCAAATACTGCAGACCAGGGCTCCCTATCCTCCTTTGAAGAGCAGGAGTATCAGCTCATGTTGGGAGCATGAGTGAGTGTCATAGGGAGAGACTTTTAGAGCCTTGAATATTTTTTTGTCTTAATTTTAGCAAAACCAGGACTCATGAAGGCTGTCATATGATCCCCTAACTCTTAATTAGCAAAGCCAAATTTCCTAGAAACCCATGAGGCCAGTTCTCTTGTCATTAAACTGACATTCCAGTAGGGGAGGGGGAGGAAGTCCTTGGGCGGGGAGTTGTTGAGGGGGCGGTGATTTGCCAGAGGGTGGGGGTGTCCCCACCTGACTCTAGGGAGAGACTGGACCCTTGATCCACACCAGTGATCACGGCCGATGAGGTTATTTTTGGCGATGACTGTTGGACTGTGATGCCTCTCCTCCTACTGAGCATCTTTCTTTTCTTTGGTTCAAAAAGATCCCCCAAGAGATCAGTAGTTGGGTGCTGGCACTTGGGAGATGCTCTCAACCCATCTCCAGCACCACAGATAGGAGTGAGAGCCAGAGAGGTGGTCCTGGCTGTGCAAGACCCCTCAGAGGTAGACAATGAGGTGGGAGAAGGGGCCTCAGCTGCCCACTGTGGTCTGCAAGGTCGGAGGGGCCTATCGGTGGCCAGCGCAGCAGCATCTGAGTGGTGTTTCTGTCCCCGCAGTGAATGGATACCACACGTCAGGGACCCCAGCGCACCCTCCCGAGACTGCCCACATGAGTGTCCGAAAATCCACCGGTGATTCCCAGGTAAGGGGCCCTGTTCCGGGATGTAGGGGCAGCCCTTAGGTAGGTCCAGGGAGGCATCATTAGAATGGGGACACTGTAGGGGTCCAGGTAGCTATAGCCCAGTCCTGCCCCAGGTAGGAAGAGGTTGGTATCCAGGTCATTCCAGTGTACCATGATTGCAAGAGAGATGGTGTGATTGTGGTTTGGTTTTTCCTAGAAGTTGAAGATGGTAGTTTTTTTTTTTTTTTTTTCGTCCCATGCCACATAGCTTGAGGGATTGAACCCGAACCTCCTACAGTGGACATGTGGGGTCTTAACCACTGGACTGCCTTGGAAGTTGAGGATGCTTTTGATGGGTTGACAGGGATGGGATTATAACCTCTCTGTGTTGGGGCAGAAGGTTCCATCCTGCTGTCTGGATTCCTAATGGAGTCCAGATTTCCCAACACTTTAAGAATATGGGTGAGTCCAGGCCATTTTCCTTCTCTGCGTGACCCTTTCCTACCCCTAGACTTCACCCAGAGTAAAACTGAGTCAAACATTTTGTCACATTTGATCATCCAGAAAGGGGCAGCTGCAGGATAGAAGGACATGGGAGTGTGTTTTAAGATTCCCAACCTGTCATCTCAGCCGACACTTGTACAAATGTAGGAAGGAGGCGTCAGCCTGTGTTACAGATGTGGTCATAGAGTCTCAGACCAGATACGTGACTCGAGCAGGTTGACATGATTACCAGGTGGTCAGACCGGACTCGATGCCAGGTTCTTCCAGTGGCCTTAAGCTGTGTCTGAGGAACTGGGGACGGGTCTTACGTGGTCCATCTATGAATTATCCACAAGATGTCCTTAAGCAGAAGCCTCCAGACCAGCCCTTCCAGGAGTTAAGATGCCAGGCCCCAAGGATGGTGGTGGTGGTGGTGATGGGATAACAGTAGTGGCTTGCTGTCAACAGCAGTGGGTTCTGTGTGCTGGTCCTGGAAGGAAAGCCCTTGTGGTCAAAGCAGCTCCAGTGTGACACTTAGCTGAAATGCAGGCGAGAGGGGCATGAGAGCACGTGTTAGGACCCAAAAGGTGGTGAACTATGCCTGGACGGGGTGAAGCCATAGGAAACTCCAGCGGAGGTCCATAGCGGTCCTGACATGCAAATTGGTCGTCCAACCTGGGTATATGGGGCGAGAAACCTCAGAAATCTAATTATGTTCTTGTCTTAGGAGGCTGAGCCTTGGGCTCAGGTCCGTTCAGTTCAAACTCTGGAGGAGAATTGGGACATCTGGGTGAGGCGAGGCTCCATACGTACTGATGGATGGACAAATCACCCCGGGCCTCCTGTTAGAATGCAGATTCTGATTCAGGAGGTCTGGGGAGGGGCCTAAGGTTCTCTGTTTCTCACAAGCCCCCAGGGGGTGCTGCTGCTTCAGGTAGGGGGACCGTGTCCTGACAGGCGAGTATCCGGGCACAGTCAGTCGTGGCAGCACATGTGTGTCCCCTTCATCCTCTGCTCACAGCACACGTCACAGCCCTGGCTCTGTGTGTTTCCTGCAGAGCCCCCCTTTCAACACAGCCTGTCAGTCTGTTCGAAATGAAGCTCATATGCCACCCAACTGCAGAGTGTTGTCAGTCCAAGTTCTGCCGTGGTCTCTCAGCAGCTAGAGAGGCACTTAGGAAGGATATTGGAAACAGCCCCCTCAGCCCCTCCCCCGTCATTCTTCTTTCCTTCTCTAATGACACATGACTCCCCCATCCTGAAACCCTCTCAAGTTGTTACTTAATCATTTAAAGCAACATGTATCCTGATCCTTATAACCTCCTGGGAAGGCAGTTGGACATTGTGTTGGCGTTAAGACTTTGACCCAGGAATTTCCCTCCAGACATCTGTTCTTGTAATAGGCACAGGGATTTTGATCTGTGTAAAGCTGTCCACTCAAGCATACAGCCTTTGACCCAGCCTAACTGTCCAGTAACGGGATGGGTAAAATGGATAATGGCAGTGAGCGTCTGTCTGGCCAAAGTACCATGCAGCCATGGAAACACATTCTCCTGGAGAAAATGTACTAATTTAAGAAAATGCAGAGACCATAATAGTGAATGAAAAAAGCAGAACGAAATTGCATATATGTATGTATGTTCAGTCGCTCAGTTGTGTCCAACTCTTTGGAGATCCCATGGACTGTAGCCCACCAGGCTCCTCTACCGATGGGATTTCCCAGGCAAAAGTGCTGGAGTGGGTGGCCATTTCCTCCTCCAGGGGATCTTCCCGACCCAGGGATCGAAGCCCCATCTCCTGCCTGTCTCCTACATTGCAAGCAGATTCTTTACCTCCTGAGCCATCTGGGAAGTCCCAAAGCTGCATTTATGGTCCATCTTGTTTGGGAGAAGGAAGTTCATCCATATATGAAGACACGTGACTGGATGAAAAAATAAACCCAAGCATTGGTGTTTCTGTCCAGTTCTCAGTCAGGGGACATTGGGCAATGTTTGGATATTTTGGTTGTCACAACTGGGCTGGGGGTTTTACTGGCATGTAGTCGGTGGGACCAGGGCTATTACTAAGTAAGGTGCAGGAGAGCCCCACAACAAAGAATAACCCAGATGAAAAGATGAAGGGTGCTGAGGTTGAGAAACCTCGGTCAAAGGTGATGTTTATTTTCTTTAGACTTTTAAGTATTTTAAGAATTTTCTAAAATAAACACATTTTACTTTTATAGACAGCAGATACAATGAGAACTAAGAAACAAAGAGTTAGAGGTGAGGTGCTGGGGATGCAGGAAAGATCGGCTCTGGATACCCTGGCCTGAGCGCTGCTTCAGGACAGGTGGAGTCCCGTGTCTTCCTTTTTTGGATGGTAACATGCAGAAGGTGAGGTATCATCAGCGTAACAATAAATAGTGCAGCACACGGAGAGAACAAAATACATGTGTCCACCAGTTTGCAGCACTGTGTTAGCCTTTTAGGCTGTGGAAGTGTTCGTGTTCCTGCAGAGCTGGCTGTCCACAAAGGCACCAGAGAACAGTCATAGAAATAGGTTAAGAAGGGTTGGTATTGAGAGAGCACTACCGATAAATGGTCCTCAGAATATGTATAAGCGCACTTCAGCAAGCTCAGTGTTTACTCCCCCATCCCAGGCTGTCAACTGTAATTAATGACAGTCATCACCTAATAATACTACAGGTGGCACAGTGGTAAAGAATCCACCTGCCAGTGCAGGAGAGGCTAGAGATGTGGGTTCGATCCCTGAGTTAGAGATCCCCTGGAAGAGGGCATGGCAGCCACTCCAGTATTCTTGCCTGGAATATTCCGTGGACAGAGGAGCCTGATGGGTTACAGTCCATGGGGTCACAAAGAGTTGGACCCTCCTGAGCGGCTTTGATAGATAGAGCATGCGCACAATATTGAAAGAGTGAATGAATGAATGAGTGAGTAAATGAACACATGGCCATTTGAGATGCTGGGTCAGGGTAGATACAGTACCTTGTCACACCTCTCTTATGCTCTTTTACTACTGCCTGTTGGCTGCCCCTCCTTGAGAAAGCTAATCAAGAAAATGAGAATGTTGGGCAGGTTTGGGGGTGGGGAGGCATGTGTAATCTTCATGGAAACCAGAAATGTGTCTGTACCATCGTGGGTGGAACTGAATGGCTGGGTGCCCTGCAGCCCCCGAGGGTGCCCACCCCTGCTCCAGGAGACCTGAAAGGCTGGGCATAGGTGATGGCAATCTGGTGCCACCCAGTGGAAGTTTGCAAGTGTGCAGCCCTGGGGCGAGCTACCTGGGTGATGGATGCAGGGGACCCACTTGATGGGAGGTTAGGGGATCAGAGACTGAGACTAGTCATGCTGGCCTTGGCAGAAGCACACCGAGCCTGTCCCCTGCCTGCCTGCCTGCCAGGGCTATGGTGATTTTATTTTATTTTTTAAATTTAAATTTATTTATTTTAATTGGAGGCTAATTACTTTACAATATTGTACCGGTTTTGCCATACATCAGCATGAATCCACCACAGGTGTACACGTGCTCCCCATCCTGAACCCCCCTCCCACCTCCCTCCCCGTACCATCCCTCTGGGTCATCCCAGTACACCAGCCCTGAGCATCCTGTATCCTGCATCGAACCTGGACTGGCAATTCGTTTCTTATATGATATTATACTAGGGTGATTTTTAGCCCTCTCTGATCCCTATGCTGCAGATGGTGATTGCAGCCATGAAATTAAAAGGCGCTTACTCCTTGGAAGGAAAGTTATGACCAACCTAGATGGTATATTTAAAAGCAGAGACATTACTTTGCCAACAAAGGTCCGTCTAGTCAAGGCTATGGTTTTTCCAGTGGTCATGTATGGATGTGAGAGTTGGACTGTGAAGAAAGCTGAGCGCCGAAGAATTGATGCTTTTGAACTGGTGTTGGAGACGACTCTTGAGAGTCCCTTGGACTGCAAGGAGATCCAACCAGTCCATTCTAAAGGAGATCAGTCCTGGGTGTTCTTTGGAAGGAATGACGCTGAATCTGAAACTCCAGTACTTTGGCCACTTCATGCGAAGAGTTGACTCACTGAAAAAGACTCTGATGCTGGGAGGGATTGGGGGCAGGAGAAGGGGATGACAGAGGATGAGATGGCTGGATGGCATCACCAACTCGACGGACATGAGTTTGAGTGAACTCCGGGAGTTGGTGACAGACAGGGAGGCCTGGCGAGCTGCAATTCATGGGGTCACAAAGAATCAGACACGACTGAACGACTGAACTGACTGACTGATCCCAATGCCGGTACAGAGAAGGCAAGGAATATGCCCCCCAGAGCCTAGACTCTTGTGACTCACTTTCCAACTGTTTTAGCTTTCCATGAACTGTTCCCCAGGAAGGTTATCTTTAGATGCAGAAGAGAGGAAAGGGAGTGGGACTAAGAGCTTGGAAACTTAAGGGACCCGTTGGAGGAGACAGTGTGTGATGAAGGAAGAGGTGAGATTCTGAGAGCTCATTTACTCAGTGGGGCTCCTCCTTCCCTACTTGGTCAATAGCTCGTGTTCTATTGAACATGTATTTCTTTGCCAGGTGCTGAGTCATAGACAGATAAAGCCCTTGTCTTGTCAGGGTTAGGGCTTCCCTGGTGCCTCAGATGGTAAGGAATCTGCCTGCAATGCAGGAGACCAGGTTCAGTCCCTGGGTTAGGAAGATCCCCTGGAGAAGGGAATGGTTACCCACTCCCGTATTCTTGCCTGGAAAATCCCACGAACAGAAGAGCTGGGTGGGCTATAGTCCATGGGGGTCACGAAGAGTCAGACATGACTGAGTGACTAACACTTTCATTTGATAGAGGTTAGTAGCTGGGGCTGGAGAGAGACAAATGTTGATTTCATATTGTCAGTGATGGGGCTGGAGGGGAGTGTGTGCTCTAAAGACCTGACCAAGTGGTGGTGGAAATGTCTGGAGATGGGCTCTTTAATAAAAGTTGAGACTGGAAAAATCAGCAGAGGTTTAGCTTGGTCGAGAATGATGGTAGGGGAACAGCATTCCAGGTGGAGGGAACAGCATATGTGGATGCTTAGAGGCAATGATTTTGAAAAAGCTGTAGAGGCCAAGCGGGACTATGGTTTACTGTGTTAGCAAGTGTGGGGAAGGCAGAAGAGGAGGCCAGAGAAGTCCTCGAGGCTGTTTTGAGGAGCTTGGGTTTTGTCTCAGTAGTGCTGGAGCCACTGAGAGGTTTCACACTGGGTTCTGCCTGCTGAGAGTATGGGAGCCACACTCTTCACACGCACGGAGACCAGGCTCATAAGATATCACAGAGCCAGGGGCCTGTGGAGTCAGCTGGGAATGACCAACCATGGTCTCCCGGGCACTGCCTCCTCTGTCACCACCCTTGATGGGTCCTCACAGTGCCAGCCAAGCAGCCCAGGTGAGGCCAGGAAACCAGGCTGGGCAGAGCTTTAAAAAAAAGAGGAGAAAAACCTTCTAGAATCATAGGAAAGAGAAATTAAAAAAAAAAAAAAAACTTCTGTTATGGACATTTGTAAGCATTTATAAGAGTAGAATGAATATTATAATAAAGGAGAAATGGACCAATCATTTAACTTCAGCAGGAGACCTGGGTTCAATCCCTGGGTCGGAAAGATCCCCTGGAGGAGGAAATGGCAACCCAGTCCAGTATTCTTGCCTGGAGAATCCCATGGACAGAGGAGCCTGGCGGGCTACAGTCCATGGGGTCACAAAGAGTCGGACGCAACTTGGCAACTGAGCGGCAGCAGCAAATACATGCATATACACATACACATGTATGTGAGATCAGTGAGGTGACAGTGTCAGGCCACGCACACACTCTGTCTCCTAGCAGCCTTTTCTCTCAGCCTTTTCAACCATCCCTGACGGCTGTGGCCTGAGTCTTTGACACTGAGCTTTGCCAGTGGTCATGTTTGAATTCCTTGCATACGTTTTCTAGACCTTCCCCTGTTAAAAAAAAAAAAAAAATGCTGCCCCTCCTCCGTCCACCTTTTGGAGTAATTCTTTGAGGTTATTATTCATATTAACGCTCCAGTGGTCCCAAATTTGGGTGTGGAAGCCCCTTTGAGCTGGAGTCTGTGTCCTTTTGTTAGGTCACACCGTTTGTCTAACACTTTTTTTTTTTTTTTACCTCCTGGCACAGGAGTTCCAGGTCCACCTGGCCTTTGGAACTAATCGATTCTCCAAGGAGCCTGGGTTCCTTTTAGTGGGGCATCATATTAAAATCCACTTCTGTCTACAGCTATGCCACCCTGAACGCATCTGATCGCGGAAGCTAAGCAGGGTTGGGCCCGGTTAGTACTTGGGTGAGAGAAGCCACTTAATTGTAGCAGGTGTTCTCAGCGTGGCTGAGATGTCGTTCCACCAGGGCCCTTTCAGTGGAGTGCTTTAGGGTGTATGTGTCTGTGTGTGAGTATGTGTGTCTCTGTGCATGTATGTGATGTCTGTGTATATGACATTCAAATAACAGGCACAGGTCACCAGCAGCAAAGACGTGAGACCACCCGAAGGACCCTGTGACCCCCGTGTGCAGCACTAGCCAAAACTGCACAGCTAGGAGGGCAGAGACCGGCACCCAGACTTAGAACATCCCCACCCCACCTCACAGTGCTATTACTTGCCCTCGTGTCCTGGCTGAGATTCTGGGGAGGAGGGTGACCTCTGTGTCCAGCATCATCCCAGACAGCCTCGGACACAGCAGTCCCCAAGTCAGTGTGTATGGGTGACAGAGATGTTTCTTTGGCCCTGCAGAGACACCTGGAAAAATAAGACATGGTCCCGGATTTCTAAGTGGACGGGTGGGGAGGCAGGAAAGAGTCGTTCGGGCTTGGGTGTAGGTTTGCTCTGTTTACCTGCCTTGCGTCTTTGGACACGTTGGTGTCTGCAGACCTCGGTGTCCTCATCTGTACAATGATGGTGATGCCAGTAACTTCCTGGGGTCAGGAGGACTCAGGGGGCATGTCTTCAGCTAATCTGATGCCTCCGGAGCTCAAGGACCATTGGCAACAGGTAACACTGAGGCTCAGAGCCGAGTTAACTCGACGGGATGTCGAGGCCAGTGAGTTCATCTTCTCGTCTATGAAATGATGACGTATGAAGGTCCCTTTGAGCTGGACACTCCAGGGATGTCAGTCTTGAGTAGTGGACTTCAGTTACCGGACATGGTAGGTCTGGGTGGGAGTGAGGGACTGATCGTGGATCTAGTGGGGAAGAGTCCGGGAGTGAGGGGACCGTGGGCAGGAACTCCCTTAAGCTCCTTATTTTGCCTGATGAGCAGTTGGGTTCCTGAGGAAGGGGCTGGCTCCCCCCCACCCCCACAAGACACTCATCTTGCTGGGTGATCCAGGGCTGTGCTGGCCTGGGGATGGGAGCTGTTGGTTCCCTGGGGCTTGCTAGAGAAGCCCCTCCACGCTTTTTCTGGGCCTTTCCCTGTAAAGGCCTAGCAGCCACTTTCTTCCATCCCACTAGAGACAGAATAAGGCTGTGAGTCCCAGGACACACATGCAATGCTGCCCCAGTGCCCTAGGGGCCAGCCTGCTTCCCAGCTCGACGTGTGGCTCAGGACAGGAGGGCACATCCCACATCTTGCTCAGGGACCCTACTCAGTCCCTAATGTAAAGGCTGATGGGACAGCAAAGAGCCAGGCTTGACCTTCCCCGTCAGGGCCATAGACTCTTAGGATCAGTGTGGTGTTTTCAGCTGGCAATCCTGAATCTTCCATTCCAGGGCCATCCAGGATCTAGAGGCAAGCTGCCGAGGTCCGGTGGGCCCAGTGGTCCTTGGGATGAGGGTCTTCTTGCCGGCAAAGGAAAGACCCCAAAAGGCAACCCCAAAGTCGGAATGGAAGCTGAAATCACAGCCTCCCTGCTCTTGGGGTAGGGAGGGTGACAAGTCACGGAGGTGTGGCCGAGCACCCCAGTCCATGGTACATGGATCCAGGGTGTGATATGTTGGACAAGGTGGGGAATTCAGAATAAGATGTCTTGTTCTGAATCCTGTAACAGGAGATGGTGGCCCACAGTCTGCCTTAACTCTCTACTCCCAGATGGATTCTGAAGGTGGAGACAGCTCTCAGAACTGCTTACCAGCAGAGGGCAACTGAAGGGTTAATGCTCCCAGCCACCGATGGGGAGACGAGGAGGCAGACCTGCTTTGGAGCAGTTTTCTCAGAGCTCCTGTTGGGAGGTTTCCTCCAATTCGCCTTCAAGCCAGGGCACGGAAGGCTCCTGCCTGCCCTCTCCCAGAACATGGTGACTTAGGGGTTAACAACAGCTGAAGGAGCATCCTCGAACTTCCCTGGCACGGGGCTTTTAACCCATCCCTCCACCTTCAGGGAACCCGAAGGAAAAAGGATGTCCAATATGGAGAACAGCTCTGACGATGTTTCTTGCCTCTCTCCCCAGAACCTGGGATCCTCATCACCAAGCAAAAAGCAGAGCAAGGAAAACACCATCACAGTAAGTGGCTCCCGCGCGGCAGGTGGGGTGGCAGGCTGGGACTCTGGTCCACAGCTGGGCTGTTGCCGTGGCAGTGTGAACCTCTGAGTGGAAGCAATGCCCAGCCTAGAATCTGGGAAGTTCTAAAGCTTGGACATAGCTGAAGTTTCCCACCACCCCCTGCTGCCCCCGACCCCCACCCCCTGCCTTGCCCTGGCCCTTCTTCTGTTGATTTCTTATTCACGTTTTCTCTCCAGGCAAATAAGTGGAAGGATGGTGCTCGGAATAACGCAAAACCATTTTTCTCAGGGCAGGCAAGGGAAGCTGGTGTGCAGGAGTGGGTGGGAGGGGGTGGACTGTGCTCTGAGCAAGTGACGTGACGTGTAAATTACAGCCGTGGCAGGGTGGCTTTTGTGCGGGGTAACTTCTGGAAGACGTCAAAGTTAAAAGCAAGAGAAAGCGCCCTAAGAATAGAGTTCCTGATGGGGAAGCAGGCAGCCTCTGCCTAGAGCAGCCACACAGTCTCCCAGGGCTGAAAGCCCGCCAAGACTCACCGGCCCCCCAACCCCGTGGAGGCTGAAGAGGACCTCCCCCCATTTCCCTCCCCACTGCCCCCACCCCACATCAGCCTTGTGCTCGGGGAAAGCTGGCACTGAATGTCAACATCCCTCCACGTAGAGAAACAACTTGTCCGTCTGCTCAGACAGACCAGAACTTGGAGATGGGAGAAGTGTGGTCCCAGGTATGTGGTTTTGACCAAGTGCCGCAGAGCTGGGACCGGGGGATGGGTCCCTAGGCCCATTGCCATGCTGCCCACAGCCTCAGAGATGGAAGTGGCAGGGAGACCCCTGACCCGGCTCATGCAGGCTGCACATCCACTTTGGAAGAAGAAGCAGTGGGCAAGCAGTGACAGTAACAATCATAATTGCTGCCACTGCATGTGCATTTATTATGCACCACTAGGCTTCTGAGCACCCATTCTAGGCTCCAGTCACTGAGGGAGGGGCGGGTGATTGGACCAAGGTGGGTGTGGGGATGGGGAACCTAGACTCTGAAGCCAGGGTATCAGTCACAGCACTTCTGAGCTGGGCAGTGACCTGGGGAAGCTTTCCTGGCCTCTCTGTGCCTCAGTGTCCCCGTCTGCACAATGGGGAGATGGTGGGCGTGTGTGCCCTAGGGATGGTGTAAGGACGGAGTGAGTTCATACCTGGAAAGCCCTTAGAACAGCCTGGCACACAGTAGGTGCTCAGTTCGCACCAGTCTCCTCGTCGCCCTATTTACAGATGAGGAAACTGAGGCACAGAGCAGGACCTCAGCCAAGGTCACAGCTAGGAAGCATCGGGGCTGAGACCTGTGCCCCCTTTTTTTTTCATTAATTTTTATTTGAGTAGAGTTGCTTTACAAAGTCATGCTAAGTTTCTGCTGAACAGTGAAGTGAATCAGCTATATCTATACATACATCCCCTCTGTTTTGGATTTCCTTCCCATTTAGGTCAGCAAAGGCATTGAACAGAGTTCCCTGAGCTCTGCAGGAGGCTCTTAGCAGTCGTCTGTTCTATTCATAGTATCAGTAGAGTATAGATGTCAATAGATGTCAGTCCGCACCTCCCAGTTCCTTCCACTCTTCCTGTTCCGCCTTGGTATCCATACATTTGTTCTCTATGTCTGTGTCTCTATTTCTGCTTTACAAATAAGACCACCTATACCGTTTTTTTTAGATTCCACATACATGCGTTAATATCCAATATAAACAAATACTGTATATTAAAGCGTATATCTGAGACCCGAACTCTTATCACCGGCAGTGTCCCCCTGGAAGTTGCCCCCTGAGGTGGGGGACCAGGTGACTCAGGGTGGGGCCAGCGACAGTTTCCTTGTTACTGGAGCTGATGGGCAGGGTGTGGGAGACCCCCACCCCACCCCCTGGGCAGACCTCCCATAGGTGAATTTCGCAAAAAGCCCTTAGGGTGCTAGGGCAAAGTAGGAGCTTCTGAAGTTTCCTGAAATAGGGAGGAGAAAGTGCAAGAGAGGGAATATGTTAGCATTGTAGAAGGAGAGTGAAAGAGAAAAGGGGGAAGCAGAGGGTTATGCCTCCCTTGGGTGATGGTGTGCCTCTCACAGGCTGGGGCCTGGGTCACCTGCCTCGGTCTGCCTTTCGCTCAGAGCTTAGGGCTTTGTCTGCGTGGGCTGGGTGTGGCCCTGGGTCTCCTGGCAACTCAACTCCTCCATCCCTGCCTCACCACCTTCCCTCCTCCTTCCCACTGCCCTGCATCACTGCCTCTCATCCAGAGCTTCAAGGGTACTTGTTTAAAATGCAGGTTCCAAGTTGGTCCCTCCAGGGTGAGGCTATAAAGTTCGGGTTGTAATCAGCATCCCCCCTGGGTTTGAAATAAACACTCAAGCCTTAGGGACTTTTTGCTGGGGCGACTGAGGAGGGGCACAGCGAGAGTGAGGAACAGAGCCCCCTGGCTGTGAACCTGGATCTGCCGGCTGCCAGCCCGAGGGCCCTGCTCATCTCCAGACTGGAGGTGGGTGTCCTCGCTGGCTGGCCGGCGGGGCTGAAGACCTCTGTACCTTGGCTCTCTTCCTCCCCGGGAGTACTCTCTCTCTACCCGCAGCTCCTTCCTCTGAGCCCTGATCCTGCAGAGCTCATGGTTTCCCTGGGAGGCAGTGTTGCAGGGGTGGGGCTGAGGGGGGAGCGTAGAGCTCGGGCCCAAGCCTCCCTCTTCCTGGCGTGTGGGATTGGGGTGAGGGTCCTCTTGCACGATCTGACCCTAGGAGCAAAGATTTGCAGACCTGTGTGGCAATGACGGATACAACCAGGCATCTGAGTCTGGCTACCAATGTGGCTGAGATGCAAGGACCCAGGTTTATTCTGTTTCTCTGGCTTGCCCCCCTCCCCCCACACACCCCACCCCACTGGGTCTGGAAGAAGTTTTGAAGAGGCAGACACATGCGCTGCTTGACAGCAATGGAGCCCCGGGTAGGGCTGGCGGTGAGTGGGCTTGATTGGAAGTGACGGGCGGTGATGGCAGTTCACAGCCCTCGGCACCAACATCATGCATAAAATCTAGAGGATTCGACAGCAGATGACAGCCAAGCCAGCCAGCCACACTCCTGCCCTATAAAGAAGGGTCTGGGCTCCCCTGATCCTCGGGTTCCTGGTGTGGCTCCCTGGGGCCTGGGGCCCTGAGTGGGAGCTTGGAGGCCAGATGTGTATGCACCAGGGGACATTTCTATTCTGCTTCCTTAGGTCTGGCTTTTGCCTCTTACATACCCTCCCCATTAGCCTCTCTCCAGGAGGAAATTCTGTAGAGCTAGGAGATCAAAGCAGTCCATCCTAAAGGAAATCAACCCTGAATATTCACTGGAAGGACTGATGAAGCTGAAGCTCCGATCCTTTGGCTACCTGATGGGAAGAGCCGACTCATTGGAAAAGACCCTGATGCTTGGAAAGATTGAGGGCAGGGTGACAGAGGTTGAGATGGTTGGATGGCGTCACCGACTCAATAGGCTTGAGTTTGAGCAAACTCCGGGAGATGGTGGAGGACAGGGAAGCCTTGCGTGCGTGCTGCAGTCCATGGGGTGCAAAGAGTGGGACAGGACTGAGTGACTAAACAACAGCAAAGGAGGAAGTTCAGGGCCCATTTAGATGTAAAACTACCATCTTTACTGTGCTGAAGGCGGCCTCTGCCTCCAGGGAGGCCTCCACGCCTGGCCTCCCCGCAGGAGGCGCCTTGGCTGGGTTGCGCTTGTATTCAACAGCTCTCGCACCATGGTTGGATGCCTTTGTGGCGACTGTAGCCCCCTTAAGACGCCCCCCAGAGAGATTCTGGGGGCTGCTCTTGTTCCGGTGGAACCCCAGCTGCTTAGTGGGCCCACTGGGAGCAGAGCAGGTGTTACTACGGTTACTGGGGGCTGGAGTCAGTCCCTGAGCGAAGATGCTGCTGGTCGAGGGTAATGATCCTGGGAGCAAGAGTGAGAGGGACCCCTGGAACTTTCCGCAGACACAGCAGGGTAGAAGGCATCTTCTGCTGCTGCCTCCAGCACCCCTTCCTACTTGCACCCCTGCCTTGGATGGGGACCTGGCATAGTTACATCTAAGTGTTTTAGAAGGTCGTGTGACACAGGTTAAGGGCCAGGTGTACCTGGCTGGCTTCTGACCCTGGCTCCACCATTACAGATGAAGTTTGCAATTACTCATTATTTCCTTGTTTGCCTTCCTCATCAGCCTGTAAAACCATCGAGGACAGAGACCACCCCTTCTGTCTCTAGGCTCTGTTCCTTGTACTGACAGACACTGGCAGCCCCCATCCTGTGGCTGTGCTGGGACACAGCAGGGAGCAGGGCAGTTTCCTCCTCTCTGGCAAAGAAAGAGAGATGCTACACAAGCAGTCAGGAGAAATACAAATGCACACGTGCAAAGTGCTAGAAAGATCTACCCTAGTGCGCAGCACCAGGTAGCCGTTCAACAAAGGTTTGCATGAACCGCAGACGAGCAAGTGTTCCTGGTACAGCCTCATGGATGCAAATACTTCTGCGACCCTCAGTTAATCAAATGAGGCCAGTGACCCAGCTCGTGGGGTTGCTGGGAGGATGAAGTGAAGAGCCACCAAAGCTCTTGGCAGGAATTCTCCCAGGAATTCCACGAGTTTTACAAGTTCCTTCCACAGCAGGGTTGGTGAGGTGCAGTTCTGGAGATGCCCACCAAGTGGGTGCAGGGCTCTGTGAGGATTCAGGAAAATTCCTGTGAGATTCCTGGGCTGGAGAAATGCCAAAATCGGGGTTGACTGAGTGGAGACGGGCACTCAGGGGCCACTGGCCAGTCCCTCTGAGGGCTAGTGCCCTCAGAGTGGCAGAAGCCACAAGCCCTCTCCCCCAGCCCCATTAGCTTTCCTTCAGTGGTGGTTACAGGGCCACTCTTTGTGGGAGCCCCCCTGCCTTCTAGACCCTGGACAGCACTTTCTAGAAGACCTCTAACCCTTCTGTGTGCCTTCAACCTCCTACTCCATGATTCTTAATGCCCAGTGCAATGTCATAGTTCGTTTGTCATTATTACATTTGCTTTCAATTGCCGTGGGCTACATTATGAAACAAAATAAAGATGGGCTGTGATCATCATTATTTGTTGAGGCAAGAAAAGCTGGAACGTGAAATAAGGACCATGTGAGGCTGTGGAATCCGGCCCTGCTTTCCAGAAGGAGACTCCCCTCTGGACATTCTCTGGGGTGTCAGCCTGAAAAGAGGGTTTGGGAAGACCCACTGCCTGAGCTGGGTGTCAAGAGGCTGTCTGGCCCCCAAGACTGCAGGCCAGTGATGCCTCAGGTGGCAGTGGGACGGGCTCGGGGGGGAAGCTCCCCACCCCGGGGTTGCCTTGGCCCCCACCTGGACCTTGGTGGCATTCCGTGTCCCCCTGCCCAGGGCTCTCTGGATCATCCCTGGCCATGGGCCTGCCTCTTGCGTCATGTTTCCTTCCAGAGCAGGACTCTCTGCCCTTACATTGGCCACGTGCTAGTTTCTGGAAAGAGGGGGCTCTTTCCCTGGCTGGAATTTCTCCTGGATTCTGCCCCCCTAGACTGCAGGAGGGGGATTTACTGGATTTACTTCCAGCCACCCCCGAGCCCCTAAACCAGAGGCTGCAGCTGGGGACCCATGGACCTGACTCGACTGGCAGAGGAGTTGCTTTGACTTGCAAGGGGTTGTTGTTGCTGTTATTAACCATGAGTGAATTGCCAACATTGGAGAAGGGACTGGCAACCCACTCTGGTATTCTTGCCTGGAGGATTCCACGGACAGAGGAGCTAGGCAGGCTACTGTAGTCCATGGGGTCACAAAGAGTCGGACATGACTGAGCAACTAACACTTTCACTTTCAAGCACTGAGATACTTGACGTATAAATCCTCGTTCTCCACTACTGTCAAGTCATCACATAAGCTGATAAGCCTGGACTCTTCATTCTAGCTTGACAGCAGTTGGCGGAAGCTGAGAGGAATCTGCTCCCCGCCCCCACAGACAGACCCTCCCCAGCCTACCCCACTTTTGAATGTGGAGGCTGGTCACCCCCCACAGCCTGAGCTGCAGTTTCCATGACGTGCAGCCCCACACTTGTTTCCATGGCTTTCTGGCAATGGAGTTTGTGGCTTCTATTCAGAACCTCGGGGATTTTCTGCACTGTTCTCCCCCTGAACGTCTGACGACTCCCACTTCAGCAGTTGCTGGGATTGTGATGAGGGTTAAAGACTGCCGGGGCTTAGGCCTTGCCTTCCTGAGGCCTTACAGCTCCCAGAACAAATTAGCAGACTCTCCAGGAGCAGATGTGGGGCTTGAAGCAGCATCAGCAGGGTCAGCGGCGAAGGCACAGCTGCAAGCAGGGAAAGCCAGGAGTGCTGCAGATAGGCTCCAGCAGAAAAGTCCGAGACAGAGCCCAGGAATCTCTGCACTGCTCTCTCCTGGGCCAGCTAGCCCCAGACACACACCCGGGATTCTCATTTCAGCTCTCTTTGTTCATAGAGTGCATGTTGTTCAGTTGCTAAGTCGTGTCTGACTCTTAGCGACTCCATGGACTACAGCACACCAGGCTCCCCTGTCCTCCACTGTCTCCCAGAGTTTGCTCAGATTCGTGTCCATTGAATCAGTGATGCCATCCAATTCTCTCACCCTCTGTCGCCCGCCCCCTTCTCCTCCTGCCCTCAGTCCTTCTCAGCACCAGGGTCTTTTCCAGTGAGTCGACTTTTTGCATCAGGTGGCCAAAGTATTCAGCATCAGTCCTTCCAATGAATACTCAGGGTTGATTTCCTTTCGGATTGACTGGTTTGATTTCCTTGCTGTCCCAGGGACTCTCAAGAGTCTTCTCCAGCCCTGTAATTCAAAAGCATCAATTCTGCAGCGCTCAGCCTTCTTTATGATCCAACCCTCATATCTGTACATGACTACTAGAAAAACCATAGCTTTGACTATACTCACCTCTCACCCAGGATGCTCAGCCACTTAATTCCTTTCCCTAGAAGCAAATGATGTCATCAGTTTCCTCCCAGAAATATGCCAAATTTGGATCTATTCCTACCTCCTTCCTTTTTTTTTTTTCTTAACTCTAAGACAACAAACCCTAAATACTATTCCACCTCTTCTCCCCAGTCACCCACCCACTTAACACTGTCCTGCACCTTCCTTATCAGTACAGAAGAATGTCTCGCTGGGCCTTTCACCATGGTTATGATTCCTATCCATGTCTCTCATACTTTCTAATGATTCTCTTGCTGATGGCCAGTAGAGTTGGGCTCTAGCCTTTTGCTGTGTAGGCATAGCTGTGGTAAAAACCATGTGCTTAAGTCCCTGTAGCCACGTGCAGGAGGAGGGGAGAATCCTACAAGCAGGGTCACTGGTGGAGGGCTCTGGACATTGGTTGTGTTGTTAAGCCCTGTTGCACTGCTCTCTAAGACGGCTTGGACTGACTCCAGCCCCTGTGGGGTGGGGGCGAATGCCGGTCACCCCTCATTTGAATGCTGACCACCGCACAATACCAGTGCATGTTCTCGACCAAGCTGGCCCTGTAGGGAGACTGCTTGAGTGCTTTGTCCCGGGACCAAAGCCTCCCCAGCTTCTCCTAACCCTCTAACCAAGCTGTGCTCTCTCCTGTCTGTGCCTTCCAGATAAACTGCGTGACGTTCCCTCACCCAGACACAATGCCGGAGCAGCAACTGCTGAAACCAACCGAGTGGAGCTACTGTGACTACTTCTGGGTAAGTGGTGCTCGGTGTTGCTTGGACTGTGGTCCCAGGGACCACGAGTGAGCACCCGAGAGGTGCAGGAGGAGCCTTGAGCTCAAAGCAAAGCAACTTCTCCAGATGAATCCTAACAGCTGGCAGTCAGTTGAGCACTGGAGGCTGGAAACTTAAGACCCACTTGGAGTCTAGATTATTCTGTAAACCTCAGAGAGTCCACAGGGCAAAACGGAAACTCCAGCCAGAATGTAGGTAAGCTGGAGGGTCACCTTGCTGCTCAGCGGTGACAGGAGACCAAAGTCAACTCCACGAAAGGAACCTGGGCTCCAGCCTGTTCTGTCGCTCTTGAAGGTGATCTTGGACAGTGCTTCTCCGACAGCCTTCCTGTCTCTATCAAAGTCACCAGGAATTTGTAGGGAGCTCCAGCGTGAGCAACTCTGTGGTTCCAGAGCTTTTGTGTTACTTATGGGAACCTCCAGTTTTGCAAGATGAGCAAGTTCTGGAATGGGATGATGGTGATGGTTGCCTGACAGTGCTGCTACTAAGTCACTTCAGTCGTGTCCGACTCTCTGCAACCCCACAGACGGCAGCCTACCAGGCTCCCCTGTCCCTGGGATTCTCCAGGCAAGAACACTGGAGTGGGTTGCCATTTAATGCCACTGAACTGTGCACTTAAAAATGGTTAGGATGATACATTTTATGTGTAGTTTTCCAAAATTAAACATCTTTTGACAGATGCCGAGTCCTACTCAGAAACTCTTAGAGTCCTCCTGGACATTTGTATTTTAAAGTTAACAAGGGCTTTAAAAATGAAATCACCCCATTCTGGAATCAGACAGTGGTGATGATTGTACAACCTGTGTATATATTAAAAACCAGTAATCATACACAGGGGCTTCCCTGGTGGCCCAGCAGTAAAATATCTGCCTGTGATGCGGGAGCCACAGGTTCAATCCCTGGGTCTGGAGGATCCCCTAGAGAAGGAAATGGCAACCCACTCCAGTGTTTTTGCCTGGGAAATCCCATGGACAGAGGAACCTAGCAGACCACAGTCCATGGGGTCACAAAGAGTCGGACATGACTGAGTGACTTAATCACCATCACCAATGGTACACCTAAAAAAATAAAGTTTTGCAAAGGCCCCAAGGAATCAGAAATTAAAAAAAAAAAAAACTTGATAAAATTTCATCCACCATGCAGAATGGATTATCTACCCTTTTTTAGATTTGCTAACCAAGTGTATATTAAATAGTCACTTTTGTCTTCCTACCAAACCTCTTGCACTTTAGAAGCTAGCCAGGGATTCCTGTTGCCCCATCTGTGTTTCTTCTAGATCTTCTGAGATGAGTATGGGGTGGGGATATTGCAGGAAGAACTCTGGCTCTGGCAACAGACACACCTGGAGATGGTGA
Organism: Bos indicus x Bos taurus; assembly: GCF_003369695.1. Lineage (NCBI taxonomy): Eukaryota > Metazoa > Chordata > Mammalia > Artiodactyla > Bovidae > Bos > Bos indicus x Bos taurus. The sequence goes on along the minus strand of NC_040094.1, from coordinate 30,113,276 downwards.
AGAAAGAGCTCAGGGGTGTGGATGAGCAGGGACCAGAGTGTATGAGACCTCATAGGCTCCATCAGTGTGCTGTATTTTATTCTGTTTGCAGTATAAACAGATGGTGGAGGATTCAAACAGGAACAGGATGTGATCTGGTTTGTATGTGCCTTGGAACATGCGTGCATGTTATGTCGTTTCAGTCATGTCCAACCCTATGGATCCTCAGTTCATGGGATTCTCCAGGCATAATAATGGAGTGGGTTGCCCTGCCCTCCTGCAGGGGACCTCCAAGACCCAGGGATTGAACCTGCGTCTCTTACGTCTCCTGCATTGGCAGGTGGATTTTCTCTACCACTGGCACCACCCGGGCAGCCCCACGTGTCATGTAGGGAAGGCAGGAGTGCCCGTTAGCCTCTGGGAGGCCAGGGAAGATGGTGGCAGCTGTGGAGATGGAGGGGAGGAGCTGAATTTGGAGATGTCATCCAAAAAGAAGGGAACAGGAACCAGAGCATGGGAAGTGGACCAGCTTAGGCTCCAGGAATGGGTACCCTGGGAGCCGAGGTCAGTGGAGGGAGGGAGGTTGGAGAGTGAGGGGGAGTGGGCGATCCTGGTCAGTGCCATCTGCTTCCATCTCGATTCAGGCTTTCCTGGGACTCTGATACCTATCCTAGGGCTTTGTCTCCCTGACCATCAAGACCTTTTCTTCTCACAGAAATTTCTCTGCTGACACAATCCTTAAAGCCCACTTCTTTGGGCCGGTTTTCCCAGTGTGGACAAATTGCTCGGCCTGTCCATCCTCTCTGGGAGGTGGATTGGGGCTAAGTGTTTTGAATACTTTTTCTTTGACTTTTTCATGAAGATGTAGCATTCATACAATGGAGTGCACACATCTTAAATGTACTTGGAGTAAGTTTTCAATGGCCAGAGCAGCTGCACTGTGATGTGGCTGAGATGTCAACCCTGGAAACCTGCCTTTTTCCACTCCGGCAGCGGCCCTTCAGTCCAGCTTCTCCCCAGAAGTCACTGCAATCTTTTAGGCATGTGCATTGGAGGATGGCACTGCCTGGCTAGTGTTAAAGTGGATGGCAAGGCTCAGGGTTGGGGGTACCTGCCCCCGAGGTTATCCACTGTCTCCCAGCTCAGTCAAGATGCTAAAATTCTGCAGAGGATCTAGCCAGCCCAAGCAGCCACCTGGAGCCTGTGTTCTTGGCCACCTGCCCTTCCTTTTCTTCATTTCTAGGTTGAGGGGTTGAGAGGCCCAGATGTGGGGCGGCTGCAGTGGTCAGGGCTCAAGCATCCGGGAGCACGTTGGGGCAAGGGCACCGGGAGGGGCGTGAGTTGGGGCGGCTGAGACTACTGCCCTCGTCCTCCTTCTCGGGCTGAGGTCAGGGTTATTAGCAGGTGACTCGGGGTCTCTTGAGAGTCCCTTGGACTGCAAGGAGATCAAACCAGACAATAAAAGGAAATCAACCCTGAGTATTCATTGGAAGGACTAATGCTCAAGCTGAAGCTCCAGTACTTTGGCCACCTGATGCAAGGAGCTGACTCACTTGAAAAGACCCCCACGCTGGGAAAGATTAAGGGCAGGCAGAGAGGGGTGTGGCAGAAGATGAGAAGGTTGGATGGCATCACTGACTCAGTAGACATGAGTTTGAGCAAACTCCAGGGGATGGTGAAGGATGGGAAGCCTGGTGTGCTGCAGTCCATGAGGTCACAAAGAGTCAGACACAACTGAGCGAATGAAGAACAACAGGGTCTTTTCTGGGGTCTGTCTTCCCTACACTCGGTTCATCCCAGCTCCAGACGCCGGTGTCCCTAAGCGCTCCTGCCTCTCTCTCCCTCCTAGGCTGACAAGAAGGACTCCCAAGGCAACGGCACGGTGGCTGGGTTTGAACTGCTGCTGCAGAAACAGCTGAAGGGCAAGCAGATGCAGAAGGAAATGTCGGAGTTCATCCGGGAAAGGTGAGTCCTGGGCCCTCCCCGCTCCGGGGCTGGTGATGGCACCCACTGTGGTCCCTGAGCCCGGCGTGAGCCCCACACACCCAGCTCTGCACTAAGGGACATGCAAAATAGGAGTCAGACTCATGGGCCTTGGGACAAGTCTGGCCAGCAGGTGTGTTGCTTTGGCCTATGTAGTGTTTTCAAAGATTCAAACCAATGTTAAAAACTGGTGGATTTCACATTAAAATCTGCATATCTGACATCTCTGGGGAGAGCAAAAAGTCTGGCTCCGTGGCTGTGCATCCCTCATGCAACAGTGCCTGGAGCTGAGGAGCAGCTGCCCGTGTGCTGGGAGCCTGTGCTTCCAGTTTGCTGCAGTCCCCACCACTCCATAATATATTGCCATGAAGACTGCTTGGCTCCTTTGCTTATCTGTGCATGCACAGCCACTGTTCTTTAATGTAACAAAAAAGGAGAATGTTACCTTCTGTTCATCTTTGAGTCAAAACCACATCCCAGCCCTGGGCATCCAGAAACACCCACCCCTACCCCCATCTCTGCCTTTAGGGAACTCAGTCTGATGGGAGAGGTCAGGTCATTATGATAAGAGCGGAGTATAATAGTGGTTTGCCTGTGTGTAGATGAGGAAACAACGCATGCCTGCTCAGTCATGTCTGACTCTTTTGCAACCCCCTGGACTGTGGCCCGCCAGGCTCCTCTTCCATGGAATTCTCCAGGCAAGAATACTGGACTGGGTTGCCATTTCCTCCTCCAGGAGATCTTCCCCACCCAGGGATCAAACCTGTGTCTCCTGCATTGGCAAGGGATTCTTTACCGCTTGAGACATCAGCAAAGCCAAGGGAATGATGAATTCAGCCTAATGGAAGTGGGGAAAGTTCTAGTGACAAGCTCCTTCTCCATCTCCCTCCGTCCCCAGGCTCTCCCAAGTTATGAGACTCTGTTAAGCTGACATTTACCTGCACATTCACACACATATGCTTACCCCCCTCCCTCACACACATACATACACACAACTTCATATCTGGAATTTCAAAGGCACACTGGAAATATTTACGGTAAATGGCAATGTATTTTTGAAATAATTTTTTTTGGGGCCATGCTGAGAGGCATGTGGGATGTTGGTTCACCCACCAGGGTTCAAACCCACGCCCCCTGTATTGGAAGTGCAGAGTCTCAGCCACTAGACAGCCAGGGAAGTCCCAATGTTTCTTTTTTATTTACAGCAACAGTAATTCAGTAACAATTCTGTGGTATGTTAAAGCACCTGCTTTCCTTTAGGAGGCCTATTTTCTATAGATAGAATCAAATCTTTGCTTTATGGCCTATGAAACAGGTAGGAAATTGAGAGACTGTGTAGTTCAGGTGTCAGAAAACAATAGTAGACACCAGGCCAAGAGGAAAATGGCTAGAAAAGCCAAGTTTGAACATACTTGTGGTTTATGCTTTCATAAAGACGTCACATTAATAAATGAACCATACATGCGAGAACCCTGGTCTTCCCTGGGACAGGTGGACTCTTGAGACTTCTCAGTCCACCTAGGGTCTCGAAGGGGCACCTTTCAGAGCCAGGAGGGGTGGGACCTGAGGTGCAGAAGCAAGAGCTGGGCCAGGGTGGGAGGCCAGCTGTCCGGTGAAGCACGTGACCTCAGCTTAGGGGAGCGAGGCTGGCATCAGCCCTGGAGAGGACAGGCCTCGTGCCCGGTACACACAGTTGGCATTGCTGAACTTTTGAAGCTAAGAGTGTGACGTGGTTTTGACATGGTTAGATCTGCTTTCTCGAGAGATCTCCTGGCCGGAAGCTGCAGGCTGACCGTCCACATCCTCCTGGGGAGAGGAGGGACTAAAGACTCGCTGGATGGAGAGAAAGCGAGGGAGGCGGGCTTGGGAGGATGTGGAGATGGCAGAGGTGGTGGTGAGAGAAGGACCGAGACTGGGCCTCTCAGCACTGACGTGGGAAGTGATCGTGACCCCCGAATGCTGCCCGGAGATTCGATCAGGTCGCTCTCTCTACATCCTTTCACGCTTCAGCTCCTGAGAAGCCAAGAAGCAAATGCTGCAGCCCTGGGAGCATTTCTGGGTTTGTTTCGTTTCCCAGATGACGGACTAGGGGCCTCTCTGAGGCCCCAGCCGTCTGGCCGGCTCTGGTCATCACAAGCATGGCTCCTCAGGGGACTGCTTAGACAGTGACTAATGCCATGACAACACGTTTTACACAGTTGTGGCAGATAATACAGACCCCTCCCTGGAGAGCTGCCTTGAAAGTGTGTCAAGGGCCTGCTGAAAGTGAAATCCAAGGCAACTTCCCTCTCTGGGGATGTGGCATCTGCTGGGCACCACTGGTTTCCATGGAGATTCTTGCACCCTGCAGGCTGGGAAGTTGGTGGCCTTGAGGGCTGGGAGAACATGGACAGCGTTCTCTTCCTGCTTCTTAGGGGCTGTGGCTACCTTGCAGGCTCTCACGCCAGAGCTCTCACTTAGGGGCAGGGCAGCCGTGGTCCATTACCAATTACATCTCTTCATTTAAGTGTTTGCCGTGTGTCCAGCCCTGTGCTAGGGGCTATGCAGATGACCACTTTTCATCCTCACACAGGCACCAATCCCCGACTTTGCAGATCGAGGTTCAATTTCATTCCTTCATTCAGCTCATATTAAGCACCTACTGTGAGTTGGGTGGAAAGACAAGAGCCACGTACTTGCAGAGCTAATGGTCTTTACACCGTTAATGAGCAGCAAGGCTGCAGGTCAGATCCACGGTCTAGCTCTGAGGAGCTGACATGTTGGGTTTTCTCCCTTTGCAGGATAAAGATTGAAGAGGAATATGCGAAGAACTTAGCTAAGCTCTCTCAGAACTCCTTGGCCGCACAGGAGGAGGGGTGAGTAGGAGGAACAGGGAGTGGGGTAGGGAGGGGGAGGGACACTCAAGAAAGGGGAGGATCCCTTTTCACTGATCACTGGTCATTGCCATGGTCCCATATGGATGGTGAGGTCTCCATGCACCTGGCTGAAGGTGGGTGCCCATGATTCAAAGTGGGCATTCATGGTTAATGGTGAACATTCTTGGTTCAAGGTGGGCATTCATGGCTCCAGTTGACCAGCCATGACTCCAGGTGTGGGCATCCATGCTCAAGGTTGTGCTTCCACATTATTTACTCATTAGCAGCCAAGGGCCTCCTGGCAGATGCTGGAGTATGCCAGGACCCCTTCTGCCCTTTCCCCAGTAGCTTGGAACCAGCCTCCAGATGCCCACCCCTGCTCCCTTGTCTCCGAGAGCAGGCTGGCAAGAAACTAGATGTGGGAGGATTCCACACCTGGCCCCTTGGTTAGAATCTCTCCTGTGAGCCTAGGCCCAGGCTTCCCTCACCCTCCAGCTGTGACCATCCAGACCTCCGTGGGTGGGACCTTGGCTGGGGGAGGCCCAGCCCCACCCTTCTGGCCACAGAAGAGTCCCTAGTTGGGGGTAGATTGCTGCCTTCTGAGCTCCATATGTTAACATAGTTTCAGCCTGCTGGTGGTAAGGCAGATCGGCACAGCTGCTATGGAAAACAGTTTGGCAATGTCTCAGAAAACTAACCAGAACTCCCACAGGACCCAGCAATTCCACTCCTAGGTTTATATCCAGAAGAACTGAAAGCAGATATTCAAATATATGTACATGCATGTTCATAGCAGCATGATTTATTATAGTCACCAAGTGGAAATAACCAAAATGTCCATCAAGGATGAATGCATAAGCTAATTTTAGTCTGTCCACATTGGCTATATGGATAGGAATGTTATGCATCCATAAAAAGGAATGAAGTACTGATCCTCGTTACCATGTGGATGAACCTCAAAAACATTATACTAAGTGTAAGAAGCAAGATGCAAAGGTTGTATGTTATAGGATTCCATTTAGAAATGTCCAGAATAGACAGATCCATGGAGACAGAATGAAGATTGGTGGTTATCAGGAGTTGGGGGAAAGGGGACTGGGAGCAACTGTTTAATGGGTACAAAGTTTCCTTCTGGGGTGTATGTTCATCTGCTCAGGTTGCTATAATAGAATACCATAGGCTGAGTGACTTAAGCCTTATGACTTAAGCCACAGAAATTTAATTAATCCCGATTCTGGAGGCTGGGAAGTCTAAGGTCAAGGTGCCAGCAGGGTTAGTGTCCCGTAAGAGCTCTCTCCTGTGTGGCAGGTGGCTTTCCCTTGGTGAGGAGAGAGAAGGAACTCTCTGGTATCTCTTCCTATGAGGACACAAATTCTATCAGATCAGGGCCCCACCCTTATGACCTCCTTTAACCCTAATTACTTCCTTAGAGTAACAGATAAATGTCCAAATAACAGCCACACTGCAGGCTAGAGTTCCAACCTATGGATTTAGGGAACAACACAAGCATTCAGTCCATCACAGATGATATTGATAAAAAAAGCTTTGGAACTAGATAGAGGTGGTGGTTGCCCAGGATGGCCAATGTAGTAAATGCTTGTTCTCTTTGAAGTGGTTAATTTTTAAGAAAATATTTCTTTGGCTGTGCTGGATCTTAGTTGCGGCATGTGGGATCTAGTTCCCTGATCAGGGGTCAAACCCAGTGCTCCCCTGCATTGGGAGCACTGAGTCTTAGCCATCAGGCCACCAGGGAAATCCCCTGGTTACATTTGTGTTAAGTGAATTTCCCCTCAATCACAAAACAAAACCAGAATCTCAGGAGGTAAGAGCTGAAAGGCCCCCCGAAGTCCCCTCTCTAGTCTGACCTCCCTGCAGTGCAGTCTCTATTTGAATCCCTCCTATGAAGATTCAAATAGAGACTTCCTAGGGATGGAAGATACTCTGTCATAGTCATCAGAGAGCCGTGATGTTGAACAAGCCTGAATCTGCCTTCATAGCTTGAATTCTCCAGGGAACAGGGCTTTGCCAACCAAACATAGCTTTGATTAGGGCCTTTTCGTGGGCTTGCCATGCAGCCAAGAGGTTGGAATGGTTTTTACTGACGCAGCAGGCCACAAACCACAGGATCGCCCTGCATGGCCAGTGTCCCTTCCAGGGACATCAGGGAAGCTGCCTCCAGCCTCCTCCTGCTCCATGTACCCAGTCTGGGACCAGGGCAGGAGGGGACCCATGAGGGAGTCTCCCCTCTGAACTGGGGATGGGGCTTTCCTACGTGTTCCCACGCCCTGCAGTGTCGCACTACTGCTCCTAAGAAATTCCACCTCCTCAGCCTGGGCCACTGCCAGAGACACTCCATCCTGCCCATGCACATGGCATATGCTCCCAGCTACACGAGTCCAGAGTCAGGCCTCACCAGCATGCAGTACACATGTGCAGCCACAAACACGGGCAATCCACCACACACTCACAGTCATGGATTGGCATTGCTCACCTGCAACACAGCCGTGAACCCGTACCCCATCAGCCCCGTACCCACGTCCCGCTCCCACACACACGCTTCTTCCAGGAGGCACATGGGCCACTGGTCACAACCTGCCGCCCCGCCGCTTTGCATTCACACATGGCTCTGTCCGTCAGCCCTTCCACCTGAAACTTTCAGAGCATGACGCTGGAGCCTAGAGATGTAGGGTAGCCTAGGAAGATGCTGATGGGGAGACTTGAGTTGCCCTCAGATTCCACAGGGTGTGTACAGAATAAACAGAATCAGGAGATGAATCCTGCCTTCAGTTTTGCTCTCCTGTGTGGAAAGGATTTTGGTCTTTCCTGGTTGGTAATTGTGACAGTAACGTGGATTTTGATTTAGCAGGCCCCAGATGGTGTTCTGGAATAGAAATTATGTCTTGGGGTGTTTGTTTGTTTGTTTGTTTTTTCCCATCAACCTCTTATCACAGTCTTCAATGAGAGAATTTCTAAATGGCTTTTTTTCCTAAGTTGTGATGTGGCTCCAAGGCTGGCTAAGATATTGCAAGGGGGCTGAACCAGCTCAGATAGGCCCGTCCACGTGTTTGGAGTGATGTCCTCCTGCCTGTGGGGGCCCAACCCAGCAGTGGGGCCAAGGACACGGCCCTAAGTGTGAAACTGTGCTTCCGCCTTTCCTCCCAATAGTCCAGATGACAGTCTCAGGCCACTGTCACCGTCCCTGGGCCAGTTATTGACCGTGTGCTTTGCTAACAGCTGACTTACAAACACTCAGCACCAGCAGGGCTTCTGGGCTCTTGTTCAAATCTCCCGCAGGCTGGTGAGTAGCTTCGCTGCAGGGAGAAACGCCCCCTTTGACCTCACTGTCAAAGCTCCCGCTTCTCCCCAGGACTGCTGCTGTGAGCAGTTGACTTTTATCCTAGTTGTGTGATCCATCTGGAGGTCACCTGTGTGCGTGGCGTGGGGTCAGGGGCAGGATTTCTTTTTCCCTGTGGATGTAGAGTTGTCTCTGCACCTGGTGTTGAAAGGCTGTCCGTTTCTCCGTGAAGATGCTTGGCACCTTTATTGCACGTAGATCACCCGTATTTGGATAAATCTTTTTCTGAACCTGGTATTCTGATCCCATATCTGTATGACTCTCATGACTCCTTCCACTCCCTCCTTCTCCCCACCCCAGGCCCTCTACCCATCTGCCCAGTCAGGTGAGGGTACAGGCCACCCAGCATGGCCCCAACCCAGCTCCCATGAGCTCAGGCCCTTCAGGCCAAGACAGACGTCAGCAGCTTGCATCATCCCAATTCCCAATCCCTTCTCAGGTGGGCCCCCCAGCCAGAATCACCCAAGGGGACCTTTCTTTGGTGTCCGACTCCTAGATAAAATCGGTCAGGCACTTCCCGTAAACACCCACCCTGGCCTGAGCCAGCACCACCACCAGACAGGCCTGGACTCTGATCAGAGGGATCCATTCTGTTCTGTTGGGTAATTTTCAGCTGCTGGTTGCTCAGCTCAGAACCCAGAAGCCTCGCAGCAGGCTGTCTTTTAATCAGGTTTTGCCACTCGAGTTTAATGAATTCTCTGGGGGAAGTGGCTTTTTGATGAAAGGAAGTCAACTGACCGTTCAGCCCTGGTATACTGGCTGGGTGAAGAGGTCTCGAGCAAGAATGCAGGAGCATCAGTGGGAAGGTCAGAGAGGTTCAAGAGTTCTCAGTCAGGGAGATTGGAGCATGGGGGCATGCTTTCAAAAGTCCAGGGGACTTTGGGAGATTGCTTGTACTTGGAACATCTCTTTCAAGTGGAAAAGCAATTTAGCTTAGAGGACTCTGCCATTCTCTGGTTGGCTGTGGGCAGCACTGGGGCTTTATTACTGGCCAGAATAGGTTCTAGAGCATGGGTCGGGAGGCCATGTTCCTGAAGATGGGGATGGCGAGCCTTCTCAGCTGTGTGGGCAGCCCTAGGAGGCCCCTAGACCCAGATGGTCCATCTTAGCCCGCCCCCCCAGAAGTCAGGCCACTGGAGGTTTGCCTGGAGGCAGGGCTGTGTGATACCTTCTGTTAGAGAAGGGCTTCTCCCTGGAAAGGCACCCATTCTCCCTCCTTGTTTGCCAGCAGGTGTTTGCACCCCTCAACAACAAACCAGGGAGGGTGACGGGAAGGCAGGGGACAGTCATGGGACAGGTATCAGGGCCCTCATGACACCCCCCACCAGCCCCATCTGCCTAATCCTCTGGGCTTCTGGACACTTCGCAGGCACTCAGCTGGCTGCTGCAGTCAGTTCTCTCAGCTGTGCGATGCTCAGCTCGTTTGGGGGTGGCTTTTCCAGTCCCATAGGTCAAGGCATGGTACTCATGTTGGTTTTGTGCCCGACCTCCTCCTCATCCAAGTCCATGGTCTCAGGCATCGTACGTTCCCCAGGGACTCAGAGTCAAAACCCACCATCCTGCCTCATGGGGGGAGGGCTGTGGCCTCTGCCCTGAGGTCAGTGCGTCCGTCCTCGAGCCTCACCGTCTCCTTGGTGTTGCAGCTCCCTGGGAGAAGCGTGGGCGCAGGTGAAGAAGAGCCTTGCAGATGAGGCTGAAGTTCACCTCAAGTTCTCTGCCAAGGTAACCCCTCCCTGGGTTGGTCTTATACACACATGTGCAGCTGCTGCTCCAGTGTGTGGTGTTGCCTGGTTTCCATGGTGTAAATTTCAAGAGTCAGGAAGAGATGCTAGCAATAGATGGTTGCTCCCCTGTACCAACAAAATAGCATCGAAAGCCATACACATCCGTCAAGAGTGCAGATAATAGTCAGATGTCGTTAATAGGAGGGTGTGAGGGTATGTGCTACCTTTGTTTTTAATACAGTTTGTTAATTTTAAGTTTAGACCATTGAATTTTTAATACTGGTTGTTCTTTCCTAATCAACTCACAAAATTCCTCCAAGTTTAACCCTGGGCCATGGTGAGCCTTGGGCTTCCCTGGTAACTCAGACGGTAAAGAATCTGCCCGCATTGCAGGAGACCCAGGTTCGATCCCTGGGTTGGAAAGGTCCCCCTAGAGAAGGGAATGGCTTCCCACTCCAGTTTTCTTGCTTGGAGAAATTCCCTGGCAGGCTACAGTCCATGGGGTTGCAAAGAGTCAGACACGACTTAGTGACTTAGCACAGCACCCCACATAGCTGATTTACAATGCTGTGCTGATCTCTCCTGTATAGCAGAGTGACTCAGTTATATACAACATAGACATTCTTTTTTTTAGGGCTTCCCTGATGGCTCAGCTGGTAAAGAATCCTCCTGCAATGCAGGAGACCCTGGTTTGATTCTTAGGCTGGGAAGATCCCGCTGGAGAAAGGATAGGCTACCCACTCCAGTATTCTTGGGCTTCCCTCGTGGCTCCGCTGGTAAAGAATCCGCCTGCAGTGCTGGAGACCTTGGTTCGATCCCTACGTTGGGAAGATCCCCTGGAGAACAGAAAGGCTACACACTCCAGTATTCTGGCCTGGAGAATTCCATGGCCTGTATAGTCCATGGAGTTGCAAAGAGTCGGACATGACGGAGCGACTTTCACTTTCAAAGACATTCTTTTTACATTTTCTTTTCCATTATGGCTTAGCGCAGAACATTGATTAGAATTGCCTATAAGCCCACACTTTAAAATTGAGGGGTACGCCACCTCCTTTACTACTTGAAGGTGGCATCCCCCAAGATTGCTGCTCTTTCCCGAGATTTCCACGCTCAGCACTCGCTAATCCTGTCTCTTTTCTAGTGCTTTTCCCACAGCAGTTGCATTTCTGGGCTTTGTGCACTGTTGGGGGACAGGAAACTGGCTTTGTTTCCATGTCTCCCCACCCTGCCCCATGATGGTTCTCTGCACACCAAGGGCAGAATGAATGACTCATACAGTTGAGATGTGCGAAGGAGCTTTATAAAGAGCGGAGGTGGGAGGAGAAACAGTGCCATTACCAGCTCCCCACTCCTGAAGGATGCTGGTGCCCCGAGAGGGAGTTGACACCCAAACGTGAGTGAGAACTGGACCAACAAGGGCACACTAACCTTAGACACCAACCGTTTCACAAGGAAATTGCCTCTCGAGCACTGGCGGAGAAAGGAGCCCCGTAAACGAGTCGCCTTTGAACCTTGTATACAGAGCAGTGAGTTATTTTTAAGCTGTAAATCACAGCAGTGTTCCCTCTAGGTCTCCCTCCTGCTCTCCTAACCCCCAGCAGCTCCAATCTCTGCAGCTGTAGAAACCTCCATTGACTGTGAGATGAATGGTGAGGCTGTGTCGTGAGCATTGTGAGCATCGAGGCTGGGAGCCAAGTCTGCAGGCTTCTAAATGGTCACCTGCTGGATCCCCGGGAATCCTGGTGACCTTTTCTCCCCATCAGCAGGCCCCTGATTCTCAGTCATTTGTGAAGTGCTCACTGGGAGACAGAGCCCTCCCCCATGCAGTTCTCCTATAATCTTACTTTTTACTACTGCTGCTCACAGCACTGGCGGCTCAGACGGTGAAGAATCCGCCTGCAATGCAGGAGACCTGGATTCGATCCCTGGGTCGGGAAGATCCCTTGGAGAAGGGAATGGCTACCCACTCCAGTATTCTGGCCCGGAGAATTCCATGGACAGAGGTGCCTGGCGGCCTACAGTCCATGGGGTTGCAAAGAGTCGGACACGACTAAGCAAATTCTTACACATACTCACAGCACTACTTCTAGTCACCAAATGTCTGGGTTTTCCCCACACTGACCAATTCCCTGACCCCAGCTGGAGGTCCTACAGTGTAATTCACTTCTGACACTTAACTGCCCCGAGCTCAGCATCAGATCCTGCAGGTTAAGGACTCAGTCCCACGAGGCCACCCTTGCTTCAGACGGCTGTTATAAATAGTGGGTCACCGGGTTACTCACAACTTCTGTCCCACTTGGCTGCAAATCAGGGTTTTGAGTGATCCCCTCATCAGGTTTGGTAACTTATTAGAAGAGCTCACAAAACTCAGGGAGACACTTATTCATCAGTTTATTATATATTAAAGGGTATGATAAAGGCCACAGATGAACAGATGCTCAGGGTCAGGTAAGAAAGGGTCCTGAGTGCAGGTGTCTGTCCCCATGGTGCTGGGGATGCACATCCCAGCACGTGGGTGTGTTCACCAACTCAGAACCTCTTGGACCCTGTGATTTTTCAGACTTTTGTGGAGGTTTCATCACATGTGCTGTGTGTTAGTCTCTCAGTTGTGTCTGACTCTTTGTGACCCCATGGGCTGTAGCCCACCAGGCTCCTTGTCCATGGGGATTCTCTAGGCAAGAATACTGGAGTGTGGTTGCCATGCCCTCCTCCAGGGGATCTTCCCAACCCAGGGATCAAACGCAGGTCTCCCTCACTGCAGGTGGATTCTTTACCATCTGAGCTACCAGGAAGCCCATGAATACTGGAATGGGTAGCCTATCCCTCTTCAGGGGATCTTCCCAAGCCAGGAATCGAACTGGGCTTTCCTGCATTGCAGGCGGATTCTTTACCAGCCGAGCTCCCAGGGAAGCCCTTCATCACATAGGCATAATTATTAACTCAGTCTCCAGCCCCTTTCCTCTCCCTCCAAGGGATCAGAGGAAGGGGCTGAAAGTTCCAATCATGGCCTGATCTTTTTGGTGACAAACCCCCATCCAAGAGCCCACCAAGACTCGTCTCATAAGAAATTCTAAGAAATGTAGGAGTTGGTGTCAGAACTGGGCTCAAAGACCAAATATTAAGCCAGAAGACGCTCTCTCAGCACCTTTGTTGTTTAGGAAATTACAAAGGCTCCAGGAGTTCCGGCCAGGAGCGGGGATGAAGAGCAAAATAAACACGTTGTCATTTGGTGGGCCAAAAAGTCCATATGGGATTTTCTGGACATGGGAAAATCCTAACATATACAGCCAACCCCATGTATCACAGTATCACGGTTACATGAGTTTCATGTGCAGGATGTAACTCATCTCCCTCAGTTGTATCAGGCATAATGCAAGACAACATTGCCGTTTCACAAATGAGAAGGAACAAAGAGGTCAAGTCACAGCCCGTGGTCACATAGCCAAGTGGGCTCAGCTATTGAGGAAACAAAGGAGAAGACTGAGTGGGTTGGAGCCTTGACCCCTGGCCCTTTCCTCTGGGCAGACCAGTGGCATTTAAAACCCAGAACTCTGTGCTGAAGCACACTGCCCTCTCTTAGGGACTGTCCACCATGGTACAGGCTGATCTTCCAAATGCCGGGATGTTTTAATTCAGAGCTGACTTCATCTAGCTGATGGGAGGCTTCTGAAAAATACTCACACAAAATTCACACATAGATTTTTCCATAAGAATGTCTGCTGCCTCCAGCCCATCAGTCAATGTTGGTGGCCTCAGGCAGCCATAGTAGCAGCCCAGTGATTGTATGACAATCCCTTAAAAAGAAAAGACTATCCATCCACCATAGATAAATATAGCTCCACGTGTGAAAAACCCATTTTAACATCTGCTCCAAAAAGGCTCCTTGAAAATGTCCTTCCTGAGTATTCTGTGTCGAGGGGCAAGAGCTCTTTAAGAAATGCAATTTCATTCCAGGGATCTTAGGCTTTTCTAAGTCTCCTAGCTCGAGCCATTGTTCAAAGCAACAGACTATTAAAGAAATAAGATTGCTCTGTATAAAGGAAGTTATACCTGCTTCTGGGTGAGGAAGAGAGAATAGAAAAATTCCTTGCGATGGGAGAAAATTTAATCATGCAATCGAGGCCATGTATTCAGCCAGAAGATTTTTGGGGGGCACAGAGGGCCTCAAGAGAATGATAAAAAAATGATTTTTTATCAGTGCTATCACTCACAAGCTTTGTGATCTTGGGAGAAGCCACTTAGCATCTCTGGGCTTCCATTTTTTTCAAGTGTGAAGTGAAGTGTTTGGACCAAATCAGTGAGACTTGAAACTGACTTGACTGTGACCCAGTTATACATTTTCCATGGCCACCCGGAACACACACGTATCCACACCTAGATAATCACATACAGATACCCCCGTATGTGGCTAAAACATCTCTGATGTTTCCTCTTCATGTCTGGGCTATGCTCATCAAAAAGCCGTCCTGATCCACTAACCATTTCACAGCTCTTAGCAATGCACTGTTTGAGAAACACGGGACCAGATACAGGCATCCTTGTTCTATATAGTACTTGGCTTTAGTGTCTCTTTTTTACAAATTGAAGATGTGTGGCAACCCTGCATTGTCAGATGATGGTTAGCATTTTTTGGTAATAAATATTTTTCTTTTGACCGTACCCACAGCATGCAAGATCTTAGCTCCCTGACCAGGGATCGAACCCGTGCCCCCTGGCTTGGGAGCACAGAGTCTTAACCACTGGACCATCAGGGAAATCCAAGTAATAAGTATTTTTAAAATTAAGGCATGAACATTTTTAAGATACACTGCTATTGCACCCTTAATAAACTACATGCATGCTTGCTCAGTCATGACCGACTCTTTTCAACTCTGTGGACTGTAGCCCGCAGGCTTCTCAGTCCATGAGATTTTCCAGGCAAGAATACTGGAGTCCATTGCCATTTCCTCCTCCAGGGGGTCTTCCTGACCCAGGGACCACATCTCCTGCATCTCCTGCATTGGCAGGCGAATTCTTTACCGCTGAGCCACCTGGGAAGCCCTAATAGACTACAGTGTAGTATAAAACATTGCTCTCGTGCACACTGGGAAACCAGAGCATCCATGTGACCTGCTCTATTGCAACACTCACTGTTTTGTGACACTCACTTTATTGTGGCGGTCCGTCACCCAACCCACAGTTTCTCTGAGGTCTTCCTGTGGTGTCTGAAATTCCTTCCGACCTGAGACTTCTCTTGCTGTCTTCTGATGAGTGACGTGGAAGGAAGAGGCAGAAATTCTGAAAGACAAACTGAATGGCTTCAATGGCCTATTGCAGCCAAGCCAGGCCAGTTCAAGTTCATAAGGACAAACTTCTGTGGAGGACTTTGGCCTCCTGGTTAGCCTGTAATGCTTAAAACTTAAGAATGAGTATAAAGACATCTAGCCAACTTTCTTAAAAAATTAGCCTTTTTGTTAAAGTACTTAAAATATAGAGTGAGTCTCTGTGGGTCTTCAATCCATGGGATTGAATCACTTCTAACAGCCAGTAGTGTGATGTTTCCAGAATGTCATTTGGAATTTGGGGAGAGCCTTGGGGGTCCTGGCAGGATCTTGGTCCCTCCCCAGACCACACAGTCTGGGGCCAGGACCGAGAAATCCTGAGGATTGACAAGTCTCTGCAGGTCACTCCTGGGCATATGAATATATGGAAATCACTTGCAGTCCAGGGCCTCAGAAAGAGAGCTCAGAGTTACTGGGTCAACAAGCCAAGTTAACCCATATAGACCCACAACCAGGAGCAGTTTCCCAAGGCAGCCAACTGTGCAGCCCTCGCCTTCCTCCCCCAGTGCCTAATCTGTGTGGGGAGGGGGTTCCCTAGGTCTCAAAAGCAGTTAAGTTGGTAACATCTTACAGATTGCCACCAGATGGGGGTGTTTTCCTGTGCAAGGAATCTTCCCAGGGCTCAAAAACATGATAGCAGACATTACAGCCAACATGAGGGGAGGGGTGGAAGTGCAGCCCTGGCTCCATTAGACTTTGAAGGTCACCCACCAGCAAAGCATCATCTTGTCACCCAGAGCATCGGCCCCGAAAATCTCATTTTTCTGAGTAGTGCAGGAGGGCCCCCTGTGTACCAGCTCCGGCCAGGCACTGTGGATACAACAGGGGCCCAGCCAGCATGGCCTCCACCCTCCTAGAGTTCAGAGTCAACATGTAATCAGTGGTTTGGTACAGGGAGCACCTCCATCCTTGAGGCCTCTGGGGAAAAGGTAATGTAGCAAGAAAGAGCCTGGTGAGGAGGGAGAGAAGTCCCAGAGCTGGCATGTCATCCATCCAGGGAGGTTCAGTTCTGATTCCCAGCAGGAAGAGTGGAGGTTGAGAGACCCTGGAAGGCCAAGTCAGGGGCCCTAGGAGGCCAGTAAGGAGGTCCTAGAGGTTATTTTGGGGGCCTTAGGAGCCAAGACAGGGTGGGTGAGGCTCTGAGAAGCTGAGTCGGGGGCAGGGAGGCCTCTAGACTGTGCCTTTGACCACAGCAGGTCCATATTTATCTGTTGTCACATACATCTCATGTTCGTATCCTCAAAAAAAAGTTTTAAGTAACAGTTCTCCTTCCAAAGAGAGTGGGGTGGAAAAGAGGAATGAAAGAAAAGAAAGCTGGGAAACCTGATGCCACCCAGCGCCTCTCAGAGCATAAAGGGCCCTTCTCTGGCCCTAGAGGTGCAAGGCTGGTCCACTCTGGTGGCGTGGGGGTGCGCCAGCCTCCGCGCCGACCAGTGGGCACAGCCCAGGGAGGGTCCCTGTGAGCCCCCATCATGGCTTCCTGGAGATTTGGACCACGTGCACATCATCTGTGGTCCTTGCACCTGGCACGTGGTAGATGATCAATAAGTAGAACCGACCCGAGATCGCCTGGTTAAATGTCGCCCTTGTGATAGTGGCTGAGTGTTTGGGGTCACAGGGATGGTCCCCAAAGCTCCCAGTTTAGAAAGTAAGGGATACATCTGAGCAAAGCCCTGGAGGAGGCTCTGCGGGCTTCACACAGGAAGAGGGTGCCCACAGGGACTTGGTGGGCTCCAGGCACTAACCCATCCTTTGGTGTGAACCCTGGGCCTGGCCGGTGGAGGTGACTTCCTCAACTGCATACACAACCACGTGTCTCTGACCTCCCTGTGAGATGGTATCCATCCTCACCCACGGGGTGGGAGAGAGCACCCCCTCCCTCCTCTCATAGCTTGTGCCCCCCGGGTCCTGAGTGTGTCTCCCCCATCGACAGCTGCACAGCGAGGTGGAGAAGCCCCTGATGAACTTCCGCGAGAACTTCAAGAAGGACATGAAGAAGTGTGACCACCACATCGCAGACCTCCGCAAGCAGCTTGCCAGCCGCTACGCAGCGGTGGAGAAGGTGAGGGCCCAGGTCGCGGAGTGGGAGGGGTCCTGCTGGAGGGAGCAGGGGCTGGGGGCCGGCAGGGGCTCCATGTGCCCTGGCAGGGGCGTTTGTCCCCCCTGCAGCCAGATCTGGGGTTGCGGGGTAGTGTGAGAACCCCTCCCCCGGCCGAAGGTTACGTGTGTGCTTCCCCTGGTGCTCAGATTCCCGGTGAGTGTGGGAGAGGCTGCACCTGCCTTGGGGTTGTAGAATGTGAGACAAGATACACCCTGATTTTGAGGGTCCTGAAGCCTGGATGTACTGCCAGTCCACACAGGGCCCCTTTGTCTGGGTCTCACCTGGCAGAATCCCTCCTGACTGGACCACCCCCCTCCCAGAGGCCAAGGTGGTCTGACCTTGCTGGGAGCTCTGATGGTCAGTTATGGAGCAGAGAGAGGTCTCCCCCCGGGGCTGACCCCAGCGCCTTTGGGAGGGGTGCGGGAGAAGAGGACCGTGTTACCTCTGTGGGCACCCTAGACCTTGCCAGTGCCCAGCACCGACAGGCCCATTCCACCCCAGAAGGGGGAGGCTGGTGTCACCAGCTGCTGAGCACTGTTGGGAGGTGACGTCGATGATCTCTGTGGTCCCTGCCTCCCTGGAGAAGCTGTGGTCTCAGGACTGCCTGGGTCCCCAGTGCATGTACATGCTCCAGTGAAAACATGCTCTGGGGGGCTTGCTCTAGGCCAAGGATTAAAGGATGCTTTGCAGCCTCAGTGTGGTCCCCAGCTGGCTGAGTGATGCTGATCTGGCCACTCAGCCTCACGGAACCCCTGTAGCCTCATTTACCAAAGCAGGGAAAAGAAAGGACTTACCTAGGAAAGACTCTGATGCTGGCAAAGATTAAATAAAGGCAAGAGGAAAAGGGGGTGGCAGAGGGCAAGATAGTTGGATGGCATCACCAACTCAATGGACATGATGAGCAGACTCCAGGAGATAGTGACGGATAGGGGAGTGTGGTGTGCTGCAGTCCACGGGGTTGCAAAGAGTCAGAAACAACTTAGCGACTGAACAGCAACCTAAAAAAGGAGGCCAGGCCCAGTGGGCCCTTGCTGTCTCTGAGCCTGTGATTAACTCCACGTCCTTGGACCCCCAGGCCCGAAAAGCCCTCACGGAGCGGCAGAGAGACTTGGAGATGAAGACCCAGCAGCTGGAGATCAAGCTGAGCAACAAGACGGAGGAGGACATCAAGAAGGCCCGGAGGAAGTCCACGCAGGCGGGTGAGTGCGGCCCTGTCGCCTGCTGCCCTCTCTGTCCTCACCTGGTCCCAGAGGCATGGACAGGAGAGGCTGGGAGATGGGGTGCCTGGGAACATGCGTTCCACAGGGTGAGACTGGTGCAGGCTGTGGAGTGGGAAGCAGTGGCGAGGGAGGGGTCTCCCCACACCCTACCCAGAGAGGGCTGCTTCTGGCCCAAGCCCAGGGTCTCTGGTCAGGTGGTGGGCAGACTCCTCCAGGACCTAGAATTGAGGGGTCTTGCCCCTGCCTGGAGTTCCTTGAAGTGCAAACCCCACCCACCCGCCAAGTTGCCCCACCTCCCCGGGTACTAGTTCTCCAAAGGTTCTCCTCCAGTGATGGACTTCTGACCCAGAATAGAGGCTGACATTTTGTTTAAAGAAATAATCGTATTTCAGGATCTTCTCTGGCAATTCAGTGGTTAAGACTCCTCGCTTCCAGCGCAAGGGGTGCAGGTTTGACACCTGGTTGGATAACTAAGAACCCTCATGCCTTGCAGTGCAGCCAAGAAAATATTTTTAAAAAAGAAAAGAAAGAACCCTATTTCAGAGTCTCTCCAAAATATTCCTGTGAGTCAGCTTCTGCTTCCACCTAGAGGTAAAAATTAGCTAATGCACAAGGAAGGGGGAGAAAAATCAGCAAGAAAGTTTTTTTAAAAAAATTTCAATACTGCTTAACAACCAGTTTCGCAGTGTACAAGGTCAGTGCATTTTGCTTTCTGGGATTAGAATATGTGCTGTGAGATAAGGTTTGGATTGGATGGTTTGGTCTCTAAATCTTTTTCACCCCAACTTCTGGTGAACTTGGTGTAATTAGTTCATTAAAGGATGAAAAACAGCCATCTTAGGGACATTTGGAAATAAGGTGATGTAAAGATGTCATAACAGAATAATATAAATGCAACATTTATATAAAAATCTTTAATAGCACAGTAGTAGAAACAGAAGCCATGCTACACCTGTTGGGAGTAGGAAAGAAAACCCAAGGAGAGGAGAGGCACATTTAAATTAGCTTAACTACAGAAACTGTTAAATAATTATGTTACAAAA
This sequence comes from Bos indicus x Bos taurus, assembly GCF_003369695.1. Taxonomy (NCBI): domain Eukaryota; kingdom Metazoa; phylum Chordata; class Mammalia; order Artiodactyla; family Bovidae; genus Bos; species Bos indicus x Bos taurus. Next base: position 30,093,695 of record NC_040094.1, on the reverse strand, counting down.
ACAATATTGCTGCTTGACAAATATTTTAATCAACACATAAGAATATAAAATCTTATTCTCCAGATATAGTCACTGTCAACACACCCTAATTTTTTTTAATGTTTTTAAATGTATATACATATCATATTATACTGTTCTGAACTTACATTTTAATAGATGTATCTTAGAGATAGGTCTGTTTCATCATCAATTTATTTACCCATCCATTTATGTACATCAGATTTCCTAAACAGTTGAATAACGTGCAAGTATATGATTGTATCCAGATGTATTTCATCATTCCCCTAATGGACTTTTGTAGGACTCTCAGATGGTTTCAGAGTGTTTGTCAATGCCAGCGATGCTGTTACTATAAATGCCTCTCTGTGGGCGGGGGAGGGGGGGGGGTGTCTGCATGTCGCCGGGATGTGGAGGGGTGTAACTGGGTCAGAGGCTTGTATTCATTCTGATGGATGTTTCCAAGTTGCTTTGCAGATGGGTGTGCCTACTCTCTATGAATGCCTGTTCCCTAAACTCTTGTCAACACTGTATCCTGTCTCATTTTGATATCCTAGCTATCTAGTGAAAAATAGTATTTTGTTTCTAATTTAATTTACACTGCTTTTTTAGTGGAGTTGAGCATTTTAAAAATAGACTTTTAAATCATCTGTGACTTTTAAAATGATTCACTCATATCCTCTTCCCATTTTCTTGTCAGATGGCGGGTCTTGTTCTCATTGATTGATTGACAGGGATTATGTTAGGAAAATCAACATTTTGTCATTTGAATTGCAAATATTTTTCATAAGTGGTTTATTTTTTTATTTTGTTCTTTGTATTTCTTTTTCATTTTTTTTTCTTGGTTTGTCTAATCTTCACTGTGGCTCTCTGAAAGTACTGTTATTATCCCCATTTTACAGATGAGGAAACTGAGGCACAGGCAGGTGAATCAACTTGGTCCAAGGCTGCACAGCTAGTAAACAGTAGAGCTATATGACAACCCAGTAATCCGGTTCCAGAATCCGTGTCCTTAACCCGTACTGTTCAGAAGGGTCTGATTTCAAACCCTTGGACTACATAGGGAAGAGACACACCTGCCTTCATCTACTTTATTTCCTGATGTTGCAGAGGTTCGTGAAGCATGTTCTCAACATCAGGATCAACAAATAAAGCTTTGGGAATTTCGTATTGTGTTTATAAGGGTGACCTTACCCACAGTCAGGCCCAGGCTTTTGGTGGGACTGTGACTGCAGTGAAATATACACTTTCTTCCCTCCAGTTCAGTCCTTGGGATCGAGGGCCCAGCCATTGGCCTTGGCCCAAGAGCAAAATGAACCAAGCCCTTGACGTGGGTTCTGTTACTCAAGGCTTAGCTCCCAGATAATGGTGTGGCTCACTGGGGAGGAGACCCTGAGCCAGGCACTGGGCATAACTCTCCCCCACTTCCCTTCGCTTTCATATCTGAATACACGTGAGCAAGTGATGCCATTCTAGGGATCCCTTTGAAGGGTTAACCCATTATCGTTGGGTTCACTCATGAGTTTTCCCATCGTGAGCGAAGTCCCTGGTGTCTTCCTTTCTCTGGAACCCTGTGATAATCAGGAAGCTCTATGCAGACCGACCTGTGCTCCTCCAACTGTGATGTACACATGGATCACCCAAGGAACTTGTGCAAATCGTTTCTGATTCGCCCTGTCTGGGGAACATCATGAGATCACATTTGGAGCAAATATCCAGGGTGTACCGGTGCTTCTGGTCCAGGAATTGTGTTCTTTGTAGCAAGAGTCTAGGGTACCAGGACCTTAGTAACGCTTTCAGGTTGCTTTCTTTCTAACTATAAACTGTCTCAAACATATACAATTACATAAAAGAACACACTGGCCATCAAGATAGAATAGTTTGTTTCAGATGTCTCTCTTAAGAAATGCTATCGAAAGAGCCCATCCCTTCCCACCCGGACCCTTTCTCTGTTTCCCAAGGTAGCCAGTATCCTGGCATTGGTGTGGTAAACTCTGGTGCCTGTTTTTATACCATTATTGTACATGAATGAGCCATAAAGCATCAGACACGTTCTTTTGTGTTTCAGAATGACAGCTTGCTGCCTGTACACACACACAGACACACAATCACAGAGACACACAGACACACCAGTGGACGGACGTGGTGTGCAAACTTCCCTTCTGTAACTAGTACCGAGTTGCTTGAGACACATGTTCAACCAAGCAGGACTTGCCAATGTGAAATCAAACTGCCATCTCTAGAGGAGGAAGCATTTCTGGGGCTTATGATAGACTTGAGGGGTCCCCGGAGTACCCCGACCCACACCGTACATACCGCCTTCCTGAGTTTTTGGCATCTGGAGTCAAGTTCAGGTGCACGCTCTGAAGCCAGTCTTTGATAATGCTGGGTTGCCCCTTCTTTGCCTCCATCACCTCGGCCGTGGGGTACAGGTGGCAGAGGGCAGCCCTGGTGAGTGACAGTGGCCTTGGCCCTTTGCAGGAGATGACCTCATGCGCTGTGTGGACCTCTACAACCAGGCCCAGTCCAAGTGGTTTGAAGAGATGGTGACCACCACATTGGTGAGTGACTGGAGATGCAGAAGCACGTCCCCGCAGGGGTGGGCGCTCAGGAAGCTATGGGTGGATGCTGGTGGACGTGAGGTCGATGGGTGGAGGTGAGAGATGGTCATTAGATCTTCTCTAATGTTGAAACTGAGAGCTTATCTCCAGGCCAGGCCATGTGGATTCATACCCTTGCTCTGGCACTTCCTACTGTGTGAACACAGGCAGCTATGGGCTCTTGCCGTATCGTCCTGAGGGGTCAGGGTCAACCGAACAGAGAGTGGTCCATTTAGGAAAAATAGCCAAGTTGTAGGAAATGTGGGCCTTCCTTCCCCCAGAAGAATTAAGGGTCTACAATCACAGAGCCTTGCGAGACGTGTGGATGGGTGAGGTTGGGGCAGTGGGGGAGGCCTCTGACCAGGGGTGGGGGAACAGACATCGGACCACTTCTTTGCTCTCCTGAGTATTTCTGTGAAGTCAGCACCCGCTGCGTAGATGGTGAGATGGGTTGGCACTTGGGCCACTGGGCCAGGTGAGAAAGGAGCTGTCCTGCCAAGTGCTTATCACACCATCCCTCTGCCCCAAGCCACCCCTGTCCATCTGCCCATCCAGCACGGGACTACCCTCTGCCTTCTGCAGGCACCAGCCCACCAGAGCAGATTAGAGGCCTCCCCCGGGGACAGTGGCCTAGATTTCCTCCTGGTTAATCTCCTAATTAAGCTTCCTGCTTACTCCCCCGACTCCCGGCTAATCACCTGGGCAGTGACCTAGTTGGACACAGAATAGTGGCCGGATCCCCTAAATTCCAAAGAAGCAGGGCCATTTAGGAGTCAAAGCAAATTTCTGCTCTTCCCTGTGGCCTTGGCCACCCCGCTCCTGGCCCTCCTGCCTCCCCGGCCTGTCCCTCAGCACTCAGGGCGGACAGAGACGAGGCCACTCAGCAGAGGCCCAGGGACAAAGCCCCGAGAGTCTGAAGGGCAGAAGCTCCTGCACGTGTTTCGTTTCTCAGCCCTGTCAGGGCCTGGGGCTGCAGCCGTGCAGAAGTTTGATTAAGGGCACAACAGGGGGCTTCCCTGGTGGTCCAGTGGCTAAGACTCCACACTCCCAGTGTAGGTGGCCTGGGGTCAGTCCCTGGTCAGGGAACTACATCCCACATGCCGCAACTAAGATCCTGTGCAGCCAAAAAAAAAAAAAAAAGAAATGCACAAAAGTGCAAATCCCACTGCTCCCATAATTCCTTGTCACTTTGGGCAAGCGATGTAACCTCTCGAGGTGTTCATTCCCTTGTTTGGAAAAGGTAAGAACAGAACCTGTATCTCTTAACATTATGATGAGGACAATTAAGCGATGCATGGAAAGCTCATAGTACCCACCATGCCTGGCAAAAGGAGATTCAGGAAACAGCAGCTACTGCGTCCTTGGCTATACCTTCGCCCCCAGATATGGGGTGGGTGCCTCGCCAGACCCCAGGGAGTCGGGCAGCATCTGTGTTTTGCCTCTAGGATGGTCAAGGACCCGTGTAGGGGGAAGGTCCCCAGGTTGAAGGGACACCCCCCAGAGGTCTCTGTGGGTTTCCTCCTCGCCAGGAGCTGGAGCGGCTGGAGGTGGAGAGGGTGGAGATGATACGGCAGCACCTTTGCCAGTACACGCAGCTGCGGCACGAGACGGACATGTTCAACCAAAGCGTGAGTTCTCCGACCTAGGTCGAGACCAGTGGGGCCCCTGGGGGATGCTGGGCCAGGGGGAGCCATGGCCTTTGTGCCATGGTGGCAGGTTACATAGGAGGAATCTGTCCTGAGGGTGGGCAGGGACCTCTTGGGATGGACGTGTCAGTTACCCTGGGCAACCACGTGACTCCATCCCAAGCGCACCCCATAGATGTGTTATGATGGTTAAAATAGCTGGAGGTGACCTTGCCTCCTCTGTTGGATTTCTTACAATGCTGGAGCTATTCAAAACCTCTCAAGCTAAAGTTCAATAAACCTGTTTGCAGGTGGTAAACGGGGGGACACGTGAAAAGAGGAACGGGTCACAGACTCTTGAGCCCACCTGCCCTTTCACCCACCCTGTGGTCTGGAGGGTCATGTGTATGAGGGGAAGAAGAGCAGAGGCCAGAGCTCTGCATCGCCCCACCCCTGGTTCTCCCAGCCCCCAGGTCTGTCCCTCACACAGGCCTCCCTGGGACCCCACAATGCTCTAGAGGAGCTGCTGTGTCGGGCGCAAGGGTGTGAGTGGCGTAGCTCAGAGGATACGCCCCTGACTCCACCTCTGCCTCCAACTGTGTCCTCTTCTCCATCCCTTGCAGACAGTCGAGCCTGTGGACCAGCTGCTTCGAAAAGTGGACCCAGCCAAAGACAGGGAGCTGTGGGTCAGAGAGCACAAGACGGGCAACATCCGCCCCGTGGACATGGAGATATAGACGCACGGCCCGGGGGGTCCTACCGAGGAGGGGTTGGGGGTCCCACGGAGAGGAGGTGGCGCTCCCGCCGGGGGGGCCTGCTGTCGGGAGTGGCACTGCCCTCCCCCTGCTCTCCTGGTCCACTGAGGAGAGGGGACAGTGATGCCAGAAGGGCGGCCCAGATGGCCCCACAGGGAGCTCCCCGGTGTTCCCAGGCCGAGAAGATGGATCCACAGCCCTGCCCTTGTCTCTGAGGCTGAAGCCCCCTGAGTCCCGTGCTGCGCTTGCCACTCCAAGGATAAACCGAGACTGGAACTTTGTGGTCCCTGTTGAGTACCAGAGGGGTCCCCTCCCCACCCAGAGCAGTTGTGTCCCATGCTCATGCCCCTGGAAGCCCAACGGCCCTTCTTCCAACTGACCTCCTTGTCTCCAGGCCTTTGGAGGGGCAGGGGAGGGAGGTCTCCGTCTCCAAGCCAAGTGTCAGGATCAGAGTCATGGAGAGAAGGCCACCGTTCAGCACAGCAGCCCGCACCCAGAATCCTTTGCAGCAGCCCTCCCTCTTGATTTTTTTTTTCCCCCCTTGAATATTCTGAGGGCCTTGAATATTCTGAGGGCCTACATCCTGGCTCTTCTCTGCTAGTTTTCACCAATGGGAGTCTTGGGAAGAAGGTCTGGCTCCAGTTTTCCCAGACTGACCCTGCCTGGAGAGGTCAGGATGAAACTACCTCATTCAGCAAATTCACCCCAAGTTGGAGCAGTGAATCGTGTGCCTGTTAGATCAGGCATCCATGTCATGTGCTCTTTCCAGACATCCCAGTCCACCCAACCTGCAGCCTCTTCCTCGGGGAAGCCCCCTCCTCCACCCTCGCCCATCCCAGGGAGCTGAGTCAGTCTCACGTCAGGGAGGGGTTGGGACAAGTCTCTGTCACCTCGCAGGTGGTTCTATGTGCCTGTGCACGGTGGAGTTGGGACTGCCGTTCCGTGTGTGGCTCTCATTGGCGGGCACCACGCAGGCATTGCAGACTGTCGTGGCCACAGTACATGTCACCATCCAGGCAGTCGGGTACCTTGGCCTCTCAGCCCCTTCTGCACGTTCCCAAGCCTCACATGCAGCCCCTGCTTGGGGCTGGTGCCCCCTTGCCCTTTTGCCATCTCCTTTTTCCCTGGAAAGCCTGGTCTGAGCTGACCTGGGAAGCCACCGGGTCCTCACTCATCACTTTCTCGCTTACATACTAAATCTTGAGAATTGGCTTGAGGGGACTGGAAGCAGAATAGGGCTGGAGGAGGTCAGACGGCTTGCAAGGGGCACATTCTAGCCTGGAGCCCACACCCTAAGAACCCATGTTTCTTCACTTTTCCCATTGATTACTTTGGGTTCACAGGACTCATGTCTCATAAGGGCAGCCATCTAAGAGGATAACTCACTGGTCTTTCTCTCTCCATCGTCCAGGCTGGCAACTGATGACTCGTTTTTCTTGTATCTCTTGGTACCCCTTTCTCTGAGTCAGTATGGCGCCCTCATAGTGATAGTAGAAAGATGCTGAATATCCTAAAGCAAACCAAGCTTTGCCACTTTTCTTCTCAAAACATCCCAACCAGAAAGGTCAGTGTGAAGGCCTTCACTAACATGCAGCCCGCCAGGACAGATCTGTGTCTGGTGTGGAGAGCCACTCCTTCTCGTCTGGGGTTGGGCTGTGACACCAGCTGCCCATTTGGGGCTATCATTTCTTGGTTTCTTGATTAAAAAAAAAAAAAAGATTGGTGCTAGTAGTAACTGCTTTGTGGCTTAGTCAACTAATTTGTGGATTCAACTAATTTCCAACATTCAAAGCCAATAGCCTTGTTAACATAGATACGTTCATGTGTGATGTGGCTCATTGATTTTGTTTTCTCATCCCCATCTGAGGATTCCCGAGTCTTCTGTTATTCCCTGGGGCTCTCGCCTCTTTCAGGGTAGCCTGAGTTGGCCTCATGTAGGTCAGTCTATTTTCTGAAGTCATGCTTTCCCCCTTTTCCCTCAGTCTCGTTAGCCATCCCCCGTATACTTCTTTTCCTTTTTTCTTCCCTCCTTTATTCATTCATCAAGCATTTAGCTAAGCCTGGGCAGTATGCAAAGATCTAGGAACAAGATATAGCCCTATCTGTCATCAGGGAAACCAATGATCTGTTCTTTTGTGTAGACTCGTCTTTTCCCCAAGGGTCTTGCAGATGAGTAACCTTGGCATTCACCTACAGATACTCTCTGCAGAGTCTAGGTTTGCAGAGATACCCTCTGTTGTACTGATAGCTCTTCATTCATTCACTGATTCTCATTCATTCATCTAATCAGCAGACACTTGGGGCAAGCCAGGTATTATACAGTACTGCAGCCATAGCTGCATACCAGCCAGGAACTCCGCCCCATCCCCCAGCCCTTCTGTTCTCCATGGGGACAAGCGCATGTTTTCAGACCTTTCTGGGAAATGAGAGCCTTGCACCTCTTCCACGTTTAACCTACTGCTAGCCTGTAATAAGCCGTGTGGCATTTACCCAAGGACGGAAGAACCAGAGAGCACCAAGAGTATGATCATGGGGTCACTAGACCCTCACAGCTCACATCCAGCTCAAATTTGAGAGATTTGTTTGTTTTAAATAATTCTTGCTTTACACAGAGGAAGCATAAAGCCCAAGGCCAGCCAGTGAGAGCTGTGAACTGAATAGCGAATCACGAGCAGGGCTGGAGTTGAGAGTACAGGCCTCTGTCCCTGTGGTTGGGAGGAAGTCATGTCTGAGAGTCATCTTCAGAGTGGTGCTCTGTCCTCGTGGTTGGTTTGGTTTGGGTTTGGGTATTTAGGTTATAAGAGGATATGCTTGGCTTTTTTCAGGGTGAATGACTCCAGGTTATTCGTGAGCACATCCACTGTTCCATTTCTGAGAACAGGTGAGCCCCTTCTACCTAGGAGACACGGATGCACTTTGTTTCATCTGTGAAAGCCTGATTTTTAGAATAGAACCTAAGACAGTTACCAAGATAACCTCCAGGATAAGCTGCTTGTCCCTCTCTTTTTTTTTTTTTTTTTTCTATTGCTTCTGATCAGCGTTGGAAAGCACTGGCCAGCTGACCCACAGGGATGGGTGACCTGAGGTTCTTCCCATGGGAGCACCTTGGGTCTCCTTTTAATCTACCCAACACCTGTGTCAGCTGGGGAGCAGGGAAGGGTGGGTTGGATTTCTTTGAGGGGGAAACACTTCTTCCCTCACTGAGGCTGATTAACAACTGAAGCAAATAGAAAAACCCTGTGTATACTCAGGAACCAGGGGTTTGTATTCCCTTTGTGGAAACCAATCAATTACTAGATTAGGAGATGGAAGCAAAGAAGTCTTGGCAGAGCCAAAGTCCCTTCTTGGAAATGCAAGCCATAAGATTCCGAGGACATCAAAGACCTCGGCTTGTTTAAGTGATTTTACTTCCAATGGTGAATGGCCTTGACAAGGAGAATTTATACAGGATTCTGCAGACCTACTGGTGATTATGTAGATAGGGAAAGTTCCTGGACCAGTGTTAAGTGGGGCACAGATCAGAAGCACACTTCCTTAGCCAGCATACCGTTATTTCCATAAACCTTCCTGTCCCCACAGGTCCCACTGCCTTTTTTTCCAAGTTTATTGAGATATTTGACATTCGAAATTGGGGGTTCATGAGCGTACAAGAAAATTCACCCTTTTGAAGGATACAGTTCAATGAATTTTGACAAACTTACACAGTCTTATGGGGCTTCCCTGGTAGCTCAGATGGTAAAGAATCTGCCAGGAATGCAGGAGACCCAGGTTCAATCCCTGGATCAGGAAGGTCCCCTGGAGAAGGGAATGGCTACCCACTCCAGTATTCTTGCCTGGAGAATCCCATGGACAGAGGACCCTGGCGGACACATGGGGTCCATGGGGTCACAAAGAGTTGGACACGACTGAGCAACTAACACTTTGACACGGTCTAGTAACCACTGCTGAGATCAACATAATATTTCCATCACTCCAAAAACATCCCCTCATGCTCCTTTGATGTCCATCAACTCTTCCCAGCCCCAGCACCTGGCAACCACTGATGGATTTTCTGACCCTGCAGATCTGCCTTCTATAGTGTGTCATAGAAATAGGCAGAAGCCTTTGAGTCTGGCCTCCTCGCTCAGGTTGATGCCTCTGAGTCACCTTGTCGTAGGATGTCACTAGCTTGTTCCCTGCAATGCCCAGTAGCCGTCCATTGAATGGGTGTACCCCACTGCTTCCTTGCTCTTAAAAACACAAGTTGTCTTCCTGGAAGCTCCTGACCTGGAGTCTTGAGCTTGTTTGCACAGCTACTTCCAGCCAGCTGCATCCAGTGGTTTTTGGGACTTACACTTGGCTTTTTTTGAGTCATTTTAGTTTGGGGGGCATCTAACACTTAAGTTTTTCACAATGCAGAGAGCTGCTGGGGATGGAGGCGGGGATGGCGGACAGGGTCTCTGCTGCCCCCTGAAGCTGGTATCTCAGCTGGTAGATCCACTTGCTCCTTGGGACCCTCCCTTCACCTCGCCCAGTCCCTGCCATTTGGTGAGAGTTCAGGGGTGTGGGAGGTGGGTGGAGAGGGTGTGGGTGAGAAAGCAGGGGGCTGGCCATGGGCTCAGCACCACCTTTCTCTGGATCTTCCTTCACCTGCAAACTGAAGGTGTTTATTCTAGAACATTCTCCCAGGCCTCCTCCAGCTGCTGCATTCTGTCTCCTTCCGTTCTCATTTCCAGTTTTGTGCCCAATGCACATGTCATACCTAATCTGGGTCCGCTCGGCACAGCTGTGCATGCTGTCACCTCACACCTTCCTGAGAGGGGGCCCCGGGTGCTGAGAAATCTAAAAAGAGATTTTTAGACACAAAAACTTAGAGTTTCATGAGCTGTTGAGAATGAGGTAGTTCCTCCTCCTCGGACTCCTAAAGAAAGCAGAAGCCATTACCTTTCATCCACTGATGTTTGACACCATATCCCGAGGGTCACTTCCAAGGAGCAAAAACAGGCATGGTGTCAGAGCCCCCTCCCTTAAGGTCCTTGTCAGCGCCCTAGCCTTGCTTACCTGATCTATGCCTGCACCCTCCTGGGTGGTGGCAGAGAGAAAGCCACACCCAACTGCTGATGCTGGTCAGCTCTGGCCAAGATCCCCAAAGTAAGGACGCCTCCAGCTACGTCCTGATTGTGCCCTGCTCAGTGAAAGCTGAGCCCCGGAAAGCAACCAGGTACCTCTCCCAGCCAACAGAAGACATCCTTGGGTCCAGCCAGGTGACGGTGTGGGCTGTGGAGCCCACAACACAGGATCCCCCGCTGCCAGGATGCCTCTTTTTTTCTGGGGGAGGGGGGCCTGGGGGCTCTCAACATCTTCCCCACTCCACCCCACCCCCACTGGAGTAATTTCTATCGGGCCCTTTGTGAAGGTGGGGGACCCAACCCCTCTTTCCTGGCTTGGTGAGACTAAGGTGACAAAAATCAATGTTCTGTTTCCCCTGAACCTTCTAGATGCTGGGGCATGGCTACTGGGGGACCTTGTTGGAAGGTGTCTCCGAGGGAGAGGGGCTGTGATGCCTTTGGATCTCTGTGCTGTTCGGGGGACTTGACCCTTTATGTGTGATGGGGCATCCCTAACGGGCTTGCAGTGGTGGGAGGCAGAGGGTCAGGCACATGGGTACTCTGATGGGGACGGTGTGACGTGGTGACGAGGAAGGAAAGCATAATGAGCCAGGGCAAGAGCACCAGACTGGCCCCGCTTTGCTCTCATTCGTCCCGTAACCTGTCATTGTCACATCCTCTCCCGGGACCTGGGCGTTTGTTGTCCGTCGAGTGGAAGTGCTCTTCAACTGGCATTGCATGCAGCAAGAGACCAGCTCTTGGGACAGGGGCCTCCAGGCAGCCGTGTGGACCCAGAGACAGTCATTCAAAGGGACACATGCCATCCTTGGGGACGGGGCCCCAAATCGGTATCTCTGCCCTTAGGAAGGGGACGATGGGGCAGGAACAAGCCCCTTCACAGACAGGAGCACATCAGCAAACCCCATGTAAACGGGATTTTCTAACAAAATAAACTTGCTTGTTTGCTCTGTTTTCTGTAACTTTTGCTAAATACTTTATACATTTTTAATGTTAAAAAGCTGTGTCTCCTCCAGCATTCTTCATCCCGGTATGAATGTGTTTATTCCACGTTGTATATCCTTCCATCCCCTGGCTGCCTAGATCGGTAAATAAAGTTGATGTACTATAATTTATAAGTAACACTGTTGAAACTCTGATCCCTACAGAGGCTATAATCCGCCCTTCCAACCCCACCCCCATAATAGCATTCGTGTGTATTAATGCTGAAAAATTAAATGTTTAAATTTTGAAGGCGTTTGCTCTATATAATTGTTCTGCATTATTATAAAGCATTTTCAGGAAGTTAAATGCTCTCATTTTTTCCCCCTTTGGCTCTGTGTGTACACTTGAGATGCTTAGATTTCGTCCTGTGTAAAATAAACTGTCCAGAGACACCATGTCGTCCCACTGGGCAACCCTCTTTCCTGGAGGGCTCCCACACTCTTCTTTGCACAAATGGGCTCAGTGTCCTTCCCGAGCTGGGTGATCATTTTACCCCCAATGACTTAGCAGAGGGACAACGAGCATGTGGGCATTGAGCCTCCCCCACCCCAATGGGTATCATGCTGCCAGACCAAACCCTTGGCCCCAGTCCCCTTCCCTGGAGCCTTCTGTCCCTATGAACACAAGGGGCTCCTGGCTATTATTTCCTTTCTCCACCCATCCATCCCATCCACCCATCCATGCAATAATTAGTGAACACCACTGTATGCCAGGGTCTTTCCAGGTGGTGCTAGTGGTAAAGAACTCACCTGCGAAATGCAGGAAACTTAATATGAGACAGGAGTTTGATCCCTGGGTCGGGAAGCTCCCCTGGAGAACAGCATGGCAATCCACTCCAGTATTCTTGCCTGGAGAATCCCATGGACAGAGGAGCCTAGTGGGCTACAGTCCGTAGGGTCACAAAGAGTCAGACACGGCTGAAATGACTTAGCACGCACGCACAGAATGCAAAATACTGCTCTCAGTACTGGGAACACATTGGTGATGGGAACAGATCAAGAATCTTGACCTTGGAACTTATTTTCCAGCAGAAAGAGACAGGCTAACAAAAGGGTTTATAGAGTGTATGTAGAAAATGATAGGTGTTACGACAAAAGGGCAGGGGGAGGGTTTCAGGGGTGGTGGTGGGTAAGTGGCAACAGGAAATAGGGTGATTGGAGTGGCCTCATTGAGAAGGTGGCATTTGACTAAAGTCAAGGACACCTGGGAGGGAGCCCAGCAGGTAGCTGGAAGGGAGAACCTTCCAGGCAGAGGAGGTGGCCCTGTTAAAGGCTGGAGGCACCTCATTAAGGCCAGTTGGCTGGAGCAGACACAGTGACGGGGAGGAGGCAGCTTCTGCAGAGCTTTGCAGGCTTTGGAAAGCCTGTGATTTTGCTCTGGGGTCCATCCAAGCTGAGAGCGCACAGCCTGATTTCCTTGCTGGAGAGCTCACTGTAGGAAAAGGGGAGCAGGGCAGCCAGAATGCAGGGACAGGGGACGGTGCCTGCAGGGGTGGCCACGAGGAGGTGGGGAGAACGGTCAGATTCTGGAAGTGCTTTGAAAGTGGAACCAACGTGGTTTCAAGCCAGTTTGGAGTGGCTCGAAAGTGGGGTGTGACAGAAAGAGGGGCACAGGAGATGACTCCGAGGATTTTGGTCCAGGCAACCAAAAGGACAGACTGCTATTTACCATGATGGAGACAGCCATGGGAGAGGCGTTCCTCCCATTCTCTGCCTCCCACTCACCCTCTCTGAGCCCTCTTTCCCCTCTGCTTCCAGACCAGGGTCAAAGGGTTCTCTTGTCCTTCTGCTCACAGCAAGGGAAGGTGGGGGAGGGGGACCGGGGCTACGGGGCTCCCAGCTTAGGGAGAGGACAGGGCCAGCCTCTGGGAAGAGTGTGTGTCTTTCAGTCAGGGCCAGGCTGGGAGGGGGAGACACAAACAGATGCACTGGCCAGAGACGAGGGCTTCTCCCCAAGTGGTCTTTGGGGCTCGGGGACAGTTTATGGCCACAGCTTAGACTTAACAAATCCCCTCACAATACATCATCTCCAACAACTTGTTTGGCTAAGGAACATAAACTCTCCCTCTGATAGAAGATGTTTACGCAGGTTTTCAAACAAACCTCCAGGTCATGACCCCTCTCTCAGCATCGACACAGCTGCCTGTGGTCCCCTCCCACGGTCGGGCCCTCCTGGGCACAGCAACCTGAAGAGTGTGGGCAGCACCTGCTCCTTGCTCTTGAGAGGGGCAGAGGGGCTGGGGGCTCTGGCTGCCTTCTGTGTTAACACGGGGTCCTGTCTCCTGGCCCACAGCCTCTTTGTTGTCATGGCAACCCAGCTCCTCACCTTGAGAAACACAGCTTCTTGCCCACTCTGCTCACTCCTTGAGAACGAGAGCTTGGTTTCTTCCTGTGACATTGGCCTTGTCTCACCTGCAGGCTCGGTGTGGACACCCAGGAAGCACTTCTAATCCTCGCACACCAGGTTCAGAGGCAAGGGTGGAGGCGTCTGACTTCATTTTCAGGGCTTGGGTTTTGTTTGTTTGATGACTGTCCTATTTCTAGCTGCTCTTGAGAACAAATGCCTTGCTGCGGGCTAGTGAAAGCCTAGAAAAGGAGAAACCACTCCGTTTAAGAAAGACTATGCTATCAAAAACTGATGGAAAAAATAGTAAGTACACAGACACACACACATCTAACATTAAGGCCTCCTGAGAAGCACTCTGGACCCTCAGTGGGTGGGGCGACCAGGAGGAGTGGGTCAGCACACCTGAGCCTGAACTTCCGGGTCCTTCCTGCATAACATTAGCGGGGGCTGGTGGATGTCTTTCTCCCAGCAGCAGGGACCTGCCATTAGCCTCTTATGAAATAGGATACAAACCCTAAGTCACCTGCCTGCACACTGTGCGCTTTATTCTTTGCAGTTACTGTGTGTGCGTGCCAGGCTGCTTCAGTTGTGTCTGACTCTGTGTGGCCCTACGGACTGTGGCCGGCCAGGCTCCTCTGTCCATGAGATGCTCCAGGCAAGAACACTGGAGGGGGTGGCCATTTCTTCCTTCAGGGGATCTTCTCAACCCAGGGATCCAACCCACATCTCCTGTGCCTCCTACATTGGCAGGCGGGTTCTTTACCACCAGCGCCCCCTACAAAGCCCTTTGTAGTAACCACCCCTGGGTAAAGCCGAGACTTCTCTCCCATTCTAGATGGCGATTCTGGGGTTCCAGGTGTGATGCTCAGCCAAGCAAGGGCACCAGTGGCCTCTCCTTCGGGTGCTGAGATTTCAGGTACAAGCCTACTCATGAGGGCTCTTCCCTGAGGCCCACACTGGGTACTGAGCTGACCACAGGGGTGGAAGCCTCCCCTGGCAGAGCTCCTTCTTGTCCATTCATTCACTCAGCAAGCACATACTACTGTCTTCCAGCTCCTGGCACCAGGCTTGGTTGCCAACCAACGATATACAGCTGAAATCAAGCCACAGGTAAGTTGTATTTATCCCACACCATGTTGTTGAAAAAATTGGAAATCACTCCCACAGTTTGGAAATTGCATCTGGAAATCTGATTTCTGATTTCTCTTGGGTTACCAAAAAGTCTAGTAACACCAGGCCATAATCCCATCTGACTACATTCTAATGGAGGCAGCCCCTGCCATGTGGGACATAGGCCTCACCACTCCCTATTGCCTTCCTAATTCCCTGGCTTCACTCACACACTCCACATGCTGGCCTGGCCTCTGTTCGCAGTGCAGTTCTTGATCCCTGTCACAGAAGAATATTGGCAAAAGGTAACATGTGTTCAGGGCTTCCTTGATGGCTCAGTTGGTAAAGAATCCGTCTGCAATGTGGGAGACCCTGGTTTGATTCCTGTATTGGGAAGATCCCCTGGAGAAGGGATAGGCTACCCACTCCAGTGTTCTTGGGCTTCCCTTGTGGCTCAACTGGTAAAGAATCCACCTGCAATATGGGAGACCTGGGTTTGATCCCTAGGTTGGGAAGATCCCCTGGAGAAAGGAAAGGCTACCCACTCCAGTATTCTGGCCTGGAGAATTCCATGGACTGTCCATGGGGTCGCAAAGAATTGGACATGACTGAGCAACTTTCACTTTGACTTTTCACTTTCAACATGTGTTCGGCTCTTACTACCGCCCGGCTCTATCGTAAATGCACTGCACATATTAACTCATTTCAGGCTTACAGTAACAGCGATGCTATTACGATGCCCATTTAGTCAAGGAATGGTCACTGAGGGCCCAAAGCTGGCAGGTACCCTTCATGCAAAGGAAATGCAGTGGGGAACAAAACAGAATCCCTGCCTTCACGGTGCTTTCATTCTGATGCCATCCCAGGCAGCACGTGGAATAAATAAACACTAAGTCAGAAGGTGTGCTCGAGAGGAAGAACAACCACGCAGGATAAACAGTTGGGGCTTGCTGGTGGTTGGGATGGGGGTGCTGCTGTTACTGAGAAGGCAACATTTAAGGAAAACCATGAGGGAGGTGAAAGATTAGAAGAGAACTCTAGGCAGAGACAGGTTAAGAAACATGCCTGAAGCCGCTGTATAGGTCAGGGAGCTCAGCTCGGTGCTCTGTGATGAGCTAGAGGGGTGGGACGGGGGAGGGCGGTGCAAGGGAGGCTTGAGAGGGAGGGGATGTATGTACACTTACAGATGACACACGCTACTGTACAGCAGAAACTAACGCAGCATTGTAAATCAATTATACTCCAATTTTTAAAAAATGAAAGAAAAAGAAATGCGCCAGAGGGTCACACGGCTAGTAAATTGCAAAGCTAAGGTTTGAACCTTTGCTGGTTCCAGAGCCTGACTCCTAACCCAGCATTATAGGACCATCCGTGACGCAGAGACTCTCAGAGTTAGGGCAACGGAAGACAGGCAGGGAGCATCCTTGCTCTTAGAGAGCTAGAGCTAGCGGTGGGGGGTGAGGTAGGGATGGCCACGGGGCCTAGGTGAGGCCTCAGGTCTCAAGATTCTGATCTACTGTCCCGGCCTCCCAGAAGGCCAAGATGGATTGACCTCCTGCTGTCAGCTCTTTATTTTAATCTCAGGGGGCTTCTGGGAGCTCGCCTCCCTCCCCTAACCGCAAGCTCCAGGCCCCTCCTCCCTCCAAGTACTGGGGTGACCCGGCCACAAATCCGCCTAATCCATCAGCATCTCAGGGTGCGACTGTCTCCTGTGGCACCAAGCCTGGCAGCCAGGAGACCCCATTGCTCCCATCCACCCAGCAGTGATAGCCCGGCCGGGCCCACACCACCTCACCCATGGGGAACAGCAAGAGTGGGGCCCTGTCCAAGGAGATCCTGGAGGAGCTGCAGCTGAACACCAAGTTCACGGAGGAGGAGCTGAGCTCCTGGTACCAGTCCTTCCTGAAGGAGTGCCCCAGTGGCCGGATCACCCGGCAGGAGTTCCAGACCATCTACTCCAAGTTCTTCCCCGAGGCCGACCCCAAGGCCTATGCCCAGCACGTGTTCCGCAGCTTTGATGCCAACAGTGATGGCACCTTGGACTTCAAGGAATATGTCATCGCCCTACACATGACCAGCGCGGGCAAGACCAACCAGAAGCTGGAGTGGGCCTTCTCCCTCTATGACGTGGATGGCAATGGGACCATCAGCAAGAACGAGGTGCTGGAGATTGTCACGGTCAGTGTCAGCCTCCTCATCTCCGGCTGAGAGGGATGGGGGTCTCGAGGAATTGGGCTGCTACTAATTCCTCACGGGGGCCTGGCAGGGAGGAGGGAGTGGACACCCAAGGTTGGTGACTCAGTGGCTCTGAGAACGTGGTCAGGAGGAGTCTCCAACAAATCAATATTAATATTCTTGCCTGGAGAATCCCCAAAGACAGAGGAGCCTGGCTGGCCACAGTCCATGGGGTTGCAAAGAGTCAGACACGACTGAGTGACTAAGCACAGCACAGGGCACCTTCCCACAGCTTCATTTTCCTCCTAGAGAAGACGAATCTGGGTATTTTCTATTATTTACCTTTACCATTTCCTTCTTTCCCTCCCATCATTCTTCCTTTCTTCATTAAAGCGTTCTTCAGGGACTTCCCTGGTTGTCCAGTGATTCCAATGCGAGGGGTACAGTTTCCATCCCTGGTCAGGGAAATAAGATCCCACCTGCTGTGCAGTGCAGTTAAGAAAATATAAATAAATAAGTAGGTGTTAAAAATAATAAAACATCCTTCAGAACCTCCAATAGGACACACTCAGATTCTTTTTTTGTTTGTTTGTTTATTTGGCTCCAGGGGGCAGGGGGGGTCTTAGTTGAGGCACGTGAGGTCTAGTTCCCTGACCAGGGGTGGAACACCAACCCCACCCCCAGTACTGGGAGCCCAAAAATCTTAGCCACTGGACCACCAGGGAAGTCCCTTTCATAAGATCTTATGGACAAACCCTAACGAACTTTTCGGCCAACCCAATATATTTATGTATTTATGTTTATTTTATTTTGGTCCTGTGGCTTTTGGGATCTTACTTCCCCAAACAGGGATTGAACCAGGGGCCATCGCCACTGCAGTGAAAGCCCCGAGTCCTAACAACTGGACAGCCAAGGATGTCCCTTTTGAGTCATTTTAGAGACATAACATGTTTCAAGTATGTTGGCCCAGGATCAGATCATCTGCCAAGATTTTTAGGTGTTTGAAAAGTAGTTTTATTTAATATAAAATGCATGCAATTTAGAAACCTATGCAAAAGAAAATGCAAATTGCCTTTACTTTCATCATCCAGAGAAAACTACTGTCAACAAATAGGCATGTATCTTTCCAGTCTTTTATCTATATATTTAAAAACAACTTTAGAATTAGGACATATACACATATAGTTTTATCATACTTTTCTTCAGCCACTATTTTACTATGAATATTTTCAATATCAAATTGTTTTTAACAGCTGCTTAGAATTCCATCTTATAGACATGTCAAAATTATTTAACTGTTCCTGTATTTTTGGATAACGAGGATACTTCTATTTCTTCCCTATTATATCATTTTTTCCCTTCATTCAGTATCATTTTATTGAATTTTCCCCCTACCCCCACCCATGTCACTTGCTTTCTTTCTCTAATCCCACTCCTGTAAAGAGAGAATATTTTTCATCTTTTATATAATTTTTGAGGCATTTGTAATCCCACTTTCATTCACCCAATTCTTCCACCTTTATTAGGCAAAACCGTAGATAAAACAGTCAAGGATGCAGCTGTGGTCAGCGACTCCTTCTTGGGCCTCCCGTTAGGGGCAGGTGTGTGTCGAAACCTCACTGGTCTCTGGGTGGGGCCTGCAGAGCAAGCTCCCTGGATTGACAGGTGGCCTGTGGCAGGGACCACCTCCTCAGAACCACCTAAAGGATGCCAAGCCCAGCAGAGGCCTCTGAGTTGGTGATTCTTCAGAGAAAGGAGGAGGAAGAAGATGAAGGGGTAGAAGGGAAGGGAAGGAGGAAGGAGAGGGTGGGAGGTGTGGGGAGGCAGAGAGAGAAGGGCACGTCCACAGGTGAGGCTATGCAAGAGCGTGCCAAGCCTCTGCTATTCACCATGTCCAAGGTAACTGGCCTGGGAGTCGGTCATCTGTTGAGGGTTCTGATGTACCACCACCAAGCTGGGCGTCCAGAAAACCACAGAACCTCCCACCCCCAAGGGTGAGGACGTAATGGTTCTTTCTCAGTCCATTCCTGGAGGCCCTGACAGTGTGCCCTTGGTTTTAGAAGCAGGGTGATGGGCAGCCAGTCACTCTCAGCCTTTAGCCTTCCGACCTGCCCATGGGTCCCTGGCTCAGGAACTTAAGGAAGCCCTTACTTCAGTGCTGGGTACCTCCGGGCTCTGAGCACTGTCAGTGAGGCAGCTGCCCCAGCTGCGGGTTTTGACTCCCTTGCTTCTCTTGCTGCAGCACAGGGAGCTGAAAGGAGTTTCTAAAGCCACTGCTCTTCCCTCCAGGTTAATTTCATGGGCATCACTGCCCCTGCCCAGCTGGTTCCCTGGTGTCTCCACAGCGTCCCAGTCCCAACACTTAGGTCGCAGTCCCAGTCCCAACAGCTTAGGTCGCAAACTGGGACACTCAAGATGGGGGAGCCACAACCTTGAGCATCCACTCTGGGTCTGGCCAGCCTCCTGGAATCCTAGTAACCTGGAGCTGAAAGGACACATCAAGACTACCCTGTCCCTTTCCCTGACCACATGTCGGAAGGCACTTCCTGCTTTGCTGGACATTGTCTACTCAGCTCCTGTATTAGCTAGAGTAGAGGGAAGTGAGAAGGACACTTGAGCTTTACCCTCCCTAAGCAGAGGGGTAAAGGAGGAGCTTCCAGAGGCCTTACCCAGCCCCTACCATGCTCTCCAAGACATTCTAGGAATAGCATGAGATGCAAGCACAGAGGTTCTAGAACCAAACTTGCCAGGGTTAGAATCTCCAGTTTTCTGCTTCTGGTTGTCTGAATTCTAGCAAGTCAGCTGATTCAGTTTCTCCATCTGTGAAATGGGCCAATAACACCCACCTCATAAAGCTGTCATGAGTTTACATGTAAAGACACTTAGAAAAGGGCACAAACATTAGCCCTTATTACCATAAGCAATCCATGTGACACTGCTGTTGAAGAACCTGTCTGCCAATGCAGGAGATGTAAGAGACACAGGTTCGATCCCTGGATCGGGAAGATCCCCTGGAGGAGGGCATGGCAACCCACTCCAGTATTCTTGTCTGGAGAATCCCATGGACAGAGGAGCCTGGCAGGCTATAGTTAATGGGGTCGCAAAGAGTCGGACACAACTGAAGTGACTTAGCACACACGCACCATAGGCCAGCCTGCTAGGCAACCAAAGTACCACTTGGATTCAGAAAAAGCCGTCTGATGCACTTCTGGGCAGTGAGGTTAAAGGTACCAGTTTTCAAAATGCAGCCTTCAGGAAGCCTTTTATTTCTTATTTTCATTTTTTAATACAATGAAAGTAATATGTCTGCATGGTCAGGAAATTCAGACTGTGCAGAAAGGGACAAAATAAGAAGGGAAAGTCATCCTCACCCCTCCCCCGCATTCCCTTCCCCTTCTTAAAAGTACAGATGACTCCTCCCACTCTCAGGAACTAGGGAGGATTCAGTCAGGGCCAATGGGTTGGGGGGCCTGGGCATCTGCATTTTAACCTCAGCGTCCTGCTCAAGCCATGTGGGTTCCCCCAGAATCACTTCTGACCAGTGCTCCCCCTCAATTCGGTGCAGGCTATCTTCAAAATGATCAGCCCTGAGGACACAAAGCGTCTCCCAGAAGACGAGAACACTCCGGAAAAGCGAGCAGAGAAGATCTGGGGATTCTTTGGCAAGAAGGATGATGGTGAGTGACTTCTCCTTCCCAGCTCTTGATTTCACCATCCCGGGCTATGTCCTAGAGACCCCAGTGAGATTGACCCTTCCCAGTCCAGAGACCAGGTGGGACGGAGGACCCCTCCTCCCACTGCGAGGTGGTCAGCAGAAGAATGGTCAACAGACAGTTGTGGGCCCTTCTGGAACTGACTGAAAATGTCACCACCTCCCACTGCTCATAAAACTCCACCACTGCCTAAGATTCTCTGGGGGTAAACATAGGCTGTAAATGATGGGGTGCTTTGGAAGAAAAAAAAGCATCTTTTGTTTGGACAGAGTTAACCCACTTTGAAGAAAGAGTGAAAAATCAAGACAACAGCCCATCATTTTATATACAAATGACAAGTTTTGAGGCTTTGCAAGCATACTGCTTTCTTTTTGAATGGAGTGCCCAGTTTTGTGTTGTTATTTTAGGACACTTTGGTTTACTTGTTTAAACCAAACAAGTAGCCTTCTGCACGGCTGGGATGGGGTAAAGCTCACTTCAGAATTAGCGTGGCATCCCAAGTAAGCGGGATCTCAATTTATATGGTGTTACTTTAGGACATTAGTTTGGGTCCCCTCTCCCAACCCCCAAGCACCATCAGATGGAATTAGATTTCAATTCAATCTCAAGAGATTGATGGGGGTGGGGGGTGCTATGAGGGTAAATGAGGAGAGATATTCAGGAGGCTGGGAAGGCCATCAGACTGCAAAGCAGATGAACGGCTTATGGGCAGATGCAAGAGAAGTCTTAAACTGCAGGGCTGGGCTAAGAAAGTCTTGGTGAAGCTGAGGGTGTGTCCTCGGGCCCCCTTCTGCCAGGAGCTGACCTGTCTTGGCTCCCTCCCCTGTTCAGTCTGGCTGAGAGCAGCCAATGGGGAGCGTGAGCTTGTACCGAGCGGTGATGGATTCCAGAACTGGGCGGTGGGGGCTGCTGGTGCCTGAAGCCCATGTCCAGCTCGGGAAGGACACAGGAGAGGGGTTGGTATCAGATGGGGACTGCAAACTCGAATGACCAATGGGGCCGGGATGATGAACGTGAGAGAAGTGGACAGTGGCCCAATGAAGCAATAGGGACTGGCAAACACTGGGGCATGAGGGCCTGCCTGGTTTTATGGCCTCTGGTCAATTGTTACCACATAGGAATACAGAGCCGTTGGGGCCTCATCGTCTGCTTTTTTTTTTTTAAAGAGAAGCCAGCAATCGAGATTTTTAAAATCTGAAGTGCCTCCACTGATGAAACACTACATGGTCCACACACATCTGAGGAGCTGGTATCGGCCCGTTTGTGATCTCTGGGCGAGTCTCTTACCAGGGTTCCAGGTCACACACCCATGGAGGATGTTAAAGAAGGCCCCTACTAATCTGCAGTCCAGGGAGAAGGTGGATTAGCAACCAGATCTGTGAAGTTAGGGCCAGAACTAGGGTGAGGCATGTGAGGTGCCCTGGCACAAGACTTAAGGAGACCCCCCTTCTCAGATGCCAGCCCTGTGCCCATACGATGCTGAAAGTGAGAGCCTCCTTAAATGTTGAAGGGTAGGTACCTCCCTTTCCTCACCCAGACGTCATCTCCCCTTTGAACACCTTCTCCTGGCTGCTTCAGGTGCCTCCCAGTGGCATGTCACCCCTCTGGCTCTTTAACCTCCATCTTGACATCCTGCTGGGTCTGGCAAGTGCTGAATCCCTTGTTCTGCTACTTGCTGACCTGAATATTGACCCCAGTGAATGTCACAGGAGGCAGTGGTACTCCTGCCAGGTGACTTGTGTTTTCACATGGTCCATCTGAAGACCAGGCTTCACTCCACAATCAGCTTCTGAGAGTAGGAGTTTCAAGCTGTCAGTGAGGTTCATAGGGCACCTGGGACCTTAAAACCCACATTTCATCACCCTGACCTGCACAAGGAACCTGCATCCTAATCCAGGAAGGATTAAGGTCACTCAAAAGGCCTGGAACATAAAAAGCCAATGGAAACCCACTTCAGCTAAGCCAAGCTTTATTGAGCATTTAGTACATCAGGACTATGAGCCTCGCCATAAGCAGGGAGGAACATTTGCCTCATTCTAGAGTCATTTCTCGGAGAAGGCAATGGCAACCCACTCCAGTACTCTTGCCTGGAAAATCCCATGGATGGAGGGGCCTGGTGGGCTGCAGTCCATGGGGTCGCTAGGAGTCGGACACGACTGAGCGACTTCACTTTCACTTTTCACTTTCATGCATTGGAGAAGGAAACGGCAACCCACTCCAGTGTTCTTGCCTGGAGAATCCCAGGGACGGGGGAGCCTGGTGGGCTGCCGTCTATGGGGTCGCACAGAGTCGGACATGACTGAAGCAACTTAGCAGCAGTAGCAGCAGCAGAGTCATTTCTGGGCTTCCCTGGTGGCTCAGACAGTAAAGAATCCACCTGCAATGCAGGAGACCTGGGTTTGATCCCTGGGTTGGGAAGATCCCCTGGAGGAGGGCATGGCAACTCACTCCAGTATTCTTGTCTGGAGAATCCCCATGGACAGAGGACCCTGGCATGCTACATACAGTCCATGAGGTTGCAAAGAGTCAGACACAACTGACCAACTAAGCGCAGCACAGCACAGAGTCATTTCTACAGGTGACTGTCTCCCCATCAGACCAACAGTTCCCCAGGCCAGGGGCATTATCTCACTCCCTTCCATGTTACACCCTGCCCTCTGCCCCCTGCAATGACCTCAGCCCCATATACAGTGGCACAGAGGAAGGGCTTAGTGAGTGCATTTAACTGGAGAGAACTGAATTCAATAGTTGGGGCAAAGCCCTTTCTTGTCCCAAAGGGGGAGGTAGATTCAGTTCAGTTCAGTTCAGTTGCTCAGTCGTGTCCGACTCTTTGCGACTCCATGAACCGCAGCACACCAGGCCTCCCTGTCCATCACCAATTCCTGGAGTTCACCCAAATCCATGTCCATCAAGTAGGTGATCCCATTCAGCCATCTCATCCTCTGTCGTCCCCTTCTCCTCCTGCCCTCAATCTTTCCCAGCATCAGGGTCTTTTCAAATGAGTCAGCTCTTCGCATTAGGTGGTCAAGTATTGGAGTTTCAGCTTCAACATCAGTCCTTCCAATGAACACCCAGGACTGATCTCCTTTAGGATTAGGGATGCAGAGATGCCTAGGAAAGGATCGCCAACCAATCAGAAGAGACACAGCACTGGCCCAGCCTCCTGGAGACCCTGCAGGGCCTGTCACTAACCCTCTCATTGTTGGTTCACCGGGAGGTCCAGGGGTCCTAGGAAAGAGTTAGAGGGTGGGGTTGTCCTCAGGGGCAAGGAGATAGTATTTTCATAATAGAGCCATCCACTCTGGGTATGCTTGCAAATATCAGCTTCATTGCAGCTGGAAACAGTCTATCCTGACTGTATTATTTTCTCCTCTTGCAGATAAACTTACAGAGAAAGAATTCATCGAAGGGACCCTGGCCAATAAGGAAATTCTGCGACTGATTCAATTCGAGCCTCAAAAAGTGAAGGAGAAACTGAAGGAAAAGAAACCCTGATGTCAACTGCTCAGGTCTCCTCCCTCCCCACCCCTCTCAAATAAACACACTTGTGCACACATGTGCACGCACACAAACACACACCGCCCCCGGGGCCGGGAGGGCCTCCAACCCACAGCACATTAAACCCTCCTGCACACCTCCCTGCCAAACGGAAGTGTCGTTAAGCTATTCACCAAGTCCCGCCCACTATACTGCCCGCCTCCCCTCCCCCCAGCCCGCCTCCCCTCCCCCCAGCCCGCCAGCCCAGGCCTCCGTAATAATTCCAGGATTAGGTCACAGGAGCCCTAAATATAGGTCACTGGAGCCCTAAATATCCCCGCCCCCATGTAAGCTCCTTTGTGGATTGTTGGGTAAGCAGGTTCCAATAAATGCAAGAGGAGCCGGGCACTCAGCTGACTGGTCAATCTCCAACTGGAAAAGGAAATATTTCTGTCGGTTCAGCCTCACGGACAAGGCTGTGTCGCCGTCGCAGTCACAGACCAGGGTGCGGGGACTGTGGCGCTGCAGGAAAGAGACACGGCCCTGTTCTGGTACAGCTCAGGGTGCAGAGGGGACCATAGACCTTGAAGAAGCCGGCAGGGGTGGTGAGGTTACCATGGAGACACGCAAAGCATTGTGGGAAGATACAGTAGGCGGGGCTGACTTGTTCAGGGATGGGGAAGATGTTCCGGATGAAGAGGCGTTTCAACTAAGACCCAGGGGATTGGAGTGGGGGAAATGTGAGGGTGGAAAAGTGATGTGTCTTAGAGACCCTGAGTCGGGTATGAGCAGTTCAAGTTCTAGGACCCTGAGAAGGCCAGTGTAGCCCAAAAGCAGAGGGAGGAGGCGGGGAGAGCAAACTGAGTTAAGCTTCCAAAGTAGGCGGTGGCGGGGGGAGGCCAGACCATGCAAGGACTTCCCTGCAGGCCAGGGGAAGACCTAGGGTTCACCATGGGCGTAGTGGGGGCTGTGTGGGGTTGGAAGTAGGAGGGATTTATGTTTGTAAGAGAACTACCCCGGTACCCCCCGCAGGATAGGAATAAATTAGGCAAGACTGGGGCCTGGATATCACACTCCTATAATTGCCCAGGTGGCCTGGGCCAGGGGAACAGCAGTGGGGTGGAGAGAACGCGACCTGCTGGGAGATATTTAGAAAGTAGGATCCACCTGACTGGTTCAGGGGAAGAGGGAGGAGCAAGGATGGTCAGTAGCCAGGTTTGTGGCTTGGGTGCCCAGTGTAATCCATTTGATTACACCAGATGCCTCAATGGTTTTCACCTGGTTTTCATTGTGATGTCAATAGGTTTCACTGGTGATAGCCACCAGGGTGGGAAACAGCAGGGAGAGATGCTGGTTTCGGGGGAGGATGACCAGTTCAGCTCTGATCCAATGCAAGGTGAAGACAGATGTCCCCGCAGCCCCTACTTTTTAGGGGCAAGGAAAAGGAGCCACAGAGTCAGCAAGTGGCTTGGTTAGGGTCCACTAATGAGTGGAAGCCAGCCCAGTGCTGCCCATTGGCTCACACTCCCTTATCAGAGCTCCAGAGCCTGGGACACCTCGGAGCTCCACCTGCGGGTTCTCAAGATCATTGTGTTCCTTGTTTTGAAAGCTCTTTTATTCTTCAGCCTTAAGTTCCAAGACGAGGTCAGAAAAATATGCACATGTTCCGGACACTTGAGCAACCTGTATGCAGCCCTCGGGGGCTGGGGAGTCTCCCTCTGCTGGTGTGGGGGAATTACCCTCGCTTTAGCAACAGCAAAGGCTCAATCACCGCCACCAGAAGTGCTGCTCTTTGTGGAGGACAGCCTTGAGAGTTATCGTAATACTTAAGGATGCAGTGTTTCCTATGAGCCAGCCATTCTGCTGGATACTGGGCATTATTTCATTGATGGGGGTGTTATTATTAATATCCCCAGAGTATGGATGAGGACACTGAGGCCATAAAGTAAGAGTAGGGTTAGTACTCGAACCAGAGCCCCTTTGATTACACCAGAATGCCTCAATAGTTTTTACCTGGACCTGATAGGACAGAATTCTGGGATCGCACAGCATCAGAGCTGGAAGTGGGAATGGCTATACAGCGTCTAGTCCAGCGGTTTTGGCAGAAGGAGAGAAGCCAGCTGCCCAAGATGCCCCTCCAGTATCAGACATAGAGGCCACCCAGGAGCCATCTCGGGGGAGAAGAAAGGCCCAGGGTGGCCTAGGGAAAGAAGCAAAGGGCTCAAGGCCTCACTCCAGTGCTCTTTCCCAAGCTGTGTGCCGGGCTACTGGTGTGCCTTCTGGGCTCACCAGCCATCAATGTTTCTAGAATTGCAATGTTCCAGTAATTGCAAAGCCAGAATAGAGACCCACTAGGTGGGATTTTTTTTTTTTTTTTAATTTAGGCTGTGCTGGGTCTTCATTTCTGTGCACAGGCTTTCTCTAGTTGCAGCAAGCAGGGGCTACTCATCATTGCTGGGGGAGGGCTTCTCTTGTTGTGGAGCACAGACTCTAGGGCACCCTCAGCAGTTGTGATGCCCAGGCCTATTTTCCCCCCTGCATGTGGAATCTTCTGGGACCAGGGATCAAACCCGTGTCCCCTGCACTGGCAGGTGGATTCTTCACTGGACCACCAGGGAAGTCCCTAGGCAGGATCTTTAAAACAACAGCAAAGTGAATGATCTAGGGAGCAATCTAGAGAAGGCAGGCACCTGCCTTCTATGCTTTTGACATCTGACCTCTACTTCTCTCCCCTACCCCTCTGTCCACTCCTCTTGGTCCCTGAGACAGTGGACCCCCCCAGGCTTATTATCCCCAGGCTTATTACCGCAGCTCTTTTCCCCATTCCTGGCCAGGAGCAGTGCACCAGGTTCTCCAGGGGTGGAAACCTTCAGCTCCAGTGAGAAACCAATGGAAAAGAAGAGACAAAACACAAATCCAATTGAAAAACTTATTTTAATCATTAGCAGAACAAAAGCAAGCAGTCTGTGTGTGGCACCCCATTTGTGGAGTGAGTGGGGAGGACTTATTTACAAACACTTTTTTAAAAGTCCCTTTTAGAAATGGCCGGGCCCTGAATAACTGACTCTCAATAGCATCCAGTGCTCCCAAGACATATCTTTGTTTCCTTTGACGGATGTGTTCTGAACCTGTTCTCAACCAGCTATGCTGGGAACCAGCTAGGAATTCACACAGCCCAGCTTTCTAGGTGCTAATAAGCCAGTGAGAAACAGAAGAGACTTTTACAGAATGAAAAAACTAGGGCATATATCTTAATGATTGAATTGTGGATAATCTGGACACAAAAAAGAAACCTTTGCTTGGCTCTATACTTGCCTAAGGTCAATGCTTCAGTTTCCCCTGGTGCAGAGCAGAGCCAGGCCTGGGAGGAGGGGAAGATGGGCACTTCAGGTGCAAAATGTAAGGTGGGTGACCAAAAGCTCAGTAATCAAGATAATACTTTGATGTAATCATTTTAAAATAAAAATTAATGTTAAAATGTCCATTATGAGCAAAACATTCAAAATTTTTTTCTGGCTGCATTCTGCATCATGTACGGTCTTAGTTCTTTGACCAGGATAGAACCCACACGCCCTGCAGTGGAAGCGTGGAGTCTTAACCACTGGACCACCGGGGAAGTGTCTCAAAAATTTTAAAAGTCAGGACCAGACCCTGCGTTTATATCTCATGGTCCCACTTACTCCACCCTCATCGTGGCCTGGTCCCAGTAAAATATCATTTTTATGAATGGTCATGGGCTGTAGCTCACAGAATGGTCGTTGCTTTGTTATCACATTAAAATAGTACTTGACAGTTGTGGAGTTTTGTTTTTGTTTTTATTTTTAGTACTCTCTTCAATGTTGTACCTGAACTGCGCTTCTCATTTGCCTCTCCCTGGTCCCTGTCCTGATGCCAAGTGTCCTTGACAATGGAGTTGCCAGGTGACGTACCAGATGTACAATTAGACTTGAATTTCACATAAAATATATCCCATGGGATATACTTAGACAATACTATTATTCACTGATCCAAAATTCAAATTTAATTGAGGATTGTGTATTTTTAACTGTTGAATCTGGCAACCATACTTGATAAGCATCATACCTCCCGTCCCCCTAAAATAAGGCAGGATTTGGCCCCACAGCAATATATCCCACCCACCCACTCATGTACAGTTCACATATAATAAAAGCAACACTCCTGAACACCAAAACCCTATTTCCATAGCGCATTCCTCCTTTGACCTTCCCTCAGCCTCTCGCCTTACAGTTTCAGTCACTGAATTTGTCCCTAAGCCTGGGCCCTCCTCTGCCTCCAGAAACATCCTCCACTCAGGGCCTGTAGCACAACTCATTCCCCATCGGCAGACTGGGTTCCCTAGCCCTGGCCCTCCTCAGCACCACCTTGACATGTCCAGATCACCCATAGTCCTCTCATTCAACTGGGTACCCTCTGGCTCTTAGCATCAATTTCCACAGGAGGAGTAGAATTCTTATCAGTGGGGACTTAGGGGGAGCAGTGGGTAAACCCCCCAGGGAAGCAGGTACAGCCATTGATGGCAAACCAAACACAGCAGAGTCAAGTAACGCTTGAAGTCAAACTCAGAAAGGCAGGTGGAGCCAGAAAGGCGAGAAAACAACCAATGGCAACTTTCAGAGGGGCTCTGGGAGCTGGGGCCAATGCTCCAAGGAAGAATGGGCTTGTCTCGGGTCAAACAGAACTTCCATGGAGTGGGATCTGCACTGTCAGAGAAGGAGGGCAGGCAGGTCACAGCCTAACCGCTGAATGCAGAATACCACAGGCCTCGCTGGACCAGCGGCCAGCTCAGAGGGGTTTCTAGTTCCAGCACATCCTGCCCTGGATTTTCAAAATGTAGGCTTGCATCAGAATTGCCTGGGCTGCTTGTTATAAAAGTCCCATCACCGGCCATCTAAGTGCTCAGGTGCGCTCTCAGTATCTTTGCTGTGAATGAGTCAGACTCTGCATGTGAAACACTTGGCAGGTGGTCCTGAGACACCCTGCTCCCGACTTCAGATGGATACCTGGTGAGCGCTGGCCTCTGTTTCAGAGCAGACATCTTTCTGAGTCCTCAGGCGAATTTAGGGCCAGCCTGGGAGGCTAATGGTCATTCTGGAAAACACACCTGCAGGGGTGATGTGGATGACAAGGGCAGGCAGAAGTGGTGAGGGTATGCAGCCTCTGTCTACGGAGCAGGGAAAGCCTGGAAAGAGTCATGGTGTTGGAGAGAGCTGGATGTACCAGAATGATGCTCACCCTGCACCATCCAGCTTGGCCGCCGCCTCCTTCAAGTGCTCAGGAGTCCGTGGGAACTGGTGCAGTGGGCTCCTGCCTAGATCTCACTCTCCTTGAAGATCTCCTCCATGGTGTGCACCAGGGTGAAGTAGCCCTCGCTGCTCTCCGACAGGCTGCTGCCACGGGGCCAGGCTGCGTGGCCTTGATGAGGCGGGGTGCCTGCCACCCCTAGGCCCTCCTTGGTCAAGTGCAGGAGCCGCCCACCACCAGGCCAGGGCCGCGCCTTCTGCAGCGACCCGGAGTTGGTCCCCTCAGAGAGCTTCTTGGGACATTTCCCCAGGAATCGGAAGTTCTTCCCCAGCACCCAGGCCCTGCAGCCTGAGTGGTGGGCTAGCAAGAAGCGGGCCCACTGTTTTCGCAGCTCAGCCTTCACCTGCCAGGCGAGAAGAGAGCAAGGTTACTGCCCGGGAATCATTGAATCCTGCATCCACTCAGCAAATGCGTGTTGGGTGGCTACTCAGGACCACCCTACGGAAACTTGCGTTCTCACTAGGGGAAAGGAACAGAGAAGCAAACAGACACATTTGAGCAGAGCAGAGGGTAGTAACACCCAAGGCTGTTAAGCAGGACCACGGGAGGAGGCAACAGTGGCTAGAAAAGGACTGTGTCAAGGTGGCATTTGAGGCCTGCCTGATGAATCAAGGGTCCCTGTGTGAAGATATAGAAAAAGCAGCAGTGAGCAAGACAGACGAGGTTTTGCTGTCAAGCAGCTTACATTCTAGTGGAAGGAGGCAGAGATCAATATTTAAACCTGGGGTGGGGAGAGGGGAGGATGAAAGGGAGCTAGAAATCCCACTGGCTCCTAAGTCAGGAGCAAACTACTCCAGCCTGGGCCCTTCCCCCTTTCAAGCCTCTTTCCAAAGGAGCAGAGGGCTGACTGGGGCTCTGCAACAATAATAAATGTAACCATTGTTACGAGGCAGAGAACCTTTACCACCAGCGCCCCAGGGTAACACTGCAGGGCAGGGACTGTTCCTACTCCCATTTACAGACTGAGGTTCCAAGAGCCATGGTGACCTAACACACAGCTCCTAAGCGGGTGAGTCTTCACGGCTTGATGCGAATTTCTGGACTCTAGACTTGCAGCTGGTTCCCTCTATCACACTTTGATCCTCCTGCCTGGCATAGCTCCAGCGGGACCATGGTTGGGTTCTGTAAAGAAAACTCACCCCAACACCTTGTCCCCAGAGCCTCAGCTGCTTCTTCTCTCCACTGGACACCCGAGGTGCCCATTTGTCCCAACACATGCTGGTCACTGCATGTCTCCCCATGGCACTGTCATATAAACTGAACCCTCCAGGGGGCAGCAGGATGCCAGCCCCAGCCTCGCAGGAAGCTAGAAGTTAGCACAGAAAACTTACCTCTCCATTAGCAAAGCAATACTGCGAGGCCACCAGTAGCCCCTGGAATGAAAGGAAGAGGTGGTGTGAAGCTCTACTCAGTAGAAGATGTGTCTGAGGGTCACTTGGAATGTCCGCAGGCCAGCCCTAGTCTCAGCAGCTTCTACAAGATGCAGGCAGCTACTCGCTTGTGCTAACTAGAGTTAGTCTAGTTAGTACGTACTGGTGATGTTAACTCGGATTTCCATGGGGTCTCTTCTTTCTTTGACACCCACCACCCATATCAGCCAAAGCATTGGCTTAGGTGGTCATAGGTCAATGATGTGCGTGTGTGTGTTAGTTGCTCAGTCGTGTCTGACTTTTTGCAACACCATGGACTGTAGCCTGCCAGGCTCTTCTGTCCATGGGAGTCTCCAGGCAAGAATGCTGGAGTGGGTTGTCATTCCCTTCTCCAGGGGATCTTCCTGACCCAGGGATCAATCCCAGGTCTCCTGCATTGCAGGCAGTTTCTTTACCATCTGAGTCACCAGGGGAAGCCCAACATCATTTATTCAATTATACAAATACTGAAAAAGGCAAATGTCCCATTTCTACTTGTCCATAGTGGGCAGTTAAACTATTTTTGTTTTTTGCCTAACTTGCATCCTTTCCTGACCCTTCCCCACTCCCTGGGCTCTGGCAGGGCTGTCAATCATGCAGTCCTCATCTTCTATGAAAGCTATCACCACCATAAGCTGCTCAAATGGTCATGTGACCCTAGCAGGCTCAATCACAATTCTTTTCACTAACAAAGAAGGCTTCATCTCTTCCCCACATTGGCCAACTTCAGAGTCAAAGTCAGTCTGGAGACACTCAAGGGCATCTCTCCCAGCCACGCAGAGTGATCCCATCTGAGGATGAGGCCAACATAGAGAAAAGTTGAGGCTGGAGATTGTCAAGAGATGGGTTTCGGCGGTACTGCTATGGCTTTCCCTGAGACACGAGAGTCTCTGGGACTTAGACTGTGTGTCTGAATCACTGGAGATCCATATGTGTGCAGGACCCAAAGGCTTGAGTGTTTATGGGAAGAACATCATAAAATGCCAGGACTCACAAGCAAAGGACACATTTCCAAACAGAGAGTGAAGGTCATGGTGTAGGCTGACTCTTCCACCCCTCTTGATAACATTTCTCTCATCTGCTGTTGCTAGGGTGGGAGGTTTGGTGCTGGGAACAGAGCTAGACTTGAAAAGGAATTATAAAATGTTGTTCTGGGGCGGGTAGATTTTTATGCTCGTTCTCAGGGAAGTCAGAGATCGCCACACGGGCTGACACGACATCAGTCACGTGTTTGGATTCTGCCCAGGGGCCGGGAATTTTCCTTCTCCCGGGCACCTTTCTTTATTCCATGGCTCCAGAATGGCTCTGCTCTAGGGCTCCTAAAGGGGGCACAGTGCAACCAGTTTACCATTCTCACACACTCGGTCTCCTTGGAGGGTCAGAGCTGCTCTGTGCAGTTGGCAGGGCAGGTGTTATTTGCCTCTGGGTCTAGGATATTAGAACAGAGTGCTGGGACTCTCATGAATCAGTTGGCTAAAATAGGATTCCACATCACAAGCGTGTCTTTCACTTCACGTTCCCGAGTCATGGTTGGAGGAACATCCTGGAGTCTGGTTAATTTTTGTTCTAGATGAAGCAGGTGTGAAGGGCTCGGCCCCCCGAGCAGATGGCTCTCACTCCATATGTCACCACCACGTGGTAGTCTCTCCACAGATCCCTTGAGAGCAGTGGGAGGCTGATGAAATCCTCTAAGCAATAAGACCTTGGGAGAGCGAAGCCCCCCCCACCCACCAAAGCAGTTCAGTTCAGTCGCTCAGTCGTGTCCGACTCTTTGTGACCCCATGAATCATAGCACGCCAGGCCTCCCTGTCCATCACCAACTCCCGGAGTCCACCCAAACCCATGTCCATTGAGTCAGTGATGCCATCCAACCATCTCATCCTCTGTCATCCCCTTCTCCTGCCCTCAATCCTTCCCAGCATCAGGGTATTTTCACATGAGTCAGCTCTTCACATCAGGTGGCCAAAGTATCGGAGTTTCAGCTTCAACATCAGTGCTTCCAATGAACACCCAGGACTGATCTCCTTTAGGATGGACTGGTTGGATCTCCTTGCAGTCCAAGGGACTCTCAAGAGTCTTCTCCAACACCACAGTTCAAAAGCATCAATTCTTCAGCACTCAGCTTTCTTTATAGTCCAACTCTCACATCCATACATGACCACTGGAAAAACCATAGCCTTGACTAGACGGACCTTTGTTGACAAAGTAATGTCTCTGCTTTTTAATATGCTATCTAGGTTGGTCATAATTTTCCTTCCAAGGAGTAAGTATCTTTTAATTTCATGGCTGCAATCACCATCTGCAGTGATTTTGGAGCCCCAAAATATAAAGTCTGTCACTGTTTCTGCTGTTTCCCCATATTTGCCATGAAGTGATGGCAATGGCAAGCCACTCCAGTACCCTTGCCTAGAAAATCCCATGGATGGAGGAGCCTGGTAGGCTGCAGTCCATGGGGTTGCTACAAGTTGGACACGACTGAGTGACTTCACTTTCACTTTTCACTTTCACACAATGGAGAAGGCAATGGCAACCCACTCCAGTGTTCTTGCCTGGAGAATCCCAGGGACGGCAGAGCCTGGTGGGCTGCCATCTATGGGGTCGCACAGAGTCGGACACAACTGAAGCGACTTAGCAGCAGCAGCAGCAGATGGGACCAGATGCCATGATCTTCGTTTTCTGAATGCCGAAGCAGTAAGAAAAGGAAACTGTTGGGTCCAGTGCTGATTCCTGTGGTGGAGCCACTAAGACACAGCCCCCTGATAATGCACCTGCTCACCTGAGCTCCCACCTCTGCCCGGTGGCCTGGAGGGAAGAGCACAGGGTTATTCAGGAGGGCAGCCTCTGCCCCGGCATGAGGCTCTCAGTGTGCTTCTGTCTCTCTCTGGAGAGCCCATCTGATTCCTCACCCTCCTTGGCAGTGCTCCGGGGGAGCAGGGCTGCAGGACCAAGTGATCAGTGCAGTAGCTGGTCTCCAGAGACCGCCCCAATGTTTTCTCCATCCCTTTATGTGACTTCGAACATCAAGAGGTGGATCTTATCTTCCCTTCCCTCGAGGCTGGGATGACCTTGTGACTCCTCCTATGAGCACAATGTGGTGGGAAGTGACATTCTGGGAATTCTGGCCCTCCCTCTTAGAACACTTGCTCTGGGGATGTTCTGGGAGTCCAGCTGCCATGCTTCGAGGCGCACAAGATACATGAAGAAGCCACGTGGAGGAGGATGGAGGCTCTCTGATCCATATCCTCAGCAGAGCTCCCAGATGACAGCCCATGGCAACGTCCAGCGTGTGAATGAGCTGTCTTGGATGTTCCAGACCAATCCAACCTTCAGATGTTTGCAGCCTCATTCAAAGATGACATGTATCAAAAGGATCACTCTGACAGCCCAGCTCACAGACTCATTCAGGATAATAACATAGTTACTGCTTCAAACTATGATCGGGCCTGGTTTGTTACACAATAACGGGTGACCAAACATGTTTCCAGTCACCAGAGAGTTTGATAGGCTAGGATTCTTTCTCAGAAATCTGACCCACAAGACCCCACATGAGTGTCTGATCTTCAGCTGGCTTTGGGTACGTGAGATCAGCTGATCGAGGGGATCAAGCTCTCTGAGGAAAA
The DNA here is from genome assembly GCF_003369695.1 of Bos indicus x Bos taurus. NCBI lineage: Eukaryota > Metazoa > Chordata > Mammalia > Artiodactyla > Bovidae > Bos > Bos indicus x Bos taurus. The sequence continues at coordinate 30,059,457 of NC_040094.1, read as the reverse complement.
AAGGGCACCAGATACTTCTGACAGAACAGCTGTGGGCTTTTGTTTTGTGTTGTCATTTCTCGTTTGGGATTACTTTTTAAAGAAGATTAAGACCAAGCAACATAGGAAACCCAAATGACTAAACTATATAGCCTTTGCAATCCCCCAAAAAGATGGAAATAAACATGGTTTCAAAATGCAAAAAATTATCAGTGTGTGCTCTCTGTTCAAAACTACATGCAATTCAGCTCTAACAGAAGGGAAAAAGAGCCATTGTCCAGTGATCCCTACCGTACCTCAGGCTCTGTCTCCCTGGCCTCTGGTGAGTGTGCAGTGGTCAGGAGCATTTTCTTCACTCTGCCCACAAACTCTCAGTACCTGACAGTGTCTGCTAGTGGCTTCAGGACTCTGATACAGGGACTTCCCTGGTGGTCCAGTGGCTAAGACTCCATGCTCCCAGTGCAGGGAATCCAGGTTCAATCCCTGGTTAGGGGACTAGGTCCCACATGCAGCAACTAGAGTTCACACGGCACAACCAGAAGATTCTGCATGCCTCAACTAAGACAGGGTGCAGCCAGATACATAAATAAATACTAAAAAAGAGACTGCTATAGGCAACTTGGTTCTGACCTTCACAGAGCACCTGAGAAGCCCTCCTGCACAGTGGTTACAAGCCAGGCTTAATCTCTGAATGCAAATCTCATCTCTGCTACTTGTTAGCATATGCAAAAGTTCCTCTGAGCCACAGATGTTTCAACTATAAAACGATAGAATAATCACTCCCTCACAGTGAGAATGGGAGGCTTCAATGACATTTATTTTGACCCAAACAAAACCAGTTCTGGTGGCAAAGAATTCACCTGCCAATGCAGGAGATGCAAGAAACGTGGGTTTGATCCCTGGGTCAGGAAGATCTACTGGAGAAGCAAATGGCAGTCCACTCCAGTATTCTTGCCTGGAGAATCCCCTGGACAGAGGAACCTGGTTGGCTACAGTCTATGGGGTTGCAAAGGGTCAGACATGGCTGAGCACAGCACAGAAAATCACTTCAGCCAGCCTCAGCCATCCAAGTCTGCAAAGCTTAGGCTCTAGATGAGTGGGGAAGTCATCTAGAAAGTTAAGCCCATGAATCCCATGAAAGAAAGATGAAACAGACCTACTATATCCTACCTGGATTGCTGACCCCCAGAATCATGAGAAATAATAAACATGACTGCCATTTTAATCCACTAAGTAATGGATGACAGTTTAAGCAATGGATGAGCAAAATGCCTAGGTACCTCAACCACAGCTGGCCTCTTGTTTCTAGATTCAGCTCCCACATAACTGTCAAGGTTCAAGAGCCTCCTGGTCTCTACTCACTGTTCATTTTGCACAAACTCTGTGGAGAACCCAGCAAAAATAGGCACTTAATAAAAGACTCCATGCTGACACTCGCAAAGAAAATGATTGTGAGTCACACCAACTATTACAGAGCAGGAAACAAACCACTTTCCCTTTTGTAGTCACCAAGTCATGCTGGCAAGATTAAAGCAACATGTTCTTCTCCACACTCTCCTAATTTGAAAGGCCCTCGCTGATCAATCCTGCCATTACTTGAACTCTTTTTCCACCTGCAGGCTCTTGAAATTCTGAGTCTGTTTGGATCAAAGGCATTAGGCTTTCTACAAAGGCAAGAAGTCCTTGTTCAGACATCTACTTACATGGAAGGAGCCCAGAGTCAATTGAATGAAGAGTCGTATATGTCTTGGAAATCCTTCAACTTGATCATCAGTGATGAAAGAGAAGAGAATGTCATGAACGCCCAATAAAGGGATGAGGACCAGTGTGGACTTGGCCAGTCTGCAAGTAACAACCGGAACAGGTGTCATGAAAGCCACCCTGGGAACAGGCAACATTTTCTGCTTTTCTGTGTACCGATTATGCTTAGTCGTTCAGTCATGTCTGACTCTTTGTGACCCCACGGACTGTAGCCCGCCAAGCTCCTCTGTCCATAGGGATTCTCCAGGCAAGAATACTGGAGTGGGGTTGCCATGCCTTCCTCCAGAGGGTCTTCCCAACCCAGGGATTGAACCCAGATCTCTCACATTGTAGACGGATTCTTTACCATCTGAGTCACTAGGGAAGCCCAAGAATACTAGAGTGGGTAGCCTATGCCTTCTCCAGGGGGAATTTCTCAACCCAGGAATTGAACTGGGGTCTCCTGCACTGCAGGGGGATTCTTTACCAGCTGAGCTACCAGGGAAGCCCTTTAGTATAGCTCTAATTGTATTGATAAATAGTTGGTTTTTCTGTTTGTCTCCTTGGGTACATATACATGGAATGCCCTAAGAGCCAGTATGGTCTTGTTCACAGATGCATCCCCACACTTGACTCATGGAAGATGCTCAGAAAACATGAATTAGATGGATGAATGGATTCCCCCATACAGATTATGATATACCTACAGATCTTAACATTTTATTTGATGGATATATTTACACGTACATGGGTATTCCCCTGGGACATTACACAAGTTCCCTATTGCCTGGCCAGCAAGTGCCTCTACTTCTTTCTCTATCCAGGACTTCCAACGTCAGTGCCTTACAGAGCCAGAGAAGGGAAAGAAAATGACTTGTCCAGGGTCACACAGCCACTAAGTGGTATCTCCCAGCCTGGAAGCAGGGCTTCTGACCTCACACTCAGGCCTTGCACACTAAAGCAGGATTTCATCATCTGTCCCCATGCTGTTCCCAACCTGACAGCGAGGGCAGCAGGAAATGAGACACTGATCCTTCTCGTAAAAAGCACCGTGTGGACACCGCTGTTGTATACACTCTACACAAAAAAGACAAACATTGCTTTGTACCACCCACGTGCAAATGCACAGCTGCGACCCAGACATTCCGTACCGCATACTGGTGGTTCCCAAATGGGCTATCAGAATTCCTACAAAGCTTTGAAAAAAAAAAAATATATATATATATAGGTTGGCTCTCAATACAGCTTCCTGGGTCCTGTGTCAACCCCCTGAATCAAAATCTCTGGAGGTTGGGTCCAGGGAATGAGGATGTGTAAAGGACTCCCCATGGGATATCAAGCAGCCACATTTGGAAACAACTTCTCTTCACTGTTGAGCAGCTTCTAAATTTCAAACTAACTACATGAGTAAAGGTGACTCACATTTGGGGCATAAACAAAGCTACTGTCTGATACACATCTGGGGAAAAAAGAGCTTAAATGTAATGAATTTTTTTTTTTTTTTTTTTGCCCAAGTCACTTGTCTTAAAGACTAGGAGAAGGTTCGTTTCTCCTCACTGAATAAAAACCCCATGGAGTTAAAGATGTGGAGGGACTTCCCTGGCAGTCCAGTGGTTAAGACTCTGTACTTCCGCTGCAGGGGTTCAGTCCCTGGTCAGGGAACTAAGATTCCACGTGCTGCATCTTGAAGTCAAAAAAAAAAAAAAAGATGTGGGAACAGAGAGGGTCAGCAGCCCCCATGTGCAGTATCTTCAGGGAGGTTTAATTTTATCCAAGAGAAAGCATCTATATGAATCTTGTATTTGAATGTTATCAATGAAATTAAAACCCTCACCTTTGTACCCTAAAAGGACCTACAGCCAGTAAGAGTTGAGCAGGAGTCACAAAGGAGGGGGACGCCCCCCACCCCCAGCACATGGGCTGAGCGTCCTAGGACAGAGCCCCGGGACCGAGGAGTGGAGAATCTGAGATGCAGCCACCAGTTAGGTGATCCTCCTGAGCCGAGCTCACACCTAGTAGAGCTCCCACACCCACCTGTGCACACTCACTTAGCTGAGCCACATTAAGGTGTTCCCAAGCAGAAACTCTGTCAAGAGTTTCACGTTTTGCTTGTTTGTTTCTCTAATTTCCAGGAGTATCTTAAATCAGAGGTGGCAAATTGGCATCCATGGGTTATATTTGACCTGCTTACAGCTTTTGCTTATGCTAGGTAGTGATCTTTGCTATTGGAGCTGCCCTTAAATAATGAGATTTCAAGCAAAGAGGTCCAGGTGTTCAGCTTCTTTTGAAAAGTAGGGAGATCTGACCAGACTGGGCCGCAATTCCTTGTTGCCAATCGTCATCTACAGCCTTTAGAGGGAACACGGTTTCTCCAACCCAAGACTGTTTGGCCCTTGCAAGCGTGTGAATCTTTGACCCTCACCCTGAGTTATTTAAAAAATCTTTATTTATGTATAAAAATATTAAAATATGTATGTATGTATGTATGGATTATTTTTAAAAAAAGATTTATTTAGCTGTATTGAGTCTTAGTTGTGGCACATGGGATCTAGCTCCCAGACCAGGGATCAAACCCATATCTCCCTGCATGAGGAGCTCAGAGTCTTAGTCACTGGACTGCCATGGCAGTCCCTATTTTGGATTTTAATAACACATACTTTCATGCATGTCTTATCATCGACTTATTCTCAGGGCCATGCTATGACATTATGTTTTTTAAATAAACTGTTCATCTTGAAATACTTTTCGATCTACAGAAAAGTAGCAAAGATCGCACAGAGAATTCCCACATACCCTTCACTTCCCCTAATGTTTAAGTTGTACAGACCCATGATGGGACCTTTGGCAGCACTAAGAAACCAGTGTTGGCACGTGGCCAATAACTATCCTCCAGACTTTACCCAGATTTTCACCAGCTTTTCCAATAACGTTCTTTTCACATTCCAAAATCCAATCCAAGGTCCCCACACTTAGCATGGAAGAATTGTTAAGGAATGATCATCTTCTAATGACTTTTTGGGTCATTTTACTAGCTGCTATCTCTCTGTGCGTATTCCAAAGGAATTTCCCATTCCTCATATGATTCTGAGTTCTCTTTGGACAAAAGACTATTTACATCTCTGTTTGGATGAAAATCCATAAGTACCTATAGCAGCTCCTCTTATGAACTGTGTTTATGCCCTTTTTCATCTACAGTCATTTGTTTATTTTAATGGTTTAATTTATTGCAGTCGGTTAGCTCTTCAACTAGAGAATGAAATGGCAACCCACTCCAGGATTCTTGCCTGGAGAATTCTGTGGACAGAGGAGCCTGATGGGCTGCTGTCCATGGAGTCACACAGAGTTGGACATGACTGAAGTGACTTAGCATGCATGCATGTATTGGAGAAGGAAATGGCAACCCACTCCAGTATTCTTGCTTGGAGAATCCCAGGGACAGAGGAGCCTGGTGGGCTGCCGTCTATGTGGTCGCACAGAGTCAGACACGACTGAAGCGACTTAGCAGCAGCAGCAACTCTTGTGAGTAAGTACAGAGAGGAGGAGGAGGAGCTGGGGCCAAAGGCAGTGGGACTTGAAGACAGTACCTGGGGCCGGGGTTTGAATCCCAGCACTGCCAATTACTAGCGATGTGGCCCTGGGCAAATTATTTAACCTCTCTCCCTGTAAAAATGAGGATTATACTACTACTACTATCATATGAAATGTTAAAATAATAATAAAAATATTATTAATAATAATAATTCCTAACATTGCCATTTTAAGGACTAAATAACATGGAGCCAACCCTCAGACTAAACCATACCCGATATGTGAAGCATGATCAATAACATTTAGTTGTCACTATTTTTAAAGAAGCCATCTCTCCCTCAGGTTGCTCACAATCTCAGTGACTTGGATCAATTTTTCTTCCATTGTGACATTTTTCTGAAAGTCCTTTATAAGTTCACTAAGAAATGGTTCTGGGCTTCCCTGATGGTCCTGTGGTTAAGAATTTGCCTTGCAGTGCAAGGGACACCAGTCTGATTGTCGGTCCAGGAAGATGCCGCGTGCGGCAGGGCAACTAAGGGCTCCACAACTACTGAGCCTGAACTAGGGGATTTCTTTGGAAGGAATGATGCTAAGGCTGAAACTCCAGTACTTTGGCCACCTCATGCGAAGAGTTGACTCATTGGAAAAGACTCTGATGCTGGGAGGGATTGGGGGCAGGAGGAGAAGGGGACGACAGAGGATGAGATGGCTGGATGGCATCACTGACTGGATGGACGTGAGTCTGAGTGAACTCCGGGAGTTGGTGATGGACAGGGAGGCCTGGTGTGCTGCGATTCATGGGGTGGCAAAGAGTCGGACACGACTGAGTGACTGAAATGAACTGAACTGAACTGATGGAGCAACTACTGGAGCCCGTGCTCCACAACAAGAGAAGCCAGTGCAATGAGAAGCCCAAGCACCGTAACTAGAGGGTAATCCTCGCTCTCCACAACTAGAGAAAATCTGCAGGCACAGCAACGAAGACCCATCACAACCAAAGACAGATAAATATATTTTTTAAAGATATGTACTTTAAAAAATAAAATAAAAATAAATTTTAAAAAAGACATGATTCTCCTTTATAAGTTCATTAAGAATCCTGCCCCACACATCACACCAAAAATTAAGATCATTTTTCTAGGAAGAGCATGTCACCTCCATTCTGGGAACCACAAGAAACAGAGAACTCCCTCCAGGCTGAGGGTCTGCTGGGGTCTGTCCACAATCCAGGGACACTGCTCTCTCTCCAGGTCTGCCTCAGTTGTCCTTTGCCAGACCATGCAGCTGGGCTAGTTACAGTTTACTGCTTGAATGATGGAAGCCGGGGAATGAGGGATAGGATTACAGAAGGTTCTGGAGTCCTAGCAACTTGCCTCTTTGGCGAGTCTCAAGTGTGTCTAATTTAAACTTTTCTAAAATATACTCCTGGAGGGGGTCCAAATCGTGAGAACTACATTCTGAAAGTTCTCGAAAACCTGGGAGAGTTGGAGGCCGGACTGTTCCTACCAGAGTTTGGACAAAATGCATTGGCTTCATCACCCTCTTCTCCTCATCCTTGCAGGGGCCCCAGTAGGGGGGACGTGGAAGAGGAGGACCTTCCAACATGGGGGAGGGCAGTATGAGCTGAGTGTGCTCATGACCCCTTGGGGTGACGGGAAGCAGCCCTCCCAGAACTTAGAAATGAGGGAGTTAGCACTGCTCAGACAGAAAGATGGGCAAATGCACGATTCCCTGGACCAGGTGGTAAAATAAGGTGGCCTAAGGGACATTTCCCTGGGGACTCCCCTTGTAGTCCAGTGGTTAAGAATCTGCCTTGCCACGCAGGGGCTATGGGTTCGATCCCTGGTTAGGGAACCAAGACTCCGCATGTCACAGGGCAACTAAGCTCAAGCACCACAACTATGGAGCCTGCGTGCTCTAGAGCCCACAAGACACAACTAGAGAGTCCTCGTGCTGCAATGGAAGATCCCATATGATGTAACAAAGATTCGTGTGCCACAACTAAGACCCAACGAAAATAGATAAAAATAAGTAATTTTTTTTTAAAGATAAGAGAAGTTTGAGAGCCATTGTTTTGGATAACTCTAGAGAAGAGCCTGGAAAAGAGGATGTCAGGCTGCTTAGAAACATACTTTCCATGGTCCAACCAGAAAATTGCATGTATCTGGTCCCATGGTCTATGTATTCTGACTGTGTATCAGAATCTTCTAGGAACTCTCCTGCAAGAAGTCCATGGGCAGGGAACACTGGTGGTCCAGTGGTTGCAATCTAGAACCTGTGCTCACAACAAGAGAAGCCCCCCGCCCAAGAAGCCCCCAACTAGCAAAAGCCTGCACACCACAACAAAGACCCAGCAAAACAACCCCCAACCAAAAGAAGTCCATGTGATGGGGCTCCATCCCTCGATACTGAATCTAATATCCAGCGGAGGGGCTCATGAGTCAGGGCTTTGGGGCCGGCTATCTGGTGATGCTTAACACAGCCAGGATGGAAAGCTATCATAGGGGCCACTGAGGGTCTGCAGCTCAGGGACGGCCCAGTGGTCCGTGGTGGGCTTTGGCAGGGTTTAGACACTCTGTCTGTGTGAGAGGTGGTGCCTTGACACTTGTCTGCCCCTGTTTCTGCCTCTTGGGAGTGCCGTCTTCTGATGGGTTTTCATGGTGACTGGGTTTCCCTGGTGGCTGGTTAGTGAAAGGATTCCCCGGTGAATGGACCCAGCCAGGGTAGAGGGGAGAAGCCCTGCTCTTGGCCTTGGATCTCCACCCTCAGAGACGGGTGAGAGGCTTAGCCTTGGGAAAAGGGCCAGAGAGGCTGTCAGCCACTTGGAGGCTTGGCCAGAGACGCCCAGAAAGACACATAGCTCTGTGTGGTCCGAGCCAGCTCAAGTACCCCCGGGCAATGGGGGTTTGCATAATATCTAAGCCAACAACTGTATATATTTGCCTGGTCCTGAACTGTATGTGTTTATGCTTCTGGAACTCCCGAGGGTAGGGGGTTAGGCTGATAGGACTTGGGGTCTGGAAACCCCAGGCAAATACTATTCATTGCATTTAATTAGGACCTCCTTTAACCCTCATCCCACTCCAGTATTCTTGCCTGGAGAATCCCATGGACGGAGGAGCCTGGTGGGCTGCAGTCCATGGGGTCGCAAAGAGTCGGACACGACTGAACGACTTCACTTTCTTTCTTTCCTTTAACCCTCGTCACAAGTTGAGGATGGGTCTGGGGTGACTCTCCCAGGTGACACACCAGAAAGCAGACCTGGGGAGGCCAAGCGACTTGCCCAAGGTCAGTCCAGGATGAAGGTCAGCATCGGCCCTCCTGATTCATTCTACACCCACATCCCGATCCGTGGCGAGTTGGAACGTGTACTCCTCACAGATGGGGTCCCCATCCTATTTTCCTTTCACTTGAAGAACAGGGATGGCACATCATAGACCCTCATTGAATGTCTGTTGGAAAAATGAAAAACTACCTTCCCCGCACACCTGGCTCAGGGTGGCTTCTGGCCTTAGAGGGAGAAGTCCAGCTATATAGCCACTCTCACGCATATCTCTGCCCCTGCTCTGCCACGTGGACTGAAATCTCTTAAGTTTTGAGCAAAACTTTGGGTTAAAACACTGCATCCCCAAGAAGCACACACATGCTATAGAAAGTAGAATAACTGGGAAAAGAGGAGGGGAGGGGGACCTTTGTCTCGCTTTCATTCAGCATTTGATTGACGGCAACACAGAAGTAAGTAATCACCCATGATCTGACACTGTGAGACGGGACCGCGGTCACCGTGGAAGCAGAACAAGGGATGCAGCAAAAGCAAGTCCCAGAGAAAACATGACTGTGTTAAAAATGTACTTCTTTGGGCTCCAAAAGTTTGTGGTCACATTACTCGAGGTCTTGATGCTGCTACTGCTAAGTGGCTTCAGTAGTGTCCGACTCTGTGCGACCCCATAGACGGCAGCCCACAAGGCTCCCCCGTCCCCGGGATTCTCCAGGCAAGAACACTGGAGTGGGTTGCCATTTCCTTCTCCAATGCATGAAAGTGAAAAGTGAAAGTGCAGTCGCTCAGTCGTGTCCGACTCCTAGCGACCCCATGGACTGCAGCCCACCAAGCTCCTCCGTCCATGGGATTTTCCAGGCAAGAGTATTGGAGTGGGGTGCCATTGCCTTCTCCGACTCAAGGTCTTAAAAATACCCAAATACTCTCTTCTGAGTTGTTGTTGTTCAGCTGCTATGTCATGACTGAGTCTTCTGTGACCCCATGGACTATAGCCCACCAGGCTTCTCTGTCTATGGGATTCTCCAGGCACAGATACTGGGGTGGGTTGCCATTTCCTTCTCCAGGGGCTTCTGAGTTACACTACGTCTTTTATTCTGTTACCTCAAATAAGGCAACTGTCCAACTCCCCTTCATGTGATTCTTTCCTATCCCTGTAAACCACCCACTCTTGGGGGCATTTTTCACAGTTTCCCCCTGGGAATGTGTGTGCCCTTGATTACTCACCACTGACTTCATTTTCATGGGACCAGAAGGTCCTCGATCTTTAGCAAAAGCCTTACATGACACCCTGACACTTTTTTCCAAGGGGCTCTTGCAGACACCCTCATCTCAGGAGAGAAACATATGAATGCCATTTTCCCCCTTCCTGGGACATTAGCCAGAATAGCCAGAAGGGGTCAAAATAAACTTTGACTGTTCGGTACTGACCTCAGGCCACTCACCTGTATTTATAATCTCTGAAGCACATTTGATGAGCTTTGAGCTTAGAAATGAGAAGCTTGAGAATTTTCAGGAAGATGAAGAAATTGACCTTGAAAAAAAAAGCAGATATAAATAAGTGATGGACTCTATGTGGCTATGACTATCAAGGTCACCCTGGACCTGCCATCAGATCCTTGTCCATGGAAATGGAATGGGGCAGGTTGGCAGTCAGCCAGTCAGGTAGTTAACAGTCAGAGTAATCACCTCTCTCCCAAAGGCCATCTCAACTGAGAGCCTGGAGAGGATTCTAAAGAGTCACTTATCCTTCTGGTTCTGGGACACCCACCACAATAGCCATCTGAGAAAGGCAAACAGACGTTTACATGACTATTTTTAATTAAAATTATTGAGGGACTTTCCTGGTGGTCCAGTGGTTAAGAATCCACCTTGCAATGCATGGGACACAGGTTCGATCCCTGGTCGGGGAACTAAGACCCCCACATGACACAAGGCATTGCCAAAAATTTTTTTAAATAAAAATAAGTAAAATAGAAAAGACTTTAAAATGCCTCTATGCAATGGAGAAAGAGCCCATAGAGATGGTGGTCAGGTTACAGTTAACGGAATAAAGTCTCTATAGACATTGAGCCAACACAATACTGATGTCCTTGTCTCAAACCACAGATTGAAACACAAGCTGAAGAATCCAACATGTACCTGTTATTACTTGTCTTATTGGCCTGGGGAAAATCGATACTCAAAGCTAAGACGGCAGGGTTTCAGGCAAGAGGCTATGTATCCAATCTGCAAGCCAACAGGGAGAAGGGAAATTCCCAGCCAAGGAATATTTAGTAACAGAACACTTAAAGGCAAACTAAGTGTAACCAAGTAATTTATCCCCTTTAATGGGATATCTGTTTTTCATCACAAAGAGAAAACGCTGTGTCCTTGGCTTAGTGGCTTGTTGAACTTGAGCATTTTTCTTACAAAGTAAGCCTAACAGGGAAAGGCACATATTTCAGGGAATTAATTTCAACCAGGACTGTCTCGTAGGAAATGAAGGTTTGTGATGAATGTGTTGATTCATTGTTCTTTGCGTCTTCCAGAGACCAGACAAGAGAAAATGGGCATCGACCACTGACATGGAATGAAACACCAGCCTAGTGGACCACAGAACCTCCATCCATCCAGGTGCCCCAGAACTCAGGGCTCAGCAGTCACAGTGGGATGGGGCGGTTTCTCATCTGTACACCATCTGGAAAGGGGCTGAAGGAGGACTTTTTTTTTTTTAACAAGTTTCTTTTTCTTTTGGCTGCACTGGGTCTCCATTACTGGGTACGGGCTTTCCCAAGTCACAGTGAGCGGGGGCTACTTTGTGTCGTGGTGTGCAGGCTTCTCGTTGTCACGGTGGCTTTCCTCCCTCGGCACACAGGCCCCAGGGCACGTGGGCTCAGTAGCTGCAGCTCCCAGGCTCTAGAGTGCGGGCTTCCATAGTTATGGCACACGGGCTTCGCTGCTCTGTGGCATGTGGACTCTTCCCAGATCAGGGATTGAACCTGCGTGCCCTGCATTCGTGGGCGGATTCTTCTCCACTCTGCCACCAGGGTCCTGAAGGAGGACATTTTTGAAGAACCAAGCCAGCTCCTGTTGGATTCTGTGACCAGACATGGGACACTTAGGATCCCAAACATATAAGGCTCTTTTTCCAGCCCTAGACAATACAGAATGCATTCAATTCAGTTCAGTTCAGTTGCTTAGTCGTGTCTGACTCTTTGCGACCCCATGGACTGCAGCACGCCAGGCTTCCCTGTCCATTACCAACTCCCAGAGCTTACTCAAACTCATGTCCATCGAGTCAGTGATACGATCCAACCATCTCATCCTCTGTTGTCCCCTTCTCCTCCTGCCTTCAATCTTTCCCAGCATCAGAGTCTTTTCCAATGAGTCAGTTCTTCGCATCAGGTGGCCAAAGTTTTGGAGTTTCAGCTTCAGCATCAATCCTTCCAAAGAATATTCAGGACTGATTTCCTTTGGGATTGACTGGTTTGATCTCCTTGCTGTCCAGGGGACTCTCAAGAGTCTTCTCCAACTCCACAGTTCAAAAGCATCAGTTCTTCAGTGCTCAGCCTTCTTTATGGCCCAACTCTCATATCCATACATGACTACTGGAAAAACCATAGCTTTGACTAGATGGACCTTTGTCAGTAAAGTGATGTCACTGCTTTTTAATATGCTGTCTGGGTTGGCCATAGCTTTTCTTTCAAGGAGCAAGTGTCTTTTAATTTCAGGGCTGCAGTCACCATCTGCAGTGATTTTTGGAGCCCAGGAAAATAAAGCCTCTCACAGAATGCATACGGTCAGATGTACTGTTCTTGGTGACATTTCTCTGGCAACACTCAGCTGCCGTGCTCAGATCTGGGTCTACAAGTTGGCAGGGGTGGTTGTAGAAAGGTGGGGGCTCAGAGTTTGATGTCATGTAACCCAAAACTCATCTGCCTCCCCACCACCCCATCAGCCCCCTCAACCCCCTCCACTCCTGCTGCATAGACTAAAATGCCTACGTTAGAACTACTCCTTTAGGTTAAAACACTCCATTCCTAAGAGCCCTGCTGAAGGAAGGGCACACCGAAGGTGAAGGGAGGCTGAAGGGGGATTTCTCTTTCTTATCTGCTCACTCGCTCATTTTTACAACAAGGAAGGATTCAATCAATACCTATGATCTGACTTGCTCTCATCATGAGAAGGAGAAGATGGGACAGCAAAGGAAAACAACCCACGTGCTGCAACCACTGAAGCCCAGGCACCTAGATCCTGAGCCAAGAAGAGCCACAGCAATGAGAAGCCCGCACACCGCAACACAGAGTAGCCCCACTCACTGCAACTAGAAAGCCCACGCTCAGCAAAGAAGCGCAGCCAAAAATAATAACTAAATATATATTTTTTAAAGGAATAAAGGCCCTTCCTCTGCAAGGTCTCAGAGTAGCATCACCAACTGACTCTAACCCTCAGCACAGCTTTGCGTTAATAGTGATTGACTATATATATATATATATATTTTTTTTTTTTTCCCCTTCTAAAAAAAGCTTCCTTAGTCTCCCCTCTCTCCTGCTAATGGTGTTGAAATCCAGGCCCATAGCTTTGCTGTCCCTGGACTTGTCCATGACTCAAGACCCTGCAGCCCCAAGGTTTGTCCACATCGAAGACAGTTGATAGGGGGTCACCGAGCTGACTACAGGTTTCTTTACATAGTCTGAAAACCCAGAGAGAAGGAGGCTTAGAGGGTGAGCCTGGATTTAGGTCCTGAACCAAAACAAGAAGTTTCTTGTGAGAGAGGAGATTATATGGCACACTTACTTCTGCCATGACACAACACCCATGAGGAGTTTCTTATTTGTTTCTTCTCGTTCAACAGATCCAAACCACGGCTCAGCATCTTCATCTCGAGGGATCTGGCCCAGGTTCTTTCTGAGCCAGAGAATTTGATGGGAGGCAGGGAAGGGGGTGGGGTCCTCCACAGCTGCTGAGCTCAGAGAGGGAAAAGGGTGGGTGGGGTGGTCCTCACCGTTATGCAAAGCATCATGGGTCCTCGGATGATCCACCAGATATTCTTATTCCTGTTGTTTCCCCAGCACCTAAGGCAAAGAGTGGGCAGTAGAAGACTTACAGTTGAGACAGTAAAGACCCCAAGCTCCCTGGAAGAAGGCTCACTTGGTGTGGGGAGGGAGGACTCAAATCCCTTCTTACTAGGTTGATAGTGTTGACTTTTTTTTTTTTTTTTTTGGTGAACCAGAAAAATGGTCTTCATGCTAACAGCTTGCAGTGTATCCTTCTACATATTTTCCCATGTTCGTACAAACATAAACTCTTCATTATATGAGCACACCTCGTTTTCCTATGCTTCACTTTGTTGCACTTTGCAGATACTGCGTTTTTTACAGATTGAAGGTTTATGGCAAGCTTGCATAGGGCAAGTCTATTGGTGCCATTTTTTCCAATAGCATTTGCTCACGTCATGTGTGTCTCTGCGTCACATTTTGGTAATTCTCACAATATTTCAAACTTCTTCATTGTTGTTACATTTGTTATGGTGATCTGTGATCAGTGGTCTTTGATGTCACTATGGTCATTGTTTTGGGGTGCTATGAACTGTGCCTGTATAAAACATTGAACTTAATAAATGTGTGTTTCTGACTCCTCCACCAACTGCCCATTCTCCCATCTCTCTCCCTCTCCTCATGCCTTCCTATTCCCCAAGACACAAATAGTGAAATTAATCCAATTAGTAATCCTACAAAGGCCTCTAAGTGTTCAAGTGAAAGAAAGAGACATATCTCTCACTTGAAGTCAAATGTTAAAAACAATTAAGGTTAGTGAGGAAGGCATGTCACAAGCTGAGACTGGCTGAAAGCTAGGGTTCTTGCCTCAAACAGTTAGCGAAGCTGTGAACACAAAGGAAAAGTTCTTGAAGGAAATTAGAAGTGCTACTCCAGTGAACACACAAATGATAAGAAAGCAAAACAGCTTTCTGGCTGATACGGAGACAGTCGGAGTCTGGAGAGAAAATCAAACCAGCCACAACATTCCCTTAAGCCGAAGCCTGATCCAAGCAAGGTCTTAACTCTCTTCAATTCTATGAAGGCCAAGAGAGCTGAGGAAGTTGCAGAAAAAAAAACTGTGAAATTAGCTGACATGGGTTAATGAGCTTTAGGAGAGAAGCCATCTTTATGACATGAAAATGTAAGGGGAAGCAGCAAGCGCTCGGTGCAGAAGCTACAGTGAGTTATCTGGAAGAGCTAGCTAAGACCACAAATGAAGGTGGCTACACTGAACAACAGATTTTCAAGGTAGGCTAAGCAATCATCCATTGGGAGAAGGTTCCATCCAGGACTTTCATAACTAGAGAGGAGAAGTCAATGCCTGGTTTCAAAGCTTCAAGGGACAGGCTGACTCTCTAGTTAGGGGGCTAATGCAGCTGGTGACTTTAAGTTGGAACCAGTGCTCATTTACATTCCCAAAATCCTAACTTGTACTAGAGCTACCCTGCCTGTGATCTATACATGGAACAACAAAGCGTGGATGATAGCACATACATTTACAATGTGAGTTACTGAAAATTTTAAACTCACTGTTGTAAACTACTCAGAAAAAAAAAATCCTTTCAAAAATATTACTGCTCATTAACAATCCACCTGGTCACACAAGAGCAGTATATGAGAATATTTGATCTTAGTTCCCGGACCAGGGATCAAGCCTGCATACCCTGCATTGCAAGGTTGATTCTTAACCACTGAACCAGCAGGGAAGTCCCTGTTTTGTTTTTAACTTCTGAATTTCTTATTGTGTGTCTCCTCTCTTCAATCTCATTTGAGACATAAGAATCAGGGACACATTTTTCTTGTTCTTATGTTCCTATCTTTACACATACCATTTTTTCAGTCTTCACCCAAGAGCTCTGATGAAGATGAGCAATGAGATTAATGTTGTTTTCATGCCTACTAGCATAACATCCATTCTGCAGTCCATAGATCAAGGAGTAACAGATGAATTACTACAAATCTTTGATTCTTTTACCTATATTCTTAAGTATATTCTATATGGCCCAAATGGAAGGGAGCGGATATTCTCTTTGGGAAAATGATGTATTCCTTATATTGGGGCCATCTTGGAATGAGGCTTCCCAGGTGGCTCAGTGGTAAAGAACCTGCCTGCCAATGCAGGAGATCCAGGAGATGTGGGTTCAATCGCTGGACTGGGAAGATCCCCTGGAGAAGGAAATGGTAACCTGCTCCAGTCTTCTTGCCTGTGAGATCCCATGGACAGAGGGAGTCTGGTGGGCTGCAGTCCATGGGGTCACCAAGAGCTGAACACGGCTGAACACACAGCATAGTACATCTCGGAATAACTAGCTCATGGAAGTTCAAAAAGAGGTGAGTTACCTACCCTGTATTCTCCAGCTGAGCACGGGCAATGCTCCAGGGCACAACGAAGAGCACCGGGAAGCCTGGGAGAAAACACGGAAATGGGGTCAAGGGCTGGTTGGCCAAACTTGCCTACTGCTCATCCCACCCTGATGGGCCAAGTACACCTGGTTAAAATTATAAAAAAAACAAACATCATAGAATTGTGGGCTGTGAGAGCTGGAGAGACCTACAGATGGCACAGAGCCATCCATTTGTTGGGAAACCAGGAGGCAGAGAGGAGACCAAATTTGCCACCTGTCACAAAGTAGCTTAGAGTAAATCCAAAGACATTAATCAAGCCTCCTGAATCCCAAGCCAGAGTTAGTCCTTCTGATTATTGCAACCTCAACTTCCCCAAGAATCTATGGCAGCAAGAGCTCCATATCTCATCCTGGAGGTTTGGTTGGCCCATGGACTGAATGTTTGTGTCCCCCAAATTCATACATTGAAGCCCTAACCCCCAGTGTGATGACATTTGAAAAAAGGACCTTTGGAGGTAATTAGGTTTAGATGGCATGTGTGTAGGGGCTGGTCATCATGATGGGATTACTGTCCTTATCAGAAGAGACCAGAGAGCTTGCTTTCTCTCTCTCTCTGCAATATGAGGCTATAGCAAGAAGGCAGCTGTCTGCAAGCCAAGAAGAGGAACTTCATCGGAACTCAACCATCGTGGTGCCACAGTCTTACACTTCTCAGCCTCTAGAACCTTGAGAAATAAACGTCTGCATTTTAAGCCACACAGTCTATGGCATTTGTTACGGCAGCCCTAGTAGATAATACAGTTGGGGACAGGTTAGGAGGAATGTCATCTGACTCTACCAAAAACTTCCCAATTTCTGAACATGTGTATTGGGTCTACAGCACTTATATCTACATAAATATACATGCAGGTGCATGCACACATGTGTACATGTGCACGCATGCACACGCACACACACACACACACACACACACACTACCCCTCTCTTCAGAGCCTCTTGTCATTGAGGAATTATCTATCCCAGAGACGTCCCTCCAACTCCAACCAAAAGCTCTACTGGGCTCCCATGTTCAGACAGATCCCCAGTTCAGGTCACTCACCCCAACCCACCAGCAGGTATCTGGGCCACAGCCGCCTTTCTGAAAGCATTATGGGCTCCAGCAGTGTGTGAAGGTAAAGGCCTTCGACGAGCAGCCACGAGTAATTGGTGCCCACAAAGTAGTGCAAGAGGACCTGGGCTGAGCGGCAGGAGGCAGCAATCTGGAAAGGACAGAGCACCTGGGGGTGAGTCCAGGTTTCTCAGCATCTGGACCACAGCAGAGGGGAGAAGGGCCTCCACACACAAGTCCCTGCCTCTGAACTCCCCTCTCTCTCAGACACAAGAGTTTTTTCAGAAACAGTGCTATTGCACACTTAATAGACCACAGCACAGTGTACATACACCATGGTCAGTGTTCTTGTTGTATGCACTGTCTGCTC
Source organism: Bos indicus x Bos taurus (assembly GCF_003369695.1). Classification (NCBI taxonomy): domain Eukaryota; kingdom Metazoa; phylum Chordata; class Mammalia; order Artiodactyla; family Bovidae; genus Bos; species Bos indicus x Bos taurus. Next base: position 30,042,092 of record NC_040094.1, on the reverse strand, counting down.
TGCTTAGTCGCTCAGTCATCTCCAACTTTTTGCAACCCATTCTCGGGACGTTGGCTTTAAAAAAAAAAATCAGGTGATGCATCTCTTACCAGAAAGACTGACACCCCTTTCTCTCTCTCATCCACTCCCCAGCCTCACCTTCCTGCTCTCTGATTCCCAGGACTGATCCACCAGGTAGAGCCCAGGAATGAGGAAGCACATACCTCCGACACATAGGACAGCCACTCTGTCTCACTGTTGGGCGTCTTGGAGTAAGATTTGTAGAAGATGACGTCTTTCACCAGCACAGCCAGGGCTCTCAGGATGAAAGAGGCAAACAAGTTCATGTGGATGTAGTTACGTGTGCAGTGGAGTTTTCTGGGCAGGGAGAAAACCAAGGGTCTTCCCTCAGAAAAGAATGGCTCAGACCAACAGGTGTGTGCCTGAAACCTGTGTATGTGCCACCAAAGGGCACAGGTTCAGAGTGTAGGCTGCAGAGCTGGATGGATGGTGCAAAGGATCTTACCTCTCTCTGCCTCACTTTCCTCATCTGTAAGACGGGGAGAATAACAGGTACCATTTATAACATGCCAGGCTAGGCTCCAAGCTATTTGCATGCGGATTTAGTTAAGGGCATCCTTACTCCTATCACTTACATCACAGTCTCAGAGGAGTAAGTGCCAGAGGTGAGATTTAGATTCAGAAACTCTGAGGTCCACATATGGCTCTCCAAGACTCTACTCCCTCTAAGAACGTAGGCACTCGTCGCAAAGGCTACATGAGGATCCAACCAGTTAATGGGTGAAAAGTACCCACGCAGCACCTGGCACTTAAGAAGTACCCAGAAAATGTCAACTCTCATGACCTCCCTCACCCACCTGGAGCCTCCAGCACCAGCCGACGTAAAACTGCATCCTTGGTCTCTCTAGGCAAAAGGGCCCTTTTCCATCACTGTGTTCTCAGAGCCCCGCCTATGCCCCTGTGTGACACATGCCCAGTCCTGCCTCTCTCTAGAGCTATTATTACTTTTATCATTTCCAAAAAGATTTGAGCAGATCTTTGTGTTTCATGATTCATGCATTCTTCTCCCTAGACTGGGCAGGGACTGGGTCTTGCTCTCCTCAGAGCCAGAGACAAAAATGAAGACATGGTCGACCCAGGCTCTGCTCAAGTTAATTCTTCTGAGGCTGGGCAGTTATCTTCTCCTGGCCTTGTTCTGAGACTTTGGGAACGTGAGTGGAGGTGGTCACCGAGGGCAGTGGGCACAGGCTGCGGAATTCTCTCCTGATATTCAACGATTGCTCTCCCACTGGGGCAGGTGGTCATGACTCCGCTTTCTGCTCCAGGAGCTAAAGAACATCATGGGATTGAGGGGGCAGGTGGGGCCAGACTGGACCTCACACAGCCCAGGTGGGAGTGCTCTGGAACCAGCATCCAGGGTCCCCATCCAAGTCTCTGCATCCGTGTTGAACGCTCACTCTACCACGTTACACTCCATTAGGTTCTTGAATTGACCAAGACCAGGAGACAGCCTTGGAGGGTTCCTTAAGGGGTCTATAAGTATCTCACTTGAGTGACTTCTAAAATGACTTAGTAAAATGCACTCCAGTTTTGGATTCTGAAAAGCGCTACAATAAAGGAATGAAAGTGCTCAGCCTCTGGACCACCTGCTCATGATTTTGGCTCCATCATTCACCAGCTGTGTGACTGTGGGCAAGTCACTTCATCTCCCTCTGTTTCAGTTAACTCACTCATAAAATGGGGGCGATAATAAGGCTAATCTCCAAGGATTAGAATTCATCTTAATTCTGATTAGAAAGAGACTTAAATGACTTAATGCATGTAACAGGGCCCGGCATCCTCAAAAGGTTAATGGCTAATTGGAGTCCGAGGGTCCTGGGTTAAAATCCCAGCTCTCCCACTCACTAATATGCCTTGGGGAAGTTTCTTAATCTTGTCCATAAAAATAGTGCATCCAGTAGAGCTATGGTGAGAATGGGCTGTGGCAGTCATGGGTATGTACGACTAGGAATTTAGAGCAGGGACTAGGAGTTTGGGCAGAGCTCATCTAATCCAATGGAGAAGGCAATGGCACCCTACTCCAGTACTTTTGCCTGGAAAATCCCATGGACAGAGGAGCCTGGTGGGCTGCAGTCCATGGGGTCGCTAGAGTCTGACACGACTGAGCGACTTCACTTTCACTTTCATGCATTGGAGAGGGAAATGGCAACCCACTCGAGTGTTCTTGCCTAGAGACTCCCAGGGATGGGGGAACCTGGTGGGCTGCCGTCTATGGGGTCGCACAGGGTCGGACATGACTGAAGCGACTTAGCAGCAGCAGCAGCAGCAGCAGCATCTAATCCAAAGAGACAAAGACAGAGTTGGGAGCCCCAGGTTCCAGTCCTAGCTGTGCTTTGCAACCCAGGGTGGCTCAGTACCTATCCCTGGACCTCCCAGATCCCTTCTCTTTGCCTACAAAAATGGGATGGATGGACTGGAGACTGTCTCGGATCCCCTCCAGCTCTGAGGAGCCATGAAATCACCCAGCCTGGTCTCCTGCCTTCTCAAGGGAGCCAATGAGCACATGCCTGGATACCTGCCTGAGCACATGCAGGCAGCAGTTCCACTCACCGAAGAAACAAGAGGAGGGTGAGAGCCAGGAAGAGCGAGACGATGGAGAGAGAGTAGCCCACTGTGTACAACAGCTGCAGTGTCGACAGCAAGGTGCGGTGTTCAACCTGAGCGCAGAGGAAGAGCAGACATGACTGGCAAGCCAGGCAGCTATGGCGTCCAGCCCCTGGATCCATGCCCCCAACCACCAAGGGTCTAGGTTTGAACCCGAGGACACTTGTTGACACCATAGCCCTCTGGCACATCTCAGAGTTCAAGGAAACTTCATGAGTGAAGAACCCACTATGGGTCTCACCTCCGTGGTTGGTCCCACCACCACCCAGCAGCAATGCACCAAGATTCATGATATCTTAAGAGAACTGTGCCCAGGACCAGAGGGTGCCTTGGGAATGAAGACAGGTTCTTTGCCCCTGGATGTGCTGTTCCTACAGTGTAGGGGCCTCTCTCTCTGGAAGACAGGGCCAGCTTTCCATCTCGATGTCTCCCTCCTAAAGTAACTCTTCATAGATGATCCCTTAAACAAAGACCCAGTTAAACACTGGAATATTTTCTGAGTCCCAGGATAGCCTGATGGTGAACAGAGGATAGTTTACTGGAAATTCTGTGGGATTTTTTAATGGAATCCCTTCTCACTCAATCCATTGTGCATATAGCCATCAAGATTATGTTTCTGAATAAATTTTTGCACAAGAACCCACAGCTAATATGTATTATCTGCTAGATTATGCCTAAACTTCTCTGCATAACCTTAACAGAAGTTAATCAGCTTCACAGAAGTATAATTGGGATACAGCAAACTACACATATTGAAAGTATAAACCTCGGGAAATTTGGACATGACTATATCTCTGATGTCATTTTCACATTCAAGATAATGAACATTTCCATCACCTCCCCAAAGTTTCCTTGTGGCCCTTTGTAATTCATCTCCTCTCATCGTTTCTTGCCCTTAGAGACAAGTTTGCATTTTCTAAAATGTTTATAAATGGAAACTTCTAAGTATTCAATTTTCTGTTAGGCTTATTTCCCTCAGAGTAATTATTTAGAGATTCATCCTTATCATAGTATGTATCTTAGTTCATTCCTTTGTTGTTTTTATTGTTTAGTTGCTCTGCAACCCCATGAACTGCAGCATGCCTGGCTCTCTTTCACTATCTCCCAGAGATTGCTCAAACTCATGTCCATTGAGTCAGTGGTGCCATCCAGCCATCTCATCCTCCCCTTCTCCTCCTGCCCTCAATCTTTCCCAGCATCAGGGTCTTTTCCAGTGAGTCATTGCTTCACATCAGGTGGCCAAAGTATTTGAGCTTCGGCTTCAGCATCAGTCCTTCCAATGAGTATTCAGGGTTGATTTCCTTTAAGATTGACTGGTTCGATCTCCCTGCTGTTCAAGGGACTCTCAAGAATACTACTCAGCCAGCATTTTTTGACAATATGGATGAACCTCGAGGGTATTATGCTATGTGAAATAAGTCAGACAGAGAAAGATAAATACTGTATTATTTCACTTGTATGTGGAATATTAAAAATGAACAATCAAAAACAAGCAAATCAAATAAATGATCAAACCAAACAAAAATAAACATGTATACACAGAGAACAGAGTGGTGGTTATCAGAGGGGGAGAGGCAGAGGGAAGGGTAAATTAGGTAAAGGAGATCAACTCTATGGTGATAGATGGAAAGTAATCTTTTGGCGGTGAGCATGCTGTAGGGTTTACAGAGGTAGCAATACAGTGTCGTTCACGTGAAACTTAAATAATGTTATAAACCAGTATTACTGTTGAGTAGTATCCTATTATGAATATACCACGATTTACTTATGCACTCACCCATTGATGGACTTTTGGATTGCTTTCAGAGTTTAACTTTCACAAATAAAGTTGCTCTGAAAACTTCTGTACAAGATTTTACGTGGACACAGGTTTTCATCTCTCTCAGATAAATATCTAGAAATAGAATGACAGGGTAGCATGGTATGTGCTTTAACTTCTTAAGAAACTGCCAGACTGTTTTCTAAATAAGCTGTGTTCGTTTACATTCCAACCAGACTGCCAGCTGCTCGGGAATCGACTAACATTTCCTGCAATCAGTCTTTTACATTTCAGTCATTCTAATGGGTATGTCGTCGTGTCTTATGGCGCTTTTATTTGCACTTCGCTAATGATTAATGATGTTGAGAATCACTTCATGTGCTTATTTGCCATCTGTATGTTTTGTTTGGTAAAGTATCTGTTCAAATATTTGGCTGTCTTTTAAATTGGATCATTGGTCTTAATTTTGAATTGTAAATCTTTATATATTCTAGACATAAACCCATCAGATACATGTTTTGCAAGTATTTTCTTCCCCTTTATGGCTTGCCTTTTTATTTTTTTCAGTTCAGTTGCTCAGTCATGTCCGACTCTTTGTGACCCCATGGACTGCAGCACACCAGGCTTCCCTGTCCATCACCAACTCCTGGAGCTTGCTCAAACTCATGGCCATTGAATCAGTGATGCCATCCAATTACCTCAACCTCTTCTCCTCCTGCCCACGATCTTTCCCAGCATCAGGGTCTTTTCCAATGAGTTCTTCACATCAGGTGCCAAAGTATTGGAGTTTCAGCTTCAGCATCAGTCTTTCCCATGAATATTCAGGACTGATTTCCTTTAATTGACTGGTTTGATCTCCTTGCAGTCCAAGGGACTCTCAAGAGTCTTCTTCAACACCACAGTTCAAAAGGATCAATTCTTCAGAGCTCAGCTTTCTTTATGGTTCAACTCTCACATCCATACCTGACTACTAAAAAACCCATAGCTTTGACTAGACTGACCTTTGTTGGCAAAGTAATGTCTCTGCTTTTTAATATGCTGTCTAGTTTTGTATAGGTTTATTTTATTTTTAAAGTATCTTTAAAAGAGCCTAAGTTTTTAATTTTGATAAAGTCCAATTTATCAACTTTTCTCTGGTCACTTCGTAGCCCTCTCAGTTATTAGCCAGACTGTCTTAGTACAACAGAGTTTGTGTTTTAAGTGACCTTATTCTACTTGTTTATTGGTTTTAGTTGTTAAATTGCATCTGATTCCTTGTGACCCCATGGACTGTAGCCCACTAGGCTCCTCTGTCCATGGAATTTCAGGCAAGAATACTAGAGTGGGTTATCATGCCCTCCTCCAGAGGATCTACCTGACCCAGGTATCAAACCCATGTCTCTTATGTCTCCTTCATTAGCAGGTGGGTTCTTTACCACTGAGCCACCTAGGAAGCCCCATTCTACCTAATAACGGCCCCCAAAAGTAGTGATGCTGGCAATTTGGATGTGCCAAAGAGAAGTCACGATGTGCTTCCTTTAAATGAAGAGATGAAAGCTCTTGAGTTAAAAAAGAAAGAAAAAATATCACATGCTGAGGTTGCTAAGATCTATGAAAAGAACCAATCTTCTATCTGTGAAATTTTAGAGAATCAGTGGTGCTTGTTGTCACACTTCAAACTGTACAAGTTATGGCCACCGTGCATGATGAGTGCACAGCTACAACAGAAATGGTATTAAGTGTGTACAGTTTTGAAAGACACTCACAGACACACACACACACACAATATCCTTAAAAAGCACCAATTACTATGCGTAAAGACCCCCAGTGTGTTGTTAGTTGGAAGAACATAACACATCTCATTTTCCAAAACCCCAAAGGGCAGAGACTTACTAACACTAGCCTTGTTTGGGCAAAAATTCAACCCTCTACTAGAAATACAGGTAAACATGGCCAGAAATTTTGGGAAGTATTTGATTTCTTAGAAATATGATCATTTGCAGAGGAGAAGGCAATGCCTGTGTCCTCACTGCTCTAAAGAGAGAACCTTTCCTTCCTGTCTTGGAAAGTTCTTCTCAATCTTGTTTTGCGGTCTCAGTTGCCTGACCTGAGCCCAAAGCAAGTGGCAGGCATTTCACACCAGCTGGTGAGTTCGTCATCACCACGTCCCTTCAGAGTCACCTGGGGAACCTCCCCATCAGTATGGACGCCTTGACCCCACCACATCCCCACTGACTCAGAATCTGTGGAACCATTCAATATTTATGAAGTACCCACTGTATGTGAAGGTTCTGTGCACTTTACCAGCACTGTGCCAGAGGGTGGCAGCTGTTCAGATATGATGATGGCTTTGTGATTATTCTCAAGCAGCTTTGTCCAGTAGGGAAGATAAGAAATGTACACAGTTTGCCCAAATCACAGCATGACGTTAACAAGAGCATGGTGTTGTCACAAAAGTCAGACAAAATCTTGAGATAAGCTGAATCCAACCAACTGCAGGCATGATTTTAATACCTTTAAGAGGTGTGGCCTGTCACATGGTCTAGGGAACATGGAATTCTGCCAATTCCAGTCAAGGAATAAAGTTAAAGAGAGGTTTAGAAAAAATTCCCTGCAGATAGAGAGGCTGTGACGAAGGCTCTTCATGCCTGATGGGAGGACGTGACAGACTTGAGACTCAAGGACCGGCCAGTTCCCACTGGGGGAAGGAAGTGAACCACAAACACGATCATTCACTGCCCAGCGACCCGGCTGGATCCTAGGGGTGGAGTCAGCACTCTTACTTTAAGGTCGTGGTGACGAGGGGTCAGGCTTTATCCAGAGACTCGGACGTCTGTCAGCTCTTTAAACCCTCGTGCGGTCACGGGCAGTAACTGTGCTCTGCTGGGGCATGGGGAAGCAGAGGCCCAGAGCAGTGAAGGGTGAGGTAAGAAGAGCTAGAAAGCAAAGGGACTTCCCTGGTGGCCCAGGGGTTAAGGAGCCACCTGCCAATGCAGGAGACATGGATTTGATCCCTGATCCAGGAAGATCACACATGCCTCGGAGCAACTAAGCCCGTGCACCACGGCTATTGAGCCTGTGCTCTAGAGCCTGGGAGTAGCAACCACCCAAGCCCGAGTGCCTAGAGCCTGGGCTCCACAACAAAACAAGCCACAGGAACGAGAAGCTGGCTGACTGCAACTAAAGAGTAACTCCCACTCACCTCAACTAGAGAAAGCCTGCATAGCAAGAAAGACCCAGCACAGCCAAAAATGAATAAATTAAATACATTTTTAAAAAAATTAAGAATTAGAAACAGGGCTTCCCTGGTGGCTCAGTGATAGAATCTGTCTGCCAATTCAGGAGACACAGGTTCGATCCCTGGTCTGGGAAGATCCCACATGCCAAGGAGCCACTAAGCCCATGTGCCACAACTCTCTAGAGCCTGGGAGCTGCAACAACTGAGCCCATGTGCCACAACTACCGAAGCCCGAGCTCCCTAGAGCTCTTGCTCTGCAATGAGAGAAGCCACCACAATGCGAAGCCTGTGTACTGCAACTACAGAGTAGCCCCTGCTTGCCACCACTAGAGAAGAGCCTGCTCAGCAATGAAGACCCGCACAGCCAAAATAAATAAAACTATTAAAAAAAAAATTAGAAACAGTAAAAGAAAGAAAGAAATAGAAATTCCATATTAAAAAAAAAAAAGAGAGAGAGAGCTAGGAAGCAAAGACTCTGGATATGAAGGTGGGCTGCCTGGGCCCTTGGCCTTGAGCTTGTAGCCAGACACTAGGTGTGTTCCCTCAGGACACTCTGTCGGAGAGTGACAGGTGCTGTCAAGGCTGGAGAGACCACTCCCCATGGGGTGGCCTTGGAGGACTTCGCTTGAAAGGAGACGTTGACTTTGAAATGTGACTTTGGGGAAGGAGAAGCTGAAGAACAGCTGGGGAAATGTGGGCCAGGCGGCAGGAGCAGCAAGCACAGACGCTGCTTGTCTTTCCTTAGGGGTTCACGCCTCGGCCCAGCAGCAGAAGACATGCTGCGTCTGCCACAGGAGGTGCGGTTTTGTGTGACCAAGGACTTTGCCAAGTGAGTCTGGGGCCGACGCGCTGGGGCAGGCTCCTTGCGTGGAGCCCCAGCACAGGGCGGTTTGGGCCCTGAGATCCGCCCTCACCGAGCCCAGCCAACTCACTTTTTGTTTGAAGCTGTCATCCTCGGCGCATTCAGAGTTGTCCTGCCAAATATCTGTGGAGTTTTCCAGCGTCTGCCAAGCACCTCGAGACAGGCAGTATCTGTAGGCCCTTCCTGAGTTCTCTGAAAGTAAACACAGCTCTAGGGGAAAGGTCAGAGCACGCAGCCCGCTCTCCGAGCACGTGGGAAGGCCCTCATTCTCACTGCAAAGCTGTGGAAAAATCCCAGGGAAGAGGAATTTTCACTTCCCCTTCGGGGGACTCGTTAGCGTCCTCACTGTTTATTTGGGATGGAAGGAAAAACACGGAAGCCTCTACATTTTGTAGCAAACCACAATCCGTTAATGTCTGCTGTGTTTACCCAAAGTCCCTGGTGACTCAGAGATGTGACAGCCCTTCAAGGTGCAGCCCAGCTGGGAGACACAGAGCTGGAGCTTCCTGACGCCCAAGAGGCCATGCCATGGAGAATAAAGGGCCCTGGACCAAGCCAGTTCCGCCTCCTACAAGCTCTGTGGCCCTGGGTGGGGTCCTACCCTCTAGTCCATCAGTTCCCACTTCTGACGACAAGTCTTGACTGTTCCACCTCCAGTTCTTTTCTTTCCTCTTTCCTCTTCTTCCCAACCCATTGCCTCTGCCTGAATCCACATCCTCCTCCTCTTTTTCTGGATCACTGCAGGAGCTTCCAGACTTGCCCTTGTGATCTCCCTCCATCCCTCAGTCCATTAGCCACAGGCTACCCACGTCAGCTCCCCCAAACCACCTCTTCATGCCTTAACACCTTCAGTGGCTCCACATCTCTACAGAGGGGAGTTTAAAGCCCGAAGCATAAAGCACAGGCCCAGCCTCATTGCTTGGTCTTTTTGTGCCGGTATGTCCTCTCCCTTGGGCTTCCCTTGTGGCTCAGTCAGTAAAGAATCTTCCTGCAGTGCAGGAGACTGGGGTTCAATCCTTGGGTCAGGAAGACGCCCTGGAGAAGGAAATGGCAACCCATTCCAGTATCCTTGCCTGGAAAATCTCATGGACACAGGAGCCTGGTGGGCTGCAGTCCATGGGGTCATAAAGGGTTGGGCGTGACTGAGCAACTAACACTTACTTACTTACTTATTCTCTCCCTTCTTACATTCTAATGCTTCTTCCTCTAAGCTCATCCCTCGAGAACTCTGCAGCCAAGTCTGTGGTAGCCAGGCCTGGACTCTCAAATCTTCAAAGGAGAGAGGACCAGGATACAAGCAGAGCCTCCAGGCACAGAAGACTTGCAGGAAGATAGGAGAAGAAGCAGAGAGGAAAAGGAGGATGTGCTACTGACAGCTAAGAGGAGACCTTTCGTGGGAGAAGAGGGCTGGAGAAAACAATCTGGAGCCCCCTCCTAATCAAACCCTGGCTGCTCTATCCAGGGAAGCCTTAAAGGAAATGTTAGATATTGGTAAAATAAGACTTATTACCTTCGCGCCACCAAGGTAAATAGGAAGGGCAGGGGACAGAGACATTTCCAGGAGTGGAATGAGGCCAGCACACATACTTATCGAAGGTCCCATTACAGACTGCACCTGCAGAGAAAAGTGGGCAAAATAAACAGGTGGAGCCCAGAGCCCACCTCACTGGCATTGAAGCTGGTGTGGCCCGAGCAGGGACCAGCCAGGGCGTCCCACTCTCTGGCGTCAGATCAAGGATGAGGAACCATGTGGGGAGGACAGGAATGCTTCACGCAGCCCCACATGTGGCTCTGTCCACCCAACCTGACCCCTGGCGGTGGTCCAGTCTTTCATGTCAACATGCACGTCACACTGGTGTTGGTTTACTTTACATGGGCTGAACTCTCACAGAAACTCAGGGTCAGGAGGACACTTAGAGGTTCAGCCAGCATCTTCTGTCCTGTAATTAACCAGTTATATCTATGAAATGTGCAAAATGACTGGTGGATAGAAGGACTTCTGCAGGGTTGAGGTTCTCGGTCACGTGTACCTGAGTCAAGCACTACCTGGTCAGATTTCTCTGTTTGAAGATGAAGCCAACAATCATTATGAAATATCTGGGACTCTCAAGCAGCTCAGGGGATGAGCTGGTGCTTGGCAATGAGATGCTACAATGTAAGCATCAGCTTTATGAGCCCCCAGGATCAAACAAAGGGGCTTCAGGCTGGACCCCAAACATCCATATTGCAAACTCCTCACTCCTGGTTACCAAACATCATTTCCTACCATGGGCTCCCTATTAGGCTAGAACTCAGGGGCCACTCAGAATGAAGAGCCAGGTCGTTGGTATCAGGACCAAGCCACAGGTCTGGAGTTTGGGGCGCCCTATAGACCTGGCTGCCAGATCAGCACCCAATCAGTGCCTAGCCTGCGTGAACTCGTCAAGATGAGCTGCCCAGAGGGAGGTTCCGGATCAGGAAGGCCTCCCTACTCTTAGAAAGCAATTTTCCTCAAGATGGAAGTGGTTCCTATAATGAATCAAGCCTTGGCAGCCACCTGCTTAGCTAAAGGATATTTAAAAGGAAGGAGGCATGGCTTGGAGACTGGACTGCCTTTGTGTTGGGAAAAGGCAGATAGAGTTTCTAGTGTTCTGTCAACCTCCAGGTCCCTGAGTGAAGTCATCTGAAAGAAGCCAGGAGATGAAGGAGAGGGCAGTTTCTACCCACAGCTGACCAGTCTCAGAGGCAGGGGGCCAAGGCTTCTTACTTCTTTCTTTTCTCGACAAAAAAGAATCTGGATGCACCCAGAGACCCAGCATGTAGACAGGAGAGGCTGTGGGCTGAGCAAACTATTAACATATTTGCTAGAATGCACTCAACCTAGTGCAGTCCTAGATAAATGTTCGTACCATGGGAGACTGAAGGACAACCCCCCCACACATACGTATGATAGATTTCTGGGTTAATCTATGACAGTGGCTCATGTCATGTGATTAGGTGGTCAAAGTACCATGACACATGGCTTATATCAAACATGGTCACATGCATGTATATTCTACCTTGCATGCTCTTGGAGCATTGCAAGATGCTTGCAATTGGAGGTGGGTAGCCTTTGTAACTGTCCGACCCAACTGAACACAGCAGAAGTGACTTCCAAGGCTAGGTCACAAAAGGCAACATGGCCTCTGTTCATGCTTGTGCTTGCAACCCAGCCACTGTGCTGTGAGGAAGCCCAGGCCATATGGAGAGGCCACGTGGATGTGGCCCAGCCAACAGCCGCAGCATGACTCCCAGCATCAGCCCGCAGATGAGGGCATGAACCAGACTTCAGATGATTCCAACCTCCAGTCTTTGAGTGTTTCAGCTAAACTCCAGACATTGCAGAGCAGATATAAGCCCTCCCCAATATTCTCTGTCTGAAATCCTGACCCACAGAAACTGTGAGAGAAACGTGTGCACTCTAAGTCGTTTCAGTCGTGTCTGGCTCTTTGCAACCCTATGGACTGTAGCCCACCAGGCTCCTCTGTCCATGGGATTCTCTAGGCAAGAATTCTGGAGTGGGTTGTCACGCCCTCCTCCAGAGGATATTCCTGACCCCTTGATCAAACTTGCATCCCTTACGTCTCCTGCATTGGCAGGCAGGTTCTTTACCACTAGCGCCACCTGGGAAAGCCCATGAGAGATAGTAAATCATTGTTATTACTGTTTTGAGCCACTAAGCTTTGGGACTATCTGTTACACAGCCATAGATAACTGATACGTGTGCTTACCAGAAGTTTCCTTGAGTAAGTCTCTCAGACACTTCTCTTTATACTGAGCCCACTTCCGAGTTGTCTCCTCAAGGAGAGATCCTGTAACCTGAGCAGAAAAAAAAATTATAGTGAACTCCAGTAACCAGCAAGCAGGTTATCACATTTTATCACAAATTATCACCTCACACCATGATTCTCAAACCTTCCCACTGATAAGCCCATAATGGCCTGCACCATGGAACAATTTCTTTTGTATCTTATGTCCTATCTTAAATATTGCTGCTGTTGTTTAGTCACTAAGTTGCGTCCAACTCTTTTGTGACCCCGTGGACTGTAGCCCACCAGGCTCCTCTGTCCATTGGGATTTTCCAGGAAAGAATACTGGAGTAGGTTGCCATTTCCTTCTTCAGGGGGTCTTCCCAACCCAGGGATCAAACCTGCATCTCTTGTATTGGCAGGTAGGTTCTTTACCACTGAGCCACCTGGGAAGCCAGATGTGGGGGAGACTATTGTAAATTGCAGAGATATTTTATTGAAAGGCATTCAAACACACACATGCATACAGAGAGGACAAAACAAACAAAAACCATCCACGAGCCCTACAGGTTGCCAGTTTTCACCTCCTGAGTAATTAGTTCAATCTACCTCACCCCTCACCCTCACCACTCCCCAGCATGCCCCAGACCCAATCCCATGGCATCCACAGGGTCTGTGAGTAGTTCCTTTGCAATTTTTCCAGAAAATGACACAGAGAGCTTTCTGAAGACAAGCAAGTATGGTCATCGTTAGACTAGAGGTTCCCAAACTTTCTCAATTCTTGCTTCCTTTCCAGTCTTAATAATTTTCCCACAGCACCCCCAGGCCAATAGAAATACCGAATCTAAAGTTCCACTAATCAGACTTCCCTGGAGGTCCAGTGGTTAGGAATTCGCCACCAGTGCAGGGCACATGGGCTTGATCCCTGGTCTGGGATGACTCAACTTGCTGCAGGGCAACTAAGCCCACATGCCGCAAGTACTGAAGCCCACACACCGAGAGCCTGTGCTCCACAACAAGAGGAGCCTGCACAAGGAGACGCCCATGTGCTGCAACTAAAGAAAGCCCGTGCATAGCAGAAAGACCCAGAGCAGCCAAAAAACAGAGTGCATTAATTAAGTAGATAGGCCGAACAACTTATTAAATATTTACCTCCTAACAACTTAGTACCTACTGGGGATGATGTGTGCTTGTGCTTAGTCACTCAGTCGTTTGGAATCTCTGTGACCCCGTGGACTGCAGCCCTCCAGGCTCCTCTGTCCATGGGGATTCTCCAGGCAAGAATACTGGAGTGGGTGACCATGCCCTCCTCCAGGGGATCTCCCCAACCCAGGGATCGAACCCATATCTCCTGCATTGCAGGTGGATTCTTTACTGTCTGAGCCACCAGGGAAGCCCAGTGGGGATAGTAAAACATCTCAAACCTAACAGTCAGATTGACCACTACGACCTGTGTTCCTGTTCCGCCCTGGTTTTTGAAGTGTTTGCTTTTTATCACAGCAGCTGCAAAGAATCCCATCTTTGCAAAGATACGTCATGCAAGAAAGTAGTGCCATATAATGTTGAAACCATGGATTACCTCAAGTTCGTCATTCGCAGATGGAGTGTATCCCTGCTTCCCTCAAAAAATTAAAATTCCTAACAGCACCCCTGCCAGTTCACAGCAGGGGTGCCCTGGGACATCTTAGCACAGTTTGGGAACCATGGGATTATCCAGTAAGTAGTTATCATGATGATAATAATGATGAAGTAATTGGTATTTATCCCTTGGTTTCTGTTTCCAGTGCATTTTAAATCTCCATTAATAATCTCTCTTTCTCTGTTATGGCCCAAGAGGCACCATGGTACATTAGCAACACACTGTTTAAAGAAACACATGTCCTAACGGGAACATAACTGACTATATTAATTTTACAAGTTTGGCAGAGATGTTGATAACTAAATCATCAGCTTCCAGGATCCTCCAAGTCACCCAAGTGAAGACCTTTCCTTGGATAAAGTGCTGTTTATATGCACCAGGACCTAACAGAGAGAGAGACAATAAAATCAACTTATATGTGAGCTGTCTATGGACTAATATTCTCTTATCCCCCTGTTCTTTCCCATGACTGACGGCCATGGTCAAAAGAAAAATAAAACCAAAGCAGCACTCAATCTGATCAGTCTAGAAAAGCTGGACAAACTCTGATTATCTTCCCAGGTACTTGACCTAAGGACACCAAAAACATGAAAGGCTAATCTAAGTTCAATCACAGCCAAATCCTAATAAAGTAGTGATGAGTGGATATTTTCTAGCTGGAAAAATCCAGCTCAATCCTGATTCCTCTTTCTCTCGCAAGGGTAACCAGCACCAACTCACTCAACAGAGAATGGATTAAGAAAAAGGCAAAAAAAAGCTTCTGTTGACTTGCTTTCAACAAAACCTCTATTATTCTTTGTTACCAAAGGAATAGACTTCACTGTAGATAAAATAAAAAATGAAGACAAGCAGAAAGGGGAGAAGAAATGGAATCTTAATCTTTTTACCCAGAAATAACTATCTCCCTCCAGACTCTTCTCTCTACACTCACATACAATCCTTTCTCTTTTTTCTTTCTTTTCTCTTTCATTTTAACCCCAAAGAAAAATCATATTGTTGTGTAGTCTCTTTTTCCACTAGAATATACACAGTGCCTATATTTCCATTTCGAAAACTATACTTTTAAAACATCATTTTAAGAGCTCTGTAATTTTCTACAGATGAATGTGATACAATTTATTTCTCCAATCCTCTAGCAAATTAAACACCTACATTGTTCTAGATGTTTGCTAATATAAATGATGCTGTAATGAAAATATTCACAGCTAAACACTCGAGCACATCTTTGTTTTCTTAGGGAAAATTCTTTGAGTTGGAATTTCTGGGTCATCAACTATACATTTTTAAAAGCTTTTGACAATATACTGCCAAATGATCCTAGCCAGAAAGAATTTTTTTTAATTTAAAAATATGCACCTTTTTACACTCTCATTGGCAAAGTATGAAAGAACTACACATTCACTTCTTAAAGAGCCTGAAGAGTTTATATTTTTTGACACCAAAGCAACTCCTAATTAACTCAGCTGAGCTGTGGGAAGGGGGAGGAGGCATGAGGATATAGCACTGTTTCCCAGCTCGAATTTAGAATCTAAACTATCCCTGAGAATTTCTCATTAAGGGAATTTTATGGTGACTTCCTGCCAAAAAAACACGCCATGGTCATTTATATCCATGCAGGGTGAACGGCTACGAGCAAAAGTCATCACGGAAATCTACGCCAAGGCTCGTGTAACATAAACATTTGGAGAAAGAAGTTGGGCTTTAAGATGGGTGACCAAGAGGAGGGTCTTCAGGATTTTATACGCATAACACAGGACAGACAGAGGGAAGAGGTTCTGAAAACAGACTGGGTGGTGGAGGTGGGGAAGATAGGCTGCCCATAGGCACATTATTGATTATAAATATACCAAGGTGTGGCTTGGTCAGCGTCATCCGCCAGCCTGACTCACTGCAGATTTGGCTGTTGTCACATAGAAATATTCGTATGTCAACAGCTTCCAAGGAATGCTGGGGAAGAAAGAACACAGGACTTTCAAGTAGCCTGGGGGGAGGCGCAGTGTCTCCACCGCTCACAAGCTATCTCATCGCAGGTGATCAGACAAGATCCTGTGAATCTTGGTGGCCAGTGACAGTCACCTTTTCAGAGGCTCGTTGTGGGATTTGGGCAAGACCATTAGGACAAAATACCAAGTGCTGCAGCAGAACTTGGCACCTAAGAGACAGCCGACCCACGGTTGTGGAGAGGAGATGGACAAAACCAGAGAGTTAGCTGAACATATACTCCGTTTGAATATGAGACAGGGGACTGGGGCAAGGGTGAGAGATCTGTATCAATGCTTCCAACAACGGCCCCACCACTAACGAAGTCCCAGGCCACCTGCCCCAGGAACATTATGGTCACTCGCCGAGAGGCAGCCTCCACGGCAAGAATCCCAGGCAACCCTGGACCGGGTTCACATCTACTGACTACAGCCTCTGGGAGGACGTGGATGTAGTGAATTTGGTGTGGGTTTTCTGCCCCTCAGGTTCTGGACCAGCATCAGAAAGTCTGATAAGGTGAGCAATGATGAGACCCAGCACCCCAGCCCTCCCTCTGTGGGGGCAGGAGGAATACAGATATCCAAGGCTGCAAAAGGAGATGAACTCTGCCCGTAGACCAAAGGAAGAAGAGAAGCATTGAGTTCTCAAAGTACTTCCTCACTCAGGTGAAGGGAACTGAAGCTCCTTCACATCATGGCCCAGAATAAAGAAGAAACCTTGAGGGACCTCCCTGAGGGTCCAGTGGCTAAGAATCCTCACTCCCATTGCAGGCGGCCCAGGTTCCATCCCTGGTCAGGATACTAGACCCACACGCTGCAACTAAGAGTTCTCAGCTGGTTGGATGGCATCATAGACTCAACGGACACGAGTTGGAGCAAACTCCAGAAGATAGTGAAGAACAGGGAAGCCCGGCATGCTGCAGTCCGTGGGCTCACAAAGAGTCAGACATGACTTAGCGACTGAACAGCAAATGCTGCAACTAAGACCCGGCACAGCCAAATACATTTAAAAAAATTGGAAAAAAAAAAGGAATCGCAAAGGGAAGGGGCAAATGTCTCGTCTCCTTGGATAAGAAAAAATAAGCTACCAGAACGCCCAACTAAAGAAGATAGTTTCAAACATACATTATGATTCACCCCTGAAGTCCTTAAACATCATGCCATAGAGTTCAATTTTCTGACAGAAAAACATTCAACTTCCTTGAGCTTCAGTTTTCTCATCTGTAAATGGGGTTAACAGGAAAACCTCCCTCCTAGGTTTGCTGAGAGCATGAAATAAGATAAAGAGCCCCAGACCTGGCATCAGACCTGGAGCATAGTAAGTGTTCAGCAAAAATGTTAGCTTGGGTTAATAAGTATTTTGTTAAGGAGAAAAGCAGACTGTTGTTTTTCTTTTAAACTATATGTAAATAAATGGTAGAAAAGTATGAGTGTAAGCCAAAAACTGTGAATAAGGGTGATCTCTGGGTGGTGGGAGTACAGTAATTTGTAGTTTATATTTATACATCTCTGGATTTTATGAGTTTATTTCTGTAAACAAAAAGCATTCTGCATTTTTATAATAGGAAGGAAGGAAAAAGGAAGATAGGAAGGAAAGAAAAAAAAATCCACTCATTCAGTCTAAATACTCAAACCTGGAATAATGATGAAAGCGAACAAAAGAAACATGCAGGGATTTTTAAATGCTATTTGCAGGGTTCACGCTGACATGCAAAAATGCTTATCATCTGATGTAAAGGGGAGACCAGGATACAAAATGTTTTCCACATCCTAATTCCAGCTGGGGAAGAAAAAAAATGCATAGAAAAAGGATTTGAGGAACATATGCCATAATATCAACAGTGATTACCTCTGAAGGCTTGGGTTATGGTTGATTGTCATTGCCTTAATACCATTTTACATTTTCCAAATTGCCTACAAGAGGCCTGAAGTGCTTCTATCATCAGAAAATACATACAACTGATAATAATAACAATAACAATAATAATACAAACGGCTCTTACTTGTTTGATGGAAACCAGAAGCAGAAGGGCCAGGAAGGGCCTCGCAGGGGTCCAGTGAGCCAGCTTGTGGGGGGAGGAGAGAGGCCCAGCCCCCTGGGCAGCAGGGGTGCCCATGAGCAGCACATGGGCTCCAGGCAGGGGGCTCACTGCCCTCCTCCGGGACCCTGCCCAGCTCGGCCCCGGCCTCATCTTTCTTGCTGTGGGTCACAAGTGTCAGCACATCCTTCGAACGGTCCAAGATGTACCGCAGGCGGCCGCCTCTTGCATTCCTCTTCCTCCAGCGAGATGTTTGCACAAACCCTCTGCACACCGCCCCTGAGAGCGTCTGGCCCAGTCTAGAGCCATCTACCGAATCTCCAAAGTTTCTCATCCCCCGTCCCGCCTCCCCCTCAAAAGGCAGGGAGATTTTTCCCAGACCTTCCCCAAGTGCTGGGACTTCCTGGGCAGAGGCCGCCCAGGAGAAGAGGCAAGGCAGCCAGTGGGTTCCACCCCTGAAGCCCCACCAGCTGCAAAGGACCAGAGTGGGACTGACCTGGATTCCAGGCCCTGAGGACCAGTGGTGGGAGGATGGGCCTCCTGGTCTGAGGTGGGCATCTTCATCATGGGGGACACTTGTTATTGAGGCTTTAAGTTTGTCCAGGATGGGCTGAGCCCAGCTACCAAGGCAGGGTCTCCTCTGGCCCTGTTTATGCCAAGACTTCCAGAAAGACAGCTTTTCTGCCCAGGAGACACCAGCTCCTGCCCCAGGGCCTGAAGCAAAACCCCCATCAGTGGGCTTCCCTGGGGGTCCAGTGGTTGGGAATCCACCTGGCCAGGCAGGGGACATGGGTTCAGTCCCTGGCCGGGGAAAATAGGATTCCACATGACGTGGAGCAGCTAAGCCCATGTGCCACAACTATAGAAGCCTGAGTGTGCTAGAGCCTGTGTTGCACAAGAGAAGCCCCGCAGTGAGAAGCTCACACACCACAGTTACAGAGCAGCCCTCATTCTCTGGAGCTAGAGAAAGCCACTGCACAGCCACAAAGACCCAGAACAGCCAAATAAATACTTAAAACAAAACAAAACCCCATCACCGACTTCAGCTCCTGCTTCATAGCAGCGAACCAACATGCTGAAAAGTCAAAAAACGTGCTCGCCTCTAGATGGCTCTCACCTGTGAGCAAAGGTTGCTCAGTCCACCAGGCAGATCCTTTGTCAGAACCCATGATCCATTATTGCCAACTAACAGGTGTGTAGTTTTCCACCACAACTCACATGGACAAAATCTTCTCACCTGACAGCCTACTTCTTTCATCCTTAAAATAACCCTGTGAGGGGATGGTTAGTTCTCTGCTTGATGGCTGCAACATTGAGGTTCAGAGAGGTTAAGTGGCTTGCCCAACACCACACAGCATGTTAAAGGCAGAGCCAAGATACCTAGGTCTTCTGACCAGTCACCTGACCACAGAAGCTTGATAAGGTCCCATATCTGACCCTAACCCTCTAGGTGAGTTCATTTTTTCTAGGAGGTTCAGCACTGTATCTCTGAGATACTCTGCTTGGCCCTTCTCATCCACCCCTCCCTGTCCAGCCCCTTCCAAGCCTTTCCTGAACTTGAGATTCCACAGAAGACGTCCTGATTGTATGAAATGCAGGTCAGCAAGAGACAGGAACACCGTGTTTCCATTTAGGCTATTTTTCCCCCCATAAGTTGGACCAGAGGCTCTCATCTTGGCTAACTTTCCCAAGTGAGTGAACTTTGAACAGTTGGGGCAAAACAGGTGAGCATCCCTTAATAGAAATCCTTTGACAGCTTAAAACAAACAAACAAACAAACAAACACATGGCGAGATTTTAAATACCAGCAGTAAAACATTCAAAATGAACACAGACCCCCTACCCCAAGATGGACTCACATAATGATGCGACCTCTGGAATCCATGTGGTCATCCCTCTGGGACAGCAGAGAGAGGAATGGAGTAACCCAGAGGGAGAAAACTGCCCACATGATGGTTCTGATCCTTCCATACGGCTGTAAAGCTAATCTGTGATGCACTTTACAGATTGTCTTCCCAATCGCCTACTTGCAAAAACAGTGCCGCCTGCTTGATAAGAATATTCTGTCTAGCCTCTCTGAACTTTTTCTCAAAAACAGCCTTTTTCTAAAGGGACAGGGGTTGTGGGGAGGGGACAGCTACACATGACTTCCCCACTCGTTGGATGGATGCCATCTAGTGATAAAATGAGGTAACTCCTCTTCCCACAAGACTGGTTGGCAACCACACAGACAGACTCAGCTCACAGCACAGTCCTTGGTCTTTGCCAGCCGGAAAATCCAGGCTAAGTGATGTGGACCCAGATAACACCGGCCTTTTTTCCCACCTGCCCAGGTTGATTCTCTGTCATGATGGGGGAGGGGGGTTTGTCTTTGGGAGGTGTCCATCATAGAATGGAGAACCTTTGTGTTCCAGATGCCACGTGGAACCCTTGAGGACATCATGCCACGTGAAATAAGTCAGTCACAAAAAGACAAATTCCACATATAACTCGAGTGACCAAATTCATGGAGAGTATCATAGGGGCTGGGGAAAGAGGAATGGGGAATTGGCATTTAGTGGGGACAGAATTTCAGTTTTTGCAAGATAAAAAGAGTTCTGGAGCTTTGTGGCAGACTTGAATGTACTTAAGAGTGCACTTAAAAATGATTAAGACAGTAAACTCTGTATTATGTGTATTTCATCACAATTTAAAGAAGAACAAAAATGGCATCTGTGCTCAGTGTTTTGCAGCAGCCTGGATGGGAAGGGAGTTGGGGGGAGAATGGAAACATGTATATGGACGGCTGAGAACCTTCGCTGTTCACCTAAAACTATCACAATATTGTTAATCAGCTATACTCCAATTCAAAATAAACAGTTCTTTAGAAAGTGATGGTGAAAGTGTGAATAACACGAATCAAATTTAAGAGCATTTCGAGTTGGATCTGTAGCTATTCCATCGTGCCTAACACAAAACGGAAGGACATGGTCTTCCAGTATCTAAAAACAGTCATCCAGTTCAACAAAAGAGTTGCTCACATCACATGGGAATAAATGAAGTTCTGCCCTTGCAAAAAAAAAAAGAGAACAAAAACAGAAAACCAGCACCCCTACATCATGGGAAGGACTGAAGGGCTGACGGTGTTGAAGGGAGCACGGCCCAGCTCTGTGGCTCCTTCGGGCACAGATGTCACACCCTGGAGAGCACCAGTTCCCCAGGGTGACGTGCAGGGAGAGAGAGGTAAGGATGCCAGATGGTGGACCGAGGTGGGGCGGGTACCAGGATGAGGCAAGCGAGGGGGACCCCACTGCTCATCCTGCCGCTGCACCCCGCATTCAGCCATGGACCAGTGGGCTAGGCAGCAGCGGGCTCTGGCCCTCCTCCCGGTCTGCCTGGCCCTCACCTTCTCCCTCACAGCCGTGAGCAGCAGCTACTGGTGCGAGGGCACGCGGCGGGTGGCAAAGCCGCTGTGCCAGGATCGTCCGGGGGTGCTGCACTGCATCCACTACAGCCGTGGCAGCAGCAACAATGGGACCCAGGCCGTCCAGTACATTTGGGAGATGGGGGACGACAAGTTCGTCCAGCGCAGGTTCCACGTGGGGCTCTGGCAGTCGTGCGAGGAGACGCTTGGAAGCACAGGTGAGCTCAGCATAAACGGGTCCTCTGGTGGTTCGGGGATGTAAGCTCTCTGGCTTTCCATGTGAAAATATCACCTAGACCCAAGAGAGCCTGCCTGGGAAGACTGCAGCCTGGGGCCCCTGCAGGGAGATTGCTCCACACGCACATCTGCTAGTCAGTCTAATTTAGCACAAATGCCTGGGCGAGTTGATGCATAAGGAAAGGAGCAGATTACAACTGGAGGTGGATGGTGGCACCCACAGAGAGGGACAGGAGGGACGAGGGGGGCTACGGAGACCTGGCCGCAAGGACTCCAGCCTGGGGAGGATGCTCCTGGGCCCTGAACAAGCACAAGAAAGGGATCAAAGGGTGTCTGGTCACCCCCAGCTCTGCTGCCCACTGCAGCTTCCTGGGTATTCCCCTTCTTAATCAGCTTCATCTGCATCCCCCTAAAAGTTGACCCTCCGTTGGACACCCTAATAGAGTCCTCCTGGGGACCCCCTACCTGGAGTGCTATGTAGTGACCCCCCTACCTGGAGGTCATTTTCTAAATAGCTCTGCACCTTCTTCCCAATGCCTCTAAAGAGAGAACGCATTGTCTGAAATGAAGATGTAAAACAAAAACTCCTCTTAGAGAACAAACTTATGGTAGGTAGCCAGGTGGAAGGATAGGGAGCTTGGGATGGACATGTACACTCTGCTGTATTTAAAATGGATAATCAACAATGACCTACTGTAGAGCACAAGGAACTCTGCTCAATGTTATGTGGCAGCCCGGATGGGAGAGGAGTTCGGGGAGAATGGATACATGTATATGTATGACCAAGTCCCTTTGCTGTTTACTTGAAACTATCACAGCATTGTTAATCGACTCTACCCCAATACAAAATAAAAAGTTTTTTAAAAAAAGAAATAGAAAAAACCAAACATTCATGGTTGGGGCAGCTTTTCAACTCAATATTCTTTCTCCTGGGTGAATGAATTAGTCAGCAGAATGTGTTGATTCCAGACTCTGTGCGGTTCTGCTGAACCAAGAAATTCAAGCACAGAGGGGCCTAGGCACACCACAGCGGGTGGGGGTCTGGGGAGAAAAAGCAGACGGGGCGCCACAGTCCGTCCCCAGGACTCTGACACCGTCTCCCAGGCAGGCTGCCTGTACCGCTTGGCTGGCAAACCTCTGTCCAGCTATGTAACACCTGCCTGTCTGGCTTCATGGGATTTATAAAGATTTTTTCCTTTTAATCCTGCTGGACCTATTCAAAAGGAACATCATTTCTGAGGATTCATATTAACCAAGGGGTCACTGCGGTCTGATCCACACTAAACTCACCCTTCTAAGCTATTGTGAATTCTCTTAATCTCCTTGACTGGTCTCATTTTTCACTCTGCCCTGCCCCTGGCTCTGGACTTGCCTCCTTTTACCCCCCATTGAGATAAGGCAGCCCTCACCAGAAGGCTAGTTAGATGTCCAGTCCTCCATGCATTAAGCAGAAAGACAGCAGTAGGGTTTAAGTGCATACTAACCAGGAGAGAAGCTTTCCTATCTAAGTGTTTGTTGCTCAGTCGTGTCCGACTCTTCAACCCCATGGACTGCAGCCCACCAGGCTCCTCTATCCATGGGATTTCTTAGGCAAGAATACTGGAGTGGGTAGCTATTCCCTTCCCCAGGGCATCTTCCCGACCCAGGGATCGAACCCGAGTCTCCTGCATTGGCAGGAGGATTCTTCCTATCCAGTATCTTCAAAGCAAGGCTAACATGGGGACTATTAAACCAATTTTAGAAATAGGAAAGCCATTCCTCTGAAGAGTCATTAACGGGTGGGATGGGAGGGAATCTCAAGAGGGTAGGGATATATGTTACTGACGGCCGATTCGCATTGTTGAACCACAGAAACCAACACAACACTATAAAGCTATTATCCTCCAATTAAAACAAAAAAAAAAAAGAAAAAACAAAAAGAAGAGTCAATGATCTTTGCCCCTAACATTTGCGTCTTTTAGCTCCTAGCAGCCCAGACTGGGAGCCTCGGGATGTGTCTTCCCGGCACCTAAGCTCCTGGGTTGAATCACTGATGCGGCAGGACAGTCTTGGGGCAGTACTGGGCCCCTGCAAGCCCAGTTCTAATGCTGAAACTGCCTCTACCCGTGTTTTCTGTACCATGTTTCCCTCTCAGAGGTCCTAAGACACACTCTTCCTAACCGTGCAGAGACAAATCAGGCATGTCCTTGGCTCCTCCCACTCCACCATCTATGATTCAATTCGGAGCTGATGTGTTAATGGAGCAAGACGGGGGTACCCACCTGGGACAACATCCCAGAGGGTGATTCGCCCTGGTGTCAAATCCTCCATCCACTACTCACCCCCAAACCGGAATTTGGTGACATCAATATACTCAGTAGATAACCAAGGACTCATATCCTTCAAAGGGACTAAACCTCACAGGGGGCAGCACAAGCTTTTCTAGCCAATATGTGCAACATGACTGATGATACAGGCAAAGCACACCCCCTGGAGCACAGAATAAGTCTGAGGGTGGGTTCTGCCTGGTACCTGGTACTCACACACATAACTCTTTCCTTTCCTCTCCCACTCCAGAAAGCAGGATGGAGTGCAAGTAACTGACTCACTTCATAGCAGAGATAGTTCTGAATCTGCTCTATTTCATTTCTTAAAATGATTACAAACACTGTCACTTTCCCCTCTACCCAGAAAGAAATTATTTGAGACTCACGTCATCCTGGATGCTGTTTGGGAAGTCCAGCATCCAGTCGTGCAGCATCAGTCCAGATGGGCTAGGGTATGCTGTAATAACAAACAACATCCAAGTCCCACAGGTTTAAACCACCAAATTCATTTCTAGTTCTTGCTATTTGTATTTTGCCGGTTGGCAAGTGGTGTCTCCTCACTGGAGCCACTCAGGGATCCAGACAGAGAGAGGCTCCACCCGGACATAGGCTTCTGTGATCTCAGAGGCAAGAAAATGAGAACTTTTAGGCAAAACACTAACTCGTAAAGCTTCTGACCGGAAGTGACCCGCACCCACCCACCCCATAATTTCCACCCCCAGTCCTCGGCCATAACAAGGCATTTGACCCAGCCTGGATTCCCTGGGGCCGGATTGCATCATGATGCTCCAGGGAGGGGCACCACCTCTATGGGAACAATAAAGCCACACTCCCCAATCCTTGTTCAGAATGATGTGGGTGCAGCCAAGGGGGGCTGGAAACACAGCTTGTCCCTCGTTGTCAAGGTTCACCCTACTTGATTCTGTCTTCTTTTACTTCCAGGTGAAAACTGCAGAAGTTTCCAGAGTGTAATACCAGCTGAAGAACAAGGTAAACACCTTCCTTATGTTCTGTCCACCAGCCCTTCTCACCATTCGGACAATGTCTATGGTTTCGGTTGGGCTGGGGGGAAAACATGAACGAGTTATTTATAGTTTTTCCATGAATTCAAGTCCCACAGAGCCACTGGCTCTTTTCATGGGCCCTGTAGGCAGTAACGCTAAAAAAAGGTTAAACCATCAACTCTGCAGGGAGGAGGGGGATGCCTTGATAGGCGGTATTTGCAGCTTTTCGGGGTGTGAATACTCCCACCGAGGCCAATTTCAAACTATCAATGCAAGGTGACCGCAGAGCAGGAAAAAAGATGAGTCTAGCTCATCACTGCCAATAGCGTTTTCCCTCTCTATAACACTCATCAAATTTAAACTTACTTTCCTAGTATCGTTTCCCCAGCAAGAATTTAGCTTTTGTGATGACATGGACCATGTCTCTTTCATTCATTGCTGTGTCCCCAGAACCAAACTGCCTTATAGGAGGCTTTTTGCAAATAACAGTTTCGCTCTCTGCCCCTTTTATTCACTCCACATCCAACCTATTTCCTTGAAGCAGCAGGAGGGGTCCCACCAAAAGGATAAATTGTAGGTTGACATGGAAACAAATGAGATTCTTGGCATCTCGAATCAGGGGGCCTCAATGCTCAGACTCCTTCGTCCGCCCTGGTAAAGTTTACCCTCTCCTTCAAAAAATGAAGATAGTGTCTTCTGATGGAATCAAAATAACATGGTTAACTTCTGAACTGGGGAATGGGACCTCCAGCATCCTTCAGGAAGAATTTTGCTTAGTATTTTTTTCCCTCCCAGCTAATGACAATCTTCCCAAAGCTTCTCTTTCAAGCCCCAGGACTCCCCTTGCATTGTCAACTTTCCAAGACTCAGTAGAGGTTTCTGTGGTTTTCACCCCGTGGTGGTTTTTATTTGTTTATTTTTTGTTTTAGAAGTGACCCGAATCACATGATTGAATATCCTAGTATTTCTAAGGGGCTGCCCTGGTGGCTCAGATGGTAAAGAATCTATATTTCTGAGTCCCAGCATCTCTTTTATCCTTACATTTGCAGGTGTCTTGTGGCTGTCTATTGGGGCTGAGGTCCTGAATATCCTACTGACATTGACAAGTGCAGTCCTCCTGGGCTCCAGAGTGAGGCATCACTCTGGGTTCCACTGGCTCAAGGTGGATGCCTCAGTAGCCATCCTCACCGTGCTTGCAGGTACTTTCCAAGAGCATTATCAGAACAGGCAAATTCCCTGCAGCCTACCCCCAAGGGAACTGGCAGAGCTCCAAACTGGCTCTTCCTATCGCTGGCCCATTCAGCGGGACAACTGGTCCACTGGAGAAGATACCAAATTAATCCCATTGGTGGAAGCAATGGGAGGCTGATGAAAAAAGTGGGGATAGGCACAAATGGAAAGCAAAATTTATCAGCATGTCTTTGTCACAACTGTGGGGGAAGAAGTCCACTGGCTTTGAGGACAGAGACTGCCCTATTTGTACAACGGTAAAGCATGAGTCCGTGGAGAAATACTGCCTGGATTCAGAGATCTCCAACTTGCTGGCTGTCTGATTCTGGGCAAGTAGCTTCACTTCTCTAATTAGCTGCCTCAGAAAGCTGTGATGGAACTTCCCTGGCAGTCTGGTGGCTAAGAATTTGTGCTTCCACTACAGGGAGCACGGATCTGATCCCGGTCAGGGAAGATCTTGCATGCCAGTGCAGCTGAAACATACAAAAACAAACAAAATGCTGTGGTGATGACTCAGTAAGAACGCACACAGCATATAGTAAGTACTCAAAAATGGCAGCTTGTTAAAAATTATCCAAGTGGGGTCAATAGCCCTGTGAGTAAAGAACTCCTCTTTTTGGTCTTCTGTGTTGTCCAAGTAATTTTTCCATTACTGTTGTTCAGTTGCTAAGTTGTGTCTGACTCTGCGACCCCATGAACTGTAGCTAGCAGGCTCCTCTGTCTAGCAACAAATGGGACTCTCCAGCAACAGTACTGGAGCCTGTTGCCATTCCCTTCCCTGGGGCCTCTTCCTGAGCCAGGGATGGAATCCCGGTCTCCTGCATTGCAGGCAGATTCTTTACTGTCTGAACCCATAGACCAGGGAAGCCCATAGACCACTAGAGAAGTCCCAAAACTACTTTCTATTTGACCATTGAAGCCACAGTTGGTCACTCCCTGCCATACGTTTATTAAATTAAAATATAGCCCTGTAATGGGAGCCCCTGAAAAAGAAAGACAAAATAACTAATATTTAAAAGTAATATTCAAAGAAACTTTCTGGAACAAAAGACCAAAATCTATGCATATAAAACTCTAATACCTGGGGGGAAAAAAATGACACAGTACATTCAAGTCCTAGACATATCCCACTAAAACTGTTAAAGGAAAAGAAAATCATCTGGGTCCTCAAGCAAAAAGATCAATTCACTTACAGAGAACAGAAAATCACATTGGGAACTGACCAGTTCCTGCTGTGAAAGTCTAAGTGGCCAGAACCTATTCCGATTTTTACGCAAAGTTTTTCTGTGTTAGCAAACAATCCACATTCAAAAGAAAAAGTGACAGAACTTAGGAAAGTATGGCTTCAGGCTAAATGTAGCTCAAGGACCTCTTCCCTGTTCTGGAAAACAGAGGAGATAAAATCGGTGCCTCTGGGGACTTCACTTGTGGCCCAGTAGTTAAGACTCCGAGCTTCCAATCCAAGGGGCGCAGGTTTGATCCTCGGTCAGGAAACTAAGATCCCACATGCTGAGCTGTGTGAGCAGGAAAAAAAAAAAAAAACACCCCACAGCGACATGATAAAATAGAAAAAGGAGGTGGTCTTGAGACAGATGACATGGCAAAGGAACATTCACCACCGTGTAGATTGGTGACTCTTAAGAAATCAGTAGACGTGTAAAACATGAAGGCTGCTTGGAAGGGCTCAAGGAGGATGTTAGTGGGCTAGGACAGCCAACCCATGTGCCGTAAAAAACTGCATTCTTGACTGTAGCTCACAAGCTTTCCTTGTACAGGGCTCCTAGCCATGGTGGCCCACATGATGTACACAACCATTTTTCAAATCACCGTGAACCTTGGGCCAGAAGATTGGAAGCCTCAGACGTGGGACTACGGCTGGTCATACTGGTGAGTCGCTGGCCACGGTGGACAAGCAGGGATGCACACAGGTTTTCTAGGACCACCACCACCGCCCTTGGCCACGGCTCCACCACCTGCTACTCTTGGGACTTTGGGTTAGTTCCTCAACCTTTCTGTAGCTCAGATTCCTCATCTATAAAATGATAAAACCCAGTTCAGATATTTTTATGAGAATGTAAGGTTATGTTTATAAAATTCTTGGCACAGAGTGAAGCGCTCAAGAAACAAGAGATAGTGCTGCTGTTACTTTCTTGAACATGGTTTAAGGAGAAAAGTCCTATTATAATTCTTAATAAATATTTCAGTGAAGAGAGACCCCGTCCTCGATTCTAATGGAAAGACAGGCCATGACATGGAAGTTCTACTAGAAAGACTTGATGCAGAATTGGATACAGAAATGTGAAGTCACCAGCTCAAGGTTGCACAGTTAATGAGAGATGTGTGCAAACCCACAGTGCATGCCTGACTCCCAAGTCTGGTTCTCATTACCATTCACACATTCCCAACAAAAACACGTTGACTGCTCTCTGAGATCTGTGATTCAAAGCATTAGTCGCTCAGTCATGTCCAACGCTTTGTGACCCCATGGACTGTAGCCCGTCAGGCTCCTCTGTCCATGGACTTCTCCAGGCCTGAATACTAGAGCAGGTAGCTGTTCCCTGCTCCAGGGGATCTTCCCAACCCAGTGATCGAACCCAGGTTTTCTGCATTGCAGGCAGATTCTTTACTGTCTGAGCCACTGGGGAAGCCCAAACCCAGGTCCAAATTGGGTAGAACCGGGAGTTGATTTTCCATCCCAGCAGGAAGCCCTGGAATCAGCCCTGCACCCTTTCCTGCTGCTGCTGCTGCTGCTAAATCACTGCAGTCATGTCCGACTCTGTGCGACCCCATAGACGGCAGCCCACCAAGGCTCCTCCGTCCCTGGGATTCTCCAGGCAAGAGTACTGGAGTGGGTTGCCATTGCCTTCTCTGGCACCCTTTCCTAACCATGCCTTTTGTTGACAGCCTCGCCTGGGGTTCCTTTGCCCTGTGCATGGTTGCATCGGTCATGGCCACAAGCAGATACACAGCAGCCCGCCGGGAACTCGCAGACAAAAACAGTGGACAGAAGGGCAGTCGGCACTCTCCACAAGACTTCCAGAAACCCAAGGCTTCAGAAAGTGTTTGGGAAACAGAAACTGCTCCCAGCCCTGCGGGGTGTGCCCTCATTGGTGTATCTAAGCACCTGCCACCAGAGGCTGCAGGCAAGGTGTCCATGTGCTAGCCAGGGTTCATGGCTGACAGATCTGCACAGGCAGACACACCAGACGCTTGTCTACAAGGAGCATCCCTGGAGTGGGCTTCACAAGGCTGTGAAGTAAACTTCCCACCTGCCATCTTACCCTTCACTAAACACCTTTGCCTTCAACTTCTGATTCCTGTTATAATGCCAGTATTTTTAAATGAGATAACACCTACAGAAAATATCAACCATTGACACTCTAGTATAAGTGAGCATCCCAAGCTTTCCTGACAGTTTAATTAGGGTGACAGAGAAAGTAGGCGCATGTGAGGGCTAAGAGGAAGAGCTGAAGAAAGGGGAAAACAAGGCTTTGACTAAAACAATGTAGATTTGTTGCCCACACAGTTATGTTGACAAAAGAGTCTAGAAAGTCTTTTTCCTTAATTGACACACACAGATTAATAGTACATGTGACTATCCTATATTTTTTTCTGTTTTAATTGGGAAGAAATGAATTTAAAAATCAGTTTTGTGTTATTTTTAAAATACATTTTCTTCTAAATGTTTTACTTTCCACCTATAGGAAAATCAGTTTGGAAGGATAATCAAGTGATAAAACAAAATAATAAGGGCTGAATGGAATGACATCTTGTCACAGCTAAGTGGAACAAATGTTTGAATTGTGGTGCTTAAATTAAATTGCCAGGCACTTCTGCTTCTAAAAATAAACACAGTGAAACCTGAAAGTCTTGTTTGAAACAGTGGTATGCTGCGTGTTTCCTAACTTGTTCAGTTACAATATTATATACACCTATTTTGCATTTCAAACTAACATGGTATTGAGGCCACCGATTGTTAAACACATAACTTGGGTTTTAGGGGGGGGAAATGAACTGCCATATCCTAATAATTCTAAATGCATCCTAGCTTAGATTCATATTTTAAAATGTGTTTATGTGTGTAGTGAATGTATCATTTCTGAAAAAAAGTCTGAATGTTTCCAATAAAATCACTCAATCCATTTATGCTGAACTGTACCATGTATCAGAGAAGGCAATGGCACCCCGCTCCAGTACTATTGCCTGGAAAATCCCATGGACGGGGGAGCCTGGTGGGCTGCCGTCTGTGGGGTCGCACACAGTCGGACACAACCGAAGCGACTTAGCAGCAGCAGCAGCAGCCCCATGTAGACTGTCAGAGAATAAGGGGCAGTTCAGCTAACTTCTTCATAGTTGTGGATCTGCCTATGGAATGTTGTGCTATGTTGAACCAGGCATATCCAAAGTGGTATTAAATGGCTTTTTCCTGGAATGAGTCCAACACGAGGAAGGCGTGCTGGGGTCCTCTGGAGCAGA
This sequence comes from Bos indicus x Bos taurus, assembly GCF_003369695.1. NCBI lineage: Eukaryota > Metazoa > Chordata > Mammalia > Artiodactyla > Bovidae > Bos > Bos indicus x Bos taurus. The sequence continues at coordinate 30,011,510 of NC_040094.1, read as the reverse complement.
AGAGTTCATACTCAAAGGCCCTGCCCTCCACAGGGTGCATATTCTTTTATAGGACTTGTCACCCCTGTGCGTCTGTGTAGGTAAATCCTGTGTCAATGTCACAACATTGAGAGAGTCTGATCCTAGAGAAAAGGAAATCCAAAAGAAAAGTCCCCAAAGAGACACTCAGTTCTTTTAAAAAAAAAAACTTATGCCTGAAGTTTCCAAGGAAGAAACGAATGTTCTGGAGTCATGTGAGAGAAACTGACGTCAGCAAACAGGATACACGGCATCTGGGGAAAGGAGTCAGTGATGAACGACACATCGGGCCAGACAAGAGGTGACTGGTCCCCAAGGCTCAGGTCAAAACCGACTTTGCTGCATTCTCTGAGTTTCCAAGGCCCTCTGCTTTCTTTTATTTTTTTATTTTTGGCCACACCACGTGGCATGTGGGATCTAGTTCCCTGTCTAGGGACTGAACCCATGCCCCCTGCATTGGAAACGCAGGCTCTTAACCACAGGAACCCCAGGGAAGTTCCCCTTTTATATTTTTTAAGTCTTGATTTTATTCAAGTACAACATGCCTACAAAAAAATTACCCAAACCCTAAGTGTACAGCTTAGGAATTTTCAGACTATGAACACGGCCCCTCAGATCAAGGCATCTCAGCTCCATCTGTCTATCTTCGCTATAAAACAAATTCAGGTGGATTTTAATTCCTCCATATATTGCAATAATCTGTTTGCAGGTCTATTCCCCTCTTATGAACTGTCAATTATTTCTCTATAGCATGAACTGTCCTCTGTACCTCCCAGCATTGAAAACAATCATAGGCATATAGAACTCCCCAACACACACATACATATATATATATATATGTTTATATATATACATATACACACATACACACGTGTGTTTATACAAGTATATGCACACAGATTGCCTGACTGAGCCCTGGCATCTCTCACCTCTCAAGCCTGTCCAGGGTCCTGAGGAATGAGCCCTGATATGCATTAAGGAAAGGCAACCAGGAAACCAATGCAGACTAGGAAAAAACTGCCAGAGTGAAGGCAGAAACTGAAAGCAACAGGCACGGCAATGGACCAGACCCATTCTGGGTGTGGTACACAGTCACCTCCTATATTCTTTCTTTCATTCATTATTTTTGGCTCTCCTGGTTCTCATTGCTGTTCGCAGGCTTTCTCTAGTTGCAGTGCACGGGCTTCTCACTGTGGTGGCTTCTCTTGCGATAGACCATGGGCTCTAGGCACACAGGCATCAGTAACTGCAGCACTTGGTCAGTAGCTGCAGCACAGGGCCTCATTAGTTGTAGCCCACGGGCCCTAGTGCATGCAGGATTAATCACTAAAGAGAACAGAGCCATCTTCTCAGAGTCTGTTACTAAGCTGCAGTATCTTATTCTCCCAACAGTCCTGCAAGATGAGACGATTGTGCCCACTTTACGGATGAGGAGACTGAGGCTCCAAGAACTGGAAGCACTTGAAAGAGGAACAGCCCCAAACTGCCCTTTCCCATAGTTCATGTCACACCTTCAAGTGGTTCATCTGTTCTGTTAAACAGATTTTCTGTGTTTTTTTCACCTCCATCCAGAAAGTTCTCTTGCTGCCACCAGAGTCTGAACTACCTGGAAGCTACCTGATAGGAGAGTTAGGACGTGAGGGTAGGGATGTTTGTGCTGAAATCCCAGGTCCCAATCCCTAAGGTCCATCCCTGAACTGCAGAGGAACCTCTACTAGAGAGGCACCCAGGAGAGCTTTAAAAGGGTTGGCAGGGACTCTGAAATCAGACCCGGCCAGCATGTGTTCCTGAATATCAGCAGAGACACTATATTTACCCTGAAAGCCCTTTAGTGCACTGACAGCTATAAATAGCCATTAGGGCCCAAGCAAGTGGCCTTAACGCATGGCTTTCCTTCCAAAAATGCAGGCACATTTTAATTAAATTCGTAATTAACCTCTGGGAGGGCAGGTCCCTGGATTCCATCTGCTTCTGAAAACACCGTGAGTAATTCCCTCTTCATGACCATTTGGGGATTAGCACGCAGCCAGGAGCTCTGGAAGCAGCACTCAGGGGGTTTGCACAGAGCCTGGCTCCTGCAGAGGAGGCTCCCGGCTCAGGGCTTGAATGTGCAGCCTCGGGCCTCCTCTGCTTCGGGTTCCGAGTCCCTTTGTCAAGCGAGTTCCTTTTCCCCATTTTTCCCAGAACAAGATGGGGGTCACCGCCGTGCTCATGCTGCCCCTGCTGCTCTTAGGAATCAGTGGTCTCCTCTTCATCTACCAGGAGGTGTCCCGGCTGTGGTCCCAGTCAGTCGTGCAGAACAAGGTGGTGGTCATCACCGACGCCATCTCAGGACTGGGCAAGGGTAAGCAAGTTTTGGGCTTCCCCGACGGCTCAGTGGTAAAGAATCTGCCTGCCAACGCAGGAGACTCTGGTTTGATCCCTGGGTCAGGAAGACCCCCCAGAGAAGGGAATGGCAACCCGCTCCAGTACTCTTGCCTGGAGAATCCCATGGACAGAGGCACCTGGTGGGCTGCAGTCTATGGGGTCACAGACTCGGACACAACTGAGCACACACAAATGAGCTTCACAGCCTCTTGTGCCCACTTCTGCCCTGAAGGATGAGAGGCCATAGTGTGGGGTGTGGGTGTGCCCTCTGGGCAGGAGGGCATGGGTCAAGGCTGAGTTCTCTCCCAGCATATGTTAATCAGCCAGTGTCTTCTCTCTTGGAGGCTAAAGCTTGCTTGCCTGAGAAATGAGGGGATTGGAATATCTAGGGTTGCAAATGCACAGCCTATAGCCCAAAAGCAGTCTACAGAAGTGATTTGCTTTGCCTTCAGGGAGTTTCTAGAAATTTTGAAGTTCAAAGCCCTCAGCCGGGGCAGTGAACTGGTGATGAGGCCAGACCTGTGAGCTGGGTTCAATTCTTGGCTCCACCAATTACTAACTGGTTTTGCATTGCTCCGCCTTGGATTTCTCATCTGAAAGCAAGGATGCTAATACTCTGTGCCTCGTAATGCGGTTGTGATGACTAAATGAATAAAGAAATGGAAAGCCCTTAGGGACAGTGCCTGGCACTGTCGTGGGCACCTCTCAAATGTTAGCAGTGGCGATAATAATGAACAAATCATGCAGAGAACGCAAACGCCAGCGTGCCACACACCCCATAATCCCTGTTGTCTTACGATTGGCCTGATTCAGCCACATCACTTCCCAGTTCTGAAGGCATTTAGAAGTAACTTGAGAAGCTGGGAGTGGGGGTGTGACCTTCAGTAAACTCTTATGGTGGCTTTAACATGCTGCCGACCGCAGTGATTCTGGGTTCAAAGTGCTCCATTTCTCAGGTCCCAGGCAAAAAAAAATAGTGAGGGGCATTGAGCGGATGAGGTCAGTTACACATAGCCCACAGCACACACACAGTCCCACAGAACCTGACCGAACCCAGTGGGTAGCACTGGAGAGCAGCAAGGGGGCCAGAGCCAAGCTGTCTCCTAGGGAAACCAGACAGACAGAGATGTCAGGACTTCTAACTTTTGCCCCAAACCCACATAATTCAGCCAAGTCAGGAATAAAGTCACCTTGTACCCACTGTGTCTGCAGCAAGAATGATCTTCAAAATACTTAACCACTGCACTTCAACTGCTTCAGAGAACACAAACCTTGCCTGTGTTTCATCACCTCTAAGACACGTCGTTTTCTTCCTTTAACCATTCCTGAAATTGAGCTGGTGGTGGTGGTTTAGTCGCTAAATGGTGTCCGACTCTTGTGACCCCATGAACTGTAGCCCGCCAGGCTCTTCTGTCCATGGGATTCTCCCAGCAAGAATATTGGAGTGAAATTGAGGTAACTGTCCCTTAATCAACGGTCTCTTACGATGGCCCTGGGCCATCTTTGTGTATTTTAAAATCGCTGAAATCAAAAAGTGTCTTTCATACTAAAGGCCTCTGGTCTGTGAAACACGACCTCCAGGGCTGCCCACACCCAGCGCAGCTGCCGCTGCCACTGAGAATTACAGCCCCAACTTGAGACTAGCCATTCTCCCTCTGAATGGTTTCCTTTAGTGAATTCTCTTATTATAAAAACCACATATATTTAAAAGGATCTTTCAAGAAAAAAGAACCGAGGGACTTCCCTGGTGGCCCAGTGGCTAAAACCCTGTAGGTTCTGTTTCTAGGGAACCCAATATAACAAACCGCTGCATAGGATGACTGTGAGAATAAAATAAGCTAATATGTGTAAACCTCTTTCAATAGCCACTCAAGCAAGTAAACTGTCAAAGTCTGTTAGCTTTTATTGTTTCGTTTGTTGGCTGTGCTGGGTCTTCCTTGCTGCGCATGGGCTTTCTCTAGTTGCAGCAAACGGGGCTACTTTTCGGTACGTGGGCTTCTCATTGCAGGGCTTCTCTTGTTGCAAAGCACAGGCTCTAGGGCATGTGGGCTTCAGTAGCTGTAGCACGTGGGCTCAGTAATTGTGGCGCATGGGCTTTAGTTGCTCCACTGACTGTGGGACATTCCTGGACCAGGGATCAAACCTGTGTCCCCTGCAGTGGCTGGTGGATTCTTATCCATTGCTCCACCAGGGAAGTCCAGCTTTTATTGTTCTTAAATATCAACGTTATTGCCACATAAAAATATTTGTATTTACCAATCACTGCCCAGTTGAGAACATTGAGCAAGCAAGAAATTCATCTAGAATAAAATGAACTACACAGAAGACAACTTCACTTTTTTTTTTTTTTTTTTAAATAAAAAGAACCCTAGCTGGGGCATCAACCCACAATGAAAATGTAGAGGAAACTAGTGACATTTGATCTGGAAAAAAAAAAAAAAAAATAGCAACTGTCTCCAATATCCTCAGACTGAGATATACTTAACACTGTGCTTCTGGGGGTCTTATTGGACAGAGTCATCTTTCTGTCCAGTTTAAGAAAGAATATACCAGGATTTCCCTGGTGGTTCAGTGGTTAAGACTCCACTCTCCCAATGCAGGGGGCACAGGTTCAATCCCTGGTGAGGAAACTAAGATCCTGTATGCCACACAGCCTGGCCAAAAAGAAAGAAAGAGTGTCCCGAAAATCAGAACTGCTCAATGGAGGAGGGGCTATTCACACCCCCGTGAGCTGCCTTTCACAGAAGGCAGCCATGCTGAGGCTGGAAACAGGAAGAAAGTCCAGAGGAGGTTGAACGCAGTGCCCTCTAAAGGAACTCATAGCTCTAAGCCTTCTGAATTCTTTGAATCCTCGAATTTGTAACCACCCCACCTCCCATCTGCAGTTTTATCCACTCAGTGCATCCTGTCCTCCTCCCTTCTTCCCCACAGAGTGTGCTCGGGTGTTCCATACCGGCGGAGCCAGGCTGGTGCTGTGTGGAAAGAACTGGGAGAGGCTTCAGAGTCTATACGATGCTCTGATCAGTGTGGCTGATCCCAGCAAGGTAAGGCCTTCGGGCAGCCAGCATGGGCAACCCCTGGGCACCCTTAGTCTTCATGCTTGTCACAGAGCAGCTCTGCCTGAAATCTGGTGATAGCTTTGGGGAAATGTAATCTTGACACAGCCGACTTGGGGGTTGATTCATTTTGAACCCTCACCACGCCAAAAATTTCTTCTCTAGCCTCTGAGCCCCACCCCATTCTATTTAAGTCAGACTCAGAGGACCCAGAAGATACGGTATGTCATAGACACAGCTCTGTTTATAAATTCTTATGGCTGACTTTTAAAATAATACTTCAAATAATATCTCCTTCAAAGAGGGACTTCCCTGGTGGCCCAGTGATTAGGACTCGGTGCTGTCACTGCAGGGGGCCATGTTCAATCTCTGGTCGGGAAACTAAGATTCCTCAAGCCATGATGTGCAGCCCCAAGTGTTTTATTTCCGTCCCCGTCCATGAAGTTATATAGGAGGTAAACACATTTCAATGAAGCTGGGGTTTTCAAGGCATTTCTGGATCATTGTTTAAGAAATTGCTTTCAGAGTTCTCTTTAGGATTTGTTTTCTTTTTTTTTTGCCAATCTACATGGCATGTGGAAGTACCCAACCAAGGACTGGAAACAGAGTCTTAACCACTGGATCACCAGGGAAGTGTCAAGAATTTTTTTTTAATTAATCTTTGCCCTTGATGTTGAATTGGATTTTGGATAAAGCCAAAAATAATTCAGAACTAAGTCTGGTATTTGAGGAGATGAAGCAAAAGGATAACACCAAAACCCCAAAGCATGTTTCCTGGGATTTGATCAGGTATTGGTCGTGAAGTAGTAAAAAGGAGGTTCTGAGGTCAACTGTGTGGGAAATACTGAGTTAGAGAAAGCTTCTCTGACTGATTTCTTTACTGCAGGACTTTTCAGAACCTTTGTTATGTAAATATGCATTGTGTTATCTCCAAGAAGAATGTATAGTAGTCTATATTTCCCAAATATGTTGAACCAGAGAACATGCTTTTTTAAGGGCATATCTCAGGACTCATATTTGTGAAACACCAGGATTGTATCTGCCATGTGGAATTATCAATTTTTCCATCTGTACCCCTTCTAAATCATGAAAATCTTGATGACAGCATGTTTAGGGCTGAACACAATGCCTTGCACCTATACAGACGGTGTTCCAAAAAATTTATATCGAGTATATCATTTTGGCCAAAAAACAAATGTGGCTACAAAGTACTGGGCAGATTCTCTTGTGGCTTGGAAGCCAGTCTGAAAACCATTTCCAAAGAGGAGCTCAGAAATGTTATTAAAAAATGACATCAGAGAATTTATGCACAGCCTCCATTTAGATTTCTCAGTTCTGGCCCCTTGACCAGAAGATCAAACTTTGTAGTGCATGTTAACATGTTGGGAATGTTACTGTTACCTTGGTCCCCAAGGATGCATTTTCTCCATCAGTTTACCTTCTCCCAGTTATCTCTGTTTCATTTAATCATCTGTTTGTAGTCATTCCACAAGCTCTGAGTTTCAAAAGGGGCAACTCTTAGATGGAAGGGCCCCAAGGTCTGTGAGGATATTCCCACACGTGCCTTGACTGTCTCGTTGGTCCAGCAGACATTCACCCCAAAGCTGGTCCTCTTGGATCTCTCAGACATTAGCTGTGTCCAGGATGTGGCCAAAGAGGTCCTGGATTGCTACGGCTGCGTGGATATCCTCATCAACAATGCCAGCGTGAAGGTGAAGGGACCTGCCCATAAGATTTCTCTGGAGCTCGACAAAAAGATCATGGATGCCAATTACTTTGGACCCATCATATTGACCAAAGGTCTCGTGAGTTTGACCTTTCCGTGGATTCCTGGGTCACTGGGCTGCTCAAGAGGTCTCTGTTATGCCCCCAGATAGTCATCCACTTCTGGATGGAGCCTCTAGCCCTCTTCAGAAAAATCCCTGCTTGTTTGGTGAAAGCTTTCAGCTTTTGACTATAAATGTTGATGAAAGAAAAGGGTTGTGAAAGTCTCTTAGTGGTATATTCCTGCCTGCCTCCTCTGTTCAGTCCCCTTCCCAAACCCTGCCCTTTACTTCCCTTTTCTTACTCACATCCATGGCTCCCCTCCAATCCCATTCCACGTCTCTGGACCATTGTCTTCAACCCCTGCAAACCTTCTATTATATCCACCTTGTGGTTGATCTGCTCCTAATAATGACAGTTGGTCCAGTGTTGAAATTCTGTCCTCAGTCATGAAGAAAAGAGTTCATCCCAAACTACAAAAGACCCAGAATACCGTCAATTCCTTTTCAGAAACAGGAAAGTGTTAGTCACTCAGTTGTGGCCAACTCTTTGTGACCTCATGGACTGTAGCCCACCAGGCTCCTCTGTCCATGGGATTTCTCAGGCAAGAGTACTGGAATAGGTAGCCATTTCCTTCTCCAGAGGATCTTCCCGACCCAGGGATCGAACCTGCATCTCCTGCATTACAGGCAGATTCTTTACCATCTGAGCCACTAGGGTAAAATTATGGTCCCTTTGTGGAGATTCTAACAACCAAGTTCAAATGCAGGTCTGAAGCTAGGGTGGGGGTTGTGGAATAGCTAGAGATGACATGGAATAGAACCAAGAGTTAAAGCCCTTCCCCCACCCTAAATAAAGTTTATCAAAGCAGAATCACAAAAGGAAGAATATAAGGATATACATTTAGGGAGCAGGGTACACTGGCAAAGCTGAGAGAGCAGGATCTTTGAACTGCCTTCTGTACAGCAAGAATCTCCTCGAAAATGGGATTCTGAGAACTGAGACAGATGAAGGCAAAGCAGCATTGGGAGCAGAAAGATGACTCCCAGAGCTTCCAGAGATGAGAGTGCCCCAGAGACCACAGTTTCCTCGGCCCAGTCGCTGTGGACACACCCAGCAGGCCAGCCAACGTGCGTCCTCCTCTCAACCCCTGAGAGCTCCGGTTCCCTGGCAACAAAGTGAGGCATGCTAAGTTGAGTCTTGATTTTTTGCCGTCTCCTGATTCCACCTGTGCTATCATTGCTCTATAGCTTTTTCTAAATTCCCTCACTTGTCAATTAATTCTACTTAAGAGGAACTTTTTTTTTTTTTACCATAAATTAAAAGTTCCTTTCCTCTCCATAAATGGAAGAAAACCTGAAATCAAAACAAAGTCTTAAGTTTTCCCAAGACACAGGGCTGAGGTCTTTCCTCTTTTTCTTTTTTTTTTTAAAGATTAGCACATGCAAGAGAGGTTTTAAAGACCCACCTGAACCAACTTTCCTACTGGAGGAATAGGAGAATTGGAAAGGGAGCTACCTTTCTCACTACTAAAATCAGTGTCACTTCAAGGACATGGATGGGTCATTTAAAATCACCCAGGGTTGGGGACTTCCCTGAAGGTCCAGTGGTTAAGACTTCACCTTCCAATGTAAGAGGTGTGAGTTGGATTCCTGGTAGGGGAGCTAAGATCTCACATGCCTAGTGGCCAAAAAACCAAAACAAAACAGAAACAATACTGTAACAAATTCAATAACAATTTTAAAAATGGTTCCCATTTTAAAAAAGCTTTATAAAATATAATAAAATCACCCAGGGTTAGGTCTAGTGGTTAGGACTTCGAACTTCAACTGCAGGGGGCCTGGGAATTAAGATCCTGCATGACACAAAAATAATAATAAAATAAAATAACCCAGCAATTCACCAGTCAAGCCCAGCCCACTCCTAGGCAACACTGGATAAATGGTGGCTGGGATCCAGCCCACCTGTGTCCCACTGTAATCTAGTTAGCAGGGAGGCAAAGGAGCCTGTGGGAGAAGGCAATGGCAACCCACTCCAGTACTCTTGCCTGGAAAATCCCATGGGAGGAGCTTCGTAGGCTGCAGTCCTTGGGGTCGCTGAGAGTCGGACATGACTGAGAGGCTTCACTTTCACTTTTCACTTGCATGCATTGGAGAAGGAAATGGCAACCCACTCCAGTGTTCCTGCCTGGAGAATCCCAGAGACGGGGGAACCTGGTGGGCTGCCGTCTGTGGGGTCGCACAGAGTTGGACATGACTGAAGTGACTTAGCAGCAGCAAAGGAGCCCGTGTGATGAGGGGTCTGGGGAAGGGGTCTGCCGGCTGCTGCCTGACTCCATCTCAGGTTTGTAACCGTGAGTCTTCATCCTGTGCTTTCCAGCCCTGCTCCCCGACATGATCTCCCGGAGGACCGGACAAATCGTGTTAGTGAACAACATCCAGGGGAAGCTTGGAATCCCCTTCCGCACAGCCTGTAAGTTGCTAAGACAAGTTTCATCTCAGGTTACGTGTCTTATAAGACAAGAGATGTGGTGTCTAGGACGAAGCATATGGTTCCTGGGGGGAGAGGGTCCAGAGATGAAAGCATCCGTTGGCTTTTCTTCCATCCCCTCAGCTCCTATTTTTGAGCGCCTACAGCACACAGGTGACTGAGAGATAAAGATAAGTCCTTCCCTCGGACCCCAGAAGCTCATCTTGTTCTATGCTCACAGCAGTTATATCTGTTACTTCTACACCTCACCATATCCTCACTCTACAAGCCAGGCATCTGAGCCCTGGCACCTGCATTCTTAACCCTGATGGCCTCAGGACCCTGAGAAATCAGTCTTACGTGGGGTATCAGGCTTCTGAGAAAGGATATGGGAATTCACACCCATGTCAGGCATTTTACATACATTTTCTCACTTGGCAAGAGTGATACTATCCTTAAATGATTAATTAATTACCTCTATTTTATGATTTATTTTTACCTGAAGTGGTGTAATATTAATCTTTTTTAAAAAATTATTTAATATTGGAGTATGAAGAAGGCAATGGCACCCCACTCCAGTACTCTTGCTTAGAGAATCCCATAGATGGAGGAGCCTGTTAGGCTGCAATCCATGGGGTCGCTAAGAGTCGGACACGACTGAGCAACTTCACTTTCACTTTTCCCTTTCATGCATTGGAGAAGGAAATGGCAGCCCACTCCAGTGTTCTTGCCTGGAGAATCCCAGGGACGGGGGAGCCTTGTGGGCTGCCGTCTGTGGGGTCGCACAGAGTCGGACACAACTGAAGTGACTTAGCATAGCATGGTTGATTCTGGGACTCCTAGATGGCATTACTGGTAAAGAACCCACTTGCCAATGCAGGAGATGTTAGAGACATGGGTTTGATCCAGGGTTGGGAAGATCCCCTGGATGAGGGCGTAGCAACCCACTCCAGTATTCTGGCCTGGAGAATCCCCATGGACAGAGGAGCCTGGTGGGCTACAGTCCACAGGGATGCAAAGAGCCAGACACGACTAAAGCGACTTAGCACGCGTGGCTGATTTACAGTGTTGTGCTAGTTTCACATGTATAGCAAAGTGACTCAATTATACATACACATACATTCATTCTTTCTCAGATTCTTTTCCTATAATGGTTATTACGGAATATTGAGTAGAGTTCCCTGTGCTATACAATAGGTCCTTATTATCTCTTTTATATATAGTAGTGTGTATACGTCAATCCCAAACTCCTGATTTATCCTTTCCCTCCCTCCTTTCCCCTTTGGTCATCATAAACTTGTTTTCAAAGTCTGTGAGTCTGTTTCTGTTTTGTAAATAAGTTGATTTGTATCATTTTTTTTAGATTCCACATATAAGTGGGATCATATGATATTTGGGGATACCAGACCACCTGACCTGCCTCTTGAGAAATCTGTATGCAGGTCAGGAAGCAACAGTTAGAACTGGACATGGAACAACAGACTGGTTTCAAACAGGAAAGGGAGTACATCAAGGCTGTATAGTGTCACCCTGCTTATTTAACATCATGAGAAACGCTGGGCTGGATGAAGCACAAGCTGGAATCAAGATTGCCAGGAGAAATATCATTAACTTCAGACATGCAGATGACACCACCTTTATGGCAGAAAGTGAAGAAAAACTAAAAAGCCTCTTGAGGAAAGTGAAAGAGGAAAGTGAAAATGTTGGCTTAAAGCTCAACATTCAGAAAACTAAGATCATGGCATCTGGTCCCATCACTTCATGGGAAATAGATGGGGAAACAGTGGAAACAGTGACAGACTTTGCTTTGGGGGGCTCCAAAATCATTGCAGATGGTGACTGAAGCCATGAAATTAAAAGACGCTTACTCCTTGGAAGAAAAGTTATGACCAACTTACACAGCATATTAAAAAGCAGAGACATTACTTTGCCAACAAAGGTCTGTCTAATCAAGGCTATGGTTTTTCTAGTAGTCATGTATGGATGTGAGAGTTGGACTATAAAGAAAGCTGAGCACCAAAGAATTGATGCTTTTGAACTGTGGTGTTGGAGAAGACTCTTGAGAGTCCCTTGGACTGCAAGGAGATCCAACCAGTCCGTCCTAAAGGAAATCAGTCCTGAATATCCATTGGAAGGACTGATGTTGAAGCTGAAACTGCAATACTTTGGCCACCTGATACAAAGAACCAACTCATCTGAAAAGACCCTGATGCTGGAAAAGATTGAAAGGGGGAGGAGAAGGGGACGACAGAGGATGAGAGGTTGGATGGCATCACCGACTCAATGGACATGAGTTTGAGTAGGATCCGGGAGTTGGTGATGGACAGGGAGGCCTGGCATGCTGCAGTCCATGGGGTCACAAAGAGTTGGACACGACTGAGCGGCTGAACTGAACTGATTTGTCTCTGACTTATTTCACTTAGTATGATAATCTCTAGATCCATCTATGTTGTTGTCAACAGCATGATTTTATTCTTTTCATGGCTGAGTAAGATTCCAGTATGGGGCATCCCAGGTGGCTCAGTGGTCAAGAATCTGCCTGCCAAATGCAGGAGACGTGAGTTCGATCCTTGGGAAGGTGACCTAGGACCTAGAGAAGGAAATGGCAATCGGCTCAAGTATTCTTGCCTGGTAAACTCCATGGACAGAAGGACCTGATGGGCTACAGTCCATAGGGTCGCAAAGAGCCGGCCAGGCCTGAGTCTCTGAGTATGCACACACAATATTCCAGTGTATATATGTACCACATTCTCTTTATCCATTTATCTATTGATGGGCATTTCGATTGCTTCCATACCTTGCCTATTATAAATTGGGCTGCAACTGGACATTTTAAAGATGAGAAAACTGAATCTCTGAAGGTAAAAACTGGCCACTTGCCCAAAGTCACACAGTGGAATAGTAGCTAAAGTGGACTGGGTCCCATCTCTGCATCTGTTCACTGCTTCACAAAGGCTCTCTGTCCGCATCTACGAAGTGAGGGGCAAGGCTGGGGACTTTGCGGCCTCACCCAGCAGAGCCTGTAGGGATGTGTGTCTCCAACCCCCTCCCGGGAGGCACAGAGGGATCCGCACCCACTGCCGGGCTGATTTCTCTTCCAGATGCCGCCTCCAAGCATGCGGCACTCGGCTTCTTCGACTGCCTGCGGGCAGAAGTGGAGGAATATGACGTGGTCGTCAGCACCGTGAGTCCCACCTTCATCCGCTCCTACCACGTTGATCCAGGCCAAGGAAACTGGGAGGCCTCCATATGGAAATGTGAGCTTTCAGAGCACAGCTGGAGGGAACAGAGCTGGGGAGGGCTTGTGGAGGAGTGGGGTACGCCCAGGGTGGCGGGGGGTGGGGTTGGGGTACCGTGAGGGGAGGGTGTTCCTGAAGCGTGAGACTGGGGAGATGGGGTGTCTGCACCCCGCTGGCAGCGGGGAGGGACCCCAAAACTTCAGTTCCAAAGCACCAGGTAGAGGGTTCAGTTCAGTTCAGTTCAGTTCAGTCGCTCAGTCGTGTCCGACTCTTCGAGACCCCATGAATCGCAGCACACCAGGCCTCCCTGTCCATCACCAACTCCTGGACTTCACTCAAACTCACGTCCATCGAGTCAGTGATGCCATCCAGCCATCTCATCCTCTGTCGTCCCCTTCTCCTCCTGCCCCCAATCCCTCCCAGCATCAGAGTCTTTTCCAATGAGTCAACTCTTCGCATGAGGTGGCCAAAGTACTGGAGTTTCAGCTTCAGCATCATTCCCTCCAAAGAAATCCCAGGACTGATCTCCTTCAGAATGGACTGGTTGGATCTCCTTGCAGTCCAAGGGACTCTCAAGAGTCTTCTCCAATACCACAGTTCAAAAGCATCAATTCTTCAACCTTCTTCACAGTCCAACTCTCACATCCATACATGACCACTGGAAAAACCATAGCCTTGACTAGACGGACCTTTGTTGGCAAAGTAATGTCTCTGCTTTTGAATATGCTATCTAGGGAACCCTCCCTAACTCGCAGCCAGCAGACCAAGGCCAGGCTAGGCTCCATCACTCACAGGCTGTGTGACCTTGGTCCCGGGACTGCCCATCTCTGGGCCTCAGTTTCCCATGCTAAACAGCCAGGATTTGGTTTTGGAGAAACTTCTGCTCCACTTCAGAGAAGGCAATGGCGACCCACTCCAGTACTCTTGCCTGGAAAATCCCATGGACGGAGGAGCCTGGTAGGCTGCAGTCCGTGGGGTGGCTAACAGTCAGACACGACTGAGCGACTTCACTTTCACTTTTCACTTTCATGCATTGGAGAAGGAAACGGCAACCCACTCCAGTGTTCTTGCCTGGAGAATCCCAGGGATGGGGGAGCCTGGTGGGCCGCCATCTATGGGGTCACACAGAGTCGGACACGACTGAAGCGACTTAGCAGCAGCAGCGGCGCCCCTTCCCTAGGTGGCAGCACAGAGGAGAAGCTCAGAGTGTGGCCCAGAGTGACTATTCTGAAACTCACCTCTGTCTCATATTAAGTATTGGAACAGCAGCAACTCCCTTCCCCTGTTTCCCCTTTGGAAAATGAGAGATGATGGTACATACCGACCTGGTAGAGTCCTAGAAAGGAAAGTTCCAGCTCACAGAGTTTGGAACAGCAACTAGCACATCCTGAGTGCTCTGTAAGTGCACCTGTGATCTCTATTCTAGAATGCTCTATACAGAGCAGCTACCTCACAAGGCTCAGTGGTAAAGAACCCACTTGCCAATGCAGGTGGGTTCAATTTCTGGGTGGGGAAGATCCCCTGTAGAAGGAAATGGCAACCCACTCCTGGGAAATCCCATGGCTATACGAGCCTGTCAAGCCACCCATGAGGCCGCAAAAAAGTCGGATGCCACTTAGTGATTGAACAACAACAAAGACGTGGGCAACCGGTTCCAGGAGGCACTGGACAAGCACAGCCTGGCAACAATCATGAACAGCAGCCCCTTCATATGTCTGACACCTTCTTACCTTCTAAGCTCTTTCTCATCCCTTCCACCACTCATAACTACCCTGGGATGTCAAAGGGCCAGAAACTGCACCCACTTTACAGATGAGGAAGCTGAGGCAAGGCGGGTAAAGTGCCTGCTCATAGCGCATGGCCAGCGGCCAGCACGTGCAGGGTTGGCCCTGAGGCGGGACCCCTGCACCGCACACCCGTCCCCACCTTGGGGGGCGGGGCTCTGACCACCTCCCCCTTCCGGAGGCTATGAACCCCGCCCCTTCCGCGGGGGGCTTTTCAGTCTTTTTCAGGAAGCTGACCTACGGGACACACCCTGTGGACGTGGCGGAGGAGGTGATGCGCACGGTGAGACGCAAGAAGCAAGAGGTCTTCCTCGCCAACCCCATCCCCAAGGCCGCTGTGTACATCCGCACCTTGTTCCCCGAGCTCTTTTTCGCCGTGGTGGCCTGTGGGGTGAAGGAGAAACTCAGCGTCCCGGAGGAGGGTTAACTGCCGGGCTTCAAACAGGTCTCCTCGAGGGGAATAAAGGTTTTGCTGGTAGGTGGTGGGTCCTTCCATCTTCTCAACACGGGGGTGGGGGTGGGGAGGGAACAGTTCCCCCAGCTGCACTCCACGTGGGAGATACGCACCATCACAGTTAGGGTGGCCCTCAGTCACTCCGGGCCTCTGCGACATACCCGGGACAGATTTCCAGAAGCTTCTCGACTCTATAAGGTGACAATCCAGCAGAAAAACAGGACCCGTGTTGGGCTCGACACCCACAAACACACACACGCCATCAGCCTGCCCAGGCACCCAAAAAACCACCTCCATTTTACCTAAATGTGATCTGTCCAGTCAGCCCCCAACCGTAGAAGCTGGACTTGCCAGCTCCTTAGGGAAGCGCTGCTAAATAGAACTTTCTGGAATAATGGAAATATTGTATCATCTGCTGTGTCCAGTGTGGCAACCACCAGCCACATGTGGCTGTTAGGTACTTAAAATGTGGCCTGTGCAACTGAGAAAGTGAATTTTTTATTTTATTTAATTTGCATTAATTTAAATTTAAATAGCTGCATGGGGCTAGCGGTTCCCAGGTTAGCAGTACAGCAGAGCTAATCCTTGGTCTTGGCAGCAGAATCAGCCCTTTTCCATGGATTTCATTTGTCCCAAGAGGAGCCCAGGCACAGATGTTTAAATTTTTTTTCCAGTGGATTCTAAATTGCAACAAATCTTGAGAACTTCTGCCCTGGGGCATCCAGCTCATTCCAGCTTTTTCTTACATTCTCAAAGCAAAATTCATTTAAAACTGCCATCGTTATTATTGGTGGATGTTTCCCTTAGTTTAGTTTTTCTTAAATACAACAGTTAATGATTCTTCAGATCTTGGAAAGTGTAGGATATATTTTTTGCACTAATTTTGTAACTACTGCTTCAAACTTTTTCTAATATTTATAGTTGAAAGAGGGCCCAAATTTCCTCCCTGAACTCAAGCCATTTACAAAATTAACATACGTGGTACACATCCACATGTACATATCCCTGAATTTATAAAGGAAAATGTCAGGGACTTACTTCCCTGGTGGCCCACCTTCTAAGGCAGGGGATTCAGGTTTGATCCCTGGTTGGGGAACTAAGATCCCCATATGCTGCAGGGCAACTAAGCCCAAGAGCTGCAAACGAAGACCCAGCACAGCCAAAAAAAAAAACACACAGTGTCCAGACCATATGATCACCAAGGAACCCAGGCAGCCCCAGGATAAGGCAGCAGGCCAGGATGTATCTCCAGAATTTAGGACTCTTAAGTCAGGGCAGGCCTAGAGTCAGCAAGATGACCGTCTGTGTCATCATTGTTGTTGGGTGTCAGGGTGCCTGGAGGTGCCTCGGCCAGAATATTGGAAGGTCAGTAGGGGCTGGGAGGCAGGGGAGGGACAACACCATTAAGAAAATGACTGATGTGACTGGTGACCAGAGACAGAGAAGGCAGCTTCGGGACAAGAAGGGCTGGAGCCAGCCCTGCAGGCAGTCTTGGGGTTGCACCAGGACTGGGTTCCAGGTCAAGCTTGGCCACCACCCAGCCCTGGACCTGGGGTCCTGACCTGCTCTCTTTAAGGCTCTGCCTCTTCTCAGGGTGGAGTGGGGCTAAGGGGCCCCTCCTTTGATGGTGGGGGGTGGGGTGGATGGGTGGGGAGGGGCTGCGTCTGGGAAGCATCCACGCTGGCCCTGATCCACATTCTGGGAGAGCAAAGACTCGAGGACTCCAAGCTGAGGGAAGACCTCGGCCCCTGGGGTTCCTCAAAGGAAGCCACGTTGAATGACAGCTCAGGAAAAAAGGTCTCAGGAAGAAAGACATCTGTGTCAGTAGGCCTGCTCCACTGTCCCTGCAGCCAAAGCGGTCAGAGACCTACGGGTGGACCCATCCTCAGCCGGACTGTCTGGCTGGGACCCCAAGCTCCCTGAAGTTGAATTTCCTGTCCGGGGACTTTGGTCTCCCTCTGACTGGATGCCCCCACCCCATTGCCTTCCGGATGTCCCTGTGTCCACGCAGGCCCTGCTGCCTTCTCAGGATGGGATATCTCACCAGTCTAGCAAATGAAAACCCACAACTCTTAGGTGGAAACACAGGGGAAAAACTAAGTTGTTGAGGGGAAGGCATCATGCAATAAGAGGAATGGCCACCAGGGGTCACTGTGGCTCCAAACCTATTTTATAGCTGCATTCTCTGTTCAGTTCAGTTTGGTGGCTCAGTCGTGTCCGACTCTTTGTGACTCCGTGGACTGCAGCATGGCAGGCTTCCCTGTCCATCACCAACTCCCGGAGTTTACTCAAGCTCATGTCCATTGAGTCGGTGATGCCATCCACCCATCTCATCCTCTGTCGTCCCCTTCTCCTCCCCCCTTCAATCTTTCCCAGCATCAGGGTCTTTTCAAATGAATTGGTTCTTCACATCAGGTGGTCAAAGTATTGCAGTTTCAGCTCCAGCATCAGTCCTTCCAATGAATATTCAGGACTGATCTTCTTTAGGATAGACTGGTTAGATCTCCTTGCAGTCCAAGGGACTCTCAAGAGTTTTCCCCAACACCACAGTTCAAAAGCATCAATTCTTCGGTGCTCAGCTTTCTTTATAGTCCAACTCTTACATCCATACATGACCACTGGAAAAACCATAGCTCTGACTAGAGGGACCTTTGTTGACAAAGTAATGTCTCTGCTTTTTGTTATGCTGTGTAGGTTGGTCATAACTTTTCTTCCAAGGAGTAAGTGTCTTTTAATTTCATGGCTGCAGTGATTTTGGAGCCTAAAAAAATAGTCTGTCATTGTTCCCACTGTTTCCTCATCTATTTGCCATGAAGTGATGGGACCAGATGCCATGATCTTAGTTTTCTGAATGTTGAGCTTTAAGCCAACGTTTCCACTCTCCTCTTTCACTTTCATCAAGAGACGCTTTAGTTCTCCTTCGCTTTCTGCCATAAGTGTGGTGTAACCTGCGTATCTGAGGTTACTGATATTTTCCCCAGCAATCTTGATTCCAGCTTGTGCTTCTTCCAGCCCAGCGTTTCTCATGATGTACTCTGCATATAAGTTAAATAAGCAGGATGACGATATACAGCCTTGACGTACTCCCTTCCCTATTTGGAACCAGTCTGTTGTTCCATGTCCGGTTCTAACTGTTGCTTCCTGACCTGCATACAGATTTCTCAAGAGGCAGGTCTGGTATTCCCATCTCTTTCAGAATTTTCCACAGTGTGTGGTGATCTACACAGTCAAAGGCTTTGGCATAGTCAATAAAGCAGAAATAGATGTTTTTTTGGAACTCTCTTGCTTTTTTGATAATCCAACAGATGTTAGCAATTTGATCTCTGGTTCCTCTGCCTTTTCTAAATCCAGCTTGAACATCTGGAAGCTCACAGTTCACATACTATTGAAGCCTGGATTGGAGAATTTTGAGCATTACTTTACTAGCGTGTGAGATGAGTGCAATTGTGCAGTAGTTTGAGCATTCTTTGGCATTGCTTTTCTTTGAGATTGGGATGAAAACTGACCTTTTCCAGTCCTGTGGCCATTGCTGAGTTTTCCAAATTTGCTGACATATTGAGTGCAGCACTTTCACAGCATCATCTTTCAGCATTTGGAATAGCTCAGCTGGAATTCCATCACCTCCACTAGCTTTGTTTGTAGTGATGCTTCCTAAGGCCTACTTGACTTCACATTCCAGGATGTCTGGCTCTAGGTGAATGATCACACCATCGTGATTATCTAGGTCATGAAGATCTTTTTTGTACAGTTCTGTGTTTCTTGCCACCTCTTCTTAATATCTTCTGCTTCTGTTAGGTCCATACCATTTCTGTCCTTTATTTTGCCCATCTTTGCATGAAATGTTCCCTTGATCTCTGATTTTCTTGAAGAGATCTCTAGTCTTTCCCATTCTGTTGTTTTCCTCTATTTCTTGACACTGATCACTGAGGAAGGCTTTCTTATCTCTCCTTGCTGTTCTTTGGAACTCTGCATTCCAATGGGTATATCTTTCCTTTTCTCCTTTGCTTTTCGCTTCTCTTCTTTTCACAGCTATTTCTAAGGCCTCTTCAGACAGCCATTTTGCTTTTTTGCATTTCTCTTTCTTGGGGATGGTCTTGTTCCCTGTCTTCCTGTACAGTGTCACAAACCTCCATCCATAGTTCATCAGGCACTTTGTCTATCAGATCTAATCCCTTTAATCTATTTGTCACTTCCACTGTATAATCGTAAGGGATTTGATTTAGGTCATACCTGAATGGTCTAGTGGGTTTCCCTACTTTCTTCAACTTAAGTCTGAATTTGCCAATGAGGAGTTCATGATCTGAGCCATAGTCAGCTCCTGGTCTTGTTTCTGCTGACTGTATAGAGCTTCTCCATCTTTGGCTGCAAAGAATATAATCAATCTGATTTCAGTATTGACCATCTGGTGATGTCCATGTGTAGAGACTTCTCTGGTGTTGTTGGAAGAGGGTGTTTGCTATGACCAGTGTGTTCTCTTGACAGAATTCTATTAGCCTTTGCCCTGCTTCATTCCGTATTCCAAGGCCAAATATGCCTGTTACTCCAGGTGTTTCTTGACTCCCTACTTTTGCATTCCAGTCCCCTGTAATGAAAAGGACATCTTTTTTGGGTGTTAGTTCTAGAAGGTCTTATAGGTCTTCATAGAACCATTCAACTTCAGCTTCTTCAGCATTATTGGTCGGGGCATAGACTTGGATCACCATGATATTGAATGGTTTGCCTTGGAAATGAACAGAGATCATTCTGTCGTTTTTGAGATTGCATCCAAGTACTGCATTTCGGAAATGGCAACCCACTCCAGTGTTCTTGCCAGGAGAATCCTGGGGACAGGGGAGCCTGGTGGGCTGCTGTCTATGGGGTTGCACAGAGTTGGACACGACTGAAGCAACTTAGCAGCAGCACTGCATTTCAGACTCTTTTGTTGACTATGATGGCTACTCCATTTCTTCTAAGGGATTCTTGCCCACAGTAGTAGATAAAATGTTCATCTGAGTTAAATCCACCCATTCCAGTCCATTTTAGTTCTCTGATTCCTAACATGTCAGCGTTCACTCTTGCCATCTCCTGTTT
Source organism: Bos indicus x Bos taurus (assembly GCF_003369695.1). Classification (NCBI taxonomy): domain Eukaryota; kingdom Metazoa; phylum Chordata; class Mammalia; order Artiodactyla; family Bovidae; genus Bos; species Bos indicus x Bos taurus. The sequence goes on along the minus strand of NC_040094.1, from coordinate 29,991,289 downwards.
GATCACTTCCAATCTGCTTTGATTCATGGACCTAACATTCCAGGTTCCTGCAGTATTGCTCTTTACAGCATCGGACTTTGCTTCTATCACCAGTCACATCCACGACTAGATGTTTTTGCTTTGGCTCTGTCTCTTCATTCTTTCTGGAGTTATTTCTCTACTGATCTCCAGTAGCATATTGGGTACCTACAGACCTGGGGAGTTCATCTTTCGGTGTCCTATCTTTTGGCCTTTTCATACTGTTCATGGGGTTCTCTGTAGAGCAGAGCAATAACAAGTCCACAAAATTGCATGCAGTTCACCATCTCCAATGAGCAGCCCCCCAACCCCCCCACCCAGGACTCCATTTAGTCTTCACACCAACACCGAGTCACTGGAACAGCTGAAAAATCCATTTCACCGACAGAACTGAGGGTGGTCCTGCTGTGTCCGATAGTCTTGGCCTCCAATCTGGGCAGAAATCTGACTCTATCCTTTCCCATGCCCTGTTCTCCCAGCCTTCCCTACCAGGTCCCTCTAGATGGGAAAGTGGTACAAGGGAACTCGGGCATCCTTGCAGAAGGTGTGGTGTGGCAGATAAAAGCACAGGGTCCAAGTGTAATTGCCTCTTCTATTCCAAATCCATAGCCTAGGGCAAGTGCTCCAATCTGTAGTGTATTAAAGAGAAAACTGCTAACAACTGGGCCCTGCTCATGATATCCAAGCGTGTTCAAAAGGGAGAAGCCTGGGTCACAATGCAACCCCTTAGAGGACAAAGGAAGTGGGGCTGGGCTTAGGAAGAGCTTGGGAGTGAAAGATGATGAAGGAGTGTCAACAGAGAAGAAAGAACCAGATACAGCAGGAGGACTCCTAGATTCCCATAAGCCGGGAGGACAAGTGTGTCTTCCCTATCACCTGAGAGCACGTGGATTAAGACTTGAAGAAAACACAGACTTCTTTTGAAATGCACTCTGGTCCACTGATAACATACATCTCTCTCTGGTGTCAGGTGGTGGGCCCCCCTGCTCATTTCCTCTGTCATCTCAGTTCTGTCTTGGAAGTGGTGCTCCAAAGTACATGGTCTCTACAAAGGACCCAATTTCATTCATTCTTATGGCTGAGTAATATTTCATTGCATATGTGTACCACATCGTCTTTATCCATTCATCTGTCGATGGACATTTAGGTTGACGTCCACATCCTGGCTATTATAGTCTAGAAACACGGAACAGATGAACCTATTTCATCAGGGAAGGGGAGGGTGGGATGAACTGGGAGATTAGGGTTGACATCCACTACCATGTGTAAAATAGCTAGGAAAACAGATGATCTGTGTAGCACAGGGAGCTCAGCTCAGTGCTCTGTGATGACCTAGAGGGGTGGGTGGCAGGGAGGCCCAAGAGGGAGGGGATGTAAGTAAACATATAGCTGATTCACTTCCTGTACAGCTGAAACGAATGCAATATTGTAATTATACTCCAGTTTTTCAAAAGTACAGTCTTTCTTATGGGGAAGAAAAAGAACCTCATTCTTCCTTCTTAGAAAAAGAACAGTAGCAGAGACACACCAATGAGTCATGCCAAGTGTATGAGGAAAGACTTAATTCAAGTCGGGTGTCTTAAATGGAAAGGAAGTATTTCTAGAAAATGGACTGTTGAAATAGAGACTCTCCAGTCACCTTACCTGTCAAGCCCTCTGTCTGATATCATTGCTGATATCAACAGCTATGAGCTTAGATAACCAACAAGGAACTATGCTCAATGTTTTTAAAAACGTACAAGGGAATCTGGAAAAGGATTTCTCTATCAGAGTCAGGTTTAGCAGCTTCCCCATAAGTGAGGCAATATTTGTTAAAACAGCTATGAAAAGTGTGCAAAGTTCTAGGAAACAGAGGACAGTCACCTTGAGACAGGCTGGGACCTGGGACCCTTTGCAGTGCTTGCATCTGGCAAATGTCCCAGAGGAAGAGATACAAAGAAACTATAAGGGAACTAAAAATAACTGCACATATAGGCTGCTGCTGCTGCTGCTGCTGCTAAGTCGCTTCAGTCGTGTCCGACTCTGTGCGACCCCATGGACGGCAGCCCACCAGGCTCCCCCGTCCCTGGGATTCTCCAGGCAAGAATGCTGGAGTGGGTTGCCATTTCCTTCGCCAATGCATAAAAGTAAAAAGTGAAAGTGAAGTCGCTCAGTCGTGTCCGACTCTTTGTGACCCCATGGACTGCAGCCCACCAGGCTCCTCCGTCCATGGGATTTTCCAGGCAAGAGTACTGGACTGGGTCGCCATTGCCTTCTCCACATGGGCAGTTGGCCCAAATTATAAACAAGAAGATAAAAAAAGGCCAAAACCCAACTGCCACTTCTGAGGGGCAGGGAGCAATGGCAGGGTCCTGCCCGTGATCCCTGCACACAGCACCACCAAGGGGGTGGGCAGACCACCTAAGCCGCCCCTCAGACCCAACCACCCTCACCCCATTTTAGGGACCAGCCTGCCCTCTGCAGGGAGGGAACAAGGGCACCCGTTGCTTGCCTTCGCTCCCTCCTGCTGCAGCACAAGTCCTGGTAAAGCCTTGCCTGAATTCCTCCTTTGGCCTGTCATCAGTTTCTATCATGAAGGAGTCCAAGGACCCCGATGATGATCCATCAAGACAGGCTCAGACTCTGGTCCTTGAAAGTACATGCTTTCCAGAGAGATACCTGGGGGGACTTCTATTTCCTTAGCAAACAGCAAGTCATTTTAATTAAAAGGACTTAAAATTTTCAGAAACAACGCAATCAATGACTTTCTGATAGCAACAGCAATGAGCTTAGATAACCAACAATGAACTATACTCCGTATTTTTAATAACCTATAAGGGGAAAGAATCTGAAAAAGGATCCATCTATCTATAACTGAATCATTGTGTTGTACAGCTGAAGTGAACATGACTTTGGAAATCAACTTATTTTTTTTGACCATGCCATGTGGCATGCAGATCTTAGTGGGGTCAAACCTGTGCCCCCTGCATTGGAAGTGCAGGGTCTTAACCACTGGACTGCCAGGAAAGTCTAATTATACTTCATTTTTTAAAAAATGGTTAAATGGGGGGAAAAAGCAATGAGCTAAGTTTATGCAGCAGAAACAAGAGCATTTGTCTAACTTGAATAATTCAGAGAGCTATTTGCATGTTTCATGGATGAACTTTTATTAAAATTGTACATAGATCTCACAGTTAATTTTTTTTTAAAAAGAACTTCCTTTTGCCCCTAGTATCAAAATAGTTATCTTTCTTAAATACCTTGAAAAACTTTAATACAATTGTTATATATTAAATAGTCTCCTAAAATACTCTCCGTTCATTCTAGAATCCTGCTTTAGTATAGCTACCACTTTGTTTGGCATCCTTAATGCTTCATCCCAGAGACACATCAGGAGGAAAATATTTTCCTGTTAAGTCCATTATTAAAAAACAAGGTTTAGGAGAACCCAATGACAATATTTGATTTAGTACTGAAGGTTCTTATTAATCATTCCTTAATACAAGTACTCAGGCCCTGGAATTACTTAAAACAGCAGATCTTGCCCTGAAATGGTTATACTGACCAACCAGCACCCTCTAGTGGTCTGGAAACACACAAACAGCTAACAACACAGGAAGGTCTTTTCAGACGTTTGGTGTTGGAAATACAGATGCAGAGACCAGAAATTTTAATTTTCAGGAGTCCAGAGAAGACAACTGGCTTCCCCCAATCCCACTCTCAACACGGGTTGCCCACAGGTGCTCGGTGCAGAGCCGAGAGAATGGCAGCTCCCCCCAGAGCACACAATCAGAAGCTGGACTCAGGCAAGGATTTCTTCCGACGTAAGGACAGCGTGTGGTACTTCACCTTCGGCAAGGTGCCAAAAGACGTCTGCTCCCCGGGGACACTCCTCTGTGACATGCCGAGGGCGCTGGCCCTCGGGGGCCTGCCAGTCTTGCGAGGGAGGAGCAGAGAGCTGGGCGCTGATCGGATGTCCCTCTCTCTTTCCAGGTGGCCGGCCGGGCCCCTGGCCAGGCTCTCTCGAATCCTGAGGGATGGAGATGAGCTTCGGGCCTCCCCATCCACAGCTGGGCTCCTCCTGCCGCTCACCAGGGAGACGGGGGCCACCTGGGGGGCTGCCTCTGGCCTGTCCCTCTTCCTGATCTCCTTCTTCCAAAACACAGACCTCAGAAGGGTGAGGGTCCCTTGTGGGAATCTGTCTGTCTCAGGGTCCCTTCTCTCCCCATTAGCCCTCATCTTGCCTGGGCTGTTTGGGCGACTGTCTGCACTCTTTCTAGGTAACGCCGCAGCGCTGGGACCCTCCTTGGGGGAGGGTGCTTGGCCACTGCTCCCGGTTAGGCCACTTCCCTTACAGCTTGTGGTCCTTTGGCCCTCAGGCCGGGCTCGTCTCCCATCATCTTCTGTTGAGGACATCACTGTGAGGGGCAAGTCAAACTGTTTGGGCAGCCTGATGTCCTGACTTGAGTTTTCCTTGAGCTTCCTGGCTGCATTCAGGCCATCTGAGTTGCCAGGGACCACGCAGTGGCCAGGATGGCCAGAGGGGCAGGGCGCTGTGGCCAGCACTGTGTCACTGGTTCGCCTACTGTCTTCACTCTCCGCAGAGAGGGTGGTGTGTGACTTCTGGTGACCGCCGGCAGGACCCGTCAGCAGCTGCACGATAGACTGGCTCGTGGACCGAGGTCTCCGTCTGGACTCCAGGTACTCCACCAGCTCGACAGATGTGCCCAGCGGTTTCTCCCTGGGGCCAAAAGACCAGCGGAGGGGCATGGTCTTGAAGGCCCCCTGCTTTGCTCGGGAAGGCGTAGGCACCTTCATGCTGATGCTGCGGCCTTGGATGCCCCGTGCCAAAGGCCTGGACTCCAAGCCTCCTGAAAGAGACACCAAGAGCATCAGTGCCTGACTCGCCCTCCAGCTGCAGTAAGAGGGGGGCTTACCTGGTGGTTCAGATGGTAAAGAATCCGCCTGCAATGCAGGAGACCCAAGTTCCATCCCTAGGTCAGGAAGATCCCCTGGAGAAGGGCATGGAAACCCACTCCAGTATTCTTGCCTGGGGAATCCCATGGACAGAGGAGCCTGGCAGGCTACAGTCCATGGGGTTGCAAACAAGTCAGACACAACTGAAGCAACTTAGCACCCAAGCAGTAAGAGTAGCCACATCCAACAAGCACTGACCGAGCACTTCTGATGATCAGGCACCATCCTGAGTGCTGGGGACATAGCAGTGAACAAGACTGGCTTCTGCCCTTGGGAACACCAATGTTTTCACTCACTGTTTCATGGGCTCCATTTATATATTTGAAGCCACAGGGCAAGCCAGGGCCAATGAAGGCAGCTACGTGCCAGGCAGTGCAGACTCCCAAGGAAGCTCAGTCTCTGAGGCCACTGGCCTAAGATTTAAGATTCTTTTCATTCATCTTAAATATGGTCATGGAACAGAATGCTCAGCAAAAATCCCTGCCTTTTCAGGTCAAATTAGGTGCTTTTACCTTTCAAATGCACCAATCTCCCTTAGGCTTAAAAAAAAAAAAAGAAGAGGATTATGTGTTTAATTTTATCAGAATTGCCAGATTCTCTATTGTGCGTTTTGTGACATAGAAAGATGCTTTTGATATGTACTATTAAGGACGATACAGAGTCTAGAAAAAGTAATCCAACTTGCAAAAAAAATATATATATATATATATATACACAGGTATAAGTATAGATCTGTGCATGTGTACATATGAAAACATACAAAGAAGTATAGAGAAATAAATACTAAAATGACAAGGTGTCGAAGGAACCATGGGAGTGCTGTGTGTTTTTTATTTTCTTCTCAATTCTTTCCTTACTCTCAACATTTCAGGGTTTCAGATTTACAAGATGAGAAGAGTTATAGGGAGTTAAAGGGAACATACATATACCCAAGACTGTGTATCCTTCCTGAAGACAGTCAATCAGTGTCAAAAAAAAAAAAAACCTCAGGCACTAACTTAAGCAAGGAGGTGACTTCTACACTGAAAACTGAAAAACATTGCTGAAAGAAATGAAAGATGACATACATAAATGAAAACAGATCTTGTGTTCATGGATTTGAAGACTGAATATTGTTAAAATGTCAGGCCTTCCCTGGTGGGTCCATGGTTAAGACTCTGCACTTCCAAGGCAGGGGGCACAGGTTCAATTCCTGGTCTGGGAACTAAGATCCCACATGCCTCATGGCATGGCAAAAAAATTAAAATAGCAATAAGAACAATATATAATTTTTTTAAATCTTCAAAAAAATTGTCAATGTTACCCAAAGCGATATATGGATTTAGTGCAATCCCTATCAAAATACCCATGAGGTTTTAAACAGAAATAGAAAAACTCATCCTAAAATTCATATGGAATCTCATGGGACCCCCAAATAGCCAGTCCCGGAAAGACACATACTGTATGATTACACTCTAAGAAGGACTCTGAGCAGCCAAAAGCAGAGACACGAAAAGTATAATGGTGGCTGCCAGGGGGTGGGGGAGGAGGGAACAGGGAATTAGTATTTAACGGGTTCAGGGTTTCAGATTTAAAGATGAGAAGAGTTATAGGGGTGGTTTTTGGTGGCGGTACAACAATGTGAATGTACTTAATACCACCGAACAGTACACTTACAGATGGTCACAATGGCAAAGCCTATTTTGTGTGTGTGTGTGTGTGTTTTCCTGGTTTGTGGGATCTTAGTTTCCCAACCAGGGGTTGAACCCAGGAACCTTGACAGTGAAGTCCAGAGTCCTAACCACTGGACCACCAGGGAAGTCCCTGTCGTGTTTAACACAGTTTTTAAAAGTTAAAAAGTCGTTGGTCATTGCACCATTAAGATGCCTTGATTTATGAGATGCTTGTCACCACTGAGAAAGGACTCCTCAGCTAAGCCCACGTGGCACAAGGACGGTCACCCTGAGCAAGGGCACCAGCCTCTTGCCCACAGTCCTCCACTCTCACCACAGGGCACGGTCCACAGCTCCCAAAATGAACAGGACTGTAGCCACCAAAGCCGACATCTGAGCTGTACGAAGAGGGCCCAGGGGGCGGGGGTGCTCAGGAGGTCAGAGGAGCAGATACGAGGGGTCCCCAAGCCGCCAGCTGGGAAAACACACAAGCATGTAAGCCAGCCGAGGTGCACAGACAGTCCGTCAACTCCACGAGGCGTCTGACAGCATCTCCGAGGTTCTGAAGATCTCGCCTTTCAAGTTTTCCACAGATAATCTTTGGTATTTTTTATTTTTTTTTAAAGCACTTCAGATTAGCCAGCGATGGACACAACATCACTCCCAAGTACTCTATAATTCCAGTCCTGAATGATGTTGTTGTTCCATCATTAAATTCCCACACCTTGGAGGGAAAAAAAATAAATAAAACAGTTCTGGGGGCTGAGATGTGTGGAAAGGTTTTGTTTCCTGTCCACAGCCCGGGGGAAGGGCAGAAAGAGAAGCTTTGTATTAGGAGTCACAGAGCGGTGACTTTCAGCCTTTCAAAACAGGAGGAGCCGACTGCAGCCCTGGCAGGCGGTGGAGCCAGCTCTCCATCCTTCCCCCAACCCCAATGGAGGGGCGCGGGCACCCTGCATCCTGTCACTGGAACTGCAGGTGTCCACAAAGCACCCAGCTCCTCTTTCTCAAGACACAGTGAGAAAGCACCTTGCCGATCAGGATTTTATTTCATTCTGTTTGTTGGATCTGAGAAGGAGCCAGAGCTTTGGCGGAGCGGAGAAATAAACGCGAAAGCACCCACTGGGAGCCAGTGCTTCCTGTTCACCAAAGACCTCGCTTTCGGGGAAGGTGGGGGGCGTTGGGGGGGGGGGCGGGCAAGTGCTCCCCAATAAGAGAAGCCACAGCAATGAGAAGCCCCAGCACTGCAATGAAGAGCAGCCCCCGATCGCCGCAACTAGAGGAAAGCTCACGGGCAGCAATGAAGACTCAGCACAGCCAAAAATAAAAATAAACAACTAAATAAAAGAAAGACTCTCTCAGGAGCCAAGGCCACTGGCCGTGTCCATCACTCCAAGAACCACCCACCACTTGAAGAGGGTGGAGGGCAGCCTCTATGTGCAGAAACAGAGAAGTAAGAACACACTTAAAGGGGTCTGGCTGGAGAAGGACGTGGTAATCTACTCTGGTATTTGTGCCTGGGAAATTCCACCGACAGAGGAGCCTGGCAGGCTGCAGTCCATGGGGTTGCAAAAGACTCGGAACTGACTGAAGGGCCTAAACAGCAAACAAAGGGGGTCTGGCAGTCAGAGAATATGAATAAACAGAAACATCAGAACAGGCTCTTTTGAGCCATCAAAGAAAACAGACAAAAGCTGTCAATGAGACTCCAGTGTAGAAACACAGGAGACTGAAATATGTGACTTTCAGGTTTCAAATTTCAGTAAATGAACTGAAGGCATCGAGGGTCACTGTTAAGACTCAGATTAGTGCCCTGAAGTGATCTTGAAATTTATGACATTTGGTACATTTCACAAATTCTATAATTGTGAAAGAAGCGTTTGAAGCCACAGAGCAAAATGGCAGAGATAGAAATTGCAGGGCAAAGCTAGGAGACTTCTGAGGATGGATGTAGGAGAATCAAGAGGCAAATAACAGGAATTTGAAAAGTAGGCAAGACAATAATTAAACAAAAAGAGCATTTCCTTAAAGAAAAGCCTGCATCTGGAGAAGGAGCATTCCGAGTTCCAGACAGGGTTGATGAACGAACACAGACCCAGGCATATTCTGGTAGGATTTCTAAACTCCAAGGTCAAAGCTTCCAGCCAGAAAGAACAAGTGACTCTCACATGAAAAAAAAGAACTTGTCACCTGCAACCTTGGGGCCTCATAGACCGTGGGAAAACATCCACAGATGCCTGAGAGAAAAACAACTGTAACCTAAGAGCCCTTCACCACCGAGCTACCATACACTTCCCAGGAAAAGAAAATATTTGCGGCTCTGCTGAGAGTTAGACAGCATGTCATGCATACCTAAAAAGAACTCTGAGCAAACACTAAAAGTCAGCACCACGCCCGCAAGACAGAGGGTGATGAAAAGACGACAGACCATGGCGTCCCAGCGGACCCTGCAACCAGGTACCATCCACCCTCCCGGGGAACGGGTGGTCTTAGGATGTGTTATGTGAGCTTAAGTTGGTGTGTTTGGGACAGGAAACCGACAGCAAGAGGAATTCTGACGACAATCTGGAACAGAGTAGGAAACCATCTCAGCAAAACCTAAGAGCTGGGGAATGACATGGGGGAGCTCCAGAAACAGACGGGAAGGAGCATGTGAGAACATTTCTAATCTCTCACTGGGGGGATGGCATGGAAGCGTCACACAGGTCATCTTATGGGGGAAAGAGAGGAGGCAGTGCTGAAACATAATGACTCCAGGAAACAGCAGGCTTCTCATATCCGTATAATAACAGGACAATACATTTGATTATAAATATTGGGAAGCATGAAGTAACAATTAATAAGATGTTAAAGAACAGCACTTCCAAGTGAAGGAAGAGAAAAAGGGAACACATTGTAACATGATCAAATCACTAAAAATAAGAAAAAAAGAATGAGTAATAGAAAACATTTTTAAATGAAAATTCACTATATAGAGAATAGGTAACCAACAAGGACCTACTGAATAGCACAGGGAACTATATCAATATTTTGCAGTAACCTGCAAGGGAAAAGAATCTGAAAAATATATATAATATATATATGTTATATATGCGTGTATGATGTCACTCAGTCGTGTCCAGCTTTTTGCGACCCTATGGACTGTAGCCAGCCAGGCTCCTCTGTCCATGGGATTCTCCAGGCAAGAATACTGGAGTGGGTTGCCCTCCTCCAGGGGATCTTCCCAACCCACGATCGAATCCATGTCTCTTATGTCTCCTGCACTGGCAGGCAGGTTCAGGAAATCACTTTGCTGTACACCAGAAGCTAACACAACATTGTAAATCAACTATAATTCAATTTTTAAAAAGGACGTGGTGAAATTGAATACAACAATCGACTCACCTAACTGAATACTTAAGATATAAAGCTCAAAAAAAAAAAAAGATACAAACTCACATTCCGCAAACAATGTACATTATTTTGTATATTGTGTACACAGAACACTGACAAATAACAAATAACACTGACAGAATAATCATCGTGTACTTACTTGATCACAAAAAGGGAATCGTTTTTGAAAACAACATTCTTGGATCACGATCCATAAAATCAGATATCAAGAATAAAGAGTGACTAAAAACTCTTAAACAATTGAAATACCCTGATAACCTTAAGATCAAAGAGGAGATCGAAACTGAAATAACATACTATTTGGAAAGCACTGAAAAAGAGACAATAAAACCTTTGAGGCTTAATAAAAGCCATAGAGGAAATTCACCATCAGGAGCATCGACACTGAAATGGTTTAGTCCTAGGGCCCCTCCTCTGAAAGGACCTCAGCAATTTTTTCACATGGTCATGTTTTTATATACAATTACACAAGTGTTTCTGTGTCCTTTTCTTTTTAACAGAGCCTCTCCCAACGTTCATCCCCAATTATATAAGTTGTGGTCCCCATAAATTTGAATCTGTTCATTTTTGTTTAAATTGCCTTCATTATTATGAGGTCCCATCACCAGAGCTATCGGAAGGATCAAACTGCCAAGCTCTCAGTGTTTCTCTGCAGGGGAACTGCTGGCACTTGGGAAGGACAAGTCTGTGCTGCGTGGAACCATCCCTGAGCATTGCAAGACATTTAGCATCCTTGCCTCCTGGGGACTAAATGCCAGTTGTCCTCTCTACTCATTTTGACAGTAAAAAAAATTCTCCCACAGACCCACAGGGAGAGGAGGTGGTACTAAGTGAAAATGTTAGTCCCTCAGTCGTGTCTGACTCTTTGCAATCCCATAGACTGTAGCCCACCAAGTTCCTCCATCTATGGAATTCTCCAAGCAAGAAAACTGGAGTGGGTTGCCATTCTCTTCTAAGGGATCTTCCCGACCCAGGGACTGAACCTGAATCTCCTGCATTGCAGGCAGATTCTTTACCATCTGACCCACCAGGGAAGCCCAACCACTGTTGAAAACCTATGGGCTGGATTTTGATCTCGCCCAGGCTTAGTATTCACAGGAAAATAAGGATGGATATACAACCATCTCAAGGCTTCTCAAACAGGTTCCAAATCTATCACCATTACATTCAAACTCCAAAAGGGAACACTCCTTTTGAACCAAGGCTCTGACCCATGTCCTAACTTGAAACTTGAATTTGGAATTTACACCTAAGAGCCGCAAAGCCAGGATTCGGGCAGCCAGAAGGAGCAGGTCTTCCTGCAGCCCAGCTACTATGCAACTGAACTTGTGACTGGTTACGTCTGAGGTTCAGCTTTCTCTTTTGTAAAAGGGCGATCATCTTACTTCTCCCAGAGAGCTGGATGAGGAGATGAGATACGTAACGTGCCTGCAAGGGTGTGGAGGTCAGTGACTCTCCAATACTATTTCTCCTTCCACCCCACCCCCTCTGTCTCTCTGGGGAGTTTTCTAGAGCTATGCCCCACCCCTGTCTGAGTACTATGTTGGAAAGTTGGCTGTCTCTTGAAGTTGCCTCCGTGAGCGATATGAAACACATTTTTTCTTGGGAGAACTGAGAAATGGCCCAAAGTCCTAAACCTCTGAACAGACCTGGGGTGAATTTATGAGCCTGTGAGAGGCTCATGCTAATGAGGAATGGACAAGCTTGGGAAAGAATGCCTTTTGGTTTTTGTTCAACAGACACTACCCTAAAATGTGCACAGATAAAAAATGTGAAGAGAAAAGAAATGCCCAGATAGGGTGAGTCAGAATATAATGCACTGGGACTTCCCTGGTGGTCCAGGGGCTAAGACCTGCGCTCCCAATGCAGAGGGCCCAGATTCCATTCCTGATCAGGGAACTAGATCCCACACGCCCCACCTAAAAGTTTGTAATGCTGCCCCAGCCAAGACCCAGCACAGCCAAATAAATAGACAAATATTCTAAAAAAAGAAAAGAAAATGAAAATAAGATCAGCAAATTTAACCGACATGATGGAACATACCCTTCTCCTGCCTGGGCAGGCTGTTGGTGCAGAAGGCAGACTCGGGCAACCGGGGCCGCGCAGGGCCAGGGGCAGAGCTCCAGGACAACAGGCTGCCCCTTGTACTGCCGTTACTGCTCCCGAGCCTGAGGAGCCAGTGGTCAGACAAGGAGGAGCTGGTGGAACCTGCAGAGGGAACACAGAGCTGGTGGGCTTGACCATCCTTCGGGGGCCCCAGAACACTTCTCACTGCCAGATTCCCATCCCCGCGCCCGGAACTACAGAACCAGAGCGGAGCTACAGAAATGAAAGTGAATTGCCAGAGGAGAACCTGTAATTGATGAACCATAGCTTCCCTGGTGGCTCAGAAGGTAAAGAATCTGCCTGCAATGTGGGAGACCCAGGTTTGATCCCTGGGTTAGGAAGATCCCCTGTAGAAGGGCATGGCAACCCACTCCAGGATTCTGGCCTAGAGAATCCCATGGACAGAGGAGCCTGGCAGGCTACAGTCCATGGGGTCGCAAAGAGTCGGGCACAACTGAGCGACTACACTTTCACTTTCTTTTTTAATAAACATAGCTCTCAGGTTGGGTTAAGCGATTATTTCCTATTGAGGACCCACATCCCTTATAACTGCCTCTCCCTTTCTAATGGGACTAATGCAGTGTTATACTACACAAGCTTAACACATTATTGACCTGAGATGTATTAATGTGTCTTTTGTTACCTGAACGTTACTGACTGGCGACACAGCAATACATTTGTAGAGAGTGATACAATTAACATCACCCTGAGAAGGTGTTAGAGCTTAAAATTGATCAAGGGTTTATTATGCAACTTATGAATGTCATTATCATTCACATTTTCCTCCCTTAGGTTTTTGTTCCAACCTTGTGTGTAGTCTAAACCTAAAATTTTCAAAAATGACACATCGCAAAATTTTGAGTGAAAAAGAATTTTTCAGTAAATTTTATGCTGATTGTCCAAGTGACATATATACTAGTGTCTCAGAAGATGACAGTTCTTCAGAATATAGTTCTGATTCAAACAATGTAATTATTAGGCCAACAAAAGATGGAAAGTGAAAATGAAACCTTGGTGCTAAAGAAGGCTCCTTTGCTTCTACAGTAGAGAGAACGAAAGACAACATTTTATGAAAATCGGAAAACTACAGTTGTGTCAGATGTAACAACTGAACATCATAACCGCAAACTGTTAATGAAATAACAGAACCAATTTTTGGCTGACCAAAATAAAAATCGGTGGCCAAGGCAATAGTTTCTGCAAAAATCCCTCGGTCAATAATGAGCTAATTAAGATCAGGCTCATATGAGCAAGAGAGAAAATATAGAATGCCACGCTCCCAAGAGTCACCTGTCACAGGTACAAAATGTTATTCCTTTTCCCGTTCTTGGATCTCAGTGTGTCCCGCCCACATCGTTACAAATGGGACACAGTTCTGTAGGGCTGTACATGCTCTGGAAAGTGAAAGTAAAAGTCGCTCAGTCATGACTGAGTCATGGACGCCCCATACAGTCTGTGGAATTCTCCAAGCCAGAATACCAAAGTGGGTAGCTGTTCCCTTCTCCAGTGGATCTTCCCAACCCAGGGATCGAACACAGGTCTCTCACATTGCAGGCAGATTATTTACCAGCTGAGCTACCAGGGAAGCAGACAAAGCTTCCTCCTTCAGACCCTTGCCAGACCTATCCTGGTCCTTGATGTGACTGAGCATCTTGCCTTTGTTCAATACCCCCCTCTCCCGGGAGGAATGGCAGTACCTACCTCTCATGGAGCTGCTGGCTGACCATGGAGGGATGCTGTTCCTCTTCTGATAAAACAAGATGTAAGCCCCTCGTGTATTGACCTCGTCTTCTAGAAGCGGCTCCACCATGCTGTCATCGTAACTGTACCACTGGCCGTCCAGAGAGTTCCGGCAGTAGGCTGCGAAGGTCCAAACCCCAAGTCCCCGTTAATTGGAGCCCCCCAAAGCAGGAAGAGATTTCCCACTGGCATGGCTGAAAAACAGATAATTTGTCATAGAATGAGAAACATCGGTTCATTTTTAGCCAGAAAGGAATTTGGTGGAATCAGAAAGGATCAACCAGGTATACATCCAGATGCTCACTGATAAAGTGAGTTGTTACCACACAAGCTGAATCCTTATGTTGTAGAGATTGTTCAGGCAAAATTTCTAATAAAAGCGTGTCCTGAGTTCTTTATGGGGGGCTTCCCTGGTGGCTCAGATGGTAAAGAATCTTCCTACAATGCATGACACCCAAGTTTGATCCTGGGTCGGGAAGATCCCCTGAAGAAGGGAATGGCTACTCATTTCAGTATTCTTGCCTGGGAAATCCCACGGACAGAGGAGCCTGGTGGGCTACAGTCAATAGGGTCGCTGAAGAGTCAGACATGACTGAGCAACTGATACTTTCACTTTTTTCAGGTAACAATGCTAACGGTCATCCTGGTTCTTTTGAGAAGCTTCAAAATGCACATCTCTGATTCAGTATGCAAGGAAAACATGCACTTGGGATTATAAGACGCTTCTTTCCTACCTAAGAACTGTAGCCAAACATCTAAGAAAATGATCATAGATAAGACTCTCACCACCTTCCAAACAAATACAAGAGATATTCCTCTCCTTTCCCTCCACGTCTCAGTAAATGGTACCATAACATACTAACTCAGGAGTAAAAGCCAGCTTTTTTTCTGTAATGGGCCAAATAGCTCATTTGGCCAATTTTTGGCTCTGCAGGTCACCTTTGGCCACCTACGGTCTCTGTCATATATTCTTCCTGCTGTTATTTGGTTTTTGTTTTGCCTTTTTACCCCCTTTTAAAATGTAAAAGCCATTTTTAACTCATGAACCGAGCGAACACAGGTACCAGACTGGATCTGCCCACGAGCCACACTCGGCTGGCTTTTTTTTTTTTTTTGGCTGAAACTCATGGCATGTGGGATCTTAGTTCCCTGACCAGGGATTGAACCCACGTCCCCTGCTGTGGAAGCACAGTTGACTGACTTGCACTGGCTCAAACCAGGCACGGGAAGTTCATCTTTGCTCCTGCCTCTCTTCCATCCCATGCTGAGTGCAAAAGCCAGTCTGACCAATTCTCTTTCTCAAATGTGTCTTGAATACCCTATCATTACCCAAGTCCCAGCCAACACCGTCTCCCACTTGAGGCCCAGAAACACCCTCCTAACTGCAATTCCAGCTTATATTCTTGCTCCACCCAATTCTCTGCTCAAGCTAAGACCTCACTTTGTGAACTCGATTATGTCTTTATTCCTCGGCCGAGAACCTTTTAATGGCTTCCCACCACGGTTTGGAAAAATGCAGTCTCTTTTCCATGGCCTCCAGCATCTTGGGATCCAGCCCCATCTTGACTTACTTCCCCCTTCAGTCACAGCGGGATTTCATCAATTCTTAAACACACAAACGCTGCCTCTGGACCTTTGCACACGCTAGCAGTGCTGCCCGTAATGCTTTCCTACCATTATTCACACAGCTAGTTCCACATCTTCTTTCCTAAAGGTAACACGCTCAGGCAGGCCTTATCTGTATCTCAGACACAGCAACCAATCACCTTTCCATGACGCCAAGTAGTGAAAGTGTTAAAGGGA
Source organism: Bos indicus x Bos taurus (assembly GCF_003369695.1). Lineage (NCBI taxonomy): Eukaryota > Metazoa > Chordata > Mammalia > Artiodactyla > Bovidae > Bos > Bos indicus x Bos taurus. The sequence continues at coordinate 29,975,621 of NC_040094.1, read as the reverse complement.
CAAGCACCTTTTTATTTCTGTGTCTGAAATTAGTCCCATGAGGGCAGGACTCCTATTCATCTTGTTCATCACTTAGGTTCCAGCACCTAGCCCAGGGTTTGGCATAGAATGGGGACTTCATAAATATTTGCTCAATGAACAGATGAGTGATGGTCCTGGTTGTTTATACGGTCCAATATTTTCCAAATTGCAGGTTCATGAGTACACTAGCAATAGCCCACTTTTCAAAAAAAAAAAAATATTTCCAAGAATTTTTTTCCAGAAATGACCTAATTTATATTAGTGTAGAACAGACCAAGGTATGCAATTATGAACTGAGTGAGCTGCCAAGCTCTTTGTTTCTGTCCTCCCATCCTTCATTCACTTCAAGTTCCTAGAAGGCAGTAACAACTGAATGTACCCCATAGAAATAAATACCAAATCTGATAAGTGGGAGTCTTTGGGCTGAATCACAGATGAGGACAAATGTCACTCTTTGGGTTTCACCTGATATGGTGAAAACTCAGGCTGTAACTAACTTTCTATCCCAACCACCCTCCTAAGCCTGCCCCATGCTTGGACCAGCACCCCCTACCCTCTGGCAGGTTCCGGGCATGGAGCGGGTGAGGGGTCAGCTGGTGTTCAGTGCCCGAGTGAGCTTGGCATCCCATGAGTGTCCCTTCCAAGGGTATCTGGAGGCCCAGGCCACAGCCACGAATGTGGGCATAGCAGCAGCAGCCACGGGCCGCGAGGCAGGCTCACCTGTGTAATGCCCACCTTGCAAACTGCCGTGGTGGTTGCAGACGGCGTAGAGGTCGTACAGGAAGTCTGGCGGGTAGCTGGTGGGCAGGCAGGCTGGCTGCTTCCAGGAAGGAGGCCAGGCGCCCGGCATGGCCTTGGGGCTGGTGCTCCTCTGGGCCACGTGGGGAGCCATGTTGAGCCCGGCGAGCGGGAACTTCACCAGCGTGGAGAGCTTGTTCCTCCTCTCGCCCACCTGGCAGAAGCGCTTGAGGTGGATGATAAGGATGTCAGGCAGGGTCCAGAGGCTCAGCTTCACCACGCCCTGCTGCAGGGCCTGGCAGTGGGGGCAACGCCATGCGTCGTCCTGGGCCAGCTGGAAGGGAAGCCGCCAGGACCGTGAGCCCACCCACCGACGGGCCCTGGCACCCCCCGTCCAGCAGGGGCGCAGACCCCCAGGGCGGGACCTGCTCCTCCTTGGTGTAGAACTGGAAACACTCGTCCAGGGTGCAGCTGTGTTGCTGGTGAGCCTGCTGCTGCCGCCTCACACTGTCTGCATCTTGCACCTGCTCCTCCTGGGGGCTCCCAAACAGGCTGCAGGGGGAGCAGACAGAGGCCGTGTGGGTGTCTCACTTCCCCGCAACACCCCCAACCGAGGGTCTCTACTCCCAGCTAATGGGGTGCAAAGCATCTGCTGTGGAGTCAAAGGCCCCCTTCCTTGGGCTCCCGGAGCGCCCACTCTCTCTTACTGGAATTCTCAGTCTCCCCCAGCAGCCCTGAGAAGGACCAAGCCCTGGGCTTAGGTATCTTTGTCTCATGTGATTCATGGCCTGGCACCTAGTTGAGATTAATAAACCCTCACCAGGCCCACTCCAGTGTTCTTGCCTGGAGAATCCCAGGGACGGCGGAGCCTGGTGGGCTGCCGTCTATGGGGTTGCACAGAGTCAGACACGACTGAAGCGACTCAGCAGCAGCAGCAGCAGCAGGCTGAACAGTGCCTTTTCCCAATGTTGGAAGATGCCCTCGGGGTTAGAGAAGCAGCCACACTGGGTGACTCAGAGTGTGCACTTGAGCCTGACGGCCTGAGTTCAAAGTCCACCTCTGCTAGGCACGGGCTGTGTGACACTGAGCGACCGTTTAGCCTCTCTGTGCCTTGGTTTCCTCATCTGACAAGGTGGATTCAAGTTGGCCCTACCTTACAGAATGGGATATATGAAATATCCTGCACGGATGGAAAGTGCTCAGGGCAGGGCCTGGCCAGGGGAAGTGAATAAGTGTCACCTCACCATTTACAACTGTGACTGTGACCACCACGGCCATCACCCACTGACATCATTATACTATTCCTACTGCTGTTGTTTATAGACAGACAATTGCCAGTGGGGCTTCTTGGAGGAATAGGTCACAGGGCATCTGGGAAGCTTCATACACCCCACAGTGGCATCAGGGGAGCTGGCACAGGAAGGTCCCTTATGCACAAACAGGCTTTGTCTCCTCTGCTGGAGCTGGGCTCTGCTGGACTCACCGCTCCTTGGTGTCAACGTCCCACTCCACGGCCAGTTTGATGTGCGGAGGGCCTCCTGGCCTCCTGAGATGCAGAGCCCTGATGAGAGAATAGGGGGCCCATCCAAGACATGGAGACGGGCTTCCCACTCTCCCCACCCTCCCCACCCCCAGGACCAATGTTCCCAACAGAAACGTCCAGGGCTGCATGGAAACCAAGGTCGGGGGCCTGAGGAGGCACTGTCTGCGGAAGGCTTGGTCCTTCATCTACCCTGAAGCCTCTGTCCTCCCTGTCCTGGGAGCTGTGAGCTCTGAGGGTCTGGTGGCTCAGCGCTCCCACTGCAGCCCCAGCCACCTGCTCAATGACAATAGGTCTGTTCTGTTTGAACATCCTATACACACACCCAATTCTGATGATGCCCAAAATGAGCTGCCGGGTTTCCCTCCACTGTGAAGTGAAAGGAGCACCTTTGAGCCCACCTCCACGACCTAAAAGGTCTTCCCCTTCCAGAGCCCCCCAGACCCAGAAAATCTCATTGGCCCATCGGTCTTTCCAGCTGCTTGCACTCAGCCCATTTCAGAAGAGACTGGTTGGCCTTAATGCAGAAGAAAGTAGAAGACGTGAAATCAAGACACATATAGACAAGCGATGGGAGGGTCTGCCCCTTAAAAGAAAGTTTTGAATGCCCCTTAAAAGAAAAAAGTGGAGATGTCACATAAGCCTCCAGCTGTCACCAAGATGATTCAAAAACAGGTTTTGAGGGACATCCCTGGGGGTCCATGGTTAAGACTCTGAGCTTCCAATGCAGAGGGCATGGGGTTACATCCCTAGTCAGGGAACTAAGATCCTGCATGCTATATAGCATGGCCAAAAAATAAAAATAACAAATAAAACCAAATTGAAACTATCAAAAAAAACAAAACAAAACAAAAACCCAGTGTTTGAGTTCATGGAAGGTATACAATCCTTAACTAGCCATGTGAGTGTGAATAAGTCCTCATCTTTGGGAACCCCAGGGTCCCCTCCATCTCTGAAGTGGCCATCAGTCCTGCTTAGACATAAGGACTGGAAGCACAGAATGTATACAAGGACCTAACCCAGTCGCTAGTGCTGAAGACCAAGGGCAACTAAGATTGTCATCAGTTTTACTGATACACAGCCTTGAAGGAGTCTAGTCAGACAAGAACGTATTCATTCTCTTACCATGTCTGGAACATCCCCTTACCTGTCAACTGCCCAGTGACAGAGGGGCCGACTGTCCTGTGGGGACAAGTAGCTACAGGCCAGGGAGAGTCCCACGACCCGGATGGAGAACAGTGACCCCAGGTTCTGCCAAGCCAAGAACAGGAAGCAGGTCAACGTGCATGTTGGTGTGAATCAGATGGTTATGTGCAAAGAAGTTACTCAAAAAATGCAACTTTCTGATTATAGGGATTTTTTGAATATGTCCTTAATAATTTTTTTCTAAACCTGGAGATATAAAGGCTTTAGATTTTTTTAGAAGATACACCCTATACCTTTTAACATAGTAATCTAATACCATGTAACATTAAATTTTCTGAAACAGCGAACACAGTGATTTAAAATAACATTTTAAAAAATAAAATAACACATGGTTAATTAAAGCAAATGTTGGCACAATAAATGGGAAATTAAACGAATTCTGTCCATCAATTATTAATGGAGAAGGAAATGGCAACCCACTCCAGTACTCTTGTCTAGAAAATCCCATGGACGGAGGAGCCTGGTGCAGGCTACTGCCCAGGGGGTCACAAAGTTAATAGGCAATTTAATTTATCAAGATGATTATAATCGTCACCAGATTACCAAAGTGAGGCAATTATCTAAAAGCAAGCTAGTGTACATTTTACTTATCAAATGCTAAGTATTTGTACACATCGAAATAAGCCACATAAAAGAAATGTCACATATGTTTTTATTCTAAGACATGTATTTTTTTCATATTCTAACTTTTCTGAACTGAAGTAAACCTTGAAAGTGAAAGTCGCTCAGTCGTACCTGATTCTTTGCAACCCCATGGAATTCTCCATTGAACCCCATGGAATTCTCCAGGCCAGAATACTGGAGTATGTAGCCTTTCCCTTCTCCAGGGGATCTTCCCAACCCAGGGATCGAACCCAGGTCTCCCACAATGCAGGCAGATTCTTTACCGTCTGAGCCACGAGGGAAGCCAAGTGAACCTTAAACAGCGTTATTTGCAATAGTCAACTGGTAGAAGTAACCCAAGAATCCATCAACATATGAATGGATAAACCAAATGTGGTATTATAAACACACAAGGGATTCCCTGACAGCTCAGCCGGTAAAGAATCCACCTGCAATGCAGGAGATTTCAGTTTGATTCCTGGGTTGGAAAGATCCCCTGGAGAAGGGATAGGCTACCTACTCTAGTATTCTTGGGCTTCCCTAGTGGCTCAGCTGGTAAAGAGTCTGCCTGCAATGCGGGAGACCTGGGTTTGATCCCTGCCTTGGAAAGATCCCCTGGAGTAAGGGAATGGCTACGTACTCCAGTATTCTGGGCTGGAGAATTCCATGGACTATACAGTCCATAGAGTCTCAAAGACACACACAATGGAATATTACTCAGCCTTAACAAACAAGTAAATTCAATGCATGCTGCAACATGAATGGACCCTGAAAACATTTTGCTTAGTGAAATAAACCAGACGCAGAAGGGCAAATATTGTATGGTTCTATTTATATGAGATACCCAGAGTGGTCAAATCCTTAAAGACAGAAAGTAGAATGGAGGTTCCCAACAGGCTAGGTGCTGGGAGAGCAGAGAGCTGTTATTTAATAGGTATAGTTTTTGTGGGTATGAGGAAAAATTTAGGGGGTATAGTGGTGATGGCTATGTATCATGAGGAATACAATTAATGCACACTTGTGAATGGTTAAAATTAATGTTACATGCGTTTTTCCACAATGTTTTAAAAAAATCAAGTCAGGGGTTGCCTGTATCATAATTTTGCAGGCCCCACTGACTGCTTGGTTCTAAAACTGAAATGGCTGTAGAGGTGCAGAGGCAAAAGTACATGGGAGACCACGGGGAGACTAAGAACAGCTGATTTCAGTGTTTGCATGAAAGTGGTTCTGTCCACTTTCAACAGCAAGGAGCACAGGGTTTGGGGAAGGCCAAAGCTATTACTAGGTATTCTGACCTACTTAGGGAGAAATTCGAGTTTCTAATTTGGGCAGATCTGCCGGGCAGTTCATGGAGCAAAAATGCTTTGGAGATAAAGATTTGGTACAAAGGTAGAAAAGGTCATTAACAAAATGATATTTGGGGTAAATCCTGAGTCAAATGTATGGTTTTCCCTGGGCAGGAAAGCACATAAATTATGAATAATTATGAAGAAATCCCTTTGAAATGTTTGGGACATCCTCCAAATGGGAAGATTGTACTTAGAGAATAATTGGGGGTAAATGAAACTCGGGGGCTACTGACCTGTCCCTAAAAATGTTAAAGTCTTCTATGCCAAGCAGCCATCAGAACAACTTCTGATGCTATCGGGGCTAAAAGGAATGGTTTTAGGGAATTCCCTTATGGTCCAGTGGTTAAGAGTTCGTGTTTCCAATACAAGGGGTGGGAGTTCTATCCCTGGTTGGGGAACGAAGATCCCACATACCCCATGGCATGGCCAAAAAATAAGAAATGGTTTTAAAATTTGTTGCTTTTATTTGGAAACTACCAGACTCTACACATGGACATCACCAGATGGCCAATACAGAAATCAGATTGATTATATTCTTTGCAGCCAAAGATGGAGAAGCTCTATACAGTCAGCAAAAACAAGACCTGGAGCTGACTGTGGTTCAGATCATGATCTCCTTATTGCCAAATTCAGACTTAAATCAAAGAAAGTAGGGAAAACCACTAGACCATTCAGGTATGACCTAAATCAAATTCCTTACAATTATACAGTGGAAGTGACAAATAGATTAGATCTGATAGGCAGAATGCCTGAAGAACTATGGATGGAGGTTCGTGACACTGTACAAGAGGCAGGGATCAAGACCATCCCCAAGAAAAAGAAATACAAAAAGGCAAAATGGTTGTCTGAGGAGGCCTTGCAAATAGCTGAGAAAAGAAGATAAGTGAAAGGCAAAGGAGAAAAGGATAGATATACCCATTTGAATGCAGAGTTCCAAAGAATAGCAAGGAGAGATAAGAAAACCTTCCTCAGTGATCAATGCAAAGAAACAGAGGGAAACAATAGAATGGAAAAGACTAGAGATCTCTTCAAGAAAATTAGAGATACCAAGGGAACATTTCATGCAAAGATGGGCACAATAAAGGACAGAAATGGTATGCACCTAACAGAAGCAGTATTAAGAAGAGGTATGAAGAATACACAGAAGAACTATATATAAAAAAAAGATCTTCATGATCCAGATAACCACGATGGTACGATCACTCGTCTAGAGCCAGACATCCTGGAATGTGAAGTCAAGTGGGCCTTAGGAAGCACCACTACAAACAAAGCTAGTGGAGGTGATGGAATTCCAGATGAGCTATTTCAAATCCTAAAAGATGATGCTGTGAAAGTGCTGCACTCGATATGCCAGCAAATTTGGAAAACTCAGCAGTGGCCACAGGACTGGAAAAGGTCAGTTTTCATTCCAATCCTGAAGAAAGGCAATGCCAAAGAATATTCAAATTACCACATAATTGTACTCATCTCACACACTAGCAAAGTAATGCTCAAATTCTCTAAGCCAGGCTTCAACAGTACATGAACTGTGAACTTTCAGATGTTCAAGCTGGGTTTAGAAAAGGCAGAGGAACTAGAGATCCAATTGCGAACATCTGTTGGATCATTGAAAAAACAAGAGAGTTCCAGAAAAACACCTACTTCTGCTTTATAGACTATGCCAAAGCCTTTAACTCTGTGGATCACCAAAAACTGTGGAAAATTCTGAAAGAGATGGGAATACCAGACCACCTGACCTGCCTCCTGAGAAATCTGTATGCAGGTCAAGAAGCAACAGTTAGAATTGGACATGGAAAAACAGACTGGTTCCAAATCAGAAAAGGAGTACGTCAAGACTGTATACTGTCACCCTGCTTATTTAATTTATATGCAGAGTACATCATCCAAAATGATGGGCTGGATGAAGCACAAGCTGGAATCAAGATTGCCAGGAGAAATATCAATAACCTCAGATATGCAGATGACACCACCCTTATGGCAGAAAGCAAAGAACTGAAGAGCTTCTTGATGAAAGTGAGAGGAGAGTGAAAAAGTTGGCTTAAAACTCAACATTCAGAAAAAGAAGATCATGGCATCTGGTCCGATTGCTGCCGCTGCTACTGCTGCTAAGTCGCTTCAGTCGTGTCTGACTCTGTGCGACCCCATAGACGGCGGCCCACCAGGCTCCCCCGTCCCTGGGATTCTCCAGGCAAGAACATTGGAGTGGGTTGCCATTTCCTTCTCCAATGGGTGAAAGGGAAAAGTGAAAGTGAAGTCGTTCCGTCATGTCCGACTCTTCACGACCCCATGGTCTGCAGCCTACCAGGCTCCTCTGTCCATGGGATTTTCCAGGCAAGAGTACTGGAGTGGGGTGCCATTGGTCTGATTACTTCATAGCAAATAGATAGGGAAACAGTGGAAACAGTAACAGACTTTATTTTTGGGGCTCCAAAATCACTGCAGATGGTGACTGTAGCCATGAAATTAAAAGACGTTTGCTCCTTGGAAGAAAAGCTATGACCAACCTAGACAGCATATTAAAAAGCAGAGACATTACTTTGCCAACAAAGGTCCATCTAGTCAAAGCTATGGTCTTTTCAGTAGTCTATGGATGTGAGAGTTGGACTATAAAGAAATCTGAGCGCTGAAGAATTGATGTTTTTGAACTGTGGTGCTGGAGAAGACTCTTGAGAGTCCCTTGGACTGCAAGGAGATCCAACCAGTCAATCCTAAAGGAAATCAGTCCTAAATATTCATTGGAAGGACTGCTGCTGAAGCTGAAACTCCAATACTTTGGGCACCTGATGTGAAGAACTGACTCATTGGAAAAGACCCTGATGTTGAGAAAGATTGATGGCAGGAGGAGAAGGGGATGTCAGAGGATGAGATGGTTGGATGGCATCACTGATTCTTTGGACATGAGTTTGAGTAAGCTCTGGGAGTTGGTGATGGACAGGGAAGCCTGGTGTGCTGCAGTCCATGGGGTCGCAAAGAGTCGGACATGACTGAGCGACTGAACTGAACTGAACCAGTCTGAGAATCAATAAACGAGCAAGGCATAAAGGTGTTCCTTCTTGGAGTTTTTCATGTGTTTTTCAAAAATTGGACAAAATTATTTGAATATCTACATTCTCATATTTGGACATAAACATCAATTTTAGTTTTCCACAGGAGTAATACTTCAAGTCCCTTAAAACTGTTTTTTCATTTCTTTTTTTATATTGGAGTATAGCCGATTAACAATGTTATGGTAGTTTTAGGTGGAGAGCAACAGGATGCAAGTCCATTGAAACTTTTGGTTCAAATGTCTACATTACAGTTTTTTACAGTAAGTTTCTCTCCAGGAAGAACTATGGGAAGCCACAAACGAATGATGTAAATTCCACTCTTTCTTCCAGTTTTTTAAAAAAATATTTATTTGTTTGGCTGCACTGGGTCTCAACTCTGGGATCTTTTCTCCTGGTTGAGGCATGCTAGATCTTCAGCTCCAGCATGGGAACAATTAGTCGTGGCATGTAGGATCTGGTTCCCTGACCAGGGATAGAACCTGTTGCCCCCTGCATTGGGAGAATGGACTCTCAGACACTGAATCACCAGGGAAGGCCCCAGTGCTGTTTCGAAAGATTTAACAAGCGAAAGCTCCATCTGTGAAAGGTCTTTGGTAATGTGACAAAGAGAGGAACGGCACAGGTCATAAAATGGTGATTTTTCTTGCATAAAAAAGTTATTTGATATGACAATGTGAATGCTGTCATTGATGCTAAATTCTTGTTTCTCCTGAGCTACCCCTAAATTCCTACCCTACACACACACAACACACACACACACGCACACACACACACACACACTGACCTGTATGGGGACTTCGCTCTTCATGAGGTATCGGACTTTGCTAAGAATGCACTGCTGGAGCTGGATCCATGAGATGGCTCTGTCTTCCCTTACCAAGAAAGGAGGCCCAAACCTGGAAATCCAAGTATATGAGGTTATTTCAGCAAAACAAAAACCAACAATACCCAAGAGTCAACAGTGTTGACTCTACTCATTGGCTTCACTCAATGGGATCCCACATACCATGCACCAGAGCCAATTAAAAAAAAAAAAAACTTAAAAAAAAAATAGAGATGAGAGCAGTTATCATTGTTCCTAAAACCAATAGAAAAACCTCTGATACTTAATTGTTACAGATGGTGTTAGCCATCTGCTGAGGGCTATCACTTTTGATCCTCTTGATCAGAAAGCACCTCACACCCTACTCCTTGTGGATCAACATTAAGAATGGATATTTAATCTTTTTCAAATTAGAATTATTCCAGCCCAAATTCCAAGTACATGTTGACACACCCCAGAAATCAAGTGAAAGAAAGACAAAGTTAAACATACCTGCTGGCCTGCTGCCCGGAGCCCACCAGATTACAGAAGAGGATTAGCACCGAGGTCTCGATGTGGACGGGCAGCGATAATCGCTGACCCTCACGGGCTGCCAAGCACGGGGAGACCAGTAGACCAGATGGACGAGCTGAAGATCAAGAATTACATTTGTGTTCTTAAAGGAGCTACTGCGCTGGGTCAGAACACTGGCTTCTAGCCCCTCTTCTCTTTGAGCATCTATTAACCACCCATGGGAGACACTGGAGGGCTACAGGGAAAGCAATATTAAGGTTCATGGCACATGTGCCGCTGGACACTTGGTGCAAGAAGAGGATCTACACGGTAGTGAACTTGCTGCTGTGTTCAGCCGATTTTAAAATACAGAGATTTTTCAGTTCTAATGAGATAGATGAAACTGGAGCCTATTATACAGAGTGAAGTAAGCCAGAAAGAAAAACACCAATACAGTATACTAACGCATATATATGGAATTTAGAACGATGGTAATGACAACCCTGTATGCGAGACAGCAAAAGAGACACAGATGTATAGAACAGTCTTTTGGACTCTGTGGGAGAGGGAGGCGGGGGATGATTTGGGAGAATGGCATTAAAACATGTATAATATCATATAAGAAACGAATCGCCAGTCCAGGTTCGATGCAGGATACAGGAAGCTTGGGGCTGGTGCACTGGGATGACCCAGAGGGATGGTATGGGGAGGGAGTTGGGAGGGAGGTTCAGGATGGGAAACACGTGTACACCCGTGGCGGATGCATGTTGATGTATGGCAAAACCAATACAATATTGTAAAGTAAAAAATAAATAAATAAATATATTTTAATAAATAAAATACAGAGATTTTAATCAACACTTTTCAAAGCCAATCTGAAAAATATACCAAAATGATTTTGGTTGCTTGTATGCTTTGATCAGAGAGCTGTAGAGTTTCTGCTCTCTTAGAAAGCCAACATAAGAAGAACAGAGGGAATGCAAAAATCTTTGTCATTGAGAAAGTAGAAGAATTGGACCATCCTCAATTTCCAATCAGCTCTGAAATTTTACTTTTAAGGCACAGACGGGTGACCTGTGATTAAATTTGAAACGAGGGCTTGTTTCACTGAGTTATCACATAATCAGGGCCTGTCAATGTTTTATTCCAGATTCCACACCCAGAGTCTCTCCAGTGACTCAAAGTGACTGCAGATACTTGGTTCCCACAGCCAGTCTGCCACCTAGGCTGGCTAAGGATACAGCCTGGGCAGAGAATTTATCTGTGGTACATGGTAAGACTGGCACAAGGTGCTCTAATATGAGTCTTCTTGACTGGTTAATTGGACCAAAATGTATACTGACCTACAATGAAAGGCTGTCAGAAACTGACCACCTTTGCCTATCCAAAGTTTAGGAAAAGTAAACATAGGGAAGTGAGACTATTAACAAAATGTCTTTTAATAACCTATTTGACCATCTACTACTCCAGTTTATAAGGGTTTTTTTTATTAATTTATTTTTATTGAAGGATAATTGCTTTACAGAATTTTGTTATTTTCTGTCAAACCTCAGCTCAACATGAATCAGCCATATATAAATATATCTCCTCCCTTCTGGAACTCCCTCCCATCTCCTTCCCTATCCCACCCCTCTAGGTTGATACAGAGCCCCTGTTTCAGCTTCCTGAGCCATACAGCAAATTCCCGTTGGCTATCCATTTTACATATGGTAATGTACGTTTTCATATTACCCTGTCCATACATCTTACCCTCTCCTCCCCTCTCCCCATGCCCATAAGTCTATTCTCTATGTCTGTTTCTTCACTGTTGCCCTGTAAATAAATTCTTCTGTACCATTTTTCTAGATTCTGTATGTATGCATTAGAATATGGTATTCATCTTTCTCTTTCTGACTTACTTCACTCTGTATAATAGGTTTTAGGTTCATCCACCTCATTAGAACTGACTCAAATGTGTTCCTTTTTATGGCTGAGTAATATTCCATTGTGTATGTGTACCACAACTTCTTTATCCATTCATCTGTTGATGCACATCTAGGTTGCTATAACAGTTTTACTTCAAGCACTGACCTTGAACCATAAGACTCCTGAAGACAAAGATTACTCCAGCACCCATTCTGAATGAAAGTGAGTTGCTCAGTTGTGTCCGACTCTTTGCCACCCTATGAATTGTAGCCTACCAGGCTCCTCCACCCATGGGATTTTCCAGGCAAGAGTACTGGAGTGGGGTGCCATTTCCTTCTCCAGAGGATCTTCCCCACCCACGGATTAAACCCAGGTCTCCTACATTGTAGGCAGGTGCTTTACCATCTGAGCCACAAGGGAAGTCCCATTCTGAATAGTGGTTCTCAAAATGTGGCTCCAGGATCATTATCACCAGAGCTTACCAGACAAGTAATTTCTCAGGCCCCACCCCTGGCCTTCTGAGTCAAAAGCCCTGTGGGTAGGATTCAGAAATCTGCTTAAACAAGCTCTCCAGATGATTCTGATACTAAGGTTTTGAGAATTCCTGTATTAGTTGATTGATTTTTAATAATGAATCATCTGTAAAACAAATATCAGAGAAAATAAGCCTGATATTTCCAAGTACTAAAACTGAATGTCTTATGCCTTAGCACCCAATAGGTATTCTCTCAAACCTATAATTCATAATATGCAAATAAAATTTTGCAAACACTACTGTACCTGAGAGCATCTCCTGCCCAGGTGATGGGGGAGCTTGGAAGGCATAGACATTATCTCCTTCTGCAATAGTATTCAGGTCCTCTTCATCAAAGAAAGACCGCTGGAGTCCACTGGGATACAGTTCAACCAAGATCACCTGGAATGAAAAGGATCATTTTCCCTTTTGTTTCTCAAAGGGAACTTAACAAAGAAGCAGTCTAAAAATGAACCAATTGCCTGAAACCTCTCTTTTACATTTTCCTTCCAAGTGGTTACTTATTTTTAGTAATAAAACACTAGGTGCTACAGTCAGACTAACACAGACTTGGATCTCAACTGCAACAACAGAATATCAAAGTGCCAAAGGAAGAGTGGGGAGAAGAAAATTGAAAAGCTAAAGTTTTATACCCAGCTAAACTATCCTGACAGAATGCGCCTAAAATGAAGCCTACTTCAGATAAACAAAAATTGAGAGTGTTTCCCACTAACCGATCTCCACTTAAAAAACTTCTAAATAGTACTGACAACTTTTCTCACATTGTACCATACATGGAAAATATTTTTATGGAACACTGAGGTGAGCAGAAAAGGCTGGTTTTGTAGTGGAGCAGATGGGTGACTACTGCTGTGAGGGTCCTGGCTGCCCCCAGATCCAACTCTGTCCCCTGAAGGGTGGAAAGAATCAACAACTGAGCACACAGACATACATTTTTTCCTCCAATGGAGATCTTTATTAAAATAGTGAGAAAAGTCAGAAGAACTGATTGGGTAGAAGCAGGAAGGAGCCCACTGGGGTGATAGAAAGGTTCTGTTATCATGGTGGTTACACAGATGTACATGTAAAAAGTCAACAAGTTATAACTTTAAGATGGACACTTTCTTATATCCCTTCCCTTCTGTAATGAAAAGGTTAAAAATATTCCTTAATTAGAAAAAAAAAAATCTCATGAGGTCACCAAGTCACCAATTTTACACCAATGGAAGTATAAAATTTCCATTTTACAGTTAAAGAAACAGAGGATCAGAACTTCCCTGGAGGTCCAGTGGTTAAGGCTCTGTGCTCCCAATACAGGAGGCATGGGTATGAGCCCTGGTCAGGAACTAAGATCCCACATGCTGCACAATGTGGCAAAAAAAAAAAAAACTAAAGAAAGAAATAGGGGACTGATTACTTAGTCTAAGGTCCGAAAACTAGAAAGGGACTGAATCACAATTAGAACCCCATTTTGAGCCCTTCCCTTGTTGCTTTTCACCACCATCCCTTCTATCCTGTCCTTTCATGAGGGACCCTATTATGGGTCTGTCCACCAAAGTCACAGTGAATCCAAACTCTTTACCAAGACACTTAAAAAAAAAAAAAGTGGAGCACACCCATCCCACTGTCCCCAAATCGCCTCTCTCATGTACTCATCCCAAGTTCCTCTTCAGTCTCCTGATTTATATGCTCAGGAGTGAAAACACAGAATAGTGGCTCAGGTTCTGAAATCACCGCCTGCATTCAAATCCTGGCCCAGGCACTGACCTTGTGTCACACTTGCCCAGTGCTCACTGGTACAATGAGCATAACTGTAATATCTGCCTCACAGGATGATGGTGGGGAGTAAATTAGCCATAAAGTTCACAGAGTGGTGCTCAGCACTTAATCAGCACTACTGAGAGTCAGCTATTGTTGAAAGGATGATGATCGCCATCATCATCACCTTTTTGGAAGACAAAGGTGATTTCCCCTCCGGGTTATTCTGTGAAAAAGCAGGGAGCGGTCTAGGCCCAGTCATCACAGACACCAGGGACTATTAATCAAACAGTATCTCATGAATCACACTGGAGTCACTGAGAGCCAAAAATTAGCCTAAATAGCCCAGAGGGCTGGTGCAGTTAGCATCCCTCATCCTATGCCCAGGTCCCCCATCACACCTCCTCTGGAGAGACGCCGCCTTCCTCTGCAACCATCTTCCTCAGGGCTGCCACTGTGCTCAGGATTGGCACGGCAAGGCCAATGCGCAGGAACCGCTGGCTCTTGGAGGGGAAGACCAAGGTGACACTCAAGAATCTGGAAAATAGGAAGGAGGCCACATCCTTAAAGGACGGACATGGGCTGTCACCAACATCACTGACACTAGACCAGGTTTAGCACTTGGGCAAATCTTTGCTTCCTGGTCGGGTCATTGCCTTTTAAGTACGTTGTCACCAGGTGGCAGCAGAGAGCCAATTCCCCAAGGCTCTCAGTAGCATGTACTTTTCCAGCGACTTAAAAGTAAAAGATATTTGATCAAGAATCACAGCACAGGTCTTCCTCAACTTACAGTGGGATTACGTCATTGTAACTTAAAGTATCTTAAGTCAAAAATGCATTTAATACCCCTAACCTATCAAATACCATAGCTTAGCCCTCCCCACCTTAAACATTCTCAGAACACTTACATTTGCCCACAGTTGGGCAAAATCATCTAACATAGAGCCTCCGTGATAATAAAGCTTTGAATTGCCCCTGTAATTTACTGAATGCTGTGCTGAAGGTGAAAAACAGAGCGGTTTTAAGTATATGGTTGTTTACCCTTATGATCACCCAGCTGGACTGGGAGCTGTGGTGCTGCCCTGCCCAGAGAGGACCATACCTCACATTGCCTGGCTGGGAAAAGATCAAAATTCAAATTGCAAAGTACGGTTCCTACTGAATGCGCATCACTTTCATACCATTGTACAATCAAAATATTGTACGTCGAACCATCGTTAAGTCAGGGACCATCTGTTCCGACCTATGGTCTCAAGATTCTATTTGCTAAGTAGATAATCTAAAGCAAAAAGAAACTTTGAAGTCTGAAAAGTAGAGCAGTCAAGTCTCTCCCTCCAGGACAACTCAACACTACTGACAAGGCTCCCCTTTTCCTCCTGAAGTTCTTTCTCCCTTGTGATGGAGTACAGCCCTTTTGCTCCCCAACTTCTCTGGACTCTCTCTAGTTCCACTGTCTACTACACCCAGCAGCACACCAGGGCTTACCCCTCCAACTCCTGTGTCTCCTGCTCTCTACTACAGTAACAATCTAATCCATGTGAATAATTAGCAGAGCTGAGACTTGAACCCAGGCAGTCTGGCCCCAGAGTCAGTGGTCCTAACCATTGTGCTATGCTGCTTCTGGCCAGGAATCACAGCTGATATCTATCAGTAGCCATCATATGATGATAGGATAAGTCAGTTATTAATATATTTATGGCACTGACAATCAGCAGAACAGGAGTTCAAAGCAGGAAGCGAGATTCAGTTGCCAGGAAAGGATATATAAAGCCATCAGTCTTCACCGCATCCTAAAGATGGAGGATATCAACAGGCAGAAGGCAAGAGAAAAGATTTTGCAAAGCGGGGGAACCCAGGGAAGAAAGGCCCCATATAGGAATTCACTAAGCTTCCATGTGGTTGGCAGTGGCCTTAACAGTCCCTGCCAAGACCTAGGCTTCTGGGATGCCTGTGCTACGTGCTTCCTCTTTTTGCAGAGCCAAACTTCATCATGTCTCCTACCTAATCCTGCCTCCTCTTTTCTTTTTTTCTCGTATCTCCCAACAACCCCTTTCCATTTCCTTTGCCCCTTAAATAAACCTTTTCCTACACCTTCCCCAAGAGGAAAAAGGATTTAGAAATAAAGCTGGGGAAAGCAGAGGATGACAAGTTTTCTCTGGTTCACCTCTGTCTGTTTGAGTGGTACCAGCTGGCCCATGCCAGCTTCTAAATGGGCCAAAGATGGAAGCCGGGCAATGGGGCTGATAAACAAAAGCATGTTTATAATCCCATCTTCAGCCAAAGAAGGAACTCAGTAACCTTTCACGTTAATCATCCCATTAGGTCATTGGATGTCCCCAAGAAGCAAGGCTTGGCTGAGAAGCAAAAGAGAACTTTGTAGCTGCAGGGTCCAGAGATTCCAAAAGATGGACATCAAGTTCACCAGCATGATGCTCACGTACCTCGTCTGGCGCAGAGGGATGGGCAGGGACACGCACAGGAAAGGGTCGAAGGTGTTGCTCTGTTTCAGGCAGTGGGGACAGGTCAAGGAAGATCTGTGAGGGTGGAGGATACACATTAAAGTCGAATCGCCACTTGAACAGTTGGGCAGTTCCTCAAAGAGTTAGAGCCACCATTGCAATTCCTCTGCTAGGGCCATACCACAAAGAATTGAAGACAGGTATTCAGATCTTTGTGCACAAAGGTTCAGACAATGTTATTCACAATAGCCAAAGGGTGGATACAACTCATGTGTCCATCAATGGATAAATGGGTAAACAGAATGTGTTATAGACACACAATGGATTATTATTCAGTCCTGAGGTCCTCACACTTGCTATATAAATGAACCTTGATAACATCATGTGAGTAAAAGAAGCCAGACACCAAAGGCTACATAATTTATGATTCCATGTATATGAAATACCAGAGTGAGTAAAGCCACAGGAAGAGAATGCAGATTGGTGGTTGCCAGGTGATGAGAGGAGGAAAACCTGGGGAGTGGCTGCTTCATGAGTACCAGGTCTTCTTTTGGGGGTGATGAAAATGGTTACGAACTAGAAAAAAAATAGGTGGTTGCACAACATAGTGGGTGTACATGCTGCTGAACTACAACTTTAAAATGCTTAATTTTATGTTATGTGGCTCTCAACTCAATTTCTTAAAAAGGAAAAAGTTTAATCATATGTATGGGGATTTCCCTGGTGGTACAAAGGCTAAGACTCTGCTCCCAGTGCAGGAGGGTGGGCCTATGTTCAATCTCTGGTCAGGGAACTATATGCCACGTGCTGCAACTAAGACCCAGCACAGCCAAACAAATAAATAAATCTTAAAAAAAGAAAAGATAGACCAGAGAACAGACTGGAGTATTTAATGTTCAATCACTCTCTGCCTTTGGTGAATTTTCCTTTGGGAAAACCATGGCAATGCTGTAGTAAAAAGGATGCACCAGGCATAGAGCGCCAGCCAGCAGGGGGACCTGATGTTTGTGGGGACTCCTCTGCCACCCTGTTTCTCTCCCTCCCTCCTCCCAACCTCACCCATCACATACTGTGCCATAACACAGACCTGAAAGATGTACTTTGTCATTGGGAACTTTCCAAACCCGTTTCACATTTAAGCAGACCAATGAGACGGAATGTTTTTCTTTGACTTACTCATTTTTAAAAAATCTACTAAAACTAAGCAAGGCCGAGTTTTTCTTGCAGATGCACCCTAGTCAACCGATCCAGGGACACGACCTTTAGATGGAGCCGTGAATCTCTGGCCCGGAGCAAGAGATGCATAGTTTGGCAAAAACATAGAATGACCTAATTTTGTATTTAAAGAATAAAGAAAGCATATTGTTTTCATAAAAAACCAGAGAGAGGACGTGAGAGGCACCTGTTCCTCAAAGGATGAGAAGAGGATGATGAGTATAACCAACAGATCAGGGGGAGAGGGTAGCATCACTTTCACAGAAAACTCCAGCAGTTACGAGGCTCCAGCTACACCTCAGATGTGGCCTGGAGGGGTCCTTTCGTCCTTGCCATCCCCTCCAGTTCATCACAGTCCTATCCTACTGTCTCCCAGGCACTCACAGGAGAAAGGACAGAAAATCACCCCAACGTCCTTCACTCTTCACTCGCCCATTTTCCCCAAGCTATTCATCCTCTCTGTCCAGTTGCTTCTGTTCCAAAACTAGCCTCTCATCTGCCGCTGGAACTCAGAACTGCTGTCTGCTCTCCATGGGTTACAAATGCCCCGAAACGACACTGCTCGTTTCACACCCTGGCCTCTCGCTGCCACTGAATATCCATCTGACACCTCCCACCCAGCCAGCTTCACCTGCTCGCTGGCTGGTGAGACGGATGTTCACACTGGCAATGGTAATTAAGACAATGCACAAGCAAGATGTCACCTCTCCAAATCTGCGATCTGAAAAACGCTTCTAAAACATACTCTGCCTAAAAGGGAATGCCACCTGTAATGGGAACCAGATTAGGATTTCTGTGAACAAAAGCTATGAATGCCATGGAGAGAGGAACACACACACACACACACACACTGCCTCCTCTAGCCAAAACTCCAACATAGCAACAATCCTTGACTATTAAACTTGCAGATGTTTTCAAGCCATGATAATAATTGTATAGAATAACCAATTATTTGCCCTCCAGTCCAGTGGTCCTGGACCTTTTTGGCACCAGGGACCAATTTTGTGGAAGACAATTTTTCCAAGGGGGAGGGATGGTTTGGGAATGACTCAAGAGCACTACACTCACTGTACACTTTATTTCTATTCTTATTACATCAGCTCCATCTCAGATCATCAGGGATTAGATCCCGGAGGTTGGGGGACCCCTGCTCTAGCCTACAACCTTCAGCACCCTAATACTATTCTCCCTTCCCTCCTCCAGCCACAGGCAAAACCTCAGCTCCCTAAAAAAGGGACAGCAAGGGGAGATATAGGGAGAATCTCAGTGAGCAGGGGGCCTCTGCACTAACCCAGAATAGCACTTCCGGCTTTTGGTTTCACAAAGAAGACTGATACCAGAGGGCATCCTCCCCAGGAAAGGAGACTGAAGAGGGTCCAGATCAGCAAGGACCACACCCTGGGATTCCAGCCTGGAACTGGCACCCACTATGGCTGCAGAAAACCACTGCTCAGACCTCAAAAGCCCTAACCTAGATGGATGTCCCTAATGATATTTTTTTCCTTTACTCTGGACCAGAAGGCAGAAAGCAGCTATTTTTAGCTGTCACCAATCTCTTTTTTTTAGCATGAATATCTCGCTTCTTACTCACCCTTCTACAGCAATCAACCCAAAGGGTGCTTACAGTCCTTAGTATCAGCCTAAATGTCACTTCTTCAGGAATCTGTCCCTGACTCACCTTTTACCTTGTGACACTGTGATTTATAATAAGAAATATATATTTATGTTGAAAAGCATGTATATTCCTGGCACAGAGCTCCTAAAACCCTTGGAATTTCCTAAGTGATGAGAGCAGAAATAAAGGCAAAATGAGCATTTTTTGCTATTCATAAAAAACCCCGTACAACCACACCTGAATTTATGCTAAAACCATAGGATGGGGCTGGTTGTCAGAGGAACCCAGCACAGGACGAGGACTTTCAGCTCCACGTGCTAGCTCCACACTAGCACTCAGCTAGGCTAAGATCCCACATGCTGCGGGGGCGTGGCCAAAAAGAAAAGAAAAAAAAAAGAAAGTAATGTAGAGGGAAACAAGAGATTTTTTTCCTCTTTCACACTCATAACATGCACTTCAACACTCCCCCAATTTTTCCTTCAAAGCACCTGCCAGTTATACAACTATGTAAAAACCCAGGAGTCGCCCTAGATGTTCACAGTTCCCTTGGTCCCTCCCCCTCTTACTCTTAAACCCACTGACAAGTCCTGGTGACTCTACATCCCCAACTGTTCCCCATCTACCCACCCTGCTCCCTCCATCTCCATCACTACCTGTCTCCATCATTCCCAGTGCTGCCTCCCTTCATCACCAAAACAACTCATTTCTTTCTTTCTTTGTTTTTTTGGCCGCAGGCCACGGCAGGTAAGATCAAATCCCCTATCAGGGATCGAACTCATGCCAAGTACAGTGGAAGCTCAGATTCTTAACCACTGGACAGCCAGGGAAGTCCCAACTAGCCAATTTCTTAAATGGATAATTAGACCACATGCTGCCTTAAACTTTGAAGTGGTCTCCTATGGCCCTTAGGCTACATACAACCCATGCTACCAGATTGCCCGTCCAACTCTCCAGCCTCGCCTCTCCCCACCCTTCACTACTTGGCAGTTCTCTGTTCCCTGAACTTGCATCATCTCCACCCCAGACCCTTTGCTGCTTTTTCTGCCTGGAATATCCTGTCCCCAAGTATCTGAATGGCCAGCTTCTTGTCACTCAGCTCGCAGTTCGAATGTCCCCCCTGAAAATAAGCCTCACCTGATCATCTTATCTAAGGTCGGCTGCCTCCCCAACCTCCCAAGTTATCATTTCACTCATTGTTATCACAGATTGTTGCATATTATGTGTGTATTAAGTCCCTTCCCAGGTGGCGCTAGTGGTAAAGAACCCGCCTGCCAATGCAGGACACGTAAGAGATGTGGGTTTGATCCCTGGGTTGGGAAGATCCCCTGGAGAAGGGCATGGCAACCCACTTCAGTATTCTTGCCTGAAGAATCCCATGGACAGAGAAGCCTGGCCAGCTACAGTCCAAGGATCACACGGAGTTGGACCCAACTGAAGTGACTTGGCAGGCACATATGTGTACTATCTAACACCTCCCCCAATACATGCTTTCAAACTGTGATGCTAGAGAAGACTCTTGAGAGTCCCTTGGACTGCAAGGAGATCAAACCAGTCAATCCTAAAGGAAATCAACCCTGAATATTCACTGGAAGGACTGATACTGAAGCTGAAGCTCCAATATTTTGGCCACCTGTTGCAAAGAGCTGACTCTTTAGAAAAGACCTTGATGCTGGGAAAGACTGAGGGCAGGAGAAGGGGATGACAGAGGACAAGATGGTTAGGTAGCATCACTGACTCAATGGACATGAATTTGAGCAAACTCCAGGAGAGAATGGAGGACAGAGGAACCCGGGGTGCTACAGTCCATGTGGGTCGCAAAGAGTTGGACATGACTTAGCATCTGAACAACAA
Source organism: Bos indicus x Bos taurus (assembly GCF_003369695.1). Classification (NCBI taxonomy): domain Eukaryota; kingdom Metazoa; phylum Chordata; class Mammalia; order Artiodactyla; family Bovidae; genus Bos; species Bos indicus x Bos taurus. Next base: position 29,954,485 of record NC_040094.1, on the reverse strand, counting down.
CAAACCCCCAATAGAATGTTAGTTAATAAGAACAGTGGCTGGGGTGTGTTCACAGCTCAAGTCTCAGTACCTAGAAGGGGGCCTGGCAGAGTCTATGTAAGTTTATATTTTTTATATCCTTCATTATGCTGGGAAATCTAGAACTCCAAATAATGTGTTAAACTCAGCTCTCTGGTAATAAAGAACAAATCAGAAAGATCTCACCCACTTCTCAGCAATGGCCTGGGGAGATCCTAGGCCTTCACATTCATGTTTTATAGAACCATCTTCACCAATACTCCTCCTTCAAGCAGGATGGGAGGCCCAGGAGCCAGCAAGAAAGGAAAGAAATACTGAAAGTTGGAAACAACAGGAGTAAGTGCTTAACTGTGATTAATAATGGGGGAGACAAGGGAGCTTATGGTTTCTGTTGTTTTACAATCTCAGGGTAAACCTGGCAATGTGAGGCTGGTTACCAGCATACAAGTTTGCTGAAGCCTTAGGCAACACATTTTAAACATACCCTATTCTTACCTGTATTGTGCTTGGAAGTGGCTTTGCACAAAGCTTTGGCCCATAGAAAGCGGAGCCGATGGCGACAGAAGGTTCTCAGAGGTCTTCCTGGCTTCAGGTTGAAGCTGCAAAGAAATGAGGGGAGGAAACAAAATTAGCCATGCCTCCCATCACTTCACTGCATCCAGACCAACGAGACTCCACCGCCTCCTGGGTCCACAGCATCCCTTTCTGGGACTAGACCTGCAGAACCAGGCTTTCCATGTTGCTTACCATAATCTACTGCTCCTTCAATCCCTGGACCTCCCCAATTCCCTGAGAGAGTGACAGAGAAAGGAAAGAGACAGAGGTAATGTGTGTTGTGTGTGTGTGTGTGTGTTGAAAGAGCATGACCCTTGGTGAACACTCACACATACTACCCCAGCTCCAACCATTACCTCTGGATTAACAAACCCATTCTTTACCCCCATGCTTCTAGGAACCCTGTGTCTAAATGTTTCCTGTACATTTCACTTGGATGGGCTGTCATCACTTCAAACACACCCACACCAAATCTGACCATCTCCCGCCTCCTAAACCATTCCTGAACATATTTTCCAGCGAGCCAGTCTTCACGTGAACATCGTCTTTCTCAGACAAAACAGGTTTGCATCTCAGAATAATGAATGTGTCAGCCTCCTCCCACCGTACTCTGTCCTACTATATTCTTCTCTGAATTCCCTTACGTATGAGTGTCCCATTGCAGCTATAATAAATGTAATAAAGTAGTGGCTTGAAACAATAGAAATGTGTCCTCTTGTAGATTTCAAGACCAGACATCCAAAATCAGGGACTTCCCTGGTGGTCCAATGGCTAAGACTCTGAGCTCCCGATGCAGGACACCTGGGTTCGATCCCTGGTCAGGGAACTAGACCCCATATACCACAACTAAAAGATTCCACATGCTGCAAGATCTGGTGCAGCCAAATAAATAAACCGATATTTAAAAAATAAAAAGGAGGGAGGGACTTAATCAAGACACCTTGTGTGACACCCTGTGTGCACAGCTCATAACTGAGCAGCCAATGGGGCAGGGGAGGAGACAGAGGAAGGGGTTCAGTTCAGTCACTCAGTCGTGTCCGACTCTTTGCGACCCCATGAGTCGCAGCATGCCAGGCCTCCCAGTCCATCATCAACTCCCGGAGTTCACCCAGACTCACGTCCATCGAGTCAGTGATGCCATCCAGCCATCTCATCCTCTGTCATCCCCTTCTCCTCCTGCCCCCAATCCCTCCCAGCATCACAGTCTTTTTCCAATGTGTCAACTCTTCGCATGAGGTAGCCAAAGTACTGGAGTTTCAGCTTCAGCATCATTCCTTTCAAAGAACACCCAGGGCTGATCTTCTTCAGAATGGACTGGTTGGATCTCCTTGCAGTCCAAGGGACTCTCAAGAGTCTTCTCCAACACCACAGTTCAAAAGCAGCAATTCTTCAGTGCTCAGCTTTCTTCACAGTCCAACTCTCACATCCATACATGACCACTGGAAAAACCATAGTCTTGACTAGACGGACCTTTGTTGGCAAAGTAACGTCTCTGCTTTTCAATATGCTATCTAGGTTGGTCATAACTTTCCTTCCAAGGAGTAAGCGTCTTTTAATTTCATGGCTGCAGTCACCATCTGCAGTGATTTTGGAGCCCCAAAAATAAAGTCTGACACTGTTTCCACTGTTTCCCCATCTATTTCCCATGAAGTGATGGGAAAGAGGAAGGGGTACATAGGGTCAACTCCAAGCTTCCGATCTGGTGCCTGGAGAACCCCTGATCCATTAACAGAAGTGTGTGTATGTGCTCAGGGGTGTCTGATTCTTTGTGACCCCATGGACTCTAACCTGCCAGGCTCCTCTGTCCATGGGATTTCCCAGGCAAGAATACTGGAGTGGGCTGCCATTTCCTTCTCCAGGGGATCTTCCCAATCCAGGGATTGAACCCTTGTCTCCTGCATTGGCAGGCAGATTTTTCACCACTGAGCCACCAGGGAAGCCCATTAACAGAAGAGGGAATGGCAACAGGAGAAAGGGGAAGTTGAGGGAGGGGAGAGCAAGCCAAGTTCCAGGCAGAGACACCAAAGGACAAGGGAATGAAGGGCTCGGAGGAGAGAGAGAGAGACCATGGATGCAGAGCAGACGTGGGCATTTGGGGCTGCCCAGGACGGTCTTCTTTTCACTGAGAGTAGCCCTCACTTTGGGAATGCTGAATTCAGTCTGGGGGGAGGGGGCAAGGCTCTTTCATCAGGAATCCTTTCCTCCCTCACCAAAGAGACTGGTACGTGATCCAAGCAGGATGGATGAGATGTCCCTGCTCTTCAAGTCAATCACAGGCAGACTGACCTACAGGCCGCAAACTGCGACTCTGGCAGAAGTGTCCAGGCCAGAGGATTGAGCCATTCCTGCCACTGACACCCTCCCCACACCCAGAGCTGTCTGGCTCAAGACGGTTCCAAGCCTAGTCTTCAGCATTCATTTCCATTCTTCACACCTGCCCTTTGCCTTCCAACTAATTCCTTTGTTGTTTGAGTTGGCTGATTGGCTGCCGTTCCTCACAACCAAAGACCTCACAATGACCCAGGCTGCTTCTCCATCAGGATGATAGGGCAGTGGGACTTCCCTGACAGTCCGGTGGGTAAGACCTTCCAATACAGGAGGTTTGGATTCAATCCCTGGTTGGGGAGCTAAGATCCCACATGCCTCAGGGCCAAAATAACTAAAACAGAAGCAATTCTTTGAAAATGGTCCACATTAAAAAAAAAAAGAAAATCTAAAAAAGATGATAAGGCAGCATGCGTTGGGAGCGGCTGCATACAGGACCGTCCAAGGAGGGGTATGTAAAGAGAAAATTCCAAACGAGGCTGGGGTGAGAGGCAATGGAGGGTCACTCACAAAGCATGGTGTATCAGGCAGGTCGGACCAGGCTGGGGCTACCCTGCTAGCCGAGTGATCCTGACTATCTCCCTGAGCCTTGTTCCACACCTAAAAGGAAGAGGAGTATTACGTCAGCTCAGGGAGTCATCATTTAAATAAAAAGAGATGAGGGTATCCTGCCTGGCACATAGTAGGTGCTTAATAGATGTTAGGTTCCTGGTCCTCTCCCCAGCCTCAGTCCCTTTCTTAATCCTGCAAGAGTGGCATTTTCTGTAAGATAAACTGCCCAAAATATTGCTGGTGTCACACTGTCCACAGGATAGTAAAAAGATGCCCTATTCACCAGATGAAAACATTTGTTACATTAACAGAAAAGAAAGTGGTCCTCATGTTTCCTGTTCTAGTTTCAAATAAATTGAGCTACATGGCTTTCATATGTTTGAAACAGAAATAGCCTCAGAAAGAAAAATTGTTCAGAGGTACACAGGGGCAGTCTCTTTCCTTCTTGGAAAGCGAAAATAAAGTTTGTGCCAAATAGTCCAACAGCTCTGCTCTTCTACCTTCAAGCATTCACAGCCAGCCCTCTGCAGGCAGCCCGATTTTCTGAGAGCAAGTTTCAGGAGGAGCTTTGACTCCATCCAGACACAGAAAAAGATCTTTCCTGGTCTCAATCAGGTCAGATGAAGAGCAGGGCAAGCTCCTCTCTCCGGCCAACAGCCAGCTGTGGTCTTGCTGGGTCGTGGGTGCCTTCTTGACACCCTTGGCCATTAAAGGAAGAGAAAGCAGCCGGCGTGACTGAGAATCATGAGTGAGGGGCAGAAACCAGGCAGAGCTGTTGGTGGGTCAGCCAGTTAGGGCCCCGTCAGCTGTATAGGAGTCTGGATTCTGTTGTAAATGCAACAGGAAGCTGCTGAGGAAATTAAAGCAGGAGGGTGATGCAATCTTATTTCCTTTCTGAAAAGATCCCTCTGGCTGCAGCATGAAGAACACACAGTAGCGGGGCACACTGGAAAATGGAAAACCAGTTAGGGCTGCTTTCATGAGGGTCTTGAAATCGTAACACATTATTGACTTAAACTCACTGTCATCTTAAAGACAGGTTTGAGGTGGTGTGCTGTGGTTGGGACCAAGGCTCCAGAGCAGAGTTCTCCATGAGGGGGATGCTTTTGCCTCTCCTCCAGGGGACATGTGGCTGTGTCTGGAGACAGTTTTGGTGATCAATCACAATTAGGGGTGCCACCGGCAGCTGCTAGGTAAAGAAATGCTGCAAACGGTACAACGTACAGGACAAACCCCACTCCCCTAGAATCACCTGGTCTTCCGTCAAAAGTGCTGAGGCTAAGAAGCCCTGCTCTAAGAGTCGAATTTTCTAGCTTTGCATCCTGGCTCTCCTACTGGCTTGCTGTGTGACTTGGGCCAAGTTACTTAACCTCTCTGGGCTCTCCCCCACCTCTATGGGATGCTTTTCCTGCCACCAAAGGATGAAAGAGAAGGATTGAAAGGTAACTGGGAAGGCTGTTTATTCCTCTAACTTGCCAGGTAGGAAGTGCTGCCTGGCACAGGCAGGGAGTGGGGAGGAGCAGGGGAAAAATGGAACAAGAAGCCTTTTCTTTTTTGGCCACATGGCTTGCAGAATCTTAGTTCCCTGACCAGGGATCGAGCCCATGCCCCCTGCAGTGGAAGCACAAAGTCTAAACCATTTGACTGCCAGGGAAGCCCCAGGATGGTTCTTTTTAAAAGAAGAAAACAGGCTTTCAAGCTAGATTCCCCTTGGACTTGAATCCTGACTCTGTCACTTCTTCAGCTGTGCTGCTTCAGGAAGGTTACACAGCCTGTCTGATTCTTGGTTTACCCATATGCCAAATGGGGATAATAACTCTTGAAACACTCCACAAATGACAGTAGCTATTCATACTGTGTATAACACTCCAAGATGCACTCTGAAAAGTACAGAACAGGCTACAATCACTATCTTCCCCATCCCATGCATTTGGCAACCTGCTGTCTCAGACATAAGAACTCTTTCTGCAGCTCTGTCAAGCTCTTTACCTTCTACATTATACTGTGGTTTAAAAGAGTTTATTCAAGACATGTATGGTGGTGCTCTCCTTAAAGCTGCAACTTGTCATTTTAAAAGAAAAAGAAACAGAGACAACTGGCTGTGCAGACAAGTTAAAGGAAAAAGGTGACTCGGCTTCTTGAGCCACTTTATTTTTGAATAAACATTTTATGTATTTAAGGAGTGCAACATGACGATTTGATACACACCAAGGTAGTGGCGGTGATGGAATTCCAGTTGAGCTCTTTCAAATCCTGAAAGATGATGCTGTGAAAGTGCTGCTCTCAATATGCCAGCAAATTTGGAAAACTCAGCAGTGGCCACAGGACTGGAAAAGGTCAGTTTTCACTCCAATCCCAAAGAAAGGCAATGCCAAAGAATGCTCAAACTACCGCATAATTGCACTCATCTCACATGCTAGTAAAGTAATGTTCAAAATTCTCCAAGCCAGGCTTTAGCAATACATGAACTGTGAACTTCCAGATGTTCAAGCTGGTTTTCGAAAAGGCAGAGGAACCAGAGATTAAATTGCCAACATCTGCTGGATCATGGAAAAAGCAAGAGAGTTCCAGAAAGACATCTATTTCTGCTTTATTGACTATGCCAAAGCCTTTGACTCTGTGGATCACAATAAACGGTGGAAAATTCTGAAAGAGATGGGAATACCAGACCACCTGACCTGCCTCTTGAGAAACCTGTGTGCAGGTCAGGAAGCAACAGTTAGAACTGGACATGGAACAACAGACTGGTTCCAAATAGGAAAAGGAGTACGTCAAGGCTGTATATTGTTTAACGTCTATGCAGAGTACATCATGAGAAACACAGGGCTGGAAGAAGCACAAGCTGGAATCAAGATTGCCGGGAGAAATATCAATAACCTCAGATATGCAGATGACACCACCCTTTGGCAGAAAGTGAAGAGGAACTAAAAAGCCTCTTGATGAAAGTGAAAGAGGAGAGTGAAAAGGTTGGCTTAAAGCTCAACATTCAGAAAACAAAGATCATGGCATCTGGTCCCATCACTTCATGGGAAATAGATGGGGAAACAGTGGAAACAGTGTCAGACTTTATTTTTCTGGGCTCCAAAATCACTGCAGATGGTGACTGCAGCCATAAAATTAAAAGATGCTTACTCCTTGGAAGGAAAGTTATGACCAATCTAAATAGCATATTGAAAAGCAGAGACATTACTTTGCCAACAAAGGTCCGTCTAGTCAAAGCTATGGTTTTTCCAGTGGTCATGTATGGATGTGAGAGTTGGACTGTGAAGAAAGCTGAGCGCCGAAGAATTGATGCTTTTGAAGTGTGGTGTTGGAGAAGACTCTTGAGAGTCCCTTGGACTGCAAGGAGATCCAACCAGTCCATTCTGAAGAAGATCAGCCCTGGGTGTTCTTTGGAAGGAATGATGCTGAAGCTGAAACTCCAGTACTTTGGCCACCTCATGCAAAGAGTTGACTCATTGGAAAAGACTGTGATGCTGGGAGGGATTGGGGGCAGGAGGAGAAGGGGACGACAGAGGATGAGATGGCTGGATGGCATCACCGACTCGATGGGTGTAAGTCTGAGTGAACTCCGGGAGTTGGTGATGGACAGGGAGGCCTGGTGTGCTGCGATTCATGGGGTTGCAAAGAGTCGGACACGACTGAGTAACTGAACCGAACTGAACTGAAGGTGGTTAAATAATTACTTCAGTCAAACCAATAAACATATCCATCTCTTCACATAATTCCCTTCTTGTGTGTGTGGTGAGAGGACCTAACATCTACTCCTAGCAGATTTCCAGCACTCAATATGGTATTATTAATTACAGTCACCATGCTGCATGCTAGGTATCTAGATTCATTCACCCTACAAAACTGACTGCCATTCAGTCTCTCCCTCATTTATCTACTCATTTTAATAAGTATAATTTATTTACAATGTTGTGTTAATTTCTACGTACAGCAAAATGACTCAGTTATATATATATATATATACACATTCTTTATTGTATTCTTTTCCCTCATGGTTTATCACAGGATACTGAACATAGTTTCTTGTGTTACACACTAGGACCTTGTTGTTTATCCTTCTGCTAATCCCAAACTCCCAATCCATCCTTCCCGCACCCCCGCCTCGGCAACCACCAGCCGTTCTCTGTGTCTGGGAGTCTGTTTCCGTTTCATGGATGGATCCATTTGTGTAACATTTTAGCATCCAATCTTTATTACCCACAATAATAGTCTCCAAGCAGGCAGTGTAAAGATGGGAGAGTAACAGGTGAAAGAGCGAAACACTTCCGAAGGGCTTTTTAATCGATTCGCAAGAGGGATGGGAAAAAATGGTCCAGACGTAAAACAAACAAACAAAACAAGCAAAGCAGTTCTTGTAGCTGGTTCTTGATGTGGACCAGTTTTGAGACACATCAAAAGTAATGTGCGACTGATTCATTACCAAAGCTTGTAAAACATTTTTTAAATTACAATGGATTATTCATGGACATTGTTTTGATAACTTTGCTCACTCGTGGTATAATAAATTTACTCACTTTTCCTTTCTTAAGTGAGAGATAAAAGGACAGAAACCAATATTGATCTTTATTTAGCAAAGCCCATAGAGAGTATAACTGGTGTATCAACCGACTGTGGCTATTACAAATGATCGTAGGGCTTTCTTACTCCCAAAGGTTTGAGGTTTCATCCAAATCTGGGAATGCTGAGGGCACACGTGAAAAGATCACCCATCCTGTGTCTTGAGAAAAATGATTGGGAATCACTTGCTCTGCAGGATAAGTAACTGAGAAAGCAGAGCTAAAATGGTAGCATTTGAAAATAATAAGCAACACCACCGATGGCCTTACAGGACCATTCTAAGGCATAGGATACTGACGAAAAGGAAAAATTTTTTTTTTCGAACTTTAAACCAAACAGAAACCATATTCACCGAATCACTGGGATTAGAGAGAATGAGGAACGGTGATGGGAGGAAACATCTGGTCTAAAACAAACGGGGCAAAGAGGAAGGCGCAGGGAATGGTACTGTGTGAGCAGCAGCCAGAATACACAAAAATCTACGGAGCTGAATTTCAAGATTTAGTTTTGAGGAGTTGAGTAAATGTTCAAGGCAAAAAACTAAAATTGAACACAATGTGTTTTCTGAGGGTGACTGACCTTGTCAGAACCCGGCCCTCGGGAGGAGCCCTCCAAGTCCTCGTGCACGCGATCCAACAACCAGAGCAGGAACTCCAGGGCATCGTGCTGGGCATTGCCTTGGAACTGAGCGCCATACTTGGAGACTGCGTTCTGAAGGAACAGAGAAAAACCAGAGGGGCAATGCGGCCTTTCCAACAGCCAAATACATACATCTCCACTCTTCGGAAGGTTCTTTTCCATATAGGTCATTATAGGGTATTGAGTAGAGTTCCCTGTCCTATACATTTCTGCTCTGTATACAGATTCATTTGTATAACTTTTTAGATTCCACATATAAGTGATATCATATGGTATTTGTCTTTGTATTTCAAGAAGCCCGCTCAGTTGTGTCCAGCTCTTTGCAACCCATGGACTGTAGCCCGCCAGGCTCTCTTTCCATGGAATTCTCCAGGCAAGAATCCTGGAATGGGTTGCCATTCCCTTCTCCAGCGGGTCTTCCCGACTTGGGGATGGAACCCGGGTCTCCTACATTGCAGGCAGATTCTTTACCATCTGAGCCACCAAGGAAGCTCACTAACACATAAGTAATATTGTATAGTATTTTCTTCGTCTGACTTATTTTACTAAGCATAATATTCTCCAGGTCCATCCCTGTTGCTGAAAATGGCAGTATTTCATTCTTTTGTTTTTTTGGCTGAGCAATATTCCGTTGTCTGTTTCTATTACATCTCTTTTATTTACTTATTTTATCACGCCGGTCTTCACTGGGACATGTGGGGTCTTAGTTGGAGCATATGCGATCTAGTTCCCTGACCAGGGATCAAACCTGGGCCACCTGCACTGAGGGTGGGGAATCTTAGCCACTGGACCACCATGGAAGTCCCCATATCTTCTTAATCCAATTGTCTGTTAATGGGCACTTAGTTTACTGCCATGTCTTAGCTATTGTAAATAGTGCTGCTGTGAACAAACAGGTGAGTGTATCTTTTCAAACTAGTGTTTTCATTTTTTTCCTGGAAATATACCCAGGACTGGGATTGCTGGATCATGTGGTAGAATGTTTTAATACACATGATTATCTCTCTTCCCTGAAGCTCTGGCCCTTGTAGTGCTGGGGCCCATGCTCCCCTGCCCCCATTAGTCTATTTCTGCGCTCTCTCTGCTCATCCCACAGGTAGACAGCTTCCGGCCCTGCTCTCTCAGCAGTGGTTTCCTTCGTTCCCAATTAACTCTCCTCTTTGAGAATGACCACATGACCCAGTGAAGTGGAATTCCTTAAATACCAGGCCTGTGGTTCCTTCACTGCCTCTTCCTAAAATGAATGGAATTTGAGAAGTCTGAACTTCTTCTGTGGTTAGATCACAGTGTGAGCCAATCCTTCATCCATCCCTTTAATAAATAGGTGTTTGTTGAGTGCCTACCACAGGCCAGGCACTAGTTTAGGGACGAGACTTCCTGCCCTCTCGGCACTCATATTCCCACGCCCTTCACTTTGCCCCGTTAAAGGATATGGCAACTTTGTCATTTTCTGGGTAAAGGCAGGTTCCAGCTTTTAAAAAATTTTATTTCAAAGGGTAATATATGCACCCACCTTTTTACATAAAGAATTCAAAATATAAAAAGAACAGTAATGAAAAGTCTTCCCTTGCCTGGGTGCCCCTCCCCAAAAGGAAGAAGACACTGAATATTTTCTTACTTAAGCATCCTTCCAGGGTCTTCTTTGTGCAACATGAGCATTTGAGTGTAAGCAACCCCCCTTGTCTGTGTACAGGGCACATCTTGTATATGTTCCCTGCAGGTCTGTCCTCTGCTCATGCCCACCCAAGGGAGCAATGTGAGCAAAGCTGTGGACCCAGCTGGTCTCACCACGTCCAATCAAATCAAAGGTGTGCCGTGTGCTCAGTCGCGTCCAGCTCCTTGCAGCCCCATGGACTGTAGCCCGCCAGGCTCCGCTGTCCATGGGATTTCCCAGGCAATAGCGGAATGGTTTGCAATATCCTTCTCCAGAGGATCTTCCCGACCCAGGGATTGAACCCACATCTCTTGTATCACCGGCACTGGCAGGCAAATTTTTTACCACTGAGCCACCTGGAAGCCCTAATGAAAGGGCCTGGGCTTTTTTTCTTTTAAATCTTCCTTTGGGATTTAAAGGCAACTTTAGGATGAGCTGAAGCGAAATTCAAGATTTGATTAACTGAAATGCTGGTTCTGAGTTTTTATTATTTGAAGCACACTACCTTGGGTACATTGGAGGGTCTAGATTTCTCTGCACTTTGACCCCCCCTCCCACATACACACACAAGCAGGGCTGCCCAATAAGCAAATAAAAAGAAGCATGAATAAGTGATAAACAATGTGTAATGTTTGTGGTAGAAGTATTCATATGCCCCAGGCAATAATGGGGATACATTTTGACTAACAAGTTATTGTTAATCTGAAATTCAAATGGAGCCGGGCATCATGTATTTTGCTGGCAACACTACCCCCCAGTCACCCTCAAACCTGTATCCTTAGCACCAACATTCCCTTCTGGGGGAGCAGCCACCACCCCCCAGCTGGAAATCTCTAAAATCAGCTCTTTGTTTTAATGTCAGAGTCCTCTTTCAGGGTCCCTCTCACACCCACATCAGTCAAGAGTTCTGATTCTGGCTTCCTGACTGCGCCTTCCAGAGTCCCATTCCCACTGTTGAGTCCTAATTCCTGTCTACCCAGATGACAATACCCATCTAGAAGGAAGTCGGGCCCCCAGAGGCTCCCCCTGCCCACCCACTGCCAAGACAGTGGACAGACCCTTCTTCCCACAAGCCTGCTGGTAAGGTCAGGCCCCCACCCCAAACCCTTCCTAACTGCATTAAAGCTATATCCTAACATGGGAGGGATGAATGGCAATATTTGGTATTTCTACCCTGCAATATGGCATAGCTCTTACCCATATGTGTGTTTCTCCTTCTCATCACTGATAATTTACAACATGTTTAAGCAGTATTCCTAGTTATTTCATATTTCTGGTTTTTAGGAATGAAATTTCATTTTTATGTTTCTAAAAGGGTCTTGCTTTTGACTATCTAGTACCTGACCCTATTAATGACAGTGATAATTCTAAAACATGGATTCCCCAAACCATTCAGTAGTTTCCCTTCCAGGAAAAAAAAAAAAAATTGAATTTTTTTTTTATCCTGTTTCCATTTCATGTCTTACTGTTTTGTCCAGAACTTCCAAAACATACAAGTGATGAAGGTATCCTTGTTTTTTAAAAAAGCAATGCCTCTGGTATATCACTTGAGGCATACTGCATTTCTAAAATTGTTGGTCTAAAATTGATCCTCAAACACATAAGCTAAGATAAATTCCAGATGGCTGAAATCCTTAAATAGCCATAGAAAAATCAGAAGTACATAACACAGAATGTTTATCGAAAGGTATGAAACAAATAAATCTAAAACTTTCTGTAGGTAGAAGGATTGAGTCTGGAGGAAATATTTTCAGCAAGTATGACAAGAGTTAAAGAATTTAAAGAAACAAGAAAAAAGAGCATTATGACCAAGGCAGAATGTTCAGACAAACCACATGAGCAGACAATTCCAGGAGCAGTCTTATAACCACTCATAGTGAAAAAGCGTAGAAAGATCCAACACTCGGCTCCAAACAAACAAATGTTAAAACCAAGATGCTATTTCTATTTGTTCAACATATTAATGAGAGAATATTTAATACTCAGGAAAACATGTATTGCTGGGGTATCTACAACTTGATATCATTTTTGGAAATTTGTCAATGCGGGCACTCAAAATAATCAAGCCCAATAAAGTTGATCTAAAAACTAAAAAGCAATAAACACTTAAAATTGGGAAGATGATTTATATAGATATCAAAACTCATCAGATGGTACTTAAAATTTTTACTCAGCCCTGAGAAGAAATTCTGCCATTTGCAGCAGCATGGATGGACATGAGGACATGACGTGAGTGAAATAAAAAGACAGAGAAGAACAGTGTATAACACCTTTTATAGTGGGATCCAAAAATATCAAAATTGAAAAGCAGTATATAGTGGTTATGAGGGGCTGAGGGTAGACGGAAGGGAGAGGTGTTGAAGGTACGTACTTATAACACTAGGTATTTAAGTTCTGGAGACTAGTACATGGTACAAGCAGACATCAGGTATGGTGGGTTCAGTTCCAGACCACCATAATAAAGCAAATATTTCAATAAAGCACATCACGTGAAATTTTTGGTTTCTCGGTGCATATAAAAGTGATATTTACACTCTTCTGTGGTCTCTTAATAGTACAATATTATAACGTACAATAATATGTCTAAAAAACAACATATGGACCTTAATTTTCTTAAACATTTATCGCTAAAAAATGCTAACCATCATCTGAGCCTTCAGCGAGTCTTCATCTGCTGCTGGTGAAAAGTCTGACCTTGATGTTGATGGCTGCTGAAGCCTAGGATGGCTGCGGGAATTTCTTAAAATAAGACAACAGTGACTGACATCTACGCTTGGATTGACTTTTCCTTTCACTTGAACCCTTAGAGGTCACTGCAGGGTTACTCATTGGCCTAATTTCAATGTTGTGTGTCTCAGGGAAGAGGGAGGCCCGGGGAGAGAGAGATGGGCGGAATAGACAGCTGGTGGAGCGGTCAGAACACACACATTTATTAAGTTCATCTTATATGGGTGCAATTCACAGCACCCCCAAAACAATGACAATAATGACATCAAAGATCACTGATCACAGATCATCATAACAAATATGGTAAAAATGAAACAGTTGGAAATACTGTGAAAATTACCAAAATGCGACACAGAGACACAAAGTGAGCAAACACTGCTGGAAAAAGAACACTGACAGACTTGCCCTACACAGGGTTGCCACAGACCTTCAGTTTGTAAAGAACACAGTCTCTGCAAAGTACAATACAATGAAATGTACCTATACAGTGATTATAGACAACAAAACTGTATTATAAATACTAAAGTCACTAGAGACTAAACCTTAAATGTTCCCAGAACTAGAAGAAATACAATTACATGATGAGATGGAGGTATTAATCTATTAATGCTACTACTGGCAATCATACAGTAATACAAACGTACCAGATCAATATATTATCAATATATACCCTACACAGGGTTGTATCTCACATATAACTCAATTTTTAAAAATGGGTGCATTTCATTGTACATAATGTATACCTTTAAAAGTTGATTTAAAAAGCAAGAAACAAAAAAAAGAACAAAACAGTCATCTTTGCTTTGACCATGTCATTTCACTCAAGAAATTAAGCGTATGGAAATGATCAGAGCTGAGGACAATGATTTAAATATAAGAATTTTCAATGCAGCATGATAGTTGGAAAATTGTACAGTATAAAAATGTCTCCCCACAGATGTACAGAACAGTCTTTTGGACTCTGTGGGAGAGGGAGAGGGTGGGATGATTTGGGAGAATGGCACTGAAACATGTATAATCTCATATATGAAACGAATCGCCAGTCCAGATTCGATGCATGATACAGGATGCTTGGGGCTGATGCACTGGGATGACCCAGAGGGATGGTACCGGGAGGGCGGTGGGAGGGCGGTTCAGGATGGGGAACACGTGTACACCTGTGGCGGATTCATGTTGATGTATGGCAAAACCAGTACAATATTGTAAAGTAATTAGCCTCAAATTAAAATAAATAAATTTATATTAAAAAAAAGTCTCCCTAGCAATTGGATCATTTAGTGAAATAGCATACAATCATTATTAATAAAAACTGTTTCATAGAACATTTTAATGACCAGGAGAAAGTCTCAAGTTAATACTTACATGAAAACAGCAGGATACAAAACTAGAATTTCCAATTGTTTGTACATGATTTGAAACACATCAACACACTAATGATGGTTATCTCTAGAAGGAGGAATTCCGGATCTTTTTTTTTTTTTTTTTAACACATTTTAGTATTTTTCATTTTTTTTTAGTTATACATATTTAATTACATCATCAAGAAATCAAAGTATTTTGGAACAGGATTTTTTTAATGTATTTATTCATAAAACAGTGGTCCTACTGTCAGTAGGAGGCTGGGTGACTCAGGGCCCGAGGAGGGGGACCCCCACAAACCCATCCCATTTGTGTGCCTGGGCTGGGGTCACACACTCCAGCATGCTGGCTTCTCAACTTCCTCTCTTCCTCAGTTCAAAGCTAATAATCCCTCTTAAAGACCAAACTCCTTCATACAACCTTCTGTGGCTTGTCCCCAATGAATTCTCCAGCTCCTCCCCCGAGCCACATAGGCTTTCATGGACAGAGGAGCCTGGCTGGCTACAGTCCATGGGGTAGCCAGACATGACTTACTGACAAAACCACCACCACCAATTCATTTTACCAAGCACTTATCCTGTCCAGCCCCACTCCACTCGGTGACTGGCAGTTTCAGTCTCCCGGACTACAATGCATTTTTCCCCCCACCCTCCTTTGTCCTTAGTTGACCCTTCATTCCTCAAAACTCAACTCAAAGCTTCACACTCCTGGGAAGTCTCCCTGCCCCGCCTCCTCACCCCACCTCCCCGGAACAATCAAATCCTTCTAGCATAATTGCCTGGTGTCTCAGATTGTAAAGAATCCACCAGGTTTGATCCCTGGAAGGGAGGATCCCCTGGAGAAGGAAATGGCTACCCACTCCAGTGTCCTTGCCTGCAGAATTCCGTGGATAGAGGAGCCTGGCAGGCTACAGTCCATGGGGTCGCAAAGAGTAGACTACCACTGAGCAACTCACACTTTCACATAACAGAATTGCCAGAGAACATCTTCATTTTGTAGTTCTTGTCACCAGTTCTAATCATGGGCCAGTGGGATTACTTCACTCATCTCCGTCTCTCCTGCTGGACCGTAAGCTCCCAGGATTTGCATTCATCCCCCACCGCGTGTTCCATGCTCTTAGTATAGTGTCTGGACACAATATTTGTTGAATGAATGAATGTTTCCTCATCTGGAAAATCAGAGAAGCCCACCTAGATTTCAATCCACAAGGTTTAAAAGCCCCTGTTCTAGACTCCTCCACTGTCTCCAAGGCTGTCTGCCTGAAAAGTCCCAAGAAAATTTGGACCATATCACCTTTATTAACAAATTAACAGTTTGATTATCGTTCAATTCCCCCAAGACTCACAAGGAGTTTCTTAGCTCTACGGATTTGAGGCAGAAGAGACATAGGAAATCCTGGTGAGTCACAGATTACTAATTCAGAAGACTTTTCAATTACTCCTGCCTCTCCATGGCTGCAGTAACTGGATGAGCATGCAAAGACCAAGAGAAAAGGTACACAGAGCTTACCTCCCTCCTTCCTCTTGGTCTCTGCAGGTGAGGAGGTATTAATATAATTAACTCATTTTATCATCACAACATCCCCGTAATAAGGTACGTACTGCTAGAGTCCCATTTTACAGATGAGGAAAGCTGAGGCACTACTGAACTTTTAGTAACTTGCTCAAGGTCACAGAGGTGGTATCCTTCACCACCATAGGACACTGCCTCTCATGTTTAAAAAGTGAATGCTACCAAAAGAGCTATTACTGACACCCATTTGACTCCCTGACGCCTGCAGAACAGTGCTTCCCTAGTGAAAGGAGAGAGGAAGGTGAGGGTTGGCATCCTTGTGGGTCACATGTCAAGGATTGTTTTCTCCGGCTGAAACTCAAGAGTGGTGATGCTTGTGGAATGAACACTGACAAGTTCCTCCTCCCCCAAGAACAACAATCCCTAGTCTTCAGGGAGCTTCAGCTCTCTGCCCAGAACTGTGGGTTTTGTTTTGTTTATTGTTGTTGCTGTTGTTTTAGCAGGAAGCCAGCCATGTGCCTCAATTTTCAGGACTCTTTCATCCAACTGGGACCCCAAACAAACGCTGGGTTTTTATCCTGGACAAAGTGATACACAGAACTTCCAAAGTCTCTTGACCCTGCAGCATCCCCAGTAAGGAGATGACCCCAGGGAAAAAGGATACAAACCCATGCTAATGCATCGTAGGGGATTTGATTCACACTAAACAAAAGGATGCCATCTCTGATGTAGCAGATCCACTCTGTTTCCCTGGCACTCAGTGCAGTACCTGGCGCACAGGTTCTCAGCTTGCCTTGGGCTTAGACTGAAATCCAAACTCCTTACCACTGCCTCTGAAACCTTACATGATCTGGTCAACTTCATCTCCACCTCACTCTACTCTCCTGGGCAACAGCCACCCTGGTTTTCTTTGATGCCTCCAACTCTCAGCTCCTTCAGGCCTCTGGTCTTGATACTTGCTGTTCCCTGGATTATGCCTAGATCTTTGCCTGGCTGCGTCCTTCTCGTCATTCACCTCCTTCCTCCCAGGCCCTGGCCTTTAAAGTCTGACTCCCCGCACCGCATTGGAAACCAGACTGGAAATTCCATACTTGGCGTGAGAACCAACCCTCCGAGGCTTCACCTAGCGTTTGCTGAACACAGAAATGTTGTATACACTCAAACCTACCAGCTCCTGGCACTCCCCCTCCTCAAGCGCTGACACACTAGTCAGCTCAAAACAAAAGCGATAATCCCAGGCTGAACTGGTAACTGTCATCTCGAGAAGTCCCCAAGAAGCCCCCTTCCTGATGGAGCACCCACTTGTCCAGAAGGGAAAAGCGAAAGGCCGGAGGGCGGCTGCCGCCGAGCGGCGAGGACTGGAGGCCGCTGGGCGCTGCCTACCTTGAACTCCGCGGAAAGTTGGGGCGTGTATTCGCGAGTCCAGAGCGCGCGCACCAGCGCCGCCAGCTGCTCGGTGACCTCGGCGCGGCCGGGCTCCGCCCGGTAGCGCCTCAGCGCCAGGAACTCGGCCAGCAGGTCGGTGTTGCTCAGACACTGCACCACGGCATTCATGAAACAGGTGTTGCCGTGGTTCTTCAAGCCCTGCGCTCCTGGGGGCCGCGCCCCGTCGCCGGCGGGGAGCTGGGGCTGGGGTCCGGGCGGGCGCTCCTCCCCGGGGCTTCCGGGCGCGGCGGGATCCTTGCCCTCAAAGCCCCCCTCCCCATCGCCATCGCCGTGTCCTGACTGGGGCTGGGGTCGGGGCCGGGGCGGCGAGTCCCCAAGGCGGGAGCGACTGCCCAGCGCCAGCAGGAAGCGGCCGAACAGGCGGCGCAGGGAGCGGCGGCGGCGGGGCCGGGGCGCAGGCGGCTCCTCTTCGGCCGCGGCCCCCGCGCTTGGGTCCATGGCTCCTGCCAGCGCCCCTCCCGGAACCAAGCCTCCAACCCCCGGGGGTCCCAGGGGGACAAGCCGCCGGCAGGCCCTTCCAGGCTCGGAAAGGTGCCCAGGCGCCGGCTACCTGCGGGCCAGGTGTGCCGGGACCGGGCGGAGGCGGAGCTAAGGGCGGGGCTGCCCCGCCCCGCGCGGGAATCCGGCTGCAGAGACCGCCCCGGGCAGCGCCCCACCGCCCCGACCCGCCTCCGGGTCCCGCCCCCGCCGCTCGGACCCGGAATCAAAGCACTGAGGCTTGGCTTTCAGCTTTCCTCCCCTTTCCTTATCTCTCCTAAACCTACCGACCCAAATTTAACCTCTGCTCTTAGTCCTCTCCCAGCCTTCAAGCTGTGAAAATAATAGAGGAATGATAAATATGAACGCCTGGTAAACTGCAAAGCCCTGGCTCTTGCTAAGTTTCTTGGAATGACGTCCAGGCGAAGGTGAAGCCTTCCCAAAGGGTAGCCGCGGGCGTAGCGAGACGCGCACAGGGAGCGGCGACGGGGTGGGGAGCGCTTTGGCACCGTTGGTTCCTCCGCAGGTTCAGGTGTGTGCGGACAAGTAGCACCATCTCCTTCCAGCCCGTCTGCCCCGCTGGGGAGGCAGAGTCTTTGCGGGACCCGCCATCCTGAGACCAGAACTGGGAGGCGTGTGTAGAAACACCCGGGGTGGCTGTGGTTTAGACCAGGTTAGAGTTTATCAAAACTTGCAAGCGAGACCTTATCATCCTCAGTTTAGCTTGGTGGACAAACTGGCTCAGAGAGGTTAACGCCATGGGCTGAGGCCATAGACCCATAAACAGGGAAACCGGAACTGAAGCCGGGTTCTGCCAATCCCGCAGCTTCGCTCTTTTCCAACCTCAGTATTTGCTTACGAAGAAGTTTTCCGGCTCCCTGGCGCGCCCCCTACGCGGTCACACTTTCATTCCTTAAAGCAAAATCCTAACTGGATTGCTACCCAATAAGAATTGACTTGGTATAGCCTCTCCCTGGATTCGCTGGGGGACTCCGCTCACCTGTCCTCTAACTGTCAGGTTTATAATTAATCCGACGAAGTCTTGCAAAGTGAATTTCTCATCCGTTTCTAGCTCAACAAGAGATCAGCAGGATGCGTCATTACATCAGTGCCCTGAAATGTTACTTATTGTTTGATGAATATGTGGTCATCATTTATTAAATATCCACCTTGACATATCAAATAGGGCAGCAGCAGGTTACCTGATGAAAGAAAAAAAAAAAAAAAAAGCAGCAGCAGCAGCAGCATTAAAGAACAAAGAATATGCCCAGAAGAAAAGACTGTTCTGTGAATTAGAAACTTGACGTGTTTCTGAAAAAATGCCTTCGTCTACCTTCCCTGGAAAAGGATACTGGGTTGGACAGTCAATAAACAAGTTCCATCACCTTTCTAATGGTAAGCAGAGGAGAAAGATTTTATGCTCAATTGCAGAAAAGCACCTATCAGATTTCACCTTTGATAATCACCCTCAGGGTCCCTAACTCACATTTTTATTTTAGAAAGCACAATTCATATTTAACTTTCTGCTCTGTGTCTCATGAATTCTTCTGATGCCTTAATATATTATTTCACTTAATTATAACAATAATTTTTGGAGCAGATATTCTTGCTTTGGGGCTTCCCTGGTGCCTCAGATGGTAAAGAATTCCCTTGCAATGCAGGAGACTTGGGTTTGATCCCTGGGTTGGGAAGATCCCCTGGAGAAGGGAATGGCTACCCACTCCAGTATTCTTACTTTATGAAAGTATCAGAAAGTACTTAAAACAAAACAAAAACCCTACCCAAGATCTGGACTCAAACCCACATCTTGCCCAAGGCAGCTTGACCAATGAAATGCTAATTAAGTAAACTCATATGTATACCTCAGAGAAGGCAATGGCACCCCACTCCAGTACTCTTGCCTGGAAAATCCATGGACGGAGGAGCCTGGTAGGCTGCAGTCCATGGGGTCGCTAAGAGTCGGGAATGACTGAGCGACTTCACTTTCACTTTTCACTTTCATGTATTGGAGAAGGAAATGGCAACCCACTCCAGTGTTCTTGCCTGGAGAATCCCAGGGACGGGGAAGCCCGGTGGGCTGCTGCCTCTGGAGTCACACAGAGTCGGACACTACTGAAGCGACTTAGCAACACATGTATACCTATGGCTGATTCATGTTGACGTATGGCAGAAACCAATAAAATATTGTAAAGCAATTATCCTTCAATTCAAAATAAAAAAAAATTTTTTTAAAAGAAAATAAACTCACCTTCTTTGTTTTTAGAGAATTACAGCAATGATTATCTGCAACAAATTGTGAGGAAGGGCTGTGGGGTTTGCAGACTCATGGAACAGATTAGGATAGGAAACCAATGACTGGGAATTTACTCATAATGAAAAAAAACAGTCTAGATTAATTATTCTTGAACACATCTCAATTTTAATATACAATTCAAGAATGTGCAATGCATTCTATAAAGGAAAGGAGAAACCTGTAGATAAAATATTTTGATCAAAGAACAAAAACACAGGTGTGAGAAAGCAAGATTAGTCTAGGAGTCTCAGGCTTCTTCAACAAGATGGTAATTGATGCTGTGAATCCAGGAGATCTCTGCTGCTTCATGAGGGAAATGGGTATTTCCACCTCAAAATGGCCCCATCGGCACTCACGCTAACGATGTACTGATTTCCTGGACTTATCCGGATACGGGTGATGTTGCCACTGTGTCCCACCCCAACATGGGTCACTTCACCCTCATTGTAATCCCAGACCTTGACCAGATGGTCATTTCCACCTGAAACAGACAAACAGTTATATGGCATGGCTGCAACAGAACAGAGAGAAAACAGTCCTGATTTTTAAAAACGACCATTTTCAATACATTCCCCATGTGATGATTTAAAGGAAGAAAAAACCTATCTTTATAAACACTCTTCCTTGACTGGGAAAAATCTAGAACTGTTGCAGTAAATTTGAGGGGAAAAAAGTAAAGAGGTGACATCACCCTTGATCCCACCATCCAGAGATAACAATTAGTAACTTCTTGGTTTAGTTCCTTCTGGTCTTTTCTCTGTAAGTTACACAGTTACACAGCTGAATATGTGATTGGGATTATACTGTGTCTACTTTTATATCCTCCTTTATGTAAATGTATTTGTGAAACTTTCATTGATTTAGAACATTAATTGGTTACTGTCCTGAAGACTCAAAGAGGCTGCAAGAAATAAGACTGATGCTGTTGCAATGGGCACATTGTGTAGCAAATGCCCCCTGGACATGCTGATTGAAAAGCCTGGCATCAAAGACTTCAGTAGGAAACATCACAGCAAGGCAGGCTGGATAGCCCAGTCTATGTAAAGGTCTATTTCTATCTTTTTTTTTTAATTGAAGTAGGGCTTCCCAGGTAGCGCTAGTTGTAAAGAACCTGCCTGCCAATGCAGGAGAACTGAGAGACAGGGTTCGATCCCTGGGTTGGGAAGATTCCCTGGAGGAGGGCATGGCAACCCACTTCAGTATTCTTGTCTGGAGAATCCTATGGACAGAGCAGCCTGGTGGGCTACGGTCCATGGGGTTGCAAAGAGTCAGACACGACTGAAGTAACTTAGCACATATCATTGCTGCCCATCACAAAGAAAAAGCAAACAGTGGAAGCTTAGCTTTTATTTGTGCCCCTCAGGCTCGTAGGCAAATGTGTCTTCTCATTGAAATGTGACTTCTGGATTTTTCTTTCCTAGCCACATAGGCTGCAGCGCACAGGCCTGAATCTAACCTCGTTGCCCTTTAGACCCTTCTGGGGTCACTGCAGTTGCCCCCTGGCCAGGGAATTCCAGGTTTCCATTTAAATAAGCTAAGCTTGGCTTTCTTCTCTGATTCCAGGACTGACCTGTAACAAAATGCACCCCTTCCACTGTGATGTCCATGCCGTTGACAGCCCCGGACAAGGAACCGTCCAACTCTCTGATGACTGAGCCGTCGAACACTTCCCAGTAAGCAATCTGGAATTGGAGAACGAAGCATGGGGCAGGATTCAGCTCAGTGGAATCATCCAAGCACACGCCAACAAAAGAAGGTTCTACTTTATATAGCAGGCAGCAGAAATATACTCAGGGATGATGTATCGGCTGACATTATAAATAGGCTAAGGCAGGGGATGGAGAAATCATTTTAATATTTTTAGGAGTGGCTTTTAAATTTGCATTCTATTTAAAGAGATGTTGATATGCTGGTAAACTGGATTGAGACAGAGAGCGCTTTTTGGTTAGATGGAGCAGATTGAGCCTGGAGGAAGCTGTAAAGGGAAGAAGAAACCGGCCAGTGCACAATTCTGCACTTAAAGGAGGAGAGCAAAGCTTTCTTTAGGCTTGGCAGGAGGGGAAATGAAATTTCTTTAGGGCCTTCAGCTTGGAGAACGAGCGGTTCTGCAAAATTCTGGAGACTGGGCCTTACAAAGTCAGCTCTCGCTGTAGCTGGCCCTCCTTCTTCCTCACCCCACACTTATCCCCACCTTCTCTTCAGACTCAAAGCAACAGAAGATTTTGCAGGGACGGGTTTAAACAGAAACTGATTATATTACCCCTGCCACCTTCCTGGGCCATGAAACTAGGTTAGGGGTGGATAGGAGACAGGAGCTCAAAGAGCGACGGTTTTTTCTCTGAATATACTGCTTTTATACTTTTTTGAACTTTGAACCTTGTCAATGTACAACCCTGTTCAAAAATAAAATTTCTTTCTAAACAAAAGTGCCCTTGACCGGAAATTGGGAGTGGGAACTTAGGTATGTATTACACCCGGAACTTTCTCTGTCTTTCGTGTTGATGGAAACTTGCTGTATTTCAGTCATGAACACCAGGAATCTATGTTCCTCTGAATTTAGCTAGAAATTGTGTATGCTATTTAAAATTTTTTTCTTTTCTTTTTTTTTTTATAATTTCTATTGATGCTGGATCGCTTTAACAATAAATTTCGGTTTTCAGACTAAAAGCATAAACAAGTGTAAAAGCATGCTGAGGGGACTTCCTTGGTAGTCAGTCCAGTGGTTAAGACTCTGTGCTTCCACTGCAGGGGGCACAGGTTCAATCCCTGCCTGGTTGGGGAACTAAGATCCCACATGCCACATAGTGAGAACAAAAAAAGCAGGGGGCCGGGGGGAGGCATGCCAAAAATCTTTGTTTCTCAGGAATCACATCCATGTAAGTCCTTGGTGCTTGACTACTAGTTTCCTTGACCAAGGAAGTCAAAGTGATCTTCAGCTGGGCTTTCCTGAGGGTCCTCTGCCAGAAGTGGTCTTCCCTGAGATCAAAGCATGGCTACGTCCCCCTGGCACTGAGGCCTCAGCTCAAGTGTCACCGCCTTAAGGAGGGCTCGCTGACCAGCCTCCCTAAAGCAGTTTCCTTCTCGCAGCCAGTACCCTATAACCGGATCTATGTATTTTTAGCTCTTTTGCCATCTTGTATCATCTTGGTCACTTATTACTCATTGCTCATTCATGGACTCTGTCACATGTGTACTGTTCAACTCCAGCCCCTCCCACCCAAAATTAATACAGAAAGTAAGTTGCCTCCATGACAGCAGGGACACTGTCATGCGCCTAGCGCTTAGTTTGACAGATTTGTGATTTATGGTTGGAATAGTCTGGTCAAAATTCAAATAAGAGGGAGATGGACTGTTTCAAGTCTCATAAGCTGAAACCTAGAATACAGCAGATATCACCCTAATCTAGAAATGATATGAATCGTATAGCAGAGCATTTATAATGACGTTGTGATTAGCTCCTTAATATCTATCCATCCTAGTTCCCAGAGGAAGCCCACTTAGACCACAAGTCAAGCATGCATTAGGGGATAGGCAGGTGTGGGCCAATTTGGACAGATGCGACACAAAGAAACTAACAACCTAGAGACTGGAAAGGATGCAGCTCTCCACGCCTTCCCAGAACACTCTGTCTGGTTGGTTCAGGCAGCCGTCCTTGGGTTTTTATGACAAAGCTGTTGAATCCTGCCCCCAGATCACAGATGCAAGGCCTTGTACCAAGGCCATGGAAGTACAGCCCAGAACCAAGGACACCTCTGAAGTTGAGCCCCTTTGTAAGCACTGCCAAAAGCCCCTGATTATCACTAACAAGCTTCTTGACTCCCAATTAGACAAAGACGCCCACTTCAGTAAACACCCTAAAGCGCCTCAACCAACCACCTGACGCTAGCTTTCCCCCAGGAATTTTCTTTGTCTTGAGGCTATAGAAATTGGCTGTTAACTCATGAAAACTGTCGACTCTCCTGGGCCTGTTGTGGGGCTGGCCCGCTGCGCTCACAGTGCCCGCTGTATCTGTGCTTTGTTCTTAGTAAACTCACTCCCTTCTGAAATGCTCCGTGTCTGGAAATTCTTTTCCATCCCACGCTAGGACTGCCTCAATGAAAGAAAGGGTCTTCAGGCTGTAGTTCCCACTCACCTCGGAAGCTTAAACAGGAAAAATCCCCACTTCTGGATTCAAATTTATGGGCGTGGGGGTGGGGAGGGCAAGTCCCTTTAGAACTTTGCCCGTGCTATTTTTATACTTTCCACTCCATTATCTCAGACTGCAGCTGGCAAACAATAAATAGGCAACCTCCTCTTCAATTATCTCAAAGGCGTCTCAAAGACTAAATTAGCGGGATCCAAACCCAATACCTGGATTGGCAGGGAATCAGGCCAAGATCTGACGGATCTGATGTGGCTGGCAGGATGGGAGACACCCTACCAGCTTCCTTGCCCCTCTCTCCTGAAGCCTCTTGCTCACTCTGAGGAGGAAATATTCCCCCCAAAAGAAGGGCCGATTTCCACCCAAGGACATGGACCCCCCCAGCTAAAGAGGTTTTTAACATATTGATGAAGTAGGGTGATGAGGGCTTCCCAGGTGGCACAGTGGGTAAAGAATCCGCCTGCAATGCAGGAGACACGGGTTTGATCCCTGGCTCAGGAAGATGCCCTGGAGGAGGAAACAGCCACCCACTCCAGTATGCTTGCCTGGAGAATCCCATGGACAGAGGAGCCTGGCGGGCTACAGTCCATGGGGTCACAAAAAGTTGGACACGACTGAGCACTCACTTATAGCATGAAGTGTTGAGAGATGAGCTCCATTGTCATTCAATTTGAATTTAATCACATGACAACTGCTTTGGACATGGCACTTCCATTCTAGCCCTAAAAATTTCCTCATAATCAAAACCAGTACTTACTAAGTGCCTGCTCTGTGCCAGCCCTCACCCTCAGCTTTTAGCATTGTGGCTCAGCTGGTAAAGAATCTGCCTGTAATGCAGGATCATTAAACCTGTAATGGGTTTGATCCCTGGGTTGGGAAGATCCCCTCGAGAAGGAAAAGGCTACCCACTCCATATTCTGGCCTGGAGAATTCCATGGACTGTACAGTCCATGGGGTCACAAAGAGTCAGACACAACTGAGAAACTTTCACTTTCACACTATATGAAAACAAGCTTGATTAAAGTCAAGCATGACTGTAATCCATGAGGTCAGTGGTGTCGTCACATCCATTTTGCAGACAACGAAGCAAAGGCACCCAAGAAAATGACACAGCATTTCCAAAGTGACACAGAGGATCACCGGCACTCCCATCCTCCGAACTGGCGTGGCTTGGCTCCAGAGCCTGTACCCGTGGTCACGAGGCACCATGGCTCTTCTCATGAACCAGAAAGGTCCCAACCCTTACCTTTCTGTCTGTGCCACTGGTGATGATCTGGAACTCCTCCGGGTGGTAACAGACACACTGGAATAAGGTGTTAGCCAGGATCATCTGATTCCTCCTAAGACGCCTGAAAAACAGATCCGAAAGCTGTGAAATCACTATTCTCTTCTAGAGAAATCTTATTTACCAGTAGAGCCTGGCCTGTGACATGGCCACCCAGCCATCTGGTCTATGGAAGGAGAATCGATATTTACACATTTCTTGGGGAGTTGTATTATTGTTATTTAGTCATTCAGTTCAGTTCAGTCGCTCAGTCATATCCGACTCTTTGTGACCCCATGAATCGCAGCACGCCAGGCCTCCCTGTCTATCACCAACTCCGGGAGTTCACTCAGACTCACATCCATCGAGTTGGTGATGCCATCCAGCCATCTCATCCTCTGTCGTCCCCTTCTCCTCCTGCCCCCAATCCCTCCCAGCATCAGAGACTTTTCCAATAAGTCAACTCTTTGCATGAGGTGGCCAAAGTACTGGAGTTTCAGCTTTAGCATCATTCCTTCCAAAGAACACCCAGGGCTGATCTCCTTCAGAATGGACTGGTTGGATCTCTTTGCAGTCCAAGGGACTCTCAAGAGTCTTCTCCAACACCACACTTCAAAACCATCAATTCTTCGGTGCTCAGCCTTCTTCACAGTCCAACTCTCACATCCATACATGACCACTGGAAAAACCATAGCCTTGACTAGACAGACCTTTGTTGACAAAGTAATGTCTCTGCTTTTCAATATGCTGTCTAGGTTGGTCATAACTTTCCTTCCAAGGAGTAAGCGTCTTTTAATTTCATGGCTTCAGTCACCATCTGCAGTGATTTTGGAGCCCAAAAAAATAAAGTCTGACACTGTTTCCACTGTTTCCCCATCTATTTCCCACGAAGTGATGTCATTAAGTCATGTCAAACTCCTTGCAACCCCATGGACCATAGTCCACCAGGCTCCTCTGTTCATGGGATTCTCCAGGCAAGAATACTGAAGTGGTTTGCCATTTCCTTCTCCAGGAGATCTTCCTGACCCAGGGATCGAACCAGTGTTTCCTGCTTGGAAGGCGGATCCTTTACACTGAGCCAGGGAGTTGCATTAGTGTAAGTTAAACCATGTTTTGCTTTGTGTATCTAGAGAGCTACTTCCCTATCCATCAAGAAACTTCTAAGGTCCAGCTCTTCCTGGAAGCTCTGCCCTTTCCACCAGTATCTGTGAACCCTCAACAGTCATGGAGATGAATGGCTTCTGAGATGCACCCCTTTCCTGTTGCCCAGAGGCAGGTTTCTGCCCTTTGTTTGAGTTTTCCCTCGAGTTCAATAGCTGGGACTGCATTCTGCATCAGTGGTCCTCCCCATCACTGGTACCTACACCAGGTCCCAGATGATGCAGGTGCCGTCCGTGCTGGCTGTGACGCACTCCTCATTACTCTTCTTCACCCGGATGCAGGACACGGAGGACTTGTGCTCCTTCAGTGCCTCCTCCAGCTTCTGGGTCTGGTGGCCTATGTGCCACACCCTCACCTGGAAGCCACAAAGCACAGGCTCTCAGTTCCAACTTGGGACTTTCTGATGAAAAACAGATCCCAAGAGTGTTCTCACCTCCTGGGCCTGATTTGTTTTTCTAATTCCCTGTTCTCATCTTGGTTGAGTGGGGTGGGGATATCAAGTTGCAGGGCGGGAATATTCTTTCATGGAGCCAGGAAGACGCCTACCAGGAGCCTACATCCATTTTTACTTTTAGGGCTGAGAAATTTACCAGGCCCCCGCTGCTAAAACCAGTAAAGCAAGGGCTGCTGCTGAACTGAGTGAAATAATAATGTCTGCTCGTTTCTGCTGAGCACTGCTATCAAATTTCTGGTGCCATCAGGGAATCTCTTGGGTACCCAGGGCCATATTTAAACTTTCACATAAGCTGCTCAGTTTCAATTGTTTAAAATCAGTGGTTCTCAACCCCATCAAAGTCAATACCCACTTTCAATAACAAATATTGTCTGACACCCCTCTGTCAACTTGAAATGAAATGCAGAGGTGATACAACTACCTACACACAAAATTTCATAACTGATGCCCTAACTGTAATAAAAAAAAGGGTAAGTAAAAAGGAAAGTTATTTGGTTATAACAGTGGGTCCTGTAATGGATAAACATGCTGTCACAGCTAGACCAGAAAACATTATCATGTAGTCAGATGCTCACAGTCAGATGCTTCCTATAATGAATGTGTTGGACCTAGGAAAAACAAGGAAAGTAGAAA
This sequence comes from Bos indicus x Bos taurus, assembly GCF_003369695.1. Taxonomy (NCBI): domain Eukaryota; kingdom Metazoa; phylum Chordata; class Mammalia; order Artiodactyla; family Bovidae; genus Bos; species Bos indicus x Bos taurus. The sequence continues at coordinate 29,926,706 of NC_040094.1, read as the reverse complement.
TAATTTTGTATAAGTGATACAAGACAATGAAAGAGCCATAGTCTAGTTGAACATGAAATGGAAAACTAGGGTCTTCACAACTCAGGTAGTGGGCATTTACCAATGAAAATGGAAGTAAAATACTCAAGTGTGTTTTAGTAACCATTGCATTCAGACCAGTACACACCTGTGGACCAGCAGCCCTGGCCTCCCGTACCTAAAAAGACCTTAAAGACTATGTCTCTTGGAAGGAAAGGTCTTTAGTAGCCAATGGAAATGGGAGGGGGGACTGTGAAAAGATTGCTAACCAGGGTCAGGGGCAACCAATTTGTAATGTGTAAGTTCCTCCAGTAGCCCTCCTCAGCCACGCGGGTGCATATGTGTGTGCTCAGTCATGTCTGACTCTGCCACCCCATGGACTACAGCCCACTGGGCTCCTCTGTCCATGGGATTCTCTAGGCAAGAATACTAGAGTGGCTTGCCATTCCCTTCTCCAGGGGATCTTCCCAACCCAGGATTCAAACCCATGTCTCCTGCATTGGCAGGCAGATTCTTTACCACTGAGCCACCTGGGAAGCCCTCCTCAGCAAGGCAGATGCCCCCAAAGGCTGAGGGAGCAAGCAAGGATGCTGCGGGTGTTAGCAACAGCTAGGCTGCAGGAATGACGGAAGGGAATGGAGCTGCAAGGGTCCAGAGAGGAGGGAGATGGCTCAGGGCTGGGCGGGTCTGTGGAGCATCTGCAAGGTCTTGTCTAGAAGATGTGCTCTGACCATGAAAGGCACACCAGGCTCTGAAGACAGTGCAAAATAAAGGGTGTAAAGTATCTCATTAATATCAGAATTGCTATCTTCATGTCACACTTTACTTTTACAGGACACTGAATCACAGAGAGGTTAAAGCACACAGCCCAGGTCACACAGCTTGGAAGTGGTGGGAGTGAAATTTGAGAAAATTGAGTGTGACTCCAGAACTAAAACACTCAGACACTAACTGGTTTGGTCTGATCTCTGCCAGAGGCTATATGAAGATGCTGTCTCTTTCTTCTCCTTAGGTCATTCCTATGATAGCATGGAGAAAGGAAAGGAAAATGTAATGTCCTATGTTGAGAGAAGGAAGGCTTTGGGATGGAAAAAAAACCCGGGGAGTAGAGGGAAGGGAGATACTGAGATGTATGAAAAGACATTTTAGGCTCCTTGAAATGATGCAAGAAAATGATTGAGTGTACTAATTTTAAAATGATGGTCAAAGTGTATAGGTAGATTAAAGAATTGAGTCCAAAAATGGCATTTCCTTTAAAAAACAAGATAAAGACAATTTAGAAATGGCAACCCACTCCAGTACTCTTGTCTGGAAAATCCCATGGACTGAGGAGCCTGGTAGGCTACAACCCATGGGGTCGCAAAGAGTCAGACACAACTGAGCAACTTCACTATGGTTTTTGAAGGGGAAAAAAAGGTATTCCAAACCTCTGGCAAAACACCAACTTGGTCCCTAGCTCGATTCCATATAGAATGCTTTCATGTCCGTATCCTAAATGTCCTTTCTGGGAACAAATATATTGATATGTGTATTTATACTATTAGAACTTTAATGTATGATGGACTTCAGAGTTTCATCAAAACCTTAATTTGGTCTTGCCTGACTCCTACTACAGATGAAAAAAATCAAATTAGTGGCCTGTTATGGGGCAGTTGAAAGATTGAAGGCAGAAGGAGAAGAGGGCAACAGAGGATGATATGGTTGGATAGCATCACCGATTCAATGGACATGAACTTGGGCAAACTCCAGGAGATGGTGAGGGACAGGAAAGCCTAGCGTGCTGCAGTCCATGGGGTCACGAAGAATCAGACACGATTTTCTGACTGAAGAACAATAACAAATGGGGCATTTGCTCTGAATATGTGACTATTTTTAAAAGATTCAGCCCTGGAGAACAGTACCTCCCCTTCTCCTCCGCCGCTGATGACCCTTTTACAGTCACTGGTGGTGGCGATGGCAGTCACGCCAATCCTGTGTGCATTGTTAATAACGTACATCAGTCGGCCTGTCTCCGGGGCAAAGGCTCGGATTCTACCATCGTCCCACGCTGGCATGAAAGGGAAAGAGAAGGCAGGCAGGATGAGCATACTCTAAATCCTAAGTGAGAGACAGGATGTGAGGGGACAGTGGTGGTGATAGAGGGAAGAGGCCAGTCCCCCACCCACTGCCAGGAATCACAGCCCCCTTTTCCCTGATTCCCCAAACTGGTCACACCTCCCAAAGGAAATGAACGGCTCGCCTTAGCTAAGCCTGCCTCCTGGTGTACCCCACCCCAGGAGACATTAGTTGGGGAGATCATCCCCCACCTCTCCCATGAGCTGTAAAACTTGCACAGTCAACTAGATGGTTGATATTGCAACTGGGATGTCAACCAGGGATCAGAAGTCAGCTTCCAGAAGAGTTCTGTTTAAAAGCATGTCAGCCCTGGGGACTTCCCTGGCCGTCTAGTGGTTAAGGCTTTGCCTCCCAGTGCAGGGGGTGCAGGTTCAATCCCTCATTGTGGAGCTAACATCAAGATCCCACATGCCTCCCAGCCAAAAACCAAAACATAAAACAGAAGCAATATTGTAACAAATTCAATAAAGACTTTAAAAATGGCCCGCATCAAAAAAAAAAAAAGTCTTAAAAAGGAAAAATACCTTTGAGTACTAGAAATGGCATAGTCTTACAAATTAAAGAATTTCCTGGCTTCTGTGTTGAGAGCAGATCGTGGAAGAAAGGTGACAGGTGAGGGCAGAAGCAAGGAGTCTTGGTAGGAAGCTACCAGAATAATCTAGGAGAGAGATGGTGGTAGTGACTGAGATGAGGGTGGAGATGATAAGATGCATGGAATCTTGGATATACTCTGAAGAAGGAGCCATTGGAGCAGGAGAAATGGGGTTTTGGTATAAGACAAAAAGAGAAGTGATGATGATGCCAAGATTTTTGACCCCAGGATTTGTTAGCTCTAAGTGTAATGCAAACCAAGAGCTCCTGGGGACCACTATGTGGAGAAAACATGCCCCAAGGTAGAAGCAGCACAAGGAGACAAAGCCAAGAAGAGAGGGCAGTGAGATGGTTCCTGATATCATCATTTTATATTATTATAACGATTGTTTTGGCTGCATCCAGGCACATGCAATCTTAGTTCCCTGACCAGGGATCGGACCGGTGTCTTCTGCAGTGGAAATATGTAGTCCTAACAGCTGGGCTTCCAGAGAATTCCCCTGATATCACCATTTTAATACCTGCCGCTAAACTCCGGGAGTTGGTGATGGACAGGGAGGCCTGGCGTGCTGCAATTCATGGGGTTGCAAAGAGTCGGACACGACTGAGCGACTGAACTGAACTGAAAGACTCACTTGACTTTTCATTGATGTGAACCAGTAATTCACTTTTGACCGTTGGGGAAATTTATACATGGATTGAACATAAATGATATTAAGAAATTATTATTTTATAGGCAAATATCTTCAGAGATGCATACTGAAGTCTTCAGAAATAGAATATCATGGTGTCTATAATTCATGTTAAAATATTTTGGCACGATATAATCAACTGAATTAAAAATAAATTCCCTTGGAGCTATAACTTAAAGTCAGGTTTTTAATCTCTTGAGCAACAAAAAAGGGTTCTCACACAAGAATCCTGGACTCGCTAAGGCCTCAAATCCACCCTGTGAGGTGAAAACTGAATTTTCCTGGCCAGAGAGAAAGCAACATGCTATATGAAGCAATGTGGGGGAAGAGAAATTGCTGTTTGGTAATTCCTAGCTCAGAAAGAATCCTAGCTGGAAGGGAATTCCAAAAACAGGCTAGATGAAAAGCAAGTGGACCGTGGGAGGCCACACCAGTTCATCCTCACACGGAGCCTGGTAGGAAAAGACTAGCAAGAACCGAAGCCACAGCCGGAACCGGAAGTCAAACCTGGTACTCCGACCTTACCGGAAATGATGCTCTTGCCGTCCCGCATGAAATCGATGCCATGGCAGGTCATATTGGGCACGGTGATCCGCAGCAACTCCCTGTTGGTCAGCGTGTGCCACACTCGGATGTCCTTCTTGGCGCAGGTGGCGAAGAGCTCAGCGGTGCCGCTGCAGAGAAGCCACCAGGGGAGTGAGACATGCAGCTGCACAAGACGCACAGTGTTTCTCAGATGCAGGTTTGACGCTAAAACGGGCTTCTTGAGGATGTAGGGAAGGATGCTTTTTGAAAGTGTTAATTGCACAGTTGTGTCCGACTCTTTGCAACCCCATGGACTGTAGCCCGCCAGGTTAATCTGCCTATGGGATTATCCAGGCAAGAATACTGGAGTGGGTTGCCATTTCCTTCTCCACAGGATCTTCCCAATCCAGGGATCGAACCCGGGTCTCCCACATTGCAGGCAGATTCTTTACCATCTGAGCCACCAGGGAAGCCACCAGGATGCTTTTAGATGCCTATTGTCTCAGGCTTAATGGCCTTACAGATTCCTTGTGCAGAATGGCATTTGATGGGGAGTTCCTTGGTGGCCCAGTTACTAGGACTGGGAGCTTTCACTGCTGGGGGCCCAGGTTCAGTCCCTGGCTGGGGAACTAAGATCCCACAAGGCGCACTGCTTGGCCACAATTAGTAAATAAAATACCACATTTTGGAGCAGTGAAATCGTCACACAAACCTTCTCACAAATAACAATTATAAAACACAGATAAAATGAACACAATAACAAGGCTGCCAAATCCCGAAGACACTGAAAATATTTTAAAATAGAAATCAAGAAGAGCTTGCTCTTGTGAAAGTGTAACTGGGGGACTTTCCTGGTGGTTCAGTGGCTAAGACTCCATACTCCAAATGCAGGGGGCCTGGGTTCAGTCCTTGGTCAGGGAACTAGATCCCACATGTTGCAACTAAAAAAAAAAGAAAAATCCTGAACGCAGCAACAAAGATCAACTAAGACCTGGCACAGCCAAAAAAACAAATAAATACCTTTTTTTAAGTGCAACTAGAAAGGGTTAAGAATCATTACTGTGCGATTTTCTAACCAGAGATGCCCCAAACTCCCTAGGTATGGTGACCACAGAAAAAAAGTAGCAGAAAAATCACAGCCTCACTGACTAAAGGTGCCGGCCATCAGAGTAAGGGGCTGGAAAATTCATCTGGAATTTAAAGGGAAAACCCTGGCAGCAAGAGAATCATAAGAGGAAGACCTAAATTCTGATTATTAAAAACTGCCCCAATTCCTGTGTGCCAGTTGAATTCTACACATGGGGGGTGCAGGAAACCTCGAGAGGAAAAAAAAAAAACAAAAAAACAGGAGGCAGAGACCAGAGAGGACACTACTTTTCTTTTTCAAATTCTATTTTTTTCTTTCTTTTTAAAAAATTTTAAGATTCTCTTTTTGAGGTCAGCACTATATGGATGAATCTGAGAGCTTTTTTAACTGACTACATTAACCAACTGTGCTTAGTTTGGGTGGCTGAAAGCTGAACCTTAGAGACTTAAAGTGACTGCTAGGATGTTTCTTTAGGGGGATATAAAATGTTCTAAAATTGATTATGATAATGGTTGCAAAACTCTGTAAATATACCCCTAAGAAAGCCATTGAATTGTATAGAGGGTGAATTTTAAGATACGTAAATTATATTTCAATAGAGCTATTAAAAAAAAAAAGAAAGGGGTACGAAACCTGATTAGATTAAAGACTGCATAGAAATTGAAAAGACATGTAAAAACTTACCCTTACAGAAGACACCAGGACCAAGTATTTTACAGATTGATTCTACCAAGCTCCTTAGAAAAAGACAGGAAAAGTGACACAGAAAGGAAATGACCAATTTTCAAATAAGAATTCGCCTGATGGGAGGCACCAGCCATTTTCACTTTTAGAAATAGGAGGGACCTAATCACAAAGGCTCAGGAAACCAAAACTACATTTGGTGACCTCAAGGACCAAGTTTTCAAAGAGCCTTGCTGCCTATACAACAATGATCTTGAGTTTTATAAATTCAAATGAATTACTGAAGAAGTTCAGAGCAAAAACTGTGACCAACTTTATGGGACAAATCTCGCCAAAGACAAATAGATTTCATAATCAAATAATGACAGACTCTGATGGCAGCTCTGTTTGACATTAAAACTGCTCATGGTTATATGTTTCACTGTCTTGTGAGAGATTTACCAATATATATAGCAACTAGGTTCAGAGGAATTCTTAATCTTATGGCCACTGCCATCAGGCAAGCCAAATCTGGAAGACACAAGAGGTGCAAACAAACGACCTGAAAGATGTTTGAAAAAAGGCATTACTAAGTTGTGCTCCAGACAGCAGTGGAAAACAGGAAAGTTTTTCCAGTCTGTTCACCCTTTCCATGATGAATTTACTAGAAAAGCCAACATTCCAAAGAGGCCCAAATTTGAATTATAAAATGAATGTAGCTGCTTGGTAAAAGCCAAAGAAAATCTATTAACATAATTCACTACAATAGAAAAATTCATGGAGAAAAAAATAATAATTTATTATTGTTAGGTAGTTAGAATAGCAAAAAGGAGTCCAAAAGGGTGGTGGCTAAAAGACAAAGAAAGGGAAAAGACCTTGAAAATAGAACAAAAGAAAATCCATGGACTGGAGTGAGAACTTCAGATGAAACAAACACACCCCCTTCTTGGCTAGCGCAATTGCACAGGGCAGGCTCAGCAGGGAGGAGATAAATGAATAAATGGAGGAAGCCAAGGATTGAGGCCTCTCCTTTGGGGTCGGCCCACCCTCACGCTTTGAAGATGTACTATCCTTTGCTTGCTGAATAAAACTCTGAGTTGTAACCAAGCTGTAACACTGGTCTGCTGTTCAAATCTTTGCTGTGGTGAGACACACCACACATAAACATAATGTAAATTATATTATGATTTATCATGATTGATTATGTTAGTAGGTGAAAAATGTGTTAATAAAATTAAATTTCCTTGCACATGGCATCAAATCTCTACATTCTTATCACTTTTTTACTCTTCTACTTACAATGGGAAGACAATGTCCTCAACAGATTCAAAGTGACAAGTTGTGATGAGAGTCTCTTTGAAATTAGTGAAATTGACACGATAAATGTGTGATTCTTCTGTTCCTACAAAGAACTGGTGTCCTTCCCCTCGAAGTGTGATAGAGGTGATTCCACCTTGTAACTGGATTTTCCTTTAAGGAGAAGCAAAAGGTGAAGAAGATTTACTCAATTGATGAGCATTTATTAACTGTCTGAAGCATTATAGAGGATACATATTAGGTATAAGAACCTGAGTCCTGCCTTCAAGGAGATCACACGGTTGGAAAGGCAGGAGTTAGAATATCAAGTGCCCATGGTCAGCAAAGGGGGAGGCCCACATGGTTTATGATAATCAAGGAAGTTTACAGTGAGATGTCCCTCTAAATGGGTGGTGGAACACAAGTAGGATTTAGATACAGGGAACATTCCAGGCAAATAAATGGGTAAAAATGACCATGGCCAAAAAACACTTCATTCACTCCATGTCTAACAAGTGGAATCTTTTCATTGGCAAAAACCACCATCTACTGTGTTTCCAGCTACTCATTTTAATAGCAAGATGAGATTTGTTTTAAACCAAATATCACTTTGTCCACATCATTTAGTTGCCGACTAAGCAAACCTCTCTCTAGAGGGTGTCTCCTCATCCAAACCCTGTGGGGTAACTTACTTGATAGGTTTGTAGCTGGGGCTTTTACAGAAGACCAGCAATCCATCTCCAGAGCCTACCAACAAACCCCCCATCTTCAGGCAACAGATAGCTGACACTCCCTAGAGGGAGAGAGAACATTAAGGGTAAAAAGCTAAATGGTTTCATCATTAGGAATCTATGCATCTCTATTTTTGCTTTGCAAATAAGATCAACTGTCCCATTTTTCTCAATTCCACATGTATCTATTAATACACGATTTTTGTTTTTCTGACTTAACTTTACTCTGTATGACACACATACACTATTGATACTATGTATAAAATAGACAACTTATGAGAACCTAGTATAGAGCTCAGGGAACTCAGTGCTCTGTGCTGACCCAAATAGGAAGGAAATCCAAAAGAAAGGGCATATATGTATATGTATGTGTGCATGTATGCTCAGTGACTCTTTGTGGCTTCGTAGACTGCAACTTGCCAGATTCCTCTGTCCATGGAATTTTCCAGGCAAGAAATACTGGAGTGAGTTGCCATTTCCTCCTCCAGAGGAATCTTCCTGACCCACTGATTGAACCCATCTCTCCTACTTGGCAGGCAGATTTTTTACCACTGAGCAACCAGGGAAGCCCCCTTGCTCTACATATTGTAAGTTAATTATATTGGTTTGTCCATAAAGTTCATTTGGGGTTTTCTGTGAGATGTATGGAAAACCCAAATGAACTTTTTGGCCAACTGAATACTTCAATAAAAAACAAAAATCTAAATTAAAAAAAAAAGTTGGCTCTATGGTTAGAAAGATGAAGAATTACTTGATATTCAAACCAACTGTCTTGATATTCAAACAAATACCTCCAATCCCTTTGCCCTGAAAGAATGATATCTTTCCACTTGTGTAACGGGCATCTTGGAAACATTGCTTTATATTATGTAATTTACCTTTACACCTGAATTAAGCACTAAAGCATCCATGGGGGAAACTTAAGTGCCACAGGTTTAAAGAACACTGAGACAGTCAGCATCTTTTCTGGAGAAGCACTGACATTCCAAGTACTCAGCAAAAATATCCAGGTCAGAATTTTCACCCATGGAGCCTTTCAGAGTCAGAATTGGCAGGACTCTCAACCTTGCCCTCCTTCAGCCTGATCTGATTTGGTTTCATCTGTTGAATATATTGGAATCCCTCTCCTAAAAATCATTTGAAAAACACTGATTTGGCCTGTGCCTATGCTGCCGCTAAGTCGCTTCAGTTGTGTCCGACTCTGTGCGACCCCAGAGACGGCAGCCCACCAGGCTCCCCCGTCCCTGGGATTCTCCAGGCAAGAACACTGGAGTAGGTCACCATTTCCTTCTCCAACGCATGAAAGTAAAAAAATAAAATGAAGTCGCTCAGTCGTGTCCTACTCCTAGCGACCCCATGGACTGCAGCCCACCAGGCCCCTCCGTCTATGGGATTTTCCAGGCAAGAGTACTGGAGTGGGTTGCCATTGCCTTCTCCTAGACTCTGCTTATTGCTAGACTCGACTCTACCTATACTGTAGCTTTCTCCCATTCTTAAAAGCTGAATAATAAGTGGTTATGTGACTTAGAAAACTCTAACACCTTCCCAGGAACACGGTGCAATATTTCAAAGCTTCTTGGGACCATCAGCTAAGTGGAAAATTATCTAAGCTTGAACCATCTGTTCCATTATCAGACATGAGATAGATAGGTGCAGAACCTGAAAGAAGCTTTGAAATCCAAAGTTTAGTAGAAACAGCCCTGTAACTTTCTGGGGGCACTGGAAATAACAGCACTTATTCTGTCCAATTACCCTTTGATGGTAGGCTTTTTATTTTGGTTTGGAGATCAAAGTCTCTTATTGGACTTTTAACCTGAATTGTTAGGAATTCTGCAAATATAAACAATGAACAATTTCTACATCTTGCTCATGACTTAAAATGTCAGCTGAGGCTAAAGTTTAAGATCTAGTTATTAGATTAGAAAAAAATGACAGATAGTCTTGTAAATCAAAGAGCACATGTCACTTACACATGGCAACTGGACTGCCCAAATGCTGGAATGGATGTGATTACAAATCACAAAGCCACAGGCCTTGAGCTTTGAAGATGCAAAAAAAAAAAAAAGTGTGATTCTGACCCCTAATTGAGGACACCTGGGATATCCTGAATATACACCAGTGATGAGGGTTTGATCGAACTAGTCAATGAACATTGCAAATTGCAGTGTGGCCTTGGGTGCACCATAGACGTGTTGTTTCTCCCCACAACCCTTGATGGAAGTCTGTGCTAACAGTGGCAGGAGGAAATCACTAGAAAACAGCAGGGCAAGCAGACTTTGATGGTCTCTACTTACCAGACTGAACTTGTCCTTTGCAGGCCCTGTGTCTGCCAGCAGCTTTGTCCTGGGGTTCATTTTTAAAATATCTCCAGTGGTGGTGCCAAGGTAGAAAAAGCTATCGTCATTAGCCATCTGGGGATGAGAGAGACAAGGAAACCTGAAGACCTGGTTTGCCCAGTTGATGCCCAGGAGCCCCTGATCAGGGAGGGGATGAGTTTTCTCTGAACCCTATGAAGACCTCCAAAAGTCCTTGAGGTGACTTCTGTCTCCTCAGACTCGAAGATGGGTAAGAACACCTTCAAGGGGAGCAGAATCAGGGCCAAATTCAGAACTGTATGAAACATCGGACTCCAATCAGCGTGAATTTCACTGAAATGGACTTGTGTCTGCTATTAGCATGCACTCCCTGAGGCATCTCCGAAGGGCTCCTAGGGTGAAGGTGTGCTCCTCCAGAGAGAATATGTATTTGCTTTATTTCCTATTTCCCAAAGTCTACATTCATAAAACGAGTGGAGAATGGGGTTATATGCATGAATATCTGAATCCACATTAAAGACACATGAATAATCCCTCTTTGTGGAGGAGACTGCATTTCAACAAGGAGTTTCATTGTTAGAAACTTTATTTCTTGTGCAGAAATAACATGAGTGGCAACAGGAGGTGCTGTGGGCCTTGAGCACCTCCTGGCTACCCTGCTTCCCACCAGGTGAGGCAGATTCCTGGGGTCTGATGGCAGTTCAGGTCCACTGAAACAGATTCCCCCAGAGCTGTGTCTAGGCAGCCTCTCCAGCTTCCCACGGGAGCTCCTGAAGTGAGACTCCCTCACCTGTGCCTCCCCAGGCAGTGCCCTCCATGTCCAGGGCTCCCCTCCCCACCCCCAGCCCAAAGAACATGTACTTACACACATGCACACATACACACACACACATACCCCTGTCTTGCTCAGTACTATTAACAAGGACTTGTACTAATAAAATAACAGAGTAATTCTTACTGAGATGCTCATGACTATTCTTTTCATCTGTCCTGTTTGGCACTCAGTTGGCCAGATCTTTCTGTTTGGGAGATCCAGTTCCCATACTCGAATTGTCCCGCTAGAGAAAAGAAACAATCAACTGGAGACCCATTTAATAAATCCTTCATCTCTTCTCTGTTTTCTGCAGTCTTTTGAAGGAGAAGCTGAAAGGAAGAGAACTAGGTATTTTTGAGGATTTGTTATGGCCTGGTGGTCTCCCCAAGACACAGTCGTCATTTGGATGCCGAAGTACTAGCATCTGCAGGCTTTCTCATTTGATTTGGTATAATGAATTCCTGAAGTTGGAATTGTCACAGAGAATCCAGTATAGATGGGTACCAAACCAGAAATCTTATTGAAGAGCAGTAACTTTTTCTTTCTCGGTTAGGAGGATCCCCTGGAGAAGGAAATGGCAACCCACTCCAGTATCCTTGCGTGGGAAATGTCATGGACAGAGGAGCCTAGTGGGCTACAGTCCATGGTATTGCAAAGAGTTGGACATGACTAAGTTACTGAGTGTGCACACACGCCCTGAGTGTGAGCACAGATTGTGGGCAGTGTGTTATCAGTAACAGGCAGACCAGAGGCAGAAATGGATTTAGCCAATCAGCAGAACTTTTTCAGTAGGAAGCACAGAATGATTAAATAACTGTATTTAAAAGGACTTCCAGCCAAAATAATTTTTACGTGCGTGCTAAAAACTCGCTCCTGTATTGGCAGGTAGGTTCTCTACCGATAGCATCAGCTGGGATTTTTCGTGTGAAAATTATGATGGAATCTCTTTTTTCAGGATGAAAACCACGTTCCCCATAATTGGAATGACTGTGTTTTCTTTGTAAGCGAATAGGGTGATTTACATGTTCTAGAAACCTTGACAGCAGACACGTACTTTCCAGCAGTGACAAACATCTCGTCGCGGCACTTGGAGAAGATGACTGTGGTGGCGTTCCCGACATTGAGGCCGGCTGCGGGGCTGCCACAGATGGCCTCTCTCTTGGCTATGCTCCAGACAACCACACTGCTCAGACGAAAGGACAAAGAGAATCAGGGGGAAACGGGCTTTCAAAATAAGAAATGGCTCTTTTAGCCGTTCTAGAAGGAAAGAAATACAAGAGGTTACTCACAAAGAAATGAAAGAATTATATTAACCATCCCCCCAACCCCCAGACATCTAAGTCTCTTACTAAAATAAAGAGATTTTTGAGACAGGCAGGGCATAAAAGTTTACCACTCATTTATCGCTTGTAAAAAATTCCCTTGGGGAAATACTCCAGCAAAAAAAAAAAAAAAAAAAAATTGTTAATTAGAAGCAATAAAAGAGAATGACATAGGGATGTTTTCAAACTTCACCATGCCATGTAGCTGATTCAGCTGGAGGACTTGCCAAAGCAGGAAGTGCTAGGACCTGCCCCCAGACGTTCTGATTCAGTAGGTCTGGGGTGGAGTCTGAGAATCTGCTTTGCTAAAAAGTCTCTGGTGTGCTTTGGTCTGGGGACCACACTAAGAGTAGTTCTGTTGTAGCTCAGGGCTTCCCAGGTGGCTCAGTGGTAAAGAGCAGCAAATGCAGGAAACACAGAAGATGTAGGTTTGATACCTGAGTCGGGAAGATTCCCTGGAGTAGGAAGTGGCAACCCACTCCAGTATTCTTGTCTGGGAAATCCATGGACAGAGGAGCCTGGCAGGCCCCAGTCCTTGGGGCCACAAAAGAGTCAGACATGACTGAGCACACACACAAACATGTTGTAGCTTACCTTTGCATCTTTCTGGGTGTAATCATACAATTTAGTCCTAAATTGATAGTGCTTGGTTAATGATATCAAGAATGCAGGGGAGAGGGTATTACGTTAAACCCTGGAATCACTGCAGAGATGTGGATGGACCTAAAGATTGTCATACGGAGTGAAGTGAGTCAGAAAGAGAAAAATATTGTATAATATTGCTTATATTTGGAACCTAGAAAAATGGTAGAGACGAACTTATTTGCTAAGCAAAGCAGAAATAGAGTCGCAGATGTAGAGAATGAACTTCCGGTTACAAGCAGAGGTGGGATGGACTGGGAGATTGACGTTGAATATTTACACTGTTGTTGTTCAGTCTCTTAGTCGTGTCCGATTCTTTGCAACCCCATGGGGTGTAGCTTGCCAGGCTCCTCTGTGCTCCACCATCTCCCAGAGTTTGCTCAAATTCATGTCCATTGAGTCAGTCATGCTACCTAACGATCTCATCCTCGGCTGCTCCCTTCTACTTTGCCTTCAGTCTTTCCCAGCATCAGTCTTTCCACATACCCTGTGCTGTGCTAGCCTGCCAGGCTTCTCTGTCCATGGGGACTCTGCAGGCAAGAATACTGGAGTGGGTTGCCATGCCCTCCTCCAGGGATCCCACACTGCAGGCAGATTCTTTACTATCTGTGTCACCAGGGAAGCCCATGAATACTGAAGCGGGTAGCCTATCCCTTCTCCAGGGGATCTTCCCGACCCAAGAATCAAACCAGGGCATATATACACTGCTGCTAAGTCGCTTCAGTCGTGTCCGACTCTGTGCGACCCCACAGACGACAGCCCACCAGGCTCCGCCGTCCCTGGGATTCTCCAGGCAAGAACACTGGAGTGGGTTGCCTTTTCCTTCTCCAATGCATGAAAGTGAAAAGTGAAAGTGAAGTCGCTCAGTTGTGTCCGACTCTTAGCGACCCCATGGACTGTAGCCTACCAGGCTCCTCCATCCATGGGATTTTCCAGGCAAGAGTCCTGGAGTGGGGTGCCATTGCCTTCTCCACTGCTATGTATGAAATAGATAACTAATGAGAACCTACTGTATTGCACAGGGACCTCTACTCAATGATCTTGTGGTGACCTAAATGGAAGGAAATCCAAAAAAGAATGGGTATATGTCTCCATTTAACTGACTCACTTTGCTACACAGAAGGAACTAACACAGCAGGAATGGGGAGTGACTGCTAATGAGCACTGGTTTCTTTTTGAGGTTGAAAATGGTCTAAAATTGATTGTGGCAAAGCTTGCACAACACGACATGTAAACAATGTCTTGGGGAAGTATTTTGGCAAAAATGATTCCTCAGGAGATTTCAATGTGTACCCAAGATTGAGAACAACTACCGTAAGTTAAGAATAGCAATAGACTGCTGGACGCATTTCTGTTGAGGAAAAAAACAGTCAAATGGGGATGGGCCAGGGACATGTGACTACTTTGCTATATACTGAGAACTATCAATATATAACTACACATGAATATAAATTTCCATTGTAATTAAGCTTTGCAGCTCAAACAAGAAAATATCTGTAAAAGTGCACCGAAGTGTTAAGTCCTACACAAGCCTTGGGTGTTCCTTTAGCACTTACACAGGAATATGCACTGCATTGATTGTTCTTCCTAATATAATGCTTTGAAATACTTTTCCCCCAATTTCGTTTGTATGTATTCTCTCCCTACTAACCTTGACCGTGAGATCCTTGAGGTCAAAGATCATGCCTTAGGGAAGTTAAAAATGCCACCTCTGAAGTCACACTTCAGGGTTTGTCCCCCAGCTCTGCTACTTAGCAGCTGGTGACTCAAGTTCATCTGTCATATAGCCCCAAGAGCTCCACCTCGTGGAGTTGCCATGAGGCTTAAATGAGATAATGCAGTTAAGATGCTTGGCACACATCTGACCTGTAGTAAGTGCTCAAAAAAAAAAACAAAAAAACAAACAGCTATGGTCGATGATGAAGATGATGATGACAAGGATGATGTCATCTTTTCCAGCAATGATTCTCGATTTAGCTGCAAATTAGGATCATATGGGAAATCTTTAGAACTCCTAAAACTGAGGCCAATTAATCAAAGTCTCTGAAGGTGGAGCCAACCACCAGTAATCTTCTAAAGCTCCCAGTTGATTTCAGTGCACTGCCAGGCTTGAGAATCAGTGTCTTATGGTATTTTCCTCACGGGCTTTTTAATTTTTTTCTTTTGATTCTTAGCATTTCAGAATATTTAATTTTCACTATTTTTGTTTGCAGTCTTTTCATACAGATGAAGTTTCATGTAAGTAGAATTCTTTATTCTGTGCTTTTTCTTAATATAGGGCATATAAATTTCCCAACCAATTGGGGAACTCTCTATAAGCACTTTAAGTCTTTAAAAATCTATAAATATTTTAAATTATCAATGGCCACTAAAAGTTAACATGTATTTTTTTAAATGACATTTCCCCCAGTTTTTGCTTGGTTCTACATATATATGCAGGTACTTTACTTTCATAGTTACATATTTTCTTTGTTATTTGTTTCTGTCTTTTCAGCTTAATTCGAACTCTTTCACCAAAAATTTATAATTTCCCAAATTCATATGAGCTTCATAAGCTTTTCACATCACACATGCTCAAATACAGACAGGCAAACAGAGAATGTTAGAAAGGGGACAGTTGTTAACACGTCTAGAAATATGCCTAGTAGAAAAGAAATAAGTGTGCTTAGTTCATTACCTTCCATCGTCTGGGCCTCCTAGTGATACCAAGTACATATCATTTGGTGAAAAGGCCAGAGCTTCAATTTTGCCCTTGTGAAGTGACAGCCGAGCCATCAGCTCCCTTTTCTTATAATCCCACAAAATGATATCTGCCTGGGGGCAAGAATACACTGTCAGACCATAGACAGGCTTTGAAAGGACCAGAGGAGAGAGCTACCTCTCTGTGTGAAAAAATAATCATTCATCACTTTTCTAGAAATTAGAGCACGTCTTCCGAACATGACAGCAACAAAACAGAAACAGGTGTAAGCGGGGACTTTTGTTTCTAGGTATTACCAGTCACAAGCTGCTGCACTGGGTATAAAGCCACCAGGTGCCTTTACTTTCAGCTTCACAGAGCGAAAATGAGTTCCAGGAGAGGCCAAGGGAAGAGGAGGCAGGGTGTACACAGGACAGTGCAGAGCTACTCTGAAGTGAGGCAGTTTTTCTTGGGAGGCGCCTCTGAATCAATACACGGTGGGTGGTGTTTTAATGTATTCACCTTAAAGCCCATGAATGTGACTTGTCCAGACGCAATGTAAAGTCCACTCTTGGAGATGGCCACACAGGAGACGTTGTTGCCATGACCGTGTAGGAAATTCTGTTCCTGAGTATTTATTGCCTGGATGAGGATGGTGCAACCCAGAGGGTAGACCAGATGCTCCTGGTCAGGATGGCATTTTAGACCAGTGGGGACATGTCCTGAAAGAGAGGTTGAAAATAATAAAAGTCGAGGGCAGAAGTGGCTAATTGTTTTTATTTAGACTGAGCATAAGGCTTTTAAAATAAGCCTTAGTTCAACTAAAATAAGTGTGTGTGTTTGGGGGTTGGGCAGTATTAGGTAATTTTACTCTACTGACAAGGCTGGTATAGAGTATATTCACTGCTAACGAAAGATTTTCAGGGCATCCGAGGTAGAAAAAAGTCTGGTTATAATATATACAGCATGAGTCCACTTTTATTAAAAAATTATGTCAATGTACATTTGAAAGGATCATACCAAAGTTTAACAGAGATATCTTTGGGACAAGTAATAATGGTTGATTTTTCCTTAGATTTCACTGTATTTTTCCACTTTTCTAAGCTCTTGTTCTTAAGTATGACTATGGATTTACCCCCTGTATTACTCTATATTCTCAGTGCATAGTATACTATTTACATGTGTGCGTGTGTGCTCAGTCGTGTCCGACTCTGTGACCTCATGGACTGTAGGCCTGCCAGGCTCCTCTGTCAGTGGGATTATCCAGGCAAGAATACTGGAGTGGGTTGCAATTTCTTCCTCCAGGGGATCTTCCCGACCCAGGATGGGACCCACATCTGGTGTCTCCTGCATTGACAGGCGTGTTCTTTACCACTGAGCCACCTGGGAAGCCCACCATACTACTTGGCATTCAGTAATTTTAGATAAATGCATATTTGACTGTATGAAAGAATATAAGTTGTCACAAAACCAAGAAGGCAAAAACAATTCAATTTTATTGAATTTTAAAAGGCCAAGATAATTGGAGACACTGAGATATAACTGACAATACTCTCTGAGCGCTACAAAACAGTATTGAACAGTACTGAATTCAGTAGCAGGGCTCTCTACTGGTCACCAGTGTGATCCTTTGCCCTCATAGCAGGTCACTCACTTCCTTTACCAATGATCTGGTGACCAGCTCTAAAGATGGCCAGTACTAGGATGTACTAAGTGCTCAATTTCTATCAGAGACCGTTAACATAAAACAAAGAGAAGGCTCAAGAGCCAAGTCCTAGAATGTGCTAAAGCTTTAGTTATTGATTGTTCTGTGTCTACATTACTACAATTTTAAAGCTTTCAGGCATCACAATGCATTTTCTTTAAAAGTTTGCTTTTTCTAAAATGCAATCCATTGTTTGTTTTCATCCTTCTCAAAACCCAAACAGCATTTCCCCTCTTCATGTTCCAAACAGGAGGTGGTCATAAGTCAGATTCGAGCGGAACAACCAGGCCCCTCTGACCAAAGCACCTCCCCAGTCCAGCTCCCCGTGGTGTCCATCATGGTCTGAAATCCTCACCTTCCTTCTGGTTAGAAGACAAATCATCCCCTAAAGTGGTTGCTCAAAACACAAGTTCCCCACTCCCTCCAGCCCCTTCTCATTAGTACATCAGCTGGGATTTTAGAGGTTACTTGGTCCCAGGGACCTACACGTATTCTGTAATCCAATACTGAGGGGCAGACAGTTTTGCTGGCTGTGTGGGGCTTAGAGCCAGGGGAGAGCTGGCTAGTGGGAGAAGGGTTTCAGATCACACTTTTTTATCCTTATGGCCTAGTAAGGGGGCATTTGGTTCCTTTCAGATGTTGGCAAAACCCATCCCGAATCTTTAAGGTCCGGAGCGAGGACATGACTCTAAGATCTTTGGGGAGGAGAGGCTGTTTGGGTCCCCAGTGCTTGACTCATGCCAGTGTCCCAAGCTGCCTTCCAGGTGCCGCCTGGTGTCTCACTCTCCCTGGTTGCACCACATTGTCCCTGGGGTCCCTAAACCACCTAGCCCAGACACGTTCGAGGTCTCACCATTGAATCCGATCACGGCCTCAAGCTCCAGCTCCACTGCCTCAGCCACCTCATCCTTGGGCGAAGTTTGGGTCTCCATCATCTGGAGACTCCGCTCACTTTCCTCTCAGCCTACAGAGGTGCAGCGTCTTCTGGTCGTTATGGTAACGGACTTGCGCATGCGCGTCAGATCCACGGTCGCGCTGAAAGCCGGCCTACGGAGTCCGAGTCCTTTTGCCCTCGTGAGAATCAAGAGAGGGCTTTTTTTTTTTTTTTTTTAATTTTCTAGTATTTCTCTGGAAATTTAAGGGGCACGAAATGCACAGACTAATTCCCTCCTCCTCCATGTAAAGAGTCTGTGACCTTTTGGGTAACGATATAATCAAGTACTTGATGGCATTTAAAAATTAAACATAAAGTTAAGTGCCTCTGCTGGGAAGGCTGCTATAATATATAATTGACACTTCTTTGGGTCCCTTGAAACAGGATAAAAAAATAATTAAACCATTGAGGTATAAATTACATATCCTAAAATTTATTTAAATAGAGTTTATACAATTGTGCAACTATCACCGCAATCCAGTTTTTTTTTTTTTTTTTCTTTGTTTTAAGCAGAATAAAATGTTAAATAACGCTAGAGGTCTTAAGGGGCTCCCACCTTCCGGGGAAAATGCTTGGATTTTGTTCGAAAACAATTTTATTTGAATTGCACCCAGCTGTTCGCGTCTCTTAATGGACACAAACTGGTCCAGCCCTCAGTCCCCGGGGAAGCGCTTTCCTTTTTCTCGTATCAATAGATTGGAGGCCTTAGGGTACGTATATTGCAAACTCCGAGTTCCGGGCGCGCACGGGTCGAGCCGCGGGGTCTGAGCCGCGCGGGCCGCCGTAGTCAGCTGCTGCGAGCAGGAAGTGTCCGAGCTGCGGGCGGAGACTGCACCATGGCCCCGGACCCTTGGTGAGCCCCGGGTGAGGGCGGCAGCGCGCGGACGGTCTCGGGGGAGGCCAGGCTTCCGGGGAGCGGGTGATCGCTAGGCATTGGGGATGGCGGCCTTTCGGAATGAGGGGTGGGGTAGCAGGGATCCTTCTGCCGCTGAGAGCCGGGGGTTGAGGGGCTGCGCTCCTCCGCATCCCGCCGCCACTCTCGGTCCTGCAGGGGTGGCTGGGGTGGGAGACGCGGTGTACACTTGGGGGAGTTCCAGCGCCAAATCTCTGAGCCGCATCTCCATCCTGGTGGTGGAGCTGGCTAATGCAGGCTTCCCCGGGACTCCTGTGAAAGTGAAGCACAGAGTAACCTTTTTTGTGGAACGCCAGTCCCTCTGGTGAATTTCCTTATTTCGCCGGTAGCGAAACCGAGGTTCAGAATTCACGGGAGTCCGCGAGTTAGTAACCAGTTGACGCTGGGGTCTAGATCTTGTGCGCCCTTCAAAGAAAACTAACCGGAGTCTGGGAAGGAAATTATGCCTGTTGTTGATAAGGTATTATATCCTCACCTCAGTATCTACAGCAGCAACTTATGCAGTAAAACAATAGCTGAGAAGAGTCTTTTTTTCAACAGTCAAGTCCCTAGGACTGAATGATGAGAGACATAAATTCCGATCCAAGGAACCTACTGCAATAGCATATTTACTTGAGCTTTTTGTTTACTAATTAAAAACCCTCTAGCTCTACAAAGTTCTTTTTGGAGAATATGTCTCACATTAGTACTTCTAACATAGTTTATAGTTAAGTTGCAGACAGTCTGGATATTAATAGATTAACTTTGCAAGATCAAAGTTAATCTGCCTAGGATCTGGATTGTCTGGACCAATGGCTTAACTAATTCCATACTATTTTTTTTTTTTCACCTAATTTTAACACCCTGATAGAAAAATTTAGAAAATACTGAATATTTGCAGAGGAAAAAAAAAAATCTTTAATTCTATCTGGAATAATTGCTGTTGTTGACTTTTTAAATGAATTTATTACTTTGTATAATATATGTATGTATATAATGTATTTTATAGAAACAAGGGCCATTCTGTGTATCACAAATATTCACCGAAAACACAATCTTTATGTTGCTTAATAGTGTATCATGTGAATAACCATAATGGAGTGTGATTTAATCATTGTACCTTTGTATGTTTTAAAAAAATACTAGGGTTTTTTTGCTTTTATTTTTTTTTAATTGGGAAGACTGCCCCTTGGAACCATCTCTCACTTCCTTGACTTACTTCTTGACTCCACTTCCTAGAAGTAGAGCTACTGGGTCCAAGAGTATGAACATCTTTAAGGCTGTTGATACAGATGGCTAAGTTGCCCTCCACTTCATGGAGGCTAATTCCCTCATTTTACACATAAGGTAGGAAATACAGCTCAGAAATAAGGTAGAGGTCCCAGGGTATCCATTTAGGTGGGTGGAAACTATCCCCAAACCCCTAGGCCTCTTCCACGGTTAATGTGCAAAAGTGCGGATAATTTCTCCTGCTACTCTCAAGTAGTTTAACTTAGCAGCTTCTCATGTTTGTTGAAAGTGAAACACTGGGGGACTCTGCTGTGCTCAGTCAGCTTCCTTGCAAAGTGGGCTGCTGATCAGGAGAGCAGAAAGGAGTAGGGGATAGGACTTAGAAAAATCTAGAAAAACAGACTTGATTACAGCTTAGCCCTCCTGCTATCGAGAATCATGTCAGTGATGCTTTACTCATGTTTAGAAGTAGAATATGACTGTTACTCTTTTAATGGCCTATCAAAGCAAATGGTAAGCTCACTGTGTAATAGAAATATCGCATGGAGACTGTCTCTGAACAGGCTCTTTGCTAAAAGTTAATCAGCTTTGCCACTTTTTCCCTCTCCATTCCAGTTCCTCAGCCTCTGTCATGGTGTCACCATCCTCTTAGTCTCTTAGACCTAAAAAACTCTGATCATCTACTTTTTCTTCATTCCTCCTATCAGATTATTGACTCATCTCCACGATTTTTATTTTTTTCTTTTCTGCTGTTGTCCAATTCTTTTTAGCCTTATGGTTTACAGAAAGTAAATGTTGGTGGCTGGTTATGGAGTTGAATAGCTGGAGAAGCCTTCTCCTGGTCTCCTGCCACTCTTCTTTCATTCCCAGTGATTTGTGCACGTGGAGTTCAGGTTACTTTTCTAAACTAGGACCTTAGGCACCTGTGTGCTTGATTCCATCATGAGGTTGCCCAGTGGTTCTCAAGCTGTGCTATAGATTGGAATCTCCTGGGGAGCTTTACAACGCCTCATGTCTAGGGCAAGCCCCCTGCCAATTCAATCAGAATGCTTGGGGTATGAGGAAGCTTTAAAAAACGTCCCCAGTGATGGAAGGGGCTTCCAAGGTAGCTCAGTGGTAAAGAATCTGCCAGCCGATGCCAGAGATGCAGCTTGGATCCCTGGGTGGGAAGATCCCCTGGAGAAGGAAAGGGCAACCCAGTATTATTTCCAGTATTATTGCCGGGAAATCCCATGGACAGAGGAGCCTGGCAAGCTATAACCCATGGGGTCACAAAAGAGTTGGGCACAACTGAACACTTGCAGACCAGACAGTGATTCACATGTGTAGAAGAACTTCAGAACCAGTTTGTAGAGCTCAGGCGAGAACACAAGGATTAGGAGCAAGACAACTGGGGTTTTGGCCATAAGCATTTCACATAACCTCTTCAAGGCCTCACTGTCTCTGTAAAAGTATACCCCACAGTTTTCAAATTCCCTTCAAACCTTATTATTATGCTACTCAAGGCTCTGCAGAAACCATCTTCAACTCCTTTCTGCCATCTTGTTCTTCACTGTCCTACCCAGGACCACCCCTCAGCCGACCATGCCAGGCTCTTTCCCTTCCTTTCATCTTTGCTTGCTTCCTGTGCCTCTCACCTCCTCTAAAAGGTGCTCCTCCCTCTTGCTTGAGTGAGAGCCCTGCTTTGACCTTGTGGTTCAGCCCAAGGTATAACCTCTTGGCCCAGCCTTATCAGGTCCAAGTGTCTTGGCCAGTAATTTCTGTCACTTCTGAACTCCAGATATAGGCACTTGTTATTTCTACTCCTCGTCTGTCAGGAGGTGTGTTACACCTTATTATTGACTTGCATTTATGTGGTCTGGGACCACAGAGCCAGACCTAAGAACCTCTTTTCATTGATGATGACATGGAGGGGAAATGGGGAAATGTGGCAAAGTCGGGGCCAGCACCCAATTTTTCTTATCAGCCTCCTGTTTCCTTAATTATGTATTGGCTCATATCACCTGCTCACTTTTGGTATACATGAATATATCAGATCAGATCAGTTGCTCAGTCGTGTCCGACTCTTTGCGACCCCATGAATCGCAGCACGCCAGGCCTCCCTGTCCATCACCAACTCCCGGAGTTCACTGAGACTCACGTCCATCGAGTCAGTGATGCCATCCAGCCATCTCATCCTCTGTGGTCCCCTTCTCCTCCTGCCCCCAATCCCTCCCAGCATCAGAGTCTTTTCCAATGAGTCAACTCTTCGCATGAGGTGGCCACAGTACTGGAGTTTCAGCTTTAGCATCATTCCTTCCAAAGAAATCCCAGGGCTAATCTCCTTCAGAATGGATTGGTTGGATCTCCTTGCAGTCCAAGGGACTGCAACACCACAGTTCAAAAGCGTCAATTCTTCGGCGCTCAGCCTTCTTCACAGTCCAACTCTCACATCCATACATGACCACAGGAAAAACCATACCCTTGACTAGACGAACCTTTGTTGGCAAAGTAATGTCTCTGCTTTTGAATATGCGATCTAGGTTGGTCATATACATATGGGCTTCCCTGGTGGCTCAGGGGTTAAAGCATCTGCCTGCAATGCGGGAGAGCTGGGTTCGATCCCTGGGTTGGGAAGATCCCCTGGAGAAGGAAATGGCAACCCACTCCACTATTCTTGCCTGGAGAATCCCATGGACGGAGGAGCCTGGTGGGCTACAGTCCACGCGGTTGCAAAGAGTCGGACACGACTGAGCGACTTCACTCACTTACAGTACATATGTAAGTTAATCCTGTTACAGAGCCAATTTGCTCACCAGTGGACAGTAAAGCCAATCTACTGACCCCTGGCGGTGGTGAAGGGAAGTGCAGCGTTTATCGCTGCCAAGCAAGGAGTCCTGGTAGTCACTGCTCCAAACACATGCAAGTTCCTTCCCCGCCCTGCCCCGCCCCCGCCAGGGGATCGCCAAGAGTCGGGCAGGACTGAGGCACTAACACTTTCATTTTCAGGGAAAGATTTTTAAAGACGGGATGAGGAGTTTGTGGGGCGCGTGATCAGCTCGTGGACATTCTTCTGATTGTGGTGGTGAGGTAATTAAGAATCAGCATCATCAACCTGTGGTTCCAAAACCGGTCTGGGTTCTACAGGCTTGGGGGCGCCGGGGCTGGGGACGGTTAAAATCGTCTGCCTGCTGGGGGTTTCAGCATCTGCAAGACAGCTTGAAGGACACGGCTCAGAAAAGGTGGCTCTTCTACCACCCTTGAAGAGGAAGTAAAGGTCCTTGACTTTGCTTAATGGCTAAACTATTCTTATTTTGTCTCGCTTGAGTGTTTTCCTTTCTTTCTGCATTTTCTTTCTTCTCCAAATTTACTCTTTGGAACTCAAGGAAGGCCTAAGAGGCTAAAGCTTTTCTATAGACAAGAGGCATGTCTTTTCTATAGACAAGAAGAAGACATGGAGGTAGGGGTCTATTCCAGGAAGGCCCCATAGGTTACACTACCTCACTGGATCCTTATTAAATTTAAAATGTAAAGCTCTTAGCATGGAACCTGACCCAGATCAGGTACTCAGTTGTTAGCCATAGTTATCATTACTATAGTAAGATTCCTCAGGGAAAGGACTGGAAATTGTTTTTTTCTCTTTGTTTAGAAAGACATTTGCCAGGTCCCCTCAGTGTTCAGGTGACACATGGGGATTCAAAGATTTTAAGAAATGGCTTGTTTATTTTTTTCAGACAAAAATTGGAACATTAGATTCCACAGGAGATCTAAATATTGTTTATTGGCACTGGAAAATATTTCTGTCATGTATTCATAGTCTCCACCCTTTAGAAGACGTGAAATGTCTATACACACTTAGATATTTTCTGAAACAGATAAAAAGTGAAAAGGCTCTTAGCAAAGGAAAAATTAAGGGACTGTTAGACATTCACTGTGAGCCTTTCAAAGCCCTCACCCCTGTTGAATAGCAAACAGAAGCTCAGGATGTGTTTCGAGAGAATTCCTGTGTCAGGTGGGTGTGTGTCCTTTGTCCTCAGAGCATTATGTTACCTGTTGTTCTGTAGGGCTCTTCCCTAAATAGCTGCTCTCCTGGCCTCTCACTCTCCATCCTTTTATCCTGCCTTATTTTCTTTCTTCAGTTCAGTCCATTTCCTCAGTCATGTCTGACTCTTTGCGACCCCACAGACTGCAGCATGCCAGCCTTCCCTGTCCATCACCAACTCCCGAAGTTTACTCAAACTCATGTCCATTGAGTCAGTGATGCCATCCAACCATCTCATCCTCTGTCGTCCCCTTCTCCTCCTGCCTTCAATCTTTCCCAGCAACAGGGTCTTTCCATTGAGTCAGTGCTTCGCATCAGGTGGCCAAAGTATTGGAGCTTCAGCTTCAGCATCAGTCCTTCCAATGAATATTCAGGACTGATTTCCTTTAGGATTGACTGGTTGGATCTCCTTGCTGTCCAAGGGACTCTCAAGAGTCTTCTCCAACACCACAGTTTAAAAGCATCAATTCTTCGGCACTCAGGTTTCTTTCTAGTCCAACTCTCACATCCATACATGACTACTGGAAAAACCATAGCCTTGACTAGAAGGACCTTTGTTGGCAAAGTAATGTCTCTGCTTTTTAATATGCTGTCTAGGTTGGTCATAACTTTTCTTCCAAGGAGTCTTTTAATTTCATGGCTGCATTCACCATGAATTGCAGTCACTGCAATTTCATCTGCAGTGATTTTGGAGTCCCCCAAAATAAAGTCTCTCACTGTTTCCATTATTTCCCCATCTATTTGCCATAAAGTGATGGGACCAAATGCCATGATCTTAGTTTTCTGAATGTTGAGTTTTAAGCCAGCTTGTTCACTCTCCTCTTTCACTTTCATCAAGAGACTTTTTAGTTCTTCTTTGCTTTCTGCCATAAGGGTGGGTATCATCTGCATATCTGAGGTTATTGATATTTGATATTTCTCTCGGCAATCTTGATTCCAGTTTGTGCTTCATCCAGCCCAGCGTTTCTCGTGATGTACTCTGCATATAAGTTAAATAAGCAGGGTGACAATATACAGCCTTGACGTACTCCTTTTCCTATTTGGAACCAGTCTGTTGTTTCATGTCCAGTTCTAACTGTTGCTTCCTGACCTGCATACAGATCTCTCTAGAGGCAGGTCTGGTATTCCCATCTCTTTCAGAATTTTCCACAGTTTGTGGTGATCTACACAGTCAATAAAGCAGAAGCAGATGTTTTTCTGGAACTCTCTTGCTTTTTCGATAATCCAACGGATGTTGGCAATTTGATCTCTGGTTCCTCTGCCTTTTCTAAATCCAGCTTGAACATCTGGAAGTTCACAGTTCACATACTATTGAAGCCTGGATTGGAGAATTTTGAACATTACTAGCATGTGAGAAGAGTGCAATTATGCAGTAGTTTGAGCATTCTTTGGGATTGGAATGAAAACTGACCTTTTCCAGTCCTGTGGCCACTGCTGAGTTTTCCAAATTTGCTGACATATTGAGTGTAGCACTTTCACAGCATCATCTTTTAGGATTTGAAATAGCTCAGCTGGAATTTCATCACCTCCACTAGCTTTGTTTGTAGTGATGCTTCCTAAGGCCCACTTGACTTCACATTCCAGGATGTCTGGCTCTAGGTGAGTGATCACACCATCGTGATTATCTAGGTGATGAAGATCTTTTTTGTACAGTTCTTCTGTGTATTTTTGCCACCTCTCCTTAATATCTTCTGCTTCTGTTAGGTGCATACTATTTCTGTCCTTTATTGTGCTCATCTTTGCATGAAATGTTCCCTTGGTATCTCTAATTTTCTTGAAGAGATCTCTAGTCTTTCCCATTCTATTGTTTTCCTCTGTTTCTTGGCACTCATCACTGAGGAAGGCTTTCTTATTTCTCCTTGCTGTTCATTGGAACTCTGCATTCAAATGGGTATTATATCTTTCCTTTTCTCCTTTGCTTTTCACTTCTCTTTGTTTCACAGGTATTTCTAAGGCCTCTTCAGACAGCCATTTTGCTTTTTTGCATTTCTTATCTATGGGGATGGTCTTGATCCCTGTCTCCTGTACAATGTCACGAACCTCCATCCATAGTTCATCAGGCACTCTGTCTATCAGATCTAATCCCTTGAATCTATTTGTCACTTCCACTGTATAATTGTAAGGGATTTGATTTAGGTCATACCTGAATGGTCTACTGGTTTTCCCTGCTGCTGCTGCTGCTGCTGCTGCTAAGTCACTTCAGTCATGTCCGACTCTGTGCGACCCCATAGACAGCAGCCCACCAGGTTCCCCCGTCCCTGGGATTCTCCAGGCAAGAACACTGGAGTGGGTTGCCATTTCCTTCTCCAATGCATGAAAGTGAAAGTGAAGTGGCTTAGTCGTGTCCAACTCCTAGCGACCCCATGGACTGCAGCCTACCAGGCTCCTCCGTCCATGGGATTTTCCAGGCAAGAGAACTGGAGTGGGATGCTATTGCCTTCTCCAACTGGTTTTCCCTACTTTCTTCAATTTAAGTCTGAATTTGGCAATAAGGAGTTCATGATCTGAGCCACAGTCAGCTCCTGGTCTTTTTTCTGCTGACTGTATAGAGCTTCTCCATCTTTGGCTGCAAAGAATATAATCAGTCTTATTTCAGCATTGACCATCTGGTGATGTCCATGTGTAGAGACTTCTCTGGTGTTGTTGGAAGAGGGTGTTTGCTATGACCAGTGCATTCTCTTGACAGAACTCTATTAGCCTTTGCCCTGCTTTATTCCGTACTCCAAGGCCAAATTTGCCTGTTACTCCAGGTGTTTCTTGACTTCCTACTTTTGCATTCCAGTCCCCTGTAATGAAAAGGACATTTTTTTTGGTTGTTAGTTCTAGAAGATCTTGTAGGTCTTCATAGAACCATTCAACTTCAGCTTCTTCAGCATAACTGGTCAGGGCATAGACTTGGATCACCATGATATTGAATGGTTTGCCTTGGAAATGAACAGAGATCATTCTGTCGTTTTTGAGATTGCATCCAAGTACTGCATTTTGGACTCTTGTTGACTATGATGGCTACTCCATTTCTTCTAAGGGATTCTTGCCCACAGTAGTAGATAAAATGTTCATCTGAGTTAAATTCACCCATTCCAGTCCATTTTAGTTCACTGATTCCTAAAATGTCAACGTTCACTCTTGCCATCTCCTGTTTGCCTTGATTCATGGACCCAACATTCCAGGTTCCTATGTAATATTGCTCTTTACAGCATTGGACTTTACTGCTATCACCAGTCACATCCACAATTGGGTGTTGTTTTTGCTTTGGCTCTGTCTTTTCATTCTTTTTGGAGTTATTTCTCCACTGATCTCCAGTAGCATATTGGGCACCTACCGACCTGGGGAGTTCATCTTTCGGTGTCCTTTTTGCCGTTTCATACTGTTCATGGAGTTCTCAAGGCAAGAATACTGAAGTGGTTTGCCATTTCCTTCTCCAGTGGACCACATTTTGTCAGAACTCTCCACCATGACCCGTTGTCCATCTTGGGTGGCCCTGTACGGCATGGCTCATAATTTCATTGAGTTAGACAAGGCTGTGGTCCATATGATCAGATTGGTTAGTTTTCTGTTTTTTTGTGGTTTTCAGTTTGTCTGCCATCTGATGGAGGATAAGAGGCTGATGGAAGCTTCCTAATGGGAGAGACTGACTGAGGGGGAAACTGGGTCTTGTTCTGATCGTGGGACAATGCTCAGTAAATCTTTAATCCAATTTTCTGTTGATGGGTGAAGCTGTGTTCCCTCCCTGTTCTTTACCTGGGGCCATACTATGGTGGAGGTTACTGAAGATAATGGCGACCTCCTTCAAAAGGTCCCATGCATGCAGTGCTACACTCAGTGCCCCCAACCCTGCAGCTGGCCGACCCACGCCTCCACCGGAGACTCCTGGGAAAGTCTGGGTCAGTCTCTTGTGGGGTCACTGCTCCTTTCTCCTGGTTCCTGGTGCATACAAGGTTCTGTTTGTGCCCTCCAAGAGTCTATTTCCCTAGTCCTGTGTAAGTTCTGGCAGCTCTATGTTGGGTTTAATGGTGACCTCCTCCAATAGGGCTTATGCCATACCCAGCTCTGCTGCACCCAGAGCCTCTGCCCTGCGGCAGTCCACTGCTGACCTGTACCTCCACAGGAGATACTCAAACACAGTTCTGTCTCAGTCTCTGTGGGGTCTCTTGAGTTCATCGTTTGCTGTATTCTCCCATGCCTGGAGCAGTGCTGAGCTCTCCAGAAATCTTTGCTGAACGTTTTGTAAATGAATGCATTGGGATGCTTTATCAGCGGCCAGAGAGCACAGTGGTTAGGAGCACAGACAGGCTCCAGCACAGAGGCCAGGCAGCCGGGGTTTGCTGCTGGAGGAGCCCATTGGGCAAGTGGCTCTACCTCCCTGTGCCTGATTTTTCTCAAGTATATGCTGGGGATGGGGACCCAGCTCCCAGTGTTCTTGTGTGGGTGGAGTGAGTTATTACAAAGGAAGAGTGGAGACCGAACCCATCCCATAGTGAGTTACCATTCACCGCGTGTACGCCTTCACTGCCCCTCTTATCATCCTCCCTGCCTGTTCACTGTCATGACTAGAATTACACACTGCAACTTTAGATTACGCTGACATTTCCTTTAAGGAACTTTCAACATGTCTGTCCCTTTATGACTCTGACGCAGGTTCTCCACCTACGATTCTACCTGCCAAATTGCACAAGAGATTGCCGAGAAAATTCAGCAGCGAAATCAGTATGAAAGAAATGGTGAAAATACAACCAAGGTAAGGCCAGGAGAGACTGGGCCCTTCAGAGGATTTGTTTGAGCTCTGAGGTCTGAAAACTCTCCCCTTTCAGAGGCTGTATGTGTAACAACCTGTGTGTGTCAGTCACTCAGTCGTGTCTGACTCTCTGTGACTCCATGCACTGTAGGCCCACCAGACCCCTCTGTCCATGGAATTCTCCAGGCAAGAATATTGGAGTGGGTTGCCATAGGTCAAATGGACATTACAACCAATCCATTCATTGTTAACTTAATCACTGAGACCAAATGAAGCAGGGCATCTCTTTAATTTCTCCTATTTTATCTTAAAAGCTGCTGACAGTTTTATAGTCTAGTTCCAGAGTTGGTACACTGTCCCCCAGGTGGTAAATCTATCAGGCTCTGCAGAACAAGAGGCAAGTTCTCACCTCTTTGAGTAACCATTCTCAAAAAAACGATGATAGTCTTTTTTCTTTTTTTACATTTTACGTTTAAACATGATCATCCTTTGCTTTCGGGCTGTAAAAAAGACAGTGGTGGGATTTGGCAAGGTTTTTTTGAGCAAATCCTGAGTCCATGCCAATTCCTTTGATTCTAATCCAGCATAACAGGTTTCTTTGTAACTTCCCCATTCCAAATTAATGTTTTCCTTTTCCTGCAGTGAGAACCCCGATTTCCACAAACATTGATATGTTCTTGCTCATTTGGTCTCTCTTAGGAGTGAAAGTCACTCGGTCATGTCCGACTCTTTGTGACCCCATGGACTATATAGTCCATGGAATTCTCCAGGCCAAAAACTGGAGTGGGTAGCCTTTCCCTTTTCTGTGGGATCTTCCCAACCTAGGGATCGAACCCAGGTCTCCCACATTGTGAGCAGATTCTTTACCAGCTGAGCCACCAGGGAAGCTCAAGAATACTGGGGTGGGTAGCCTATCCCTTCTCCACCGGATCTCCCTGACCCAGGGATCAAACCAGAGTCTCCTGCATTGCAGGTGGATTCTTTACCTGCTGAGCTACATGGGAAGCCCGGTCTCTCTTATAGTTTATACAAAAAAGTTTTCAGAATCATTACAGAAGCACCACTACATATGCTAAGTGTAGTTTGAGTCTCTCTATTGTTATTTTTAAAATTTAGAATATCCCACTAAGGATACTAAGGTTATTCTGTTTTAAAGATATGAGAATTGATTATTTTTTTCTGTATCTTATGCTCTCCTCTGTGTCTATTGATACTCATTTTCAGGGTTTACTTTTTTCTCTGCCCTTAAATTTTAAATATGTAAAACATTTATATAGTACAGAAGTCATATTATATATAAAGGTGTACTCAAAGTCTTGTCTCCATTCCACCCTTTTTCTTGCCTTCTTCAACTTCTTCTTAGAGTAATCCTTTCTTTTTTAACATAATTTCTCATTTATTCTTCCTGTGTTACTTGTGGAAATTAGCATCCGGGGGTGTGTGTGTGTGTGTGTGTGTGTGTGTGTGTGTGTGTGTGTGTGTGTGTGTGTGTGTGTGTGTGTGTGTGTGTGTGTGTGTGTGTGTGTGTGTGTGTGTGTGTGTGTGTGTGTGTGTGTGTGTGTGTGTGTGTGTGTGTGCGCGCGCGCGCGCGTTACTCTTTTGTCTCTTGCTCTTTTCACCTAACAGTAGTATCATAGAAATGTTAATTCGTTGAGATCTTTTTGGTTGTTCTCAGGACTTTGTCGTGCTCTCTTGTGTGTTGCTGTTTAGCGCTAAATTGTGTCTGATTCCTTTGTTTCCCCATGGACTGCAGCACACCAGGCTCCTCTGTCCATGGGATTTCCCAGGCAAGAATACTAGAGTGGGTTGCCATTTCCTTCTCCAGGAGACCTTTCCGACCCAGAGATCTAACCCAAGTCTCCTGCATTGGCAGCAGATTCTTTCCCACTGAACCACCAAGGAAACCCCTATTGTGTGTACTGTAGTTCACTAACCTGTCTCCTAAGAATAGGCATTTAGATTGCTTCCTGTATTTTGCTCTTAAGAATAATGCTGCAATACATAACTTTGTGATTTTTTTTTTTTTTTTTTTTGAGATTCTTTTAAGAGTGAATTCTCAGAACCAGGGCATTTGTGATTTCTTTTTTTTTTAATCTGTTGCCAAATTACCCTCCACAGGGGTTGTCACCTTTGGCTTCCCAGGTTGGCCAGCAGAGGGCGTTGTCAATTTCCTGAATTTTTTGCCAACCTAGGTGAGATAAAATATTTTAGTGTAATTTTATTTTATTCATTTTTTAAATGGAGGCATAATTGAATTATAATATTATATTGGTTTTAAGTATGCAGCATAGGGATTTGATATTTTTGTACATTATAGTGTGATTACCAGATAAGTCTAGTTACCATCTTACCATATGAAATTATTATATTACTGACTATATTCCCTATGCTGTACATTATGTTCCCTTGACTTCCTTACTTTGTAACTGAAAGTTTGTACCTGTTAATCTCCTTCACCTTCCAGTGTGGTTTTAAATTTGCGCTTTTCATGATATAAAGTGAAGTATGTTTTCACATTCATAAGCACTATATATATATATATATATTCTGTAAATTAATTCCCTATCTTTTGCCCA
This sequence comes from Bos indicus x Bos taurus, assembly GCF_003369695.1. Lineage (NCBI taxonomy): Eukaryota > Metazoa > Chordata > Mammalia > Artiodactyla > Bovidae > Bos > Bos indicus x Bos taurus. The sequence continues at coordinate 29,895,122 of NC_040094.1, read as the reverse complement.
TTTTTTTACATTGGATTATTGTTTTTTTTTTTTTAATTTTTAAGAGCTCTTATGTATTAGGGAGATTAGCTCTTTCTGATATATTGTAATTATTTCCTCTCCTTTATCATTTGTTGCTTGACTTTGCCATGGTAGCTTCATCATATGAAAGTTTTAGTTTGTTTTTTTTTTTTTATAAAGTTGACTATCAGTTTTTAATTGCCTCTGCATTTTCACTTATAGCTTTTGCTACTTGTAGGTTATAAAGGAATTTGTTCCTGATTTCTTCTAGCAAATTCATGGTTTCATTTTTTACATTTAGATCCCTGATCCATTCAACCAGTATCATCTTCTGATGATAAACCATTCTGCTAAGTCACTTCAGTCGTGTCTGACTCTGTATGACCCTATGGACTATAGCCCACCAGGTTCCTCTGTCCGTGGGATTCTCCAAGCGTGAATACTGGAGTGGGTTGCCATGCCCTTCTCCAGGGGATCTTCCCAACCCAGGGATCTATTCCGCATCTCTTATGTCTCCTGAATTGGCAGGCGGATTCTTTACCACTAGCACCACCTGGGAAGCCCAATAAATCATTTGACTAAGGGCTGGATGGGAGAAGGCCCGGGAATCCCACTCCAGTACTCTTGCCTGGAAAATCCCATGGACAGAGGAGCCTGGTAGGCTGCGGTCCATGGGGTCGCTGAGGGTCAGACACGACTGAGCGACTTCATTTTCACTTTTCACTTTCATGCATTGGAGAAGGAAATGACAACCCACTCCAGTGTTCTTGCCTGGAGAATCCCAGGGACGGGGGAGCCTGCTGTGCTGCCGTCTCTGGGGTCGCACAGAGTCGGACACGACTGAAGCGACTTAGCAGCAGCAGCAGCAAGGGCTAGATGAAGCACAAGCTGGAATCAAGATTGCGGGGAGAAATATCAAATATCAATAACCTCAGATACACAGGTGACACCACCCTTATGGCAGAAAGCAAAAAAGAACTAAAGAGTCTCATGATGAAATTGAAAGAAGAGAGTGAATAAGTTGGCTTGAAACTCAACATTCATAAAACTAAGATCATGGCATTTGGTCCCATCACTTCATGGCAAATAGATGGGCAAACGGAAACTGTGAGAGACTTTATTTTTTTGGGCTCCAGAATCACTGCAGATGGTGATTGCAGCCATCAAATTAAAAGACACTTGCTCCTTGGAAGGAAAGTTATGACCAATCTAGATAGCATATTGAAAAGCAGAGACATTACTTTGCCAACAAAGGTCCGTCTAGTCAAAGCTGTGGTTTTTCCAGTGGTCATGTATGAATGTGAGAGTTGGACTATAAAGAAAATGGAGTGCCAAAGAATTGATGCTTTTGAACTGTGGTGTTGGAGAAAACTCTTGAGAGTCCCTTGGACAGCAAGGAGATCCAACCAGTCAATCCTAAAGGATATCAGTCCTGAATTCATTGGAAGAACTGATGTTGAAGCTGAAACTCCAATACTTTGGCCACCTGATGCAAAGAATAGACTCATTGGAAAAGACCCTGATGCTGGGAAAGATTGAAGGCGGGAGGAGAAGGGGACGACAGAGGATGAAATGGTTGGATGGCATCACTGACTCAATGGACATGAGTTTGAGTAGGATCTGGGAGTTGGTGATGGACAGGGAAGCCTGGTGTGCTGCAGTCCATGAGGTCGCAAAGAGTCAGACATGACTGAGCGACTGAACTGAATTATAAAAATGAGTTTTCCATGTGGCTGAATATTGTCCAGGTTAGATTAAATTCCTCAATATAGGCTTTCTGGATTTAGGTTATATAAAATTTTAAGCATTTTAAAAATGTCTCAGATTCACATGTCTATACCAATTCTGATAAACTTTAAAAAAAATCTTTCTCTGTTAAGTATACAATAGTTTAATATACATTTTAAAAGTTACTTATGCCATTGAGCATCTTTTCATATATTTTTTGGATGTTTGTATTTCTTCCTTTATGAATTGCCTGTTACATTCCTATACATGTTCTTAACCTAGCTTATTATTTCTTAATTTCCAAGTGTTTCTTACCTATTTGTTAACTAAGCTTGGATTAAGCTTTGATTTGGCACATTTGATACAAATATTTTTTCTATTAATTTGGATTTTGATTTTATAAATGACTTTTTAAAAAATATACATACTTGTTTTTAAATTTTACTTGAAATTATCACTGTTTTTATTCATGGCCTTTTCTTATAGGAGAAGGGGAGTAATAGTTAGAAAGACTTTTCATACTCAGGGATTATATTAACAGAAATACTTTGTCTAATTACCTAAATTTTCTTTAAACTTTCCTCCTCTTTTTTTTTTTAATATTTTTTAGAACACAGAAATCTTTACAATATTTGAAATTTGTTTTGTGTATTATAATTTTTTCCCATTTGCTTAATTATTAATCTCCACCGAAGTATGAAATATTTCCTATTTCATTCACTGAATTTTTTCACAGCTGCACTGTTTATGGACATTCTGTTCTTTTGCACTAATGAAGCCATTGGTAACTGCTAGCATCACACTCTTGTAGTTTTTTTAATAAAGATGTAACATCTGATTGTTTAAGGCCACCTTTGTAACACATATCCTTGATTTTTCTATGCTGCTGCTGCTGCTGCTGCTAAGTCGCTTCAGTCGTGTCCGACTCTGTGCGACCCCATAGATGGCAGCCCACCAGGCTTCCCCGTCCCTGGGATTCTCCAGGCAAGAACACTGGAGTGGGTTGCCTTTTCCTTCTCCAGTGCATGAAAGTGAAAAGTGAAAGTGAAGTCGCTCACTTGTGTCTGACTCTTAGCGACCCCATGGACTGGAGCCTACCAGGCTCCTCCATCCATGGGATTTTCCAGGCAGGAGTACTGGAGTGGGGTGCCATTGCCTTGTCCGGATCTTTCTATATCTCCCTTCATTTATCCTCCTCTAACAGCAGTTTTGCATAGCTTTACTTAGTTTACTTGGAGAGGGGGGGTGCTGTGCTAGGTCTTCATTGCTACACAGGCTTTTCTCTAGTTGTGAAGAGTGGGGGCTACTCTCTAGTTTTGGCAGGTGGGCATCTCATTTCAGCGGCTTCTCTTGTTGTGGGGCACAGGCTCTAGGGCGCTCTAGGAGTTGCAGCTCCCAGGCTCTAGAGCACAGGCTCAACAGTTGCGGTGCACAGGCTTTGTTGTTCGATGTACGGCATGTGGGATCGGCCCGGATCAGGAATCAAACCCGTGTCTCCTGCACTGGCAGACAGACTTCACCACTGAGCCACCAGGGAAGCCCTGCATAGCTTTATTAAAAAGAATTTTGTGCTGTGCCTCATTTACCACCTCCTCTCAGAGAAGGCAATGGCAACCCACTCCATTACTCTTGCCTGGAAAATTCCATGGACGAAGGAGCCTGGTAGGCTGCAGTCCGTGGGGTCACTAAGAGTCGGACACAACTGAGCGACTTCACTTTCACTCTTCACTTTCATGCATTGGAGAAGGAAATGGCAACCCACTCCAGTGTTCTTGCCTTGAGAATCCCAGGGACGGGGGAGCCTGGTGGGCTGCTGTCTATGGGGTCGCAAAGAGTTGGACACGACTGAAGTGACTTAGCAGCAGCAGCAGCAGCTCTAATAAAAGCACTGCACACGGGATTTTGGATCGATGTGTAGTATATTTATAGATTAAATTGGGGAGCATTTACATTTTTGCAGTATTGATTCTTTCCCTTCACTCATTCCTTCAGCAGTATTTCCTGCAATTACTATAGGCCAGACACTGTGCTAGATATGTTTCAGATTTTGTTGATATTGTTAATGATGTTTAAAAATAATTTTTAGAAGAGTTCTTCCTACCTGAATTTAGGAATGCCCTGGATTTTTTCATTTTGTAATTGATCACCACCATGAATTCTTTACCTTTTTCTAGTCGTTGTTTGGTTGATCCTTTTAACTTTGCCAAATAGACTATTTTTAACCTGCAAATAATGATAATTTCATTTCCTTCTTTCCAGCCCTTATGTATTTCTTTTAACTTGTCGTATTGCATTGGTTAGAACTCTAGACCAAAGTTAAATAATATTGCCGTTAAGGCCAGCACTGACCCATTCTGAGTTTTCTTTCCTTGTTTTTGTCATGTTTTTAATTAATTTCCCCTGTGTTGTATTAATCATATGTTTATTCTATTTTTAGTTGTTAATACCCCTCATAACTTTAGTTATTAATACTATTAGCTGTATTATTAGATCTTCTAACATCAAAGTATTTTTAAATTGCTCAGATAAATTCTGCTTGGTGATGGCATGCTGTCATTTTTAATGTAATTCTGAATTTGCTTTGCTAATATTTTTTAAAGGCTTTACATTTATAATCCTTGGGGGAGATTGGCAAGTGGCTTATTTTTTTTCTCTTATCTCCTGTCAGTGTTGGTTACCAATGTTGTGTTAGCCTAAAGTATGAATTAGGCTTTCATCCTTTTCTGTGCTTTGGAAAGCTTCTGTTAAATTCTCATAACAGAATTTTTTTTCCTGAAAATAATAGTTTTCTTATAAAATATTAAGAAATCCTGCTACTTAGAGATAACCACCCTTGATGTTTTGATGTCGTTAGTTCCTGGGTTGTTTTTTTCTCTCTGTGAGTGACATTGCATTTTATGACTTGATTTCTTTTTCTTTTAATAAATTACGATGGATATCTTTCTATGTTAACAAATTTAGATGTCATTCATACTTTTTAATGACTACATTCTTTTTCATCTGTTAAATGCTTTTGATCTTTAATTTTTTAGACTCTCAGACCTGGTGTGTGTGTGTGTGTGTGTTCATTATTCTTTTGTTTGTCTGTTTTGCTCTTTATTTCTTGAATGAGGAAAGATCTGCCTTCCTTGGCGTTTCCCCATAGACGTTGTGGGTGGTTTTTCTGTGGTTCCCAGAGGTATTAGAACAGTTACGGTTAGGTTTTTCTTGGCTGCTGACACCTTTGAGGGTTGCTTGATGCATGTCGTGCTTGGCCAGCCTCTGCTGTTCTGCTGTGTTTTCCTTGTGTGACCCCCACTAATCTAAGGAGAGAGCCCCTGCCTCACTGCAGTTGTATAAGTGTTCCCTTTTAACAAGGTAGCAAATGAAACTTGGGACAGTCTTGTCTTTCTCAACATACCTCCAATTATATCCATGGTTGATTTTATTTTTCATATTTTTAAATTCCTGAGAGGCTGTCTACCATCCTTTAAGGCAGCACTTAGAGTCACAAACAAAACTTGACTCTGGGTTTGTAAATTAGAGAAAATTTACACACTCCTGGAAAAAAGAGTCATATGTGGTTAACATTCCTCTTTAAAGAAAGGCCACGCTGCTATAAAACTTTGAATGGGTTGTAAGGATACCAGTGTGTTTAGGGAAGACTGTCCAGGATGGCCATGGGACTTGACATCTTGCTCTTTGCAGTGTGGGTGAGGGAACTGTGGGGTTTTTGCTGGTGAACAAAGATGAGGTACATGCAATTTCCTATGTGGCTCCTGATAGACAAATAGGATCAGAAGGTAGATGTTCAAGGGCCAGAATTCAGCTGACTGTGAGAGCAAAGTCAGGGTTCATAGATGGACCGACTTACCACCTGGTCAGGTCATAGGATTGGGTATAAGTGTTAGATGGGTGGCTGGCCCAGGCAACCATTAAGATTCCATACAATCTTGAGGTTATCATTGGGAGGCTTGATGTCTCTTCCAGCCTTCCCCTGATGGAATCAGTTTGTAAAGCAGCATTTACATGATATTTTTAGGAGATTCCACACCTCTGGACTAGCATACTTAGGCTGTGTTCTTTTCTTTTCAGCTTACCGTGACAATCAGAGCTTTGTTGCAGAAACTGAAGGAAAAGATCGCCCTTTTGAAGGACTTATTGCTAAGAGCTGTGGCAACACATCAGATGTATCCATGTAAACATTTCCACCTCTTGCTAGAGTGGGAGGACAAGCAGTCTTATTTTAAGAAAGGAAGGAATCTGGGCCACCCAGATTTTTTCCACAGCTTGAGGAAGACCTGGTTTCCAAAATATTGCCTATAATCTCGATTTCTATTTTAAGGTCCGTTATATGTTTTACAGTGAATATGCTGGCGAAGCAAGACGCACAGCAAGAGCTTACTTAGTTGGGTGTAACCTTGACCGTGCAGGCAGCTCATGTTTTCTGTTAGCGCTGTGTTTACACCGAGCCCCGCGTTGCTACCTGTCTAGACTGCGGTGAAAGCAGTCCAGCAGCAGAACTTCGATGATGCTCTTGAGCCATGATTCTGCTCAATGCAGTTCCCAGAGTTTTGAACAATTCCTTTTCTCTTCCAAGAGACCCGTACCAGTAGAAACCGTACTTTTTTCCTCCCCGATTATGTAGGTTATTGAGATGTGACTTCTTCACCTTATGGTTCTTGAAGTGACAGTACCCCTGGTTTGGGAGGTTTTTTAGGTGGGGTATAAAAGCATCTGCCTCCAATGGGGGAGACCTGGATTCGATCCCTGGGTTGGGAAGATCCCCTGGAGAAGGAAATGGTAACCCACTCCAGTATTCTTGCCTGGGGAATCCCATGGACGGAGAAGCCTGGTAGGCTACAGTCCATGGGGTCGCAAAGAGTTGGACACGACTGAGCGACTTCACTCACTCACTTCACTCATAGGAGGCACCTGTGTGAAGTCAGTTGTGACATCACCTCTACTTCCTACCAACGATGTCAACTATTAAAATCTTTTTATTTTTTTAGAAATTCATGATCTGATCAATTTGGGAAAATATATGTGATCTGTTACATAAAACTAATCCCTTAAATCTGAGTTTACAACTGACCTCAAACTGGGCCTCTCTTACCATCCCTTTCCTTTATCCATGGTTCATACCAAAAACCCAGACTTTGGTATCTCAGGAAATGGATTGTTACTGCCGAATTTTAAGCATGGTGAAAATGTAGCTTTTTAGATAAAACAATAGAAGATGTGAAAATGTATTTTCTCCAAGTATCATCCTTATATGTCACCAGAGAGGTTGGTTTAGATAGTTGCATGATTTCTAGTATTCAGTTATTTACCCAGTAAGTTTCAAATAAAAGTTTAATTTCAGTGAACAATTGAGGCCTTATTTTTAACACAATTAGGGCATTCTGATATGTTCAGTTTGTAACTTTACCCTCCGTCTGGTATGGTTTGTTACTGCCCAATTAGTTTATTATGTAAGGAATTTTTATTTTATCAAAATCCACAAGTTTTAATATATTGACCTCAAGTTAGCAGAGCTGTTTTCTCTACCAAGTGCTTGGAAGTCTGCACATGGGCTCGAGGTGTGCAAACTCATTTTAGTATTAACCTAAATTGTATATTAGAAACATAGCTAAATATTGTTTCCTGATTTAATATTAATAACTGTATTTGCTAATAGGTAACTGATTATTACTCATCTTATAATGTGTGCATGTGTGCTAAGTCGCTTCAGTTGTGTCCAAATCTGTGCAACCCTGTGAACTGTAGCTCGCCAGGCTCCTCTGTCTATGGGAATTCTCCAGGCAAGAATACTGGAGTGGGTTGCCATGCTCTCCTCCAGGGGATCTTCCAACTCAGGGATCGAACCTGTGTCTCTGATATCTCTTGGATTGCAGGTAGATTCTTTACCACTAGTGCCACCTGGGAAACCCCCAGACATAGCACATCTTATAATATTTATGTGCTAAACCTATGGTGCAAGAAGATATAAATTAATAACTTTTACTTCTATTAATAATTTCTGCTAGTTATTAATTATAAGGCGTACCAAGCATGGTGCAATAATAATTGACTTTGTTCTTCTAAATGCTTGCAGTCTAACCACATTTTGAAATCTTGTGGCATCTGGTTTCGTGGCGATCTCAGAGTTTGCTGAATTAAGCACCAGACATTTAAAAACACCAAACCAAAAAAAAATAAATAAATAAAAAATAAATAAATAAAAACACCAAACCGAGTTATTAAATATATTATGAAAGTATTTAAGGACCATCATGTGAATAATTTAGACTTTCCTAGGAGAAATCAAGCACTCAACTGGAATATAACAACTTTCTTGAAGATTCTGTTTTGTTTTTAAATAAAATAATAGAGCCTCTTTCTACTGGAACGGCAACCACAGCTAGGGATGGAATTTAGAGAATCGCCCTATGGGAAAGTGAAAGTGTTAGTCACTCAGTCCTGTCCCACTCTTAGCGACCCCATGGACTGTAGTCCGCCAGGCTAATCTGCCCGTGGAATTCTCCAGGCAAGAATACTAGAGTCGGTTGCTGTTTCCTTCTCCAGGGGACCTTTCCAACCCGCGTCTCCTGCACTGCAGGCAGAGTCTTTACTATCTGAGCCACCAGGGGGCGCTCATTAACCTCTGGATTTTTCAGGGAGACGGTTTCTTAGACCGGGAAGAAGGAGGTAGCTTCTGTATTACTCAGGCCTCTATTTAATTAGTCTTGTTTCTTACATCTTCCCTCTCCCTGACCTTCCTCTTCCCAAACATTTAAGATAATTCTGTGGTGGTTATCTGAGATAATTCTAGGGCAGTTATCATCCAGATTTAAGATGTATCATATAGCAACTTGTCAGGCCTGGTAGGCTCGTATTATTAGACTGTTTGGGTGGGTTCTTTCCCTTCTTTACAAAAAAGGTACTGAGGCCAAGGCCAGCTTGTGCCTCAAGTCACTAATGTAAATTAATAACTTTTACTTTCAGCATTCCAGCAGAGGAATTTTCTTCACACCCAGGAGGAGAATCTTTAAGAGCTTAAGTAACTTGCCTAAGTCCCCGCCGCTGAGAAATGGAAAGCCAAGATTCCAATGCAGGGCTGTCTGGACCCAAAGCCAGTTGTTTAAAAGCTGAATTCTACTTTAGTGATAGAATACAGTCCACCGTCACATGACCTGTCTTCAGCGAGAATTCCCTATTACTTGGCGTGTTGCTGTAATGCCAAGACAAATCTTGTTTATAATGCAAATCCTCAAGACCCTTCTTAATCATCAGAAAGATTAAACAGTCTTCACTGTGGTTTATTAGGTATACTTTATGATGTTGTAATTCTTAGAAAAATGTGTGTCCATAAATCGCCAAGAGAGTGACTTTTTAATCCTTTTTCTTGAGGCATAATTAATGTGGGGTGACTTTTTTAATGTGAATATTTGGAAACCACATTTCCTTACTGTGTCGGGCAGTCGAGAGTTTCTGGTACCTGACTTAAGAAATTTATGCCTCTCTGCATTCGTGAAGTTTTCCAAGGAACACTAGGAGTTGCCAGAAAGATAAGTCCTATGAAAATGCCTTCCAAACAATTAAATTCTGGGATGTTAGGCATAAGATGTTACTGCTCTTTCCTGAAAAAGTATTTTTCTCTGGCAAGAATAAATGTGAAATTAAAATGAAAGTGGCGTGCTTTTGAATCGGTTAGCTTGCAATTCATAATCCAAAGTCCTGCAGCCAGAGTGAAAATTGCTGAAAAGCATTAACTTCTATTCACAGTGCTTCTTGGAGATGGTGATTATAATGGTCTCACCAGTTGGGAAAAGCTATGTGCAACAGGAGGTCGCATAGGAAATTTCAGGTAGCACTAAGGTTATTCTTAGAATTAGTTTTACATGAAGCTTGTCTTTTTGTTGGGTTTTTCAAAGGCAGCACTTTTAGTACTTTGAAAAGAATTTTTGAAAATCACTTTACAAAGGACTTCAGTATCAAAAGCTATTTTGGTCTCTTGTGAGAAGTCCTAGAGAACTAATTTTTAAGAATCGATAAATAAGGGGACTTTCCTGGCAGTCCAGTGGTAAAGATTTTGTCTTCTAATAGTGGGGATGCAGGTTCAAACCCTAAGATCCCACATGCCTTGCAGCCAATAAAGGCAAAAAGATGGTCCACATAGAAAAAATAATCTTAAAAACAACAAAAAAGGATACATAACCCTGTTCCACTTTGTTTTTTGGGGGAAGAAAGATGAGTAGACAGGTAGCTGGCTGGAGAGATCCCCGTGTAACAAACCTGGATACAAGGATACATGTATGTGTGGAGGAGCTCAGTGGATAGGTGTTAAGAATAGCCCCTGGGTGCCCCAGTAGTGGGGACGTGGTTCTAAAACACTGCACCTGGCCATGACAGTTTTCACTGGTGTCTGCTATTGTGAGAAAACTAAGGACAAGGTCATTTTTATTTCAGTAGGAATTTTCTGATTTATAGTCTGTGTCATGGTTCTCTCTGGTTTCGAGTGTTAACATCTTGCTTTTTCGCCATGGTAGTGAAAGCAGATGAGAGTTTTGTCTGTTGTGGTTTTTGGAATGTCCACGTAGATGGCAACGTGTACAATTGGTCTCTATAAATCCCCCCTCCCCACACCCACAGTTTGTTTGGAAATACTTCTGCTCCATGAAACCCCTAAGTCTGGGCACTGTTGGAACACTGCGAACAACACTGGCTCGGTGGCAAACAACTGAGGCAGAAGGCCAGCTCCACCACTGCCTCAAGGCCAGAGAGCAACGTGGCCTTTCCTGACCTCAGTTTTATCTACAGAGTAGGAATAATCAGACTTGCTTTGCAGGCTGTTGTGAAAGTTGAAGAAAATGCTCTATTTAAAGCATCTCACAGGACAAGTTCCCCCATAGTCATTGGTGTTGAATAAAAGTTTTCAACTCTTCGAGGGCAAGTTACTTAACTTCGTTGTGCCTTGTTTTCTTAACTTGTGAGAAAAGGATAAAGTACATCCAGCTTATAGCATTGTTGGGAGGATTAATTATATGCATAGAAGGTGCTTTGCATAAAGCAAGCCCTCCTCGAGGATTACCTGCTGCTTACCATTTTATCACTGTTAAAATTACAGCTAATGTGGAGGATTTACAGGTACCCTTTTATGGAGTTTATAACACATAAGGAGGGTACATCCAGGCATGGAGATAATGATAGTATTAAAATACTACTTGCAAAATGGGATCAGTGCTTTGAGGAAGGTTGGCACCTGGGGCTGGTCGGTAATAGACACTCAGTAGAGTTTGTTAACTTTGGAGGATCTTCCTGTCCCAGGGATTGAACTCAGGTCTCCTGCATTACGGGCAGATTCCTTACCTTCTGAGCCACCAGGGACTCCCCCTAAAAGCAAATAATAAATAAAAATGAAAGAGTTGAAGTGCTATGTGAGCCAGAAAAATCTCTGGCCTCTGGGACCTTAAACTGTCTCTGTGCAATTCTTCTTGTGGTTCTGGAAGTAATTATCCTTCTCCACAGCAATTAATTTGCACGGAAGACTTACTTAAATTCTTATGCCTTCTACCAATAAGGAGAAACTCCAGGAGCTGGAAGTGGGGGAGGGAATGGGGTGTTCCCTGGGTTCAGCCCCATCTTCACCCCTCTCCATCCTAGATTGGAAGTGCTTCCCAGGTTATAGCAGAGAAGCTGGACTCTGAAGTACAGTGATGCAAAATCAGGATCTAGTTTTATTTGCAACCTTGCATGAACTGGTTATAATTACATGTAAATTCAGTCTGGCCAAAGACAGAGTACTATGGTGGTTAGATCTTCTGTTTCCCTGTCTGTTCTCTGATCTTCCTCCTTGGTTATTCACCAGGTTGATGGAAGAGAAGGTCCCAGCACTGGCCTCATGACCATCTGCCCTGTTTTCTGCTTATCCTTCCTTACCCTGTACTCGGTCCCCCCAGCTACTATGAGCCTACATCCATGGAGTGTCATTACCTTCTAGGTGGTTCTCTGACCTCTTGTTAGCAGCAACTTCTATTATAGTAAGTGTGCCATGCAGAAGGGCTATGCATCTTTTTATTCTCTTCAGCTCCCTCTATCCCCCATTTCCTTATGCTCTGTTCACTCAATAGATTAAAATAAAAACAAAACCAGGAGGTAGAGTGAGTGTTCCTGATTGGTTACTTTTCCCGGTGTTCCAGATTTACAGGGGATCTCTGGAATATTCTGAATTAATATTATCAGTATTGTTATTAACAGGATGCTAAGAAGTGGCAAAGTTAAGTGAGCAGTACTGGGGGCCTCAGGGTAGAGAAGCCGCACTCGAGGTGGCGAAAAAGAGCTGGGCTCTCACCCACTGTTGCCATGGTTTCTGGTCTGGTGAACAGGAGATTCAACTTACCTGTCCCAGCATCAACTGTCTGTGATTCTGTTCTCCAGTTACCCCTCCTCTTCAAAACATAATCACCAAGTTTTACTGCTCTTAGAATTGATGTCCTTTGTTGGTTAATAGTTTAAATTCAGTGTCTGCTAAATTTTAAAACTTGCCTTTACTTTTTCTATAAAAGGTACTTTCCACCTGTCAATTTCCTTTTTTTTCAATATCATTTGGCTCTGTTGGATCTTAGTTGGGGTCCATGGACTCAGCACACAGGCTTCAGTAGTTTCAGCATGTGGGATCTTAATTCCCCAACCAGGGCTCAAACCTGAATCCCCTGCATTGCGAGGCAGATTCTCAGCCACACGAATCACGAGGGAAGTCCCTCTACCCATACATTTTCTGTTGTTAATTGTTTACTCTTCTCTCACTTCCGCATCCCCATCCTGTTCTAGCTCATTCTTCCACAGTTAACAGTGTTGGTGGTTGGTTCCTATTATCACAGACTTTTCTAGGCATGAACAGATATGTGTACATGTAAGTATAAAATGCTTTTGACTACAGAAGGATCATATGTTTCGTTCTGAAACTTTTTGTTAGCATTTAATAGAGTCAAACAGTCCAAAACAATACCCAGTAGATAGGAAGTCTCCCTTACACCCTGAGTCCCCGGTTCCCTTTCCTTAGAGGCAATTGTTTCTATATCCTTTGAGAAATTTTCTGTGTATATACCAACATATGTATTTAATGCACGCAGTGGGAGCATACTATTCACTATTTAGCTCTTTGCTGTTTTTTGTTTTTGTTTAACACTTTATTTTGGAGATTGTTCCATATCAAATAATTTATGTAGCACTTAGTAAGTGCTCATAAATGTTAATTTTCATTATCATTGATACATACAGGGCTTTCCTATTCTCTCTGTTTTGGGGGAAGGGGGCTACAAAACATGCCATTGCCGAGATGCGCTATTTCCTTATTGACAAACCTTAGAATGTTTCCAGTATTTGGCTGTTATAAATAATGCTGCACTGAACATCTTTTTTTTTTTGGCTGCACTAAGTGGTGGCTTGTGGGATCTTAGTTCCCCAACCAGGGGTTGAACCCAGACCTTGGGCACTGAAAGTGCGGAGTCCTAGCCACTGGACCACTAGGGAATTCCCTGCTCCTGCATCTTTGTATAGTCTTGTGAATGTATCTGTAGGAGAAATTCCTGTTAAAAGAATGTGCCTTTTAAATTCTGTTGGGTATGTAGAAGACAGTCGGGCAACTGGTTGAACCCATCTCCATTCCCACCTAGGATGTCTGAGAGTGCTTGGTTCCTCAGCCCTTTCCAGAGCCTTCTGTCACGGTTTCTTATCTGGCTGGCAAAAACGACAGTATGTTTCAATTTGTATTTCTTTCACTAATGTAAAGCTGCATTTTTTTTCAGTTTATTAGCATAATTCTTGTTTTTTTTCCAATGCCCTGTTATATCCTTTGCCGTTTTAAAATTTGTCACTGTTAATTTGCCACTTGTACTTTTATTTTGCAGATAGTTACAATTTTTATCCAGATTTATAGTTTCCTTCATGACCTCTGGGTTGACAATCTCGACTAGGAAGATTTTCCTTACTCTAGAGTATTAGAAAGTTCTCCAAAGGCGTTTTCTAATGATACTTCTGTAATTTTATTTCTTATGTTTAAACCCCTGAGCCAGTCAGATCTGTAATCTGCTTAATTGTAATATTGGATTATCGTTGAGTTTATGCTCACTTGGAGGATTGGATAACTGAAATCCCAGCAAAACCACAGGTTGCCAGAGTAGGTTGAGCATAGAATGGAAGACAAGGCTAATCAGCACTGTGATATAATTAGTAATTTCCACAATTAAAATTCCTGTTTTGTCCTGTATAATTTATGTCATAGCTTCTGTCCCTTCTCCTCCCCACCCCTCCTTCCATTCTCACGGGCCGCTTCTGCTTTATTGACAATTTACCACTGATTTGAAGCACACTGTATTTATTTTTGGTGTTGCACTGATCAGAAGGCTAATATTCGGCCCTTTTATTAGTACAGAGGAAGGACTTGCTCACTGTTTCTTGGTTACAGTTGCTGCTTCACTGTTTCCAAGATGGGTTCTTAGTGACCGTAGTCAAGTAGGAGATGGAAAAGCCATAGTAGTCATTTTTCTCAGGAAATCGGGGCATTCTGGAATGTTGAGAGAATGTATCCATTATTATTTTATAAATGTCCAGAGTCAATAACACTGCTTAGTTACATTGGTTTAGGGGGGATTTATGATTTTTCTAGCTAATATCTGTTACCGGGGAACATTTTTTTATGGGCTTATTTGCTTTTTTTGCTAGCTATCCAGCTCTTTCTATTCAAAATTATCAACAAAAGTAGATTCACTGGGCCGTGGTTTTCCCACCCAGGGAAAACTAGTATATTCTGCCAAGTTCTCAAACTTTTGGGGCCTAAATGCAGGATTTAATATCCCTCTCGAAAGGAGAAGTGTCTATAAATCCATAAATCCAAAGCAGTAGTCCCATTCTTTAACCGGAACTGGGAAAACCATGGCCATGAGTTGTGTTGGAAAAGGTATGAGAGATTACCTGGGGGACATCTGAAGAAACAGATCCAAAACACTGAAGTAATTGGTCACGACCATGGATACTGATCAAAACAGAACTAGTAGGCTTTTGGACCCCTAGTCTAGCACAGATCATAGATTAACACATTAGAATATGGTTATTTCTTTGTAATTTTGTTTAGAATTATTGAAGATCATGCAACGTATTTAGTGAGCTGATGGTAACAGTTTTTTTTTTAGAGCAAATCTGTATAAAGTAGCACTTTACAACATATATTGTAGGTGCATTAATAGGTGTTAATAATATGAAAGAAGGCAACAAAACTTTTTTTTTTCTTTTTTTCCTTTTTAACAGAGTATCTTAGGTATTAATGTCTAGGAAAAACCCTTGACCACTGTGACCAGCACTCAGAACTTAAGGATTCCCTGAGCCACAGTGTGCTGTAGAGAAGAACATTTCAGCATTGGCCACTGGGAGGAAAATCGTTTTTACCAACTGTATTTCTCAGTGAATGATCTCACATGGTGGGTCTGGTTCAGTGTTTGTAAGTCCTCTGCGATGGTTCTGTCCAGGTCCTTTACTGTAAGGGTCAGTGAAGGCTGAGATCAGAGCAGGAGAGCGCTGGCTCAGGACTCTTCGGGGTAGGGTTGATTCAAGTCTGGAACAGTCCCCTCTGACTTGGAGAGCTCGGTTAATAATGTAATAGATCAAATGAGGTAATTCACCTACTCTTGGACCTTAACGAGTCGCCTGCAGAACACAGCTCGAAGGAGACCGAAGACAGAACCTCTTGGATGATCTTGTAACTCGAGAGAGACTACTTCTGGCCTCCTTTAAGAACGAGGGTGCAGAACCCGATCTTATCAGGTATGATGCTTTCCTTTACAGGGATTAAGCAGTGGGCGAAACTTACTTGCAGTGGTTACAGTTGTTTCCCGAAGGGCTTAATTTCTTTATCTGGTAAAATACATCCTGTCTGTTCATTTGTAGTGCTTGACTGTCATTTTCTGTTCAGCATGGTTTTCATTAAGTTTCTGCGTTTGAGTAAACCAGGCACATTCAGCTGAATCCCATTTTGGAAGATGGTTATTTGGATAGAATACAGACGAAGTCAGAAAATGTCTCTTCATTCCCTGGTTGAACTTTTGCTGTGTTAGCTGCCTTTTAAACTCTGGACGTCATGTTTTTATCTGTGTTGGAAAATGATATGTTTTTTTTTTTAATTGACTTGTAGAAATGTGTCCTAAAGACTGTGTAGTCTATGGCTTACAGGACTAGAGGAGTTGGGGCCCTTGGTTTCTTCTCTGATCTTTGCCAGAGCATGATTCACACTTGACGGAGTTTGTCGGCTGCTCTGCACACAACTCCGGTGGAAGACTCAGACAGAGGAGGGGTCCAGCTTTCCGGATTGAGGTTAATAAAGTATAAACTGTGATATCTTTAGAACTGGCCTCCCCGGCTGCCTCTAGAACCCCCTTCACCACATTAAGGGACCCAGCACAAATGAGATCAGGATGAAACCTGCCTCTCCCCTCCTTCCCCACGAGGGATGGGGTCTTCACAGTGGGGGCGGCAGCTTGTTCCTGGTTAGGAATAATATGGCTTCCCAAGGGCAATGGTTTGTTTTTTTATTTAAATGGGGTGGGGTGGGGCGTGGAGGGCGTGGTCCTAGAGTGGTCCCAGGTGACTCTGGTCTGCAGTCAGAGGCTGGAGAATCACTGCCAGAGGGTGACCGAAAGAGGATGGAGCAGCAGCTTGTCCATTCCAGTCTTCTCAGGAGCTTGGGATTTAAGGTTTGTAGAGAGGAAGTGATGAAATTCCAGGAAGCTAGAGGAAATCTTAGAGTTGTTTCTTTGACCTAAAGGCCTAAAGTCAGGGAAGGAGGAGTTGGGTGCTGGGCAGGGTTTGTAAATGGACGGGGAGGCCTCCAGTGAGCGGGGCTGATCCATCATGGTGCCTGAGCCTTCTCGGGCGGATGCAGGAGTAGAAGTTTGAGGATGAAAGCTCAACCCTCAAACATTCAGGGTTGGTGAAAAAGAACCCGTGAGTGAGGAGGTCTTGCAAGGTGAGGAGAGAGTGCTGTCTGCGGGCATGGGCCTTTACCTTGAAGTTCAGAAACGAACTCAAAGTACCATGGCGAGGGAGGAAGTTTCCTGGGTGAGGAAGGGCCCGGTAGAGAGGGGTGATGGTGGGAGGAGAAGACCTGGAAATCTTCCTCCTCTGTCGTGGAGGTGACTGTGTGGTGAGAGCCTTCCATGTGTCAGGTCCGCTTCTCTTCACTGTCATTTAATGATGTCGAGGGGCCAGTTTAGGCCTTAGGTCTTTGTGGGGTGGGGTGGGGGATGAATGGTTGATTTTTGGTTCCTCTCTCCCTTGTTGACGAAAATAATAAACAGTAATAAGAGTAGAAAAGTTTCATTTGAGCCAAACTGAGGATTAGCCCCCAAGCCAGCTTCCCAGGTTACTCTGAGAAACTGTCCAGAGATGCAGGGTTTTTTTTTTTTTTAGCACAGTTTTATATCTTGCAAGAACAAAGAACACTAAACGAGTCAGGGGTACATTTCTTCAAGGTTAAAAATAAAAAATAAAAAGACCAGAACATACACAGGGAGTCAGCATGGCCTTGGCACCTGGGAAGGGAGTCGCTTAGCCCATCGTTGGCATCCCAGGAAGAGGGGCATAGCATCTTTATTTTTAACATGGACATTCTTTACTTCAGGTCAGTGTGCCCTTTTCTGTAATAAATAGAGCAGATGTACAATGGGTGTTAGATCAGTCACAAGCAAGCTGTTTTAGCATAAAATTCAAGTTAACTCATCTTTTTCCTCCCCCATAAAAATCTGTAGGCCAGAATGACTTCCCTAAATCTCAGTATATAAGAATTTATCACTTGTCACCTCCTTCTCTTTTTTCGGTTTTGGTCACTCCTCTTCTCTCCTGTGATAACCTTTCTTTGCTATTTAAAGCACTGTTCGCTCACGAGTCGGGTCATCTTCACCTGGGTGCCTCTTAGAAATGCAGGGTCTCAGACCCCACCTCTGCCCTCCTGAATGGAATCTTTATTTTAACAATATCCTCAATTTGGTTTGAATGCCCCTTCCAGCTCAAATACTGGTTTATATCACTTGTTCTTAATTATGGCACTCAGTCACCCACAAGGCTTATAAAATTTTTTTAAAGGAAAAAAAAAGTGTCCAGACAATATACTTGCAGACTCTGAATGAGTGAGTAGTCTGGGGGGAGCTCCGGTCGGGGTGAGAACAGTTAGAAACCACTGAAACCATTTCTTTCCCTCATGGGGTCTGATGAGCACTGGTAGCTAGCAGCTGCTGCTTGTTTTCTCCATGCCAGGCCCTGTGCCAAGCTATAGGTGCCTATGCTTAGGAGATCTTTATAACATCCCACCTTATAGAAGAGAAACTGAGGCTCAGAGGGGTCAAGGAACTTGCACTAGATCCTAAGGCTAATCCGTTTCAGAGTTTGATAGTACGTGTGTGGGTGAGTGAGCGCATGAACACTAACACTTAACACTGGTTAAGGTCAGGTAGGTTCCTGGAAGCAGATTGTCTCAGATTTGAGGCCAGAGTTTCCAGTCTTTGATTTCACTCACCTGCCCATACCTAAGTGTTATTTTTGCCTTTTTCCCCTACCCCCTGAATCTCTGGGTCAGAAAGATCTCTTGGAGAAGGAAATGGCACCCCACTCCAGTATTCTCGCATGGAGAATTCCACGGACAGAGGAGCCTGGCAGATTACAGTCCATGAGGATTGCAGAGTCAGACACGACTGAGTGACCAACACCCCTGAATCCCCACTTCGTTCCCCAGCTTCCCATGCCTGAATAACTCTTTTGCTTGGATCTGTCCTTCTGAGGGTCTGAATTCAGTTGTAGAGGTGGCCAGTTTGGGTTCCTGGTTCAGCCTTGCTCTCCTGCCTCCTGGCTGTCCAGTCATTTCTGAGACCTCATCAGGGACCTTTCAGCTCTGTCCCTGGAGACACCTCATTGTCCCCCCTGCTCTGATGTCCCCAGTGACTCACAGAGGTTTCTTCAGTCCTCCTGTAGGTCAGTTCCTAGTTCTGGGCTCCTCTAGCATCTTTGGTTGCTTCTCTAATCTCTGGATTCCTCCAGCATTTTTGATGGCTTCTGCCATTCTTGATATCAACGTGGGTTGCCTTGTCACCAGGGGGATAGGGAGGTGGGGGGCTCATGTCTTCCCTTTTGGTCACGACTCACAGACAGCGGAAAGCCTCACCCGAACTTGAAAATGTTCTGGACCTACTCTCTCTGGCACCTTTGGTCATTTGTGCTAGACTGTCACCAAGCATGTACTGTTGGAGAACTGGCGGTGATCTGCTCATTGGGCTTTCAGAGCCCCGTAATAACTGGTGGCAACATTGCAAGAGTTGACCCAGCCAGGACTCCCTGAGAACTGGTTGAGCCTCTCTGTCCTCCTGGGCTCTTCCATCTTCCTCTCCTGTTTCCTTAGTGTCCTCCTCCTCCCTCACCCCAGACCTTTGTGCTCTGTCTTTCTCTTCCCCATCCTTCATTTCCTGGGGTCCTTCTCCCCTCCCTTTCCTCCCCTTTTCTCTTCCTCCTCATATGTGGCCTTATTAAGGAGAGGAGAGTATTGTCAAACTTCAGTTCAGATTAGCATTTCCCTTAAACAGACACGAATGTAACAATCCCATAATTGAATGTGTAGCTGTCATGTGACAGAATCTGAGTTTTTACCTTACGGATTACTGATCATTGTTCTCACGCAGTAAGCCTTGATGTGAGACTCAGGTCTAAATAAGCAATGGTTGACTAATTGAGGGTATTTGGAAACTTGTTAAAGAAGTCTCTGTGTAACAATGTCTCTTAGAAGATAAGCCCTAACTTTATAAAGAGGTGACACAGCTTCTGATTGAAAACCCAACTGCCCTTTCTATTCGAGAGCATCGCTAAGTCTCACAATTAGTTAAATCTTTGTAAAGAGACAGGAAAAAAGAAAAATCATTGCATACTCCACTGCTCCCTGACCATCTCAAAGATTATGTGATTAACTAGGCTGTAGTGGGTGGCTAATTGGCTAAGCTTTAATCTTCACACCACCAACTATATGGAGGATTATAGGAAATAGGAAGTTATTTAGAAGTTGAGATGGTAGTTATGGATCAGGAGTGCTATATTAACAAGCAGACCAACTGCTAAAATCAAAGAATAGAAGATGATAATGAAATATTCACATTTTCTTAGAGTGTAAGCTTTACATTTAATTTCATATATTTACTTTTTCTTGGAGCTGCTTTTTTAAAAAAAGTATAATCCTTCGAATTTATATTTCATAGCACTATATTGGCAGCCAAGGAAGACAGAGGAAAAATTGACTTTAAATATTCCATTAAAAGTGTTCCCCCTCTACCATTTTAGATCATTGCATGTTTTCTTTCGATTTAAAACTTAGTTTATAAGAAGGATGATTTCTATTTGATAGTATTGAGATTTCCTAAAAACTATTAATTTATACTCTCTATTGCTTGAAGTTATGAACATATGACCAGCCTACTCTTCCAGAAGTAGGAAATGGCTGAGGAATAAACAACTGCATCATTACCTGCGAGACAATGGATAAGCCATAATTATTTATCTCTCTTACTTATGTCCCAGAAATACACTAACTTCCTAGGTCATCTGACATGTAAAGGATGTGCTGAAATCAGTAAAGATATGCTTTTCTCTGTATTTCGGTGAACCCAAGGATAGTTGAACCAGTTCAGTTCAGTCGCTCAGTCGTGTCCGACTCTTTGCGACCCCATGAATCGCAGCACGCCAGGCCTCCTTGTCCATCACCAACTCCCGCAGTTCACTCAGACTCACGTCCATCGAGTCTGTGATGCCATCCAGCCATCTCATCCTCTGTCATCCCCTTTTCCTCCTGCCCCCAATCCCTCCCAGCATCCGGGTCTTTTCCAATGAGTCAGCTCTTTGCATGAGGTGGCGAAAGTACTGGAGTTTCAGCTTTAGCATCATTCTTTCCAAAGAACACCCAGGGCTGATCTCCTTTAGAATGGACTGGTTGTATCTCCTTGCAGTCCAGGAGACTCTCAAGAGGCTTCTCCAACACCACAGTTTAAAAGCATCAATTCTTCGTTGCTCAGCTTTCTTCACAGTCCAACTCTCACATCCATACATGACCACTGGGAAAACCATAGCCTTGACTAGACGGACCTTTGATGGCAAAGTAATGTCTCTGCTTTTCAATATGCTATCTAGGTTGGTCATAACTTTTCTTCCAAGGAGTAAGCGTCTTTTAATTTCATGGCTGCAGTCACCATCTGCAGTGATTTTGGAGCCCCCAAAAATAAAGTCTGACACTGTTCCACTGTTTCCCCATCTATTTCCCATGAAGTGATGGGACCAGATCCCATGATCTTCGTTTTCTGAATGTTGAGCTTTAAGCCAACTTTTTAACTCTCCACTTTCACTTTCATCAAGAGGCTTTTTAGTTCCTGTTCACTTTCTGCCATAAGGGTGGTGTCATCTGCGTATCTGAAGTTATTGATATTTCTCCCGGCAGTATTGATTCCAGCTTGTGCTTCATCCAGCCCAGCGTTTCTTATGATGTACTTTGCATATAAGTTAAATAAGCAGAGTGACAATATACAGCCTTGACGTACTCCTTTTCCTATTTGGAACCAGTCTATTGTTCCATGTCCAGTTCTAACTGTTGCTTCCTGACCTGCATATAGGCTTCTCAAGAGGCAGGTCAGGTGGTCTGGCATTCCCATCTCTTTCAGAATTTTCCACAGTTTATTGTGATCCACACAGTCAAAGGCTTTGGCATAGTCAATAAAGCAGAAATAGATGTTTTTCTGGAACTCTCTTGCTTTTTCAATGATCCAGCGGATGTTGGCAATTTGATCTCTGGTTCCTCTGCCTTTTCTAAATCCAGCTTGAACATCTGGAAGTTCACGATTCACGTATTGCTGAAGCCTGGCTTGGAGAATCTTGAGCTTTACTAGCGTGTGAGATGAGTGCAATTGTGCGGTAGTTTGAGCATTCTTTGGCATTGCCTTTCTTTGGGATTGGAATGAAAACTGACCTTTTCCAGTCCTGTGGCCACTGCTGAGTTTTCCAAATTTGCTGACATATTGAGTGCAGCACTTTCACAGCATCATCTTTCAGGATTTGAAATAGCTCATCTGGAATTCCATCACCTCCACTAGCTTTGTTTGTAGTGATGCTTTCTAAGGCCCACTTGACTTCACATTCCAGGATGTCTGGCTCTAGGTGAGTGATCATACCATCGTGATTATCTTGGTTGTGAAGATCTTTTTTGTACAGTATTTGTGTGTATTCTTGCCACCTCTTCTTAATGTCTTCTGCTTCTGTTAGGGCCCTACCATTTCTGTCCTTTATCGAGCCCATCTTTGCATGAAATGTTCCCTTCTTATCTCTAATTTTCTTGAAGAGATCTCTAGTCTTCCCCATTCTGTTGTTTTCCTCTATTTCTTTGCATTGATCGCTGAGGAAGGCTTTCTTATCTCTTCCTGCTATTCTTTGGAACTCTGCATTCAGATGCTTATATCTTTCCTTTTCTCCTTTGCTTTTTGCTTCTCTTCTTTTCACAGCTATTTGTAAGGCCTCCCCAGACAGCCATTTTGCTTTTTTGCATTTCTTATCTATGGGGATGGTCTTGATCCCTGTCTCCTGTACAGTGTCATGAACCTCAGTCCATAGTTCATCAGGCACTCTATCAGATCTAGTCCCTTAAATCTGTTTCTCACTTCCACTGTATAATCATAAGGGATTTGATTTAGGTCATTCCTGAATGGTCTAGTGGTTTTCCCTACCTTCTTCAATTTAAGTCTGAATTTGGCAATAAGGAGCTCAGGATCTGAGCCACAGTCAGCTCCCGGTCTTGTTTTTGCTGACTGTATAGAGCTTCTCCATCTTTGGCTGCAAAGAATATAATCAATCTGATTTTGGTATTGACCATCTGGTGATATCCATGTGTAAAGTCTTCTCTTGTGTTGTTGGAAGAGGGTGTTTGCTAAGACCAGTGCGTTCTCTTGGCAAAACTCTATTAGTCTTTGCCCTGCTTCATTCCGTATTCCAAGGCCAAATTTGCCTGTTACTCCAGGTGTTTCTTGACTTCCTACTTTTGCATTCCAGTCCCCTATAATGAAAAGGACATCTTTTGGGGGTGTTAGTTCTAAAAGGTCTTGTAGGTCTTCATAGAACCATTCAACTTCAGCTTCTTCAGCTTTACTGGTTGGGGCATAGACTTGGATACTGTGATATTGAATGGTTTGCCTTGGAAATGAACAGAGATCATTCTGTCGTTTTTGAGGTTGCATCCAAGGACTGCATTTTGGCCTCTTTTGTTGACCATGATGACTACTCCATTTCTTCTAAGGGATTCCTGCCTGCGGTAGTAGATATAATGGTCATCTGAGTTAAATTCACCCATTCCAGTCCGTTTTAGTTCGCTGATTCCTAGAATGTTCACGTTCACTTCTTGCCATCTCCTGTTTGACCACTTCCAATTTGCCTTGATTCATGGACCTAACATTCCAGGTTCTTATGTAATATTGCTCTTTACAGCATCCGACCTTGTGTCTATCACCAGTCACATCCACAACTGGGTATTGTTTTTGCTTTGGCTCCATCCCTTCATTATTTCTGGAGTTATTTCTCCACTGATGTCCAGTAGCATATTGGGCACCTACTGACCTGGGGAGTTCCTCTTTCAGTATCCTGTCTTTTTGGCTTTTCATACTGTTCATGGGGTTCTCAAGGGAAGAATACTGAAGTGGTTTGCCATCCCTTCTCCAGTGGACCACATTCTGTCCAAGTTGAACCAAGGTGGTATTAAATGCAGTCAAGAATATTAAATATTTCCAGTAACTTAATGAAAAAAAACTTAGAGTAAGAAAGTGTGGTAAATAGAAAAATTTTGAGTGCCTACAACGTGCCAAGCACTGGTAAAGGGAGTGTGGTGGCATAAGGCTCCAAACAACAAAAAATATCTAGTTTTTGCCTTTGAGCTCTCTACAGTTCAGTGAGAGAAACAGACGTGAATTAAAGAGTCATTCAAATAAGTAAAATAAGTTCAGAAAAATATATTGTGCTTTGAGGGAGTATTAGTGGGGAAATGATTTAGGTAGGAAAGTCATGTGGTTTAATATTTATTTTGCAAATGCATATTTTGTTTCTCCATCTAAATTTTAAATACCTTGAGGATGGAGACTGAAATCTTGTACAATGCTTAATAGATACTTGCTCACTTAATGAAAGTCTTTGTGTTTCCTGTATCTTTCATAGATACTTAGCAGATTTTGGTATATAGTAGGCACTCAGCAAATTTCTGTTGATTGAAAGGTTGACTGAGTCAGAATAGAATAGCATGGGTTCTGTAACTAAAAAAATCTGGGACCCTCACAGGATTACCAGATGAAAAAGTTTTTTTGCCTGCCTCATAAAATCTGGTGGTTCTCTGGGACAGCTCCCTTCAAATGGTGATGCAGGTTTTCCCATCTTACAGCTGTGCTGTTTTCACAGAGGACCTCCATTTTCACTGTGAGAGGAGAAGAGAGAAGGTATAGAGGGCTCACACCCCTCTTATATGCTGTCCCCTATGTGTCATCCCATTGGCAGTAACCAGTCACATGGTTCTGATCTGCCTGCAAGGAAGGCTGGGAAATGTAGTCTTGTCTAGACTCACAAGAAAATGAAATGGGACTTGCGGCAACACATTGCTTGTCTCTACCTCACTGATTATCTTGGGTGGTTTTCTGAAGAGATAAATAACTTTGGGACATAGTCTGCCTACTTAATTAGCAGAGATTAGAGTCAGAAATTAATAAAGGCACATGAGCGGGCTGAGAGGGGACCCTGGTAGGGTGTGTTCTCCTTTTGTACAGTCATACTTGTTCTAAAAGGGTTCACTCGGGCAGGGGTACAAACACAGGACAGAGAAATTAAACTCCAATGGGTATGTGCAACGAAACTAGAAGAGGAGGTCATGTCTGCAGCAGTCAGAGGAGGAGGCCCAAGTAAAGCACCTGAAGGGTCTGGAGAAGATGGTGCTTGTGGTTCTTACCTTCAGCCAAAGGGGTGCCTGGTTTCGCTCAGGCACTGATACCCCAATTACGATGCCCTCAGCCATGAGGGGAGAAGGTAATGGAAACCCACTCCAGTAATCTTGCCTGGAAAATCCCATGGGGGGAGGAGCCCGGTAAGCTACAGTCCATGGGGTTGCAAAGAGTTGGAAACGACTGAGCGACTTCACTTTCACTTTTCACTTTCATGCCTCGGAGAAGAAAATGGCAACCCATTCCAGTGTTCTTGCCTGGAGAATCCCAGGGATGGGGGAGCCTGGTGGGCTGCCGTCTCTGGGGTTGCACAGACTCAGGCATGACTGAAGCGACTTAGCAGCGGCAGCAGCAGCAGCCATGAGGAACTGATGATTCTACTCAAAACCGCTTACATAAGGAAAAGTAGCTCCGTATAGTAATTTCCAAGTTAGAGAATTGAGGGAGGTGGTTAATTCTACAGCCAGTGGTGATCCAGAGTCTGCTGTGTCTTTGTTGTGTCTTTATCTTCAGACTGACTCTTCTCATGGTTGAGGATGCTTGTAGTAAGTTCCCAGACAGATGGGAGTGGGAGGAGAGGTTCAAGAGGGAGGAGACATACGTATACCTGTGACTGATTCATGTTGATAAATGGCAGAAACCAACACAGTATTATAAAGCAGTTATCCTCCATTTAAAAATAATTTTTTAAAAAAGCTCCCAGACTTCAAACAGCCATAGGAGAGGAAAGAGGGTGTATCTTGCTTAAGTCATATATTCACGTAGCTGAGATGTTTTGAAAGCACTTAACAATGTTCAATGAGAAGCCTCCCTTCCTCTGTGTCCCACCCGCAAGATAAATATCAGCGTTAATAATCTTTGGTCTATCTTTCCAGGGTTCTCTTAAGTATATGCCAACCGATAAGAATATATTTGCTTATTTCCCCCCGTCTTTTACACAAATGGTCGTATACTACACAAATTATCCTACAATGTTCTTTTATCATCTAAATATACTGGAGATCTTCCCAAACCAACACAAAGTCTTGTCATTGATTTTTGTAGCCTTATAAGATTTCATTGTATGTGCTACATAATTTATTGAATTAGTCTCCTATTAATATGTGTGTTGTTTCCACTCTATTACATTGTGTATGTATGTATGTACTTAATACCTGTACTTTTTTTTCTGTTACATAAATGCAATGGTAAATATCCTTATACATAAAGGGTTTCATCGTCTGAAAGCCTTAATCTCTAGTTAAGTTCTTAGAAGGTCAAAGGGTATTTACATTGATAATTTTTATGTCTTGGAGCTTTTTTTCTTTTTTTTTTTTTACAGACTTCATTTTTTAAAATTATATGTATTTTTGGCTGTGCTGGGTCTTCATTACCGTGAAGGCATTCACGAGTTGCAGCGAGTGGGGATACTGTCTATATGCAGCGTGTGGGCTTCTTATTACAGTGCTTTCTCCTGGTGCAGAGCATGGGCTCAGTAGCTGGGTGCACAGGCCTACTTGCCCTGCAGCATGTGAAATCTTCCCAGACCAAGGATTGAACCTGTGTCCTCTGCTTCGGCAGGTGGATTCTTAACCACTGTACCAGGGAAGTCCTAATGTGAAACTTGCGAAGTAGGATGTTTCAGTAGCACTCTTTTTATCTTAAAATTGTCTCAAGCTTGACAGCGTAGTCCTTTGAGATTTTTCAGGTAGGTGTGTACTTGTAAGACTGATTATCACTTGAAGGCATCTCTGTAGTCACTTAGTCCAATTTTTTTTTTTTTTTTCTCCGTGGGTTAGGAAAGGAAAACCCCTGTTAGCCAAATAGATAATCCTTCATTACCATTAGCATTGATTTGGATGGTTGATCAAGGGAGTCAACCCAGAGACCCTGAGATCTAAGTAAATCTTAAGACGTTGCAGCCCCGTGTTGCTCAAGTCAGTGAAGGTGCCCAGTTACTACCGTGTGGATGTGGTACAGTGTAGTCTGTCCACAAGCTGGCGGCAGCAACCTGGTAGTTCCTCTCCTCGGAAAGTCTTGAAAGCCAGACAGCAAAGAAATACCAAGTGAAAACTAATTTAAAATGCTATTTATAAATAGTATTTTAAAAGGCCACAGAGGAGTATGTCAAATGAAAGAAGTATGAAATCTATACACTCAAAACATTAGAGAAATGAAGGAAAACCATATTCAACATATTGCTGACTTTCCCTTTTTCTGTTTCTAAACATACTTTCAAGACTGCGTTGTGTTATAAGGCAAGGAGCTGCTTATAACACATGGTAATCATTGGATTGCTTTTCATTTTGTAGTTGAACTTCAATTTCTCACCAGCAGATGGCGCTCAGCCACCAGACATTTGACAGAGCAGCTCATTCCTCTTACACTTAGAATTCTTAGGTTTTATGTGTTATCCCTTCTTGTCCTCCTCCTGCTTTTCAGGTACCATGATAGTCACACGTAAGACAAAAGAATTGTTCCCTTTGGTTTTATTTGCTTGATTTTAGATTGCCTGGATGACTCAAGAATTTCTCATTTCAAATTGAGAAATGAGGCCAAAATGATTTCTGATGGCCTTTTTGACCCTCCAAATGGAGGGTCTTCTTCTATAAACTCTTTGTTGCTCAGTTATGTCCAACCCTTTGCAACTCCGTGAACTGTAGCCCACCAGGCTCCTCTGTCCCTGGAATTCTCCAGGCAAGAATACTGGAGCGGGTTGCCATTCCCTTCTCCAGGAAATCTTTGTGACCCAGGGGTGGAACTCGCATCTCCTGCATTGCAGGTGGATTTTTTTTTTTTTTTTTGGATTTTTTTTTTTTACTGTCTGAGCCACCAAGTTAGCCAACTGTTTTATTAAATTTTAAATTATAATATTAAAGCTTCTTATTGGTACACTTGGCCAACAGTGAATAGGGGAAAACAGAGTGGTTTAAAATGAGCAAATTGTTTGATTGCAGTAGATCTTCAGGTTCTGCGGTGAGACTTTCCTTGGATGATGTGTAAGCTATTTTTTCTTGAGTTCTTATTGTTCTGAACTAATACTAATTAGTTTAAACTAATTGACTAAAGATTATTCAATTTAACCAAAAAGAAAAATGAGTATTTACTTTTCAGAAGTCATAGTGTTAGGCATTTCTTCTCCCTGGAATGCCAGCTCTCTGAGGTCAGGTCTCTCGTTCTCTGCCAAGCCCCTAGATTCATGCTGGCACATAGAAGGGCCTCAGTATTTGTGTGGGGGAGGAATGGATGGATGGATGAATAGGTAGATGATACAGAAAGAACTGGACAGAGTACCAGACCTAAAGAAGTAAGCTGTCTGGGAAATAGGGGCTACAAGTAGCTTGTGGACTTTATTCTGATCACTTAGCATTGCAGTAACAGGGTGATATTCGATTTTCTTAATCATCAGCCTGCTAGTTTCCACCAGCATGGGGTCTGTGTACTTGTGTTCAGCATGTAGTCACCATCTTCCACCTGGGTGGGGTGTCTTGGTTTCTGCTGAAGAGCTCATAGGTATGTGTCAGACTGTAGTTCTGTGTATCCCTTGAGGAGAAACTAGGACTCTGTTTAATTGCTGAGCTGGGCTTCCCCAGTGGTAAAGAATCTGCCAGGAAGACCCCCTGGAGAAGAAAATGGCAACCCACGGCAGTATTCTTGCCTGGGAAACCCCATGGACAGAGGAGCCTGGCGGGCTAAGTCAAACCCGACTTAGCCACTAAACAGCAACAGCAGCCATGGATCCACAGCTCATGATTGTGACGGGACAGTTTTACTTTGGGGTTGTTATTGGGAGTTCCGTTGCAATTTGAGAAAATCCCAAAAGGAAATGAAACATACCTCCAAGTTGTGTCGATTCTCCAAGTCAACCCAGTTTGGAAATCTTGATCCTCTGTAGTCATTCTACTCAGCAGCACTTGTGAAGCTTTCCTTGGAATGACTGGGTGAATTGTCCCATCCCCGCTGTCCCGTTCTGCCACTCCCCTCATCCTGACTGCCATCCCCTTCTGCCTACATTGCCCTAGCCTTCTGGTCTACCTCCCTGACTGTGGCCCTTCCTCGGTGTAAGCCATCCTGGGTATTGCTGCCAGATTTTTGCCTCCAAAGAATTTATGCCAGAGAAACTATTTCTGATTGAAATTTGAGCCTCTGTACATCTTTATATTCACGGAAAGAAACTAACTGAAAAAGCTTTGAGGAAGGAATTGCCTTTTCATACCACAGTAGCATTTTCACACCTACAGGCAAGTCTAGTTACAAAGCTCTGCAGGTTCAATTCAGCTCGCTGACACCCTAGAAATACCATCTCTGGTCCTGACTGCGAACCTCTCTGTGATCTGTGAATACTCAAACACTGTTTTTTTCCAGACAAAACAAACATTTTATGTAGTTACTTTGATATCTTTTGGAAATGCTAGGAGAAGGCGCTTCTTGAAATTCACTGGTTTTTCAATGCTCCATTTGGTTGATAAGAACATCCTCCTTGTGAACTCTGACGAGCTTCAGCAACATGTGTCAGCAGAAAAATGTGGATCATCTGCACCTCCCGCATATTAACTTAATAAGATGCATCGTTCACTTTTGGGGAGAAAAATGAAATATTTTTATAGTGTCAGAAGGGACTATGAAACCTTTTGGTAAAATCTTTTTTAAGACAGATATCTAATGTATTTAGTACTGTGGCATTTATTTGACATGTTCCATTTATTAAATAAGCTCCATCTTGAAAGACTATAGAATAAAAATGATGGATTTATTTTTAAAAAACATTTCAGTCCTAATTGGGGGAGCATGGTAGTTAGCATTTCCTTTCTTTTTTAAAAAAATATTTATTTATTTGGCTGTGCCCGCTCTTAGCTGTGTCATGTGGGATCTAGTTCCCTGCCCGGGGATCTAACCTGGGCCTCCTGCATGGGAAGGTTGGAGTCTCAGCCCCTGGACCACCAGGGAAGTCCCAGCATTTTCTTTCTATAACTTACTTTTCAAAGGAGAAACACTCCTTCATTGTCCTTCCAAGAAGGAGTTTGAGCTACAAGGTGTCTTAGTGACAGAATTCCCTTTCAAGTTAAAATTCCCTCCATCTGCTTGAACAGCATCTGTTTCTGCTGCTAAACTCTTGAAGGCGGGTAGCAGTTGTTTCCTTTTGCTTTCTTCTTCTTCTTTTTTTTTTTATTCTCTCAAGATAAATGTTAAATACCCCTCTCTTTTTGTCTCCGTTGCTTAAAGAGCTCAGTGGGTTTCCTAGTTCTGTTTCACAAACAGATTCTGAATGCTTCTTCTCCAGCATACTCAGAGGAACTGTCTTTCTGGTCCTGGGGATAGAAACATGACGGTCATGTGGCCTCTTTCCTTCCAGAGTTTATAATTTAGGAAGGGAGACAGATGAGTAAATAACTAACTACAATCCTGCTTGATAAATGCCACGTCGGAGGTTTTGCGTGAGGTGCCATGGGAGCACCCTGGAGTGATTGATTCAAGGGAAGAGGGGGGTGAGGATGGGAATCAGGAAAGACTAAACAGCAGAAGTGACATTTGAGTTGAGCCTTAGGGGATGAATAGAATTTTGCCAGATGGACAAAGGGGTGGGGGCGGGGACCCTCCAGACTCATACAAAAACATGAGAGTGTGGAAGTTTGTGCCTTTGTCTGGAGACCTGGTGAGCAGTCCATAGGTGTGGAAGGGGGTTTGGGGAGGTGACATAGCCGATATATCACTGGGGCCATATTGTAAAGCTTAAACTTAACCTGTAGCTTCTAGGAAGCAGTGATAGTTTTAAAACAGGCGAGATCTTGGGACCTCTCTTGGCGGTCCAGTGGTTAAGACTGCACACTTCCAATGCAGGGGACACTGGTTTGATCCTTGCTTGGGGAACTAAGATCCCACATGCTAAGTGGTGCAGCCAAAAATAAAAAATAGGAGAAATCTGTTTTAGAAAGATCGTTGTGGCAGCAGAGTGTAAGATGATTTGAATGGGGGTGATTGGGAGCAAGGGGGCCAGTCAGAGGCCATGAGCATCTTCTACGGGAGAGATGCTTTTCTGAGCTGAGGCAGCAGCAGCATGGATGGACACAGGGCGTGGACTTGAGGGCCACCTCCTGCAGAGGCCTTGGGCGTTGATGAAACGTGGCCAGGGGTGGGAAGAAAGGAAAAACGGTCCAGATGACTCGGGAATGCAGCGATGCTGCTGAGTAGAGAGCATGGAAGAAGAAACTGCTTATAGGTGAAAGGAGTGGATTTGACTTTGGGTGTGTTGAGTTTGGAGTGGAGTTCTCAGCTGGAGATTCCTAAAGGAAAAGCCGTGAATGCAGAGAGAGCGAGCTGGTAGGGAGATGTTGTGGGTACGGAGAAATTTGAAAGGATGAACAGTTGAGGGACCTGCCTTGCCTGGATTTTGATATGTGGGTTTTTTTTTTTTTTTTTTTTGCTTTGAACTGTTTATGTGCCATTCCTTCCCTACCCCCAGATTCTGATTGTGTCCTGCTAGGGCAGGGGGCCCCCAGGTAAGAATCCATCACCATGATGAATGGAGAGAACCATGACTTATTGCCTTTGTGTTGGTGTAGAAACATGGTCTAAGCACTATTAGTGTCTGTCCTTACAGCCCGAAACCACAGGAACAGATAACACAGCCCAGAGAGAGACAATATAGCCAGAAGCTGCTCCTGCTAAGTCACTTCAGTCATGTCCAACTCTGTGCGACCCCATAGACAGCAGCTCACCAGGCTCCCCTGTCCCTGGGATTCTCCAGGCAAGAACACTGGAGTGGGTTGCCATTTCCTTCTCCAATGGGTGAAAGTGAAGTCGCTCAGTCGTGTCCGACTCTTTGCGACCCCATGGACTGCAACCCACCAGGCTCCTCCGTCCATGGGATTTTCCAGGCAAGAGTACTGGAGTGGGGTGCCATTGCCTTCTCCACAGCCAGAAGAGAAGATCTAAATAGAATCCCTGAGGCACACCACTACTTAAAGGGCAGATGGAAGGAGAGGTACCTGCAAGTTAGAGGACATGCTGTGGGAGAGAGGGGTGTGAAAGGAGCCAAGGGAAGAGGGCTTTCTTGGGTAAGGGAAGAAGGTCAGCAGTGACCAGTGGCCAGTGAGGCCTGGAGGACGAATGAAGTGAAAACGGAGAGGCTTTGTCAGCAAGGAGGTTACGGGTGAGAAGAGTCTTAGCAGAGCCCCGGAGGTGGAGGCGGATCCTGGGCTGAAGAGTGAATCCTGAGGGTCAGGAAGCAGAGCTGATGAGCACCGGCCATTCTTGAAGGAAGTCTGGCTGTGAACAGGAAAGAAGGCCTGAGGATTTATAGGATGAGGAACAGCCAGTGGAAAGCTGAGATCACAAGATTGTGGAAGTGTGAGGCTGGAAGACATAGAGGCTCACTCTGGCTGCCTATCTTGGAAGCAAGTCTACTAGACCCAGGCCCCCCTTCCTCCGTATCTCACCCCCTCCCCACTTTTATCCTGGGCATGTCAATGGCACATGTTTTCTGCTGAGAAATCATTTATTCATGTTGTTATCCTTTCCTGGGGTGTGTTTCCATGTCTTCCTCATAAAACTCAACCTTACCTGTTTGGGGTCTCCTTGCCCATCATGAAACCTTCGCTGAGATGGTAGAAAGAAAGGGCTTTGGATTTGGAGTCAGAAGATGTGGTTGAACTTTAGCTCTGCCATGAAGCATGTGGCCTTCAGGAAGTGACTTGATGTCTCTCTACCTTGATTTTTCTTGTCAGTAATACCTGCTCTGACTTACACACAGGCTTGTTCAACGAGTCGAATGAGATCATGTTTGTGAAATGCCATTGACATGACAGCACACAGAGCCACTGTGTTAGGTTACACTTGCCTAGCTTCTCTTCTTACTGATTTCATTCATTCAGTTGTGGGTTTTGCTGAATAAATTAACTCATTCAACTTTTTTTTTTTTTTGGTTTGTTTTTCCCTAGTGTCTATTCTGCCAGGCACTGAGGATATAGTGATGAATAAGACAGTCGCTACTCTCTGGAGCTTACAGTGTGGAGTGGGAGACAGGAAAATAAGTGTGTAGCATACAATTGCTGGCTGTTTCAGTGCTGTAAAGAGAAACGAGGCAGGCTGAGGAGGAGGAGAGCCCAGAAGTTACAGGGAGGGGTACTGTTTTAGAGGGAGCAGTTGGGGCAGCTTCTCTGAGGACATGACATTGGAGCAGAGTAGAATGAGCAGGGAACAGGGCCACGTGACCATCACGGGTGACCAGAGCCTTAGCCATGGGGGAGGGGAGGTAGCAGGTGCAAAGGCCCTGAGGTAGGAGTGTGCTCAGTGTGTTGTAGAAACAACAAAGAAGTGAACGTCATGGGTTAAAGATGTTGCATTTTACGCTAAGGGTGATGGGAAGGCACCGAGAGGCTGTGGCAGAAGAAACATTATCTGTACGGTGGTGGCTCTGGCAGCTGGTGGGGAGTAGATTGTGGAGGGTGGGAGCAGAAGCAGGAGGCAGGAGTGCCAGGGGCAGAAGCAGTGGAGCAGAGGAGAAGCGGGTGGATTTTAGGTATGTTTTGAAGGATTTGCTAATGGACTCAATGCTGTGAGGCACCAGAGAGTCAAAGTTGATTCGAGGGTTTGGGCCTGAGCCGATGATTCTGTGGTCGTCTTGAACTGAAATTGGGAAGAATGGGGCAGAGGAGAATGGGCTTTGTGGGGAATTTGTCTTTTTTTCTCTGTTCTTTGTGGAATTTAGCTATAATGAGAAAAACTTCCATTAAAACTGAAAGACTTCCATTAAAACTGAAAAAATCTTAAAGGTCTTCGAATTCAGTGATTTCCAAAGATATAAAGACATCTTCTGCAGGATTATGAAGAATACCTGCCTCCGCCTCCAACGTGAGTCTTTCCCGCTCACCTGCCAACCCACCGTTAATGAGGGTGGCGTGCCTCTCCAGAGTGGGGCTGGGGCGGGGGCTGAAAACCACTGACCCACTTGGTTTCCTTGTCTTGTGGCTGAGAAAACCAGGCTGAAGAGGTTATTGGCATTGCCCAGGGATGCAGGGCTAGCTGTTCTCTTATTTCATTTAAGAGTTCCTTCACGTGTGGTCAGTTTCTCTTTTCCGTTTGATTGTAAACTCCTTAAACTCTAAGATTTATATCTTAAGATTTTTCATAGACTTTCTTTCTTACCCAGAACAGTACTAATAGGCATCTATCCTAAATGTTAGGTTTTAGCACCTGATAATGAAAAGAAAATCAAGTCTCCTGCCCACAGCGGCACCTGCGATTTTACCTGCTCTTTTTAGTAAAGTCACATCCATCCTTGTTGAATTTCCCAACAGATTTAAGGCATCAGCAAAGTACAGACACACAAGGGAGAGGGCAAAGGGGAGGGGAAGAGGGAGAAAGTGATCGTTCAGCCTCGAAAAACTGAACCAAAAGTTTGGAATCAGCTCAGAAAGAAGGCATTAGGGACTAATTACCACTTAGGGAAACTGTAGTTTACTGCTGCTTTTATATTGAACTATGTGAAAGTGAGATCAAAACAGTTCTTCCAGCGTTTAGGACTTCTGCAGGACTGAATTTAGCCCTGGGAAATCTTTCTTGTATGTCTGGTGGTTGATGTGTGTTTGATATTAATATTAAATTGTGCCCGTGTTGTACTTTTATTCTCCAATAGGTTTAAAAAATTTTTTTCTAGAACCTAATTTTATTTATTTGTTTTTGGTTGTGCTGGGTCATCGTGGCGTCAAGAGCTTTCTCGAGTTGCAGAGAGTGGGGGCGACCACTCTCTAGTTCCAGCGTGTGGGCTTCTCAACTGCAGTGGCTGCTTTTGTTGTGGAGCACCGGCTCTAGGGTGCTCGGGCTTTAGGAGTCGCAGCTCTAGGCTCTCTTAGAGCACAGGCTCAGTGCTTGTAGCGTCCAGGCTTAGTTGCCCCCTCAGGTCTGTGGGATCTTCCTGGGTCAGGAATCAAACCCGTGTCTCCTGCTGTAGCAGGCAGATTCTTTACCACTGAGCCACCAAGGAAGCCCCTCTGATAGGTATTTTAAAAGTATATTTTAACTACTGAAGGCTCTGATTCAAATTTTCTGTCTTTTGAGAGTACAAAGACAATTTTCTTATATTTTTCCCCCATAAGAATTTTTAAAATTATGCTCTATGTGTGGCAAGGGCTACAGCGGGGACATTCCAGCATTGACTTTCGAGGAGTCTGCTGACCACTCGGGTGCAGCATGCTAACTGAAAGGAAGAGCGTGCTGATAAATGCACTTTCAAGTTCACTTTATTCACCTCTGACCCACCATCCTGGTTTTTGGCACTTGTGTTTGCAACAGTTCATACATAATATCCCAGGGGCCATGTGGGTTACGAGAGGGAGTCAAGATTAAGACGGATAATTCAGAATTTGTGTTATAAATGCTCGGTTGTATTCATTGAATTGGTTTTGAAACCTACATGTGTTTCTCTCTGTGAGTAGCCAGATTCCCTCTAATAAGGAATTCAGTGGTCATTTTTTATGCTATCAGCCGTCACAGCAACATTATATCTTCTTGAGAAATAATATTTGTGCCTTTGGTGCCACCTAGCCCGTGAGACAAACTTTGTCTCAATGGAAAGGACACTTCCATTTGGCCTTGAGTTTCTGAAATTTAAGACCCTCACTTATGATTATTGACTCAAATATATCATGGAGGATTAGTAAGAGTATTAAGTGTCGCCACAGTCTCCTTCACAAGCTGTAATTCTCCTGGGGACCAGGCTCGGGCCTTATTCATCCTCGTATCTCTTCCAGCCCTGAACACAGTTGCTGGCATAAACCAAGGATGCAATAAATTGCGGTCGAAATGAATTTTCAAAGCATGCGAGGCTGGCCCCCTCTGCCCCTGTGGGAGCGATTTGCGGCCGAGCTGGATTTTTTGAGCTATGTAACGCATTCAATCTTGTTCTTAGGTCCAGCCTGATGACTGGAGGGGCCAAGCGAGGAGCACCCAACCCTTGGCTCTTGGAGGAGCCGGAGGAGACCAGAGGCTTGGGTTTTGATGAAATCCGGCAACAGCAGCAGAAAATTATCCAAGGTACTAAATACCCAAAGGGTGTGGGCTCAGAAACCTGGTTGGGTTTTTTTACCTTAGCCTCAGATGTTCCCAATACCCATTGAAAATCGGAGGGAAAACGGTTGGTCTTTGAGAGTTCTTGGCGGTTCTGTGCCTCAGGGTACCTGGGGATTAGACAGATGCTGTCATCCATCCAGGTAGCTGGTGGAAGTAGGGATTCTCTCCTGGGAGAGGGACAGAGTGCAGCTCAGGGTCTGGTTATCCCAGGTGACTCGAGGCATGGGCCTCTTCCTCCTCTCCATGATTAGGACTCATTCTCCAAAGAAAAGGCTCCATTTTTTTTTTTTTTTTTGTATAAAAGTTAGTTTGGCTTTTACCTTCAGGTTCATCTTACCCAGCTGGCTTTTAAACCTGCTAATTTCTTCTGTTAATTTCAGAAGTAGTGCATGATTGTTATACAATGTTCAAACAATATAGGGATATATAAAATGAAAAGCTTTTTCTGTATTGTTCCTCTGATCTCAAACTGTAAACAGATTAACAATATATATTTCCTCAGGCTTTTTTTTGTACATACATGCATGTATACTGTATATTCAATATAAGCACATGTATGTTTTGCATAAGTGAGATCATAATATAGATATTTCTACAGCTTTTTTTTACTTAATATGTGTGATAGACATTTTTTGATGTCAGCGTTGCAGATGTTACTCCTGCTAATTCTCCTGATTGAAACACAGCTTTATGTAGGTCTAGTTGACATCATAAATAGCACATATATGAAGTGTATGATTCATTAAGCTTTGACATATACATACACCTTTGAAACCATCTCTACAATCCAGATAATAAGCATAATCATTACTCCTGATAGTTTTCTTCATTTCTGTTGGTAATTCTTACTGTTGTCCTCCCCACATACCCAGACAGCTGCTGATCTGCTTTGTGTTGCTATAAAATCATTTCTGTTTTCTCTAATTCTGTATAAATGGACTCATACAATATGAGCTCTTTGCGAGTTCAGGGGTGGGGTGGTCTGGCTTCTTTATCTCAGGGTAATTATCTTAAGATTCATCCACATTGTTCCATGGGTCAGTATTTTGTTCTCTTACATCACAGAGTAGTAATCCCTTGTATAAATTAACAACAGTCTGCATGTACATTTACATGTTGACGTATGTTTTGCTCTGACGTATGTGTGGGGAAAGGGCTATATGGAAACTCTTTGTACCCTCCTCTCAATTTTGCTGTGTATTTAAAACTGCTGTAAAAAACAAGTCTCTTAAAAAAAAAAAAAAGGTAAAACCTTTTTATCCACAGATGGCATTGACCATTTGTATAGAAAATCCTACAGAGTCTACTGCAAAACTATTAATTAGTGAGTTTAGCAAGGTTGTGTGATCCAAGATCAGTATACAAAAATCATTTGTTTTATATACTAGCCACAGCCAAGAGTAGGAATGTATAAATGCTGTTAATAAGAGACCAAAAAAACATGAACTACTTAGGGATAAATCTGGTGTTGAGTTTAACTCTTTGCCAGATCTGTCCATTTCTGAGAGGAGGCTAGAAGTCTCCAACTATGATAGTAGGTTCAGTCACTCAGTTGTGTCCAACTCTTTGCGACCCCATGGACTGCAGCATGCCAGGCTTCCCTGTCCATCACCAATTCCCGGAGCTGGCTCAGACTCATGTCCATTGAGTCGGTGATTCCATCCAGCCATCTCATCCTCTGTCACCCCTGTCTCCTCCTGCCCTCAATCTTTCCCAGCATCAGAGTCTTTTCCAGTGAGTCAGCTCTTTGCATCAGGTGGCCAGATTATTGGAATTTCAGCATCAGTTCTTACAATGAATATTCAGAACTGATTTCCTTTAGGATTGACTGGTTTGATTTCCTTGCTGTCCAAGGGTCTCTCAAGAGTCTTCTCCAACACCAGTTCAAAAGCATCAATTCTTCAGCACTCAGCTTTCTTTATGGCCCAACTCTCACATCCATATATGACTACTGGAAAAACCATAGCTTTGACTAGATGGACCTTTGTTGGCAAAGTAATGTCTCTGCTTTTTAATATGCTGTCTAGGTTGGTTGTAGCTTTTCTTTCAAGGAGCAAGCATCTTTTAATTTCATGGCTGCAGTCACCATCGGCAGTGATTTTGGAGCCCAAGAAAATAAAGTCTGTTGCTGTTTCCATTGTTTCCCCATCTATTTGTCAGGAAGCGATGGGACCAGATGCCATGATCTTAGTTTTTTGAATGTTGAGTTTTCAGCCAGCTTTTTCACTGGCTTTATCTGTTTCTCCTTGCATTTTAACAGGTTTTTTTTTTTTTGCTTCATGTAGTGTGATGCTCGGTGTTAGGTGCGTACACATTAAGGATTGCTGTGTTGTCTTGGAGAATTGACCCCCTTATTATGTAATACCCTTTTTTACCCTTGATAACTTTACTTGCTTTGAAGTCTACTCTATCTGAAATTAATGTAGCAACTCCTGGTTTCTTTTGATGACTATTATTGTGGTTTATCTTTCTCCATTCATTTGCTTTTAATCCATATTTAAAGTGAGGTTCTTTGAGGCCACATGTAGTTGAATTTTTGATCTACCTTGTCTTTGTCTTTTAATTGCTGTAGCTTTATGTCTTTATTTCAATCGGGATGCCTTTTATTTTTCTTTCTTGCCTTATTACACTTGCTACCACCTCCAGTACAGTGTAGGAATGATGAGAGCAGACATTCTTGCCTTGTTTCTAATCTTATGGAGAAAATAATTCATTTGAAAGCCAGATGTGAGTTTTTCTTGGTTTGGTTACTAGATATTTCTTTCTAAAAATATTCTTGAGATTTTCTTTTTTCCTTCTCCTGGGATGCAGTTATTCAGGTCTTGCTTTGTCAGGTGGACCAGAGGAGTGTTTATTTTAGGGCATGGGTTAGCAAACCATGGCCTGTGGACCACATCTGGCCCACCACCTGGTTTTGTATGGTCTGCAAGCTAAAAATGGTTTTTCCATTTTTAAACGATTGAAAGGAGCCCCAAAAAGAATATTTCGTGACTTGTTTAAAAAAAAAACACAAGACTGTGTAATACTCAAAAGTGTAGTGTTCATAAATAAAGTTTTATGGGAGCACAACCATGCTCATTCATTTATGTATTACTGACGGATGCTTTCCTATGACGAAAACAGGGTTGGGGCAGCTGCAACAGAGATCAGACGAACCACAAAGCCCAAAATATTTGCCATCTGGCCCTTTGTAGAAAATGTTTGCAGACTCCAGGCCAGAGGTTATTTCCCTCACTTCTGTGCCAGAACGATTTTGTGTACTCTCTGTGAATTATGTGGTGACCTGGTGAGTGGGGATTAGGAGTTGCGTCTTTTGATTGGTTATGTCTTATGTCCAGTTCCTGTGAACTCAGAGGGTTATTCCCTCTAAGGTTTTCAGGTGGTTCTTCCCCCGGCCTCAGTCAATTTCCTCACACACATGTCCTGATCAACACTTGCCTGAAGTCTCGGGGTGGATCCCATGCAAATCTCCCATTTTCTCCCTGCACAGCCCTCTGCTTTCTATGTACTGTGCCCTACATACTTGAGCCACCTTGACCTCTTTTTCTTTTTTTGGATTCTCCTCAATCTGGGAAGGCTGCACCTGAGATCCACCTTCCCCACGCCATGGCCTGGGACTCTCAAGCCAGTGATCTGGGACTGAGAGCTCATCTCATTTGTCTCCCAGATCTCAGGGATCACCGCCCTTTATTTCCTGACATCTGCATCTTGAAACTGTTGTTTTGTATATTTTGCCTGTGGTTTTGTGTATTGTTTTGTTTTCTCTTTGTTTGGGGCCAGAAGTAAATCTGCTCCCTGTCAGCCCCCCTCTTGTCCAGAAGCAGAAGTCTAACTCTATTTTGAACTCCTTTTTCACAGTGAAAGTATCTAGCACATGAAGTCCTGGTCCTCCTGAATCACTTCAATTCCATGGTATCTCACCCGTTATCGTGTCTGAAGCAAAGTGAAGAAGCTGAGAACAGTGCACCCTTGCACGTAGCCCAGCTGTTCATTTGCAGTGATTTACTTTTCAGGATTCATGGTTCCTGAAAGGAATGTCTTGATAGCTAATACTCATGAAATTTCTGGGCATTGTTGCTTTTTTTTTTTTTTGCCAAGAAAAGCTGTTTTCGGTCAAGAGAAGTATCTCTGGCACTGACAAGGTGCCTCATTCAGAGATCGCTGTGGGCTGGGTGTGAGAGGATGCAGCATGTAAGTGTTTGTGTTGAGTCTCCCACACTGAGAGCATCCTCGCTAAGATGCCCACCCTTTGGAAGCCGGCTGGCCTTTGGGGTTTATGGGGTGGGGCTGGGGAGTGAAGGAATGGAGGAGAGGGGCACTTACTACAGGTCTGAATGTTTTTCTGCTCTTCCCTTTGTGTTTTGAAACGCTCTATCCTTCCTTGCTTTCCGAGCAAGCTGCCTTTTCAAGGATGAATGCAAAAACAGAAGTTCTCTTTACATGAAACCCTCATTACTCTTTTCTCTGCCTCAAGAACCTTGGTGATATGTGTGCTGAGATTGCCATGGCCATGCTTCCTGGCTAGGTCCTGCACTACAGAACCACGAAGGGTCATTTCTAACTTTGCCTGTGGCATCTGTTAGCCTTTTTGTACTTGCGTTGACCTTTAGAAAACACTTGGAAAATCATCCTAAAATAACAGGTTTCTGGTGGAGCTTAGACTCAAGGCAATGAATGCCTTCCTTTCCTGATCTGGAGGCTAAGCCTCCTTACTGCCAGTTAGACGGCCTCAGTTTCTATGCTTCCTATGCTATAATTTGAAGCACAAATGGGCATTTGGCAGAAGATGGGTGAGGTGATGCAGTTAGTAACCGGATCATTCCTGGTGGTCCAGAGGTTAGGGCTCAGTGCTTTCACTGCCAGGGTCCAAGTCCATCCCTGGTTGGGGAACTAAGACCCCTCAAGTTACGTGGCACAGCACCCCTACCCCATGCCCATCGCCCCCAAATCCCTGAGATAAAACAAGGGAAACTGCCTTTTTGGTCGGTAAAGACCTTTGTCTCTGAGTCAGATGGTGGATGGTGGACCTGGAAGAAGGTGTATCACTTAGCCTCTCCCCAGGAGGTCTTTGTTGCTGGGGCTTTTAATTAGCTCCAACTCTCCTTTACCATAGTCTATAGATGTTGTTTCTAGATTCTAGCAGAAGACTGTGGATTAGTTATGGGTTTTTGTGTTTTTAGGTCTTGTAAGTATTTCCGTTAAAATAGTGGTGGGGAAAGTGACTGGCAGGGCTGTGGTGTACCTTGGCGTCATCCGAGTGGCTCATCTTTGAACCCCTGGATTCTTAACATCACAGACAGCTCTCTTTCAAGATACCCTTTCTTACAGCTGCCACCTAGACCAAGATTCCTTCCCCTAAAATCTTAAAACAAAAACATCTGTTCTTAGAACTTGCTCTAAGAGTCTTTCCAATGTAGTGATTAACTTTACCCAGCTTGACCTCATCTTCTGCTCATTCGTTCCTTATTTCCCCTTCTCCAGGGAAAGTTCCTGTATGTCAGATGTGGGAGTTTCCATCGCTCCTCTCTGGGCACTGGACAACACAGCCTCAGCTACTTTTTCTGCTACCTAAACTCAGAGGGCTGGCTAATGTTGACCAGAAGTCACTCCATATATATGTAGTAGAGACTATCTTTATTTCTTCAACAGATCTAGAGGGCCCTCTGTGGTCATTCCTTGGTTTAAACACATTGGTCAAATACTTGATCTGTTCCACCAGTTGGGCTCAGAAGTGGGGCAAAACCATAGGAAAAGACACAGCCTCAGGCCTCGGGGCTCTTGCCATGTGCTCAGTCAAGGGGTCCGAGATTGCCGTTCTTAAGAATGTTCCTTGGTTTTGTTTGCTTGCTAAAATGTTGGTAACTTTTTGCCGTTGACAGTTTGAAACATATGACAGTGAGAGAGTAGGCTGCTGATTCCATCCGACCCAGCGGTTGTTTCAGCAGTTATCAACTCATAGCCCATCTTGTTTCATCTATACATCTACCCACCTTCCCATCCCCGTGATTATCTCTGAAGCAAATCGTAGACATTATACCATTTCATTGGTGAATATTCCAGAATATATCTCTAAAGCATGTTTGTAAAAGATTCTTGTTGTCCAGTCACTAAATTGTATTGGACTCTCTGCAACCCCATAGACTGCAATATGCCTGGCTTCCCTGTCCCTCACTGTCTCCTGGAGTTTGCCCAAGTTCATATGCATTGAATCGGTGATGCTATCCAACCATCTCATCCTCTGTCTCCCTGTTTCCTCCTGCCCTAAGTCTTTCCCAGCATCAGGGTCTTTTCCAGTGAGTCAGCTGTTTGCATCAGGTGGCCCAGGTATTGTATCTTCAGCTTCAGCATCAGTTCTTCCAGTGAATATTCTGGGTTGATTTCCTTTAAAATTGACTGGTGTGATCTCCTTGATGTACAGGGGACTCTTGGGAGTCTTCTTCAGCACCACAGTTTGAAAGCCTTCTTTATGGTCCAACTGTCACATCTGTACATAACTACTGGAAAAACCATAGCTTTGACTAGACGGGTCTTTATCAGCAAAGTGATGTCTCTCCTTTTTAATACACTGTCTAGGTTTGTCATAGCTTTATTCCTTAATATAATCAAATAATCCAGTCAGATTGTTTGATGTTCAGATTTCTCTGATTGTCCAATGGTTTTTTTTCTTTTAGGTTGTTCAGTTCAAGATCTGAATATAGTCTGTACATTGCAACTAATTGATATGTCCCCTAAGTTTCTTTAATCAATATATGCGTTTGCCAACTCTTTTTCTTCACAGTTTGTTGACAAAACAAGGGCTTTTGCCCTGTAGTTTCCCACCATCTAGACTTGCTATTTGTTTCCCCATCTACTGTTTAATGTATTCCTCTGTCCTGCATATTTTCTGTAAATTGGTAGTTAGATTTAGTGGTTTGATCAGAGTCATGTCTGTCATTTTTGGCAGCAATACATTATGATGACCTTCCCTTTATTTTTAATCTGCAGCCACCAGATCATCCTCCCACAATTATATGACATTTAGTTAGAAGATGGGTTTTCTGCATGTCTTAAGACAGGAAGTGTTCAAACACCTAACCATTCTGAAGGGATTTTTCAAAAAATGATTGTATTAATTTTCTGTTGCTGCTATAATAAATTAGCACAAACTTGATGACTTAACCAACCTAGTCAGCATGCTAAAAAGCAAAGACATTACTTTGCCAACAAAGGTCTGTCTAGTCAAAGCTATGGTTTTTTCAATAGTCATGAATGGATGTGAGAGTTGGACTGTAAAGAAAGCTGGGCACCAAAGAATTGATGCTTTTGAACTGTGGTGTTGGAGAAGACTCTTGAGAGTCCCTTTGGCTGCAAGGAGATCCAACCAGTCAATCCTAAAAGAAATCAGTCCTGAATATTCATTGGAAGAACTGATGCTGAAGCTTAAACTCCAATACTTTGGCCCCATGATGTGAAGAACTGACTCATTGGAAAAGACCCTGATGTTGGGAAAACTGAAGGTGGGAGGAGAAGGGGATGACAGAAGATGAGATGGTTGGATGGCATCACCAGCTCGATGGACAGGAGTTTGAGCAAGCTCCTGGAGTTGGTGATGGACAGGGAAGCCTGGCGTGCTGCAGTCCATGAGGTTG
This sequence comes from Bos indicus x Bos taurus, assembly GCF_003369695.1. Classification (NCBI taxonomy): domain Eukaryota; kingdom Metazoa; phylum Chordata; class Mammalia; order Artiodactyla; family Bovidae; genus Bos; species Bos indicus x Bos taurus. Next base: position 29,851,729 of record NC_040094.1, on the reverse strand, counting down.
CAAAGAGCCGGACATGACTGAGTGACTAAACTGAACTGATGACTTAAAATACAGATTTATCATCTTACAGTTCTGTAGCTCAGAAGTTCAGTACAGATCAAGGTGCTGGCAGGGCTGGGTTCTCTTCTGGAGGCTCCAGGGAAGAATTCATTCCCTTGCCTTTTCCAGCTTCCTGACGCTACCCACATCCCTTGGCTCATGGACCCCTTCTTTGTCTTCAGTGCCAGCACGTTGCATCTCTCTGACCCCTCCTCATAGCTCTCTCTGTCCACAGCTGGGAAAGATTCTGTTTTTAAGGACTCATGTGATTACTTTGGGCCCATTTGGATAATCCAGAATAATTTCCCATCTCAAATCCCTTAACTTTAATCACACCTGCAAAGTTTCTTTGCCCTGTAAGGTCATATATTCACAGGTTCCTGGAATTAGGAGGTGGACATCTTCAGGGGGTAATTATTCTGTATAGCACAGAGGTCGTTACATTTTTTAAAATTAATGGCACCCCACTCCAGCACTCTTGCCTGGAAAATCCCATGGACGGAGGAGCCTGGTGGGCTGCCAGTCCATGGGGTCGCTAAGAGTTGGACACAACTGAGCGACTTCACTTGCACTTTTCACTTTCACGCACTGGAGAAGGAAATGGCAACCCACTCCAGTGTTCTTTCCTGGAGAATCCCAGGGACGGGGGAGCCTGGTGGGCTGCCGTCTATGGGGTCGCACAGAGTCGGACACGACTGAAGTGACTTAGCAGCAGCAACATTGAATTATGATTAATAGAGTGTGGTGTGTTACAGATGATCTGTTGTGATATAAAGCCTTGGGCTGTACATTGGGTAGAGCAGAGTATAGTAATGAACTGTTATTATGATATCATAATAGTTTGTGGGGTTCTAGATTAACTCTCTGCATGGGTCTTGATAATTGTTGATATTTTTGAAAATAGCAGCATTTATTTTCCTTGTGTCTAAGATGACTGTACCACCTCCGTTTAAGAAATGCTGCTTTAAGACTTGCAGAAGCTCAGGTCATCACAGTCATTATTACTACATGCATAGCATCTCTGTTATCTGGGCCTTCTGTGTTTCTGAATTATGGGATGAAACTGTACTGTAGCACTTAAACATCGAGAGGAAGTACTAGGTTCTTATAGAAATGATTTGAGTGGAGCAGAATTTTTAGCCCTTTTTCTGTTTCTCATTAGCAAGATAACCTTTAGGTGGTTGAGGCAGGTAATGAGTCGAGGTTAAGTGAAAAGAGTGTAATGTAGGTATTTTTCATTCATAATCTGTGTCTCTGCTAGGTAAAGCAGCTCCAGGGCTTTGATAATTTTTTTTTTTTCCTAATTGAAGATCATAGAGGAATCTCCTGTTTTCTTCTTATATATTGTTTTACCTTTTAATTCATACTGACACTTGACCCTCAGTTGTATATATAGATTATTTGGGAGATGCATTTAGAGTTTTCCAGTAACATCGGTCATCCTATAGCAGCACTAGGTTGATGATAGATTTTTCTTGGAGTCCATCCAAGAGGTTGTTACTGAAGACCAAAAGGACCTCATTATAAAGTGATTTTGCTATAAAATGGTCCCATGGAATGATCCCTAGAGATAGCAGGTCATTTGTATGGTTAAAAAAAGAGCACATCGTGTCAAAAAATGTTACTAAGGGGTCCTTACCCCACACCATTAGTTTAAATAAATTCCAGATGAATTAACAAGTTGAGTGTAATGGCTTAATTCCATAAAAAAAAAAAAAATCTAGAAGAAAACCTAGGAAAAACTATGCAAGGAAATGTTAATGTGATCTTGGGCAGAAGGACCTTTGTGATTTCTGCTTTTATAGATGGGCCATCATGTGAAACAGACGTTTTAAAAACCCCAACAAGTGAAGCTGCGAATGGCAGAGTGCTCGGTGGAAAGAGTCGTTCGACTCGGCCTTGGAGAGTTCTTTCCAGTGCACCTGTGGGCAGAGGAAAAAAGTACAGGGATGGAGGCTGCCTAGAGTTAAGAAAAACAAACTTTAAAGATCTTGAGTAACTTAAGTGCTTTTCTCTTTGAAAATCTTAAAATCCAGAAAAATAACACATTACAACAAGATTTTTTTTGGCCACACGATGTGGCGTGCAGGATCTTAGTTCTCCAAGCAGGGATCAAACCCATGGCCCTTGAAGTGGAAGCACAGAGTCTTACTGGACCGCCAGGAAGATCCCCAAAAATAACATGTTTTTTAAAAGCAAAAATATTCTTTTACTATTGTATATATTGTTTTGTATTCTACTTTTTTTTTTTACTTAATAATGTTATCGTGAACTTCTTTTGGAAGTTCATGCCCCAGGAGGGGGTGTGTTGGGAGAAGTTGCTTGCCTTGGGGTGCTGCTGGTCACTGCACACTGAAGGAACTGTCAGCACCCAGAAGCCTGTCCGGAGGGCAGGCTGGAGCCAGGAAGGAAAATTCGTTTGCTCCTGCAGTGTTTCCGCAGTTTCCTCCACTGACAAAGCTGGTGAAGGAAAAATTATTTAAAGGACCCGGATCCATTTTCTCAGAGCAATCAAAATAAGGGAGAACTTGGAGCTAAGAAGCATTAAGTTGAAGAGCAGCAGAGGAAGCAGTATTTCAAGGAATAGCCTTGTATCGATTGGATTGGCAAAAAATTTACTTGGGTTTTTCTGTGCCATCTTGTAGAAAAACCAGAATTAACTTTTTGGCCAACCCAATACATCATTGCATACCATCCAATGTTTTATTGCATACATTCCTAGACACAGAATTGGTAGATATGGAAGTTAGCACAGTTCACTCTCTAGAAAGATATATTAGCTATCCCCCCATGACTTAGTACTTAGGAGCTTCTTTGCACTTTACTTAACCCGGGGTGTTAGCAATCTTTTTAATGCTTACAAATCTGATAAGTCAGAAAAAAGCTTCACTATTCTTTGATATCTTTAAAAAATTAGTAGTGATGTTGGAACTTTTATGTCTTTTTCTTTTTTACTCTTCTGTGCATTCCCTGTCTATATCCTTTGCCCATTTAAAAAAAAAAAGGAAGATTGTCTTATTGATTTCTACATGCTCTTTATTATCAGAAAGTATAAACATTTATGTAGTCAAATCTTACTCATTTATAATATTTAAAATTTAATTCATCTGGAAATTATTTTCATTTAAGTTCTGAAGTGTAGGTGTTTAACTTTTTTCTTTATTTTGTTCCAATACTGTTAACTATTTTCTCTTTTTTTCTGACTGATTTCAAATGTTACTTTGATCATGTATTGAATTGTGTTCCATGCCTGGGTCTGTTTCTGGACCGAAATTGTTTTCCTTAGGTTTTTAGTGAGTTAACTGCCTTACTTTTTCTTTCAGAACAGGACGCAGGCCTCGATGCCCTTTCCTCAATCATAAGTCGCCAGAAACAAATGGGGCAGGAAATTGGGAACGAACTGGATGAGCAAAACGGTAAGGACGTGTCTGACATTGATCAGATTTGCCACTGAGTACTAGTGCTGAAGGCTTGACTATTTGTTAGATGACTCTGATATTACAGAGCACCGAAAGTAGTTTAACGTCTATGGATTATTATAGTTTAATGCGATTGAGGGTGGTCTGCAGCCGATTTAGATTGTAGTTACTAAACACTAGGTTAAGAAACTTAATAAAAAATCTCCAGTTTTTGAAGCTGCTTTGAAAAGTGCTGTGTTCTGTAATTGAGTTATCCCCTGGGCCCTCCTCCTGTGGTCACAGGGTGAGGTGGCTCAGTGTTTTTCGAGGACGCAGGGGCACATGGAGCCTACAGGGACATATCCTCTGCACACCCAGAGAATTGGCTCCTCTTCCATCATAAATATCAGGCTGGGGGACAAAAAAGTCGTACGTGAAGCTTTTTTATTTCAGGGCTTGATGTGATGAACCTGGCTAGAGAAAGGTCAGTTTTCAGACCCACAAGCAAGATGGCTTGGGAGAGATGAAGCATTAAGTTAGGAGCCTACCTGGCAGGCTCTGGAGCTTAAAGTGTGTGGCTGAGGGTACAGGGGCTGGAATGGAAGATGCAGCGGTAGGATTATGTGGGGAAAAGGGAACGGAGGCAGGGGACTGATGGCACTTTTACTGAGTGGTCTTGGTCAGGGGAATGGGGGAGCGGGAAGTCACTGGTTTGGAGCAGAGGTCCTAAGTCCAGTGTGGACACATTCAGTGAGAGATGCCAGTGAGAAATCTGAGGCACAGCATCTAGTGGACAGTGGCAGATAAGCTACCAGAGCTCAGCAAGAGGACAGGACCACAGGGAAGAGAAGTGAGAAGCTTCAGTGTAGAGGCAATGGGTAGAACCATAAGAATAGTTGAGTTTCAGTGAGGCTGGTGTTGATCAAAGGCATCTGCTGGGTGCTAAGCCCTTCAGTCTGCGCCATTTCATTTAATCAGTTCACAGCATCGTGAAGGCGACATTATCACTGTTTGTCAGAGACGAAGCCCAGAGTGGCCGAGGTGCCCTGTTACGTCACCTCACTTGTCAGGAACAGAAATGAAATTTCACTCCAGCTTCCTCTCTAAGGAAGACAAAGTAAGGAGAGAAAAGCAAAAGGCTCGAAGCTGCTAGCTTGTGGTCATAGTGTCATGGAGGCTCACGGTGGAATGGCTTTCAAGAAAGGTTACCCCGTATGGAGCCCTGGGAGTCGGTGGTTGCTCACTCCAAATGGGGGCTGCACCTGTCAGACTGTATAAGCTCCACTTCTCGTCATCTCTCTAAGCAGTGAGTTCATTTTTTGCTATAGTACTATTCCATTTATCTATCGTAAATGAACAAATAAGTTAATTCCGTCTGTCTGCCATCTGTCATAAATAAATAGGTCAGCAAAGCAAATGGAGAAGTCCTCTAGCGTTACCATCCTAGTGTTAGTCGCTCAGTCGTGTCCTACTCTTTGCGGCCCCATGGACTGTAGCCTGCCAGGCTCCTCTGTCCATGGAATTCTCCAGGCAAGAGTACTGGAGTGGGTAGCCAGTCCCTTCTTCAGGGGATATTCCCCAGGGATGGAACCTGGGTCTCCTGCACTACGGGCAGATTCTTTACTGTCTGAGCCACCAGGAAAGCCCTCATCCTACTATACCAGTAGAGGTTCTTAATGGTTTAAGCACAGAGGGGAGGACAGTTCAGTCCTTTGCTAATGGTGCTGACATGCACGTACTAATTCATGTATTTGCATTTAACTCAATTACTGGCCAGTTCCTTCCTTGAAAGATAGTATTTGTAAGAAAATTGGCTCTATAGAAAGTCTGCTTATCATAGGTATAACTTTTCTTTATCCCAAGGAAGTTTAGCTTGCTCACTGGGTCAGAAAGAACACTGGCCACATGCTAATAAAGCATGTCCATCCTGTGATGTGCTTGGATAAGCCATGTCCAATAACCATGGTCCATGGTCAAGCTGGTTGGTGCCTACCTTAGTGAGGTTGACTTACTGACTTCCCAGATGAAATTGCCATGTATTTTCTTTTTTAAAAATTTTATTTCTTTTTGGCTGTCTTGGGTCTTTGTTGCTTTGTGGGCTTTTTCTCTAATTGTGACAGCCAAGGGCTCCTCCATAGTTGCAGTGCATGGGCTTCTCATTGTCGTGGCTTCCTGAATTGGCAAGCAGAGTCTTAACCACTTAGCCATCAGGGAAGCCCACCAGGCATGTCCGAATCTTATGTTTCCTCCTGTTCAGTAGTTGTCATGCTTTGCTGCATATTAGAATCATCTGAGAACCTTCTAAACCTTCAAAGCCCAGGCCATACCCAAATTGGTTTTCTGTTGTTGCTATAACACATCACTACAGACTCCATGGCTGTAAGCAATGCAAACTCCTTATCTTATGGTTCTGGAGATCATAAGTCTGCCATGCTCTCCCTAGAGGAGGCGTTGGCAGGGCTGTACTCCTTCCTGGAGGCTCTAGGGGAGAATTCGTTTCCTTGCCTTTTCCAGTGTCTGGAGGCTGTCTGCATTCCTTGGCTTGTGGCCCCCTTCTCCATCTTCAAAGCCAGCAATGTAGACTGAGTTCTTCTCTCATTGCACCATTCTGACCTTTAACTCCTGCCCCTCTCTTCCTCTTTTAAGGGCTTTTGTGATGACACTGGGCCCATCCAGATAATCCAGAAGGGTTTCCTAGTTAAAGTTAACCTTAATCCATCTGCAACCTTGATGCCCCTTAGCTGTGTAACCTAACATTCTCAGATTTGGGGACCTAGATGTCTTTAGGGGGCTGCTGTCTGCCCAACACAATACCTGATGCCAGTTAAGGCAGAATCTCTAGGATGAGGCCTAAGCAGGAGTACTTTATAAAGCTCCACAGATGGTTTCAATAGGCTGCCAGGTTTGGGAACCAGTGCTCCTGTTGAATGGGGTTTCCCAGGTGGCTCAGTGGTAAAGAGTCCGCCTACCAATGCAGGAGATACAGGTTCGATCCCTGGGTCGGGATCTCCTGGAGAAGAAAATGGCAACCCACTCCAGTACTCTTGCCTGGAGAATCCCATGGACAGAGGAGCCTGGCGGGTTACAGTCCATAGGGTCAAAGTCAGACACAGCTGAGGACAAGCACAAGCCCTTGTTGAATATGCTGAGAGAATGTGTCTTGTACTGTACTTTCTCCGCGTATGCTCACGTGACAGATGTAAAGCCCACATGTGCACAGACCGTTCACATGGTTACATGTTACATGTTTGCTGTCCTGGTCGCACAGACTGTCTTCCCATCGTAGTGCTTTACCCGCATCCCTCTCATCTCTTCCTCCGCACCTCCACAGTCCTCATCTCCGTCCCAGGCCCAGATGCATACATGTGTACATGGACAAACATGAGGTATTTTCCCACGAGTTGCCAAAACAAGCTGGGTTTTTCTCTGCGGTGGCCTCCCACTGAGCCTGCAGCTATGCTGGTGGTTTTCCGATGTGCACGCTCACCCCTCAGAAATAGGGCAGAGTCAGCCATTCTCTTTCAGAGGAATGGAGAGGCTCCCTGAGGGTAAAAGGTGATACCTCTGCTAGGACCGTGGTCAGTCTTTGTTCCTTTCGCCACAGTCAGGGCCATTCTGCGGTCGAGGTGTTGAGCACAGGGATGCTGCCCCATCTGGGGTTTTACTGTGACCCGTATGTGTCACGAGGCATCTGGGACCCTGGAGAAGGCTACCACTTTTGGTTGTAAATATCTCTCCGTGGTTTATGGGCCTACTGAATTGTTCTTTTGGTTTTCACTGAATGAGCGAAATAATAGGCTAAGATCATGGCCAGCCGGGCCAGGCTGGAGTCGGGTATCCAACCCTTAACTAAGAAAATACACGGTACTGAGAACATAACCACAAAGCTGAAGGGCTGGATCGTCATCACTGCAGGAATTAAGATTCCAGTCTCCTCATAGAGTTCAAAAGGGCCTGACCCACGCCAGTAATTATACCCTGTTCACATGCCAGGGACCCAGCCTAATGAGGAAGGGGACTGGCGGTTCAGTGACGAGGCGGGTGGTGGGAGACCTGGATGTCTGGTGGGTGTGGGCCTTGGCAGCTGGCGAAGGTGAGGGGATGCAGGAGAGAGAGGGGCGGAGGCCTGAGGTCACCAGGGAGACCCCCCACGAGGGACCAGGTCACGATGAACCACGTGGATGACCCAGGGGAAGAGGGCTCGTGTTGGGCTGACTCCCCAGATGCTGTTCCAAGGTGAAGCTGCGAAAAAGTCTTACAGAAAAATCCTTTAAAGTTCATGCTCAAATTAAAGTTCATGTTCAAGAGCACAGGGCCTTTTGAAAGGAACACTAAAACAAGAAAATGAACGGGACTGACCTGACTAAGGCGGGTATTTCCGATACCCGGTTTGGCTGTTGGCCAAGCTTTGAAGCCAGCGCCCAGAAGAACCCCAGAAACCCAGTTCTAACAGAGGGAACAGCACCAAAACAGGCTGTGTCACCAGCCTCTGCCAGCAGATTCGTTTTGATGTTCAAATATGCCAACTTCAGCCAGCCCTTTCGATGTTTCTCTGTCAACCTTTGAGCACTTCCTTGCTTTCTGGAAGAAACCACAGTGACAAGGAAGGTGACTTGTCTCTGTTGGCAGCCTCAGTAGTGGGGTTGAGGAGACCAGGGTGTGCTTTGAAAGAAGACCTAGACAAAATGCTTAAAGATTTCATGTACATATTAATGAATTACCATCTCATTCATACAGAGATTTGTGAGTTCCTCAGGCTCAGAGACTCATAGGATGGAGAGACGTTTCTGAGGTCACTCCCTTTCCCCATCCCCTGCCATCTTTTCATCTTTGGGAAGAATTCCACTCGGTCACCCTTGCCTACCGTCATCGGTGCTTCCCTCTGGCGCCCCTGGAGGCGTCGAGAGCTCTCTGGCTCTCTGGTTCATACGTTGCGTGTGCTTCTTCTACTGACTGGCTCCATAATCTGCCTGTATCTATGAAATCATTTATTTTCTATTTCATAAAAGTTTATCAAATAAACTTTTTATTAACCTAACAAGAAAAGGCCTCATTAAACCTGGTAAGATCTGTGCAGAGTGATACTTTTCCTTCCGTAGTACATCCTCTGTCCATTCAGCAAGCACTGAGGGCCGACTGTGTGTGCTCAGCCCTGTGCTAGAACCCGCCACGTCCATCAGGTGTGGGGAGACTTGGCTTCTGCCCTCAGGGAGCTTCTGCTCTGGAGGGGGAGGCAGAGGTTAGACAGACAACTGCACAGACGCCCAGCTGCAGACGGCGGTAGTGACGTCCCTGGGCACCTTGAGAACACAGAGCAGAGGAGACTGACACGGTTTAGCACTGAGAAAGCCTACCCCCGAGGAAATGATACCTGTGCTGGGGTTTACAGGGAAGACCGCTGCTGTCTCACTGTGACTATATATTTTTTCCTTTTCCCTTGTATTTCTTACGATTTTTGCTTTACGTATCTTTGTTTCTTTGTTGTTAAGGTGTCTAATGGTTTATGATGTCTATCTTCTTTGTGAATTGTACCTTCTATCATTAAAAAAAAAAGTAATAATAAAAAATAAAGGGAAGACCATTTCCAACAGCAGGAACAGCATATGCAAAAAGCCCTTTCATGGAAAGGAGGGTAACATGGGTGAGAAACGAGGGCAAAAGCCTGCTGATCCCAGAGTCCAGGGAGCCCAGGGAAATGTTAGAACAGTGAGCAGGGGAAGGCGGAAATCAGAGTAGTGTTTCTGTGATTAACATTTTATTCGCATTTGTTGTTGTTTAGTTGCTAGGTGTGTCCGACTGTTTTGCAACCCCATGGGCTGTAGCCTGCCAGGCTGCTCTGTCCATAGGATTCCCCAGGCAAGATTACTGGAGTGGGTTGCCATTTCCTTCTCCAGGGGAATCTTCCCAACCCAAGGATCGAATCCGCGTCTCCTGCATTGTCAGGCGGATTCTTTACTAATGAGCCACGGTACAGGTTGTCAAAAATGGTAGACTGAGCTGATGGGAAGCCCCTCACTCCCTTCCCGAAACACATGAAAATATTAGATAAAACATTAAAAAAATTGATTTATACTTCTTAACTGAGCTTGAACGCAAGAGTTTCTCTAGGTGTCAGAAAGGAAAGCGCTGCCCCACAGCAGTGAGTGCAGTGGAAGCCCCGTGGCCCTCAGAGATAATTGAGTGGATGTACACCCTAGGCAAAATTCTGAAAGAGATGGGAATACCAGACCACCTGACCTGCCTCTTGACAAATTTGTGTGCAGGTCAGGAAGGAACAGTTAGAACTGGACATGAAACAACAGACTGGTTCCAAATAGGAAAAGGAGTACATCAAGGCTGTATATTGTCACCCTGCTTATTTAACTTATATGCAGAGTACATCATGAGAAACGCTGGACTGGAAGAAGCACAAGCTGGAATCAAGATTGCTGGGAGAAATATCAATAACCTCAGATATGCAGATGACACCACCCTTATGGCAGAAAGTGAACAGGAACTAAAAAGTCTCTTGATGAAGGTGAAAGAGGAGTGTAAAAAAGTTGGCTTAAAACTCAACATTCAGAAAACGAAGATCATGGCATCTGGTCCCATCACTTCATGGGAAATAGATGGGGAAACAGTGGAAACAGTGTCAGGCTTTATTTTTTTGGGCTCCAAAATCACTGCAGATGGTGACTGCAGCCATGAAATTAAAAGATGCTTACTCCTTGGAAGGAAAGTTATGACCAACCTAGATAGCATATTGAAAAGCAGAGACATTACTTTGCCAACAAAGGTCAAGGCTATGGTTTTTCCAGTGGTCATGTATGGATGTGAGAGTTGGACTGTGAAGAAGGCTGAGTGCCGAAGAATTGATGGTTTTGAAGTGTGGTGTTGGAGAAGACTCTTGAGAGTCCCTTGGACTGCAAGGAGATCCAACCAGTCCATTCTGAAGGAGATCAGCCCTGGGATTTCTTTGGAAGGAATGATGCTAAAGCTGAAACTCCAGTACTTTGGCCACCTCATGTGAAGAGTTGACTCATTGGAAAAGACCCTGATGCTGGGAGGGATTGGGGGCAGGAGAAGAAGGGGACGACAGAGGATGAGATGGCTGGATGGCATCACTGACTCGATGGACGTGAGTCTCAGTGAAGTCCGGGAGTTGGTGATGGACAGGGAGGCCTGGAGTGCTGCGATTCATGGGGTCGCAAAGAGTCGGACACAACTGAGTGACTGAACTGAACTGACACCCTAGGGACTAGTGTTTTAGTATCCACGCAGAGATGAGAGCTGGGCTATAGTCCCTGGCATTGTGAGGGACTGAAAGCAGGCTCTGCATGCAAAACCAGGAGCTGAGAAATGACCATTTTATGGGAAAACGAATCTCCCCTACCCCCACCCAAGAATGAGATACTCAGTGAGGCCACCCACCTTGGGCCACAGCCTGTCTTACATTTTTAACATGTAGGCTTCAGTTTACGTCTCTGAATAAATCCAGATTAGAATTATTAAACTTTCCTTCAGACACCTCCTCTTTCATGTTTTAAACTGAAGTCCTCTTTTATTTTCTACTGACTGTATTTAGATTAACCAACATGTTTTTACTGATTTCTATTTCTACTCTCTTTTCTGTTACTCAGCTGTAAGTTTTAATACTCATGATTGTATGTTTTTAAGATTGTAAAGTCCTTTAAACCTTTGAATGGTGCCCATCAGAACTTTGCATCTTCTTTCTGCTTTTTGCAGTGTTTCTGAGCCCTCCAGGTATGTTTTGGTTTGTTCATCTCCATCTTAATGCTGTTACAGGCTGAATTATGTCTTCTCAACATTTACAGATTGAAAGTCCTGACTCCCAGAACCTCAGAATCTGATTGTATTTGGAATTAGGGTCTTGCTTTCATTCTTTTTTTAACTTTTAATTTAATATTGGAGTATAGCTGGTTAACAATGTTGTGATAGTTTCAGGTGGACAGCAAAGGGACTCAGCCATGCATATACATGTAACCATTCTCCCCCAAGCTCCCCTCCCATCCAGGCTGCCACATAACATTGAGCAGAGTTCCCTGTGCCATAAAGTAGGTCCTTGTTGGTTATCCATTTTAAATACAGCTGTGGGTACATGACCATCCCAAACTCCTTAACTATCCCTTCATCCCATCCTACCCCCACCACAACCATAAGTTTGTCCTCTAAGTCTGTGAGTCTGTCTCTGTTTTGTAAATCAGTTCATTTGTATCATGGAAATAGGGTGTTTAAAGAGGTGATTGAGTTAAAATGAGGTCATTGGGTTGGGCCCTATCCTATATAATTGGTGTCCTTATAAGTAGAGGAAATTAGGGCACCGATGGGAGACCACGTGAGGACACAGAGAGAAGACGGCTGTCTGCAGGTCGAGGAGAGAGGCCTCATCAGAAGCCAGTTCTGCTGACACCTTGATCTCCTACTTCTAGCCTCTAGGATTGTGAGAAAATAAACGTCTGTTGTTGAAGCCCTCAGGCTTGGACTTTGTTAAGGCGGGTCCATGAGTCAAGGACCATGCTGATGAGTATAGGAAACTGACATAGGCTTTGTTGGTATTTTGGTACATTTTGCTCTTGTTGTTCAGTTGCTAAGTTGTGTGTGACTCGTTATGACCCTGTGGGCTGCAGCACACCAGGCTCTTCTGTCCTTCACTGTCTCCCTGAGTTTGCTCAATCCATTTCCTGTAAGTCAGTGATGCTATCTAACCATCTCATCCCCTGCTGCCCCCTTCTTTTGCCTTCAGTCTTTCCAAGCATCAGGATCTTTTCCAGTGAGTCAGCTCTTCACATCAGGTGGCCAGAGTACTGGAGCTTCAGTTTCAGCATCAGTCCTTCCAATGTGTATTCAGGGTTGCTTTCCTTTAGGATGGACTGGTTGGATCTCCTTGCAGTCCAAGGGACTCTCGGGAGTCTTCTCCAACACCACAGTTCAAAAGCATCATTTCTTCTGTACTCAGCCTTCTTTATGGTCCAGCTCTCACATCCATACATGACTACTGGAAAGACCATAGCTTTGATTATGCGAACCTTGCATAAGCAAAGTGATGTCTCTGCTTTTTAATACAATGTCTAGGTTTATCATAGCTTCGCTTCCAAGGAGCATGTCTTTTAATTTTGTGGCTGCAGTCACTGTCCTCAGTGATTTTGGACCCTAGGAAGGTAAAATCTGTCACTGCTTTTCCCCCTTCTGTTTGCCATGAAGCGACGGGACCAGATGCCATGATCTTAGTTTTGGTAGGTTTGTTTACCCCCAGACCTTCTTTCTTGAGTGTCCTCTCTGTGGGCAGGCAGGGGTACCAGCAGGAACCTTCCCCGCAGGGTGATGTGGACACAGCAGATTCAGGACCCTTGGCGGCAACCCTGACCCCCACATCACTAAGGGAAGGAAAACTTTAACCTCAGGGTGACATTCTTGTATGTGTTTATTTCTTTTCACTTCTGTCTATCCTAGAGGCTCCTGTTCAACTCATTCCGAGCCTGAACCCCAACACTGTGGGCTCCCCAGGCAAACCCTCCTCTCCAGAGAGAGTGGTCTGGGCACTCCAGCTGGGAGCCAGTGCTGCAGACTCTAGGCTCCACCGAACAGGGTGGAGGCCCGCCCAGCTCAGCTGTTCTCTAGACAGCCCTGCCCTCAGATGCCCCATCCCTGCCTCCCAGCCTCTTCTCTGTAGGCCTTTCTTCGGCTCCCAATAGCTATTGATGGCAAGCTTGGAGCTTCTCCAGGGTTCTATCAGGAAGAAAGAGCTCCTATCTGTAGCTCTGATCATGTATTTCAAGCTGTTGCCCACCCACCCTCACCACCCCCCACCCCCGGTTTTGGTTTATTTGTCAATATAGTCCCAACTATCTTCTTCTTTTTTTTTTTTTTTAAAGAAAGCCTTTCAAATGACTTATTCACTGACAGCATTTCTTCATGTTTTCAGGGCCACCATGGATTGATTCTCCCAAAAAATCTTTTTACTGGCCTTTCATTGTGCCCGTGGGAAGGAAGGGGACAGCCATGTGTGCTGGCCCTTCTGTCCTGAGCTCAGAGTCTCGCTCTTATATTTTGGACAAAGAATCAGTATCTATAGAAATCATTTTCCTAAAACAGCTAGTGTTGTGGAAGCTCTGGTTAAACAAGTTTTCAAATACAGTCTGTGAAAGTTGTTTTCTGGGGCTTCTGTGATTGGAGTGATACTTCCAAGTTCTGTCAGTCAGTCTGTTTACAGATGGATTTGCTCAGAGATAAGACACTTAGAGATATGGATGGAAAGTGATTATTTTCCACGTACTTAGGGCTTCCCTGGCGGCTCAGATGATAAAGAATCTGCCCACAATACAGGAGACCCAGGTTGGTTTAGTCCCTGGGTCAGGAAGATCTCCTGCAGAAGGGAATGGCAGCCCACTCCAGTATTCTTGCCTGGAGAATCCCATGGACAGAGGAGCCTGGGGGGCTCCACTCCATGGGGTCACAAAGAGTCAGACACAACTGAGCGACTAACACACTGACTTATGGTACTAAGTACTTGGTGAATATAAAAGTAGTTCTTTATCAAAACATTCATTATTAATCTCTCAGAAGGGGTTTTATTAGTATTGTTTAGTTGCTATGTCGTGTCTGACTCTTTTATGACCCTATGGACCATAGCCCACTAGGCTCCTCTGTCCATGGGATTTCCCAGGCAAGAATACTGGAATGTGTTGCCATTTCCTTCTCCAAAGGATCTTACCAGCCCAGGGATCAAACCCTCATCTCCTACATTTCAAGGCGGATTCTTTACCACTGAGCCACAAGGGAAGTCCTAAGAAGGGGCTAGTTGATAATAATGCAGCTAGTGGGGGTGAGGGGAGAGAGAGAGAGCTCCCCAAGCCTCGTTGTTCAAGGTTTTTTTTTTAAATCATGGCTTCATTATACAGGCAGAATCTTCGTTGTATAGGTGTGATTGATCAAACCTTTGGCCACATGAGGAACCCAGATTCTTGGAATTTGCTGGGTCTGCCGAAAAGATTCTCAGACCCATGCCTGATGTTTGTCACTGGGAACTTCAATTCTGGTGACCTGGGCTGGAGCTACTTTGGGTCCCAAGACTTATTTTGTCCTCTAGTCTAGTGCTTTCTTTATCCTTTTTTTCTAGGCCAACGTCTTGGTCTTTACCCTGGCCCATGTAGCCGGCTGAGAGATCATCTGATGAGAGAGGCAAGGATTTTCCAAAGGAAAAGCTGTGGAAACAGTTGTCGGGGGAAAGGTCATTTATCTTCAGGCCCTGGGACAGCTGGCCCAGGCGATTCGTTGGGCTTCCCTCTCCCTGGGCTGCACCGAAGTCCCTAGTTGACTTCCAGGAGGGAGGCGGTCAGGCCAGCACCAGCAGCTGGAGTGGAGAGTGAAGGACAGAGGAGCCAGCCAAAACCGGAGACTGTAGAGACTCTCAAGGGGAGGGCCAGAGCAGTCACAGTTACAGGAGCAGGTCAAGCTGGGGGGCGCTGCCTTCTGCCACCTTGACCCAGTGATGGTGCTCTCCTCGTCCTTGGTGCCTTTGCAGGAAGGGGAGACCCAGAGCTCCCCTTGGAGGTCATGTTGGGGGTCTCCAAGGCCACCTCCAGGTTTGGTGCTTTGTTGAAAGGACTCGTAGGACTCAGCAGATACTTGCCTTCTAAAAATCTGTGTCTACCCTCAAATCAATACTTGTAGTGCTTTTGCAGTTATTCATGGACATGTGTAAAGGGGATAATTCTGGGTTATGTGATGAGCACATTCCTAGCCAAGGTCAAATCAGGTGATGGTCTGCCTTTTTATTTCTGCTTGCATACAGAGGTGGCCAAAGGAGGAGACTCTGGCTGTGGGGCCAGTTGAATGGGGTTTGAGTCCCAACTCTGGCTCCTGATTTGGGGGGGCCAGCTTCGGGCAAGTCACTTAATAGTTTTGAACCTCATTTTCTCTTGTTTACTGAAGTATAATTGATTGACAATATGGTATTAGTTTCAGGTGTACAGCAAAATGATTCAGATATATGTATGTGTGTATGTATACAAACAAACACATATTCTTTTTCAGATTCTTTCCCTTATAGGTTGTTACAAAGTATCGAGTTTAGTTCTTAGTGCTATACGGTAGGTCCTTGTTGGTTATGTATTTCATTTTCTTTACTGAAGAATAAAATAGAATTCACCAGGATTATCCTGTTTTTTGTTAGGTTTGAAGATACAATCTATATCTCCATAAAATGTAGACATACAGCAGTTCCGTATTTGCAAATTCCATATTCATGGGGACTGTGTAGAACAGAACTACCATGAATAACGATCGATTCTAGTTGTACTCATGGTCATTGTGATCAATTACAGTGAAAGAGCACAAAGCGAAGTCAGAGCAAGAAAAGGCAGGAGGGGAACCCAGACACATGCTTCCCGCGCCTTCTTCCAACAGGTGGAGTCACACGGAATGGGCCCTCACCCCACAGCAGCGGAGTTATAACAACACCTGTAAAGTGTTGCCAACCAGGGAAGCTCATGAGAGACTCAGGGCCCAGGGATTATTATTTTTTTTTTCTTTTAGGGAATTGCTATGTTCCCAGATTCCAAAAGGAAAGCTGGCATTAAGCATAAACCAGACTATTTATATGGTTTTGAACTAGTGACCACACTTACCAGTAATCGGTGGGAACCCTCCCCAAATCCAGGTTCCCAAACACCAGGCAGTTTTGTGAGCAGGCCTTCCTAAGAGAAGCAGTCAGGCCTGGCATGTTCACTGTTTTCCACACAGAGACCCCCACCCCGTGTGGTTTGTTTATCATATCTCTGTGCTTCTCTGTGGCTGGAGGGTCCAGGGAGAGTCCTGAGATGGGGTAGGCGTGGGCTCTGCAGAAGGGAAGGGGTCCAGGAAGCCGCCGGGGACCCGTGCTCACCTTTCAGCTGCACCTAGAATGTGTGAGGCCGGCTCCGTTAAGCAAGACCTTCTGCTGAGCTCAGTCTCTTTAGGAGCCACAGAGAATGTGCTTTTCAAAGTGGAAGTTCTTTAGCATCTGGGGTGGTGAAAAGGATTGAAGGACTTGGGTAATAAAAACCAAAGCAGCAGGAAGGAAGTGGTCTGATTAGAACCAAGTGCTTGGGCGGGGGGAGAGCGCGTGGGGAAGGAACTGGGGTGTCTGGGCGGTCCTTTCAGATGGTTCAGGATTGTTAAGGGACCTGGAGCACAAAGGTAGCTCGTCCCCACCATGCTTTTGGGGAACACCATGTTCTCTTTGCAGGCTGACAGTTCCGTCCCTCCAGGAGAGAGGAATCGTAGAGGAAACAATCAGTTGTTTTTAACTATTTAAAACAATAGTTTAGGAACTGGGTTGACATCAAAGGTAGAGTTCTCTCAGTTTGGTTAGTTTGAAATCCATAAACACAACTTTAAAAACTTTTTCTGTCGTGTACTAAAAAAATTAACCAGGGAGACTTCTGTAGTGGGCCAGTGGCTAAAACTCTGAGCTCCCAATGCAGGAGGCCTGGGTTCAATCCCTGGTCAGGGAACTAGATCCCACATGCTGCAACTAAAGATCTCACATGCCACAGTGAAGATCAAAGATCCTGAGTGCCACCATTAAGACCCATGTATAAATAAATTGTAAATATTATTATTATTTTTTTTTTTTTTACAAAAAAACAGCCTTTGAAAAGTGTGCTTCAGTGTTAAGTATTGTGTACCCACCAATAACTGAGCTGAAGGAGGCCCCAGTGTGTTTCTGTACCCTGGGGGTCCTTTAGGTAGGATCATTTGAGGCCCCATGTTCTGTTTCTGGCTTCACTCATGACTCCTGTAGGGTCTGCTCTATTAGCCCCAGCCACAGCTTGGCGGGTCTTAGGGGTGGGAGTAAGGTGAATACTTATTGACTGTTTTCTTTCATCATCCAGTCAAAAAGCATAAGAGTAGCCATTTTTGTTGTGCTTTGTTTGGAAAGGAATTTTAAAAACTTGCTCTTGTACTTTTCCTTGCTAGAAATGGACAGAGTCTGGGACGTGGTAGGTAGCTTGTGATTGTGAGAGATGTTTCAGGTGGCTTGTGGAGAGATGGGGCTTGAGATGGTGGTTTGGGATGTAAATTGATGAGATGGTTTATTTGCTTTTCACCTTTTGTCCTTGTGTGCGTGCTCAGTCATGTCTGGCTCTTTGAGACCCGGTGGACTGTAGCCCTCCAGGTTCCTCTGTCCATGGGGTTTTCCAGGCAAGAATGCTGGAGCGGATTGTCATTTCCTCCTCCAGGGGATCTTCTCAACCCAGGGATCGAACCTGTATCTCTTGCATTGGCAGGCGGATTCTTTACCACTGAGCCACCTGGAAAGCACCTTCTATCACTTACATATTAATACATGTAGCCTGACATCAGTACAATTAGGCCTCAGTTTTGGGCCCAGAGCATCTTTGTGTGTGTGTGTGTGTATTGTGTACAAGAGAGACAGGACACATGTGGGCTTAGACTCGGATGTGAATAGGAATACATCTGACGCTCTGGGAGTTCACAGTCTGTTATGTACTAGGTGGCAGTCCTGCTCACCCTGCTCAAGGGACTATGTGGGCTCCTCACTTGCCTCACTGAGAGTTCTGTTGTGCTCCTTTGTCTGGCTGGAATAATGCAAAGACCAACCCAGGTGGAGCTTCTCAGTCTCTAAGTTGAGTTTTAAAGGCCTGTGGAGTGTAGGTCATATAGAGGAGGAAAGACACCAAGATGATTATGAAGGCTTTTTTTTTTCCCAGCATCTTCTTTTAAGTTGTGTCACTTAACCTTGAAAACTGATTATCTTTTCTTATCCACAGAGGTGTTGAGTCATAGGTTGGATTCTCTTGGGAGCAGCCCCAGGAGGGAGTTTACTAAGCAGGATGTATATCAGGGAGTTCCCGGCAGGGTGGTGGAGGTGGTGGTGGTCAGCCCCTGTGGAAGGGAGGCCATGGAGGCCGGATGGGCAGAAGGAAAAGCTGAGCTCAAAGACAGCCTCAACCAAGCCCACAGGAAGCCTTGGATCCAAAATAGCCTGTCAGGGTGGGCCCATGTTGAGTTCACATGCCGAGGCCTCTTGACCCCCATCTTGATCAGTCGTCGGACGTGGAAGAGCATGTCATTGGGCAGCGCAGCTCTGTGCCCTGAGACGATCCCCAAGGAAGCTGATGGCCAAAGGCCACCTGGTGAAAGCGCTGTCAGTAGCTGGGGCACCGAGTCCTTCCTTGAAGGAGGGCCCAGGCGGTGCATCTCTGTTGGGTCCACCCCAACCCTGGATCAACTTTACATATTTGAGAATTGTTAGTGTTGGGAAGCCCAGTTAGCTGGTTGGAGAAGGTCCTTGGGAAAATGGCGAAGGGCCAGAAATACCCCAGCTTGGTGTGCTCGGGCAGAAAAACATCTTCTGCCTTTGGTTATGCCCGGCGCCAAGATTTAATAATAAATATTAAGGATGTTGCTTGAGAAAACGGGTTATGGGATAAACACATGGGTCACTTAGAGCGCGCTGTCCTTGAAATATTTTTACTGATTAGGTGTTAACCCCGTATGCACTCTGCTGGCTGTATACTCTAAGCTCTTTGTTCCTACTTCTATAAAAAGGCTTGACTACAAAAATAAACTTGTCAGTCCTTACAAGAGACTGTCCAAGTGTCCTTCTTCCATGTTCGTCGCTTCCAAGTCCCGGGGAGAAAATCCCCAACAGTTAGGTCTATAGAGTCAGAACTCAGCAGGTCAGATGGGATGTGTGTTAACTAGAACGCCAAGTCTCTGGGAATGATTGACCCTTACCTGACATTTTCAAGAGACATTTATAAATCTTTGGAATTAAACCAGTATATTGCTTCCACTCGATTTCTAACCATAGCTCTGTTCATCGTTAGGATAAAAATAAGGAACATTGTGTCTTTTCACCTTTTATAGTTAAATGTGTATCATTATGGGAGCTGTGTATTTTAGGGCTTTCTGTCTTTAAAAACTGTTACTCAGTTATAGCTTGTTCAAAAATAACGGGAATCTGTCAGCAGATATAAAGGGTTCTCTTCAGAAACTTGAAATAAGAATAAAAAAAAATCACAGCCAGTAGAAATGATAATTAGCTTTGTTTTATCTGCACCAGTGTCCTATTAACTGCATGTTCAGGCTCGTGCCTCTTTTCTTAATAAAAGAAAACTAGTTCCAGACTTCTTTATCCTTTTAAAGATTTCGTACTTCATGGGTAATTTCTTAGAATTATTTATGTGGCTGCTCTGGGTCTGGGTTGCTGCACGCAGGCTTTCTGTAGTTGCAGTGAGCAAGGGCTGCTCTTGGGTTGTGGTAGTCACGGTGCGCGGGCTTCTCACTGCAGTGGTCTCTCTCATTGTGGAGCACGGGCTCTAGGGCACGTGGACTCAGTAGTTGTGGCACATGGGCTCCGTTGCTCCGTGGCACGCGGGATCTTCCAGGACCGGGAGTCAAACCTGTGTCCCCTGTTTGGCAGGCAGATTTTTAACCATTGGACCACCAGGGACGTCCTGGTAATTCTTACTGTTGACTAGTTAATTAAGGGAAAGATGAAATGGGTAGATTTTTAATTGGAGACAGAAACCATTTAAAGAACCCAACTGTCTGAGTTCAGTGGGTTTCCCCCTGGGAATCAGCTTGTATGCTGTCTCGACCTTTCATGGGTTTGTTTTGTTTTATTTTGTTTTTGGTGGAGACATGGGGGATCTACCTTTTAAAATAGAACAAAGTAAAAACTCCTTCCCAAGAAGTTTTTCTCTGTATCTCACCTCAACTCAGGCTCCATTCTGAATTAACGTTGGTTAAAAGCATAAGGGGTGGTAATGACCATGCTGGCTGAAAGGCCTGGAGTGTCTGGGATGGCTGGCAGGGTCAGGACAGGTGCTCTCTGGACTCTGCGACCTGGAGCCTTCCAATGCCCCAAGCCCCTCTGGAGAATGGGCTGAGCATCCTGGCTTTCCCCTTCTCGGGCAGCGGGGGGAGCGGGGGGAGGTCCTGCATTTCAGGGAAAGAGAAGGGAATGGAGCCTTTGTCTTTATCTTCGCATGACAGTCACATCCGGAAGGGTGGACACTGTGTTTCACCCGCATAGCCTGTGGCGTGGCCTCAGTGATCAGTCCTGAGACTCAGGCACGGGACTTAACCTCCTCTCTATGCCTGGGTCATCTCGTTTTTAAAGCAGGGAGATGTTTCCACCCCACAGGGTTTCTGTGAGGACTAAATGGGATAAAACACATAAGGGGCACCCCATCTCGGATACAGCAAGCTCTCAACAGCTGCTCATTGTGGTCATCATCATGAAGCCGCGTGCTTCCCAGGTGGTCAGTGAAGTTGGTTGAAATGAGGTTCCGAGGGTTCTCTTGGAGCCACCAGGCCACCCCACTTGTTATCCCCATTATGCCTCAGGCCAAGGGAGATGGGCCAGGGGAGTGTACTGGACACAGGTCGGTGTCTCTTTGTTGGAAACAGTCGTGGGGGATTTAATCCCAATCCCTTTTTAGGGTGAAACTGAGTAGGAGTCTGTCATACCCCTTTTGAGCTTTCATTGTGTTCCTTAGAATTGGAAGAGCTGGCTAGTGTCCGTGCATCTCTGCGATGCTTGTTTCCCCACTCTCTCTCTCTCTCTCTGTTGAAAGGTCAGTGTTAAGTCCTTTCCAGCAGCCATCAGGTCTTTCGTCCTGGAAATAGTACTTACTTGGTCGCCCAAGGTGATTAATGTACTATAGTCCCTCCATTCTTTGGAAACAGTTGCTCCCCGTGTATTTCCAGGACCATCTTGTACAGCCTCAGTCTTGCCACGTTTTATTTTTTCTTCCATCTATCCGATTCTACAAACAGTTCATTTGGACTTTTCTCTAACAGCTTACAGAAGAGCATCAACAAAGTTTTTGGCCAACCAGGTAGTTTTTCCAGGTTCCCCGCCCCCCTTTTCTACCAGCACCAGGGCGTGAGGAAGGGGGAAGGACTGTTGCAGAGAACAGTAGTTAAGAACAAAGGCTTTGGAATCAGAGAGGACCTCTTCCCCCCACCCCACCCTACCCCTCTTCTCTCTAGCTGTGGGACCAAGAACCATTTTCTTAATCTTTCCAAGCTTTGTCTCCATATGGGATGATAACACCTACCTTATGGGCCGTGGGGATTAAACTGAATAGTATCCTGCCGGCTGGGCGAAGGCCCCAGGCTCAGCCCTGGAAGCCCTCAGTCAAGGGCGGCCTTGTTGCCCCAACAGCCCTCAGATAGCTCTGAGCACCGCTCAGTTTTTCATCCTTGGTGATGACAGGCGTGCGGCCCGAAGAAATGTTTGAACTCGCGTTCTTGAAAGTTCAGTTTCTGCAGGTGAGCTGGCACACCTGTGATACGGCTGCTCTCAGGGTATAAATTTCTCCAGCCCACAGAATTTCCTTTTCACCACGCCCAGCTCATTCCCAATATTAGTTCACCAAACTCAGAGCCTTCTGGTTTTGATTGGCCAGTCAAGGTTCATGGAGGCAAATTCTTTCCTGAGATGGGCCCATATGTTCTGGAAAGGGAGTGTTTGCGAGCCGCCCAGGCGGTCACGGAGACGCGAAGCCAGAAGACAGCATCATGTTGCCATTTTCAGCAACTCCCGGTGGACAGCCAAGCGGGATGATTAATATTTGAGCGTCTTTGTTCTTGCTGTTCCGTTAGAAAACCAGCGCTGTTTAAATCACTCTGAAAATAACACGCCTGACATTTCCACGGTTTAAAAAAGAAAAACAACCTGGGGAAGTAATCCACCCCGCCTATTACCGAGGAAGTGTTTTCAGTGAGAAACGAGAGAAAATTGTCTGACTTGGGGGAGAAGGCTAATTCCGAAGAGCTTCATGGCAGAGAATACATTAAAACCTATGAAGCTCAGAGGCGTGACCCAGCGTGTGTATTTAAGAGGCTGAGATTGGCCTCAGGAGGCACTTAAGCTCCATCTCTGGTCCCTGCGTCCGGCCACCGAGCTTGTGTTGAATGTGTATTATGCGCCCACTTCTGACACCATTTGCTGGAGACATGCACCTGAGATTTTTCAGCCCATGAAGCCATTTGGGAATGCGTGTTATATTGAAGCAGTACCAGAGGCCAGAGAACACAGTTTAATTTCATATTTAAGAATTTTGTTTCCTTCTTGTGTTGCTCTGTAAATCTAAAGGGAAAGTACGACCTACTCGGGTGTGTGTGGCATGCAGCTAAGTTTGAGACCTGCTTTTAGGGACCACATTGAGCTGTGGACCTGGACGCACTAACCATTTGCCTCATGTCGTAGCTGTGTTCTTAAAATAATTGCATGTCATAATTGAAAGATCATAATTACGGATCTCAATTTAGATCACCCCAGTGTATCGTTCTATTTATAAGGTTGCCTTCATTGCTTCAGAAAATGAGCTTCGACTCTTTCTGATAATTGCCTCTTGCAGCTGGTGATTTTTAGGAATCAGATTTAAGGAAGCTGCAGAGCATATATGACAACTGTCTGCAAGCAGCATGTTTCAGTCCCATGATAAATAAAATATTTAACTTTGGGGAGTTAACATTATTTTGATTCAGAAGAGAGAAATTAATACAAAAAAAAGTCTCTTAATGAAATGGATTCCAGTGATGTCTTATTTTCAGTAATTCTCTAGTAAGACATATAATTGTTCTTGTGAGTTGGGTGCCTACTCTGTTCCAGGAACTGTCTTCCTGGTTTATGTAAAGTACTGTGTTTAATGCTAGTCCCATTTAAGGGGTCGGAAAACTGACACTGAGAGAATTGAACACTTGCCTAGGATCCCACAGCAGTAAAATGGCAGCGTCCTCTTAAGGCCCTGTACCTGTAGACCAATGAGACACCCGGGTGTGTTCCTACATTGCTGCTAAGTCGCTTCAGTCGTGTCCGACTCTGTGTGACCCCATAGATGGCAGCCCATCAGGCTCCACCATCCCTGGGATTCTCCAGGCAAGAACACTGGAGTGGGTTGCCATTTCCATCTCCAGTGCATGAAAGTGAAAAGTGAAAGTGAAGTCGCTCAGTCGTGTCCGACTCTTAGCGACCCCACGGACTGCAGCCCACCAGGCTCCTCCGTCCATGGGATTTTCCAGGCAAGAGTACTGGAGTGGGGTGCCATTGCCTTCTCTGGTGTTCCTACATTGGGAGTTCTCAAGCATGACTCCTCTGCGAGATTCTCTTCTGTCTTCCTGGAAGCCCAAGGAGGTCTCGCTTCACATCCTTTAGGGCCCAGGTTGAATGGCTCGCACTTCTTTGAACTCCAAGGGCTGCAACCTAAGGACCAGCACCTCCTCCCCCCTCCCCCAACCCCGTCTTCTGGTGCCTGGGGAGCAGGGCTGGTCCCTCTGTGGGCAGTGTCCCCAGCTCGTTCTCAGACTCTCCTCCTCCGCTCACGTTGCCCCAGGGTAGAGGATTCAAGAAGGTGCCCCCAGACAGTCCTTCCTTGTGCAGACTCACTTTATCAAAAGGAACCAGTGATGGCCCCTTCAGGTTTCCTTGTATGTTTTATCATTCCACACATTGTTTTTTGTTTTTCCCTGATAGAAACCCATGAAAGGGAGGAGAAGTCAGGGTTGAAATGAGGTTTTGTTTTCTGTTCTGTCACAAACAAGCTCAGCTTCCATTGGCTTAGAACTACTGTTAAGCCCCTAGAGGGGTCTTATTTTCAGGTTTCCTCCTGTAAAGACCTAAGCCCTGGAAGCTCTCTGTGTAGTGTATTTGTGTCCCTCCTTTACTGGAACTGGTCACGTGGTCTCGCCCGCCGCCCCCCACCCCCACCCCTTCCCACAGTGGGAAGAACTCCCACGGCCTCCTTGTGTCTGGGCACCTGGCTGTCCTTTGGGCTTATTGCGAATCACTCTTACTGAGAAGGTCAGGCTTCCTCTTCTTCACCTTCTGCTGGCTTCTGACTCTAGCCCAGCTCCCAAAGGAGTGATAGTAGGAATTTTCTGAGGGAGATGAGCCAGAATCTAGGCTGCTGGCAGGTAGGGGGTGTGTGCTCTTAGGAAAAGTTCCACATGATTCTGATACACATTCTCTCAGCATCCTCCCCCCTCGCAAGGTCACTCCTCCTCACACTGACCATCTGCCTTGCCCGTATACCCTCCAGGGTGGGTTCTGTGGATGAGCCTGTAGTTTGGAGTGCTCCATTGTTCAGATCTGTCAGGAGGAGAATGTATTTTTTTTTTTTCAGGAGCCATGTTGTTGAGTTGCTAAGTCATGTCCGACCCTTTGCAAAACCCCATGGACTGTAGCAGGCCAGCCTTCCTTGTCCTCCACTGTCTCCCATAGTTTGCTCAGATTCATGTCCATTGAGTTGGTGATACCATCCCACTATCTCATCCTCTGTTGCTCCTTTCTCCTCCTGCCTTCGGTCTTTCCCAGCATCAGGGTCTTTTCCAGTGCGTCACCTCTTTGCATCAGGTGGCCAAAGTATTGGGGCCTCAGTGTCAGTCCTTCCAGTGAATATTCAGGGTTAATTTCCTGTCAGATTGACTGGTTTGATCAGGAGCCGCATATGTGGTGAAAAATAGGCAGTTTTACTTTGAAGGAACTCTAATTTTAGTTGGAAAGATGATTAGTTATTAAAAAATAATCCTAGGAGATTATTGAGATCAGAGCTGTCACAGAATGATGTGGAAAGTCTACAAAGCAGTTTTCTCAGAAGGCATGGAAGGGGACAACAGAGGATGAGATGGTTGGATGGCATTAGCGACTCAATCGACATAAGTTTGAGCAAGCCCCGAGAGTTGGCGATGGACAGGTGTTGGGGGCCAGAGTGAGGTACTCCGCCCGTGACAAAGGTCATGAGGAAGGAGGCTCGACATACGCAAAGGCGGGATCGAGCCTCAGGAGTCCCCCTGGAACTCCTCGAGCATCTACCCCCATAACCAGAGCCTGCCTACTTTACTACTTTGTGCTCTTTCCTACATCTCTGACTTTACAGGGGGCTGTCCCCCACCACCTCTTTCGGAGAAGGAGTTAACCTAGAGCTCCAGTTTATAATAATTCCTGGGCGTGATAAGAGTGTTTTAACCTACAAACTCCTCTGAAGGTTCTCTAGCCTGCCTGACAGGCTCGTCCGGCCACATGTGATTGCTCACAGCCTCCCAACCGTGAGAGGCACAAGATGCTTTAAACCCTCTAAAAACGGGTTCTTTAGAGAAGTTAGAAAACTATTAGTATAAGTATAACGGGCTGATTAGAAATTGTATTGGTGAAGGGTTTTTCATTTGTTGAGCCAATGTTTGTTGCTAAGTCTCCACATCCCCTGCCCTTACACACATTAATGAATATATAGAAGAAATAAGTATTAACCTTTGATATTAATCACGTTAGACCTTAGGCTAAGTAAATTCTTTCCTTAACTAAAACCCACTACACCCTCACCCTGTAGGAATGTAACTTTACTTGGGTGGCGTCTGTTTTGAGAAAAATCAGCCCTGGAGAAATAAGTGTCCTGATTGACTGACCGCTGTCACAAGGAGAGGGTCGTAAATTGTCAGCAGGCCCCCCTGGCCAGAAGATGATGTAACACCCCTAAGACCTCTGTATACATTTGTATGAAGCACCTGACTTTGATAAAAGTCAGGACTGCTGACCCCGCGTGACTTTTGTATAACATCTCAGTGTATAAAAACAGACTCTGGAAAATAAAGAATTGGGATCAGTTTCTCGAAATACTGGTCTCCCCATGTCGCTCTCTCTCTCACTCTGGTTGAGTCTCCATCTGGAGCGCGGAACCCGCCATGCTTACTAACTATGCCTGGGCTTCTAAGATCCGACCGGGGAGGCCTCAGTGTCTCCTCTCCTTCGGGAGAACGGAAGGACGCCTGCGGCCTACGTAAGTGGTGCAAACTTCTTGTCTTGAAGTTTTATTGGTCTCCGGCGTAAACCAAGCCACTCAGCCTCTTTTCTCCACTGAATTTTCCTACTGAGCTATCCTCATCCTATTACTCTTTATATCTTTGATAAAATATTTAAATAAATAAATAGGTCGCCGACGCCGTCCCCGCTTCGAATACCCTGGATCAGCCAGGGGAGGACCCCGGCAGGTGGCGCCCGAGACAGGGATTTTCGAAGGTAAGCTCCCCAAAGCAATCAGAGCCATCAGCCCTATTGCTCCCCGTTCTCGGAACAACTGGGTTACCAGCCCTCTTGTTCCCCCACGGAGCAGTTTGGGTCACCAGCCCTACTGCTCCTCCCTTGGAACAGTTTGGGCCATCAGCCTACTGTTCCTCCCCCGGAACAATCTGGGCCATCAGCCCTATTGTTCTTCCAACGTTCGGGACGGCTAGGACCCCACTCGAGGGTGCCGCGGACCCCCCTGTAGGATAGACAGGGCGAGTAGGAGTGGGAAGTGTTGAAAGTGTTAAAGAGTCAGAGAGCTATCGTATCCTGATCCTCGCCTATGCCGTCTCTCCTTCGAATACCCTGGATCAGCCGGGGCTGGTCCCCGGCAGACAGGGAAACCTGGTGTGTTGCAGTCCATGGGCTCGCAAAGAGTAGGACACGACTGAGCGACTGAACTGACTGATGGATGGACAGTATTTCTCTTTTCTAGGTTGTACATTCAGAGGGAGGAAGAAAGTTGTTGGCCAGCTTAATAAATTTTATGATGGTAATTAATTAAATCTCCATAACAACCTTGTGAGGTAAACACCATTTATACTGTGAAGCCCATTCACCTCCATCTTTCCCAAAGATACACCACTTAACTCCCCAAGAGGCAGCATGGTTGCTGCCATCACGTGACACTTGTTTACTGTGCTCTTCATAAGCCAGTGTCTCCCAGCTCCAGACACCCTCCCGGGCTCTCCTTTGCGATGCTGGAGCTGGCACTCTGTGAGCCACATTCTGTCTTGCCAGCTGGCTTCCCGTTGAGCTCTGCCAACAGGAAGTGCTAGGAGCATGCTGCAGGGTTGGGGGACAGAGAGGGGCAGGCACCTTCTACTTACTTCATGTCTGCGTGCATCACACGAGCCATGTCTCTTCACCCTGGTAACAGCAGCAGCAGCAGCAGCGCCTTCCTGAAGCAGCAGCCGAATGCGTTTGCAATTTTCCGGTAGTCGCAGGGTCAGCCTCTTCGGGTGCCCACCAGACACTAACGCCATCTGAGCGGCAGTCCCTCCAGAGAACTTTGAGTTCATTTCCATAGAACCCACCTTTAGGCTCCCAGTGTCAATAATCTCAACTTATTCGTTTTGCTCCCAGTACTGCCTGGCATGCTGCAGTCCATGGGGCTGCAGAGTTGGACACGACTGAGCAGCTGAACGACCACCACGGATACTGCTTCCTTGACGTCTTAGGGTTGTGCTTTCACCGTTTCAAGTACCTAGTTCTCGGCTTTCTAGTTAACAGTTCTCTATGTTAAATTCTCTCTCTTAAAATAACTACTGTGGTTTCTGGCTCCTGGTTGGACCCTGACTGACACACCTATAGAACTTGGACTGATACACCGATAGAACGTCTGACAGAAGTGAGAACTTAGCCCCAGAAGTCTAAGTTTAGCTTCATTAAGCTGCTTGTCCTCATAAGCCATTGTCTTCATCTGCGGGAGCCGCCCTCTAAGCAGCCTCTAACATACACTCGTACTGCACTGGAAAATTCTGACCGCCTTCGAGGAGCGAGAGCATGACAGCAGACTTGAAATTAGGACCTGGGATCTGTTTTCTAGCAAGCCATAGGCTGAGCTTCTTTAAGTCTGGATTACTTTGGACAGTGCTGTCATAGTATCACAGGGTGTCCTATGGTAGAAAACAACAGATTTCAACTCAACTCTCCTGCCCTTAATAGAAAAATCTGTAGCTGCATCTCTATATAAAACAGTATAAACAGAAACAACTATAGCTAGAATAAACAGTAAAATTCAAACTGGACCTTGGTTTTCTTGGTAAGATTGAGTTACTGTCTATCCCACAGGACTGATGTGAGATTAAGCCAGATGACATGTAAACACATCCAGCACCATGCTGGACCTTTAGTTCTAAGTCCCTGTAAACGGTGATTATCTCCCCGTCTTGGTGTTTGCTACACTGTGGGGGATCTGATGGCTGACTCTGACATCGGTCCCAAATTATCAGTCTGTGCCGATTACAGCACAACCATTCACCTTGTCAAAGATCGGATGGATAACTGACAGGTGTCCCATCCCAGACCGTCAAACAAGAAGGAGAAGGCCTCCTAGGGCCTCTGGCAAAGGTTTTCTCTCCCTTCTAGGACAGAAGTGGCTCAGGCTTTTCTTCCTCTGGAAGGTGTGTCTGGACATGACTCTTAGTTCAGTTCAGTCGTTCAGTCGTGTCCGACTCTTCGCAGCACGCCAGGCCTCCCTGTCCATCACCAACTCCCGGAGTTCACTGAGACTCACGTCCATCGAGTCAGTGATGCCATCCAGCCATCTCATCCTCTGTCGTCCCCTTCTCCTCCTGCCCCCAATCCCTCCCAGCATCACAGTCTTTTCCAGTGAGTCAACTCTTTGCATGAGGTGGCCAAAGTACTGGAGTTTCAGCTTCAGCATCATTCCCTCCAAAGAAATCCCAGGACTGATCTCCTTCAGAATGGACTGGTTGGATCTCCTTGCAGTCCAAGGGACTCTCGAGTCTTCTCCAACACCACAGTTCAAAAGCATCAATTCTTCGGCGCTCAGCCTTCTTCACAGTCCAACTCTCACATCCATACATGACCACAGGAAAAACCATAGCCTTGACTAGACGAACCTTTGTTGGCAAAGTAATGTCTCTGCTTTTCAATATGCTATCTAGGTTGGTCATAACTTTCCTCCCAAGGAGTAAGTGTCTTTTAATTTCATGGCTGCAGTCACCATCTGCAGTGATTTTGGAGCCCCAAAAAACGAAGTCTGACACTGTTTCCACTGTTTCCCCATCTATTTCCCATGAAGTGATGGGACCAGATGCCATGATCTTCGTTTTCTGAATGTTGAGCTTTAAGCCAACTTTTTCACTCTCCACTTTCACTTTCATCAGGTAACTCACATGACTCTCAGAACCTCTCTAATTACCATTCTGTGACTTTAGGAGGCTGAAGCCTTTGCTGAGGCTGGAAGGACAGAGATTTTTCAGGCCGAGTAGTGGCCCCAAAGTTCATGTCCTGGTCCCTGGAACCTATGACTCTCTTACTTTACACAGAAAAGGGGGACTTGGAGATGTGACTAGGGGTACAGGCCCCAAGATGAGATTATTTTGGATGATCTGCATGGGCCCGACATACAAAGGTCCTTAAAAGTGGAAGAGGGAGGTGGAGAGCCAGTGTCAGAGTGATGTGAGAAGGACTCCGCCAGCCATTGCTGGACTTGAAGGTGGAAGGGGCCATGAGCCATGGCGTGCAGGCAGCCTCTAGACACTGGCAAAGCAGGGACATAGGCTCTTCTCTGGGGCTTTCAGAAGAAGCTTCAGCCCTACCAACACACTGATTTCAACCCAGCGAGGCCCAGCTCAGACTTCCCACCTCCAGTTCTGTAAGATAACATGGTGTTTGAAGCCAGTAAGTCTCTGGTCACGTGTTACAGTAGAGATAGGAGACTAGTACAGAGGTGGAAGGAACCTGGTTGCTAAGTGACTTTGCGAACCTCTAATCAGCTGCCCCCTGGAGCTACTCCTGAATTTCTCCTCACATGAGACAAGTTTCTACTTTTAAATCCAGCTGGAGTTGGACTTTCTGTTTCAGGCAGCCCAAGATGTCCTGACTGACACACACATGCTTCACAGAACACTGTGTAGGTATCAGGTCAACTCTTAAGTTTGCATTTGTTGAATTGTGAAAAAGTGCTGGAGAAAACCCCTCAGAGTCCACAGCTGAAGAAGCAGGGCTGTTTTCTGATTCATACTAAGTAATAACTTAGAATTCTTTTTTTTTTTTTTTAAATAAAAGACACAAAAGATGTTTGGAAGGATGGATGAATTATTTTAACACTGAGAGGGCCTGGAACTTCAGCAGGTGCACTTTCAAATTGCCAGATTCATTTCCTCCTGTGACCTCCGGGCATCCAAATTCTCGTTTCCGAAATAACATTTCAACAGACTCCAAGAACACGCCAAGAAGTGATTATTTTTACAAATCCAGATGACTTCCTCATTTAGGATAGCCCCGGCAGAGGTAGAAACGAAGGGAAACATGGACTCTTTTTCCACCTCCGCAGAGAGGGAACAGCCCCATCCCTGGCTCTAACCGAATACTGCTGACAACTCTGAAAGCCGTTATCATCCGGACAGCTGTTCAGTGGCCTTCGTGAACCCAGCTGGGGGCGCGGCCCAGTTTAAGATCAGAGAGGCCAAAGATCAAACGCTATTTCAGTTGGTTTCCCAGCCTTCCCCCACCACTTCTGGGTTTCAGATTAGCGTTTGCAGTTGCTGCCCCAAAGACCATCATAAGACCCACAACCCTCTGTGCTCGCTACGTCTCCCACCCCCCAAGTACAAGTGTTTAGTCTCGCTACCTCCTCCTCCCCTTCACCATCGAGCTGGTTTTCTAAAGCAGATAAATCTCACGTCCACGAGAAAACAATACTTCTTGTATCATGGTGCCCAGCCCTGCCTGTCTAGCCAGGGCCTTCTCTGAAGGTTGTTTGTTTAATACGCTTAACATCCTTGGTTGTGATGGTTCTTCCCAGGATCTGCCTGGTTGTCCGTTTCTTTGCTTGCACTTCATGGCACTCAGCATCATCCCCCCAAGGTGGGTATTTCCTCCCACCCACCTGAACCTTTCAGAACTACAGTGTGTTTTTAAGCACTGATTCCTTCTCCCAAGGAAGCATTATGATCAAGGAGCTAAGAACCAGTGTTTCGAAATAGAAATATTTATATTTAACTCTCTAGTTAAGCAGAGATTTTCTTCTTCTTCTTCGTCTGTATTTGGTATCTAAATTCCATTCAAGATTGAAGAGAATTTTTTCCCCTCTTACCCCACCTTTCTGCAGCATCAGTTTTCTTCCCCACAAGCACTCTTGTGTTTGAAAGAAGGGAAAATGGAGCTAATCGTTTCAGGTATTTCTCAGCACGACAAAGGCTCCACCAAGAAGCTCTCAGGTACAGGAATGTCTGGGGTAAAAATGAACCAAGATACTTAGAATAAAACATCAAAGAAGACACAAGATTGCGTTATAGTTACTGCTGAGTAACTAGAATTTGAGTCACATACCAGCTGGGTCAGTATAATGATGAAATTGCCATTAGGGCACATCTTATTGTTTGACCCCAATAGAACAACTCATGCTCCTTGTGTTCAGAGAGATTTCGGTAAGTGCTTCAATATTTTAAAGGTAAATCATCAAGGTAGCTTAATTGGATTAAGAGAAAAGCATCCATCCAGATACAGCTTGAATTAAATCACATAAGAAAAAAGAAGCAAGCTATCAAACTCAAATCTTCTAAACAGTGAAACTTTAGTTTTTTTAAGAATCCAAGGACAGTGTGTGTATCTGTGAGTATGTCTGTGTATTTGTATATTTAAATCATGCGTTTATTTGTTATGAAGTAATCAAAGTTAGTGATCGTTTGGGGGGAAAAACACAACACCTTGGGTATTTTTCCATTCTTCCTTAAATACTCATTTTTCATTGAAAGGAAAACTTAGAGATGGATTTGTTTATAGAATTATAAAATAATTTGGACATCTGTATTGTGGGAACTAAATTATAACTCTTGGAATAGGGATTTTAGTTACTTTTACCTGACATAAAGTATATAATATTTCAAGTTCTACAAGCCACTAGAAACCATGAACTCTAGTAGGGGCCAGATCTGTGTCAACGGCCCCATTTTATTTAGAGAAATTATGAAAACCATTGCACCCAAAGGGAATTCGTGCTTAGTTTGGAAGATTCCACCAAACATTGAAACGATGCCTTGTGTAAGTTCTCAAACTGGGACTGTCTGTCTCCATAGACGGCACACTCAGTGACCAAGTGTGAGATGAAAAGATGAGATGACATTGACTTTTGTGACCCTGTTTTTTTCCCCCAACAAAAAGATGAATTTAAGCAGAATCAGCTCTAAGAAGTTAATGGGATTACAGTGAGAATTAGACCTGGGAAAAGTGAATAAATCAAAAGATAAATGCCGGGAGAGATAGTATAAACAAAGGAGAGATTTCTAAACTCTAACTCATGCCAGGAGTCTTGAGGGATGAAGGTCACCACTGCTTTAAGATGGAGGGAGGAAGTGAAAGAGGCGGGCTGGCTGATTCATCCTTTTCTCGCCAGTGCTGAGCACAGGGCCTGGTACACAGCCTGTGCTTCCAAACGTTTCTCTGTTGTTGAAAGCAGAGAGAAGGGTCCTCTCCTCGAGGAAGGCCACTAAGAGGCCTTGTTTCAGGATGTCAGTTGGACTTGCTCCATTGGTTAAGAGCAGATGCATGCACAAGTATGAGACCGCCAAGAATAGAAGTGCTTCATGAGAAGTGGTCCTGCACGAGCTTACAAGAGACTTGTTGATTTGAAGCTGATGAACGGGTCTCACCTCACCAAATCATCATGCTGGTCTTGGCTGGAGTGGCAAAATGTATTCAATTAAAAAAAAAATTACTAGCTAAAGTGTGTAATGTTTACTAGCTAAAAATTTTACTATCCATTTACTAGCTAAAGCGTGCCTGTGAACTTTGGTAAAAATCAGAGGAGAATTTTAAGGAATGTCTAATGTTAAAGCATTACTGTCTTTTGTTACTTTTGTGTGTCTGTTAGGTTTATTGAGTCATAATTTGCATATAGTTAGTTTTGTTGTTTTGGGCGCAAAGGTTACTCTGAGTTTTGATAAACAGGTACAGTCACAACACGAAGCAGGTCCATCACCCCAGATCGTTCTCTCACGTCCCTTTATGGTCGGCTCCTCCTTCCTTCCCAGCCTCTGGTCATCACTAGTGTTTTATGTCCTTATAGTGTTGCCTGGAATATAAATGGAGTCGTGCAGCATGTAGCTTCTGTTATCTGCCACTTCCACAGAGCATCAAGGCGTTTGAGCTTCATCCATTCTGTTGCTCATATCAGTAGTTTGTTACTTTTCACTGCTAAAGAGAAGTTCATTGTATCTCATTGTATTATTGTACCACAGTTTCTTTTAAAAAAAATTTTTTTCTTTTTTGAAGTGTCCTTGATTTTCAAGAGTGTGTTTCAGGTGTGCAGCACAGTGATTAAGCCTTTCTCAGATTATTTTCCACTATAGGTTATAAGACAATTGGAAAAAAAAAGATAATTGAATATAGTTCCCTGTGCTAAACAGTAAGTCCTTGCTGCTTTATACGTAGTAGTGTGTATCTGTTAATCTCAAACTCCTGATTTATCCCTCCCCTCCCCTTTCCGCATTGGTAACCATAACTTTTGTTTTCTATGTCTGTTTCTGTTTTGTAAATAACATTTAGAAAAATGTATCATTTTTTAAGATTATACATATAAAGTGATATCCTGTGGTATTTGTCTTACTCTGATTTACTTCACTAAGTGTGATAATCTCTAGGTCTGTTCATGTTGCTGCAAATAGCATTATTTTTGGTCTTTTTTATGGCCAAGTAGTATTCCATTGTATATTGGTATCTCATCTTCTTTACCCATTCATCTGTTGATGGCCCTTTCGGGTGCTTCCATGTCTTGGCTATTGTAGGTAGTGCTGCTATGAACACAGGATTTGTTTCTTCACTCGCCAGTTTGAAGGACATTGGGTTGGTTTGGCAGCTTTGAATCAAGCCACTGCAAATATTTGTATTTAGGTTTTTCTGTGAATAACTGTTTCTGCTTCTCTTGGTTAAACACCCAGGAGTAGGATTTCTGGTTTTTACAAGTAAGCGTATGTTTAGTTTTCAAAGAAACTGACAAGTTGTTTTCCAAAATGACTGAATTTGCATTTCCACTCACAGTGTATGAGAATTTCCGTTGCACCAAATTCTTGCCAGCACTTGGTATTGTCACTTTATAAAAAATTTTAATCATTTTTAATCTCTCTTTAAAAGTTGGTTTTGTTAATACTTTTTATAATGTAGAGTGCTTACTCTTACCCTTCAAAGGCAAAATCTGTCTTTCTCTAAAAAGTGAAAATTTTGTATTAAGGTCATTTAAAACAAACAGGCATTTCTCATGACTATCTTTATGATGTTTGTGGTCTACAGAGTCACTGTGAACACTGAAGGGTAGTTACGGAACCATTGCTCCTGTGGGAAATACCAGGTAAGGTTCCCAGGAGATTCTGGTCTTGACATTTGTGTCAGCTGATCAGTGTGTAATCTTAAGTGTCTTTCTGTTCAAAGACACATCATTTAATATGTTTCGTAGATTCATTAACATTGAGCTCACGGTCAACAGCTCAAACAAAGCCGATCTAATACATGCATTTTCTCCATAAGGCACATCACAGCCCACGCTTGGGGGCCATTCCAAACAAGCAAAATCACCAACAGAAAGTACAAAAATGGGGAGAGCGTAGCCACAGGTAGACCAGGGTGCGCTTGTTTGAAGTATGACAGCTGAAACAAGAAGGCAGACTGTCATCTTGTCTCACCTCACCTGGGGACAAGTGCATCTCCTGATTCAGATGTTTCATTCTGTGTGTGTCCAGGAATGACTGGCCATGTGCTCCGAACATTGTTTTTGGCAGGGTTACAAGTAAATTTTAGCGAGTGGGCAGATTTACCGATATTTTTCTATCAGGCTTCGCTGATAGTTCACTTGGCAAAGAATCCACGTGCAAGACAGGAAACCCTGGTTTGATTCTTGGGTCAGGAAGATCCCCTGGAGAAGGGAAAGGCTACTCACTGCAGTATTCTTGGGCTTCCCTTACGGCTCAGCTGGTAAAGAACCCACCTGCAATGTGGGAGACCTGGGTTCGATCCTTGGGTTGGGAAGATCCCCTGGAGAAGGGAAAGGCTACCCACTCCAGTTTTGGGCCTGGAGAATTCCATGGACTGTGTAGTCCATGAGGTTGCAAAGAGTCGGACACGACTGAGCGACTATCACTTTTCTACTCTAAAAACTGCTGAAACTTAGTTTAAATAACTATTTGTAGTGATTTGGTTCTGTGCCAAACACAATTAAATACTGCTTTAATAATTAACTCGCCAAACCAGGACCAGGCAGCATGAAGACTGCTTTAAAAACACCTCAAGACCTTCCTAAGATTTCTACCCCCATCGTGAAGACATACTCCTGATTTATGTTAGGTTCTGTACACTGTTCAGACATACTAAGCACCCACTTCATTCCTGAAAAGTAATATAAACTGTTCAACTCTGAATTTTATCATAGGAATAGCTATAGGGTATGTGTTTAAATTCACAGAGACAGGTTAATGCGCTTACCAAACCCCCATTGCCTAAAAGTAATTATAAGTTTTCTAGATTGACTGCCAATATGATATAGGTCCCAAAGAAATCACCCCCCTCTTTACTGAGACAGAACAATAAATTGGTTTTCCTGAATACAGTGGGTAAAGAATCCAAGTTCCTGACCTTGAATATTTCACTGGTTGTGTTCTGTGCAGTAGGGAACAATCAGGATGACATTTGCTGAAATGTTTGAGATTTATAACATAATAGCTTGAGCATATGTGCCAAAAAATAAAAATCTTAAAGCCCATCCAATCAAGATTAATTACCTATTAAAATGCTAACAAATAGTACGGTACAGGTGGTGTAATAAGCTGTCTCCCTTCATATATTGTTACAAAACAAACTATTTGGCGGTGACATGAGACATCATGTATCTTCTATCTCACTCTCAGTGGGAAAATGGGGGGAAAAATGGCTACTCGGTCATTCTCGGTGTGGATTTTGGCATTTCGTTAGGAAGTGCTATCACAAACCTTCTCACTGAAAAGCATATGCAGCACTCTGGAAACTGCTAGATTTCCTGGCTTTGTACTCCTGCCAAAAAGCTGTTGCTTCTTCCCGTCATTAGCTACTACATATTTATTCCTCTCTATCTTTGCGGAGAGTAAACCCATGCAGCACTCCCATGAAAAGGAAAACAGTAATGCACTTCTTCCCTCTCACTCACTTTGCAGAAATTAATCCCATGGGCTAAATGTCTTCTTTATATTCAGCTTAAATTTAATAGTTTCAGCGGTGGACCGAGTGGTAATAGCCTAAACAGTACAATCGTGATGTGGTTTCTTGACTGAGATGGTTTTCAAAATTGGTGGGAAAATTGCTGATGGAACTGTGTCAGTGACCTTCTATTAGGAATAATGGTGTTGCTAAGCTGGCTCCCAATGAATAGTCAGTCAGCAAATATTCTGTAAGGATCCGTGACATGCCAGGCGTGCTTCTAGGCTTCAGCAAGACTCTGGTGAACAAGATAGTCCCTACCAGTGTAACGTCCTCGTGCAGATCGTCTTGGGTTAAAATGTCTGTTATCGGAAGGTGATGGAAAACAAGTGCAGGAAACAATGGTTGAAATATTAAGGTACCCAAAGTGTCATCATAGTTTGAAAAGTATTAATAGTAGGTGGGAAGATGTTACAGCTTTTACTTTTTTGATGTGGATCCATTTTTTTTAATGTATTTATTTATTTTTTTAAATTTTTTTTGTGTATTTATTTTTAATTGAAGGATAATTGCTTTACAGTATTGGTTTGGTTTCTGTCATGCAGCAACATGAATTAACCATAGGTATACGTATGTCCCCTCCCTCTTGAAGCTCCCTCCTACCTCCATTTTTAAAGTCTTTACTTGATTTGTTACAATATCGTTTCTATTTTATGTTTTGGTGTTTTGGCCACGAGGCACGTGGTGTGGGATCTTGGTTCCCCGACCAGGCCTCGAACCCTCACCTCCTGCATTGGAAGGTGAAGTCTTAACCACTGGACAGCAAGGGAAGTCCCTACAGTTTTTAAAAAGTGCAAAATAATTGGAAAAGTTAATAACTCAAAGCACATCAGGTCACTCGGGTATCAATTTTCTTAAAGGAGTGAATATGCCTTGGCTGCTTGTGTGCTACTCAAAAGTGTTTCTTTAAAGAAGGGGAGATGTTTGACCCTCCACCCCATCCATGAGGAATCCCAGTGCTGTCCTTTTTCTGAGACCCTCACTTTCAGGAAGGGTGTAACAAGCTATACTTCTTCATTTGTTTTTGCAGAACAAACTCTTTAGCAGTAACATGAAGTATCGTGTCTCTTCTTTCTCACTCGCAGTGGGAAAAGGAGAGAGGAAAAAAAAAAAAAAAACTTCCTTGATCATTTTCTGTTTGTGGACTTTGGCATCTCGTTGGAAAGTGCCAGTAGGTATTCAGTTGTTATGTTGCTTTGGAAAGCCATAGCTGCCTTCCAAGTCACAAAGCAAACCCCGGTCCCTCCCGGTTCTCTAAGCCCAGGTCAGAAAGGTGGGAGACTTGTATTTTTCCAGGCGGGGAGTTCTTGAATAATACATTTGCAGCCTGCGTAGCATCCTCGTGTGCTCCATGGTCAGCTTCTCCGCCCTAAGAGCCACACATCAATCTGATGCTGATGGTCAGCAGAGCAGCAAAGAGCCAATGTTTTTGTGAAGCCACAGCAGAATGACTTGCTTCCAGCTGGTGATCAATCTGTGCTGGCCGGCAACGTGTTTGCCTCTACAAATGAGCTGGACCCCTCTGCCACATAGCTCTGCCAACTTTTGAAAGAAAGAGTCTGTTTCCATTCTCTCTGGAGTGGGAAAGACAAAAAGTCTGTCTCCCTTGACACAACCAGCTATTGAAAACTCCATGCAGATGTCCACAGCCGGTATCCTAAGGAAATCGTTTTGCGAGGTCAGGAAGTTGCCCTAAAAAGAATATGGATGGGTTCACACACACCAGTGCAAGAAGTATCTTTGTTTTGCTTTTGTCAAGATGATGTGCGCATGGTACCTATCACACCATCTCTGGAGAATTCTCACTGCAGTATTTAAAGATCCTAGGGTTTACGATTTTAATTAACTTCCTCAGGCTCCAGGTAAAGACAGCATTGTGCTAATGCTATGAAAATTGCTACAAAACTCTTAACTGAGGTTTTTTATTATTACTAACTAAAGCAGACTGACTGGGTCTAGGCTGGAAATAATTGCATGGAATCAGTGCTAATCGAGACACACAATGTGTGTTAGTAGTTGTGAACTTTTGAAAACTTCAAGGTCAAAGAGTCAGACACGACTGAGCACCCACACACACATTCTTCAAGTTCACTGTATAGTGATACAGAAAAGCTGTATATCATTTGGGGATGGAGTTAGTAACACACACGTAAGTGTGCATGCTAAGTCACTTCAGTCGTGTCCGACTCTTTGGGACCCTGTGGACTGTAGCCTGTCAGGCTCCTTTGTCCGTGGGATTCTCCAGGCATGGAGTGGGTTGCCATGCCTTCCTCCAGGGGATCTTCCTGACCCAGGGATCGAACCCACATCTCTTACATCTTCGGCATACTATAGTTCTTTCTTGACTGTGATCATGTTAGCCCACTGCATTAACATATCCTTTGGTCATTAGTACAGAAGTATAAAGAAGGAATGGGATTTGTGCATGCATATAGGGTAGGTGGGGTGTCTCATCTCTCAATAGAGAGTAGGGCTCTCCAGACCCCTGGAGGAGCTAGTGAAAATAAGGTAGATGGGGGACTTACCTGGCTGTCCAGTGGTTAAGATTCTGTACTTCCAATGCAGGGGGCTCTGATTCGATCCCTGGTTGGGGAACTAAGAATTCACATGCCACATGGCACAGCCAAAAAGAAAAAAAAAAGAGGTAGATGGGATAAAAGGAAGGGAACTCTGGAGAGAGTAGCGATCACTTGGGCTTCAAATTGATGCTCAGCTGGGCCATTCTCCCTGAGGCATTGCAGGGATTTCCAATTGTTCTAGGTGCACTTAATGGTGCCTTCCGGTAGCACATTCCATGTGAAACCGAAGCAGAGGGTACCACATTGCGAGATTTCAGGTTCCTTTCAGGTAGAGACTGTGTGTGACCATCTTTGTGCTCTCTGCATACCCCCAAGTAGTAAGATACTTGATGAGTACCACATTGCGAGATTTCAGGTTCCTTTCAGGTAGAGACTGTGTGTGACCATCTTTGTGCTCTCTGCATACCCCCAAGTAGTAAGATACTTGATGAATGAGCGAATCAATCTTTAATTCTGTTTTGGCGAAGAGTGAAGAATCAAAGACACTCTAGCTGCTTTCAGTAGTTAATTTAACTATTTGAATGTGAGTATTCCCGACTCAGAAGAAGAATCTCATGGAGCAGCTCAGGTTGGGAAGCCACTGGATTGTGAAGGTAACTCTGAACTCTCTCCTTCCAGAGGTCCCTTCTCTCTGTCTCTTTCTTAGTGAGGTTTTCCGCAGTTCTGCACATGGGCTAGTTTTTGTCACCAGCGTGTGTACCCTCCAGCTTTCCCTTACCCATTCTGACCAAGGTTTGAAAACTCTCATGTGGAGTGAAAATAACAGAACACCTTTTATTTACCATGTGTTTTTCTATGTTTCACAAACACTTGGGGACACCTTAGTGAGAATTTTTCTTTCTTGGTACTGTACGGCAGTACCTCCCATCTCCAGACCTCCCTCTCAACCCATCAGGAAGGAATATCGGCAATGCTTTCCTGATAAAAAATTACAGAATTTATGTGGAAGAAAGTACCGTAGTGATAGGAACCATCAATTATTTATTATAGCATGGAGAGGATACAGTCATTGAAGATAAAAGCGCATCTTGCCCAACAATAAAAAGCTTTTATCCTCCCTGTTGTATATTGCTAAGTTAAAATATGGTGTTAAGCATTGGCCTGCATTAAAATGAATACCGTATTAGACCTGAAAGAACGGTCTTGCTCTACTTTGTATTGTTGAAAAATCATTCATTGTGTTGATTGTTATGCATGTCACATTAAGGAATTGAAATGCATTACCTAGAGTTGCAGAATTGGCAAATAATGTCTTGCAAAGCATCAGGGCATAGAGCAGAGTTCAGCAAATTAAGGTCCACTGCCTGTTTTTGTGCAGTACACAAGCTAAGAATATATTGAAAAGTGAAAATGTTGTTAGTTGCTCATCGTGTCCGACTCTTTGCAACCCCATGGACCATAGCCTGCCAGACTCCTCTGTCCGTGAAATTCTCCAGACAAGAATACTGGAGTGGGTTGCCATTCCCTTTTCCAGAGGATCTTCCTGACCCAGGGATCAAACCAGTCTCCTGCATTGCAGGAGGATTCTTTACCGTCTGAGCCACCAGGGAAGCCCCTTAACAGTGTAGGTTTTTATATTATTTAATATTTTCAAATGGTCATAAAGACCCAAAAGTAGAATGTTATTTCATGACGTGAACATTATATGAAACTCAACTTTTATAAAGTCTTTTTTATTTTGAATATAGCCTTGCTTGTTTGTGGTTGCTTTTGTGTTGTTAACAGCAGAATTGAGTGGTTCCAACAGAGACGTAGAGCCTGCAGAGTCTAAATTATTTACCATCTGCCTGGGCTAAGGCAGCAGGTCCTCAACCTGAACATGCATGTGAATTACCTGGGAATCCTGTTAAAATTCAGATTCCCAGTCCGCGGGTCTTGGGTGGGGCCTGAGAAACTGCATCTCTGACAATCTTCCAGAGACGCCAAAACTACCGGTTCCTGGATCACACTTTGATGTGCAAGGGCCCAGGTATTTAAGGGTGGAAGAAGTGAATTGTAAAGGAGGCATTGTCAACTTTTAAAAATAGAAACAGACTTGATTGTAGTCTAGTCCAGAATCCAGAGCCAGGACCCGAGGGCACCAGCTACGGGGTTTATACGTTAGGAAGCACTTTCTGATGACATAAGGGAATCAGAATCACTGCAGTGTTGCAAGTGAAATGAAAACTGGGACGTTAGAGAGAAAATTCCTAGGCTGGGCAAGTGGCCGGACTTTCCCCAAAGTGGTAACTCGGGGCTCTTCTAGCTCAGTTTCTTTGATTGACAATGAAACGGTTTAGAGAGAATATGAAATCGGGAAGCCAGACTGATTTCTCGTCGATACAAAGCCAAGGTCTAACAGGCATGGCACTAAGTGGCCTAATCTTTCTTAAGGGGTGCAAGAGCTACTTTACCTGTGTAACAGGTGTAACCAACTATCGAGGCCTCATGTAAACTCATGGAGAGTAGTTGTTGAGCTGTGATTTTTATAACTTGTACTTAATATTTACAAGCCAGCCCTGATGTGCGCTGAAAAGGCTGAGTTGTCAGACTCATACAGTTTTATTCGTTCGCTAATGAAGCAATTAAAGGGTAATCCCCGCCCTCTTACTCTCCCCGCGGGGCCCCTTTCTCCCCACAACCCTTGCTTGCAATCTTGAATACCTTGTGCATGAATCCGGGCTCGCAATTGAATCTCCCAGCTGCAAGTCATTTGAGGCCCTGACGAGTGAATCCTCTTGTTAATGGCTCCTCTAAAGAAGTACTTTAAAAAAAAAAATAAGGAAAGAAACTAGCCATTTTGAGCCAGCCGATCAATGTTGGCGTCTGTAGCGCATTTAGACCGATGAGTGAGTCATGGAGTCCTTAAGCAACCTGATACATAGCTATTGAGGAATACCTTCAAAACCATAAAACTCATTAGGTTAATAGTATAGCTATCTGCACAAAATTCAGTGCAGGGCCGTCGTAGTGGCCTCATTGTATTCTTCAACCTCGAACACTTTTCACGGGCCTTTACAGACATGATTTATGCTGCCTAATACCCCGGGGAGGTTAAGTATTTTCATATTTATTGCACAGAGGAGCGTTCTGTGTTTGCTCGCCTGTCCTAAAATCGGTTTGGCTGGAAGAGGACCCAAGAATTCTGACCTCAGCTCTATATCCAAACCAGGAGTCAGCCCTTGAAAAATGTGAATCAATATCTTGCCCAGAGAGTGCGTTTCATTTCTGCTAACCTGGGGGAGGAACAGCTGGTGGAGGGAGGCAGCGTCCATACAATGCTGGCTTTTTCTTTTGCAAATCCACACGTATATACCCTCACGTCCCAGATCTCGACCACGGTGACACAGGCCAAACATCTTT
The DNA here is from genome assembly GCF_003369695.1 of Bos indicus x Bos taurus. Taxonomy (NCBI): domain Eukaryota; kingdom Metazoa; phylum Chordata; class Mammalia; order Artiodactyla; family Bovidae; genus Bos; species Bos indicus x Bos taurus. The sequence goes on along the minus strand of NC_040094.1, from coordinate 29,809,379 downwards.
CAGCTCTCAGACTTTTCAGACAGTTCTTCATCATCCACCGTATTCTGTACATCGCCATCATAATTGTTATCCTGACAATTAAAACCTGCGTAGCACAGAGAGTCTAGATTCTGTCCTAAGCAGGTTGATGATCTTACCCTCAACAGATGTGTGTGTGTGTGTGTGTGTGTGTGTATTTTTCAAAATCATAATCATTTTCAGTGCCGACTCCCCCTTCTTGTTATACACATGTGTACCAGGTCTCTTTCCACTTTTACAACCAAACAGTTATCTTGGCCTTGTCTTCCGTTCTTGTTCACCTTTCATGCAGTCCTTGGGTTTATTGTGGATGTCTCTCTTTTGGCAAGTCAGAGGCAGATACGTTTTAAGAGACACATTTTGGGACCCATGCATGTCGTTCTATGCAGTTAACTGGATGGATGATAATCCCATTTGGCTCTGGTGTTCTCCCAGGACCAGTGGCTCAGTTCCCACAGTTAATTCCTAATGAGTTCCATTGCTGCAGAATCTCTATTTTTCCTCCACTCCGTGTACCACTGCCTCATAAATCTTCTAAAGATACTATTTTTGTTGCATAACTTCAATACTCAGAAAATTTCATTTTCTTACTATCTGATGGATGACATTAAAATTCCTTAAGTCAGTATTTAAGGCCCCTTTTAATCCAAGCCTAATTTTCTTCAACTGTGTCTAAGTTTCTTCCGTAAGTGTCTTTTACATGCCTGTTGGTGTTCTTGGGAGCTCTTTAGGCAGTGCGTAGGAAGCATTATGTTCTTAATCAACTTGGGGAGACAGTGTGTTCTCACAATGCCAGTAAATAAGGGTAGAAGGGAGCATATAATTAAGAACATACTTATTTTTAAAGAGAACCATCACTTGAGTCCTGGCCTCTTCAGTGCCCTGTCTTTGGTTCTCTTTCTCTGCATGCTCTCGTTGAGCTCTTCTCTATTCTGATTGGTTAAATCTATAGCCTCATCCACTCTTGTGCCTTCTGCCTTGCAAAGGCACCAAGCCTGTTTCAGTCTCTCTTTCCCTGCAATCCTAGACCCACATTTCCAACTTCACCCAGAGTCTTCACCAAAGAAGGCGCTTCTGATGCAGTGTGTCTGCAGCACAATCCGTTTTCCTCCCCCACAAACCTCTTCCACTCCTTCCATTCTGTCTTGGTTACTGGTGTCACCGTCCAGCGTATCTTCAGGGTTAGACATCTGCAGCCAGTCACTAAATTCAGTCAGTTTCTCCTCTGAAACCGGCCCTAATACCTTTCCTTCCCACCTCTACCATCTCTGCTTTCCTCTGAGGCTCATCTTCTCCCTTTTGAGAAGACAAGGGCAGCCCAGCAGGTTTTCCTGCCCCCCCAGTCTTTCTGTGTTCCAGCCCACCTTCCCCTTGCTGCCGAATTAGCTTCTTAAAAGCAAATGTAAGCGTATTATTTTCCTGCTAAAAAATCTCTAGTGGCTCCTTGTCATATTTAGGATAAAATAGCCACTTTGAGAGGCTGGCAAACTACAGCCCATCCCATGCCCGGGCAGCCTCACCTGTGGACGCCCACAGTGGCAGCAGCAATCCACTTCACCCCTCTGCCCCTCACACGTTGTTCCCTCTGCCCATGGTGTGGTGCCTGTCTTTCTTAGCTAAAGGACACGGTCCTAGTACAGACGCCATCTTCTTCATAAAACTCGGCCCCATTGGCAGCTTTCTTTGGGCCCCGGCAATGACTCCCTGTACTGACTAAAATATTCACCATTTTGGATTTTCCCCCATTTTATTTATATTTTATTTTTAAAATATCCATCCATCCATTCAGCTAGCTGGCTGTGCCAGGCCTTACGGCACGCAGGACCTTCAGTCCCCATTGCAGTGTGCCAGATCTTTCAGCTGCCGCATCTCTAGGTGCAGTGTGTGGTAGCTAGTTCCCTGACCAGGGATGGAACCGCGGCCCTGCATTGGGAGTGCAGAGTCTCAGCCGCGTGACCACCACGGAATCCCCGAGTATTCACTGTCTTGGGTCTTCCCCTTCATTTGCAGAGGTGAAGCCTCGGGTTAAATGATTTGGTTGAGACTATGTAGCTAACACTGGTTGTACCGCTTCATTCCCACCAGGCTTGTACAGCAGTTCCAGCTGCCTCAGATCCTTGCCAACACTCAGGATCTGTAGTTTTAGCCATTCTGGTGGGTGTCTGGTGGTACCTCATTGTGGCTTTCATTTGCATTTCCCCCATGACACAAAAGATGTTGAGCATCTTTTGTGTGATTTTTTTTTTTTTTTGGCTATTCGCATATCTTCTGTGAAGTGGCTGTCAAGTTTTTTGCTGTTTTCAGTTGAATTGTTTGCATTCTTATTGAGTTGGGTATTCTAAATGTCTATTTGTGTATTCTAAATAAGTCTTTCATAAGGTTAAAAACAAAAAAACCAACCCTCAAAACTGTGTAGCTAATATGCAAAGGAGTCATGCCTTGAACCCAGATTGGTCCTGGGTCCAAGCTTATGCCTTGTTTTCTAGCTTCAAAATGCTAGTGTCAAGGAAAAAACCTCAGGAGCACGTTCTGAGACCCCCCACAAGGATAGTGGCTCTGTGATTATAAAGCCCTGGGAGCTTGTGAAGGAAGCCCGTGGTTTTGTAAAGGACTAGCACTCTCTCTCTTTTTTTTTTTTTTTAACAAGTGGTTTCCCTGACTGCATCCATATCTGTGTGGCCCGAATATTGTTTGACTCCCAAAGTAAAATTGTTGATCCAGAGTGAACCAGTTCCATGTTTCTCCTCCTCCCTCTCAAGAGTATTCCAGGGAGGCAAATGTTTAAAACCACACCTGAGCTATAAACAATTTATTCTGAAGGTAACAGTGTTAGTATTGCAGTATGTAAACTTTTAGCTAATAAAAATCAAAGTAGTCTCATTTGGAAAGTACACAGAAGGTTAGAGGGAAAGCTTGTAAATGTTTTCAAAGACTCTGTATTTAATTCTATCACCAGCTAGCAAAATAAATAGTCCAGCTGTTCGCTCTGAATCAGACACGTGTTGGAAATGAAACGTTAATAGTTTAAATGCATCGGTCATTAGAAATCAAAAGGAACACGAAGTGCACTTTCTAGTTTATGAGAAACAAGGTGAAAGTTCCCAAAACACATTTGTGGTAACTGGGTTTAAAATTGCTTCCTCATTTTGTATTTTAGTGGCTAATACTTACCATGGTGTAGGTGTGACTGTGGGGGCATTACCCCCTCATCCTGTCCCCGCCATTTTGATGTAAAGGTTTGGAAATAAATGGAGAATGGAAATCAGGAGATGTTAAATTCCAGTTTTCCTTGTGTCCAAGCTGTTTGCCGTAGGTTGCAAGCTGCGTGCCAGACTCTTCTGAGGAACGGAAGGTTACTCTCAATAATGTGCTCAGATTGACCTGAAATATTTAGCCAACACATCTGCTTGCAAGCTCTGGCCTTGTGTGAGAAGGTTACACTGGAATTAATTACCCCTGTTCAGTACTCTGACATGTTTTCTCCACATCTCGTTTTACCGTCATAAAACTTATAAAAATCAATTGGAACTTCTTTATTTTTCCTTGAACTTCAAAAAAAAAAGTTTGGTGAAAAAAGTGATCTGTAAAGCAATTTTTCTTTGCTTGCAGCAGATGTTCAAGAAAAGCATTAAAATTTGAACTTTTTTTCTTCAAAGCTTTGTTTTTAACTTAAAATTAGGATGGGTTGTATGCCTCTCATCCATTACAGCCATGGCACCTTTAAAATGTTTGATGTTATTGTTAGAAAGCCAGGAGAGTGAGTCGAGGGGCAGGGTTTGTGCTGAGGCGCTCACGACCTTACAGAACTCTTGGGGAAACTCGATGTTAGCTTAGGGACTTTGCAGCTTTGGAACGGGGAAGGCAGGGAGGATGCTGGGAAATCCCTGCAGCGCTCCTGGTTCCAACACTGTGGCAGTCATGCTGGCGTGTTTGCCGTTAGTATTGCTGTTCACCTGTTCAATCTTAACTTGGCCCTAACGGTTTTCTCCGTAAAATTGAGAGGAAAGCTGCCTTCAAGGTGTTGCATAGAGTTTCTGTTTGAGGTGATGAAAAAGTTTTAGAAGTAGATAGTGGTGAAAGTTTTCTCACATTGTGAAATATAATTATTGCCACCAAATTGTACCCCTAAAAATGGTTAAACATGGCAAATTTTATGTTATCCATGTTTTTCCAGTTTAAGAAAATGAACAATGGGATATACCAAAACCCACTGAATTGTACCTTTTAAAAAGATGAATTTACAGTTTATAAATTATATCTCAGTGGGGCTGTTAAAAAACAAAAACCTGTGTATCAAGAGTAGAATGTTTTGGTTAACTGAATATTTGAGGTAAATAAGGACTGGTACATTGAAACTCGCAAGTGAAAAGTGATTTTGTGGGATGAAAGGGTGTGAACATGAGGGAATTCCCTGGCAGTCCAGTGGTTAAGACTCCACACTTCTACTGCAGGGGGCATAGGTTCAACCCCTTGTTGGGGAACTAAGATCCTATAAGCCTCTTGGCACAGCCGGAAAAAAAAAAGAATATGAACTTGAAAAACACTTTTGTGCCTCAATGGGTTGTATATTCTTTTAATTATCTAAATTATCTATCTTTAGAAATATGTTCTTCTAAAAATGTTTTTATTAATTTTTCTTTTTTTTCTGTATCTTTAGAAATATGATACTTCACTGTCAACAGAGCATCAAGTTAGAACTGTGATGTCCAATGCAGTGGCCACTGGCCACTGAGCACTTTGTATGTGACTAGTCTTAACTGAGATGTGCTATGTGAGCAAAAATAACACTGAATTTTGAAGCTTGGATACAAAGAAAAGGCACAGTATCTTGTGAATAGTTTTTACATTGATTACATTGACATTACAATTGTTTTTTACATATTGGGCTATGTAAAATGTACTATTAAGTATATTTCTGTTTCTTTTTACTTTTTCAATGTGGCTGCCTTTTTTTTTTTTTTTTTTTAATGTGAATTGCCTTTGGGGCTTATATTATATTTTGATGGGATAGGCTGGTCTGGAAATCGGGCCCATCTACCCAGGGATTCACATGCTTTGAGATGAAGACTCACTTCTGATGACCAAGTAGAAGGCAGAAACATTCCCTGAATTGGCATGGATGTGGAGGGAATTTACCTCCCAAAAAATGGCTTCTGCCTCTTCTCCTATGCAGAGGGTTCCAGAAATGGCCAACCTAAGAAAGGTCCTTCCCCAACCAGGAGGAGCGCTCTGGGCATCGGTGCATCCCTGGCCCTAGGGGTACAGCTGCTCTGCTCTAGCACATGGATCCATAACACAGGTTTGCTCAGTTGAAGAGGGGAGGAGCGAGGTCAGTCATCCTGGAGGACAGATTGGTTCAGAGGCAGTTTTTCCTTGGCCAGAGGAGCAGGAATTGCAGGAGTAGAATCACAGCCTTCCACAAGAAGGTTTAGAGCCCTCACAGGCTGCGGGCGCCTCTCGAGTCAATTTTCAGAAAATAATGAGCACGCACTCAGGACCCCCTCCCTCAGGAAGGGCACCTCCCGAGCCTTGAAGGACTCTGAGCTCCTGGCAGGGGTACCCCCTGGCTCCAGCCTTCACTGTGTCCTCAAGCCAGCCCCACCACTCTGGGCAGGCCAGCTCATCTCTCCAGGCGTTCACTCTCCTTCTTGGTTGTGCTCTGGTTACAAAGTGACGTAGGTTTCAGAGGGTCTGCCCCAATGGTGTTCCCCACCATCTATCCTGTTGTTAATTATTTTTTAATTTTCCATTTCTTACCCAGCATTTTTTATTTCTCAGATTTCTACGTTCGGTGTTTGTTTTCCTTGCCAAAGAGCTTACGAGTAGATATTTATTTGGCTGTGCTGGGTGTTACGTGCGTCCTGCAGCGTCTTTTGTTGTAGCACGTGGACTCTCTGGCTGCGGCACACGGGCTCAGTAGTTGCAGCACGCAGACCCAGTTGTTCCGAGGCATGCAGGATCTTAGTTCCCTGACCAGGAATCGAACCCAAGTCCCCTGCATTGCGCTGGACCACCGGGGAAGTCCCACCCCTGTTATTTTTAGAGGGTGATTTTGTAGGATGCGAGGTTTTTCAGGAACGTGCCTATCACATTATAGCAGAAATACCCACATGGACTTTGTCCTGCTTCTTTGGTGGGGGAGTCTTACACCAGGTGACCACCGCCGCCACACTGGGAAGGTTTGTTCCTGGCATTTCACACAGACGCAGGTCGAGACCGTTGTACCTGGCAATCGAGTATGGCGGGATTAATACTGTTCCTCTTAAGATGTGGTGAATATAAACCTGTGGGCTGCCTGGGAACAGGTCTGCCTTAGCTGCATTATCTCTCTGGGCATCCTTGACTTCTGTGCAACCAATCTGCTAATATACTTTGAGAATTCATTCTCTGCAAGTTGGTGAATGCCTGCAAGCCTCTAGAAAACAACCCTCACCTTCCACCATCAGTGAGAGAGGAGAAAACAGGACACTGGAACTTAGGGAAGCTGAAGGGAGTTGTGAACATCACAAACATTGGAAGGCAATTAGTGATAAAATAGGAATTTCAGACTACCTTCCCAGCTCCTCACATCAAGACATCACTTACGTTGAATTATTTTGTTTTCTCAGGTCGCAACCTCTGAAAATCTTCAGAGAATAGATATCTTCCTCCCCAGTTCTTTACTAGCATAGGAGAAATCTTTTGGAATGTCAAAATTCAGAATATGGGGCGCTTCCGGCATTTTATCAACTTAAATGACAGCTTGTCTGCATTCTGCTCAGGGTGGATTTCAGTGGCTGCCTGATCCTACTTGAGAGTGGTAACAAGTATTACAGGATGAAGCCTGAGACCTTGAAGCTGTATTTCAGGGGGGTGTGTATGCCCGCACATACACCGTGTGTGTGTATGTGTGCACACGCATGCGTGTGCCTGCCAGTCCCTTCTCCAGGGGATGTTCCCAACCCAGGGATCAAACCCACGTCTCCCATATTGCAAGCAGATTCTTTACCAGCTGAGCCACAAGGAAAGCCCAACTGGGAGGGGCAGAGATTGAGACTGACTTGTCCAGAGATGTGCAGGCCCTTGGGGGTGTGTATGAGCCTTCCTGCAGGGGCCGACCTCCATCACCAGGTGATGCTGGGGATCTGGGCTGATGGCATCAGCACACCATCTCAGGGAGGCTTCCGGGCTTAGTAGAGCTCGCAAAGCTGTACCATTTACCTGTCACTTAACCAGAAGGAACAATGAAATCCTGCACTGCAGTTATTTTTGCAAGTATTACTGAAGGTAACAGCTTAATAAATTTAAAAGTTTGATCATAATGGATGGTAATGACGTTTTGAAAAATGGTTTACTTTTCGCTGTGAAAACCTTTAGGTGGTAATGTTTAGCTGGCAGCTATTATCATTATTAAATGCAGTTATTAAGTGTAGAGTCCCCTCCCCTCCCCGCCCCATTTCAGGCGCACATCTTTGTTTTCATGACAGGTGGAGGAATCATGGCATTTATCATACAGATATTAATAGTGTTCATAATTTAAAAATACAATGCATCTATGAAATATGGTTAATTAGGCTATTGAAAAGAAAGAACCCAGACGGGGGAGTGTGTGATAAATTAAGTTTGGAGATTTTGTAAAAGGTTGAATGCCAACTCCCTAAGAGATATTGTTTTCCTCTGCACAACTTGGGATGATGGAGCATTTCAGACAGAAAGCTGGCTGATTAGAAAGAACATATTGACAAGAGGCCAGATTCGCTCATTACTTATACATGGGATTTGAAAAATAGACTTTCTCCTAGTGTAGTTTTCAGAGTTCCTTAGAAACGATGGCCTCCTTCCCACCCCATAGAAATCCGGCTCATCCGTCAGTATCAAGCCCAGATGCTGCCTCATCCATGGATCCCTTCCTGCGCTTTCTGCCCTGAGATGATCTTCATCCTCTACACCCAGTGGCACGTTGTCCCTCTCTCCTGTCCTAGAGTATGCTTTGTGGTGGTCATTTACAGTTGTTTCTGAATTTGTTTCTCTGCTGAATCTCCTCACCTTCTTAAGGGAAGAGGACTAGCACATCTTTGCATCTTTAGAAAGAGCCTTGTGCAGACTCAGCAGATAGAAAGATACTGTTATCTGGGTGGAGTCGGTTCCTGATTTTATTTGTAACTTTGTAGAAGATACACCACAAGTATCTGTGGAGCCCTAGTGAGCTGTCCAGAATGCTTCTGTGAGCATGCCGGTACTGGCATTAGGACTTGATCCGTGATCAGCCAGGCCTGACCCAGAGGGAGAAGGAATTTCATTGTGAGAGGGGAAAGGAGCTTCTAGCTGTGAGCCAAGAGAAGAAGGCTGGCCACTCAGCTCAAGGCCTCTAATAGGAAGCGCCCGGCACAGAGATCCTGGGAGGCAGGGGGAGTGCAGTGTTGGTCTCCGTGTGCAGTGTTGGCATCTGTAGTAGGTTAATAGTTGGCAGGGAGCTTCAGCAGCAAGTTATAAGGACCTGACCGAGGGGAGCAGACTGGCTGGGAAACCAAGCACAGCCCCCATCTTGCAAAGATCCAGAACAAAGCACAAGCTAAAATCCCCCAGAATAAGCATGGCACAGGCTCCCAGCACCAGGGCACAAGCAGCCAGGACATGGCAGGTGCAAAAATGCCCCGCCGTTGATGCTCCTCTGCTCATTGTTCTCTTGTCTAGGCTCAGGCCTGGCACCCAGCTATCTTCAGCAAGTAGAGGGCTACCCAGCCCAGGAGCCCAGGAGGCATGGCTGTAGGGATGGGAAGAATACAGGCTTGGAGCACTTCTTTCACAGCTGTGGTAGGTGGCGGTTTTATGAGGTCAGCACATCTGGAAAATGTTTAGGGCCCGTCAGTGTTCAGAGATAAACCCTGCCAGCCCACCTGTCAGGGCTGAGCTGTGTGCGGAAGCCCAGGTCACTGCTGTCCCAAGCTCGGTGGCCGTAGATGATTTGCAGTGGTCCTGTGTCCGACATACACGATATGCTTTTCAGTAACAGTTAGTGGAAAACTTGGATCAAAACTCATCCGTGACTGACACAGACAGCATCTGCAAAGATCATCTCTTGCAGCACCTAGCTTTCTGGGATATAAAAACCCAATCTACTGTAGTAAGGGTTTTTTCTTTGGAGGGTCACTGACTTGCAAGGGAAGAAAAAAGTGACATCTCATTAAAAAAAATTTAAAAAAGCTTGTCATATTTTAAAGTAGTATTTTGTTTTGACTTTTTTTTAATTTCCTGTTTAAAAGCATCATATTCATTTGATTGCTCTTTCATTATTACATGTACATACTGATTTATAAAGAATAAAAATGATATAAATAAATGGACCTTAGTTTCCTCATTTAGATAACATCTTTTGACAATGATGATAAATGTAAGTAAAAGGTTGGAAATTTCACACAGTACAGAAAGGTATACTATGGTAACTGAGAGTTTCCTGTGATTCTCAGAAGTTTTATACAGAGATATATACATATATATATATATGTATATGTATATAACCTATAAATAAGGGTGTGTGTGCGTGTGTGTGTGTGAGATACAGCAAATCCCCACTGGCTATCTGTTTTGCCTGTGGTAATGTACATATTTCAGTGCTACTCTCTCAATTTGTCCCACCCTCTCCTTTTCCCCTGGAGCCAGAGGTATTGTTTTTTTGGGGGGGGGCGGGGCGGGGAAACATGACATGTAGGTTGCCTAAAAATAAAATGCATTTAAACTAAAAAATAGGAGGGAGGGTGATGTGTGCTCAGCATACTGTAATTCTTTGCTTTTTAACCTAGTCAAACCCAGAGGTCTTATCCTATAGGCATGCACGCATTTTTCTGATTCTTCCGAGGGGGTGTGTAGTATAACGTCATATGGGCTCACCATGATCACGCTGGTCCTCTAATGATAGACATTTTGTTTCCAGCATTTTTCTGTTCCGTACAGCACTGCAGTGACCATGAACAAGCTGATTCTCCAAATTACTTCTTCTGAAGGTCAGGGCATGTACAATCCAGGGGCTGGCAAGTTTTTTCTGTTAAAGAGCCAGATAACATTTTCAGCTTTGCAGCAAGCCATCCAGTCTCTTGTGACTACTTGCCTCTGCAGTTGTAGAGCACCAGCAGCTCTAGTTAGAGAAACAGACTGTGGTGTGTGCAGTGGAGTACTACTCAGCCATAAAGAGGAACAGAGTTAGAAACTAGAAAAGGTAGAGATTAAATCCACCTTATTAGTAGAAGTTTCAGTTTTTCCTTTCTCCATTCTAATGAATCATCCTGTGAGCCCCAGTTTGTAGATTATTGGCTTCAGATACAGTCCTGGCTTAAATTTCTCCCTCTTTTCCAACAGAAATGGAACCCAGGGAGAAGGCGACGTGGTTATATATATTGTTTTAACATTGATTATCCGGGACCGTGTAACGTAGGAATTTTCTGGTGTGCAATTTGGAAACAGCTGAACCACTTCTGAGAACTGCACAAACCAAGTTAACTTGAGACCTTTGTGATTAATAAGATAGAACTATTTCTCTTAAAGCAAAGCCAGGGATTAAGGCTTTCTTAGGGTTAAGAGAACATTCGTCTTGCAACCAGGGATTTCAGTGTCTTTCTACCGGAACAAATGCTTTTTTTCAGATCTAGACACAGTATGAAAAATAAGACCCTTTGCAAGGTGCTTGGGAAAGTTCTAAGTGGTTCCCAAGTGGGGAGGCCTTTGTTCTGGAGGAACAGGCCTGACTTGAGGGGTGAATCAGAGGGGCGCTGGGCCCATCATTCACGGCTTGAGTAGGTCAGAGAGAAAAGTTCACATCTGGGTGTTACTGACCACCAAGCCCTTTCTCGTGGTCCTTTCAGAAGTGATATATTGTCAAGCTTACCAAGAGCACAGACCTCTAGTGTAGATTTATTGGGGGAAAATACCCCTTGTCCACATGATAAAGTTATATATTTATTTTCTTTGAAACTTGGGGTAGGTAACATGTAAGGACTTTGTGCTAGTTATTCGAGGAAATATGCTAGCGAGTAATCCTAGCTAAAGTGTTTAAATGTGCACATCACACAGTGCCTGGCATATCGTTTGTCAGTTGCCTGGTTGAATGGGAGACTGCGCTTTTCCAAGGTCGACGGCTCTCGTTGTATGTGAGTGTATGAAGGTGGTCCAGTTTTGCTTTGTAGCTGTTCGTTAAACTGTCCATGTAAGTCAGTGGCTTTTTTTCTCTTTGTATGTGGCCTTTCACGATAAGAATGTTTTTAAACATTGTAGGAGAAAATGTAAATGAAGTAAATACCATACATGGGCTTTGTTTCTTTTCACGGTTTCTGGGTAATGTGCTTCAGTTTCCCTTGTCAAGTTGAAGCATAAACATGAGAGTGTTTGCTTGTCAACACATGGAATTTGGTAATTCATTTATATTTAGAAAACCTTTTCCGATTCTGAACATTTTAGGGAACAGGGTTTCCAAGTGCATCTCGCTAACAACCAGGAACAGCTGCATCTGTGCTGTTTTCAGACGGCTTCGCTGTGACGTCTGTGAAAACAGACAACTTCAGTAACTGAGCGCGCCTCAGTCACGTGGCCTGGAACAGCATTTAATGCTGTAAGGGGGCCAGAGCGCCCCTGGAGTCGGACAGTATGCCCACCTGTACAAAAATACACTTGACTTCCACCTGAATTCTAAATGTACCTGTATTACATCACCAGTGACTCAGTGGTAAAGAACTCGCCTACCAAGGCAGGAGATGTGGGTTCAGTCCCTGGCTTGGGAAGATCCCCTGGAGAAGGAAATGGCAACTGCCACAGTCTTCTTGCCTGGGAAACCCCATGGACAGAGGAGCCCGGTGGGCTCCAGGCGTAAGAGTCAGACACAACTTAGTGACTAAACAACAACACAAGGGTTGAAAGTTGCATTTTAACAAGAAGTGTAAACTGTTGACACAGTACTTCATTTTGATTGGTACCTGAACACATGTATACCTGTGGCGGATTCCTTTTGATATTTGGCAAAACTAATACAATTATGTAAAGTTTAAAAATAAAAATAAAATAAAATAAAAAAAAGATGATTCCTTATCAATAAATCTGATTTGGAATGGGCGTTTACAAATCTGGAATAAACAATGATGGCTTACCTGGCAGCGTTGTTATGACCATTATTAGTCAGAAATACAAGGGAAGTTCAGAGTCTATGCCCTTCGTGCAAACGTGAAATAGAACCGAGGATATTTAGGTGGGATGGGTTTGGGGAGGCGGGCGGGGAGCAGTACCTTCGCACCAACCACTTGGGCCTGTTCTCTTGCTGAAGTGTTTTCTGGATTTCTTTCACTCCCTCCCCCAACCCCAATCCTTCTGGGTCTGCATTTCACAGGAAAAAACAAGATCAGTCTTTTAAAAATCAGCCAGTTAATTAAGGGAAATCATGGGACAGTTTCTTGTTTTGTAGCTGCTCAGATTAAATGTGGCAAAGGGGCTTCTCTTTGACTCTTGTAAAACTCTTCTTAGTTTTTCCTAATAAAAAGCGTTCACTGGAGAGAAACCACGAACCCGGTTTTCCTCCCCTCAGTGCTTCCAATTAGGGATCTATTATCTCATTCCAGATAATTGGAAAAGGATATTCAAAATACTGCTCCGTGTAAATATGGCTTTTGCCTGCATTCTATTACTTAGGAGTTCCGAACACATCTGGAGCGAGGGCGGCCCCAAGGGCATTGAAGTGCGCTGTTTGGGTTGGCAGGGTGACATTAAAGTATATGCCAATTTGTAATGGCTTTTGGAAGCAGGCAGTTTTAAACTCTCCCTGAACTATTCCCCCGAGAAATTATTCAATTAAGTACAACTAAAATTAATGTTTAGCATTTTTTGTTTAAATAAAAGAGGCAGCTATAAAGGGAAATCTGTGGTTCATGCTTGTGGATTTTTTTTTTTGCTCTCAAATCCAGCGCTTGAGAAATAATTTAGTGGCCTGGAATTGGTGCATTTCCTAGAAGAGACCTAGTTTCTGGGTCCTCTTTACCACTTTCAGAACATGTCTCCATAGCTGCCTGGGCAGGTTTAGACACCTGGATGATTATTCAGTTTCCACATGTCCAGCACCAGCTGGGGAACCATGGGGAACATAGAGCCAGAAGGACGACTCCGTCTGTCTTCCTCATTGCTTCCCAGGCTTGAAATAGGCAGAAGTGATCACCTGAGGATCTTGTTAAAATGCAGATTTGGATTCATTAGTTGTGAGGTGGGACCTGAGCTTCTGCAGGTCTGTTAAGTTCACAAGAAATGATGCTCTGGCTGCTGGCCTGAGGGCCACACTTGGAGTAGCCAGGTTCTACGCAATAGTGGGGTCTACTTTGGGGGTTTGGTACCTAGACTTGACTTTGATTTCTAATTGGTGGCCTGTTGCGTAGGTATGACTCTTGCTCTTCTTCTCGGTATATTCTTACTTATGTCTCAGAAGCCCTGGGTCTCCTGAACCTTCCTAGGGCGCTCCCTCCCTCCACCCCCCAAAGACTGTTTGGGGAAATAAAAACAGTCACTTTTGATTGATTCATCACAGGAGATAATAGCTTTGGTTCTTCTGTCGTGAGTCTTCCTGGAGTCCAGAAACATTGTCTGCCTGGTTTTCTCTGGTGCATCTCTTTGCAGTCCTGTTATAAAGAAGGAGGGGAAAAGTTGACCTGATGTTCTTTAGTCTCTATTCGTAAACACAGAGGCCAGAACCCTGATGTGTGAAAGGGTATATAAGTAAGTGTGGCTTTGCGATTTTTAACCAAGCATTGTTACTTTGCAGGTTTGGCCCCTCAGGCCTTGAGGTCCAGGACCTTGATGGTCAGCTTTCAAGGGTGGTCTCATTGGAACATGGTTAAAATCCACCCTGGGTGAAATCTCCTGAAAGACTGATTCATAACCCGAGGTGGTTCTTTGTCCTTATATGAGAGGATGCTCTAGGAAAGACTACAATATTTGCATCTGCTGGACTGGTTCATTCCTTCCTTGTGTTGAATGCTAATTTATAGTCAGAACTGCCAGATAGAAGAAGATTGAGACGTCCTTGTAGTGGCCACTACATAACCCTCCTGATCATCCCCCACGGTGTGCTGTCTCAGCTCAGTGTGGTATCCACTAGGAATTCCTTACTCTTTTTTTTACCTTAAAACTCTCTGACAATCTGTCCTTTGTTTTTTTCTCATTCTCTTTTTTACCTTAAAACTATCCTTCTGTCAGTCTATCCTTTGTTTTTTTCTATCTCAAAAAATCTCTCTGTAGAGTACAATTCTGATCATGTCACTTGCTTGCGAAAACTCTCCAGTGGTGGTTCTTTGCCTAAGCAGTGTTTCCAAGACCTTCTGAGATTTTGTCGTATTCACCTGTAGTGTTACTTATTTAAAGTTCTTCTTTGGACTTAATTTTTTTTAATTTAATTTTTTATTTTTACCAAAGTAATATATTTTGATTAAAAAATCAGAATTAAAAAAAAAATCAAAATTAGAAGGCTTAGGAGAAGCAAGTGTTTTCCCCATCAGTCCTCCTCTCCTCAAAGTTCTATCAGCCAGAGGCAGTGCTTCTAATTGTCTTAGTGATTTGCATGTCAGTCTCTGTGGTACAAGATCTATATTTCAAAGTAATTCGCTCCTGTTTCTTTGTTTTCAATCTTCGTCCCTGTCGACTTCCTCCTAAGGAAGATGTTAATTTAACCCACAGCAACCCCATACATACACACTTCCCCTCTTCCCCGTTGCTCACACGGTTTTGTTAAATCAGTGTTGGTGGAATCGTGACGACATAAATGTTGTTCATGACGGAGCCACCCACAGTGGGAGCTAGAATTAGACATTATTTGATTGTATCCTTTTCCTCTAAAGTCACTAATTGCCTTTTTTTTTTTTGGTTTACTTAGTTGTCTTTATTGATGCTTTTTCATCTTCCCCTCACCTCCACCGCTGACAGAATTGTGAAATTCCTTTCAATGTGGACAAACTGGCGGTAGCTGTCTTAGTCTGTCCCAGCTACTGTAATCAGAACTGTTACTGCTGTCCTAATTTCTGAGAACTTATTTTCTGAAAGTTTCTATTCTACCTTGGTATAGTTTTATAGATGCATTGCCTTTTAACTCTCTAAGGAGGTGTGTGTGCTTGTTTCATTTGCTCCAAGAATAAAATAGAATGCAGAGCCTATCAACATATTGTATAAAATTGGGACGTTTTCAGTTTTCAGCAGTTCTATAATTGATGGGACTCCCCCACGCCCAGTTTGTAGTTCTGTGCTTCATAAAGGACTTTGCACTTGGATTTCTTTTTTGTACTTGGAGAGTTTAAACATGCATATAAAACAAAACACAAAGTTTATTTAAAATGCATGTATAATCAGATAGCAAAGATACATTGGCGAACTGTGGCTCCAGGTGACCTGTCTGTAGGTACCTGCCTAGAACCTTTACACCCCGCTTTAAGAATGGAGACACACGCTTCAGATAGATCCAGAGTGTGAAAACTGGTTGGAATAAAGGGAGGTAACTTTTTTTTGCAAAGGAGGAATGTTCCCTTCTAAAGGGGAAATGTGTTTCTTCAAGGTATTTGTTTCTTTTAAAATAAGAGTGTGTGGTTAACTTCAGTTTTCTGACTGATAGGTGTCATGGCACCAGATCTCTCAGACTCTATGTCTTAACCCACTCTCTGGGCTTCATCAGGTATCTTCTATGAGAAAGGGAGATGCAGAGAAATCAAGGTGATGTTCCTCTGGAATGGGAAAAATGCAGACTATGTTTAGTCTGGAGGTAGACATAGACCTGAAATTTGAGACATAGGAGGCATGAGCTACCAAGCAAAGCTTTTGAATTGAAATGCAGAGACCCGTCTCCGTGTCCTACTGCTTATTCATAAGGTAAGTTAGAGAAGTTGCATAATCTGTGTGGGCCTGTTTGGACATCTATAAAATACTCTGTTTCCCAGTCTATCTTCCAGGATTGTCAGGAGGATTGGATGAGATAATAAATGATTACAGTACATTAAAACTGTATTACTCTCCTCATAAGTATTTTTAGAACTCTTCATTTATAGGAAATCAGACTGAAACAGGAATGGAAGCCCTAACTTAAAAGTAATGCCACTTTATGGATTTCATAAAAAGCTTGTCTCTTTTGTTGAGCTCTCAGAGCAAGAACCAAGGAATGATGTTTAAGACTTTCTCCATCTGTCCCATTTTCTTTTTGGACTTACCTGCTTTGTTCTTACTGTGTTCTAAGAACTTCAACATGCTCTGAATATTCAGCAGCTGGGGCAGATATGGAAACACAAGGCTGTGATCCTATTAGCAGTTTTGAGTCTAAGAGGAAAAGTAACTGTTCTGGCAGGCAGTTACTGGATTGTAGGCTCTTTCTCAAAGGGAGCAAAAGTCTAATGGTTTGGGTCTAGGAATTTCATGAGAGACTGTCTAGATGCTTAAGTGACAGAATGGAGCTAAGTAAAAAATGTCCATGATTCTCTGTAATCACTTGTAAGAGGGGAAATGTTGGCAGTGACCTTAGCTCACTGTTGGAGGTTATATTCTCGACCAAAGTTGTGACATTAGATGATCGCGATTATGACCAACATACATCACAACATCACAACATTGCTTGTTGTTATGACCAGCATCACAGCAAGTAAGAACGGTACATTTTTATAACAGTTACAAAATAAGATTACATAGGTTTATAGCATTTAAATAATTCCACCGACTACGCAAGAAGCCATACATTACTACAAGGTATATACACAGCATAAAGAAACACTCTACTGGATCCTGGATTTGGCTCAAGGAACTCATATATTCATTGTACTAAGTAATAAACATTTACTTAACAATAGTTTAGAAGACATTTATAGGAAAAACTTGAATGATCTCATCTTCAAACAAAGCAAAGCAAAACAAAACAATCTTGGAACTTTTGCTCTGCTGTCCCCTTTTCCTTTCTGAATGTTAGGAAAAAGTCTCTGGAACGGGGTAGATTACAAGTAAGGGGTGTTGCTACCTACATGTACAGTACAGCTAGATGCTCAGAGCACAGTCTGCTTTCCTTCCTGGAATCCCCAGCCTCCTACGTGATTCTTTTTTTTTTTTTTAGTTTACATTCATTAAGGTTCACTGTTTATTTATTTGACTATGCCAGATCTTAGTTGCGGCATGCAGCATCTTTAGTTACAGCAAGTGAGATCTATTTTGAGTTGCATCATGCGAGCTCTTAGTTCCAGCATGTGGGATCTAGTTCCCTGTCCAGATATTGAACTCAAGCCCCCTGCATTGGGAGCCCCTGGACCACCAGGGAAGTCCTTAAGGTTCACTGTTTGTGCTGTAAAGTTCTGTGGGTCTCGACAAATGCATAACGTCGCATATCCATCGTACAGTATCATACAGAATTTTGTACTCCCTAAAAATCCTCTACGCTTTTCCTGTTCATCCTTCTCGTCTTCCTCCCGAACTCCTGGCCAACATGGATCATTGTATTCTGTTTATAGTTTTACCTTTTCCAGGATGTCATGTAATTGGATTCATACAGTCTGTAGCCTTTTTATTCAAGGTGCACAAAAACGTGTTGATTATTTTGAAATCATTTAGTCAAAGCTGAGCCATGTTGTCACCAGGATTCCAGTTTTCTGAAATAATAGGAAGTGTATTTTTATCGTCACTTTATTTGCTATAGCAAAGATTCTGATATGGCTTACCTTTTTTTTTTTTAAGTACATTTTTTTTTCTTGAAGGGCTAGGAAAATGGGTGAGGTCTATATTTTTAGCCCTATTATAGAGTTGTTTAATGCCTAACTTAAGATATTATGCCTTTAGCATCGTGTCTTCAAATTAGGACTGATAGCATCTTCTCGGAGCTCTGTGGTTGATTTTTTTTTTTAGTGACTTAAAATTTCATGTCTCTCTACTATTGATAATATTTAAAAATTAAAAGAATTTTCTGGATTATCAGGATGACCAATGTATTGTTTTGCCATGCAATTCTAGCTCACATTTGTTTGTGATTGTCTTAGTAGTCCTTGGCTGGTGATAAAAAGACAGTATACCTAATATGTAATGATATATTTGCTTCCAAGATAAGGCCAAAGGCTGTCACTGTGCTGTGTCTAAAGGATGTCTCCACCGCTGGAATAAAGAACAGCAGGACAACCCCAAAGGACCTATACTTTAGTCTGTATCATCTTCACATTTCAAGCAGTAATTTACTATTCACAAAATAAGCTTCCTCTGTCAGCGTGAAATTGTTGTTAAAATAGAATTTTAGTTTTCTATTTTTCTATAAACATAAAGAATATATCCCATCATTGATGTTTATAGTTAAATAATTTAAATAGAATAAACATATTAATACTGTGGGGTATAGAAGAAGTTTCTAAATTTTCTAACAAACTAGATACAACTCAAAATTAGAAAACAGCGACTTACAGCACCTGGCAAATTTTCAGTAAATATTAGGAGTTGTCATTTTGGTTTCAGATAATGGGAACTTTCGGATAATAGTGACAGACTAGTGTCTTCTGGCTGCCTTCTCTTGCCCACACTTGAGCTGCACTCGGTCCTGCAAATCAGGCAAACTGCCCCCTTTCTTCCCTTCCCTCCCACACCCAAAGCGCGTCTCAGCACAGCCCACAGCAGGGGACTGCGCCCATCCGCAGACACGGTAGACGCCACCTTCTTTCCTGGAGCGCTGCCCTGTGGGACTGCATTCTCTTCTGGGCGTGTTTTTGTTTTTGTTCTTGCCTCCTCCTTTGCTTTTAGTTTTTGTTCCTCTTGTTCTTTAAATACTGACGTTCTCTAATATTGTTCCTCCTTCACCTATACTTCTCTTCTTGTTTAATTTGAATTTTTCAGTTAACATTACAGAAAAACCATGTATGCCTGTGTAGTGCTGTACTTTTAACACACATGTAGATGAGTCTAACCGCTGCCACGGACAGGGGACACACAGCGGCTCCATCGATCGCTTGTCCCCTCCCCATCCCTCACCTTGGTGGCAACCAGCTGCTCTGTTCTCCATCAGCATAGTTTTATCTTTTGGAGACTGTCATATAAATGGAATCATACATATGAACTTCTGTAGTATTCCACAGTACTATTGAGCCCATCCAGTGAGTTTTTCTAATTTGATTCTTGTATTTTTCAGCTTCACAGTTCACATTTGGCTCTTCTCTGATTTCTGGGGTTTAAAAAAAAAAATTTTTTTTTTTTTTTTGCAAAACCATATCTTCATTTGATTCAAGAGTGTTCACCTTCACTCGTTAGGTCATTTTTATTGTAACTGCTTTAAAGTTTTTGTCAGATAATTCCAGTGGCTGTGTTATCTCAGCATTGCATCTGCGGACTGTCTTTTCTTGTGCATCTTGAGATTTTCTGGTACTTCACAGGCTGAGTGATTTTGGATTTGATCTTGGACATTTTGATTATTATATGATGAGACTCTGGTTCTTGTTTAAAAGGAAATTTATTATTTACTTGGGTATTGTTTCTTTCTTTCCTGTATCTTTGCCCCTCTTATTTTTTTCTTCCATGTTTTGCCCTCTTTAACCTTTTCCTGTGACTCCTGGGAGATTATTCCAGTTTGTTTTCCAGCTAAATATTTTATCTAGATTACAGTCTGCCTAACTGCTTCACTGTGGTTTTCTAATTTCACAAGTGTGTCTCTACCTGGAGCACTGTTTGTAGTAATTTAGGTCAGTCCCTCATTGTGGTTCTCTGTTGTGTTGTATTAATTTAGTGTCTTTTTGAATCTTGTTTTTTAAAAGGAGAAACCTCAAGAAACTGGTTTCTCTTTTTCTGGAACGAATTCTCTTTTCTAGCACAGAAGGGGTGAGGGAAGGGGAGAGGATGCTCCTTCTGTATTTACACCCATTATAAATACATTGGCCATTAGCTTCTGTATTTACACCCATTGTAAGTACCCGTTATAAATACATTGGCCGTTAGCTCGTCTGCACACACAGGTCAGTGTCTTCTGTTAGAAGTTGGGAAGGGTCCTAATCTTGGCATAGGCCTCTGTCACATATGTCACAGCCCAGTTGAGGGAAGATTGAAAGGTCATGGGTTGATGGTGGGAAGGAAGAAGGAAGGAAGCCTGTGCCTTCTTCCCAGCCTGGCCCACCCGTCCCTGCTTAAGATGCGAGCAGGTGCAGCCAGGGAGCTTTCTCCTAGGCCTCCACAGCCGAATTTTCCCCAGAGGCTCCGCGTGGGTGGGCAGTAACTCCCCACCCTAGGGTGCCATGGCCAATGTGTTACTTTTCCTTTGCTGTGTCACAGGTCCATCTCTCCTGTTCTGTTTCCCTAACCCCTTTCCTAGGGTGAGGGTAGGGTTAGGGTTTCCTAGCGTACAGAAAAGTGTACTGTTAGATGTTATCACCCACCTCACATTTAGTTTCCATGATAATAAAGGGAGTTAAATTAATGCCCTCAAGAAAAGCTCTTTATTCACTGTTTGTTGTGGTTTTTTTTAATGCTTGTCTTCAAATGTCATTAGCGATGTAAGCTAAAGGCATAACATAATGACTTTGCAAGTGCCAGCATCCACTATGAGTACCAAAAGATACCAAACTTATCTGAAAATATGCTACACGCTTCCTACACTAATATGGAATTCACTGAGACTGTAACTGAGTGTAGAAAACTTAAATATAATTAGATTCAGCTATGTTGGTACTGTATAATATTTCTTACTGCTCTTTGACTTAGTTTTGCATCACACTTCCTATTGTCCATTTTTTCCCATTCTGTATTGGAATGGCACTTGGTATCTCGAGTTAATTCACAATAGAAACATAAGTTCCTTCTTGAAACCAAATGCAAATAATTACCAGGAATCAAAATATCAGTTGCCATTTGGAGGCTGTACTGTCAGGAATCTGAAAGAGTCAGCTGGTTGTTTCTTAACCTGTGTTCTGAAACCTGTATTTAATTTGCTCGTAACAGTCTGTGGTTGGGGAAATTCCCCCCTTAGAAGCTGCTAGGCTGCAAGGTGGGAATTCCCCCAGGCTCCTTGCCCTTGGAAATCTCCTTCTGAGGTCATATTAAGGAGTGAGTTCAATTAAATCAACCCACAGTGGCAGTGAAGACCTTTTAAAAACTAACTTGGCAGTGTGTTTCAAAGTCCATGGGGCAGTCATGATCACACTTAATTAACTTAAGGAAACAACAGAGAAGAAGGAAGATGATCATGGAGGAAAGAATTCATTGACTCATGATGTAGAAATACAGAAGCATTCTCAGTATCCCACAATAGGCTATTTTTAATGAATGTTTATTTTAATGGAATGAATATTTTGTAACCATTAGAAATTATAACCATGAAGACTGTATAACAACATGAAAGCATACAAATGATATGTTAACAGGGGGCAGAAGGCTCATATATTGCAATTATATAAAAGTATGTATGTTTATGTCAAATCTTAGAAGGGAATCCATAGAAGATACTTTTCCATCTCTCATTTATAAACTTGCTATTATATAATTTTTATCAGTTAAAAATAAAGGGTTTTTTCTTTTTTTGGAAAGCAAACAAACTGATAATCAGATGAGGTTTACCAGCCAAGATGTTTGGTCTAAGATGAAAACATTAACCCATTCAGTGTTGACTACTGGTTTTTGTTTAGTTAACCTTCTACTAGTTTTTTATTTACCTCTAAGTAATGAATATTTATAAATCTAATGAGAGCTCTGTCCAGAAACCCAGTTAACATATAACAACTGACATATTTAGTATCTGACAAGGAATATTTTAACTTGACTTTCTTATGGTGCTATATAAGCTTATTTAGTCTGAATTTTATATTACATATTGTGACTTTAAAACATATCAGGCAGGGACTCCCCTGGTGGTCCAGTGATTAAGACTCCATGCTTTGAATGCAGGGGATTCAGGTTCAATCCCTGGTCGGGGAACTAAGGTCCCACAAGCAATAAATAAATAAATCTTTTTACCTTTTTTCCCCATGTTTTACTAAATAGTGTGGGACTTAAAATGTTTGATAGAAGTTGCCAGAGAAGGTTACTTTTGCCTTTTTTTATTATATAGGTTATTTAGGAATGGTTTCCTTAACATTCAAATATGTTTGGTTTTTTTTTTTCCCATCTTTTGTCATGTGTTCCTTCATCCTGATGAAAGATTCCTTTTTATCTGTGATCATACTCCTTGACTTGAAGTCGATCTGATCCATATTAATACAGCTGTGCCAGCTTTCTCGCACACACCCACTCTGTGGTTTATATTTGAAGTTATTGTGAAGGCACATAGTTGAGTAGTGTGGTTTTTTATTATTTTTGAATCTTGTCTGACATTCTTTATCTTTTGATTGAGAAGTTGGTCCATTTATATTTAATGTAATGACTGGTACAATTGGGTTTAAGTCTGCCATCTAGGTACTTACGGCCTTTTGTCCTATCTGTTCTCTGTATCTCCTTTCTTGCCTTCTTTGGGGTAAATTCATGCATATTTGGTATTCAATTTTATTCCCTCTATTGATTTTTTTTAAGCTATTCCTCTTGGTGGTGGTTATATGGTGGTGGGTGTGTTTTTTTTTTTTTAAGTTATTGCTTCAGAACTCTGCTGTTTAACACATTATTGACGAGAGACACATTAATACATCTTTTTTTACCCAACCATTATTGACATGTCAATATCATTTACATAACAAATTACTGGCCACAGATATTAATTCCTTAAAATAATCCCCTGGTCAATGATGAGTTAATATAATAATCACTAGTCACATATGGCTATTTAAATTAATTGAAACATGAAAAAATAAGTCCCTGACTAGAGTATGGAGAATGGATTGAAGGGGCTGAGGAACAGAAACAGGAAGGTAAGTTAGGACAGATTTAGAAACCCTGGAAACTTTTTGTGAGGTATTACTAACAGAGTTTAAGAGAAATGGTAGGATTGAAAGATAATGGGGAGGTGGAATCAACAAGAATGGCTAACAAAGGGAATGTGAGGTGAAGGAGAAGGGAGACGTTCGTGTGACTCCTAAGATTTCCTTCTTAGGCAAGCAAATGAATGATGGTACCATTCTTTAATTGAGGCAGGGAAGACAGGGGAGTCAGAGTTGGGGGAAGATGAGGAGTTTTGTTCTGGAGACCTTATGAGACAGATATTTGTAGGAATTTCAAGGTGGAGATAAGTAGTAAGCAGTTGGCTGTGTGAGTCAAGGATTTTTGGAGAGCTGTGTAGAGCAGAAATTTCTTTTTAAAAAAATTTAAATATTTTTAAAATTATTTAATTTAAATAGTTTTAAATGAAAATAGAATAGAAATATACAGAACTCTGGGGATCACCAACAAGAGGAGGACTGCCTGCCCCAGTGTGGGGGACAGGTTCGATCCCAGGTCCAGGAGGATTCCACACACCTTGGGGCAGTTAAAGCCTGTGTGCCACAACTACCGAAGCCCACCCATGTGCCTAGAGCCCGTGCCCCACAGCGGGAGAAGGCACCGCAATGGGAATCCCTAGGGAGTAACAACTAGAGACTAGCCCCCCGATCACCACAACTGGGGAGAGCCCGCACGCAGCAACTAAGACCCAGTGCAGACAAAAGAAGTAATACATATTTTAAAAAAAGAGGAAGAGGAAACACTAGGCAGAGCTTACAGATGGTTGAAAGAAAACCGCTGCTGCTGCTGCTACTAAGTCGCTTCAGTCGTGTCTGACTCTGTGCGACCCCATAGACGGCAGCCCACCAGGCTCCCCCGTCCCTGGGATTCTCCAGGCAAGAACATTGGAGTGGGTTGCCATTTCCTTCTCCAATGCATGAAAGTGAAAAGTGAAAGTGAAGCCGCTCAGTCGTGTCCGACTCTTAGCGACCCCACGGACTGCGGCCCACCAGGCTCCTCCATCCACGGGATTTTCCAGGCAAGAGTACTGGAGTGGGGTGCCACTGCCTTCTCCGAAAGAAAACTAGGAGAGAATATATCCTTGAATACAAGGAAATAGTTGTGAATAGATGGTTAAATAATAGTGACCGGATTACTAGGCAGATGTTGTGTAGATAATATTTGACAAATTTGGCTTAGATCCACTTTTCTAAGAAGCAGCAAGTTATTCAGTGCTTTGAAATTATTCAGTGCTTTTATCATTTATACTCCAATCATTCATTCCCTTTATCTTTTAGTATCTATCCTATCTTGCTGTGTATTGGGCACTCTTCTAGGGATAGGAGCTACAGAGATAAGAGTTAGTGTCCATCATCCTCTTCCTGTAAAAGAAAGACATGCAAAGAGATGTCTGTTGTTTATTTGCTAAATCGTGTCCGCAACCACAAATAAAGAGGAAGGGAGGGAAGGAGGGAAGAAGAAGAACCAAAATTGGAAAAAAAAAAAAGCATATAGAGCTCATCATAAGAAATTCAAGCAATTCAGAAAATCCAGGCAAGATCACCAAGGACCCCACCACTGAGAAATAATCGTTATTAACATCAGGTTAACACTGTCTGGATACATCTTTAAAGGTTGGTACATATAAAAGGAGGGATGGAAATAATTTTACCTAATTAGGGTTATACTATATGTGCTATTTAAATGTTAAGTGCTTAATTTCACTTTTAAAAGATAAGCATCAAAAAATAAACTTCACGTGAAGAATTCTTTCAACAGGTAGTAATTGCCAAAAGATCCATTTAAGGTTAACAGAAAAAGAGCGTAAAACATTGAAACCTTGGTTATTTTTATAAAGCTGTAAGTGTGTGTCTTACTTTTCAGCAGCCTGATATGACTCTACTGTCAGTGATGAAGAAATTAACACCTTAGTTTCTTTTCACCTTTCTCCTCGTGTTCCCCCTCTACCAACTGCTTCCTGATCTTCACCTTTAATTCCATTGTCACTGTTGGTAACATTTGTCTACTCCTCTGTAACCTGATCCATTTATTTGTTTATTCTCAGCTCCACATATTTGATTCAGTTTTTACCATCACCTCTTGTGTCATGGCCTCTGGCTTCTCCAGCCCAGAGTTGTGTTATTTTTTTTCACCTCTCGTTGGCTAGATTTCATCATCAAGTAGCTTTCTTAAGAAGGGCCCCAGTGGTCCCCGCAGTCCTCTGTACCGTCTGTCTGTCACCTTTTTATACTCAAATGACAACTTGGCCGGGCATAAATTTGTTGGGTCATGCTTTCTTTCCCCTGAACTTTTGACATTTCTCCTCTGTCTCCTGGAATTATGTTGAACTTTTTTTTTTTCTTCCTTTACTACTCCTTCCCTCTCTAACTTCCCCCCCTACCATCAATGAATCAGAATTGCAGTTTTCAAAGAAATGTAAGTTCTTTAAAACCGTCTCACACACTGCAGTTGAGAGAATTATTACTAGGAAGGCCCACCACAGCTATGAGACTCTGATGTGAGCCAAGGTATTTTTGGAGTGTTAACCATGCATCTTTGTTTTCCTTTATAGAGATAATTGATGACCTTGCCAACCTGGTGGAGAATACCGATGAGAAACTTCGCACTGAAACCAGGCGTGTGAATCTGGTGGACAGGAAGTCCACGTCTTGTGGTAAGAGACTGCTGTAGCTACAGCTCTTGCTTCTCTCATCGCTTGCGG
This sequence comes from Bos indicus x Bos taurus, assembly GCF_003369695.1. Lineage (NCBI taxonomy): Eukaryota > Metazoa > Chordata > Mammalia > Artiodactyla > Bovidae > Bos > Bos indicus x Bos taurus. The sequence goes on along the minus strand of NC_040094.1, from coordinate 29,783,824 downwards.
ATAAGCTTCCCACGTTTGGTCTGATTTTACCGCAGGGATCTGCTTGCTCTTCGAATACATGCAGTTTCATGGGATGAAGTGTTGAAATTTCTAGAAGATTCCTACATCTTGGCAAAAACGAAGTGAATTGTTACAAGTGCAGGGAAAGTAGAATGCATTGTTAATTTTTTTTTTTTGTAATTAAAAATAAGAAACTTTCCTCAGTGCTTACGGAGAATCGTAGTCTGAGAAATTGTATGATGTCATGCAGACCGGTGGTGCTAGATCTCACGGGTTTCACAGGCCACCTTGCTTGTTTTGTGCCTTGTTGTTTTAGTCACAAGCGTCCTTGCTGAACCTGGAGCCATAGAGCAGTTAGAGCATAGAGCCTAAAGTCCAGCTGAGTTTATATCCAGTATTTAGTGATGTTGTCTTTGGCAGTCCTTTTACTTCTTAATACCTTGTGCATGAAATGAGGAGACATAGGTCAAAATAAGAACCACCAGGAATGATGTTTAGAGTGCTGACTCCCTGGCCGTCCCCTTGAGACTGAGTAGAGCGAGGCTGGAGTTCCAGAGGGTTCATCATTTAACAAGTGTGTCAGGCACTCCTGATGCGGGTCCTTGCTCTTGGGCAGACATTCTGATGCAGATGCTTGTCGGGTTTCAATGATCTGTTGCCCGTGCACAGCGCCATGCCCACAGGTAAGTGACGATGAATGGTGCTGAAGCAGCAGTGATTACACTCATGGTTATTTGGTGTTTCATCTCACAAAGGTGCGCCAGATGTATAAAGCTAAGACTTTTGTTACATCTAACAGTGCACTAGCACTACCAAAAAAAGAAAAAAATCTAATGACCTGAACTTTTCGCTTTTTGCCTGATTTTAGCCCTTTCAATATGAAGAATGTAGTGGATCCCTCTGTTCTGTCCAGTTTTAGAAGAAGGACCTCTATGCCAGGGTCACCTGTGATGCACAGTTTGAGAAGTGCTACCTCCCTTGCCTGTGTGTGTGTGGTCAAACAGCAATCTAGAACAACCAGGTGATGGAGGGCCAGGTAGATACAGACTCTGGAATCTCAGAGGAAGTAGAACGTGGGGGCACCTGCCTGCTTCCTTTTCATCACCTGTCTGCTCCCCTCAACCTGGCAGTTCTCATCCACCGGATGCCAAGCCAGTCTATGCTCCTGCTTCTATAATAGAGCACGTGCTTCTTTCTGCTTCCTGCCCAAAGCAAAGCCTTCTTGATTTTGCTTTAACAGTCTTCTCATAACTTCCCACCATGCTGTTCTTTGCATCAGATCCTCCTGAGTCTCTGGCAACAGAGATACATGGGTTCACTCCCACCTCCATCTGTTATTATCTTCAATTCTCATATAAACTTAATCTTTCTGAACTTGCGTTTCCTTGGCTGTTTAAAAAAACAAAACAAGTAGATAGCCTGGTTGTCAAAATGAAATTATATAAACCATGTAAAGTATCCAACACTGGCCATTGTCCATGAATTTCCGTATTTTGTGCAGAGAGCGGCTACGGCCTGATAGTGAAGAGTGTGGGCTCCAGAGGTTGGACTCACATCCCAGCTCCACCATTTACCAGCCATGTGACCTTGGGAAATCCCACTCCCCTGTGCCTTGATTTTCCCATCTCCAAAGTGGGAATAATAATGGTACATATCTGAGAGGGTTGTTGTAAGGAATACATGATTTAATAGAGATAAAGATATAGATGATAAGTAGATAGATAGATAGGGATATATAGCACTTAGAACAGTGGTTAGCACATAGTAAGCAGTGAGCAAGAGTAAGTATTGACTGTTATCATTATATGTCAGTCTGTTTTGCATTTACAACATAGCGGTCCTCAGCACATGCCATTCATGACATCACAATGAAGAATATTGATTCTACTGTTGCTAATTTTTTATTTTATAGTTTTACCTGGTATTGATGTTTGTATCTAGAAATGTCCATAAAAATATTTTGAGCTGAGCTGTTTAATTTTTCTGTCTCTGCAAATATGACTACTTCTTGTCTCTACAACTGTGACTACTCTAGGTATCTCATGTAAATGAAACCATACAGTATCTGTCCCTTTGTATCTGGCTTATTTCACTTAGCATAATGTTTTCAGTATTCCCCTATGTTGTACCATGCATCTGGAATTCTTTCCTTTTTTAAGCTGAATAATATTCCATCGTTAATATTTATACCACATTTGTTTACCCATTTATCTGTCAGAGGACTCCTGGGTTGTTGCCACCTTTTAGCTACTATGAATAGTGCTGCAATGTGCACGAATGTACAAGTATGAGTTCAAACCCCTGCTTTTTTGTGTATATACCCAGAAGTGAAATGTCAAAGTGTTGATCGCTCAGTCATGTCCAACTTTTTGTGACTCCGTGGACTATAACCAACCCAGCTCCTCTGTCCATGGGATTTTCCAGGCAAGAATACTGGAGTGGGTTGCCATTCCCTTCTCCAGGGGATCTTCCTGACCTGGGGATTGAACCTGGGTCTCCTGCATTGCAAGAAGATTCTTTACCATCTGAGCCATCAGGGAAGCCCCATCTGAAGTAGAATCACTGAATCAAATTGTAATTCAGTGTTGAATTTGGAGAAGGCCCTGCCCTACTGACCTGACCTTTTGTTTTGCTTTCAACCTTTAAACTCTTAGTTACTTTCTACTGGTTTTGTTTTGTTTTGTTTTGTTTTTAGTGTGATAAAAGCCCAGTTGCAGGGAGGAGTCAGGGACTTCTGCAACCTGAGAGGGGCAGGCAAGTGGGGTGGAAGGTAAGGTCCTGGGCCTGCCTACTTGGCAAGTGTAAGAGGAGACCCTTACCCCATTAAAGTGGGGCCCTAAAGAGCTATACCCTGGGGGGAAGAGTGAACCAGAACCAAACTTGCCTTGGGGATTGTGGAGAAGGCAGCCTTGGCCCTGTACAGATGAGGAGAAGAAAAGGAAGAAAGACCATTTTTTCTGACAAGTTGTGGTCACAGAAAGGCCCTCATGTGCATTTGTATCCTGAGTAGACACACTCATCTGTTGTAGCTCCAGGTGCCTGGCGAAAGCAATGAAACACCTCTCTGGAAGAGAGAATATTATCCGTGGTCTCTAGGAATCAACCAGAAATAAAACGTCCAGGGCAATGACCAGCACACACCCAAAGATAATCTGGCATACACAGAGACAGCCCAGCATGAGCAGGGACCAGCAGCAGACTGCAGGAACCAACCTGCACACGCTGGCCGTATTAGAATTTTCAGATACAAATGATGAAATAAATTATTATATTTAAAGAAAGACATGACAGGCTTGAGAGTATCTTCAGAGAATAGGAAGCTATAAAGAGTAACTTAGAAAATCAAAAGGGATCAAACAGAACTTCTAGAAATAAAAAGTAACTGAAGTTCAAGACTCTGTGGACATATTTGGTACCCAGCAGAAGAGGGACTCAACTAGAGGACAGATGGGAAAAAAAAAAAAACCCAACATATTCCCTTTCTGTAAATGCAGGCATTTACAAAAGGCTGTCCAGACACCATGGAAGTTAAATTATGATCTTAATAAAAAAGGTGTTTAGTGGGGTAAGGGCTTGGTCTAAGAGCCTCAGGACATAGCAAAGAGTTAATCATTTGCTCTCCCCAAGTGCAGGGCCAGGTTGATCATTGACATGTAAATACAGACACACAGTACCTGAAGCTGCTAGTAGGGAGTATTTTAACTGTTTGGGGGCGGGGTGGGTGGGAATCAAGCCTCTCAGGGTAACTCAGTTACTGTTAACTTGATGACTGTTTAAGAGGGCTTGAGCGAGCTAAGAATAGCAGTGACGCCTCATCATTTTACTTAAGGGAGTGCAAAAAAAAAAGGCTGTGAACCGTGAAATGGTCTTTTGTTTTCCTACCGCCAGCATATCGCCCTACCGATCTGATATAATATCAGTCATAGATGCTTTCCCAATGAGGAAATTTCTGGTTGTATAGACAGACCCGATTGCAAGGGGGCCCGCTCAGAAGGGCCCAATGATGAATCTGTTTGTTCAGTTGTTAACAAAGGATTCAGACGCCTCTTTATGAACCTTTCACTCGGCAGCCTGGGCTTTAACATTTTTTTTTTTTACTGGGATCTTTGGGTGGTTTTTTCCCCCACCTCCCTTTTCTTCACCCACCTCCACCCCAATAACAACAGCATCAAGTATAAAACAATATTGTCTCTCTCCAGCTTCTAAACACAAACGAGACTGCTATTTTTCATTGGCACCTACATGTCCGTTCAGATCTGTTATGTGTGCTAAGGACACCCACATAAAAGCAGCATCTTTGTAATTGCAGTTTAAATATTCATTGTGCCCCGTCCTCATTAGAATTCAAAATAGAGCCTCGTCTGAGTCTGAGGGACGCAGCCAATTGTGAAAGGCCAGGCTCAGAGTTCTGAATGACCCGGGTCGAGGGACAGTGTTGCTTCTCAGCATATGGACTATTACGTAATGTTGTCTAAGCACAGCCATTGTGAGTTTAGCAGCGTCTCAGGGATGTGGTTAGAAATCAGCCCTGCTGGCACTGTGTTAACACTGTCTTAATCTGGAACCACTGGATTTGCCTTCCACTCCTCAGAAATGGGGTGGCTTGGGCAAGGTGGATCCGTTCAGTCTTTCAGAAAGGACAGTTCCGCATGGCTGTGAGCCCAGGCAGACCCAGGTCACAATCTGGGCTCTGACACTGACCACCTGGGTGACTCGGAGAGTGGCTTGCTCTCTCTAGGGCTCAAAATGGGCGTACCATGGTTATTCTGCAGACTATACAAGAACAAGTTGGGTGGCATCATGCATGCCTGTGCTACTGAGTCCTCAGTAAATGCCAGCAATGTTAAAATGTGGCTGTAAATTGGTCATCAAGAGCCGCCTTGACGAATGAGACTCAGAGGCTCTTACCTCTCACTGAAGTCAGCTTAGAATGGTCTTTAAGGAAAATAGTGATGACTCAAGAAAGTTATGGTGGAATATTATGGAGCTAGGAAGTTTGCATCCTCATTTAATCAGAAATGGAGTCAGTTCCCCCCGCCCCCGCCCCAGTTAAGCTGGAATTTATAATCTTGTGGCTGAAGCCATTTCCAGTCATGAAATTAGTGAAAGCCCCCTGGGGGGGCCTATTCAGGTGGCATGGCTTGACTTTTGTATAGCACAGAAATGACTTGCTCTTTTATTAGCACATTATTATTACTTATTACAGACTTATTTTCCATATAGACTTGTTTAGACCCAGGGTGGGAGCAGCATTAAGCCTTTTGGTATACAGGCATGCATCATCGTATTACACTTTGCTCTTATTGTACATCACAGATGTTCTGGGGTTTTATTTGTGTTTTACAAGTTTAGGGTTTGTGGCAACCCTGTCTTGTCAGATGATGGTTGGCGTTTTTTGGAGAGTATTTTTAAATTAAGGTATGTACTTTTTTTTTAGACATAATGCTGTCACACACTTAGTAGACTACAGTACAGTCTAAACGTGGCTTATATGCACTGGGAAACCAGAAATTTGTATGATTTGCTTTATCGTGATATTCCCTAGAATAGCTACTCAGGCAGCCTCAAACCAGCCCCTGGAGAGCCAAGGGGGCTAATTCAGTCTTTTCAGTCTCCGTACGCTCCTATTCCCCTTTTTAATTTGGCTTTGCTGAGTCTTACCTGGGGCAGGTGGGATCTAGTTCCCTGACCAGGGATCGAACCCAGGCTCCCTGCATTGGGAACTCGGAGTCTTAACCCCTGGACCACCAGGGAAGTCCCTCAGCCTCCCTTTGTCTTTCTTTTTTTCACTCTTCCATCTTCCATGGAAGACGTACTTAGGACTCAGTCCTTTATTCTTTTTTCCTTGGCACTTTTTCCTTAAGCTACTCTTTTGACTCTTGGATGGTTTCACAGGCAACTCACAGCTCTGCATCCCAGACCCCAACTTCCCCTGAATCTCAGGGTCTGTGTCTTCAGCTGCCGCCACACAGTTTCTCTTGACCGCACCCCCCCCACCCCCCACCCCCCCATCCCCCGCCCAGCACACTCTCAATCCCTGTATGCTCTTCATAGACTCATTGTCTTTAGCCCCAAATAAGCTTCCTCTTCCGTTGCTCCCCATTTCTTCAGGCTCAAAACTTCCTGTGTTCCCTCAGAGGCTTTCAGAAGCCAGACAGCAAGTCTCCTTGAAGGAAGCAGGCCCTCGCTGTTCTCTCTGGTGGCAAACGAGAGAGTGAACAGCAGAGTTTTGCTATGTGGGAATGCCACGCCGGATCATCTGTGTGTTTATTTTTATGGGAAGCCTGAAATCTGGATCTTTAAGTGAAATTTCCTAATATTTTAGTGTTGACAGTAAACGAACATTTAAAAAAAATTCCACGTGGGCCAAGTAAAGCATGTGGCGAAGCCCTACACTTTGGGGCCTCTCTCTCACTTCTGTTTGGTCAACCCCTAGGCCTGTCTGAGAATAACCGTGAAGTATCTGTCTTCCCCATTCATCACTTTGTGTTCTCACCACTCTGTTTCTGGCTCTTGTCACATTAAAAATAATAATGAAAGGATTTCCCTGGCAGTCCAGTGGTTAAGAATCCGAGCTTCCATTCCAGGGTGCTCAGGTCTGATCCCTGGTTGGGAAACGAAGATCCCGCAGGCTATAAGGTACAGCTGAAAAAATTAAAAGTAAATAAAACCTTAAATAATAATGATAATGAAGAATTCTGTTTACTGGGTACATAAAAATGTGCATGATTACAGCGTTGGTCATATTTATAGAAACTGTGGCCTGCCGTCTTGTGAATTTGGTGTCTGAATACAGGAGACGTCTACCTGGCTACCAGTGTTACCAAGATAAACAAGATGAATGCTTCTCTTAAGAGTTCTCTTATTTTGTCAACGTGCCCTTTTCAGTTGATTTAAAACTGTTTTGCTCCCTAGACATATCTGCTGTATATTTTAGAGAAATGACTGTTCTCCATCATGGAGATAATAGATACCAGGAAGTGAAACTACAGAGCGTAAAATTCTTAGGACACCTGCTTCTAAAGTCCAAGGAAATACGGGGACACTCCAATGAATATATTGGAATTGCTCGATACTCATTTTAGGAGCTGAAACGTACAACTCGCAGTCCTTCTCCGGGCACCTCTGAATACTCCCCTCCTGGGCCCCATGGGTGCATATGGCACTGGTGTCATGCATGTGTGACCCGTTTGTAATCAGGTGTCTTTTGTATGTGACCACACCACTGTTGTCTGCTTTGGTTTTGAATTCCTACTGTGGAAAAGCCTGGTTTTTCTGCTAACAACATTTATTTTAGGGGAGCGAGAAAAGGACCAGGCTGTTCAAATGTTGATGCTTTGGCTTAATCCAGGCAAAGTGAAGCCTTTGAGAGGAGCGCCAAATTGGAAAACCCCTACTTAATGGAAGGTGATTGATAAGGGCTGACAGCCCCAGAGCTGTCACCATGACCGCCTGCGAGGCCGCCACGCTTTTCTAATCTGTTACGAGGCAGTGACTTTTGCTATCATCAAGGGGTCAGAAATGATCACAAAGTAGAATCATTTTTTGATTATTGTTTTTGCTCGGTGTGGTTTGGAAAGATAAGGTGTGATTTCCAAGAGCGGCTTCTGTTGTGATGGAGCAATAACCACAGTGCACGGGCTTGGCTGATACCCCTCCCCCGGGCATGTTCGTGCGAGTTTTCTGGTTGTGTCTGTTCACCAGTGAATTCGTCTTTCAGCCTGCTCCATGGGACCGGCAAGTACTGGCTGGGTTTAGAAGGATGATCATGGCCTGGGACAGAGCGTGTTTTGCTCACTCAACGTGTATCTCACTCACCTCTATCGTGTGTCTACCACTTATGGGAGGCAGAGCCCCAGTGCCTACTCAGGGTACTTGTGTGCCTGCAGCCTGACTTTTCAGGAGTTTACCATTACAGGCCAGTGCTTCTCATTCTTACACTGATGTTATTTTATATTTGTAAATTGAAATGAGGAATTGGATTCTCTTTGTGACCAAAATTAATCCAAACGGGGAAGTCTTGGTATCTTTGATATCTTTCTTTTACCTATAAAGTCAATGGCTTAGTAACACTGTGTTGCAGTCACTCAGTGGTGTCTGACTCTTGTGACCCCAGGCACTGTAGCCCACCAGGCTCCTATGTCCATGGGATTTTCCCAGGCAAGAATACTGGAGTGGGTTGCCATCTCCTTCTCCGGGGGACTTTCCCAACCCAGGGATTGAATCTGAGTCTCCTGTGTCTCCTGCATTGGAAGGCAGATTCTCTACCATTGAGCCACCTAGGAAGCCTGGTTAGTAACGTTGACCATAAGCTAACGGTCAACATTACAAGGGTTTATTATTGGACTCTAATCCAATTATAATTGGATTTCCTCAGAAGAAATTGGCCGTTTTCCTTATAGCTGCTGCTGCTGCTGCTAAGTCTCGTCAGACTCTGTGCGACCCCTTAGACGGCAGCCCACCAGGCTCCCCCGTCCCTGGGATTCTCCAGGCAAGAGTACTGGAGTGGGGTGCCATTGCCTTCTCCCAAGTCCTTATAGCTAGATTCATCCAAATCTCATAAAGTCAGTAGGTGGGGGGTGGGGATGGGGGGGAGTCAGTGACTTAGACTAGATGGTCTTTGAGTTGATCCAACTCTGTTGTCCTCTTTCCATACCCCTTTGAGGAGAATTAGACACTTCCTTGCGCGTGCGCGCACACGCGCACACACACACACACACACACACACACACACACACACACGTCGTCAGATGTGAGCCAAGGGTCTTGGCCAGAACTTTGCTGATCTCATTTCATATAGGGTGGTTGGCACCAGGTTAGATACTTGCAGAGTTAAATCCTACCTGAACAGGGACTTTGACCTTTGATGTTATGTATTCTGTTTGATTGGGGGAAAATTTTAACAGTTATATAACAGAATAAAACCAAGTGAGATAGGGTAATTTTTAAATGGAAGATATAGAGACCATCTGTTGTAGTATGTGTTTGTATTGGAAAATAAAGCACTGGGCTTATTGAGCATAACTCCTGGGTTCTGTGTTATAAGTAGTTGGAAGAGATGCCTCACACGTTTCTCTCAATTTGGCTGTTATAGCTCTAGGGTATTTTTAGTAAATTAAATTTTTTAAAAGGAAGCTGTAATTTTTGAAAAACATCCCCTAAAATTTAAGTTTTGGGTTCAGGTTTTCATGCCACTCTCCCTCAAAAATTGTTACTATGAAATGGAATAAGTGGACATTTAGCTGATTTTAGGGTTATTTAAAGTCACAGTGATTCACAAGTGGATTATCTTCTCTCTGTATTATCCAAAGGGAAATTCAGATATCAGACGACCTTCCTGACTTTCTGGTTCTTGCCACTCTGCTGAGGCTCTCTAGCCCGGGCCAGTTTCTAGTGTGTACTCAGAGAACATCGTTTTACTACCACATCAGCCATGATGCCCAATGTGGATGCTTCCGAGAAAGAGTTGTTGTTCAGTCACTCAGTCATGTCTGACTCTTTTCGACCCCAAGGACTGTAGCCCGCCAAGCTTCCCTGTCCTTCACCATCTCCCAGAGCTCGCTCAAACTCATGTCCATTGAATCAGTGATGCCATCCAAGAATCTCATCCTCTGTCGTCCCCTTCTCCTCCTGCCTTCAGTCTTTCCCAGCATCAGGATCTTTTCCAGTGAATCAGTTCCAGTGAATCAGGTGGCCAAAGTACTGGAGTTTCAGCTTCAGGATCAGTCCTTCCAAGGAATATTCAGGACTGATTTCCTTTAGGATGGCCTGGTTGGATCTCCTTGCAGTCCAAGGGACTCTCAAGAGTCTTCTCCAACACCACAGTTCAAAAGCATCAATTCTTGGGTGCTCAGCTTTCTTTATAGTCCAACTCTCACATTCATACATGACTACTGGAAAAACCATAGCTTTGACTAGATGAAACTTTGTTGGCAAAGTGATATCTCTGCTTTTTAATATGCTGTCTAGGTTTGTCATAGCTTTTCTTCCAAGGAGGAAATGTCTTTTAATTTCGTGGCTACAGTTACCATCTGCAGTGATTTTGGAGCCCGGGTGATTTTGGAGAAAAGAGTAACCACTGGTAAAGTTGAATAGAAACAAGCAAAATTAAAAGAGCTGTCATACCTTCAGAAGTCATAATAATTAATACCTGGCTGCAGTCATTTCTCACTGTGCAGAGCGTCTCTGTCACCCCCTTCTGCTGCCTGTCCAGGACTAAGTCCCAGCCACCACTTTTCACTGAGCAGCAGACTTCACAGCGGCGCCCATGTGAAAAGCAATTCAATTTCAGGGCAGTGCTTCCAGTCCAGAGCCCTGACATTAATTTTTTTTTTTAAGTCTTTGTTGAATTTGTTACAATACTGCTTCTGTTTTATATTTTAGTTTTTGGCCCAGAGGCATGTGGCATCTTAGCTCCCCCATCAGGGATCAAACCCACACTTCTGCACTGGCAGGCAAAGTCCTAACCACTGGACTGCCAGGAAAGCTCCCAACATTAATTTTTTTTTTAAAGAACTTGACTGTAGACCTTGTTGCATTCATAAAAGAATTTTTTTTTAAATCAGCCCTAGGGACCCATTCATCTGCTCCAAGAGAACCTCACCAGTGTCACAGTTTTTAGTTTTCTGGTCACCTTTTTGTTTTTAGTTTTCTGCTCACCTTTTCTATCTCAGAGCCAGGCAGTCATGACACTTTCCAGTCATTGAACCGGTGTTAAATTCCTGAGAAAAATTGATTTGGAGCTCATTTGAAATCACTGTTGGGTTTTCTCTGTCCAAGAGTGTGAGCACTGAGATCAATTTCTCCGGATTAGCAGCAGAATGATCTTTGTATTGGACTCCGGCATCAGCGGTCCATGACGCGGCCCTCCGCGCATGCGCAGTATCGAGGACCCCCCCCCCCCCCCCCCCCCCCCCCCCCCGCGTATCTCGCTTTGTGCTGCTCTGCGCTGACTGCAGCCTGCAAAATGAGACTCCGTGGCCTTGGCAGGGCACGTGTCCACTGAGCGGCTCCCTACCCCACCACTCCACATTCTTCCACAAGTTGATTTATGGTGATAAGAGCCCTTCTTTCTTTTGGCCCTCCAAGCACTCATTCCTTTCAAAATGACTTTTGAATTTCTGAAGTCTTATTTTTTAAAAAAATAAAAAAAATTTTTTTTTTTTTGGGCAAATCTGGAGCTAAGATTCTTCATCATTGTGTTGGCATTTGTCTAGTATAACTTCTTACCTGTAAACCAACAGAAAAGTGGAAAGAAAACTGTAAAGAGTCGCTTTTTTAAATGGATAAATACAGTGGTGGTTGCAGCACAGTAATGTGAATTCATATTTAACCCCCTGAACTGTACACTTTAAAATGGTTAAGGTGGTAAATTTTGTGTTACATGTTTTTAGCATAGTAAAAATTTTTTTCTGTTTAAAAAATGAGTAAATACTTGGTGTACCCCATTCCAGGAAATATGGCAAAGTGAGAATAAAATTTCTTGTTATCTTTGTAAAATAATTTGTAATATTGTTCCATACAGCCATTTGTTATGTGATGTGCTAACAGAATCTTACTTAAATCTATATAGATTTGCCTAAGCAAAATAGAAGTAGGAACAAAAGTGGCTTCAAAAACCAGAGGGCATCTTGAAAATAAATGTAAGTGAATTAATCACTGTGGTTGCTATATCTTATTCTTGCCATTCTTAGTAATACAAAAAAGGAGACATAATTGTAATGCATTACTGGGTGTGTGTGTGTGTGTGCTTAGTCATGTCCAACTCTTTGTGACCTCATGTACTGTAACCTGCCATAGACATATACATAGCCATAATAATATAGATATTAGTTATTATTTTAGAATTATTTGAATAAAAAATTTATTTCTGCATTAATCATTTTGATGCAATAATTTTCTTTAGTGTTGAGGTCTTTAGGTTTATAAGGTCTTTAAAAACTTGAGGGACAAGCTTCTAAATAGTAAACAAAATCTGTTAATTAAAATAATAAAAAGATTATCCAGTAACAAAAAATTCAGGTAACTTTTAAAGAGTCCTTTGTATCCCCTTAGCTGGATATATTTCCAGAATGATGAACTGCAGACTCCTCAAATGTTACTATTGTTGTTGGGAGTGGTATTAGTAGAGTAAATCAGAATCTACTGCATGTGTTAGTAGAAGAGAATAAGTTAGTAAATATATTGATGTTCTTAGGAGCAAAACAGATAGAGATAGCAAATGGAAAAGAAAGAATGAACTTTATGGTGTTAGACTTGAATTAGAAGTATCACTGTAGACTCATGATTTAAAAATAAGGAAAAAATTTAAAAAAAAAAAAGACATTTCTTTTAACTACCTAAAGAGCCTAGAAGCAGTGATACTCCAGTATTTGACGACAGTTAGTGCCTAGATCTTTTTGGGGTTGGCCATTAAGATCTTTGGGAAAAATTCGAACAAACTTTATGGCCAATCCAGGAGTTTCTAAATAGTATTTACCCTGCCCCGCCCGCGCCCCCCCCCCCCCTCCCCCCGCAACAACACATATGCAAACCAAGTTTTTCTTGTAAAAACAACTAATTCCAGGTCTGGAGCAGAGAAATTATAAGGCAAGGGTGGAACTTCTTGGGTCAGAAGTCAAGGAAATGCCCTAACAATGATGAGGGCTTGGAGCTGGCTTAAAGGGACCCTTGCTGGTCAAATTTAGATAATTGAAGTAGTAAAAATAATGATGGTAATAAATATTGGATTTTTTGTTTGTTTTGATTGTTTATTAACCAGATTACAATAATAATCCTGGTAGATATCTTAGTTCATCCTTCTAATAAGCCTGTTGATCTGGTCTTCCCTGTTGCCAGCATCTCCACCTTCTACAAAATGGGTGGTCTCTTTCTTCATTCCACCTCGTGGAGAAGACAATTTAAAGGGCCACAGGAAGTTGTTTGCTTCTTTGAAACGTTTTCCAACGGTATAGATCTCATGAATCAGATCCTCCATGCAGATGATTCCATATTTCCCAAGAGATCGAGCAATCAATGCGTTGTCTGTCAGGGCAGTTCGCTTTTTGTTGATTTTGCCATAACCACGCTTGTAAATCAGTTCATTTACAGACTTCAGATTTGGGTACCCCCATGCAATGTATGGCTCCACAATTCTCAGCATGTTAATTGATGCCTTGTTGAGCTTCACAGAGGTGCCGCTGAATATCTGCCGGAGGCGAAGGAGCCGCAGCACCTTTCAAGCCTTTGGGCTCAACCATTGGTACCTCTGATCCTGATGACAAACGCCAATTTGGGTTCCGAGGGTACATAGAAGTTACCGGCTTTTCGTGCCATCCTAGCCATTCGAATTTCAGTTCTGTACATCTGCCTGTATTCCTTGTGGTAATGCTTAGCTTTTTCATAGATAAGCTTCCTCCTTGCCTTTCGAAGCATCTTTTGGGCAGACTTCTTTCTCAGTCGCTTGATCTTAAGCTCTGCGAAATTCTTCCACTTTTTCTTAAGGGTTTCTGGCACAGCAGGAACCTTCTTTTTCTTCTCTTCTGCACCCTCCATGGTTCCAGCCGGGAAAGAGGCTGGATTTTTAAAAAATGTATTCATGAGTCCACATCAGTAGTCCAAAAAGGCAGAGGTGAGGCTGAGGGTCATCTTGCCAGTAAATGTAGAAGAATGATAAAATTATAAAATCATAATTTTGCAACCACCAGTATAATCATTTCAGAATTGTCAATGGATGCCAGATTGTTAGGTGAGAAGGTTGTGGAAAGTAGGATGTTCACAGTCTCAAATGGCCAAATTATTAATTACAAAGGAGGAAAGAAACTTGAACAGAGTGACCACACTTAGCCTCACCAGCGTGAGTGACAACCTCGCATTGTGCAGCTCCAAATGTGACAGGCAGGATGTAATGCAACATTGTTGCCAGATCTAATTGAGAGAAACAGACTAGTTCAGATTGGTGGACAGTCTATAAGACAGCCATCCTGGGTCCTTTACAAGTGTCATGGAAGAAAGAAAAAGATGGGAGCGCTGCTGTAGACTAGAGGAGACTGAAGAGAGATGACAATTAAATGCAGTCTGTGGTTTTGATTGGATTCTGGATCAAAACTCACACAGCTCTAGAGGTATAATTGGGATAATTAGGGGTATTTTTTTTCCTTTTCTGTAAGTTTTAAATCTTTCAAAATAATAGGTCAGGGTGGGGGAAAAACAAGGAAAATATAAACAGTGAAGTTTCCCCTGGACTACTGTCGTGTTCCTATCGTACCACATTGTTTTAGGAAGGGATGAAAACCTGGTGAAGCATCTGGGTGTGCCCCAGTGGGTGTTGCTTTCCAGTCAAGTCCGAAACCGTAGGAAGATCTTGAAAGATGAAGGCATCTTAGTGTGAGCAGGATTAGGCGAACATGGTAGGCGCTGCACGTACAGGGTTGTGAGGCTCTGGCTGTGCAGGAAAGAAACCCTGATCTCACTGGGGCTTTTCACTGAAGACCTAGGCCATCAAGAAGGTAAGAAGCAAAACTGAAGGATGGCCTGCCTGCGCAGCCAGCGTATGTGCTTCCTCAGCTGGAATACTTGGTGAACTTGAACCCTCACAGTTTCGATTCCCATCCTGAAAGTCATCCTGCTGTGGGGAAGATGTCTGGATGTTTATCTTCCCACTAGACCTTGAGCTTCCTGAGGTCTTTGAACTATGTCTTTCAATTCTGATTCCTAGCAGCTTGCAAAATGATGGACTTTGAATGGGATTTATTTGAGAGGCAGCTGAAGTCCTGTGGGTGATGGTTTTCCTTCTTTTCCTTTTTTTTTTTTTTATTATAGTCGATTTACAATGTTGTGTTAGTTTCTGGTGTACAGAAAAGTGATTCCACTTTATATGTATATATGCTATGCTAAGTCACTTCAGTCGTGTCCGACTCTGTGTGACCCCAGAGACGGCAGCCCACCAGGCTCCCCCATCCCTGGGATTCTCCAGGCAAGAACACTGGAGTGGGTTGCCATTTCCTTCTCCAATGCATGAAAGTGAAAAGTAAAAGTGAAGTCGCTCAGTCATATCCGACTCTTAGCGACCCATGGACTGCAGCCTACCAGGCTCCTCTCTCCATGGGATTTTCCAGGCAAGAGTACTGGAGTGGATTGCCATTGCCTTCTCCGATATGTATATATATATGTGTGTGTGTGTATATATATATATATACTCTTTCATATTCTTTTTAATTATGGTTAATTACAGGATATTGAATATAGTTCCCTGTGCTATACAGTAGGATATTATTTATCTGTTTTACATGTAATCAATTGTATCTTAGATGGGGGTTTTCTGAGTCTTCAGACTTTTTTTTTTACTTATTTATTTTAATTGGAGGCTAATTACTTTACAATATTGTATTGGTTTTGCCATACATCAACATGAATCTGCCACGGGTGTACACGTGCTCCCCATCCTGAACTGCCCTCCCACCTCCCTCCCTGTACCATCCCTCTGGGTCATCCCAGTGCACCAGCCCCAAGCATCCTGTATCCTACATCACAGACTTTTTTAAGGACTTGTCAGTCTGGAAAGATAAAAATCTGAGTATAGCTAGAAAGTTTATTAGATTATGAATGACATAGATAGGGATCACTTGGATTTGTTTCTCATAGTCGACAATATTCTAATGTCTAGGGCCATAAAAAAAAAAACCACCTGTCGCATAAATAAATTCCTTAAGTTTAGTAGCTTGCAGCCACAGGCTACCCAGCCACCATCATCCATTTTGCAAAGGCACACACACCCATTCTGTGGAATATTACTCAACCAGAAACAGGAGTGAAGTGCTGATACATACTACTCTGTGGATGAACCTTGAAGCATTACATTAAGGGAAAGAAGCCAGACCCCAAAGACCACGTATATGAAATGTCTAGAAGAGTCAATTATATGGAGACAGACAGCAGATTAGCGGTTGCCATGGGTTTAGGAGGAAGCTGGGGGGGTCTTGCTTAGTGGGTATGAGGTTTCCTTCTGGGGTGATGAAAAGGTTCTGGAATAAGATAGTAGCAGTGGTTGTAGGACTTTGTGAATGTAAGTCATGCCAATGAATATACATGTTAAAATGGTAACTTATTATGTTATGTGTAATTTACCACAATTAAAAAAGAAAAAGAAAACCATGAAAAATAAGGAGTAATTTCTCTAGGATCCTGTGGTGTCAAGCAGCACAGGCAATTTGGGAAGGCTGAGGGTTTCCTGGTTTTCTATAAAATGATGGGTTATTAAACTAAGGTAAGTTGGGGGCATATTTGACTCTTGAAGCTGCTCACAAGGAGAGACGTGTCTGTGTCCCTCCTTGTTAATCATAAATCCAGCGAAAGACAGAACATTGGATCCGACTCAACAAGACCATTCCTATGGTGTCACTTGTGCCACTGAGCACATTAGAAGCTCCAGGGAGCCTGCGCACTTCCCTCCTCCTGATTTCTGAGTTGGTTTTCTTTTTCCTGAATTCGGAGGCCTGTGCGATCCACCCTTAGTCCCGCACTAGCTAGAAACACCCTCCCCTGCCCCTCTATTGAGTATGTGATAAAGTGTTTTGAGTTTTGTAAAGAGCGGTGACCAAGTGCGGCCAGTGTTCGTGGTTTGTGGTTGTCGCTTGCTAAACTTTTTCTTCCCGTGGTACCTCTCACAAGTTCTTCATTTTCCATGACATGCTGAGGTTGAGGTTCAAGACGATGGATGGGCAGACTGGCAAGATGTGTGCTCCTGGGGCGATGCAGGCTCAAGTCAAGGGGAGAGAGAGAGATGGGGGAGGGCCTAGTAGAGTGAGAGGCAGAAGAAAGGAAATTTAAGAGATGGGAGAGGAAACAGAGAAGAGTGGTTTTGAAAGGTCAAGAAGAGAGGTCCCCTGTGCTCCCCTGTGGAATCTGCTTCCTGACTGTGATTCCTTTTCTTGATCTTGACAGTGGAGGGCTTCCGTGGTGTCTCAGACGGTAAAAAATGTGCCTGCAATGCAGGAGACCCAGGTTTGATCCCTGGGTTGGGAAGATCCCCTGGAGAACGGCATGGCCACCCACTGCAGTATTCTTGCCTGGAGAATTCCATGGACAGAGGAGCCTGGAGGGCTACAGTCCAAGGTGTCAAGAGTCGGACACGAGTGAGCAGCTAACACTAAGTGATACTGGAAATGAAAGTGAAAGTGAAGTCGCTCAGTCGTGTCCGACTCTTTGCAACCCCATGGACTGTAGCCTATCAGGCTCCTCCGTCCATGGGATTTTCCAGGCAAGAGTGCTGGAGTAGACTGCCATTTCCTTCTCCAGGGGGGTCTTCCCGACCCAGGGATCGAACTCGGGTCTCCCGCATTGCAGGCAGACGCTTTACCGTCTGAGCCACCAGGGAAGCCCAGTAATACTGGAGGAAACATGCAAAGAGTTGGACACAACTAAGTGACTAACACTAACAAACAGTGGAGGAAACAGCAGCTGTTTCTTGATTCCCCAAATCATTTATAAATGTGAAAAATATGGCTGTTTGGATGAGGCATGGCAGATGGCTAGGTCTGTAGCAAAAAGCTAGGAGAGACCCATACCTCAAAACATTGCTTCTCCCCACTTTCCAAGAAATCCTTTATTTACTTGTACCATCATTTAGAGAGTCACGTAGGCCAGGTGTCACGGATCCAAGCACTAAGCAGGTATTAAGAACCTGAGAGCTGCAGACCAGACATGTAACATTTGGGAGTGCTGGCTGCCCCCAGGAGCTGGAGCACATGTGCCCACCTGGATGGCATGCCTGCCCTTCAGCCCCTAGAACTGGGGGCCCTGCATGCCCAAGTCAGCTGCCGCCTTCTCTCTCTCTGTCTTTTAAAGAGAAATCTGATTTTACGTGGAATTGGAAATTATTGTGGAATTTTTAAAACTCTGCTGAGGTCAAAACATAACTGTAGACCAGACCTGGCTCCCTGGCTGCTGAATTATGACTGGTGATTTAAGTCCACAAATTACTAGTATTATCAGATGCAGAGAGTGGATATAGTTAGGGGCAAACATATGGTGGGGAGGGGGTGGTGAGGGGAGGTCAAAGTGTTTGTTACTCGCCTTCCAGAATAACATAATTTGATTTGGAAAAATCACCAGGGAGTCATCCATGTTAGGGAAGTTAGCGCTTTGATGGAGAAATAATTTTGTACCCTGGGTGGAGGAGGATTGGCGGGGTGGACAGGCCTGGATGCGGTCGGATGCTGTGGACCGTGACAGGTCCGGGGTGGTAGCATGGGATCTCAAGTTGTCTGGGTGCTAGGCAAAGGAGGACCAGAGCACAGAAAGAAAGGAAAAAGTTTAGTTTCAAAGACACACTGTCCCGCTTCTTCATTTTACCCAGAACCCCCTCATCATCCAGACTCCTGCTCTCCCATCCCACCGGGCAAATGGGAAACACTCCCTTTGCTTAAAGGTGAAACCTACGCAGAAATGCAAGGATGAGTCCTATACCTGTGCGACATAAATCCTGGAACGTGAACAGGTTGCTCATGTATGTTTATCTGCTCCTTTAAAAAAAAAAAAAAGGAAAAAATTTTAAAGGAACCTGGGTGAACATTAACTTCATTTTTTAATAGATAGCACTAATGGTATATTGTTCCCAAACCCAACCAAGATGAAACAAGAGTGGAAGCCTGGTTCCCCCAGCACAGCAGTGAGTAGAGCAAGAAGCTGGTAGAAAGGCCAGGAGCTGACAGATGGGGGACCTGGGAGGCAGGAGCGGGGAGGGTCACGGGCTGAGTGAGAATCTGTGATTCGTGTGCTTATCTGTTCCCAGGCGGGAACCACACTTCACCCTCCCCACCCCTGGTCTGACATCCATCACCACCAGGCCTGCCTTCCCTGATCTGAAGGCAGAATTTATGGTTAAGTTCCGAAAACGTGGAAAGGGCATGGAAATGGGGATGATGCATGCATGGGATCCGCTTGTGAAATGATAAATCACGGCCTCTTAAGGTCTAGGATTATTTTTGGCGTCTTTCACGTATGGGTTCTTTATAGGAGGGGCTTTGAGAAATAGGAATACAGCTTAAAAATGTGTAGAATTTTGTTGGGGTTTTTTTCCCCTCAAGACAAAAAAAAAAAAATTACAGTGATAAATTTGGCTGTTTAAATAGTCGAAGTTTCATCATGGCCTCATTGAGGCTGTTTTGCACCCAGCAGTAGGAGGACAGCTGTCATGGACCGCTTTCATCTGATTTTACCGCCTCCGGGTAAACTGAGACAAACTCTAGTGGTAAAAACCTAGAGTGGTTGGGAATCTCCAGGCAAACAGTTTGGTTTGGTTTCTGAGGCTGTGTGTGGAAGAATCAAATCTGCAGTTTCCTTGAAACGGAGCAGAAACATTTCACGGTCAGTGCTGTGGATTGTCCCCAGACCTCCGATCTCCTTTCTCAGAAATCACCTCCGCCCCTCTGTCCCAGTGGTCCTGGTCATGCCGTGCCTCCGGTGTGTGGCTCTTATCCACGCATGTCTCTCTCAACCATCCTGTCATTTCCTGGCACTTCTCACGTCTCCTACCACACTCATCATTTACAACCTCCCACTTGGAGAAGGCAATGGCACCCCACTCCAGTACGCTTGCCTGGAAAATCCCATGGACGGAGGAGCCTGGTAGGCTGCAGTCCATGGGGTCGCGAAGAGTCGGATATGACTGAGCGACTTCACTTTCACTTTCCACTTTCATGCATTGGAGAAGGAAATGGCAACCCACTCCAGTGTTCTTGCCTGGAGAATCCCAGGGATGGCGGAGCCTGGTGGGCTGTTGTCTATGGGGTCGCACAGAGTCGGACACGACTGAAGCCACTTAGTAGTAGTAGTATGCACCACCTTGAGTGCACACACAAGACACACACATGTACTTAGGTACTGCTGCTGCTAAGTTGCTTCAGTCGTGTCCGACTCTGTGCAACCCCGTAGACGGCAACCCACCAGGCTCCCCCGTCCCTGAGATTCTCCAGGCAAGAATACTGGAGTGGGTTGCCATTTCCTTCTCCAGTACTTAGGTACTGCTGCTGCTGCTGCTGCTAAGTCACTGCAGTCGTGTCCGACTCTGTGTGACCCCATAGACGGCAGCCCACCAGGCTCCCCAGTCCCTGGGATTCCCCAGGCAAGAATACTGGAGTGGGTTGCCATTTCCTTCTCCAGTACTTAGGTACTGCTGCTGCTGCTGCTAAGTCGCGTCAGTCGTGTCCGACTCTGTGTGACCCCATAGACGGCAGCCCACCAGGCTCCTTATCCACGGGATTTTCTAGGCAAGAGTACTGGAGTGGGGTGCCGGGGTGCCGTTGCCTTCTCCGGTACTTAGGTACACTTGACACCAAAACAAACAGCCGGCCTCTCTCCAGGATTTGTTTATTTCATCACTGCTCTTCAACGACTCCAGTGGACAGTTGCTTTCTTACTTGAGCCTTTCCTCTTTCCCCAGGGCTGTCTATCCCCCAAGCCACAGCCTTTCTCGTGTGCTCTGTCTCCCCCTCGTCGTCATCACCGCTGGCCTCCAGGCCGAGCTCCTGCCGCTGTACCTTCGTGCAGGGCCGCCAGCATCCCTGCCTCTGGTCTCAGCTCTCTCCCGTGCATCTTGATCGCTCTGAGACACCACTCTCATTTTGCCCGGTGCTTTCCGGAGCTCCAGCCTGCCTGGCCATCCTCAGCTGTGGCCCCGGGGCCCTCTGCAGTGTGTCTGCCTTCCTGCTCCCCTATGGGAACCTTCCACTCCAGCCAAGCCAGTTACCTCCCCTCCTCTAAGCCTTACTTGTCCATTTCTTCCTCTGCGCATTTGCTCGCAGTGGTGCTGTTCTCTCTCCAAGCATCTTCCTCCAGCTCCACTTAAGAGTTAAATACTATCATTCCCCTCTAGGGCATGCAGGTATTTTTACTCTTCAATTTATGACCATAGTGAATCTAAGTCTCTCTGGGGGAGGACCCAGGCCTTCCTCTGTGTGGTCACCACAGGCTGGTGCTGAAGCGAATGCCCTGGGCTGCGGGGGCATTGAATCCGACCCTCTTCTCGGAGAGCTCGGCCCTGGGTGAGCCTGTGAGGTAGCCAGCTGGGTCCACCTTGATTTTTTTTTTCCCCAAGGAGAGCCAGAAGCTCCCATTTCCCTGTGAAATTGCTTAATTAACATTTTTTTCATATCATACTTAAAGGTGGTAACTTCCAGGGGAACACAGTTCCTTAAAATGACAATTGAAAGACTATCTCATGTGCAGCTTGGCTATGAAATAGCAGTACATTCTGTGTACCAATACAAAACGGAGTTAACAGCGCTGCTTTTCAGGATGGCTTCTGGATCTGTAAAAGTAGATTTTTCTAGGAAGTCAGGAGTTGAAGGCTCATTCAGTGAACCTGGGATTTAAATGGTAGGATAATCTGGCAGTGGTCACTGTTCACAGATGAATTTAGTAATATAACATCTCTGTTAGTAATGTAACCCGATGCCTCTAAGAGCCCCTGGTTATTTTCATTTTTATGAAAATATTCCAATGAAATAAATTTTTACATGGAATTTTTTTAGATTGACGTTAAAGGGGGCCGGTCTGTAGAGCAGGGTTAGTCGGTGCAGAGGTTGCCAGTGTGTTGGGGAGGATGCCGGCCCTTTCCAGGTTAGACGAGTGAGAGAAGGTCACGGGGATGCACCAGCTGCCCCCTCTCACAGGCCGAGAAGACACGAGTGAGGCGGCCTCGGCAGGTGTGCAGAGAATTCCCACACAGGTGCCGATTCCAGATGAATTGCAGTTTATTGCCCCCCCCACCTTGGGCTCTTGTGACATAGTCATCTGCCCATCCCATTTTTATTGAGTCTCTTCAGCCATGCCAGGGATCCTGAGATATATGGGCTGTAATCCCACCTGCAAGTTGCTTCAAGTCTAGTGGGAGAGAAAAAAAGAACCCTCACAACCACAGTAGTACCGGAGATGGGGTGGTGAGTGTTTCTCACAGTTCCTGAACGACCAGCTTAAAAAGTTAGTAGTAACAAGAGGAAGCAGTTTGCTTTCAAAGCCACATAGTCTCTCATATTCCTTATGTCACCTCTGTGGGGACCTTTGATTCCAGTCTTGTCTGTCTCTCTCAAATTTTTATTGGCATATAGTTGTTTTACAATGTTATGTTAGTTTCTGGTATATAGCAAAGTGAATCAGCTATATGTGTGTATATTATATATAATCCCTCTTTTTTGGATTTCCTTCCCATTCAAATCGCCACAGAGCATTGAGTAGACTTCCCTGTGTTAGACAGTCTGTTTTTAATTAGTTACCTATTTTATACACTTGTTGTTCAGTTGCTAACTTGTGTCCAACTCTTTGCAACCCCATGGACTGCAGCAGGCCAGGCTTCCCTGTCCTTCACTATCTCCCGGAGTTTGCTCAGACTCATGTCCATTGAGTCAGTGATGCCATCCAACCATCTCAACAGTCGTGTATATATGTCAATCCCAGTCCAGCCCACCCCCTTTTTCCCCCTTGGTATCTAAACATGTGTTCTCTCGGTCTGTGTCTCTATTTTTGCTTACAAATGGGTTCATCTGTACCACCTTTCCAGATTCCTCATATATGCATTAATATATGATATTTGTTTTTCTCTTTCTGACGTACTTCACTCTTATGTGATAGTCTCTAGGTCCATCCATATCTCTGCCAATAGCAAAATTTCATTTCTCTTAATGAATGAATAATAGTCTGTTGTATATATGTTCCAGTCTTGTCTCTCATATCCATGATGAGAGAACCCAGACACCTTCCTAGCTCTTGGGAGAAAAGCCGTTTCTGAGTACTGACCAATAGAATGGGTACAAATCAGGAAGGAGGGGGAGTACCTTTCTACTGTATATAATTAAGTTATGGTAAGTTTTCTTGGTTTATTTATGGAAGCAGCTTGATTTGTTATTTAATTGTGGACGAGCAGACAAAGGAGGTGAAGACGCCGTGTTTGCTTACCTCTTGAGTTGCGGTGTGCCCAGGTTGACGCAGAGGTACAATGTCAGGTGCTTGGATTCCTGGGGTGACAGCAGTCTTGGACCCCGATGTCCTAAAGTAGGTGGTTCTTGGGAGCTGTCCTTTGAACAGCTGAAAAGCTTGGGTTCACAAGTCGGAGAGCGAAAATGGCAGACAAGACAGAACTGCAGAAGCAGAGAGGCTGTGACGAGGCTCATCTGGAGGTCCATCCGCAGCGCTGTAGAAGGTGAGGGTGGGGTGAGAGCTCGTTTCCAGCCTCGGTGCCAGGAAGGCATTTGAGTTATTGCAGACAAGATGGGTGGGACACGGATGATTGGCACTGGGTTAAGAAACTTCAGGCTCAGGGAGTGGAGTGAGTGGATGGAGCACAAGTGGAGAAAACGGTGGGTCTTCAGGGGAATCTGATCAAGTCTCTCCCCAGCTTATGATCCTTCAGGGGATAAAGTCCAGAGCCCAGAATGTGGTTTCGTAGCCTAGCAAATCTGGTCCCTGACCTTCTGGCACACTGCCCCCAGCATGCGCACATGCAGTGTACACACACACACACTCTCTCTCTCTCTCACAGACACACACACACTTGCTTGATACAGTGCCCCCAGCATGCACACATGCAGTCTACACACACACACACACACACTCTCTCTCTCTCTCTCACTCTCTCTCCCCACAGAACACAAGCTGCTTTCTGTTCTTCATTCCCCTCTGCTGGCTTTCTAGGCCTTCAGCATTCAGTGTGGATAGCACATCTCCCAGAGCAGCTCATACGTGGCCCCTGAGAAGCTCATCAAAATGCAGATTCTGATTCTGAGGGTCTGGAGTGGGGTTCCGGTTGCTGCGTGTCTGACTCACTCCCAGAAAGCGTGGACACTGCTGCTCCAAGGGCCACCCACCAAGCAGGAAGGATCTAGAACAGCAGTTCCAGACAAATCAGAATCATCTGGAGAGGTTTTTGTTTGTTTGTTTAATTCCCGTTGCCTGGATTCCCCTTCCCTCTAAATTCTGATTTCATTGCTCTGGAATACAGAACATTGGGATTTTAAAGTTTTCCAGGTGATTCTGATGTTCACGTTGAGAACCTGGGCGACTGAAGTCTTCCCTGACTCCCCAGGTCTGGGCTGTGATGGACACCCATGGTGCGCCGGACCTGAGCCTCATGCCCACCATGTCCGTCTCCGAGGGGGCGTCTGTTCTGTGCTCTGGGGAACTGTGCAAGGTTTCCAGGATGTCTAGTAGACCTGGTCCCTGGGCTCAGAGCATCCACAGTGTAGAAGAAGAACCATCACTCAGCATAGTGCCTGAGTCGGGGGTTTGGGGGGCACAGCAGGGAGGCTTAGTCAGTGTTTATTGAATGAATGAAGAGGAGGAAAGGGAAGGAAGAATGGAAAGAAGGATGGTGGGGGATGGGTGCCTGATTTAAAACAGACATTTCATTATTCTGGGTCCGTCTCCCCGCCTCGCCATTTCTAGCCGTGACCTTGTAGGAATGAGTGGAAATGAATAAACAAGTGATTCTGAAGGTGAAAAACCTTGACAAGCAAGTATTATCATATATCCCATCTCGTCCTCACGCTCTTTGCACTAGGTACGGTCAATACCGCTCAGAGTCCCCACCTGAGCACTTAAAGCGGTGTTCTTCCCATTTCCTGATGCGGCAGTATTGGGCCTATAGGTCTGTAAAGTCATGTTCGGCAGCTGGGTCTTTAACATCTCTTTGGTGACCACTTCCTGACAGAAAGGGTTTTAACCCTGGTTTGCACTCAGTCTTCCCATCTCTACAACACGCTGAGTGCTCTAGTGAAAAAGTCAGAAAGGTTTTGAAATGCTAATGCACAGCTGTTGACAGGTACGAATCCCCATCAGCCTGGAATGTCACACCTGTTCAAAGTAATTGCGCGTCCTTGAGGATCATCTCCTTTAAAACCCAGAAATGTGACACCAGGTTGCTTCCAGCTGAGAGAGAACACTTCCCCCAGACTTCAGCAGCAATTTTGGCTCAATAAATTAGAAAAGAAATCTTCACAGGATTCCCCCACCACCAGTGTTTCTGTATAGCTTTAGGCATGTGTGTCTAGGGTGTGTGTGTGTGTGTGTGTGTGTGTGTGTGTGTAAGACACATCAATTGGGTGCCTCCTCTCTTATGCTAAGTCACTTCAGTTGTGTTCAACTCTTTGCTACCCCATGAACTGTAGCCCGCCAGGCTCCTCTGTCCATGGGATTCTCCAGGCAAGAATACTGGAGTGGGTTGCTAGTTAATAATTTATTTTTTGAAACTCTTCAGGCACATTTAGCTCATTTACTAATATATTACTTTAAAAAATGCTTGTTGAAGGTCTGTTCTATTTTAAATATAATAAATTTCCTGTAGCAAAATAGAGAACACTAAGCACAAAAGAACCCCCCACCCATAATCAACATTAACATTTTGGGTATATCTTTCTAGTCTTTTCTCTGTGCATATGTGTAATATGTCTACATGCATGACTTTTTAAAAACCATTTGGGATGATATTTTATATGCCACACAACTTGCTTTCTGCTTCCCAGAGTCTGAAAGGTTTCTCTGTCTTTACAGAGTTCCCGAAACAATGACTCTGATGCCTGTATAACTTTTTCAAAAACTGTGTATTATTATCTTTTTACATGACTTCCTGCTTTAAGCAAGAGTAAAAATTTCTAGCATTTATATTATTATACATTATCCTATTTATATTGTATTTATTATAAGATATCCTTGAAATTTGGGAACCACAGGAAACAAATCTATTTTTCTTTTTTTTTTTTTTTTTTGGTTGCAGGCCATGTGGAATCTTAGTTTCCCAACCAGGGGTCGAACCCATGCCCAGAAATGCAGAGTCTTAATCGCTGAATCTTTAAGGAAGTCCCAGGAAATAAACTCTCATATTCATTTTCAGTGGAGAAATACCACCCTTGAGGAAGATTTGCAGGTCATTCCTTTGGGGAGTGGCAGCTGAAAGCTTTTTAAAGATATTGTGTATTTTCCCAAAGGCAGGCAAAAAATATCTCCACCTCATTCGGCAAGCACATCTTGGGTTCTGGGGGCCATACTGGGTGAAACAGGATAGTACTGTAGCCCTGGCCTCGAGGGAGCTTATGTGGCTGTTGGAGGGGTGGAGAAGACAGTAAATAGTCAACAGGCACATAGATGTCATAACTACCAGCTGTGACAGTCTAGACAGCCAGAAGGCCCTCTGGATCCAACGGCTCTGAAAAGGCATCCAGTTCTGCATTACTTGGGGCTCCCCTGGTAGCTCAGCTGGTAAAGAATCCGCCTGCAATGCAGGAGACCCAGGTTCGACTCCTGGGTTGGGAAGATCCCCTGGAAAAGAGGTAGGCTACCCGCTCCAGTATTCTAGCCTGGAGAATTCCATGGACTGTATAGTCCATGGGGTCACAAAGAGTCAGACACGACTGAGCGACTTTTTCTTCTGTTACTTATTTTTTAATATCACTAAGATTGTCACCAGAGAGTGGCTTGGACAACGCAAGCACATTTAAGTATTATAATTTATGACAGACAAATGAAATCCAATACCATTGGCTCCATTTGAATGTGTCATAAACCAGTCTCCGGTTCCTCATCCACGTGGGCTCAGTGATATATCACTGAAGATATGGAAGGAGAAGCTAGAAGAGCTAGCGGAAGACAGCTGCAATTTTTGTTCTTCCCTTCTGTGAGCCTCATCCCCCTTCAGTCGTGGAGGATGCTGGTGAAGTTAACCAAAGCCAGCACCTCGAGGTGACGATGTATAACCAGTCCTCGTTGTCCATCGGTGCTTTGGATGAAGGAAAGATGATGCAGTTTCTGATACTTAGTCACCCTCCCTGACTCCAGCCCAACCCGCATTCCAGTTCACCCTGTCCTCATTATGAAGCAGAAAAGACTGCCTAAGGCCTGGTTTATTTACCTAATAAACTGGCTGTTGTATGGCCTGGGAAATGCTAAAATTTTTCAGCCAAGAAATCCTAGTAACAAGCAAACAGAGGTCCAGCAGTCAGGTTTCTGAAGAAACAACAAAATGAAGGTCAGCTAATATGGCCATTATTCCCCTTCCTGGTGGCCATGACAGCGCCGGGGTTTATTTGAAGATCCCAGACTTCGAATCCTTGCTCGCATTGTTCACTGCCCAAGTATTTCAGGCTGTGCCAACAGCTTCAGATATTAATGTATTCGAGAGATCAGTGAATGAAGAATTCCTCTGCACTTTTTTTCCCCCTTTTTAATTTTTTTTTTTTTCTCCCTTTGCCATACACTTTGTTTGTAGTGTTCTTTGTCTGCCAGACGTTGCCGGGCATTTCTAATGAGGAAGCAAAGAATTGCAGAAGGAAAAAGGCAAGAGGCGGTGGTGGTGGGGGGTGCGGTGTAGGGAGAAGAAAACAGGCGAGGAAACACAGGGCGTGTTTAGCACTTCAACCGTAAGGTGACGTTTTTACAAGCTAGTCAGGTGCACGGGACACGCTGGGGACCAGAGTCCAGGATGCTGGTGCAGAGAATACAGTTCTGGGAACAGCCAACTCATTGCTTAGCTTCTCGCCACAATAAACGCACTTTTATTTTTGAGCACCATTTTCCCTGCAGGACAGCCGGCCTCGATGCTGCTCTAAGTGTTCATCTCAGCTTGCATGATTGCAGCCACCTCACTAACCCACCCCGGGCGGCCGCTACAAGGGGGGAAAAAATCACAGCATTTCCTACTCCTGGTAACCTACTGCTGCAGGATAATTGGTGGCTGTTTGTGAAGAACTTTATCACTGCAAAACCCAGAAAGGTCTGTCTGAGAGCTGGTTGCTGGGGCTAGGCAAAGTGGGGAGGGCTCCGAAAATCACATTTCTGCAAAGGCAATGAGCTAGTAATTAATTTTTTAGCATCACTCGATCCTCGGACTCGTCCTTCCTGCTGTACGCACAGGGGGCTGGTTTTGCAGACTGTCCTTTGATACCACATGGAAATGTTAATGAGACGAAACCAGCTAAAGGGCTCTTCAGACAGCAGTGCTCCGGGGAAGGCCGAATGAAACGCAGACCCTCCGAGGGCTTCTCCTCCGCACAAGAAGTCCCTTTGTTTCTCGTCTTATAAACCAGAGGCATGTCTGAAATTGCAGGGAAAGTGAGAGGGGCCGGAGAGTGGGCGCCTGGGGCTCGGCTTTCTATGTTTTTTAAAAAGGGGAGGGGGAAACGATTCTCTGGTTATTCGTGGCTGAGTTTGGTAGGCAAGCGCAGGGTGTTTTTGAAGTTCCGAAGGAAGGTTCTCTGAAGATGCGAGCGGGATCTGTCTTTCACTTGGACTTAATTAAGAAACTTGCTGGCTTTGTCTGTGGGGGGCCCATTACGTGCAAGCTGCAGCCCCCTCTGAATAGGGGCTCAGCCTGGAAAGTGTATACATTCTGTACCGCCTTTGTGTCGTGTTGCCAAACTGGAGGCAGAGGCAAGTGGGGACGGGGCTCTGCCAGAGGCCATCCCGTGCTGCCCCCAGCGCCAAACAGAGCCACCGCCAGTGCACGGGTGTCCCTTGGGGGCCTGGACCGAGTGGGACTTTTACAAGATGAATCTCGTAGATATACAGGTGGTCGGGAGTCGGAGTCCTGCTTTTGCGCCCCGATCACTGGCTGGAGAATGGACCCAGGAGGCACTCAGAGTCCTGGGAACGAGCGTTTGGTCTCTAAACCCGGGGTGGCGGGAGCCCAGCTTCGGGTGCCGTCTCCCCCCGAACTTGCTTCTCCCTCGCCACCCCCACCCCCACCCCCGGAAGCCCAGGGAGAAAGTTTGCCTGGCCACTGTTCTTGTAACCTTGAGAATAATTTCCCCCTGGTGGGCTACTGTGGCCTACCCTATTTAGAACAAAGTTGCTGAATGCTGGAGGATAAAGAACAGTGGGAAGGCTGTGAGCAGTGGTTAATCAGCTAATTCGCATTTCAAAAGACACTAATAAGAGGTGATCAATTCAAATAAAGCCCCGGGTATGAGTACTTTCCTCACCCTGCAAAGCCTGCCGAGCGGGGCTCTCAGCCCCTCCTGCTTCTCTCCCCCTGCCCAGCTCCTCCCTTCCCCTTTGATGCTGTCGGGACCTCCCAGGGTACCTGCGCCTCCCAGGGTACCGAGCCCAGCAGACCTTCACCTTCTTCCAGGCTGAGACCAGCTGCTCCCAGTAGCACCGGCCCTGG
Organism: Bos indicus x Bos taurus; assembly: GCF_003369695.1. Lineage (NCBI taxonomy): Eukaryota > Metazoa > Chordata > Mammalia > Artiodactyla > Bovidae > Bos > Bos indicus x Bos taurus. Next base: position 29,754,699 of record NC_040094.1, on the reverse strand, counting down.
CCCTTGTTTGCCTGGACTCTCTGTTCCCCTACTCCACCCACCCCCGCACCTGTTCAGCTTGACGAATGAGTGCCAATCTTTTCTCTCCCAAATGTGTGGTAACTGTCTCTATCTCTCCAGCTCTGGGACATCCGACAGCCTCCAGTCACCTCTGTCCATTCATTGGCTTGGCTGTGACGAGAGGGACCCTCCTCGTTAGTCTGGCATTAAGTGTCCTGCCCCTGGGACCCCCTTTGTGATGGCCTGAGTGGTCTGATGGGCCTCGAAGTGGCCCCACGACATCTCTGTCCCTGCCACCTCTCTGCCCCTGCTCCACGCCTGCTGCCCACACAGAGTCGGGTGGGCTGCGTCTTGAGCTTTTCCAGCAGGACTCCTCGTAATTGGGTCTTCCTGCAGTTCCAGGCTAATGGGCCTGTCCTGGAACTAGTGTCACTCACGCAGCGGCTGGAAAATCACCCCGCCAGCCAAGTGGCACTGTAGAAATAAAGCCGTAAATGCCAGCAATCAAGTGATTTTGTTCCAGCCAGGAGTTCAGTTCAAGTGTTGGGAAATGAGCTTGTCAGAGCTTTCTTTCTGCCTCCTCTCCCAACCCTTGGCAAAAAGTAAAATATTGTCACCATTGATAGAACACGCCTATAAAAGGGAGTGGGGTGAGGGCGGAGTCCTGGAGCATCCTTGACCCGGATGCAGAAGCCACACCACTGTGTTCAACGCATCTGGCTTTTTCTGCGGCCCTGATGTATGTGAAGCGTCTTTTGAGTGTGGTCCTTGGTGTTCAGAATCCCAGAGCACTTTAGCCCCACTGTGCCCCAGAACTCCATCAGGAACCCCACTGCCAGCTTAATTACATACTCCGAATGAAAGACATCTCATCTTCTGGCTGCGAGCAACATGGAATGTCCCTGAACTCCATTCCTGACAACCTGACGACAGTTGGGGATGTCCTCGAAAGCCCCAAGCTGACTGCTGACCTGGAGGGGAGAGGAGATGGCCAGTCTTCAGGTCTGTCACCCACGATAACGGCCTTCTGCTTAGTGTACCCTCTGGCTATCGGAAGCATCTTTATCTGCATCTTATTTTGACCCTGAATCATTCTGGAAGGAGTCCCACTTTCAGAAGGAGTGTGGGCCACGCGACCTGCCAGGTCCACTTCCACGTGGGCAGGCACCAGCGCTCCAGTCGCCACCCAGGGCTCGGGGCCCAACAGGCTTTCCCTCGGGACGCAGGGCTTCTTTGCTGCCTGTCAGCTGAAGGAGAATCAGGCTCCGTAACACAGTCCAGCTTTATATCAGAACAAGCTCTTGGCTATGAACAGAAAGCATCCCTGATTACTGAAGTACAGAAGAGAGGTGTTAGAAGGATACTGAGTGGTTTGAAAAATCACTCATGGAGAAGGCTGGAGAATCAAACTAAACCACAGGCGGCTGGATCATCCCCACAAC